>NC_140590.1:1522520327-1524920327 GCF_964204655.1 Triturus cristatus
TAGTGTGTCGTTACCGATAGCTGTTTCATCATTTCTGTATTGTATGCCTCTAGGGCCCACAAGACAATCCCTCCGCCTTTATCGGCCGGTTTTATCATGGTATCTGATAGGGATTGGAGATTTTTAAGGGCTTGATGTTCGTCATGGGTCAAATTATATCTCACCCTACTTGAAGTCTTAAAAAAGTGGTCTACCTCCGTGAGAATGGCATTTTCAAAGGTGATGACCTCTTTTGCTACCATTGTATTTGTTGGAAAGAAGGTCGATCGTTGATGTAAACCCGTGGTATCGGTTTCAAGAGGTGAGATCTTGTTGGAAAAATAATTTTTGAGTCTCACTGATCGGAAGAATTTGTATAACTCAAGTTTAGTTTGAAAATGGTCATTTTTGTTGGTGGGAACAAAAGACAAACCGGCTGAGAGAACCGATATTTCTGATTGTGAGAGTTCATGTTTCGATAAGTTGAAGATCGGAATGGTTTCAGTTGGATTTACCATTCGTAATACTGGTTCCGGGTTTGTCGAAAACCCGGAGTGTATTGGTTCCGTGACCAGCCCCTCCTCGGTGCTCGTTGTCGTCGCGGTTGGCCCGAGCCTCTCCGGTCCTGTCCTAAAAAAGATTGCTTAGATGTTGAAGGCTGGTTGTAAGTTTGTCGGTAGCTATTATCAGACGCTTGATCGCTATCGGTGTCAGAGGTTGTGTCCGAAAATGTTACTTTTTTTCGCTGATCCTGTCTTGGACCTTGGTTCGATCCTTGTGATTGGTAAAAATCTTTCCGTAAATAAGGATAGGTTTTTTCTTTGCTGTATTTCCTTATATCTTTATGTAATTTGTCCGTTTTTTTGTGAGAATTGAATTCTTCGAATTCTTTGATAGTCAAAGAGATTTTTTCTAGTAATGCTTTCGCATTAGTGATGCTGGAATCTGTATTGATTTTGTTCTCTAGGTTTTCGATTTCTTTAGACAGCAATTTGATATGTTTTATCGCTGTTTCAATGCTTAGCACCATCCAAGTGCGCGAGCACTTGTTCGATGCAAAACTAAACCCTGTTTTAAAGTCTTCGTCGTCAATGAAAATGATGGGTATATTTTTTATTTGCAGCCCTGTGGGTATGATGTTAGCATTCAGACAGTCCGTTAGGAATTTGGCATGGAGCTCTGTTCTTATCAATTTCTTTTTTAATCTTTCTAGTTGGTTAAGCTCCGACTCATAAGGTAGGTGTGCTATCGGCCCTTTCGTGCCAAGTAATGAAGGACCTGAAGCTATCTTTGAGACATATTCGTCTGTATAGGACAAAGTTTCTGTTTCAGACATGAACAAACTTAAATCCAAACGTTAAACAGAATCTCTACAGATGGATTAATGGATTCTGTGAGAACACAACAAACCACTTGGAAAAGTGCGAACACAACAAACCACTTGGAAAAGTGACCCTGAGCAGATATCTATCTGCACATGAACAATAATACGTGAAGGGTAAGCCCAATAGACCCTTGAGGGCTTAGGCAGATAAATTGGTATAGTGAGATTGCCAACAAGGGATTTTACTTGAGGTTACTTAGTTCTATTTCTTTATAATTAAATTTGAAAGTGTACTTTAGATCAATTATACACATACAATAAATGTTTGTCAAGAACTTATCAAAGATAAAAAGTACACACACGGGATTTGTTGTGAATAAAACACAAGTCTTTTTATATATCAATCAAAATCAAGATAAGGGGGATACACAAAAGAACAATAAACTGTACACCACTCTCTTTACCAAACCGACTGCGCGGAATACCTTATTAAAGTACGAAAGTCATCATCCACAGTCTTTGAAGGATGGACTCCCTTTTGGGCAGTTCCTCCGTCTTCGGAGGAACTGTTCCAAAAGAGCTGACTACTTTTCGGAAGCGAAGAAACTGAAAGATAAGCTTCATTCTCGTGGCTATCCAAACAAGCTACTCAAGAAATCCCTTAAAAGAGCTTGGTACAATGATCGCAATGCTCTGCTGGAAGTGAAAGAAAAGAATGATCAACCCCAATTGGTCTGTGTTACCACCTTTGGCACAGCCACAAATAAGATCAAAAAAATTGTCAAGAAACATTGGACACTTTTAGCCTCACTTCCTGAACTATCGAAGGAACCGCTGTTTTCCTTTAAAAGAGGTCCCAATCTCAAGGACCGGTTAGTTCATGCCTACAAGATCAAGATGAAAATATAGTGGACAACATGCGACAGTTATCACCAATCATCGGTCACTTCAAATGCAGTAACTGTGCAGCTTGTGCAAGCACAGTCAACCTCAAATCTTTTGAACTAAATGGTATAAATTTTACAGTGAGATGTTTTTCCAATTGCAACACAAGCAATGTGGTCTATTGTTTCCAATGCCCGTGTGGCTTGAAATACATAGGGAAAACAACACAAATGGTCAAAAAGCGAATCTTGCAACACCAGTCGAGAATCAGATGCAAGGTTGAGAATGCACCCCTAGTAGACCATTACACTAAAGCGAAACATACCGAAAAAGACATGCTTTGGTGGGTCATAGAGGTAGTAAAACCCACAATTAGACAAACAAATGTTGATCATATATTAACAATGAGAGAGAACCGTTGGATTTGTCGTACGGACAATATCAAACAAGGTCTGAATTCAGCAACCGAATGGCATACTTTATCTTGCCTGGCATAAACCGTTTCTCCCATGATGGTTGACACAATAACTAACATGATCTGTAACGATGACGATGGTGTTCCAATGATCTGCACCCCTAAGTTCATCGACTTATATTTAGGTATTCAACACACTTGCCTTGTTATTATGTATCAACTACAATTACCAGGGTAACATTTGACTATCTTCATGGTAGAAATAATCTTTAAGCATCACCTTAGCTCGTTATTACATCTAACGACAACAGTTTCTATTTCGGTCTGAATTTTTGTCAAAATGTGTGTGCTGAGTACTATAGGCGAATTTGCAATATACATGTTGTTGACAATCTGAGCAAACTATTTGACTAGCTATGCCGGTTGCATCATGAGATGTAAAAATATGTGATTGTCTTAAATAACACATGTAATATGCTCCCGCATCATATGCATGTAACATCGAAAATGATACAATGTATAATATAATGCGCTTGTATTGAGACAATTAAGAGATGTTAAAATATGAAGATATTATGTCTTGTATAACATATGTCACACATTTGTAGTAACTAACATTGCTACAACATTATTAGCCATCCTTTGTTTTAAAACTGGTGAATTGTGATGCTTAATGATTCTGTTCTGTTGATTCTCCCTGTTAGTGATATTCAGGTATTCGAATATGATCTATTTGCCATAGTCAAGCCAATTGTCTTCGGAACGGTTCAGTCTCAATAAATAGGACTCGGGACTTCCGTGACCCTCTGGCTTCATTACAATTGTACATTAAGCCGTGGTTTACCTTCGTTCCTAATGCAAACACATTGAGACTGATAAGTTTTCCTCAGCTCCCCTTTATTAATCCTAATACGATTCAATAACTGTAGTGCAGTTCAAGATGGCCGCCATCCATACGTAGGTCCAGTAGAATAATGAGCCATATCGATGATTACGGTAGTTTGAAACCTCTACCATACAGCTAGATCATTAATAATTATCTGGTCTGAAATACGTGATTCTCCTCTGAAGTTTGGCAATGTACAAATCTATGGAGATTGCTAATATCACGTAATAATGTAATCCATCCAGTCTATTCAGTAGTTTAATAATGGCCGCCGCGTTCACTCGGTGTATTCGATCACCCAACACGTGATAGGTCCGCCCATTAATTAGGTAGCTTTAAAAACAGGTGATCCAGTCAGGTTAGGTTAGGCGTTCCCGACTGCGGCGGAGTTTTTTCGAGCCTGATTGAAAACTTAAAATGTAAGTAGACCACGACGATAGTTAGAGATAGTCCCTGCTCATTAACACGAAGCGGGTTCACAGGAGGCAGCACTAATTTGTAATGTTTGGGTGGGTTATTAACTGTACTTTGAATATTGGTGTCCCCACTTTCTCGAACTTAGACGTAAAACATGACATGATGCTTTGCGTTATACTGAAGGGCTGTGTTTGATTATTCGGCGCAAGTCTATTTGAATTTGTTTATCGAAAATCCGTCGCTGTATTCAGTAAGATATAACTATCCATAGTGGGCTTTAATAAGCTGGTTAAGTTTCACAAATAGTGTGTAGCTACATTATATTCTATTAACTAAATTTGAGCTTATTCGCTTTCTCGGTCGAGATGCGTTTCTGCTCTCATTAAATTGTTTCCGGTCAGTTATCGACATTCTGTTGAGTGCCCATATCACCAAATACCCCTCCAGTTGATACTTAACTGTCACTATACAGAGGGTTGCCACTAGCGATGCATCGATATGCTTTGATCTTCCAAGTGCTTATCCTGAGATTTAAACGATGACGAGCGTAGATTTTTAGTTATGGAGAGGTGTGTACAACTCACCTAATCGAATTACCCTAACATCAGCTAATACTTTGTTACCTTGGATTAAAAAAAAATTTTGATGTCGAATTTTATAAATTTAAACAGAAGTAACACACGAGTCAACTGGTGTTTACTCTCTATGTTTACAGTAAAAGGATATCAGAAGAAACGAGGATCTCTCCTGTCTGAATCTCCCTATATGAGTTACTTTGTCAACAATTAGGTAGGAGTTACTTCAAGGCCCTTCCCTTCCTCTTTCTTCTCTGCTGTCTTGCATATATACCTAACACAGTGCTCTTTAACTTTGGCTATAGATTCATCTAATACGGTTTGGCAAAAATATATAAAAACGAAGATTAAGCTGTTTGCTCTTCCCGAATTCACAAAGTAAGCAATCACCTTTATGTTGATCAAATTTTCATAACTTGAAATGGATGAAAGTTAAGATGAGCTTTATAAGATCCTTTAGTCAAGACATCAAGCTTATTTATTGTAAAAATTTTTGGTTGTCTGATTTTTAAATGGGTCTTCATCCCTCTCAAATATGGTAAATTTCCATATTTAATTTAATTTTGCTGCTATGCAGTATTCAATTAGTTGTTTGATTAAATCAGTATATAGAGACCACTCTCCACACACGGGTTGTCTAGAATGTAATTTTTACAATTGTTATGTATTCATTAATGTAATTATTTGTATTATGTCCATATAGGGTTTTTTTGTGCAATTATTAACTGTCCTGAAGATGGTCTAACGGACTTCTGCCACCAAGACCGAAACGTCGACACCATCATCTAATTCCGCATTATTTGATAATTACAGCTGATTTCTTTTCATTCATGAAATTAATCTCTGTTAAAACCACCTGGAAATAGATGTTTTCTGATGAAATGTGGATTTAAGTTAACCCATCTTTCATGTTACATTGCTTGAAATTTATTGTTCTTTTGTGTATCCCCCTTATCTTGATTTTGATTGATATATAAAAAGACTTGTGTTTTATTCACAACAAATCCCGTGTGTGTACTTTTTATCTTTGATAAGTTCTTGACAAACATTTATTGTATGTGTATAATTGATCTAAAGTACACTTTCAAATTTAATTATAAAGAAATAGAACTAAGTAACCTCAAGTAAAATCCCTTGTTGGCAATCTCACTATACCAATTTATCTGCCTAAGCCCTCAAGGGTCTATTGGGCTTACCCTTCACGTATTATTATTAATGTAATTACAGCAGTGGCCACTACCACAGATCATCTCATCTTAATCAACTAAGAAAAGACTACAACGGATTCAGTTCTCCACTGTTCCTACATGTAAAGCCACAAGCCCACATCTTTCCCGCCTTGAGGGCCCTACATTGGTTGCCAGTTGTCAGAAGATCCACATTCAAGCTGCTTGCTATGTATCACCCACAAAGCAGTACATGGAACAGGACCGCTTTTCACCAGGAATAACATCACCAAATACATTCAACAAAGGAACCTCCGTTCCAGATTGGCACCTCGCCTCAAATAATTATCTGGTCTGAAATACGTGATTCTCCTCTGAAGTTTGGCAATGTACAAATCTATGGAGATTGCTAATATCACGTAATAATGTAATCCATCCAGTCTATTCAGTAGTTTAATAATGGCCGCCGCGTTCACTCGGTGTATTCGATCACCCAACACGTGATAGGTCCGCCCATTAATTAGGTAGCTTTAAAAACAGGTGATCCAGTCAGGTTAGGTTAGGCGTTCCCGACTGCGGCGGAGTTTTTTCGAGCCTGATTGAAAACTTAAAATGTAAGTAGACCACGACGATAGTTAGAGATAGTCCCTGCTCATTAACACGAAGCGGGTTCACAGGAGGCAGCACTAATTTGTAATGTTTGGGTGGGTTATTAACTGTACTTTGAATATTGGTGTCCCCACTTTCTCGAACTTAGACGTAAAACATGACATGATGCTTTGCGTTATACTGAAGGGCTGTGTTTGATTATTCGGCGCAAGTCTATTTGAATTTGTTTATCGAAAATCCGTCGCTGTATTCAGTAAGATATAACTATCCATAGTGGGCTTTAATAAGCTGGTTAAGTTTCACAAATAGTGTGTAGCTACATTATATTCTATTAACTAAATTTGAGCTTATTCGCTTTCTCGGTCGAGATGCGTTTCTGCTCTCATTAAATTGTTTCCGGTCAGTTATCGACATTCTGTTGAGTGCCCATATCACCAAATACCCCTCCAGTTGATACTTAACTGTCACTATACAGAGGGTTGCCACTAGCGATGCATCGATATGCTTTGATCTTCCAAGTGCTTATCCTGAGATTTAAACGATGACGAGCGTAGATTTTTAGTTATGGAGAGGTGTGTACAACTCACCTAATCGAATTACCCTAACATCAGCTAATACTTTGTTACCTTGGATTAAAAAAAATTTTTGATGTCGAATTTTATAAATTTAAACAGAAGTAACACACGAGTCAACTGGTGTTTACTCTCTATGTTTACAGTAAAAGGATATCAGAAGAAACGAGGATCTCTCCTGTCTGAATCTCCCTATATGAGTTACTTTGTCAACAATTAGGTAGGAGTTACTTCAAGGCCCTTCCCTTCCTCTTTCTTCTCTGCTGTCTTGCATATATACCTAACACAGTGCTCTTTAACTTTGGCTATAGATTCATCTAATACGGTTTGGCAAAAATATATAAAAACGAAGATTAAGCTGTTTGCTCTTCCCGAATTCACAAAGTAAGCAATCACCTTTATGTTGATCAAATTTTCATAACTTGAAATGGATGAAAGTTAAGATGAGCTTTATAAGATCCTTTAGTCAAGACATCAAGCTTATTTATTGTAAAAATTTTTGGTTGTCTGATTTTTAAATGGGTCTTCATCCCTCTCAAATATGGTAAATTTCCATATTTAATTTAATTTTGCTGCTATGCAGTATTCAATTAGTTGTTTGATTAAATCAGTATATAGAGACCACTCTCCACACACGGGTTGTCTAGAATGTAATTTTTACAATTGTTATGTATTCATTAATGTAATTATTTGTATTATGTCCATATAGGGGTTTTTTGTGCAATTATTAACTGTCCTGAAGATGGTCTAACGGACTTCTGCCACCAAGACCGAAACGTCGACACCATCATCTAATTCCGCATTATTTGATAATTACAGCTGATTTCTTTTCATTCATGAAATTAATCTCTGTTAAAACCACCTGGAAATAGATGTTTTCTGATGAAATGTGGATTTAAGTTAACCCATCTTTCATGTTACATTGCTTGAAATTTATTGTTCTTTTGTGTATCCCCCTTATCTTGATTTTGATTGATATATAAAAAGACTTGTGTTTTATTCACAACAAATCCCGTGTGTGTACTTTTTATCTTTGATAAGTTCTTGACAAACATTTATTGTATGTGTATAATTGATCTAAAGTACACTTTCAAATTTAATTATAAAGAAATAGAACTAAGTAACCTCAAGTAAAATCCCTTGTTGGCAATCTCACTATACCAATTTATCTGCCTAAGCCCTCAAGGGTCCATTGGGCTTACCCTTCACGTATTATTATTAATGTAATTACAGCAGTGGCCACTACCACAGATCATCTCATCTTAATCAACTAAGAAAAGACTACAACGGATTCAGTTCTCCACTGTTCCTACATGTAAAGCCACAAGCCCACATCTTTCCCGCCTTGAGGGCCCTACATTGGTTGCCAGTTGTCAGAAGATCCACATTCAAGCTGCTTGCTATGTATCACCCACAAAGCAGTACATGGAACAGGACCGCTTTTCACCAGGAATAACATCACCAAATACATTCAACAAAGGAACCTCCGTTCCAGATTGGCACCTCGCCTCAAATAATTATCTGGTCTGAAATACGTGATTCTCCTCTGAAGTTTGGCAATGTACAAATCTATGGAGATTGCTAATATCACGTAATAATGTAATCCATCCAGTCTATTCAGTAGTTTAATAATGGCCGCCGCGTTCACTCGGTGTATTCGATCACCCAACACGTGATAGGTCCGCCCATTAATTAGGTAGCTTTAAAAACAGGTGATCCAGTCAGGTTAGGTTAGGCGTTCCCGACTGCGGCGGAGTTTTTTCGAGCCTGATTGAAAACTTAAAATGTAAGTAGACCACGACGATAGTTAGAGATAGTCCCTGCTCATTAACACGAAGCGGGTTCACAGGAGGCAGCACTAATTTGTAATGTTTGGGTGGGTTATTAACTGTACTTTGAATATTGGTGTCCCCACTTTCTCGAACTTAGACGTAAAACATGACATGATGCTTTGCGTTATACTGAAGGGCTGTGTTTGATTATTCGGCGCAAGTCTATTTGAATTTGTTTATCGAAAATCCGTCGCTGTATTCAGTAAGATATAACTATCCATAGTGGGCTTTAATAAGCTGGTTAAGTTTCACAAATAGTGTGTAGCTACATTATATTCTATTAACTAAATTTGAGCTTATTCGCTTTCTCGGTCGAGATGCGTTTCTGCTCTCATTAAATTGTTTCCGGTCAGTTATCGACATTCTGTTGAGTGCCCATATCACCAAATACCCCTCCAGTTGATACTTAACTGTCACTATACAGAGGGTTGCCACTAGCGATGCATCGATATGCTTTGATCTTCCAAGTGCTTATCCTGAGATTTAAACGATGACGAGCGTAGATTTTTAGTTATGGAGAGGTGTGTACAACTCACCTAATCGAATTACCCTAACATCAGCTAATACTTTGTTACCTTGGATTAAAAAAAATGTTTGATGTCGAATTTTATAAATTTAAACAGAAGTAACACACGAGTCAACTGGTGTTTACTCTCTATGTTTACAGTAAAAGGATATCAGAAGAAACGAGGATCTCTCCTGTCTGAATCTCCCTATATGAGTTACTTTGTCAACAATTAGGTAGGAGTTACTTCAAGGCCCTTCCCTTCCTCTTTCTTCTCTGCTGTCTTGCATATATACCTAACACAGTGCTCTTTAACTTTGGCTATAGATTCATCTAATACGGTTTGGCAAAAATATATAAAAACGAAGATTAAGCTGTTTGCTCTTCCCGAATTCACAAAGTAAGCAATCACCTTTATGTTGATCAAATTTTCATAACTTGAAATGGATGAAAGTTAAGATGAGCTTTATAAGATCCTTTAGTCAAGACATCAAGCTTATTTATTGTAAAAATTTTTGGTTGTCTGATTTTTAAATGGGTCTTCATCCCTCTCAAATATGGTAAATTTCCATATTTAATTTAATTTTGCTGCTATGCAGTATTCAATTAGTTGTTTGATTAAATCAGTATATAGAGACCACTCTCCACACACGGGTTGTCTAGAATGTAATTTTTACAATTGTTATGTATTCATTAATGTAATTATTTGTATTATGTCCATATAGGGGTTTTTTGTGCAATTATTAACTGTCCTGAAGATGGTCTAACGGACTTCTGCCACCAAGACCGAAACGTCGACACCATCATCTAATTCCGCATTATTTGATAATTACAGCTGATTTCTTTTCATTCATGAAATTAATCTCTGTTAAAACCACCTGGAAATAGATGTTTTCTGATGAAATGTGGATTTAAGTTAACCCATCTTTCATGTTACATTGCTTGAAATTTATTGTTCTTTTGTGTATCCCCCTTATCTTGATTTTGATTGATATATAAAAAGACTTGTGTTTTATTCACAACAAATCCCGTGTGTGTACTTTTTATCTTTGATAAGTTCTTGACAAACATTTATTGTATGTGTATAATTGATCTAAAGTACACTTTCAAATTTAATTATAAAGAAATAGAACTAAGTAACCTCAAGTAAAATCCCTTGTTGGCAATCTCACTATACCAATTTATCTGCCTAAGCCCTCAAGGGTCTATTGGGCTTACCCTTCACGTATTATTATTAATGTAATTACAGCAGTGGCCACTACCACAGATCATCTCATCTTAATCAACTAAGAAAAGACTACAACGGATTCAGTTCTCCACTGTTCCTACATGTAAAGCCACAAGCCCACATCTTTCCCGCCTTGAGGGCCCTACATTGGTTGCCAGTTGTCAGAAGATCCACATTCAAGCTGCTTGCTATGTATCACCCACAAAGCAGTACATGGAACAGGACCGCTTTTCACCAGGAATAACATCACCAAATACATTCAACAAAGGAACCTCCGTTCCAGATTGGCACCTCGCCTCAAATTCCCACCATGCAAGTAAAAACCATACATGGCACATCCGTCTGTCTTCAAGCAGCCAAGCTATGGAACTCAGTACCCCAAAAAATAAGATCCACGGATAACTATCTTATCTTCAGAAGACTACTCAAAAGTTGGCTCTTCCCTCCATAACCACCATATTCAAACACAAATGTACAGCATCTCCCTTTGTATATAAACATTTGATTTGATTATATGGATGTATCTAGAAATGTGTATTTCTTAGTATAAATATGCATAATAACTATGTTTTAAATATAAAGATATTCTTTAGGTCTGCTTAACAAATATACATTTTACTTATGGTTAAAATATATATATATATTATTCTATGCTAAACATGTATATAGGTCACTGCATAGTTTTCATATAAGTTATTTGATTAGATGCTTATGGTTCTCTGTTTATTTATCTATCCCAATATGTAAATATTACCATAGCTATTTATCTACAATTTCTTCACTATTCAAAGAATGAACAAATATTTTATAAAAAAAAGATAAAAATACCCAAACAAATTAGCTTAAAGTAGAGAAACCCTTTGAAAGTCTGAGTTTATTAAATACAACTTAAATCTTGATATATTTCCTTCCTTCTACATGTATACCCTCGATGTACTTATGTATCTATATATTTATTACTTTACTCCTACCGTAAATTAATTTAATAAAATGAAAATAAATATGAGTCTCTCCAATGCACTACCCTATGTTTCACCCTGTACCTCCCTCAATATATCCTCTACCTCCACTCTGACTCATCCCAACCTCATTCTACTACTATGATCTCCAAAATAACCCTTTCTAGACTCCTCCCTCCTCTATCCCTCCTTGCATCACCCCAAACCTCATTTTACTACTATGATCTCCCAAACAACCCTTTTTTAAATTCTTCCCTCATGTATCCCTCCTTAGACTCATCCAAAAACTCATTTTCTACTCTATCTCCCTAATCCATTTTTAGAGACTCTTCCCTCCTCCATCGCTCCTTTGTTCATCCCAAACCTCCTATTACTACTATGATTGCCCAATAAATACTTTCTGGACACTTCCCTCTTCTATCCCTCCATTATCCTTTTCAATCCAACTAACAGACTCACATGTCCACCGCTTACATTTACTCATATTTCCCTAAACTAATGCACCACTAATCCTTTTTGGGTTTCGGAGTAGTGTGCTACTCGAAGAAAAGTGCTCCGATGCCTCGTCAGGAGTAGTAAGCGCTATATAAATGCAATTACAATTACACACGATAGAGAGCTTAGGTGTGCCTGAATGGGACATCACTAGCAGGTTGGGAGGGTAGAGATGGGCACAGCCCTACTTACACTTGAATCGGCTGTGTCCTGCTCTAAACAAAGGGCTAAATACACCCTGTAGTTAGTCTGGAGCCAGGACAGGGAAGTCAGGATACCTGGGGACTTCAAAGAGAAACCTCAAGAAGCTTCTACTACTGTAAAGGAAGGCCCATGTAAACATATTAGACCCCAAACTCTTCAGTTTACTTCTGGACCTGTGGATACTCTGCCAGGAAGAAAGACTGCTGTGCTCTTGAAAAGACTGCCACTCTGCTGGACTGCTTCTCTAAAGGACTGATGTGCTGACCTGCTGCCGTCCTGCCTGGTTGAGAAGGACTAGACCTGCATCTGTTGAAACCAGGACCGCAAAGTGACTCCAGGGGCTCATTGGCTGGCCTCCTGACTAGAGCCTAATGGTCAAAAAGCTTCACCAACCTTGAACCCAGTACCTGGACTCCGTCATTTGTGAGTCCTACCAAGGCATGTGGTGCCTCCCCAGTCCTGGCAGTAGTCTCAACTACAGTGTAGGTTCTTGCATTGCAGCCTCGAAGCTTTTCAGAACCGACACATCGCCTTCACTGTGCATCCTTGATTGCCGGACTTCACAACACAAGCCCTCATCGTTAGGATCCTCATTGATGATGCAGGACCCCGCACAGGGGCGTAACACAGGCCCCCGCAGACCCCGCAGTGCGGTTCCCCAAGCTCCAGGGGGGCCCCCTCGGCACAGCAGTCTGGCCTTAGAGATCTTGATTGAGCCCAGAGGGGGCCCCTTCACTTTCCTTGCAGGGAGGCCCCCACAATTTTCAGTACGCCAGTGACCCCGCATCGCAGCTCTGCAGCTCCTCGGAACTGACGCATTCCCTTGGCTGCACAACACGTCCTCATGGCCGGATCTCACAACGCTCCACAACAATTACTTGAGAAACCTTTGCTCAACGGGCCCGATTCACAGAACTAATTTACGACAAAATCCTAAACTTACTATCATTTTGGTATTCACAGAAGGCACTTACTCATTTTGTTATTCACAGAAGGCACTTACTCATTGATGAGTAACTTACTCATTGATGAGTAAGTGCACTTACTCATTTTGGTATTCACAGAAGGCACTTACTCATTGATGAGTAACTTACTCATCAATGAGTAACTTACTCATCAATGAGTAAGTGCCTTCTGTGAATACCAAAATGGTAGTAAGTTTAGGATTTTGTCGTAAGTAAGATCTGTGCCTAACTGGGACCCTCTAGCTGGCCCGTGCTCCATTGTGGTTGGCCTGAACTTGTGGCTCTTTCCCAGTCCAGTGCGACCAGATTTCCACAGTTGATGATTTGTGCTTCTTGGCGCTATTTTTACAGAAATTTTAAAATCTATATATCTCTGCTTCTACTGATTGGATTTTTGTCGCTTTAGTCTTGTTCTATTTATTAAAACATACTACATTTTTCGAAATTAGCATGGAATTTTTCTTCTGTTGTGTTTCAACTTTATTACTGTTTGAAGTGCTGCATAAATACTTTACACATTACCTCTAAGTTAAGCCTGACTGCGCTGTGCTCTGTGCCAAGCTACCAGAGGGTCAAGCACAGTTAATTTTGGGTTTGCTTGCGGCTCAACCTGACAAGGATTGTAGTTACCTAATTTCTTACAGGTGCCGACCAACACAATATATATCTCATCACCTCAATTTAAATCAAAAAGTTAAACTAGATGATGCCTGTGCATCATGTATGGCAAGAATGCTTTCTGAGTCTCTATGATGAACTCAAGGTTTGCTCCAGATTATTCTTGCAGATGCGTTTGTTAGTCTCTTGTGGCCTGGAGGTCGAGTACATGATGCTGCTACTCGGAAGACAAGTCTGTCTAAAGGTGTGAGCAGGCAACGCGGGTTGGGCTTGATCGGAGTTCTTCTGGCCTTCCTACTTGATGAATTTCCCATACTTATTTTGGGATTTCTCTGGAGTTTGGTCGTGAAATTATTTTTGGCCTTTTGGAGACTTTCCGGGTCAATGTTTGACCTCTTCACCTGGCCATGACCATTGGTCCTTCCTTGGCAATAATGGTCCATGGATCACATTCAAAACGTGCTTCAAGGTATTGGTTTCAGACTATCACCATATTGCCTCTTTGGAAATGGCTGTGCACTTCTTTGACTTTCTCACTAAGCTGGTGTAATTATTTTTCCTGTGCTTGCTTAATTGAGAATCTGGAGCTGGTGTGGTCCAGGGGCGGTTCTGCTGGGATGACGTTGATCTCCTATTGGCCTTCTGAAAGGAAAGTTGGACAAGCTCTTTTCAACAGTCAAAGTCGGGCGTGCAATACACACTTAAGTAGTGATGAATGGACATTTCACATTGCAGTTTTAGTCTACCCATATTCAAACTCCTTTGCTGAGGGTTTGCATACTCTCCAAGGGGCATATTAACAAGGGCCGGCGATAAATATCGCAAAGCGTGCTTAGCGGTTGCATATTTATCGCCGGCTATCTCTGGAATTTATCGCCCGGATAGCGCGTTATCAACAACGCGCATCGCCGAGGCGATAAAAATTCCAGACATAGTGTGGATATCGCCGATTTCCATGGTGGAAAACGGCGATATCCTAGATGATAGGGCCTGTGGTCTTAGCCACAGGATCCACCCCCCATGTTAGGTATGCCTTAGTCAGGAATTTAACAGACGTTAAATTCCTGCGTTAAGGCATACATAACGCGATTTAAATAATCGCTACCCTTCCTTGTTAATATCGCGAAGCTGCCTTCGCGATATTTTCCCTGGTTGGTTTCACAGCCACGCCTACTTTGCATCTCATTAGCGATGCAAAGTTAGGCATGCTGGAAACGGGCGCTAAGTCAGCAAAACAAACGATAGCGTGTCTTTGCTGATAAGGCGATAAAATTATTGCTGCTTTTCTGCCGAAAGCGGCTGCAAAAGCGGCGAAAATTTTATAGCTCCGCCTTGTTAATATGCCCCGAAATCTCTGTTGGCTTCAGGGCTAGCTTGGGGCGATCTTCCAGTGAGAGATTCCCATGTCTGGTGGGTAGGTTCCAAATACTGCTCCTTGCACAGGGGTCCATTGTCCATTTTTATCCTCTTGGGAATGCCAATTATTTTTTCCAGTTTGGTCGGGCATGTTCAAACGCTGTGGTTTGGGAATTTCTGAAACTGGGAAATTAGTACTTGCATCAGTGAACAGTAGCTGGCTCCCATTAGGGAGGTCACGGAAGTATGCACTGAGGTTGGTTCACAGAGATTTGCAGGCATCTTCTTCCTTCATGAGCGATGTTGTTATTCCGCGCTGCTTGTGGCTGGCACAGGTGGTAGTTATTAACTGTCTCTTCAACCTAAATGTCCATGACAGGGTACCACAGCATCTCAGTTAGTATTGCCTTGGTCTTGACTATGCCTTGGTGGCCTTGGTTTGAAGCTTGAAATAGTTGGCCCCTAAGTGACAGAGGGATTAAAATCTTGTTGCCTCAGAGAAGTAGACCTCCACTTAATGCACTAATACTAATACAGAATCTCCACAAGGCTGTGAGGGGTTGAAGGATGGGGAGGTCTTTATCCTTCGAATTGCAAAGGAACATCTTCCATGTGTTATTCCTTGATGCTTCGAGTGTGAGTTGGAGGCATGTTTCCACAGCTGCGGTTTCTGCGATTTCTTGCAGGAGATTGATCTAGGGAATGCAGTTTGTGCTTCAAACTTGACATGTCCTTCAGCCCCCTCTTGTGGGTGCGGTGTTTAGTTCCCTGGGTGTTGTGAGCGAAAGTCAGCCAGACTGTCACATGCAGGGCAGCATGTGACGTACAATCAATACTGTTGCAGCTGCAGGATCAATTTTTTGATGCTAGGTGGAGGAAAAAGGGAGTGTCCTGGACACTGGCGTAACGAAAGTCGAGAGGGCCTCCCTGCAAGGCACGTGGAGGGGCCCCCTCTGGGCTCAATCAGGAGCTCTGCAGCCAGAGTTTGGGGTCCCACCTGCACCGCGGGGACTGCGGGGGCCTGTTTTACGCCCCTGGTCCTGGAAAGAGGGGTTTCAGTGGCTTGTGATTGTTGATCACATGGAAGTCCTGTCAGACAAGTTAAGGAGGAAATGGGTGCATCCTCAATTGAGTACAAACATTTCTCTCTACATCTGAGAGCCCCAAATTTCGGTATCTAAGTGGGCTCAGCTTTCAATTGCTGGTAGTGCCTAGGCTTTGGTTCATAGTTCTTGGCGGAGTATGGCTCTAAGCCCTACAGGACTTGTGTCAACTACGGGCTCTCTTTGTTGACTGGGGTTGAAGTATTTCATATCAGTATTATTTAGTAAGGCATTTTCTACTTGTGAGAATGCTCTTTGGGGTACCTCTGCCATTTCCTGTGGCGCATGCCCTTCATTGTTTTGTAATTCGTTAATGCAATGGTTCGTTTCTCGGGGGCAGATTTGGAAAGAAATGCTCACAGTAGGTGGCCATTCTGAGGAAGCTCCTGGCTTTGAATGCAATTTGTAAGACTTTTACGACGTTGATGTAATTGACCTTTTGGGTTTCAATGCTTGCCGGGTCTGGTGGCGCAGTGGACAAATGCATCCACTGCAGGGGCCTGTGTTCGACCTCATGGTCACAGGTTCTAATCCCGGCGGGTCCACTCAGCCTTTCATCCATCTGAGGTCGATAAAATGAGTACCATTGAGTTGGGTAACAATATACATCTGTTATTCAGCGCCTTGAGACTTTCGGGTGATACGTGCGCTATACAAAAGTATATGTTATGTTATGTTACTCTGTGACGTGTGAACATGTACCCGTAAAAGGCACATTTTTGCCTCTGCAATGTAAGGCCACTATAGATATTTCTTGAAGGATGCCATGTGCTCTTTGTGGCCTTCACAAGAATTAATGTTGTTGCTTACATTTAATACACCTCGAGCCCTGCGAGAGTTCCCCCGATGGCGTTTTGAAGTCCTCTGCTGCAGATGATATTCCATTGCTCAAGTGAGTACCTGCGCCAGCCTACATGCCGCGAAAGGTGGTGAATTACCTGTTGGCCTCACCTTATAGTTGTTGGTGTAACCCCAAGTTGAAGTCTAGTTTCAGGTTTTGGTGGGTGGCAACCTTGGAAGTGGCCTCAGTCCTTTGAATGATTATATCAGATTCATGACATTCACTGACGTTCCTGTGTTGACGAGGGGATTTATGCTGAGTTCTAGGATTTGTATTTTGCAGGTTGGCCTTAGTGATTTGCTAGTCTGAGTGTGATCAGGGATGGAGATGTGAAACATTTCTTCCTCCTCGTCACCATAGTCAATGGTCATTGACGGTTATGTTGTTTGATGTGATTCACATTCACAATCTTGTGGACCTGCGTGTAGCATTTTTGGTGTATCTGTTTGTTCCTCGGGCAACGCCCTCTGCACCCTGCAGGTCCTACTTTAGGATGCCTTGCTATATGCTGGACACTGGGCTGCAGCGTGTGGGTCTACTCCACTGTTGCTGCAGTTGCAGTGTTCATTCTCATAATCCCTCTGCATGGGTGACCTCCACTTCTGGAATCTGCCCTGGAAGGCCTCGACATTTTGTGTCTTGATGGGGTAAGGTGTGTAGTTTCCTTTACTGACATCTTAGTGCCAACTCCATCTGTTCAGCTCTGACATTCAACAGTTTATGCTGTTTTTCCAGCATCCATCATGCCCAGCCTCATCCTTGGTTGTCTCAGGATTAGTCACCGCGGCATGGAGCATCTGCATCATTGGCTGACCTATGCCTTTCTTCTGTTCAGTTGTCTTCAGTTCAGCTTAAAACCCATTGATGGTCTCATTTTTTTTGTTTGCTTGTCTTAGTTTGAAACTCACATATTCTGGGTTCCGCTGCAGGTTAAAGTATGCCTTGAGGGCTTCTACTACCCTCACACAGTCTTCCCCCTTTCCTGTGTTAGGGAAGTTTTGGAATAGTTTGATGATTCCCCCCCCCATACATAGCGCAGTATTAAGGACCTCTTTACACCATTATCGCTCTCTGTGGTTGCTGTATAGTAATTGTTCTGTCTTGCCATTCAGACATCCAGCCTCAGTGCAGCTGTGTCAGAGGCTGCAGGTTCACTTAACTGTGGTAGGGGCTTTCCTGTGGCAACTCCAGCATGATGGACAGTGGTCCGGGTGTAGCACCTCCTGTTACTTGATCTACTGCTGGGGCTAACCTAGCTTCTTGCCTTCCACCGTGTCTCAGGTCGACCACCTGGTCTTCATTATGGCTTACTCATTACCCCTTCTTTCGGATTTGATGGAGTGGGCTGGCAATGACTAACGCTGTGGTGCCTTCAATGAATCATTTAGCATTCGGTGCTGCTTGATGTGCTTGAATGGGGTTTTTCCTAGCACCGTGCTTTGCTGTTGCTGAGGCTGGTTTATGTGTTGATATTGTCTCTTTCTTTAGCCACTACTCACCTTTGTACTTTCCTCAGTTGTATTTTTCTTTTCTCTTGCCACAGATGCTACTGCACCTCTGGGGTGGAGCACACATATCTTCTTGGGGCTATGCTCCCTTTGGGCTGTGCTCTTCAGGTATCGAGTACTAAGAGGACACGCGGCCGCAGATACTAGCTCGGTGAACGGCTGCAGATAATAAATTTGATAATGGCATTGTGAGATGTCGTTGTGGTGTCAGCATGTATGGGGAAGAGGGCATCTGCCCTACAATGCTTCATGCCTCTCATGTGGAGTCTGCCATTTACATGTGATGTCTGATCATTCCTCAGGTCTGTATGATTTCTTGAGTTGTACTTTCATCACTCTTGTGTGGACCCACCGCCCTGTGTACGGTGTCTGATAATTCCCTGGATTTTTGTTTCTGCCTCTGCCTCTTGTTTACTCATCCATCATAACATTTTCTGTAGCTGGTGTTCTATTTTTCTCAATATGATAGGCCTTATGTTCATTAGCCTTCGTATGTGAGACTGGCCACCCAAGATTATAGTTTCTGTTGAGCACATAAGTATTTAGCTCATGAAAATACTACTCACAAGCTATGGCATCAAGAGCAGTTCATGGTTGTTGAGTGACAATCATACTTCAGATGTAAGTTCCTGGGCCCGTGTCAGACTCCTAAGTAGTGCCCAAAGAATTTGTTAGATGCCCACCAACGGCACCGCCGAATGCCAGGGTTGTTGAGTACCACAGGTGGTTAGTCGTGATTCGACCTCAAGCCTCTTTCTTCCACTATCCTTCATTTTCTGTCTCTTTATCTCACTCTTTCAGGTTATTTTTCATACCAGCTTTATCCCTTTGTCGATTTTACTATATCTTTCTCTTCCTTCTTATTTTCTTTTCTCTCTCCTGCTCGGGGTCAAAGTCTGATGAAAAATAAAACACTCTCCTCAGAAATGAATTCTTGTGCTGAATTCTGATGCTCACCACCTGTACCCACAGGTACAAATTAAGTACTGCCCTGTAGCCAAGGGCTAGATGTTCTAAGAATGGAGTCGATAAAAGTGATTGCAAATTGCACACCAACTTCTACCAAGTCCATTCTATTTTTGCGAACCAACCTTTGTACTAATAGGTCGGTGCTCAAAAACCCGGGGGCATATTAACAATGCGGCGATAAAAAATTATCGCCGCTTTTGCGTCTGTTTTCGGCCGCAAAGCAGCGATAAGTTTATCGCCTTATCAGCAAAGACAGGCTATCGCGTGTTTTGCTGGTTTTGCTCCTGTTTCCAGCACGCCTAACTTCGCATCGCTAATGAGATGCAAAGTAGGCATGTCTGTGGAAACAACATGGGTAAATATCGCGAAGGCAGCTTCGCGATATTTACAATGCGGGGAAGCGATTATTTTAATCGCACTAAGTATGCCTTAACGCAGGAATTTAACGTCTGTTAACTTCCTGACTAAGGCATACCTAACATGGGAGGTGGATTTATGTGATACGACCACAGGGTCGTATCATCAAGCATATAGCCGTTTTACATGGAACATCGCTGGAAAACCAGCGATGTTCCATGGAAAAGGGCACTATCGCTGGAATATACATTGCGATGGTGCTAAGCGTTGTTAATACAACGCTAGCCTGGCGAATTATTCCAGCGATAGACGAAAATGCGGAATACAAGGTCAGCGATAATTATCGCTGCCTGTTGCAAATATGCCCCCCGATTCGTAGTGGGTTGCAATTCGAGCTTCCTCATAAATATTAATGAAGTAGAACGCAAATTGCAACCCACTTTGAAGCACAGCCATCACAGGAATGGTGGCCTGCAGCAATGGTGGTCAGCAGCCCACCATGTCTGTGATTGCCTTTAACTAAAGCAAGGAAAGTTAAGTAACTTTTTAAGAGTAAGCAGTGGTCCATTGGACTACCGCCCATTCTTACAAAATGTTTTTGCAAACCTTAACAAAGGGAGCCCCTTCCTATTTGCAACTGGGTCACATAATGTGTGTAGTCTGTGAAGTATTAATGTTTTGGGACGGTATTTAGGTTGAAAAATATTCATAGATATCATTCAGATTCGCAGTGGCGTAACAAAGGCCCAGCAGCCCCCGCAGTGCCTTGGGGCCCCGAGCTCCTGGGTGGCCTCCTCAGCACAGTACCCTGGCCTGAGTAGGTCCATGTACTTTGCAGGGACCCCCTCAAGTTTCGTTACGCCACAGCAGATTCGGTATTTGGAAAGAACGCCCTCAAGCCACCCTTTCAAAATACCGAATTTGTGTTTGGTTGCAAACCCAAATTGCAATTTGGTAACGTGTTGCAGAATTTGTATTTGGATTTCATACAAGACACAAAACCTTATTGGGTTGCAAACGGCCGGATTGCTCGATTACGGCCTTTTGCAAACCCAAAACACTTTATACATCTGGCCCTAAGTCCTTTATTAGCCCTGCAGGCAGTCAGAAGTCACTGAGCTCTTTCTTAGAATTGTCTCTTGTCTGGAATGTCTGTACACTGTGTCTAAGCAGGAATCAAACAGAACCAATTTCAATGCACAAGATGAACTCTTGGATGTCACATTACAATGAAAAAAGAAATCAGTAAAAATAATAAAATGAGTCATTGTGTCCCAAAATGAATACATGTATTCCATTTTTGAGAGATTCTGTTATTGTTATAAAAACATCATGCCTCCACATACTTCAAAGTCAGTGACAGGGTTATGTTGATTTATCAGGGAAGTTCAGTAGGATTGCAGAACATGGGAGCAAAGAATATCCGTTCTAGAAATGTGGTTTTGACAATTTTAGATACTTGTTTTATGCTTTTCCTAATTTTAGACACGTATATAGGAAAATAACTCCTTCTCTGTCCTTCCTCCTGCCCTTTCTGAGAACCCTATGTCCTGTTCTATAGTAAAATAACCAAGGTCAGGAGGGGGAAGGGCTTGTAGAACGTTTACTAATAAAATTTAGTCTATTTTCTTTTTTCAATTGAGCCTAGCTCACAGAAAGCTGACTATCTTTTGTCTCATTGGGAGAGAGATATTCTGGGAACTCCATCATGTCTCAATTCCAGGATTTTGATTGTGGTCCTCGAGACAACCAAGACTTTCAGGCTAAATTTTCTTTTAAAGAATAGACTCATGAAGTTGGGGGAAAATGGCTGAATTGATGCCTAGGTAATCAATGGATGGATGGATGGATGATCAGAAAGAGAGATTAATAAGCAAATGGACATATGGTGGAGGATGAATGAATGTTGTATTTCCACAAAACTCCAGAAGGTTAAGTAGGTTTGGGAAATTTTGGTGTGGAATTGAATGGAAATCTGCAGAATTTGCATAGACCATTATAATTTCTAAAGGCCTGATTTAGAGTTTGGGGGACAGGTTACTCATTCACAAACATGCCAGATATCACGTCCGCTGTATATCAAGTCCGTTGTATCCTATTGCAACCGGCAGATGGAGTATCCGTCACGTATTGAAGGATTAGTCCGTCAGCCAGACTCTAAATCAGGCCCTGAATCACAGAAGCAGATATTTTCCAGGCAGCTGAATCCTTTATAGAGTGACATCATTTGCACAAATTTAGCAGAAAAAATAGGCAAAGAGGAATCCAGTTTTTAGTTTTGCTTGGACACTGTACCACTGGATGGGAATATCTCCCAAGACTAAGGATTTTAGAATATACCTTCTTTGAGCAGCACAATTACATGCATGTTTGCTCCCAGAGGCAGCTAACTGATGGAAGCCAGGTTATAAAATAGGCTCCTTATAGGATCATTTCATCACTGGCTCTCACCGCTCAATAGGAGGTCAGTAGCATGCAGAGGTCCATTTCATATCTGCCTGTCATAGTTTGTTCTTCTGCCTTCTTGCTACCACTCACATTCATGCCATTGTATCCATTCATGCCTCCCCAACCCTTTAGTACAAATTATTTTGCTTTGACAACTTCAAAAGGATCCCATGCATTGGACATGGGCTGAGCACCACAGTGCACACAATGCATACGTTTTGGGAGAAATTAAAACATTTCCCCTTGATTGCATTAACCGCAAGCAGGTTTTTTGATGTAAAACTCTATCAGGCTATCTTAGTAGGTCAAGCTTTATGGCAAAACCTACAGGTATTATTGATGATTTACCAAAGAAGTACCCTGTTCATGCAAAGCACTTCAAAGCTATTTTTTGTACTGTGAAAAGTAAAATTTCCAGCACAAACCACCTTTTGAACTGGATAGTAAATAGCATGCACTGCTTTGCACCACTGAGCATCACTCTAGCACTCATGCAGTGCCTTACTAAATCTGGTTTTTAGTGATGACCTTTTTCCATCAGTAGTAAGGGACATTGTAGATGGAGGCCTTTTCAGTTAAGACACATACCACAATATTTTTGCCATAGAGTCACAGCTCAGACTTCCAGGATACAAGCTTGGGTACTAGGGTGGGATTAATCTAGAGTCCAATGGTCTTGCACCCTTTTAATGCCGCACCCCCCTACAAGTGAAAAGAAATAATCATCGTGGCCCACCTCAGAATTTTGCACAATTATTCTATTGAATTGGCAATGTTTAAATATGTCTAGACTTATTTAAACAGTGCAGGTAAGTTCTGTTACTTTAAAAAAATACAAATGCATGTTTGCCAAACATACCATTCTGGTCAGGCAGACCTTACTAATGCATACATGAATACACAGTGTGATTATTAGAAGTGGGGTGGGGGTTTTGAAGAATATTTGAAGTCCTTTCCCTTTTGATTCATACTCCCAGCTAGGATATACATGACACAACATGTATTTGATGGCCCATTATAGAGTGGCTTAATGCATCTAATTTTTTTCCAGCTTAAAACAAAGCACCGATATGAGCATAATGCTTCTTTTGGCCAGAGCCTGGCACCCCTCCTGGGATCACTTGAGGCCCCCCTAGGGGGGCCTGCCCCCCAGTTTGAAGACCCCTGATCTTGACCATCACTGACTATATCCAATATCTGCAACCCCCTGACATCTACATGATATAACCCAAGGCTTTAGGACCTCACCATGGCTCCACATAGCCTTCTACTTGTAATAATCTAATTTAGACTCGAATATATCTCCTCACTCAGCATTAGGTTTTTACTTGTCCTCCAACTGACATTGCGCTTTTAGACTCCTAGACAAAACTGCATTTTTGAAAATCAGGGTATCTCTCTCACACAGGCAAGAGAGATAGCTCCGCCTCTGCCTTGGAAGGCAATGCTCAGTGCATGAACTCAGGGAGTTTAGGCTCAGATTCATGTCTCCAGCATTCACCAACAGACTGGCTCATTCCATTGCCACTTGCTACCCATCCCCCTTCGCCTTAAAAGTAGCAGGGAGATTTGGAAGTTTGTCTTAGATTTTATACCAAGAGGTAAAGTCTTATAGTAACTGGAATGGGAAAAGTCTATGAGGTTAATTGATCAATCTGAAAATGTTTTTTGTCAATCAAAAATGAAATGAAATGAAATGAAAGTAGTTCTTGTATAGCGCATGGCTACCCAGGAGCATCCCAGCGCTGCGGAGTGTGGCTAGAGGGAGGATGCGGTTACGGGAATAGCCAGGTTTTCAAATGCTTGCGAAAGGTAAGGTGATTGGGTTCCTTCCGGATGGATAAAGGGAGGAAATGCCAAAGCTTTGACGCATTGTATGAGAAAAGGCGTCCGCCTGCCCGTGCCTTTTTGATTCTGGGTGTGTCGGTCAGGAAGAGATCGTCAGAGCGCAGATTTCTGGTGGCTTTATATGGTTTGATCAGGTTCTTGATGATCGGTAGGCCCTTGCCCTGCATATTTTTGTGTGTGATACATAGGGCTTTAAAGTGGATTCTTCCCTGTACTGGGAGCCAGTGGAGTGTTTTTAAGGCGGGTTTGGCTGAGCAGCGTTTGCTTGTGTTAGTGAGAAGTCCATAGCAAACATTTGCTTTATGTCATTGAGCAAAGCGACAGTGACAATATCTACATCATGTACAAAAGATGATCACAAAAACAGAACCAAACTTCAGTGATGAATCATCCCTTTCAGAACTTCAAACACGCTTTCAGTAAATATATCCAACCCCATACCCATCCATACCACACTATATATATCTGAACATAGGTGCATCAACATGAGCACACAAGGATCGAAAGGAGAAACAGCAAACTACTATGGTCAAAATGCAATACACCGGGGTGGCAGGATATGGTTTCGTGCATATAGCACGTCTCTCCAGATAGCTCCAATTCAGTCCCCAAGAAAATGAACGTCCAAACCGCCTGAATCCTGACCTATGGTTTCGTAGGGGTGGAATTTGCAATGGAATGGGTCCTGACCTGAGAGCTGCCAAAATTGTGACTGTTGTTCAGATGGATGATACAGATGACATGAGGAAAAGCTACAAAGGCACCGACTGAAGGTGGCATCAGTGAGCATGGGCTGGTGAACAGGGGACAGCAGTGTGGTGAGCGGACTAAGAGTAGGCTTTACCTGGATTTCGGGCCTCAGGTGGCTATTGCTGTCCTATGCAAAAACAACAGTTGATGGACAGAATGCAGAACAATGTCATACATTCAGTCCAGCCCGAACTGTCAAGCCAGGTCCTACCTGGACTGGAAACAAGCATCCTAGGACCGGTTTCGGGGTTTTACCCCTCTTCAGCCAGGATAGCTTGATTCCAGTGGCATGGAGAGCACGGGACCCACGTCTGGGTATACCCTTCCCACTCGGGGTGACAAATGCAAAAACAACAGTTGATGGACAGAATGCAGAACAATGTCATACATTCACCCCAGTACAGCGATCTGGGCCTAAATCCATCGTTGTTTTCTTTTTTCTTTCTATTGCTGGCCAAGCCCACTCATCTGAAGCTTGAAAGACGGCTTTGGAAAGATCATGGTGGAATTACACATGGACCCGGCAGTGTTGAACAGATTCTTTGGACACTTGAGTTCTCCAAACTTACCTGACCAATAAGGCCTTCCTTGCTGACCAGGCCTTGAGGTACACCAGGGGCATAGCCAGATACAACAGACTCTACACACAGGACTGGGCACTTTTGGATTATCTAGTTATTACCTGCTGAAGTCACCAGTGAGGGCAACTTCACTTTTGCACGGATGGCTAAATAGATGAAATGTATGGACAGGGGGCCATCACTACTGTGCACAGAAGGAAAACGTTTAGGAGCATCTCAGCAAGCATTCAGTCCACCTGGCCCTTACTCTGACAACAGAAACACAATGTGCACTCAGCTGAAGCGTTGCATCTCTACCTATTGTGCACCTTTGCCTTTACCATTCCACCTCTCTCAAGGTTCTCTTAAGCTGCAAAAAGTGTTGTAGTCCTTTGGTCAGAAACAGATCTGGGTGAGGTCATTTTCAATTGAGAATGTTGCTAAAAAAACAAGTGCAAAAAGTTCTAAAACGCTCTTTGAGGTCACTACATCATTGGAAATCATGGATGTAAGGACACTCCCTAGAACTATAGGTCTAGCAAAAACCCAAACGACAGATATAGCCTTCACAAAGGCGGAAAGGTTACAGAATCTGGCTAGTTTTGGAAAGATCTTGCAAAAAGCTTACTATAACTTCCAGATGATCTGAATCCCAAAGTAGAGAACCTGCAGAAAGATATGGATTCCTTGCAAGAGAGAGCAATGGAACTGAAAATTAAACTAAAACAAAGTAGTAGTGGCAAAACAGCTCTAATGCATCAGTCAAACTCACTCATGAATCCGATGGAAATGGCCCTCCGGAAATATAACTAGTTAGAACTGACTCCCATCTTGAGATTATCCTAACTCAAGGCATAGTGGAGGGGGCAGAAGGCCCAACTCTTCTGCTTTTGTGGTGGGCATGTTTTACTCTCTCCTAGGGAAAGATCATATTGAGTTGAAGCTCGATAGATTATATAGGGTAGGCCCAAGAAGAACTGTCCATGATCAGAGACCTAGAGATGCCCTGGCCAAATTTAATTATTTTCGGAGAAGGAGGAAGTCTTACGAATAGCAAAATATAGGAAAGAAATCTCACTCCAAGACTCTTCCCGTCATCTCTAGTAACACATCTCAGTAACCACATTTCAAGGGAGAATATCATTCAAACTATTTATGGATAAACTCAGGAATGATGGCATCTGGTACAGATAAACATTCCCCTTTGGGAATCATGTTAAAAGAGGACAATAAAATCTACCACTTCAGAGATTGGTCACACCCTCTTTACTGTTGAACACTTAATTGAAAAATGCAGATCTCTCCAAGGAAGGACAATTTGAAATGTCATACTGAGACCTAGAACCTAGTGAGACATGGTACTTGGCTGAAAACAAGAGTTCAGAGATGACAAGAGGTGAGAAGGAAATCAACATTATCAACAGAGTAGTGATGGCACACATGGACTACAAGACAAACAAAGTATTGTTTCTGAAAGAAAAGACCTGTCTATGTTATATGTTTACTTGCTTTAGCGCTATACGTGAACCATTGACTGTAGGTCTGCCTGAGAAATTCCGCTGCAGAGAAGATGATTGTCTGAGATATCACTGGAGGCACATTTACATGATAAACCACAATACATCAGAGCACACCCGATCCTTATCGCTATAATCCAACAAGGAAGTAAAAAAAGAATAGAGTGGAAATTCTTCCACAAAATACGTTCCAATTATGCTGGTCAAATGTCCTTTCAATTGAATTTAAAGCAAAATCTTCAATCAGGTCCTTCCGTTAACTAATATTTCCACTTTTCAAAACACGAAGAACAGCAGCAGCCGACGCACGTTTCGCCCCCTGGGCTTTTTCAAGGCTGAAGAAAACATCATGTACATGACATTTTTGTAAACTGTGACACCGTGAGGTCACAATTGACAGCAAAACATACGAATGCCCTCTTATTACATGATGTGACTATGAGTGCAAATCAACCAAAGGATTCTACACAAAGTTGGAAATATTGGTATTGAGACAGACACCAGGTGACAGTATGGGAGAGACACCTTCTGGTGTGTCCAGTCTCTTTGGTGTGATTTCATGCTATGTGGCAATTATGACAAGTGAGTAGTTTATTGTTCAACTTCAAACAATAGTGAGTTGGAAAAGTACAAAATACATGTAGATAAAGAGCCTTAACCTTATAACCGTGTCTATGTGTGTTATTAAAAATAAGAAGAAAAGCTGTGTGCGTTGTCAATATAAAAGAGCCCACCACATATTAAAACACAGTCTGATCATCCTGTTTGGTGACTGACCACTGAGTTTTTACCCGGCCTCACCCGTAATTTGACATTTTCGTGTCAGATTGGTGCTGACCCTGCTTTGTTAAAATAGCCTCCGTATTGGTTATTACTGTAGTGAACAAAAAAATATATAATAAAGCCCCGTCAGGAAGTATATCTATACATATCCCTTTTCATGAAACAGAATGTACTAGCATAAGTCAGGAGGCTCTCGTTGTACCACAAGTATACCAATTTGAGGCTACGATATGATCATTATTCGTATCGAGGTAAAGGCTCCTTACAAGAAAAACTAGCGGATGAAAATTACCCTCCTTAGTGATTATTACTGTAATGAACAGAAAGGTAAAAGAATCCCCATCAGGAGATCTATCTTCATATAACCCTTTTCTGAAGCAAAATACACTGACATGAGTCAGGAAGCTCTTGTTACACCGAAGATATACCAATTTAAGGCTACAATATGGTCATTATTCGTATCAAGGCATAGACTCCTTACCAGAAAGACTAGCGGATAGAGTTTCACCCAATGACGGGCAGTAGAGAAGAGATTTCGGGATGTTGAGTCCTTTTAAGAGCTGCCTCACAATATTGAGGACTGCTTCATTCTTTTGTAACTTGTGAGCTCAAACGGACCTGGATACGTCCATTCTAAAAGAGTATACGACAGAAAGGAGGGGAAAAGCGGGGGAGAAGGGATTGCCATATTAAGTACTTAATGTATAACCATAATGTCTCGTTACACGTGTTATTTGACAAAAGTTTAGATACGCTTACTAAAGAATAGCATTTACCTGTGTCGTCTTGTCTGTGTCCGTGGTCTTGACCGGCAGCTATGCGTTTGCCGAGCATGGCCGCCATCTTTTTAACTATTTTGGTCCCTATCAAGCATGGAGGTAAAAAGCGGACCATGTTCGGGTTGAGCACTCCTGAAACTATGTTTGTTTAAAAATTAGTCTTACTACGTTAGCATTCACTATATTATAAATTGTTTAAGACTCTGTGTGGTGGCGGCATGTATAGCATGTTGAGTGTATTTGTGTGGTAATACAATTTTAAAATATTAATTGCATATTAAAAAAGATTGTTAGAAACAATGTAAAATGGATAATTAAATTGTATCCATGACTTTAGTTTCAAGCGCCATTTATAGTATAACAAGTGCAAAAGCGCTAATTTCCTATGTCGGTACGGAAATCAAGATAGGACTTACTGCACAGGCTCATGACCTGTTGTAATAGCGAAGTGTGGCACCATTCGTAAAAAGAGATGTGTTCTACATAAAATGAGGGATTTGCTAGTTGTCAATTACAAGTCCCAAAGAATTCTAAAATTGAACCATGCTCGCATCTGTAATTCTCCGGAGTATCGTTCTCTTATATTATTAACTGCATTGGATAGAGGGTGAAGGACACAGATTTCTTTTTATGCTTTTAAAGTAAATCGAGATTTACTAGTAGTCAATTCCAGAACCCCTAAAGTTCCAAAATTAGACCATGTTCGCATTTGGAATGCTCCAGAATATCGTTCTATTATATTTTTTCTCTGCATAGGACAAAAGGTGACGGACACAAAGTTCTTTTTGTGCATCTACAGCAAATCAATAGTGCCTAATCCGTTGGATCAAGTAGAAGAACAGGAGCATATTAGTCACCCACTCTATATCGGCAACACCAAGAGCAAAAATATCTATTCGATGTGTATAGAGCTTGAGCAATCAAAAAATACTAAGTATCAATTGGGATACAAAATCCAGCAAAGTGGAACCTTATCTAGTGTGGACTGCGTCACGAGAGAGTGCATCTATTTATTGTGTGTAGAGATTCATACCACATCCATAGAAAACTAACAATGAGTTAGTATATGTCATTTGGAGAGTAAAATGTGACGTGTTTTCTTATAGATTTCGTATAAGTGAATAAAGATCCCCCTTATAAGTGTGGTTCCTTGGGTATCTGTCTTACTAAATGGAATGCAGGTACATCAGAAAGCAAAACAGTTGGAAATGTACACATATCTGGAAAATGTTGATATCGGTTAATGTACACATTAATGCCTTTTAGTTAAGTTGTAGAAATTCACACATCTCGTTATCAATGTTCAACCCACATTCCACCGCCCTCAATTTAATGACCCAAGTACTTTCCAGTTTCCGAAGTCGAAACAACCTGTCTCCGCCCCTCATTCCAGAGTCAATTGCATTAATACCATGAAAACCTAATTTTAATAATTCACTTTATTTGTGTGTGGTGTTAAAGTGAACTGCTAAAGGATATTGTATGTTGTTTTGTCTGATGGCACGGATGTGTTCCTGAATCCTCTCTTTCAAGGATCTTATTGTGCTCCCAATGTAGACTTTTCCCACATATGCATTTGATGCAGTACACTACAAACTTGGTATTGCAGTTAATAAAACTCCTGATGGTGTAGGTTCTCTCCGTATTATATTGGAATCTATTTCTTTTATGCATTCCAAAGCAGCAAACACTGCATGTTCCGCATCTGAAGTAACCGTTTGGGGCAGAAGGTAGCCTAGTGGTAGTCTTAGATGGTGGAATGAAACTGGGACACAAATGTTGTCTGAGTGTGCGTCCTCTTGCATGAACCAATATCGGTTTCGATCCAATAACATCTTTTAATGTGATGTCATGAGTTAATAAGTGCCAATGTTTTTTAAGAATCTTGTAGACATCAGTACTTATGGTTGTGTATGGAGTGATGAAGGTGCACTTCCTCAGTTTAGAGTTCTTTTTCTTCTTTGTCTTAAACAACAAGTCACTTCTTTTGACCCTATTCACCTTTGATCTTGCTTGTTTAGTTAAGGTTTTTGAATAACCTCTTGTTTTTCTACCATTTCCAATTCTTTATCCAGTCTGGAAGTGCACCTTCTGCCCCAAACGGTTACTTCAGATGCGGAACATGCAGTATTTGCTGCTATGGAATGCATAAAATCAATAGATTCCAATATAATACGGAGAGAACCTACACCATCAGGAGTTTTATTAACTGCAATACCAAATTTGTAGTGTACTGCATAAAAATGCATATGTGGGAAAATCTACATTGGGAGCACGATAAGATCCTTGAAAGAGAGGATTCAGGAACACATCCGTGCCATCAGACAAAACAACATACAATATCCTTTAGCAGTTCACTTTAACACCACACACAAATCAAGTGAATTATTGAAATGAGGTTTTCATGGTATTGATGCAATTGACTCTGGAATGAGGGGCGGAGACAGGTTGTCTCGACTTCGGAAACTGGAAACTACTTGGATCATTAAATTGAGGGCGGTGGAATGTGGGTTGAACATTGATAACGAGATGTGTGAATTTCTACAACTTAACTAAAAGGCATTAATGTGTACATTAACCGATATCAACATTTTCCAGATATGTGTACATTTACAACTGTTTTGCTTTCTGATGTACCTGCATTCCATTTAGTAAGACAGATACCCAACTAACCACACTTATAGGGGTGATCTTTATTCACTTATACGAAATCTATAAGAAAACATGTCACATTTTACTCTCCCAATGACATATACTAACTCATTGTTAGTTTTCTATGGATGTGGTATGAATCTCTACACACAATAAATAGACGCACTCTCTCTCGACACAGTCCACACTAGATAAGGTTCCACTTTGCTGGATTTTGTATCCCAATTGATACTTAGTATTTTTTGATTGATCAAGCTGTATACACATCAAATAGATATTTTTGCTCTTGGTGTTGCCCATATAGAGTGGGTGACTAATATGCTCCTGTTCTTCTACCTGATCCAACGGATTAGGCACTATCGATTTGCTATAGATGCACAAAAAGAACTTTGTGTCCGTCACCTTTTGTCCAATGCAAAGAAAAAATATAATAGAACGATATTCCGGAGAAATACAGATGCGAACATGGTCTAATTTTGGAACTTTAGGGGTTCTGGAATTGACTACTAGCAAAGCTCGATTTGCTTTAAATGCATAAAAAGAAATTTGTGTCCTTCACCCTCTATCCAATGCAGTTAAAATTATAAGAGAACGATACTCCGGTGAATTACAGATGCGAGCATGGTTCAATTTTAGAATTCTTTGGGACTTGTAATTGACAACTAGCAAATCCCTCATTTTTTGTGGATCACATCTCTTTTTACGAATGGTGCCACACTTCGCTATTACAACAGGTCATGAGCCTGTGCAGGAAGTCCTATCTTGATTTCAGCACCGACATAGGAAATTAGCGCTTTTGCGCTTGTTATACTATAAATGGCGCTTGAAACTAAAGTCATGGATACAATTTAATTATCCATTTTACATTGTTTCTAAAAATCTTTTTTAATATGCAATTAATATTTTAAAGTTGTATTACCACACAAATTCACTCAACATGATATACATGCCGCCACCACCCACAGTCTTAAACAATTTATAATACAGTGAGTGCTAACGTAGTAACACTAGTTTTTAAACAAACATAGTTTCAGGAGTGCTCAACCCGAACACAGTCCGCTTTTTACCTCCATGCTTCATAGGGACCAAAATAGTCAAAAAGATGGCGGCCATGCTCGGCAAACGCGTAGCTGCCGGTCAAGACCACAGACACAGACAAGACGACACAGGTAAATGCTATTCTTTAGTAAACGTATCTAAACTTTTGTCAAATAACACGTGTAACGAGACATTATGGCCATACATTAAGTACTTAATACGGCAATCCGTTTTCCCCCGCTTTTCCCCTCCTTTCTGTCGTTATACTCTTTTAGAATGGACGTATCAAAGTCCGTTTGAGCTCACAAGTTACAAAAGAATGAAGCGGTCCTCAATATTGTGAGGCAGCGCTTGAAAAGGACTCAACATCCCGAAAACTCTTCTCTACTGCCCGTCATTGGGTGAAACTCTATCCGCTAGTCTTTCTGGTAAGGAGTCTATGCCTTGATACGAATAATGATCATAGTGTAGCCTTAAATTGGTATATCTTCGGTGTAACAAGAGCTTCCTGACTCATGTCAGTGTATTTTGCTTCAGAAAAGGGTTATATGAAGATAGATCTCCTGATGGGGATTCTTTTACCTTTCTGTTCATTACAGTAATAATCACTAAGGAGGGTAATTTTCATCCGCTAGTTTTTCTAGTAAGGACCCTTTACCTCGATACAAATAATGATCATATTGTAGCCTCAAATTGGTATACTTGTGGTACAACGAGAGCCTCCTGACTTATGCTAGTATATTCTGTTTCATGAAAAGGGATATGTATAGATATACTTCCTGATGGGGCTTTTTTATATATTTTTTTGTTCAGTACAGTAATAACCAATACAGAGGCTATTTTAACAAAGCAGGGTCAGCACCAATCTGACACGAAAATTTCAAATTAGAGGTGAGGTCGGGTAAAAACTCAGTGGTCAGTCACCAAACAGGATGATCAGACTGCGTTTTAATATGTGGTGGGTCTTTTATATTAACAAAGCACACAGCTTTTCTTCTCATTTTTAATCACACCAATAGACACAGTTATAAGGTTAAGGCCCTTTTTCTACATGTATTTTGTACTTTTCCAACTCACTATTGTTTAAAATTGAACAATAAACTACTCACTTGTCATAATTGACACATAGCATGAAATCACACCAAAGAGACTGGACACACCAGAGGGTGTCTCTCCCATACTGTCACCTGGTTTCTGTCTCAATACCAATATTTCCAACTTTGTGTAGAATCCTTTGGTTGATTTGCACTCATAGTCACATCATGTAATAAGAGGGCATTCGTATGTTTTGCTGTCAATTGTGACCTCAAGGTGTCACAGTTTACAAAAATGTCATGTACATGTTTTTCTGCAGCCTTGAAAAAGCCCGTGCGTCAGCTGCTGTTTTTCTTCGTGTTTTGAAAAGTGGAAATAAAAGTTAACGGAAGGACCTGATTCAAGCTTTTGCTTTAAATTCAATTGAAAGGACATTTGACCAGCATAATTGGAACGTATTTTGTGGAAGAATTTCCACTCTATTCTTTTTTTTTACTTCCTTGTTGGATTATAGATATAACGATCGGGTGTGCTCTGATGTATTGTGGTTTATCATTGTTCTAGACCTTGTGGTCCTAGAAAACAAATACCCTGGTGGGTGGGTAATGTAACATCATATGAGCACCCCAAAGTAACACTGTTGAAATGTATCATTTAGACTTAGTTTTATCAATAGATGTGCAGATCAATAAGCAAACCCACAAAGCTTTGGAAGCACATTTACATCATGTATGGGGCAGAAGGCGGAGCAAGCTGGATCCTTAGTGGTTCCCCTTGCTTTTCCTACAGAAGTGGAATCTGACTAAGGTTTTTGTTAGCTCTGCAATGGGAAGGTTCTGGCTTCATTTGAGTGGGTATTCTAACTAGGGGTGGGCGTAGTTCGCGAAGTAGCACTTCGCGAAGCTACGCAAAGTGAAGTTCGCACTACGCGAGCTACGCGTAGCACTTCGCGAACTGCGTAGTAACATGTTCGCACTGTGCAAGATGTTGTTTTCAATGATTGCACAGTGCGGACAAGCAACCGGCACTGTGCAATCATTGAAAATGGCATCTTGCACAGTGCGAACTGGTAGTTTCTCATCGCGAGCGGTCGCGAGCATACGCGACCCCTCGCAATGAGAAACCTGACCTCCTCGCGTTGGGAATCTCGCCGGGAGGTTTATTTTCCACGCTCGCGATCGCCAACTTGATGTTGCTGATCGCGAACAAGAAAAAAGTCTCGCCGGGATGTCATTTTGCTTGCTCGCGGTCGCCAACTTGATATTGAGGACCGCGAGCAAGCAAAAAATGACCGCAGCACTACGCAACACTACGCTACGCGTGTTCGCACTGTGCTACGTGCAGTTCGCGTAGTGCGAAGTAGCGCGAACTTCGCAAACTACGCGAGCGTAGCGTAGTGCTTCGCCCAGGCTTAATTCTAACTTTGGTTAACTATGCTACTCATTAAATTTAGAATAATTCTTATGGATTATTTTGGGGCTTAGAAGGGGGATTTTGAGAGGGTGCAGCTTGCTTCTTTCTGCATCAACTGTGTTCTGCGGGTAGGGGAGTCAATCAAGGGGATATGAAGGGGAAGATCCTTGACTTTCAGGGATATATGAGTAGAAACCCATTTCAGTAAAACTATTGTGGCTACATTTTATCCCAAAATGTGAGAGGCATCATCTCACCAACTAAACGGTCGGCCATCTGGTTGGTCTTACTTGTATGTCAAATAGACAGCATATGTCTCTCAGTACCTCCTTTCACTTGAATCACAAAGATCAAATGAGGGTCAAACACATGTTATACCTGTATGTGTTCTATTCCTTGGTGAATGCTAAGCATAATGGAGTAGCTATTTCTATACATAGAAAACTCAATATTTCTAAAATAGATGGAAAAAGAGACAAAGATGGTAGATATCTTATGTTAACGTGTATAATGGGTGGCTCTCCAATAACACTGGTAACAATATACTTACCTAATGCTGGACAAGGAATCTTACTTCTGGATTTTAAGTTACATGTATCTAATTTCACAGAGAGAGAAATCTTACTGTTGGGATTCTTTAATCTAGCCATGGATTTAACTAATCCCATCCATGAATTCTCAAGAATTGATTACATTTTATAAGTAATACTTGGGAACTGTTGATGCAGTTATCAAAGATAGGGTCAATATCAATTTCTGTCCACTGTCCAGTGCTGGAGAAAGTGAATATTCAGCAGAAGTTCGATCACAGACGGAATGTGGTGCCTTCATCCCACACAATTTAGGAATCCTATTTAGGGCGGACAATCTGACGTCCCTTTTTAGGTCTCGCCTAGGCAGCGCTTGCACTGTCTCTTCGAGACATGCTGTATACAGGTATGACTTGAAGCTCCGCCCATTTTCCACCAATCTTTTCAATTGGCTCCTGTTATTGTCCTTTCTAAATGGTTGCTTTTTATTTGTGAATAGGCTTAGTAGTCCCTCCTTAGTACCTCTGTGTCTCCTTTTGGAACCTCCCATAAGGACTGGCCCTTTTATTTGTGTTGTTGCTCAGTGTGTTTCATTTACAGTCTGTGAGCACTATTTTTTTTAATGACTTTCTCCTATTGCAGCAGTACATGCTTTCCTGCAGGGGGCTGCTTTTCAACTCTCTGCAGTCTGCTCCTCATGGCCAGGGCAGCGTGCTTAATGTTTCAGCACGGCGCCCGCTTTCCTGTGAACAACAACACGGCCACAATACAAACAATGGCGGCCAAAGCTTATTTTTCACAGCAGGCGCCTGCTCGCCCAACTCATTTTTTTCACATTACATAATTGGCAGCTGTGCATCTTCTTGTGCGCAGCTCATCCAAATCGTTGTTTTTATTTTTCTAATATTCAATCATGGCGGCTACTTGATTTTTTTAGTCCTGATTAGCGTCTAGAGAAGGAAGTTGGAGACCTGTGGGGGGGGGGGGGCAACACAGCTGCAGCACAGGCTCAAATTGGCTGACTGTATGTTGACTCCCATTGGTTGCTGATAAAAACTTGAGCCGCTTCGGGCACACGCCTGTTGCTTCTCCTTTAGGCCCCCAAGTGCAGGCTGCTGATACACAGAATGGTTTTACTTTCTATTGGTTGCCGTTCTGCAGGACTCGGCATCTGAGGCTCATAAACAACACAGTTTTGTTTGTTTTTTTCCATTGTATTATTAAACACAAACATTAAAATACTTCTAGTTTAAGTAGTTGATAGAGGACTGTGCCTTCTTAATGAGTTTATCGTAAATGGAATGATTTCCAGAATTCAATGATCATTTCCAAAGATGGTGTGTTTATTCCGCATTTTCACACATGAAACAAAGAACAGCCGACAGGTATTTCGCCCTTGTGGCCCGACTGCCGTGGTCTTTCTCAAGGCAGATAATCGTCACTGGTAATCCAGTCCCGTGACGGTCATGTGTGGCGGTCTTTGCGGTCCCAGGAATGAAGATGTGAAATGTTAAAATTCGGAATAAACACACCATGTTTGGAAACGATCATTGAATTCTGGAAATTATTCCATTTACGATAAACTCATTAAGAAGGCACAGTCCTCTATCAACTACTTAAACTTGCATTTCACAATGGCTTTTTGGCGTAGCCATTTATGAGGCACGTGCCACTATCAACATTGGGCCCTAAACACTGTAGCACTAAAGCCCAGAGTCTGCCACCCATCTCAGTAACCATTAAAATAATTCTAAACTGACAGTGCTTAGTTACTTACATTAGTTACATAAGTTAAAAATTATGAAAACACACTCCTCACCATTATCCAGTAAATTGCTTTATTAAGAAAAACATAGCATTGGAAAGTGCTGTGCATGCTCTCCCCAGAAATAACACGGCGAGGCATCAGAAGATACACCAACAAAGGAGCCTTTATTCATGACTCAAAATGTAGAGAGCCCACGACTGACTTCCAGCGTCGCCTAGTTCACCAGAAGAATGAAGGATAATTCTAGCCAGAGCTGCCGACTTTGGAGCTGAGTAACCAGGTTTGAGTCTCGGCATCGGCTCAGCATCCTGTGAATTTGGGTAAATCACTTAATCTCTCGTGCCTACAAAAAACAAGCATTTGCAATGCAATAGGTCTCGCTTTTGCAAGAGTTTGAGCTATTGGCATTGTAAATGACAATGCCTTTTATTAATGTGTTGGTTTTCAAAACAGATAAATAAAAGGCATTGTCATTTACAATGCCAATAGCTTAAACTCTCGCAAAAGCGAGACCTATTGCATTGCAAATGCTTGTTTCTTATGTCACTGCATGGGAAAACCTGACAGTGACGAACAGGACAATTAAAATAATGACACCACGCCAACGGGAAAAGTCCCTCTGTGTGGCAGTATTAGTTATTTGTATACCAAAAAAAATATCCCACTTTGGAGTTTGTTTCTGAAAAACAACATGAGCGGCCCCACCAAACCTTTGGTAACTTCAGAGTAACCGCTGTGACAATGGTTCCTCTGAAGATGCAGGGATCTTCTCTGGACTGGTTCTGATCTATAAATATGGTTGTACTCAGTCTGTCAGAGTGGTAGAAGCAATGTCGTTCACCACTCTAATGGAAAGAGGTAAGACTGCTTAACCCTAATCCAGGCCCTAAACCATACAATTTGGCCACATATTGAAAAGACGGTGATTGAGAAGACTTTATCAGATATTGCTCGGCTGAGAAAGGGCTTGAGGTCCCTAACACATATCTCAGAATGCCAGTGCCTACCTACTTGGGATAACATAGCCATAAAACAAAACCTTATCTCCTTCCCATCCCTATATATCCCCATCAATTCTAATCCAGATTTTTCTCCAGCACTTCAATATGGCTCTTTCAATAAGGGGAGAAAAAGTAGTTGCAAAGTAATTTCAGGCATGTTTAAAAAGGGAATCATTAATCTTGTGACTGTGATATGAGCAGAAGGTTTACATTAAGACCAGTTACTTTGGGACTGTGTGATTGGGTGCTAGCAAAAAGTGGCCAGGGGTCATGCTACCCCTGCAGATGTCATTCGCTTATGTTTTCCTCTCAACTGGATCAGCATAATTTTGGTTGTTAAATCAGTACTCATGGCACTGATCTATTTGAGGGCTCTCGTTCTACGTTTCAGAGGGTCAGTGGTTTTTTTTTGCCAGCTAGTCCGAAAGAGTCTTGAGCTCTATGCCACACTCTTTTGTTGCTAAAGTCCCCATTGGCCCTCTCCCTCCATCCTCATCATATTTTCTTCCCTGGACGACCCTCCTTGAGATAACTAAGTGCATTTTCCTATGCACATCAATGCCCTTTTGTGCATTTTTACAGTAAGACACACTGGGAGGTGCCTGTTTTGGGCATGGCAGCCATAGCTGTCTGTACCTAAGGTGCATTCTCAAGGGTATCACCAAACAGCCTTTGTCTCCTTTCACTGAGGGACAAAAACCTATGAGAAGTCCCCTGTCCCTGCGGATCTCACACATTTCACTTTGAACTTGACACTTCCCGAGAGCGCTTGAACTGCCATCACTTACTCTGAGGCCCCTTTTTAGGTCTCGCCTGAGCCAGCACATGCGCTGCTCTGGCAGACATTTAGTAGGTGGGTTTTCAAAGTGCTGCCACAGGCTTCTGGTGGCCTAAAGCTTGCGTGCACGTGAGCGTGCACACGCGCAGCCGCCATCTGTCTTTCCTCCGTTGATCGCGATCACTTTTACATTCACCGGCGCGGCCATGTCACTTTCACGGCGGCGCAGCCAATGCTTGTTTTTAACCCTGTGAGGTGGGATGGGCTGCGTTACACACAGTGGCTGGCTCCCAGGACCCGCATACTTCAGACGTCAGTGTTTACACACTGTATCTGAACCTGATCTGTATTTCATGTCTGAAGTCAAAGTGCAACTAACTGCCTGAGTAAATAATACCACTGCATAGTGTGTGGCAAAGAATAAAGCAAATGTTGGAATTTATCATCGCAGCATCGCAACGATGCTTTCAATTATTTGAGAATAAGAAATTATGATAAACACTTGGGTCAACTTTGAGTGTTTCCTATTTTCAAGGAATTCAGAAAACAGCACCATTATCGTTTTCGAGTGTAAAGCTGTGCGTGGCAGCCTACATAGATCACGGTACTCATGCCATCATCACCATTGTGGCCCGTGCCTTTCTTTTCTTCTGCACAGCACCCTCTTGTTTTAGAACTCCTATCAGTGCTTTGCGCCGCCCCAGCCACCCTCCGGCATCTTGTTGCCTCTCCCTCGATCCCACCTCGCTGCTTGTTTTTAAATGCAACACCTGCGAATGTTGTGCTCCTGGCGTAGCATGCATCAGCTTTGTGTTCTCATTTCATTTTATTTTACTTCTGAAAGAGCACTCGATCAGTGCACGTTTTATGGACGCCATGCTTTATCTTTCAGCATTGAAGCCCCGTGCCTTTCTTTTCTTCTGCAAGGCGCCTGCTTGTTTTAGAACTCCTACCAGTGCTGGAAATTGGAGTGTGGTTAATGGTAGACCAACTCCTTCTGAAAGGCGGTTTAGCTGCTTTTAGGAGATTAAATGAAACGGTGTTGGCCTGCATTATTTTTCATTGCAGTCTGTTTCCTAGATTTCCCTCCCAGGACTGCTGCGTGCTTCTGTGAAACCCCGACCCGAATCCATATTGCTCTCTCTTACCCCCTGCCACTTCGTATTCCTCCTCCTTTTTCATATGTCTCATTGTTTTTCCCTCCTATTTTTGCCCTCTTGCCCCTTCCTCTCTGCATCCTTTCTTTTTCTCCCAACCGTTTTTTAATGCACATTGGTAAAGCGCAAAGAAGAATCCGAGCACTTTACATGAACATCAGTTGCATTACAAAGGGTCATATTTATGTTGTGTTCACGGGGAGGTGACACAATTTTTTTTATGTTAGGTTAGGTGGTTGACTTCAGTGTAATTTTGTAATCTGCATCCCATGCTGGCGGTGTTACAGGGAAGGGCGTTCATTACACATGTTCAATGTTTTTGAAATGTGCCTGTGCTCCTCTCTGTGTTGCTGCACGTTAACGTGCCACCCATTCAATATTGGGAAACTCATCTACCTTAGGTAACCTGCTCCAATCCATGTGTGCGGGCTTTCCTTCCAGGAATATATTCTACTATTTGTGTTAAGCAGTTAAAACCGGTTGTATATTGCGGCTTTTAATTGTCTCTTCCCTCCTCCGAGTTCTCCCCACCAGCATCCGGGCAGTATTTTCACAATCAAAGGTCTGTTACTTTTGCCCTCGAGGCTTGGACAGCATGTTTGGTCCAGAGGCTTCCTGTGCTGGGAGAGGATGTGGCATAGTGGCCAAAGCTGGCGATTAAGGGACTGGGGAACCAGGTTTGATTCTTGGCGTCGTCTCAACATCCTGTGATTCTGGGCAAATCACTTAATCACTATGTGCCTTTAAAAAAAGTGTTCCCTTGTTTGCAATAGGGCCCGCTGTATATTTGCTATGCTGCTGAAACCAGCTTCACAGTGAAGCAGCACCCAGGCCCCCACGTCACAGCTATCCTCATTTTGAGCCTTTCATTCCCTCGGTTGCACCCCGTGCTTCCTGTTCGTAGTTGGAAGCGATCATCCTCATTTATACTGCCTGTCAGGTTCAATGTGCATTCAAACCAACATGCTGACATAAAGGAAAAACAAACAAGCGTTTGCAGTGCAATAGTTCTCGCATTTACACGAGTTTGATCTATTGTCATTGTAAATGACAATGCCTTTTATTTTATGTTTTGGTTTTTAAAACATAAATAAAAGGCATTGTCATTTCCATTGCCAATAACTTAAACTAGCGTAAATGCATGACCTATTGCATTGCAAATGCTTGTTTGATCTGGGAAAGCGCTACACACTGGGTTTGCAGCTAAAATGCAACCAATGTATGCAGCCGAAGAATTATAGTCAAGAGAAAAGTACATTATTCCGGTAGCCAGATACCCAATCATGTGGATTAAATTGACCAACCTCCAGACTATCGTGACCTGCACTTAACATCTACTGGGGCCATCCTCAGCCGAGCATCACCTGGGTACCACTAACTTCAGACTCACTGCTCCTAGAGCTGGTAAAGATGGCACATACTTTACACTAGTTGTCCACATTGCTGTTAAACCATATATATATATATTTTTATGCATCTTTTATATAGCGCGAACTCGAACCGAAGGTATTGCAGCGCTGTACATGAGCACCGTATTTACCTTACACATTCAGGCACGGGGAGATTAAGTGATTTGCCCAGAATCACAGGATGCGGACGCGACCTCGAGGCTCGAACCCTGGTTGGTTTGTTTCCTGCACCAAAGTCGGTAGTTTAAGCCGACGGTCCCGTCTGCTGAAACTTTTGCCAGTGTCCTCAGGTTTTGTACTGTGATGGCAGGTGGTGGGGGTGAGATAAAGCATTAGCAGCCCGGCAGTCTCCATTTGTTTAAGGAATGAACTACGAGAGTATTTTTCCAGCTGCTGCATGCAGCTGACAGTAGCATTCATACTTACGCATGCGCACAACTATCCCTTGTTCTATTGTTCACTGTGCCGTCTCTCTCAAAGCCTCTGAAGGACTCAGCAAAGAATATATGAATTCCGTCTTCCGCCAAGGTCGGATTGGCCTGCACGACAATCCGGCAGGACCAGAACGGCTGGTCTGACTGGTCAGTGTGTGGGCCTGTTTTATGGTGTGGTGAGCCCTTGTTTAATGTTGATTTAAACGATATTACCGCAAACGTTGCTCGCAGCAAAAACAAATGCATGCGGTATCCCACACCCTGTAAAGCATTTATTCAGTGAATCAAGTTCAAAACGGCCCGGATCTGCAAACATGGCCCACGTTTGTAGCTCTCTGATTGGTGGACAATTAAATTTGGAGCCCAGGCCAAATTTCCTTGCCAGCCCGACCTTGCGTTGCAAGGGTCTAGCAAACAAAGGTGACAATCATTTAAACGGATTGTATGATAGAGGCACACATGGCTAAACTACGCGTGCCCCTACTATGCTGCCTGAACCACAAGTGCGCCTCAACAACGCATTCCTTTACCATGCATGCATTTACCACGTATGGCTTTACCAAGCAATTTCCTGGTAAAGGCATAACTGGTATAGGGATGTGTGGTAAGGATCCCACCCTATACCACCTGCCCTAAGCCCTAACAACTACCCAGACGCCCCTAATGAGCCCTAAAAAGTACCCTGACCCAACCTTGAGCCCTGGAAAAAACACCGACTCCTACGATCCCTAAAAACCTCTCTGAGCCCCTCTCGAGCCCCAAAAAGTACCCTGCCACCTGAGCCCTAAAAAGTACCCAGACCCCTCTGAGCCGCCAAAATGACCTTGACCCCCTTAAGCCCTGAAAACTACCAGCCTCTGAGTCCTAAAAGCAACCTGACCCTCCAGCCCTAAAAGCAACCCCACCACCCAGCTCTGAAAACAATCCAACCCCTTCACCCTGAGCCCCAAACCTACCCCCAAACCTTAAAAACTACCCCCCCAAAAACCCAGCCCAAGCACCACTTATCTCACTGCATCCTCTCACGATCCTCCCTGTTCCTGGGCTCGCCCATGTCAGCATCTAGACTGCGCATATGTCTTAACCACACGTGCATGGTTACGGCATATGTGTGGTTAAGGCAAGCTTGGCTGACCTTGTGTTGGAGCAGCATGCGTGGCTCTGCCCACCTTGTTCAGGCCGTTTCCCATTTCAAGGTCTCTTAGACTCATTGAGGGTCTTGGGATGAACTGTTGAGTCTGGGTGGGATACAGGGTGAACCGACTACACAGATGCAGGTTTGGCGGTTATCTATTATTTGGTTCCTGCATCCTTTCTGCACATTTGTTCCTACACATCTGAGGGTGCTTCTTTCCACCAATTCAGTTCCTGCTCTACCCTACAATGCACTGCAAAGCTCCTCCGCATAGACCACATGGCTCTAGTAGCCTAACAACATGTCCAACAGGACAACAGGACAACAGCACCACAGACCTATCTGTAGGAGAGGGGCGGCGTCTATGGGTAGACGATGGCCAGAACAGGACAGGGATAAGGGCACAGGGAGTGATTCCAGGCAGCCACACCAGGGGAGAACAATGGGCATGGATGATACTCAGCAATCCCTAGAGAGGGTAATCAACATGACAAACAAGGCACTGAAGGGCAATATAGATTGGGTAAAGGATAATATAGTGATGGTGAGTATAATGTTGGCAGTACAACATGAAATGCTGACATTGATGAAGGAAATGTCTGTGATGCTGGGTGGCAGCCAGTATGGGTAGAGGTGAGAATCTTCTTTTTCTGGCGAACATCTCAAGGATGTAACGTCACATGAACTTGCCAGTCTCTTTGTGTGTCTATCCTGTATCCATTGGAGACTGTAGAAGTTAGTATCTGTGGCAGTGTGCTTAAAACAACAAGCACATGACTACATGTACTTATTTATTTGTGTGATTTTATGTAGAACAAAAATTTCCTAAGGGCGTTAGAGTGTTTTACAATAAAAAAGCACATAGTAGCAAAATAAGTGAAATTAAGGTGGCAATACGTGGAGTGAAAGTACGTAGTAATACCATATATTCATGTTGGTGAGTTAAGGTACAAAGGGACAGCTTGGCCAGGAGCACTGTTAGGACAGCTGTGTGAACGTGGACTAGTCAGTGATTTTAGTAAGTTCATATGTGGGGGGAAGAGTTGTGGAAGATCAGAATAAAATTGACTATGCAGCTACTGCCAGGACATGCTTTAGACCACTGGCCTTGCTAATGATCCATGGCAGGAAGATGTCTGTGGTATGCTCGGGTTCTTTTCTATTCTTCAGTTCATCACCTTTGTCCGGTGACAATTTACAATGTCTTCTGGATCAAATACAGTGATACAATCCATGGGCGACTCCTTATTTGTCAAGAGGCATTGGGAAGAAGGGTAATAGACCACCAAGAACTTTTAAGCAGAAGTGGATAGATCACCAAGGAGTTTTGGGTAACTGATGATTTGCTTGGGTCCCACTAGCGTCTCAGAACACTGAGGACCCCAAGATAGTACTTACGTTCCCAGGTATAGATTTGGGCTTGGCAGGAGAGAGAGCTGAATTTACCAAAGGATGCAGTAGCAAAGATCCTGGAATTTGTGGGTAAGCATTGGGCGGTGTAGAAGCGGGCATTGAGCAGCTGTTGGTTCATTTACATTTTTCACTTATGGTAGTGAGGGATGGATGACCAGACATAATGTAGAAGGTCTTGGCACCCCTCACCATGTCTGGGACCTAGCAGATGTCTGAAGGTGTGGAGATTGATTCACCATGATTTCAGTGAAGTTAGGATGCAATACCAGGAGGACGAAGCTGAATATAGTGCCAATTTTTCAGATGCACTTCTGGCAGGATGTTTTGATGGATACTGCTGGCAGGTGGTGCGCAGAAGAATGGCTATGGAAGTGGAGGGACATGCATCATCACTTTGCAGGGATGGTGGCTTAGTTCTCGCCATGTGTAGTGAGATGGCAAAACAGATTTCAAACTTCATTGGAGACAACCAGTTGGGGGAGGTGCTGGAGAACAGGCAAGCAGCAGGAGATGGAAAAAAGTGCTGGGGATGCTGCGAATATTCATGATGGGGTGTGTGACATAGTTACGGCAAGACCTGTGCTGAGCTTGGATAGTAACATTGTGATTTAATTTCCTTAATTACAGAGACAGAGGTTCCAAGGACTGGCACCAGAGGCAGCTGTAGTGCTGCTATGCCACTAGATCTCAAAGGTAGCAAAATTAGTGGAGATCTCTATTCCCACCCACCATCCTCCCTTCGATATGGAAGAACCGTAGCCAATCATTTGTAGAGTCTGTGGAGATGGGGCGGTATGCACAGAATGTAAGAAGGACTAATTGGTTCAGAAACAAAAAGGCGGGACCGGTTGTAACAAACTTGATAAGAGGCTTTCCAGGTGAAGCAGTGAAGTTGGTTCTGTGGCATTTCATGGTGAGTCGTTCTAGGAGTACAAGCGCCCAGCAGCAGAAATGTGTCATACGATGCTAGGAAGTTGTATGTTGGAAAAGAAGAGGGCATTGGTAAGGAGGAGGCCTATTAGAGTGGAGGGAATAAAACAACAATTGGATACAGTTTGTCCATTGATTTGGGTGATTTTCAATACCTGGATGGTGTGTTTTTCTTCGTAGGTATTCAGGGTAGCATGACTCCTGTGGTATGGTGCTCAAACTCCTATGGTATGGTGTGCAAAGTGCATGCAGCGAAAGGCATAAAGTCCAAGGCTAACAAACTATGAAGATGGGCACAGGACTCTTCCAGTCTCCTATTCTGTCCCCGGTGCCATTCCTCAATGCGTTCTTGTGTTATACTTGTGTGACTTTATAACCACATAATGCTGTATTGTTCAACAATGACTCTTATGAATCCCCTCAAGTACATCTTGTAAACGTTATCACATAATATGTTAAGCGCTCTGATTCCTTCGGGTTTATCTAGCGCTATATAAAACTCAAAATAATATTAATAAAAAGTTTGATAATGGCTAAAATGGATCAGAAGATCAAAGAGAGGGATATCAAGCTGGGTGATTTGAAGAGTGTGTATCATGACCTCAAAAGCCTGTTGGAATTGGCAGAAAAGCTCAGGGAGTGAGATCAATGCTTCAGAAAGCCATTGATTGATTTTCAATTTTTGGATGTTATGAGGAACTGAGTAGGGCTTTTGGAATCCTACCATCTTTCAGCAGGTCACTGAATCGAATGCCATAATTAGGTAATGATAACATCTGTTACTGACAGCACTTAGAAATAGCAGAGGGATTATAATTATTACGTTAGCATCGATTAAGACTAAAGGCTTGATTCGGTGGACGAAAAAGGCCAAGGAAATACAGAGACAGTCTGGAGGGTATTAGTGTCTTACAACCACACTCCATGAGCAGAGTCCTAGAAGCTGCCTCCTGCCTTACTCTTTGTTTATTTGTATTCGTTGTAGATAAGTGAGAAGAACGTCAAAATGGAAAGGAGTATATTTGGTGATGTGGTCATTCTTTCAACAAGGAGGCAGGGAAAGAAGAGTCTTTTGTACTGCGAATGGTTTTCATCCTGGTGGACCAACAGGTGCTTTAGTAGGTGAAAGGAGGATTGACTCGAGGGCAGCTAATGCCAGCTGTGAGGTGCAGAGAGGCACACTATCACTTGACATGGCACTCTGCTTGTAGGGGCAAAAGACTTGGTCCAGGCTCCAGGGCTTCATTGCTGAAACATATAAAGAGTGACCTGCGAGAGGTGAGGGCAGCATGGCTAGGAATGTCGATGATGTGAACTTAACCTCTGCCCTGGAGAGTTCTTCATAAGAAGACATTGATTTAAAGAGCTAGAAGCAATGAATCAGTACTCATACCTATAACTAGGTGGGAAGTAATGAAGCACTGACATGGGCATGGACCCCAGGTATAGTGTAATTGTTTGGAACAAGATGGGTAATGGGTAAGCACTAGTGTGTGTGGGGTGGAATAGTACTCCCTGGAGAGATGTGTCTTAAAAATGTTCCTGAATTGTATGAGAATTGGAACTGTTCTAATGCCACTGGGGATCTCACTCCAGATCTTGGGTGTGTAGATGCAGCATTACAGTCTTCTGTTTTTTTCATTCTTGCATCTCTTTAACTGCAGATTTCTGATACTGTGGCACCTATCTTGGGGCTGTCGACCAGAGATGGCAAGTTTCTTGGCAGAGTAAGATGAGATGTTTCTGAAGGCTTTGTGGATAATGCAATTGTTTTTTTTTTTTTAAACATATTTTTTTATTGTGTCAATTTGACTATCACAGCGCAGGGTTCTGTACTCCAGAGACGTCTGCCATATTCATCATACATATACCGGCAAGCAAATGACAGAAATATATTAAAAGATGTGGTAAACAAGAAAAAAAAAAGAAAAAAGTGTGGGGGGGGGGGTAAAGTCACCATATATGACAAATGCATATTCGAAAACACTTGGTATCCCCTCCCTGAACTCCCCCCTTCCTCCCCCAACTCCCTTGTGATCGCACTCCTGCCGCCTAATTTTACTCTCCCACTCCCGCCAAACCATATATCCCACCCTCATGGCTCGTACCCCCACGTGCCCCCTCCGTGGCCACTGGACCCTACTAGCAACTACCCCAACACATGGGTCTCCTCCTCCACCGGCGGCTCTAACCATATTCCTCTATAATCAGCCCACCTTTTCCAGATCTTGTAATGTTTGAGTGGGCACCCCCTGGCCTCAAAGACGGGCTGCTCCAGACCCATCGAAAAGTCTAATCCATTCTTCCATACTGTCATGGACGGGGCTCGTGCCGCCTTCCACTCCCTAGCAATATCTCGCTTGGCCAGCGTAAACCCCAACAACATAAGGTGCCGTTTATAAATATTACCCCCTATGCCTTCCATGACATGCAGTATAGCCAGCCGCGGCGATCGAGGGAGCTCTCACCACTGCACCTCCGAAAGGCATGCTTGCACTCCCCTCCAAAACCGATCTAATGACGTGCACTGCCATATTGTGTGCAGAAATGTGCCCTCCTCCCTACCACACCGCAGACACTCCGGGGATGCAATCAAACCCGCCCGCCACAAACGTGTTCTTGTAAAATATACCCTGTGAAGATATTTAAACTGAACCAGTCGGAGTCTCACGGCTATAGCTGCGCCCCGTAGCGCCGCTAGTGCCTCCCTCCAGTCCTCTTCCTCTAGGGCGCCCACATCTGCCTCCCAATCCCCCCGCAATTTGCTCAGTGTGGGGGAACTGTGTGTGACCAGGGATTGATATATCTTGGAATTGTTTCCCCCCAGAGGTCCCCCATAAAGGCTTTCGCCTCCAGTGGGCTAAAGTCAGGGAGGGACTCTAACCCCACCAGACTAGGTGACAGGGCGTGGCGGAGCTGTAGATACCGAAAAAATTGTTCCCGTGGCATGTGGAACTCCCGCTGTAGATCCTGAAAGGATTTGAGTGTCCTACCTCTCATGACATCTCCCAGTGTCGAAATGCCAATAGCATCCCAGCCCTTGAATCCTTGTAATGCCGCCAATTGGGGCAGACGCCCATTATTCCACAGAGGGGTCTCCCGAGTCAAGGTGTTCCACCATCCCATGCGACGCAACGCCTGCCTCCAGATCCGAAACACTATCTGTGTGACCGGCGGCAGCGCACCTCTCAACGACCTCAAGTATAGGAGCGTGTGTAAGCTGTGACTCCCCATAAGCTGCCGCTCCAGCGCAAATGCCGGGTCTCCCCTCTCCCCATACCACCATTCATTAAGCACTAGCAAGTGCGAAGCCTGGTAGTAACAATTGGTTTTAAAGGTATTTCAGGAATAGGGGAGTCAATGTAGTTTCTTCAGCATTGAGTTGATGTGGTTGAACTTCTACAAATCTTTGAGGACAAGTGCTGAAGTGTGTAGGGCATTTTCCAGGGGTGTCAAAGAGATATCTGGGAGGTTTTTTAACAGATTGCTGCCTCCATCCATGTGAGAGAAGACCAGGGCTAGCACTATCATTCTGAAATAGCCTGCGGGAAAAAAGAATCAGTTTCTTCAGTAGGGTGAGCTGATACAATGCTATGGTTTTCTAGGAGATATGCTCTTTATAAGTGAGGTCTGTATGAAGAAATTGAATTTTGCTTTGTCAGTCAGCTAGCAGGTAAAGCCATCTGAAATCACATCGGGTATTCAGGGTTAACCAGGGGTATTTGCAGTGGTTAATAAACAAGATAAATTAAGTCTCCATTGGCTTGAGCATTTGGTTTGTTCTAGACATCCGGTTATGGATGAGTTAGAATCAGGATATGATTTGTTGAATGTGATTGGTTGAGGAGAATTTGAGGCGGAGGTGAGAGCCATTAGCATATTGATGGTTCTCAAAGTTGCCAGTGAGCGAGGATCTGAGTGGGTCCATATAGAGTTTAAAAATTATAGTGCGGGGGAACAGGTTGGAACCCATTAGTACTCCGCAGAACACAGGTATTGTCTTGGATCTTACGGTCTCTATTTGTGCAGAGAGGTGGACATTGGTGAGGTAGGAGGAGAACCTGTAGGACTGAGTCAGGGAAGCTCATGCCTGTTTCCAGGGTGGAGAGGAGTGTTTGATGGTCAACTGTGTTGAAGGCTGCAGAGAGGTCGAGCAGGATTTGAAGGCAGACAGTCACTAAGGAGGAGGGGGTCATCAGCTACTTGAAGAACAGATGCCAACTGTTGTTAAATATCCTGCTGAACCTCATTGATAAACAACTATTCTTTGACATTCCAGACAATCCAGTCAACCTTATCAATCTCATCAAAAGGGCAGTCACATCTCTGACAACCTCCCCAGTTCAATCAACAAAAGACACTTGGCCCCCATCTCCGCCAACATGCCAAACCTCATCAAGAAACTCAAACTGCAAAACCTTCTTCACAGAGGACACTCTACCTTCTGTATCATTCTCAACCTGTCAGTGGCATTTGAGATAACCAAAGAATTGCAGTCATAATAAATAGACTTAGTTAATTTGGGATTGTCACTCAAGAAGCAACCTGCTGGCTGCCTTAGTCTCTAGTCTATAAATTCAGCTTAATATATTTGCTACGCACCAGTGGTTTTGGAGGGGAGTAGTTTGGGCCCTTTTTGAATTTACGGTAGGAGTGAATTATAATCACGCTTAATTTTCACTCACATATATATTTTGTGGGACTAATGTAGAAGAAGAAAGAGACATACAAGGTGATTACATGTCCTCATGACTAACGCGACTTTCATGTGTACTTTAGAAATGTGACTGACAAGGGGGTGCATTAGCATTATGTTAAAAGATAGCAAACTACATGTGTTTACTGATTTGTTAATATTACACTCATAACACTGGCATATTATGACTTGTCATTTATAACAGTTGAAATATATGCCGAAAGTATGGCTTATTTGCTTGTAGAAGTGCACACGTAGTGCAACCTGTGCATTGTAAAATTAACCTAACTGTAGGCCTTAAATGCATTTCTAATGTATTTTTCAGCAAACGTTTGAATTCGTATTTTGCTTGCATTTCGGAATGTTGCATGTATCTTGGGTTCCCACTGCAGGTGGACAAGGCTTCATTAGTTGAAAGAAAGAGTTATTGTTCTTAGTAGACAGAGAGGCCTGAGAAGGAGAAATGCGATAATGGATGGGGGACGAGTTCTTGTGGTACAAGGAGATGGCACCAAGGACATACGAAATATTTCAGCGTGTGAACATGGAGGTGGAGGAAGGAAGACGTAGGGTGCTGGAAATGGAAAGTTACTAGTAGCACTCTGGGAGGTATCCTAATTCAGGCACTGCTTATGTTGTAATGTAGTTAGGGACAGCTGACACTCTGCTTTAGGATGCCTTGAGGTACAGACCTCATCTATAGCTTAATGGCTTAATGCTACATGCTACAGTGACTGCTTATGTTGTAATGAAGATAGGGACAGCTGGCACTCTGCTTTAGGATGCCTTGAGGTACAGACCTCATCTTTAGCTTCATGGCTTCATGCTACATGGCCCTGGTTGAAGTTAATTCTTGGGAAGACTCTAACAGCTGACACCTTTTCTCCCACCTTTGCTAAACTTACCTTAGGTTAGGATTTTCACTTCAAGCTAGTGTAGGGCAGTTAGGGATTTGTAGGGCTTTTTCATTAAACTTTGATGCAATCCAACGTGCATTTTTGGCTTTTGTTAGCCCATGTTATGGCGATTGAGTTAGCCATTTTCTTCTTGTTATACCAACTGAATCTGTTTCAGAGATCCAGTCCCATTCTATGTACTTAGTATTTTTACACCAAAATGTTCCGTTTGGTGCATATTCATTTGTTTCCGAAACTGAATTGAACAAACTAACTTGAATTTGGCTGTCGATCTGAATTCTTAGTTAGTAATGTGGACTTTTCAAATCTAGATATTGTGAAATAAGTTTTCTCTTTACCTCTCATGCTGCTTAAAAAGAACCATCGAATCAGATTATTTGGGAGTACGAGTTCCAGCTTTCCCAGTTTCACCACAAAAAAGCAGCAATCCCATGAAAACCTTCATTGCACTTGCCAGATTTGTAATGCATGTCTATTGTATCTAGCTCTGGAACCTTTTATCACACTGTTGCTAGGATATGGTAATCAATTTATTATGCAAATTATCAGCACTCCAATCAACGACATATCCCTAATGAATAGGACAAAGGCACTTGCCTCTGATTGTATACACAGAGAAAAGCTGTGCATATAATAACATAACTGCTACATGACTACTGATAGAACCCACCAATCCTGCCCCTTCCACAGCAAATTATGACAATGCGGACAGTCATTCCTGCCTGACAACCACTTAACCACAATAGTGTGTGCAAGAGTCGGTACCAAAGATGATTACTGCAATGCTTTGTTTGCAGGCCTGCCGGATATATGAAACCAGCTGCCACCTACAAACAGTAAATAAAAGGCACTGTAAAAGCAGTCAAGTACTTATCATACCTGCACTAAGGACACTCCCTTGAGATCAGGAACACTTGGGTTCTCAGCTTCATAAAATTAAACAAGCATTATCAGAGACAGTAGGTCTCACCTCTGGGACCTATTGGCTTTGCTGATGTTTTTTTAGCGATGATGCCAAATTAAATCATGATCTCCCTAATTAAAAGCCTCAGCCTGTGGTCAGGCCAAGAACTCTCAATTAAAAAGCATGCTGTGCGCAGACAAAAAAGAACGGTAGATGGACTAATCGCCTAGACACCTCTCCACCTCCAAGCATTTCACTCTGGACACAGAGCCCTCATTGTCACAATAAAAGAAATCTTACGAAGGCACTATTAACAAAGAGAATAACAGAAGTAAAGCGCTATTTAAGGCCTTCGATCACTGCCCTGTCCACTAAAAGATACTTCAATCTCTCTTTCAATCAACGGTTAACATCAATCTCCTTCTCATCAAAAACCTCAACAAAATTACATCATATTGTCAAAGGTAAACAACTATACACTTTACCACATATCCCCATAGGGCAAAATTGGGTTATTATTTGAAGTGGGTAACTACTCACCTCAAGGAATAGTCACACCCATGTGAGGGTGAACTCTCAAAGTCACTACATTAAAGGAAGCTCAACCCTCTGCTAGCTATGGCACAGAGGAGACAGGTTTTACTCGGGTAATGTGTAAAGTATTCATGCAGACCAAAATAGTAATAAAGTAAAAAAACAAGCAATAAAATTCCTGAACTGAATTAGAAAAATAGAGTAAAATTTAACAAACAAATGACTTCAAGACAACACAAATCCTAAAAGGAGATTCGGAGATATGATTTTTTAAAACCTTTTAATGTAGAAATATCATCAAAAAGCACCAGTGCCACTGTTAGTTAATGATTACAGTAGAATAGGACCTATGCACAATTTGGGGCTGACCACGATGGAATATGGGTCGGACCGACCAACCATGTTCGTCCTGGTCAGGTTTTACCTTCTGGCTAAGGTCCCTATTACGATGTGGGCTGAAACGGCTCAGACCATTTGTCTAACCCTTCAGAACACATTGCAATCGGCTGGTCGGATTCCTTTCCGACCGACACATTTTGATGGGGTCGGTCGAAAGGGAATCCAAATCGTGTTTCCGAATGGCCTCCGATGGGCTCGGAGAGACTGTCTGACATTTGAAAAGCATTCAGTAATCCCTCGGTTGGGTCAATGGCAGATTCCCACAGCCTTTTCGTGCCGGCCTTTCCGTGCCGGCCTTTCCGACACATAAAGGCTTTGGAAATCTGTCTTTAGGGACTCCCAGCAGGACCCCCATAGGTGCAAGGCCGCCTAATGGCGGCCTAGATGGGCACCTATGGTGCTCCCCTGTTGATCCCTGCACCCGGTGGCAGGCACCTTGAGGTGCCTGCCATGGGGTGCCGGGATGAACTGCACCTCTGCTCTTTACAATGAGAGCGTCTGAAATCGGAATCGGGCCCTTAGTGTTTTCAGTCCTAACCAACCACAGGAGTTCACTTCTAAGGCTCGGGACTGCAGGAGAGGTACTTAGAGACTCACAGGGTGTCAGACAGAGGCCAACAGCAGGATCTAGTCCAGGTATTACTAATCGCTAATCAGCTGGGTGTTTCCAGGGAAAGGCCTTTTGCAGCTGGTTACTTCCCTGTAGCCACACAGGAGGTCAGCAAACAGACCCTTGGAGTCCACTTCTTTGCCCTGTCTACAGGGACGAGCAGGATCAGTCCTTCAGGGCTCCTCTCAAGTCACAGACAGCAGGTTCAGTCTGCTGTCAATCTTCTGCAAGTCCAGAAATTGCTCTGAAGTGGGTACTTGGAGATGCCACATTTATCCCCGGCACTCACTACTGGGTGGGGTGAATCTTGGCCCTCCATGACCTATGGGGTAAAAGTTCCCTTGGCAAACCTGCCCACTTTTGCAACAGTTCCTTTTTGTCTTACTGCAACCAGGCCCAAAATTCCATATGAGTGGGCATTTTCTAGGTGGTGAAGATCTTCAGTGATGGTAGAACTGGGCTCTGAGGCTGGGATGTGAGTGGGGAGTATACTATGGTAATACTAATGTCCTTCCACTCTAACACTAAAATACAATTTGAAGTAAGCTCTGTTCTCACAACAAACTCATAGACAGAAGTCTGGTAGGTTATAAGCAGGGTCCTACAGCAACCTGACAGGTATCCACAACAATTGTCTTGGCATCCCACAATCTCCACCATGTATATTCTGTTGAAGTCAGAAGAGTCATCTCTGCACAATGAAGTTAGCCTACTGTTTGCTATTGTGAGCCATTTCACACCCCAATCACACCTATTCAACGCTAATCACAGGGTAGGGAATGGAGAGCTATTGAAAATTAGACTTCAGGAACTTCAGGCAGGGAAAAGGTAACTTTTTAAAAGTTATATTTCCTTAACATTTATTAAAAATCTGACTTCAACATTGAACTTGATTTTTAATGAGTATTAAAATAGTTGTTTGATTATTTTTCTAGTCGTTCCCCTTCACATGTGGGCATTACTGTCCTTTGATGGGCTGGCTGAGCAGGTTTCTGTGGAGGCCCATATACTATAATTTGTTGATGATGGACAGGAGATTGATGGATATGGTAGATAAGAATTTCATATTAAGGAGAATAAGTAGGCGGTCAGCAATATTGGCTAATTTTTATATGTCAAGTCTGATATAAATGTGTTGGGTAAAGAAGACTGATTATATAGCTTATCAAGGAGGTGGAGTAGGGTATCTGCAGTACCAAAATGACTGTATCTGTTACACTTAGCATAGTATTTGGTGATAAATAAGACCTCAATGGAACTCACAGAATAACTGTGTCAGTAATTTCTAAGCAGCTAGAACGGCACTGGAGGAAAGATCCGACAGCGGATAGGAAGGAGGAATATAGAACTTCCATCAGAACCTATAAGTATGAAATAAAATTAGCGAAATCCGTTTTTTTCGAAAAGGAAATTCTTTTAGCCGAAAATCGACCCCGTGAAATTTTTAAAATTGCCAAATCTCTTTTTATTCTGTGGTGGAGAGTTTAAGAAAAATCACGGATAACGGGGGCTGCGCGGCACTGATTTTACTTGACCTTAGCGCAGCCTTCGATACCGTGAATCACCAGCTTCTGATCCAGAGGCTAAAAGACGTTGGAATCTCTGGCATGGCATTAAAGTGGTTGCGATCCTTCCTTCAAGATCGATCATTTGTGGTTTTTGATATACATTTCTCATCGGAACCATTGCCTCTTAGGTGTGGGGTGCCTCAGGGCTCATCCCTGAGCCCCACGCTTTTTAATGTATATATGAGCCCTTTGGCGGAACTGGTAACCCCTCATGACATCCAGATCATTACATATGCAGACGACACCCAGCTAGTAGTTTCTTTTAGTCAAGAAGATAAATCTGCTCCTAATCTGGCGTTGTGTCTGCAAGAAGTGTTGAGGTGGATGGACGACTCCTATTTGAAGCTTAACGGTGATAAAACTGAACTGTTGTTCCTGGGAAACTGTCCTCCATGAACTATTGCCCCCTCCTGGCCCAAATGTCTTGGCCCTTCTTCAACCCCAAAAGCTGAAATTAAGAGCCTGGGAGTCTGGATAGACCACAACTTGAAGCAAGTAAAGTGGCCGCAGGTTGCTACGGTTTGCTCAGAATGCTCAGGAAGATTCTTCACCTTCTTCCTCCCACTGTTAGGAGAATAGTGGTCCATGCACTTGTTCTTTCTCGCCTGGACTATGCTAATGTCCTTTACCTGGGCACCCCTTTGGTAGCCACCAATAGGCTACAAGTCATCCAGAACTGCGCAGCACGACTACTCACCAACTCTGCTAGATGCATGTCTGCTAGACCTTCTCTGGCAACGTTGCACTGGCTGCCGGTTGTGCAAAGGATCCATTTTAAAGCATTATGCATTGCTCATAAGGCCCTCTCTAATAAGGGCCCCCCAGTTGTTAGATCCCTCATTCAGCCATATTGTCCCTCTAGACCACTGAGATCAGAAAATAAGCATCTTGTCCTAGTTCCTACCATAAAAAGGATGCGTAGCGGAGGACGTCGCTACGGGTACAATGCAGCAAAACTTTGGAACAGTTTCCACTGATGATTCGGTCTGAATCTAATTATCTTCTGTTCTGTAAACGTTTAAAGACTCATCTGTTTCCCTAATTCTTGTATCTGATCTAGGATTTGCTATAGCGCTGGGACGCTCTAGGGTAGCCATGCGCTCTATAAATGTCCTTTCAATTCAATTCAATTCAATTCAACTTATGTTTCAAATAACTAATGGCCCAATTTAGGGATTGGCAGAGAGTGTGCTTCAGCGCAATTGCAAAAGAATACTCTGTCTACCAAACCCTCAGTCCACCCGACTCATCCAGAGACAGGTGGACCATAAGATTTTCACAATGAAAAATGTCCTCTGATGCCCAGATGTAGTGGGGGACCTCGGAAGAAAGACCTTACACAGTCTGCTCTGTTCTGTATGGATGGTGCAACTTTTTTCCTTGTCTGTTGGCGCCAGGAAAAACTTGATTGTAAGGGACAGAAGAAAAATAATGAATTCCCCAGCCACACCCTGGGAGAAAACTCCAATTGTGCGGAGGTCATTAGATTGTTGTTTTTCTGAATAAACTCCCACTTTGGGAGTTTGCTTTAGAAAAACAAAAACTTTGGAAAAGTTTGGTGAACAACCATTAAAACCAACGGTGGGCATCTAACAAAGGTTTTGTACGTTGAAAGGAACCGTCTTGATGGTGGTTCCTTTCAATGTACAGAGATGCCCGATGTGCTAGTGATTATATCCAAATTTTACTTACAGTAGTCTGCAAGGGTTGCAGATGTAATGTCCTCCGCCACCATCCATCAAACTATAAATAAGGCTCCATGTCTTAATCAGTGAATGGATTAAGTATTTCATTAGATACTAATCTACTTTAAGAAAGAAATACAATCTCTCTTATTAATCAAAGGAACAGCAAATGTTTTATTATATATTTATAGAACACAACATTCTTGCTCTGCTCTTATAATAATTATTTATATTAGGCATTTTATCAAACAGAAAACAACCTCCAAAGTATTTTTTTTTAAAGCCTGAAACTGAAACAGTAAAAAGATACAAAAAAACACTTGCTAGAGCTGTATAAAAGTATTATAAATCTACAGATTACATTCAATTGTATAAAAGTGTGCACAAATTCATTAAGCGTATCCTCCATGATAAGCTGCTGTAAGAAATTGGGTTATTGATTGAGGGGGTCCATTAACCTTTCTCAAGCAACAACTATAATCCTTGTCAGGCGAACCACAAGAGTCACTAAATTAACCTGTGCTTAACTCTTTGGTAGCTTGACACAAAATCAGTTAGACCTAACTTAGAGCCCCTGTGTTAAGTAATTATGCAGCACACAAACAGTATTCACATGAAAATGCAACCCAATTTTGAAAAACAGTGTAAAATTAAAGAAATGAAAAGAGACCAAAATGACAAAAATCCAATCGGTAGAACCGGAGATATTAAAGTTTCAAGCTTTATGTAAAAGCTGGGTCACTGGTCATGCTGGACTGGGACAAAGTTAGAAGTTCAGGCTGACTGTAATGGAGTGTGGGCCAGATACAGGAACCAGGTTAGACCCACTGAAAAAGTTACCTTCTCATAGTCCAGTACAAAAGAGTTCAAAATGTTAGGATTTCACAGGAGGGGCTCAACTAATGACACCCAAGGGCCCAGGATCTTGGAAACTACCTCTTGGGGAACAAATATTCACTCCAGTAGAGGCCAGCAGGGCTCAGGAAGTTCAGGTGCAGGTCCAGACAGGGCCAGTTGCAGTAGGTCAGCTGGGCGGAAGCAGGGAGGCTTCTGGAGCTTGTTGTGTCCCTGTAGCTGAGAACATCAGATCAGAAAACTGATCCTTTGAGTCACTCAGGTTAGCCTAGGATGAAAGAATCAGACCTAGTCTTCCTTTTCAGCGTGTAGGGCAGGCCTCATGCAGCAGGACAGTCCTCTGTGGAACAAGGAAGTCCTTCTTTTGTAACATCTACAGTTCCAGCAGTGTACTGATGAGTGGCCTAGGAGGTCCAATATTTATACTTGGTGAAACTTCTAGTTCACTCCCACACTTGGTTCTGGAAAGTTCCTTCCTTCCCCTTTCTTCCCATATCCAGTCTCCAAATGGTCTAGGGTGACAATAGGCTGGTGTCAAGTTCCTCCCCTCCCATCCTGGCTGGAAGGCCCTCTTCCAGCTACACCCTGGCCATATTTTTCACTCTCTGGGTCCAATACACATACCTGATGTGGGAGCAATTAACAGGCTCAGGCAGCTAGAAACTCTTATAAGGCCTCAGAAAATTTAGGGAAGGAAAATTACAACTGTCTAAAAGTGTTAGGCTATCTTGAATCCAGTGGCACAGTGAGCAAGGGACCCACGTCTGGGCATACCCATCCCACTTAGGTAGAAAAGTGTTACAGCAAACAAATGATGGACGTAATGCTGACAATGCAAACATTCTCCCCCAGTCAAAAGATCTTTTGCCCACTACGCCACCCCAGTTTGGACCCAGCCATAAGCAAATCAGTCTTGACCCTGTGCCTCATGGGAACAGTCCAGACCGAACTGCCAGGCCAGGTCCTCCCTGAACCGGAAACAAGCAATTGTTGTTTTTGCATTTGTCACCCCGGGTGGGACGGGTATGCCCAGACGTGGGTCCAGTGCTCTCCATGCCACTGGAGTCAAGCTACCCTGGCTGATGAGGACTGAAAGCCCAAAACCGGTCCAAGGATGCTTGTTTCCAGTCCAGGGGGGACCTGGCCTGCCAGTTCGGGTTGGACTGTTCCCATTGGGCGCAGGGTCAAGACTGATTTGCATATGGCTGGGTCCAAACTGGAATGGCGAGCAAAAAAACAATGGATTTTGGCCCAGATCTCTGTACTGGAGTGGATGTACGACATTGTTCTGCATTCTGTCCATCAATTGTTGTTTTTGCATTTGTCACCCCGAGTGGGACGGGTATGCCCAGACGTGGGTCCCGTGCTCTCCATGCCACTGGAGTCAAGCTATCCTGGCTGATGAGGGCTGAAAGCCCAAAACTGGTCCTAGGATGCTTGTTTCCAGCCCAGGGAGGACCTGGCCTGGCAGTTTGGGCTGGACTGTTCCCATCGGTCGCAGGGTCAAGACTGATTTGCATATGGCTGGTTCCAAACTGGAATGGCATGGTGAGCAAAAAACAATGGATTTTGGCCCAGATCTCTGTACTGTGGTGAATGTGTGACATTGTTCTGCATTCTGTCCATCAATTGTTGTTTTTGCAGCTGTGTAAAAGTGGCATTTTAAAAATTGTAATCGAAAATATGACTTTATCATAAAAGAGTATTCTAAATTACAATTCATTTGAGTCCAAATAAGACATTTCTAGCTGCTCCCAATCAAACTTTTCCAATGGTTGCAGTCCGCCCACTTGCCTGGCGGACGCAGCTGGACTGCTACAATTGTTGTGGATCAGGGCCAAGCACCGCCGGCACGATTATGATGCTGGCGGAACAAGCCTTTCAATAAAAACATCCATGGCAGGCTACCAATACGCTTCTCTGATCCTCTCCTTGGTCTTGGCAATGCCCATGTGTGAGGCATGAGCATTCCTAACTAACTTTTTTCTCAAGGCAAGTGGGGGAATAACCCTACTACCTCACATAAGTAGCTCTTCCACCACAGCCAAATCCTCCTTGACATGCCAAAAACCTCTGAGCACATCAACACAGTCCTTCTTCTCACACCAAACACCTTTCACCATGGCGATGACCTTTTGCAAAGCTACATCGCCCACCAGATGTTCCCTCCATTCGCTTTCTGAAATAACACCCTCACTGATTAAACACACATTCACTTCTTCTTCTAAATCCTCTCCTCCAAACCACTCAACATCATCAACAGTGTCATTACTTGCACACCCAAGCCTAGATGTGAATATTGTTAGAACCAGGTTAGTACGATAGCTCAAAATCAAATTCTTGCAGGGCCACCACCCATTTGCGTAAGTGGTGGGAAACAAAATCTATTCCCTTCTTAGAGAAGATCTCTTTAAGTGGTTTGTGGTCAGATAGAACTTTAAACCTTTTCCCCCACAGAATTTCTTTGAACTTGCGTATGGCCCAGAACACACCCAGTGCCTCTTTTTTGACAACCAAATAATTACATTCAGCACCTCTCAAAGGCCGGGAGATGACCATCAGTCTTTTGCAACAAAATGGCCCCTAGACCAGTGGAGCTGGCGTCAGTCATGAGATAAGACATCTTCGCAGGGTCAAAGCTACTCAGGCAGGGTGCATCATTGAAATATTTCTTGATACTAATAAATTCCTCTTCACAATGTTTGGACCACACAAATTCACTCCCTTTCTTCAATAAAGACCTTACGGACAAGGTCTTCCCTGCAAAATTAGGAACAAATTTGTGGTAAAATTCAGCCATACCCAAAAATGTGACAAGTTCATCCTTGTTAGAAGGTGAACGTAAATTGAGAATAGAATTTACAAGTGCCGCCTTTGGTTTAATACCTTCCGCTGATACAAAATGCCCAAGGTATTCTATCTCCTTTAAATTTGCAGTTGTCAGACCGAAGAGTGAGGCCGGCATCTTGTAATCTCTTCAAGACAGACCTCAGTCTCGTATCATGTTGATCTAAATCAACCCCAAAATGAGCACGTCGTCTTGATACACCTTAACACCACCAAGAATGCCCTCCATCACCCTATGGAAAACAAGGGCAGACGAAATTAGTCCAAAGGGCATTCTTAGGAACCTAAAGGTGCCAAAGGGTGTCACAAAGAGGTCTTGAGAGGAAGGATGTAGTCTAACCTGGTGGTAAGCAGAGGTTAAATCCAAGGAGGAATTTTTTTTGCCCCTACAAAAGAGCACAACATTTCAGTAATATTCGGTAATGGGTAGTGGTCAATGACCACCGCTCTGTTGAGTACCCTCAAGTCCACACAGAGCAGTGCCTCTCTGTTGGCCTTACGAGCTATCACAACTGGAGAGACCCACTCTGTTGCCTCGACTTCTTGGATGATACCTCTGGCCAGAAGCTTAGCTAACTCGCACTTCATCCTCTCTTTTACCAAGAGAGGAACATTTCTAACCTTAGCAACTTTTGGGACAACATTTTGCTTAAGTCTTATGCGATGTACATAGTTTTTAAAACAGCCTAGTTCACACGCAAAAACAGCAGGAAAAACTTTATTCCAATCTTGAATTGAATTGTCAACTACCTTACTGGTGGCAGCTCCTTCAAGCAGACTTGAGGGTCCTCATTAGGGTCAAGAAACACATGCAGATCCCTTTGATGAAACCAACTTATAAGTGAGTCACCTTTCATTGAGACATAGATCCTCCCCTTAAAATCGGTTGTTCCCCCTAAAAGTAACCAAGCAAATCAATGGTGACCTCACCGTAACCTTTGGGTTTAATGTCAGGTTTTAAAGACTTTGGGGACTAGCGTAATCTTGGCCCCAGAGTCAAACAGCATTTTGACAGGAGCATCATTAACCAGTACGAGCTCATAAGGACCATCAGACGTATTTCCTGAAACTTGACAAATGATGACTTCTTCTACATCGTCATCGAAAAGATCAACTTCTCTGACAGTCTTGCGATCCTCACCAGATCTACAGCATTTGGAGACGTGACCTTTCTTTCCACATATTCTGCATATGACTTTCAAACCTGGACAGTTTTAAAATTGGCCATGTGACCAGAGTCACCACACCTGTAGCATCTACCTTAAAAGCCCTTCTGGGTAGTAGGCAAGATAGTAGGTTTTTGAGCTAAGCTAGTTTTGGGTTTAACAGACTTGTCTACAACAACTTTCGCCTCAGAATTTTCTTTCTCAGCACCTGAAGAGTCCTTCTTTATGATATCGACACAAGCCTTTGAATGTTCATGACTCTTAGCGATGGTTATGACCTCTTGAAGAGATGGATTGTCTGTTTGCCAAAGAGCATCTCTAGTCTTGTCTTGCACACAACCCAACATGAATTGATCCCTCAAGCGTTCCTCCAATGTGGCACCAAAATTACACGTAGAGGCTAATTTGCGCAAGATGGTTATGTACTGCTGAACCGACCCATCTTGCCTCTGCATCCTTCTTCAAAAATTATACCGCGCAAGCACGGTGCTTATATTTGGAAGATAATGCAAATCCAGCTTTTTTCTACAGATTTCATACTCATTGAGAGAAGCAGATTCACTATCAGTAAGTTCAGGGAGATGCTCAAATACTTCTTGGCCCACAGATCCTAAACAATGCAGGAGAAAATAAGGTTTCCTCTCCCTGCGCTTAAAGAGGTACAACAAACGCGAGCATAATGCACAAATACATTTTTCCACTTTTGCCAGGGAATGGGGGATCATCTGGGCAAGTTAGGAAAAACAGGGGTGTAATAACATTTTGCATTGTGGTAAAGAAAATGCACAAAAAGGAAGACAAAATAAATGAGATACCAATCTTATTATCAAAATAAATATTGGAACACACAAGTACTGCAGATGTGATGATGGCGTGAATCAGCATGAATAACACACATCCGTGGGAGAACAGCAGTCACCGCCGGGAAAATGGCGGCCGGGTCTGCTTTTTATGATATGACGGCCAGGCACGCCGATGTCCAAGCGAGTCAGGCAAGCTCCAGGCACACCAACGGGCAAACAACACGCAAGTCAGGCAAGGTCATGCAGTAGTAGGAGGTGTCTCGAGAAGCAAAGACCCAATGGATGAGCTGTAACGCACATACCTCGGCTGGAAGGACAAGAGAGAACGGAGCCAGCAGCAAACTTGAGATACGCCGAAAACAGGCCTGAAGAAACAAGTCTAGCCGTTGAAGAGCAGCTCGCAGTGCATAGATATTGAAGAGCAGCTTGCAGTGTATCTCCAAGCTGGATCAACATAGAGACCCCATCCAGCTGCAAGCCAAGGGTAACTGAACTTGTAAGTTCAAACAGCGCTAAGCAACCTTCACTACATTCCAGAGCATGGAGGCTGTGGCTGACAAGAAGGTTGAGAACATCACATAAACGTCTGCAAAGGATCCAAAGAAAGCAATGCTCTTTACCATCTCTCACCATCTACTCTAATGGCCACATATACTAAGCTATCTAGAGGGACAGTGGTAGACATGGGAAATGGTACCTGGGATAACAGAGCAAATAGAGACTCATGGCTCCACACTCTACTTCATTATTTCTGTGGTCAAGCAGGTCTGAAGGTTGTAGTGGATCTCTACAAGATAAAAAGATATCTTGAGTAACTTGCTATTAGAATAATAAGTGTAATTGTAATTCTGAATATATATATACCTTAGTAATAACTCTTAATAATCAGTAAAATGAACTGAAAATTTAATTACAATGCAATGCAATTGAGACAAAAGAGGAAATGGCATAATTGTACAGGTTTTTGAAAAGTGACAACATCTTTCCTTTATGAGTTCCCCTTTTGCCATGCCTGTTGGAGGTAGTGTGTGGTATGGGCGTAAAATACCTTTGTATTATATCAGAACATTCTAATAGCTTGTTTTATTTATTCACGGCAGATTGAACTGCTACATCCAATGTTGACTCTGATCACTGTTTTAAATAATAGCGAACTTTGTAATAAAAAGATTTGCATATAAAATATGAGGAGTAAAAAAATCTTTGGGCCTGATTACGAGTTTGATGCAGTTGTGCCACCTCTCCGCCGGCACAGCTGCGCCAAACCAGAACAAGGACCGCCTGCCGTATTACGAGTTGAACTCGTGTAGGTCGGACGGGCCTTTGCCTTTCCCGTGATAGTGCTTGGACGTTGATGTCCCTGCTGTGCTGGAACTTTAGGGATATACATACAGGGGGTACATGTTGTGCCCCCCTGAATGTATCCCCATGGCGGAGGGGGCATGGGGCTCTGTAGAGCCCTCTTTGTTCCTCCACTGCCAGCCTTTTCATGGCGTGGCTCCTGCCATGAAATGGCTGGCTGTGGCAGAACTTGTAATATGCTCAGCGGGACTGCACCAGTCCAGCTGAGCCTACTACATTGTGGGGCAGCTGCACCACCACCAGGGAACGACTGTTCCCTGGCACAGCCGGCAAGTCATAACGCAGGTCATAATGTGGCAGACAGTGGACCCCCACCACGAGCTAGACTCGTAATCAGGCCTTTTGTCTACATTGTTATAGTTTCTACTTGACATCTGTAGATCTTCAAAGTAAGAAGTACCGTTAACATCCTGTTCTTCCATACTCTTGGCAGTGTGTACACAAACTGGAAATCTAATGCGTCATATACAATAATCATGCATAGGTTTTGTTCATATATAATAGTGCTCTTAAGAATCCGTCAGGTTCGTTCACAGGGACTTCTAGCAGAACACACAACCCCTAGTCTAAAGAGTTCAAATAATTATAGCCCAGTCTTTAAAAGTTTAAATAAATGTGCAATCAATAGTTTAAAAAGATTCTGCACTGCATGACTTTAGGGTACTTCTCTGTAATACAAAATGTCCATAGATCAATCCCTTAGGAAACAATAGGACATGACACTGCAAATCCAATGTCCATGTACCAAGGTCTTGGATGCAGCAATTTTGTAACAAGATCACCTAGCAAGGACACTGTGAACCATGAGGAAACCATTAATGTGAATGTTGGACGAAAGAGGTGATAGAATACCCCCCAGAAGAGTGATGGTCGATGCAACCTCAAATTCGATGTGCCTAGTAGTAACTACGAGTGGCTAAAATACGTGCCTTCTTATGTGGAGAACTCTGAGCAAAGTGAAGAGAGGAGTGTTTTTTGCAGTGAAGCAGGCATTCTTGCTGCATATGTGAGCTGTACACAAGAGAGAACTCCTTTTGCCAGTTGGCGTAATACCACAGTGAAACCTTTTAGTGAAGGATGCCTCTTGCAGCCAATCTAAGAAGACCCTTGGAATAAATAAACAATTGTCCTTCGCCGTTGATATAACTGATAGGGTATCACTTTTTGATGAAATACAGATTACTTCCTTTGTGCTGCTGTTGTGTTGTACAAATATATCCAATCACTATTCAGTCCTGAAGAAGGTGGTTATAAAATCTCATATACCACCGAAACGTGCGTCGACTATTTATGTGTCCAGTCTGGTGCCATTACACCAGAAAGAGAGAATTATAGAGACCCTAATGGTGTACTTTAGGACTTTGTGTTTGTTTTTCCGGATTGGTGTATGATGAAAAAGTTTTTGGAGTTTGAGTGGGATGTTAGTAGAGTGTGTCACATAGGAGGCTAAGTGGAAGAGTAGTGTTTTCTAGTCTGAGCATGTTTTAATTTATTGATGAATTTGTAAAATACTAAAATAAAAAAATTACAACTCAATGCACGTAATGAAAAAATGAATATACATCTGTATTGTGATAAATAATGAATAACTGATTTTTTGTAAAGAATGAAATATATATATATATCAAAACAATATATAAACAAATAATATATGACAAAGTTATATGCCATTATAAAAATGTAGTGGTCTGGTTCAGTTGGATGAATTCCTAGGTGAAAGCAATAGAGGTAGGTAGGACCCCTGTTGTGAAAATATTGTTCTGTTTCCCCCTTGGTCCTATGCCTTTCATACATATTTAATGGGGGCCTTGTAGCACATTTTGACATGAGGAAACTATACCTGATGATGAAGAGGCCATCATCTTCTAGAAAAAAGAGTGTTTACAGCCTTTTGGGGTTCAAAGTTCACTGTAGTGCTATGCGGAGCAGTGCGTCCTCCATGCACACTGACTCTCAGTCTGGATTCCGAGCCAACCACAGCACCGAGAAAGCCCCGATCACAGCCGGTCCAGCAGTGCCTTCCTGGACCGTGGGGAAATGGCAGCCTCATCCCCCTAGACCTGTCAGCTGCATTAAACACTGTCTTGCATCACATCTTGATCAACAGACTCCATCACATTGGAATCCAGAGGAACGCCCTCAAATGGATTGCTACATACCTCACCCAGTCTGGCCAATCTCTATGTCCATTGTTTTGAACAAGATATTGTGCTGACTGACCAGAATCCCTTCCGAGGGCAGATTGCCTGTTGGAAGAGATATATAGATGACATTTTGGTGGTCTGGCATGGCACCGTGGCTACCCTTTTGGATTTTCACTCTTGGCTGAATTCCCAAAATAATTTCTTGAAATTGACAGTCACGCATGATAAGACCAGCCTCCCCTTTTTGGACATTACTATTTACCCAACATCAGGTACGTTGGGAAGTGAGCTGTACAAGAAACCTCAGACGAAGAATTCTCTCCTGAGCTTTCATAGTCACCACCCTAGATCGCTCCGACAAAATCAGTCAGTAGGACAATTCCTGCGCATCCGCAGGAATTGTTCCACCAAAGATAGCTTCCTATCTCACGCTGACGAGCTCTCTAAACAACTTAAAGCCAGACAATACCCGACCCACTTGATGAAACAAGCTTTCAAACGGGCATCCAATAATAACAGAGATGCTTTGCTTGAACCCCCAGGTCCCAAGGTACCATTGACCAGAATGACTTTAGTCACTACCTTCAGTACATTATCTAATAATGTACAGAAGGCATATCCTTAATGTTGGAAATTATAAGATTCCACTTCCTTTGTTTTCCTTTAAACGAGGTTCCAGTTTGCGCGACAACCTTGTCCATACTAGACCTAAAGCAAAATCGGTTTTGAAAGCTTCCACACTTTGGGATTTGCCACCAATACAGGGCCACTACCCGTGTGGCTCTTGTTCTGCATTCCCTCAGACTCAACAAACTAAATCAGTTGACGTAGGATTGGACAAACCTTGGATTTTACGCAAGCATACGAACTGTAACTCAGAAAAAGTGATCTACCAGATAACATGCCCTTGTTCACTCAGATACATTGGAATGACGACACGCAAGATCAAAGTCCGTATCGGTGAACATAAAAGCACCATAAGACGCAACAAACAGGCTACCAGATTAACCAGTCATTTCCTTACCTTAAATCACAAACCTGAGGATTTGAGGTGGCTTATTCTAGAACAACCGTTCATTCCACCTCACATCACTGACATAAAGAAATTTCTTTTTCTCCGAGAGCAGAAATGGGTTTTTAAACTCAAAAGCGATGTCCAGTGACTAAATGATCAAATACCATGGACATCGCTGTGACAAACTAGTAGATTAATGGATGGCGAGTCACCAAAATGTGCTGTTGGTCCTCCATTCTCTAGTTTTGCGAACCCCAGTGGAGTCTTATTTTAAATCCTTCCAGCTAATGTCACTCGCTTCGGGGCTATAATGCTATGTATTTCTGTTTTCATTGCTATGCCATCTACACCATTCTGACATATCCACCATCTTTATGGACGATGTTCAACAACCTGTTTGGTCGTCTCTTATGGCAGCTCTGGTCATGAATATAAGGAAATCTTTGAGGTGTTATTGATATGGCCGTAGCGATATCCAGTGAACGAATGATTTATTACTGTGATTAAATTATTCGATAGTAGCATAATTCTCTAGTGGACGGCGATTTATATTACTTACATGTGGCTTTCCACTTCCATGCATCAATATGCTCTCGAAATCTTGAGTCCTTTATCAATTTGGACCGTTTATACGACTTTTGTTTTGGGCCATAATACAACATAAATATTATAAATAATTAATATTTGGTCTATATCATTTGGACTAGTCGGTTACTTCCACATTTGTTTTCAAACTACCTGTTTGCCATTCGCGTACCAGATAAGAATTACTACAATTCCCATGATCACTTTGGCCACACGTAATGACGTTGTTTCGTCATCAGTCTGCTCCTCTCCACGTCGATTTGACATCACGGGTCCCCGTTCAATAAAGAGTCGACACGATCACGATCGAATACCTCCCCTACTGACTCGGCAGCCGTTTGAGGTACCGACGGATAGGTAAGACTTGATGCGCTCATTTCACAAACAGCTGACCTCTGTTTAAATTTAACAAGTTTAAATCTAACATGTTTGTGTGTCCGCTTAGCTGTTATTGTGAATTGGTCACGGGGCTCTATCACTGACGAAGCTCTTTGGACTGGTCATTTGACTGGCAACAAATTGATACGTCTGTTGACTATATCATTATTGTCACACTTATAGTTCAACTTGTTTCAACACTCAGTTGGCTATTTATTACATGAGAGATGAGTCTCTACATATGAGCAATTGGGTTCATAAACTACGTGCTTCTATTTTTTAGAGATACCTTTGATAGCACGGTCCACCATTGCCTATGTGAGCGCGTTTGTCATAAAGTAACCTTCATGACTGTCTGGACATTACGCTCACACAGGGCATAGCTTCTACTCGAGGTCTGACCCCCCGCTTTTCCCTACCTTGGTTTTTAAGATAAGCGTATTTTCACATTGAGGTATTGTTTAATTTATAACTCTGGACTATACCTCTTATTTATTCCTCAGAGCGGTGCCTCCTTAAGCTTGAGCAGTTGCCAGGTGAGGCGAGGCGCATACCCAGAATTGTTCGGGTAAGTGTTAAACAACAAGCATCTTTATTATCTGATATGATGCGTATACTAATATGTGTTCTGCATAATTGAATAATATTTCTTGTGCGTCTTGTGACCTATAATACATTGCTGCACCTTCCCGTTTACTTTTCACTGTGTTTGTTTCCACTTTAACAGGTAATTTCTCCTATACCTACCAAAGGTTCAGGTTGTATGATTTACCTGTTTTTTCACGTTTAATATGCAGTAGCTTGTCGTGGTCCTGACGAAAGCTGGGGTATAATCTACCTATAAGCTGAAACATGTAGACCAGATCCAACACAGTTATTTGTTTAAACTGTCATAGCACTGTTTTTAATTTGGCATCAAGGCAGCACTCAAATAAAACTCTTTTGTGCCTTGTTTTCCAATTTTATCCATCACATTTAGTTCACTCGCACTGCACACATCACCCTATACCATTTTGTAGATTGGTTCCTTTCATTGGAGCAACATATCCATAGTTGCATCCGGGACAAACTTTGAACCTCTATCCATGTTCATTTGGTGATGGATGGTTCTCTGAGAAGTCCCTGGTTTCCCAAATGATGAAGCGAGCCACTTCTAGTGGGTGATGGGAACCTTTTTATGCATATATAGATCTTTAATGCATATATATCCAGTGTGATATTTTGGCACGAACATTCTTTTTTGTTATAGTATTTGGGGCACAGCATTTCTTAAGGTCACTTGATTTTTAGACTCACAGTCCTTTCTTGTTAGATATGTTGCTACATACCTCACCAGAAGAACCCAGAGAATTTGTCTCCCAACGTTCACCTTGGAACCCAAGTAGACGAGCTGCGGCGTCCCCCAAGGATCATCCCTCAGTCCCACCATCTTCAACACGTACATTACCCCCCTGGCCAACACCATCAGATGGCAGAGACTCAACATCATCTTCTACGCTGATGACACCCAGCTCATCCTCTCTATCAAAATACCCCTTCACCCCCAAAGCCAACTTCCACAGATGTATGATGAACGCCGACGACTGGACAAAGGACAACTGTCTCAAGCTCAACACGAACAAGACAGAAGTCCTAATCTTTGGGAACAACACCTTGCCATGGAATGACGCATGATGGTCTTCTGAACGCAGCCCATCCCCCGCCCCGACAGACCACCCTGAAACCTGGGCATCATCTTGAACCGCAAGCTATCCATGAAGAAACAGGTAAACGCAGTCTCTGTCGCCTGCTTCCACACCCTACGAATGCCGCTCAAGATCTTCAGGTGGCTACCAGTCAACGCCAGAAAGACCGTCATGCAGGCTCTCGTTACCAGCAGGCTGGACTACGGGAACACACTCTAAGTAGGAATCACCTCAAGCCTTCTAAAGAGACTACAGACAATTCAAAACTCAGCAGCAAGACTCATCCTCGACCTTCCCAGACAGACCCACATCATACCACACCTCAAGAAAGTACACTGACTCCCGATCCAGAAGAGATGCCAGTTCAAGATGTTGACCACGCATACAAAGCCCTGCATAATGAAGGACCAGCATGCATCAACAAATTAATGACCTTCAACCAACTGACCAAACACCTACAATCCGTCTCCCTCTACCTCGCAGAAAGCCCCAGAGTCAACAGTGGAGGATGCTCCTTCTCACACCTCGTGGCCACAGCTTGAAACGACCTTCCCCTACACCTCAGTTCCCCCTCATCGCTCTGGGAATTCCGGAAAGGACTCAAGACCTGGCTGGTCAAATGAACAGTTCACCACAAAGCAGTTAGCAGCTCCAGCGCCTTGAGACCCTCACAGGTGATGTGCCGCGATTTTTAAATCTTGATTTATTGAGCAGTCTAAAATGACCACCACCTTTTCCTTCATTAAAAAAAAGGCACTCAGTACTGATGACTACAAAATACTACTTGCTCACATATGGAGCAGATTAAACAGTACATCCAATCTGCTTCCTGACAAAAACTTTGAATAAAAAAGATTGTGTGACATAATTATCATGTCAAAAATATTGTCACTACAAAAAATGGTAAATTATATATTTTTTATGTATATGAGATTATTTATTTAAAAGATTGTACATTTACTTTAATTTAGTATTAAATAGTGTATTTTAAATCGTTTAGTTATTTATTAATTATTATATTTCTGCTAGTTATTAATATTGATAATGCAATATTTTTAAAAAATTTACGTATATCTTGTAATTTTTAATGTGTAATTACATTTTTTATTAATTAGAAATGTATAATTTAATGGCGGGTATTGGGGTTTTTAGGGGAATAGAGTTGAAAGTTACATGCATTATAAATGACTGTTTTCTATTTTAAGTTTTTTATGGTAACTAATATTTAATTAGTGAATAAATATGCAAATTGATTAATTACTATTTTCATTGTGTACGTGTTTTTAGTGATTTATAATATATGTTCTATTTCCATATATTTAAAATACTAATTTATATCTTAGTTGTCAGTTGTTGGGTTTGGGGAGTAGGTTATTTAATTGGTAATTAATTATGCAATACATTTTTTATTGATTATTTGATGTGTTAATTATTTGTTGCTTTTAATTAATTCATAATTGATTAATTAGTGTATGTAATACCATTTATAAAATATGTTTCATATTTATTATTGGATATCATTTTATTTGTTACGTTTAATTAACATTGTAATGTTATTAGTGTTTTCGTATAATTGATTGTTATTTTGCGGTCGGCTTTGGGTTTTTTTGTTAGTAGGGAAGGAAGTGCATTTTTTATTTTTTATTTCTAAAATTATTTTTCTATTATTATTTTGTTGTTTTATACATTTAATTACATTTATTCATATATTATTTTTGTTTTGAATATTTTGTAGTAATTTTCTGTTGTTAGTTATGTAAATGTTTGTGTAAAGTTGATTTGGATTTGGAATTGTATTTGTAATTCTTCCAAAGGTCAACAGTTCAATCTTTTTGCATACTATGGAGTGGGACTAGTAAATGTAACCTCTCCAGAGTCAAATACTTTTCCTAATGTTTCTTAGATTGGAATATGAATAGTAAATGGAAACACTACAAAATCCAACACTTTTCCTGAGTGTGCCTATGTTGGAGTATGGATAGTAAATGTAGCCCCTCCAAAGTCCAAAACTTTCCCTAATGTTCAGATTAAAGTGGGAATAGTAAATCGAATCACACTTTCTCTACTGCTGCTTAGATTGGAGTGGAAATACTCAGTCATACCCCTCTAAAATCAAACACTTTCCATATTGTTGCTTAGATTGGAGAGGGACTAGTAAATCTTACCCCTCCAAAGTCCAACATTTTCCCTTCTGTTGGTTAGGGATTGGAGTGGGAATAGTAAATCTAACTCTTACATTGTCCTACACTTTCTCTACTCTTGTTTAAATTATTGTGGGACTATAAATCCATACTGCCCAAAGTCCATCACTTCCTCTGGTTTTGCTTAGGTTGAAGTAGGAATAGAAAATGTAACTACTCCAAAGTAAAACACTTTCCCTGCTTTTGATTAGATTGGAATGGCAATAGTAAATGTAATACCTCCAAGGTCCAACAATTTTCGTACTTTTGCTTAGTTATTAGTTAAATTAGGTGATCCGACTCCTTTGAAGTTCAACACTTTTGCTAGTATTATTGATTTTTTATTGTTCTTTTTTAATATTTGTTCTTTTTTCTTTCATGGTTATAATATTATTTATTTTCAATATGTAAGTTTTTTATTTAGATTTTGCTTTTTATTATGAAATGTATTTTTTTTTTTTTTTGTTTTTAAAACCTTTATTCGTATAAGTCAGATACACAGCTATTCAGCCGACATCCTGGAGGTTCGGCAGCTCGTCAATCGACACATGAAGTCATCCATAGCTCTCATGCAGGATAAGAACAAAGGTTTCAATTTTGAAAACTACCTAAAATGAACACAACAAGTAAGGCAGTATACATCATAAGTTCGCGTCAGTTCCTAACGAGGGGGCGGCCCCATTTCCAACATCAAATCAAAGCCACCGATCGAGAGGATGAGGGAGAAGCAGAGGCGCTAACATTCTAACGGAGGTGCATCGGAAAGACCCAGGTCGGAAGTGAGGCTAAGGGGAAAGTTGCTCCTCTGGTGGTTCAGTGGCAGGAGGCAAACATATGCCCCCCCTATACTGGTTCCAACCTCCCCATACCTTATGCCATTTCTTAGGCCTCCCCCGCGCACTATACACCGTTTTCTCCCGAAACATGCACCAGTCCATGTTTTCCTTCCACGCATTCAGGGTGGGCGGGTTAGGGGATCCCCACAATCGTGCAATATCTCGCTTAGCCACCATATTGCCTAGGGTCACCCATTGAGTCTGCGCAGCGTCGTAGTCGGTAGGACCCCACACATTCAAAAGACAGCGCCGCGCCTCTGGATGCAGTACAATACCCGTGACCTCCTGCATCACAACGTGAATCCGCTTCCATAATTCTGCAATCACACCGCACTCCCATAGAATGTGTAGAAAGGTGCCCACCATCCCGCAGCCCCTCTTACACAGCCCATCCTCGGAAAAGCCCATGTGGACCAGCCGGGGCCCAGTGACGTAGACTCTGTGGAGTACCTTAAGCTGGACCAGCCGCAACCTGGCGGGGATTGCAACCTCCTTGGGAGAGGAGACGGCGTACTGCCAATCCTCATCGTCCAGCTCAAGGCCGTCCCCAGTCCACTGATCCCGCACCCCCAGGGGGAGATCGGTCCGAACGTTCACAAGCTTTTTGTAGATTAGGGAGATTGTGCTCTCCGGCATATGGCCGTTCAGGATCCGGTCCTCCAATGGAGAGGACTCGGGCACCTTTTCCCCCTCAACGAGGACCGACCGCAGCGCATGGCGCACCTGCGCATACCGGAAGTATTCCGTGCCCTCCAGCGCATATTCCGTCCGCAGCTCGTCAAACGACTTAATCCGCCCCTTGGTCAACATGTCCCCCACCCTGGAGATGCCATTCAGATCCCATTTGTCGAATCCCTTAGAGTGCCAGAGTTTCCCCAGCATGTCTGAGTCATACAACGGAGTGGCGAGGGTGAGCCTATCCTTCCAGCCCAGGGAGTTCGTGACTGTCTTCCACACGTGCACCGCCACCCCGGTCGGCCCCGTGAGGGACCCAGCCGGGGGCCTCGAATAAAGTGCTCTATAGTAGCCACCACCACGCAGCAACCACCGGTCCATAGCAAAGCCAGGGCTAAGCGCCGGACCGTAGACTCCATGATTGATCGCGCTCAGTTGGGAGGCCCAATAGTATCTTCGGATGTCGGGAAGCGCGATACCCCCATCGTACCAAGGGAGAGTTAATTTTGCTATCGCTATACGCGGGCGGCCGTCCCACAGCAGCGAGCGCTGTAGACTCTCGACCTCCCGAAAGTAGCTGGCCGGAACCAGCTCCTGGGTGTTCTGCAGGGCATAGAGAAAACGGGGAAGAGACATCATTTTGAATAGCACCGCACGGCCAAGGAGGGAAAGCGGCAGCCGCTGCCAGCCCGCCACGTCCCGCCGCAGGCGCGCCAACGGAGGGAGCAGGTTCCTCTCATACCGTACCGTTGGGTCGGCAGAGATATAAATCCCAAGATACATGAAGCCCTCCCGGGCGATCTGGATCGGGCAATTCCGCGGGGGAACCGGGACGTCTCCACACAGGGCATACAGATATGACTTACCCCAGTTAATGGTTAGTCCCGAATTCCTCCCGAAGGAAGTCAATATGTCGCAGACAACTATGAGGGACTTCCGGGGTGAAGTGAGATAGAGCAGAATATCGTCGGCATAGAGGGAAATGCGGTCTTCGTGGTCAGGTGACCATCGAATCCCCCTCACATCTGGGTGCCATCATATCCAGGCCGCCAGCGGCTCAAGAGCGAGAGCGAACAACAGCGGCGACAGAGGACAACCCTGCCTGGTACCCCTCCCCAGGTCGAAGGGACGGGACGCCCTACCGTTGACTGCGACTTTGGCGAGAGGTCCTTCGTATAATAGTCTCACCCAGCCCACAAATCCGGGCCCGAAGCCGAATTTCGCAAGCGCAGCCCACAGGTATGCCCACTCTACCGTATCGAAAGCCATCGTTGCGTCGAGCGCTGCCACCATTGCAGGCTCCCGCATCGTCCCTACCCTTGCGATCACTCCGTGGATGCGCCTAAGGTTCAGCGCGGTGTTACGATGCGGGATAAAGCCAGATTGGTCAGGGTGGATCAGATCACCGACCACCCTGACCAGCCGGTTAGCGAGGATTTTGGCGAGGATCTTCGGCTCAGCATTAAAGAGCGAGATCGGCCTGTATGAGCTGCACCTGTTCCTGGGCTTGCCATCTTTATGGATGACCACGATCGTTGCCAGGCGCTGGTCGAGCGGGAGGCAGCCCGTCTCCCGCGCCTCCACAAACATAGCTCGCAAATGCGGAGCGATCTTATCCGGTCGGAGTTTGTAAAGCTCAATTGGCAGGCCATTCGGGCCCGAGGCCTTGCCCGGACGCAGAGAACGGATAGCCCCCGCAATTTCGTCAACTGTGATGTCGCCATCAAGATCATCTCTGTCTATGTCGGAGATGCAAGGCAGGGCAAGATCGCGCAGGAGCTCACATGAATCCCCCACTGGCCTGTCCGACACGGAGGTATAGACCGTGTGGAAGTAATCCGCAAAGCACTGGACTATGCCATCCGGCTCCGTGACCATGACACCATCCTCCGTCACGAGGTCCGGCACAACACGATTGACCCGCTCCTTTTTATCCAGCCACGCGATCAACTTCCCGGCCTTGTCCCCGACGTCGTACAGACGGCCCCGCTGTTCCCTACTCAAGGCTTTGGCCGCGTCCGTCACAAGGGCCCTGTACTCCGATTGCTTAAGGCTCAAATTGTGCAGCGCCTCCGCCGTGACCTCCCCCTCCAGAGCCAGCTCTAGATCCGCGATCTCCGCCTCAATCTGGGCGACCTCCGCGTCTCTACGACGCTTGGCCGCTGTTATCAAGGAGAGGGCCTCACCCCTAATCACTGTTTTGAACGCTTCCCACAAAGACACCGCCGACGTGACCGAGCCAAGGTTTTCCTGGAAATAACGATCGACCGCCTTCAGTACCGCACTACGAGTCGTAGGGTCCCTGAAATACCACGGGTTAATTGGGGCCACCCTACCACCCACTCCTCTACCAACATCCATACAGATCCACACCGGAGAATGGTCGGAAATACCCCGTGCCATGTGCCTGGCCTCAGAGACAAAGGAGGCGTGTGCAGCTAGGGTAAGGACATAATCTATTCTGGAGAGACTGCCATGCGCCCCTGAATGGAAAGTGTATTGTCGTTGTGTGGGATGCAACAGTCTCCAACAATCAACCAGCCCAAGGGTATCTACAAAATCAGGAAGCCACTTCTGAGCCCCCCCCGAACTCCTTTGCGGGTGTCTGTCGAGCAATCCGGAGCCAACCGCATTGAAGTCGCCACCCACCACCAACATTCCCTCTGGGAGAGCCAACAATGTCCTCTCTAAGTCCACAAGTGTAGAAGGCTGCAGTGCAGGGGGGACATAAACCGACACCAGGACCAGCGTCCTGCCCTCCCACCGCCCCGCTACTGCCGCAAAGCGTCCCCTATCGTCAACAGTAGTGGAGTCAACCTCGAATGGCAGAGAGGACCTGACAAGTATTCCCGCCCCTCTAGAACCCGAGGAAAACCCGGAGTGTGCGACAAATTTGTAGCCTTTCCTATTGAGTGCATAGCACGTGTTACCAATCAAGTGCGTCTCTTGCAATAAAACAATATCAGGGGTACATCGCTTCAGAAATTGCAGGACAATCCCACGCTTAATACGATCCCCCAAGCCATTTACATTCCAACTGAGTATTTTTAGGCCCCTACCCCCCATCCCAACATGTAAGGAGACCACCACCCCCCGCGCGGAACCAGACCCGAGTCACAGAAGCTTGCATCTTTACGCCTTGCATAACCAAAAACAACAACAACCCCAACAACCACCCCCATCCACCCCCCACCCTGCACCCCTGCGTAAGCTCTAAAGTGCCCCCCAACTTGCAGTGTGCCTGTGGCCCCTATAACGACTAATCTACAAAAAGAGCCCCAGAGGAGGAAAAGGCTCCCGTACTGCCCCCGCTAGCCCCGGACTATCAACCTCCCGGGGGAACCGGAGTCCTAGTACTGAAGTCCCGGCTCATTGTTCATTTCCACCACCGTCTGCGCCACCGGAGCGTTCCACGCCAGTCCGTCCTTGGGGCAATGTGTCCAGCCAGTCTCCGACCATGTCGGGTGACTCAAAAAAGAAAGTCCGCTCTTCGAACACCACACGCAACCTGGCCGGGAAGAGCATGGCGTATTTCAGTCCCATCTCTCGTAGCCTTCTCTTGACCGCAGGAAGCCTTGCCGTTGCTTCTGCACCATCTGGGTAAAGTCCGGATAGAAACTTACGGTAGTGTTCTGGAATGGCAGCAGGCCGGACACCCGCGATGCTTGCAGAATGGCATCTCGATCCCTGAAGTTAAAGATCCTGGCGACAATCGGCCTCGGAGGGGCCCCCACCTTGGGCCTCCCGCCAGGGACTCTATGGGCCCGTTCGACAGTAAAGAACTTACTGAGGCCTTTGGGCGCCAGATGGTTCACCACCAGGTCCTCCACAAACAGGTCCACCGACTGCTCCTCCGAATTCTCCGGGACCCCAATGATGCGCACGTTATTGCGCCTTGCACGGCCTTCGAACTCTTCCAACCGTCGGGCAAAGTGATCATTTGCCGTCCGCAGGGTACGGACTTCCTGCTGAAGGCCGGAGACGTCGCCCAAGAGGCCGGCAGTCTTGAGGTCCAAGGACTGAACCCGCTCATTAGTTTTCCCCAGGTCTGCCCGAATCAGATTGACGTTGATCGATATGGCATCCACTTTATGCGCCAGGGTGTCAAATTGTTGCCCAATCGAGGACTTCATCCCTTCGATGGCCCCCATGATATCTTGCAGGGTTAGTTCTGCGGAGGGGGGCGTCGCGTCCTTCGATTCCTCCAGTGCCGGGCCCGATCCGCCCGGAGACTCCTTCTGATGGGCATAACGATCCATGTTGTTAGTCTGGGTGTAACCTCCCCGCCTGGTACTCTTGGGCTTCTGTTTTCCGGCGTCCGATTTGCTCGACATCGCAATCTGCCGCGGAGACAATCTCCCTGCCCATACAGAGTAAACAACCATGCAACCAGTGGCTGGCACTACGCACGCCCCATCCCGGGCGCGGTGGAGACTGGAAGGCGAAAGTGAAAGTGAAAGTGAAAACACCTTCCTTCCGACGACTCTCCCCTAGCACGGCCGCTGTTGTTCAATTAGTGCACGGGCACTATGCCAACGCAAGTCCCGGGCACCTTTCGGGGAGTAGGCCACAAACTTCCAGGCGGTACAACTTCGGTCTCCGGTGGGCGATTTCGATCCGGACAGCGGCTCTCGCCTCAGCAACGGCTCCCCTCCAATATTCCGGGCATCAAAAGCAGGATAGTAGACAGGATAGCTGCCGGAGGGAGCGAGGGTCTCGGGAGCTCTAGGCTCACGCGGCCATCTTGATCACGCGCTAAGCTCCTCCATTAAATGTATTTTTTATTAATTGTGGTATATGTTATTGTTAACTGCTTACACAACACAATGCCATCCTCCGTCTTGACGTCGGAGCCTGTGAACATCATCAATGTTGAGTATAAACTTCAATAATAACAGAAAATGGCACTCAGTTGCAGAACGCCCCTTTATTAGGTCTCCGCTAGCGAAGGCTGCGCTTGCGCAGTCTCGCTCGCGAGATTTAATGACTTTGAGAAGTGGGGCTTCAACCCGCCCCTCTTCTCTCCTCTTCTCCATTGGCTGGCCTCTTAAATGCTGGTCAGCCATTGGAGAAGAGCTTTGTCTCTCCAAACAAGCCCCGTCTCTTTCGGATTCGTGGGCGTGTTTTTTCGGTTCTTTCTCTTTTTTGAAGCCCCGCCCCTTTCAGCCCCTTTTACACGTGGTGGGCGTGTTTGTTTTTGTTTTTAGCGTCTGAAGATTCGTCCATTTTATTGGAGCGGGATATGGGGTCGCCTCTTCCTTGCTGCTCGGCGTTTCAAGGCCCCTTTCAGGTAAAAGCACTCACTCCCCAGTGGGTTATTTAATATTTGTCTGACCATAGTGTATATACTGTGGGGTTTGTGGCTTATTTGTTTTACGCATAAATGTCGAAACAGGCTTTCCGTACCCCGCCGTCATTCAGTCCGTGCATTGCAGCACCGTGGACTTGCCAGTACTCGTTATTATCTTTATATGTTGTTTCCCAGAAGTGGCTGGTTTAAGCTTGCCAGCGGGTGCAGGGCCAAGGATTGCACAAGCATCGTGCAGTATGGTTTTATAATTCACAATGTATCCCGCATATTCCTTTGTGCTGTGAATGGTATTATTTACATGATGCACGTTCATAGGACCTGCGATCAAATGTGTCTCTAAAGCTGCAACATGACTAAAGTGGGTAACAAGACACCCATTGCCGTGTATGCTGACAGCCCAGCAGCCTCGCGCTGTGTATTGAAGTTTGCAATCCAGCATGGTTCTGTCTTCAGGGATGCGTTTCAACTTTACTGATTAACTCTAAAACCATTAACAGACCAAAGATGAAAGCATTGTGTATTTCCGTGCAAAGTAGCTGGAACTAAACACCCACGTGGTGGTTTCTAAATAGTATGCAATGCCGATATTCAGTTTAAAAGTCCCAGTTTTAATAAAATAACCCGGGGAGAGATCAAATGAGTAATGTGCCCAGGATCACACATTTTTTGGTCCAAGTGCGAAATAATGAATGAGAATTTAGGTCTCCCCGTACCTTGGTCAGCTGTTTCTCCCAGCTCCATGCTATGTTCCTATAGCACGGCGTGAGATAGGCATCTTCGTTATTATGTATAATACTGACTATACCATGTATCTCACACTGTCCCGTGCACCCCAAGTATCACCTCTACTGCTCTGCCTGACGTTTGCGATGGAAGTAGAACCAGCAGTGGCAAAGCTAAAAGGCTTGAGTTGTGTATAAGCATAGAGGCACAAAGACATGCACACATTGATATAGATCACACATGGCAACACCTGCAGACAGACATATGTGCACAAACGGGTGAGCACATTTACAGAAAACAATAAACCGACTACTATTCATAAGAGTACTCCTGTACATAGACCATACATATCAGCACTTAGGCTTGAAGGCTGTCATTGTTTTTTTTTTTAAGTCTGGGGTAAAAGTAATTTGTCGGGTCCTCTGCATCCCATTTTGTGAAGGATATAGGGTGACTGTCTTAAGTGTTTAAAATTATAATTTTATCCTCTACGTTGTTTGTTCCCAAACCAAGTAGCTGTGTGTTTCGTTCTCTATTTCGCCCGTCAGTAATTATTAATTTAGTTTGCCTGCCCTCTTCTTTGAGTCACGGTGTAATGTGAGTTCAACCCTAATTTGCAAATTCATTGGCGTCACACGGACTGCTCTGTCGCTAGGCCTAATGAAACGAACGCTGAGTCATCGCTTAATCACAACTTTACTATAATAGATAACCCATAGAACCAAAGCCTGAAAGAAGTCTGGGGGAAGGACATTTGGCCCCTATTTAAGAAAGTTAGCGCCTCGGCTAATTCAAAAAAACAGACAAATGTGTCCTCTCTTTGTATTAGACTAAGACTTTCTATGATGTGATGTTGGCAATTCTTAGACATAAACACGCCACTTTTGATGAACCCACTTCTGCCACTGTTTTGTCCTGTCTGGGGATGTCCTGCAGAAGCCATTAGCTTGGTTCCATATCACCTCGAGCTTCTGCCTCAGTTGCCGGCTAAGGGCTAAGTTGTGGCTTGGGCATCCTTAGCAATTCTTTATCCTTTAAATAAGAAACATCTCATGTCAGTCTCCACATTGGCTGGGTCTGGTTCAATGCCTGCTCCTGGAGTCTACTCTGCAGCTGACTCATGTGGTAGATACTGTTTTACTCAAAAGCGAGAAAAAGAGATGTAGGTTGCTTACCTGAGGATGTTTTAAGATGGCATATTTATATGTAATTCTCGGTTCATCATGTCCCATGGCATAGCCATGTTATGTGTTATTGTGGAGTGTCCCTTCCCCCTATCAAATTCATCATTGCCAGCCCTCATCTCCTTTTTAGGTCTCGGCTAGCGAATGTGTATGTGTCTAGATCTATATGTGTGTGTGTGGTTCTGTATGTGTGTGTGTGTGGCTGTGTGTGTATGTGGCTCTGTGTATGTATGTGTGGCTTTGTGTGTGTGGATCTGTGTAAGTGTGTGTGGCTCTGTGTTTGTGTGGGAGGCTCTGTGTGTGTGTGTGTGTGTGTGTGCCTCTATGTGTGTTGCTCTGTGTGGGTGGCTTTTTTTGTAGGTGGCTCTATGCGTGGGTGGCTCTGTCTGTGTGTGGGTAACTGTGTGTGTGTGTAGGTGGCTCTTTGTGGGTGGCTCTATTTTTGTGTGGGTTGCTCTATGTGAATAACTCTGTGTAGGTGGCTATGTGTGGGTGGCTCTGTGTGTGTGGGTGGCTTTGTGTGTGTGGCTCTGTGTGTGGGTGCAAATGCAATAGGTCTCGCATTTGAGAGAGATTTAGCTATTGACATTGTAAATAACAATGCCGTTTCTTTAAATGTTTTAAAAACAAAAACATAAACAAAAATAATGTCATGAGCAATGCTAATAGCTCTAACTTTAACAATGCCGAGACCGTTGCATTGTAAATGCTTGTTGTGATGGGGAACAAGGAATCTTTAAGGTCGAGAAAGGCTTTGTTAAGCGTAGGGCCTCACATCCCACAGGAACATGCGTACACTGTTTAATAAAAATAAGAAACATACTACACCACACCTGTCCTCAATCTCCAAGGAGACCAAGCCCCGCAATTCCAATTCAATAAATCGTAATACATAGTAAATACATCAACATGTAATACAATGACAATGGTTCATAATGATAGCGTCAATATACAGCAAATTATGATAGAAGTAATTAATAGAAGCCCATGTTATCTACTCCGGAAAACTACGTTTCCCATAATTATAGTTGCAAGTTATATTTAAAGTTATAAACTAGCACTAGATCCGCCCTTAACAGTGGTGCAATGATATTTACAAACTGGATTATAACCTATTAAATGTATTCATAATCTATTCTGCAGCGGCGGTTTCTTCGTTGGGGCATCGCCCACCTGTTTGTATTGGTGCCCGTGCCCCCAGTTTACTTACCATATAAACATTTGATTCTTTTTTTTGGGGGGGAGGGGCATGTTTGGAAAGGCTCTAGCTTTAATAGAGCCCGCTGCAGCAGGCGAACATAAGGGGGGGGGGGCGTGACTGGGAGCTTGAGGATTGACAGACTCCTGGAGGTGAAGTGCGCATGTCTGGTTGTACAGACGCCTTGCTCTGTCCAGCCTGACATACGCACTTAAACCTTCGCCATCAGTGTGCAGTGTAGGAGCTTGGGGATTGCTGCCACATTCCTCAAGTCTCCTAAGGAGCGTTCGCAGCTCCTGACCCAGCCAATCATTTTGTTTCTCTGCAGTGCCTTGATTGGCTCAGGTCAGGCCTCGTGGGGGTGGGACAGAAGGCCGAGCTGCCGTTGCACGCTGAAGTCTGGTCATGGCGGAGGACAATAGGGACAGCTGGCAGAGCCTTAGGGGCAAGATATATAGGTGTACCCAGAATGGGAGAGGGGTATCTGTAGCCGATGTGCAGGAAGGAGGGCTTGGAGGCATTGTATTAGTCCCAGCGCAAATGAGGACGTGACGGACCAGCTGGGGCTTGTGTAATGCAGCCCTCGGGCCACAGGTAGAAGTTTGGTGAAGGGATCAGGCAGAAGCGCAGGCATTGGCAGAAGGTGGGGGCACTTCCTGCCAGCGCCTTGCACAGCTTGCGCCTTTTAATGAAACTCTCAACAATTCCCTACTTTGGCACTGCCCCATTACTGCTGTCCACCTTTCACAGGCGCGCCAATATCATAGTGTTTGGTCATTTTGCTTACTTTCTTTTGCATTCAATTTGATATTTTTACCAATGCTGCTAAATTTTGGCTTTACAGTTGAAGTTCCTGTGCCGTTTTGCCTATCCGCTTTCTTTCCTGTTAGCTGCATCATGTCGTGATCACTGGTCCCTCTTAGTTGATCTGGCATCAGAACACAACTGATGTATACATCTATTGTTACTAATTTGATAAAGTATACATAGAGTGGGGCCTATGCTCGTGAGTATGGCAGTGTTGCCTGGTACTATTTGCTGTTTTGTGTATTGGTCCGCTCCCATGGAATGCTTTCATTTCAGTGCATCAGGGACTATTTTACACTTAAAAAGTACACCTGCTCATGCAAAGGGAGTTTGAGGGATACGTTCACAGGCAGGTTTTACAAATCAGTGGCTTCTCAGATTTGGGGGGCATTCGAGTCTTATTTCTGTTCGGAATTTGGGGAGCTTTTATTTGGTTGTTAATCACTATTGGAACTTGTTTGAAGGCTTGCATGCTCGCACACAAATAATATTTGCTGCTCTTGTTCCTTTGTACAATTGTGTTCCATTTATTCATTCTCTCTGCCCTCCTCCATCTCTACTTTAAGCCTTAGTGTAATGCAGTGTATGAGACTTTGGGGAAATAGGGTGGTCTCACACAGAAATAGTGAAGACTACTATGGCTTAGATGGAATAAGAATGCATGAACAGAAAGAAGAGAAATAATAGCATTCTTAGGTTTGAAGGGATTATCTTAATAACAATGATGGACACTTTGGGTCTGGAATGAATAGCATTCTCCAGGGCAGTCGATAGTCTCCGAGGCACACTGGGACATGTGTACAAGCCCCTGTCGCCACTGGAACGTCACTTTTTCCGACGTTCCTGTGGTGATACGGGCTTCGCCTTATTTACAAGGCAGCGTTAAGCCACTTAACGTGGCTTTACGGTGCCTTGTAAATAAGGCCCCCTTTCATGCTATGCTTTGTGTGAAAGGGGTGGGCTGTGGGTGTTCCACCACTACACCCATTGATTTTGACGCTGCCCCATATTTACAAGGGTGGCGTAAATAGGAGGCAGTGCCAAAATTCAGACCAGGGAAAACCTGATCTTAACTTTGGCAAAACGAGGAGTGATTCTTTATTTCTCTTCATTTTTGCTTTTTCCATGTGTGCTGCCTTGTGCAGCACACATGGAAAAAGCAAAACACACATGGAAAAAGCAAAATGCCTTGGATTGTTTATGTGTAGGTAGATGTCCCTTCCTGCACATATACAATCTTTTTAAAAAAATGCCGTTTTGTAACTTTCATGTGTGCTGCATTAAGCAGCACACATAGAAGTGACAAACCGGCATTTAAAGATTGTTTATGTGCAGGAAGGGGCACCTTCCTACACATAAACAATCTTCCCCTGCATGCAGACACCCTTGCACTATGGTGCAAGGGTGCCTGCGTTGGCGCTCGGCAGGTAAGTGTAGAGCCAACGCAGGGGGAAATGCAAAGCTGCACCATATTCTTATAAAGATGGTGCAGCCTTGCGTTTCTGAAGTGGCGGAGTGAGGTGTTAAGCCATGACGGCTAACACCTCGCTCCACCACTTCTTTGTACATATGCCCCACTGTGTTCTTTTAGAAAGAAATGAATACAAGTTTGATGGATAATCTGCACGTTAGAGTGGAGACAATTTGGAGAAAATAATGGGTATTTTAAACAAGATAACAAGTGACATAAAATGACATAAAAATAACTAGTGGTACACAATATTGTTTTACTCAAAACTCAATTATAAGGTAAAGTTAAAAGCAGGTGAGACACTGAGGGTAGTAATTAGCCCTTGAGTCCACAGGTCATCATGTTTCAGCCAATACAAAATCCCCAGATGGTGTCTCTGGCTTTCTTCAAGACCAGGTCCCTATTACAATAGCTGCTGAATAGATGTTCCTATGGTGTGATGCATAGATAATGCATAAGAATACTTTATGCTCACCACTTTTAAATGTCACCAGCCGCCACTGCTATTCTGGATCCCGACTGGCCACTCACAGACTGCACTACATGTAATGCAGATGGCAGGTGGTGAACTACATTCCCCATGATTCTAGTTGTGCCTGCCAATATATTCAAATAACGTGATACATCTAAAATTATGGAAATTCAGACAGGAGTCATCCATGTGCCTATTAGTTATGGACTAACACATCCTCTGCCTTAGCCAGTGATGATAGGTAAGAAAATTCCATATATCATGTTCACTTTAGATGCTCTTTGCTGTGGAGTAGAATGACATTAAATATTATTAGTTTGCTAAATATTATGACTAGACCTTGGTTTTATGATATTTATGTTTTTTAAATTTCCGTCTGTATTTCTACATATATTTTTTTCAGATCTTATTAGTGTTTTTATATTTGTGGCTGCTGAAAATTTGACACAAATATATTTTCATGCGAATTGTATACTTTTCATTAGAAATCATGATCCTTATTTTTTAAACTCCCCATGATGTCATATCGGCTGTTTTGGGCCTGATGGTAGTGATTGACAGCATGGAGAGATGCTCAGAAGGAGATAACATTTCTGCATTTTCCCCTTTGAAAAAATGACTACAGATAGTGTAATTATTTTTTTTTTCTATACTTATATGTAAAAATCAACAAAAACGGAAAACGGGAGCTCCTAATGACTTTTCAGGACGGTGTTAGGAGAAATCTCTTAGAACCTGATGACCACAGATGTGATGACACAATTTGCATTGATGGAATTGAGCGTGAGAAAAGGACACAAAGTCTTCAGTATTTTTCTGAGTTAATGGAGCATAACTTGAAACTGTAGGGCTGGCGGGGGCTGAACTCTCTCTGTTTGATTGCGTGTTGTTATTGCACAGGCAGCAGACAGTTGGAGAAATGTTCACTGAAATGGAATTTGCATCGCCCCAGATCTTCAGGGGGCAGTGCCTGGTAACTGGAAGGTTTCCTAACTACTGGCGGATCTCTGCTCAAAGTGAATGCCGCCCTGAAGGACATTGGACAACTGTGATCCCTGTTCGAACAGCAAGAGGGGCTGCTGTGGTGTAGTTTTTAGGTGGAGCCTGTGCAGCCCATGCGCAGCGCTGTGTGTGCTGGTCTGCGAGGCATGCAGTATTGGAGTATGGACTTGAAGCCTCGCCCACTCCCCGCCCATATTTTTTTATTGGCCTGTGTCATTGTCCTTCGTAAACGCTAGCTTCTGATTCGTTAATAGGGATGTTAATCCCTCCTTAGTACCGCCTTGTTTTCCTTTGTAACCTCCCATGAGGTCTGGCCCTTTTACTTCTGTTGTTACGCGGTATGTCTTATTTAGTCTGTAAGCACTATTTTCTTTAATGAATTTCTCCTACTGCAGGCACAACATGCTTTCCTGCAGCATTCAGCGCGCCATGCGAACTTTCACTTTCCAAGCAGCCTGGGGCAATTCTTTGAAATGAAATAGGTCTCGCATTTACAAGAGTTTGAGCTATTGGCATTGTAAATGACATTGCCTTTTATTTATGTGTTAATTATCAAAACACATAAATAAAAGGCATTGTCATTTACAATGCCAATAGCTCAAACTCTTGCAAATGTGAGACCTATTGCATTGCAAATGCTTGTTTTCATTCATGAACAATTTAGCTACTTTTTTGCTGTTGTCCTCATTTTCAGACTAACCTTTGCAAAGGGCCCTCCGGGACAGAGATGCAAATATAAGCAAGCTAATTTAAGGATGTCATATAAAGCTCTGGAAGCCTGTGTTTTACAAGGAATCCTCCCTCAACCATAATCTGATGACTCAGCGATATTTATAATACATTTTATTCGCAGCAACTGACATTGCATTTAGATGTCCCACTGTGCTGCGTTAGAACATACTATATTGAGATACAAGATTTTGAAAATATTGCTGTCTTGTATATTTGATCATCCTCCATTTGTTTATCCCTCACCCATCTGTGACCCTGCTTTTCAAAGAAAAACAACAGATGGAGAGATGGAGAATGGGAGGAGCAGAAGAAAAAAATCAGTTATCAATAAAACAAGCATTGGCAATGTCAATAGGTCTTCGCCTATGCATGCACTGTCAAGACAGAACTAAAAATCCATGTAGGCGAATGACAACTCTCCTCCCATCTGGGCGGCTGCCGGAGCAAAAAACATAAAATATCTAATTATCTCATACCCTTTAATAGCATCACATTGGGATGTGTGTGCCCCTGAAAGTTCAGGCTCGGAAGCTGGATAAATAAACAAAGTGATCACTGATGTGTGGAGGGCGAGTATTTTTTTTGTGGAAGCACACAACTTCTGCCCAATCAAAGCATGTACTCCTGGTCCCAACATATGGGCGGAGCCAAAGCCGCTGTCCTGGTGCTACTCACATAATTGTCTGGTGATAGCTTCGCTGTCAAGCCAGACCATAAAAAAAGAGACCTCAAACATTCTGAAGTTTACCTTCTGCTCCCCATTGTCATGTGTAAGATAGGAATTAATCAGGCTAACAATGACATGTATTAGTCTTTTACCATGTCTGCCATCTAAGCTCCAGTCAGAGTTTTTTTTAGGAATGAATGAAAATGAAACGTTATGCACCTTCCTGAAATTCCCGATTTCATTTTCAATTGCCTCTGCCTATTTGGGTAAATGTAGGGCCTGATTGGGGTACCATAAACATCCCATTGAATGTTAAATATTCAAGGGAATGCTGAAGGTACTATCTGTCTGACCCGAAAAACCCCCTCCAAGGTTAAAGCACTAAGGGCCAGATGTAGGTAAATCTGAAATACCGATTTCTTAATAGCGAATTTTACCGATTCGCTATTAAGCAATCGGTATTTCCTATGTAGGTAAAGATTCCTTAATATTCCTTATTACCGAATCCGTAATTGAGATTCGGTAATAAGGAATACCTACCCATTCATTTCTATGGGCTTGGAGACCCATAGGAATGAATATGAAGACATTCACTATTAGCGATTCGGTATTACCGAATCGCTAATAGCGGGAGCACTTTCAAGGGTGTCAGGGTGTCAAAAGGACACCCTGTTGCACCCCTGAAATGTGCATGTGTGCACATGTGGCGCACATACATGCCCTAAGGGCATGAATGCGTGCCACATGGCACATAACAAAAAACAAAAAAGTGAATTTTTAAAGGAAATCGGTAATTATCAAATTTGGAGTAGAGAATGGGGACAATAGTTAGTTCTCTGAATGTGACCACCATGACCTTCCCCATCCTCTGATGTACTACCTTCATCAGTGTGATTTGTCCTATGTCCTAAGGATACTTATAGACAACTTTAAGCTGGAGGTGTGCACTGTACCACAAATCTGTCTCTTTGCAGGCTGCTCCAGTGTTGCATATATCCCATTGCAACTGTCGCCATGCCAAACCCTGGTACGTCTCTGGGGTACAAAGTACGAAGCATTAAAACCATAACTAACCGAATTTGTTTGTTGGAGCATGATGGATCCTGTACTACACTTGCTAGTCATGAGTTAGAATTGATGCCATCGTTAGAAATGACTTGTCCAAGGCTCTCCATTTCACCTTAGAGCAGATCATCTTACGCAGTGCTTTATGATGGACGAAAAGATGGCAGGTCCTAAAGTGGGTGTGGCTTGAACCTTTATGTGAGACATGGCCTGCTATTAATACATGTGTAATAACATCCTGAGTTTGCAAATTCATAAATGGGATATCACTGGACAAAGCATATTCAAAACCAGCAGGATATGTTATGTAAGAGTTTATATGGGACCTTTATCCATAGTCAAAGCAATAAAAAAATCTTGACAATGGAAGATTACAAATAAATAGATATGCATTTGTTTTTTCAATTGAAATTAAATAACGTTTAGGCACACCAATAGAAGACAACAGTAGCCACCTCTCACTTAGTCCCTATATCATAAAACAGACGTCTGGTGACATTGTGTTGCAGCACTAACATGTGACAGGCAGGAAGGTAGCGTGTTTTTCTTGAGCTGGTGAATAATCGAAATAGAGGGCCGTGTAGGGCCCTGTTTCAATGTCCTTTTTTTGGCATAAAAAAGTGTCACAGGCCTCACAATCTAATGCTCTAAAGTTTCTTTGCAAAGATAAGAATATTTTCTTTGGTTGCAAAAATACCTAGCACACCACCACCAAGTGCATTCCTTAAGTGCTAAAACATGTTACAGGTGAGCATCAGTCATAGCGGTATGTACATATCTAAAAAATGGTAATTTGGGAAGTTCTTGTGGTTGCAGATAAGGTACTGCAGCTATCCAAGAGATGAGGCTGGTTCCAAGTTAGAAGTTTCAACATCAGCAGGTCCAGTAGCCTCAGGATCTTATCGAACAGGAATCACATGCAGAGAGAGCCTCCCACTGTCCTAACCAGAGACGGCGAGCCAGCGGCAGACACAAGGCAGGTTACAAGAAAGACATATTTCAGAAACTTGGCAGCACAGGCCCTCTACCCAAGGCTGCAACGTCCTAACTGACACACCGCTGCACTTTCTACAACAACCAGGAGACATAGAAAATTAAATGAAACATTTTAAAGGTAAGATCATTTTAAGGAGACATTCAAAATCACACCCTTGGGTGAAGGTTATGGGTAAATTGTATTTTTTGGGGTTCAGGGATGAGTGATGATTAGTGGCAATGATGGTTGTTTAGGGGTTTTAGGGTTCAAGGATGGGTGGAGTTTAGAGGCAATGAGGGTTTTTTAGGGAACAGACGGGTGGAGTGTAGGGTGGTGAGGGAGTTTTAGGGTTCATGGATGAGTAGAGTTTAGGGCTGTTAGAGGTGTTTAAGGTTCAGGGATGGGTGGCATGTAGGGTGTTGAAGTTTTTAGGTTTTACAGATGGGTGGAGTTTAGGGACAGTGAGTGTTTTTAAGGTTCAGTGATGGGTAGAGGTTAGCGGTGGGGAAGGGTTTTTAGTGTTTGGGATGGGTGGAGTTTAGGGTGGTGGGGGGTTTTAAGGGTTCAGGTTTATATGTAAAAAGCATTTTTTAAGGCTCTGGGATACAGGAGTTTAGGGGTGGTGAGGGATTTTAGGTGTCATGAATGGGTAGTTTTCATGGGTGGCGAGTGTTATTAGGGTTCAGGGATGAGTGGAATTTAGAGGTGGGGCAGAATTTTCTGGGATATATGCGTAGAAAAGGGTTTTAGGGTTCAGAAATGAGAGGAGTTTAGCAGTAGTGAGTGGTTGTTAGGCTAGAGTTTAGGAGTAGAAAGGGCCTGAAAGGTTTAGGGACAGGTGGAGCTGAGGGGTCAGAAATGGGTGTAGTTTATGCATTGGAAGGGATTTTTAGCGAGGCAGAGATGAGTGAATTAAAAGCATCCAACGTTTTTACTTAAGAATGTAAAAGATATAAATCTAAAATAATGTCCCCTGATGTAAAAGATTGAAATAAATACCTTTGAAAAAGTGTTTCTGAAATTAAGACCTGCATCCATTTAAATTACACCTTAAAAATAAGTATGCAGATCCCGATTTCAAACAAAAGACTTTCTATGAATTGGTTTCTATCAAATAGTAAATGTCATTCATCCTGAAAATTTCCATTAAACCGGTAAGATGAAATCGTTTTCTAAGTAATTATATTCCATTAAATTGTTTTTCTATGAAATCACATACAACCGGCCCGGGCATCTCTTTCCTCTTCAGTGACTTTCACTGGATCGGGCGATGAGACTTCTAGTCATCATCATCATCATCAAAACCACTTTAATCGATTAATTAAAATCACAAAAGTACATCACAATATTACAAATTGTTAAAAAACACAGGTACAATACAATAACAACATTATAAAAATTCATCCCGACAAATACAAATTACACTAAGATCATAAAATAGACTGTACATCAAGTTTTTTCCTTGCCCGAGCTGCAGCAACCAGGAAGTTAGCAATGTTAAAGGTAATGCAAGGGGAATTTAATAATTGCAAATACATCAAAGCAGGTTTAACTTGATAAAAACCCCTCCCTCGCAACAATGGTATGATATACTTCCTTCTGCTTTCAACATAATATTTACAAAAAAAGGTAAGGTGCGCAGTATCTTGAAATGAGTAGCCGTCGCAATTACAAAAAGCTGCATCTATAGGTTTACTCCATCCCTCAACGCTCCCTAAAACAAAATGAATTTGGTTGAAACGAAATCTGGTCAACAACCAACGATGATAGTGATTCCTGACCAGATTAAGGTAGGGCTCGATCTGGGGCGAGGATATCAATAAAAAATGAGCCCTTACCGATGTTTTTGTGAGCTCCTCATCTTCCCGCTCTTGAGTTCTTAAATTTAAAAACTGAACTTTAACCCAGCCAATGTCCCCCTTAATAACAGATTCTGGGTTCTCGTAGATCTCCGGGCGTCCTAGTTTATAAAACATTTTCTTGATGTACAAGAGCCAGGGGATGTCGGCCATTCTATCTAAACCCATGCAATCTTTTAGAATCAGTCTATTAAGGGAAAGTTCAGGATTCAACCATGTTTTCAACCAAAATGTGAGGGGGGCCAAACTTAAATGATCAGAAACAAAACCCATCCCTAGTTCTTGGTGAATTGAGAAAGTTGGAGATGATTGGGGGACGGAGAGAAGTGAACGGAAACATTTATTTTCTGCAATCTGAATTTTCTCCACCTTTTTAAACCCCCAGATGGCAGCACCATAGGCTGCTATAGCTAAACACTTCGCCCTATAAATAGCAAGAACTGCGTCACATGGTTTTCCACCCAAGCGTCGTGCAAAACTTAATATGGCTGAAGATGCTCTACCCACACTATTCTTTTTAGCAGTAAGCTGAGGGGCCCATGAACCTCTATCGTCAAATATGACCCCCAAGTAGGTGAATACCTTAACTCTAGTGACCTCCACTCCTTTGCAGTAAAATTTTTTAACTTTATTTTTCTGGCTGCCCAGGGACATCACATGTGATTTAGAACTATTCACCACGAGGTCCAATGAGCTCATAAAGTCCCCGAATGAGTTCAATAATCTCTGTAGACCCAAAGGGGTACGGGCCAGAAGGACAGCATCATCCGCGTATAGAAGAGCAGGTAGAGTATTGCTCCCTATACGCGGAGTGTCCAAACTGGCTTTACTTAGAATTACATCTAGTCTATTGATATATAGGGTAAAGAGCAGGGGGGCCAGGATACATCCTTGGCGTACCCGTCTGCCCGATTTAAAGTGACGTGTGCATTTTCCCTCGTGGGAGACCCTCACTGCAGCATATAGATCTTGGTGCAGTTCCGCTAAGAAATGCACCAGGCAGGGGTCTAACCCTAGGTCCAACAGGATCGTCCACAGCCTCGATCTGTTCACCAGATCAAAGGCTGTGGATAAATCCATGAATGCTAAATATAGGGACCCTTTAGAGGCTTTAGTATATTTATTAATTAACAGGTACAGGTTGAGGCACTGGTCCATAGTACCTCTGCCTGACCTAAAGCCATATTGTATCTCTGAGAGAATCCCCTTCTCCGCCACCCAATCCGAGATTTTGTTTAAAACCACTTTGCCCAATATTTTGACCGCTGAGTCAATTAGTGAGATGGGCCGATAACATCTCGGGTCACCCCTATCCCCCTTTTTAAAAAACGGTACAATAGTTGATTTGGACCAAGATACCGGGAACCCATTCTCAACACTATCATTAAAAACATTTGTTAAAATGGTACTCCAGATCTCAATATTCCCTTTATAAAGATCCAATGGGACACCATCTGGTCCCGGGGCCTTATTAGAGGCAGAGTCTTTTATGGCCTTCCCCACATATTTCTTGTTAAATGTCAACTGGTTGAGAGGAAAGAAGGAATCAGGGACCTTAAAAGGCTCGGGGGACAGGTTACTCGCATAAATTCCTTCGAAGTGAATCAGCCACTCTCCCTCTGGGATGTTAATGTCGAGTAGGACGTTATCGTTCCCTGTTAGAAAAGGGCTGTTCACTATGTTCCAGAATTTTGCGCTATCCTTAAGGACTTCAATCGAGGACAAGGCATCCCAGGCCTCTTGTTTTAAATCGTTTTTCCGGCGCTGGATTATAGATTTATAGTCTCTCCTAAGGGTGGCTATTAAGGCTTTATCGCGGGGCAGTGTTTTTAGGGCAGTTAATAGGTTTTGGTGAGCCCTGGAACAACTAGCATCAAACCACTTGTTTCCCTGTTGACTGCGCGGAATGCTAGGTATGGTTAAGTCAGAGGAGACCTGTTTACAGATTGAGTCAAAAGCAACTATTGTCTCACCACCCATGTTAGAAGGGTCCATGCCCTTCCTAAAATCATCATTTCTCTTTGCCATTAAGCTATCCAAAAAGTCCTCTGGTACTACTCTGGTCCACTTTACTTTCCTGCCCTTTTCGCTAGTGACCAGGGTAGCAGAGGGAACTATCGCCAGTGGGGCCACTTGAGAGCAAAAAGCCTTGTCGAGTTCTAAGATCACTGGGTTGTGATCACTAAAAGGAAGGCGAAAGACACTATACCTGTGGACCCACCTCAAAAGTGCAGGAGATAAGAAGATATAATCAATAATTGATTCACTGTCCCTTGCCTCAAACGTCGCTACCCGTTCAACCTTGGATAAAAAACATGGCTCAAAGAGATCCGCCGTTAGGAGGAGCTCTTCAAGTGCCTCACCCTTAGTTGAATGTTCAAAGTGTGGTGGGGCCGAGTGGGGCAGGCCAAAGGGATCAACGATCTTACAATTAAAATCACAGAGATGAATATTAAAATCACCCATAAAAATAATATGTACAAATGTGGTTTGACGTGCATTATACAATTCTACAAAATTTGTTAAAAAACTAAGGTGCTCATTCACAGGTACACAATCCCCTGCATTATAAAAATTGATAAACAATGTTTTAGGTTGGGACTCAGTAATGAATTCCATAAATTGACAGTTTGATGAGGCAGTGACTAACTGGTTTATCTGCGCCTTAAGTTTTGTGGAGAAGAGGAACAACAGCCCTCCCTTTGCCCTGCCAGCTACTGATGGTAAAGCAGGCAGGCAATAGGATTTAAATCCATCAATCCACAGGTTGTTGTCCCTAGCCCATGTCTCCTGAAGAGCAATAATATCAAAACCTGCAACATACTTTAGCCAATTTTCGTCTTCTTGCTTGGAACGTAACCCAGCTATATTCCAACTCATAATCCTAATGAGGACTCCAGAATCTACTGTGATAGCACTTTCCTTTACAGTGCTACTAATTGTTGGTGCTGGAAGATCTAGTCAATCATTTAGATCTAGCTGGGACAAGGGTGAGAACCTGTTAGATGTAGCGACAGCCTCTAAGGGCCTATCTCTCCAGTTATTTCCGGGGTTGACCTTAGCTAATACTTTAGGAAAACACCAAGGGGCAGCCTCTTTGCTAGATACAGCGCAAGGCATGGGAACCAAAGTGGCCTCTGGGCATAATGGATGGCGGGTACTCCCACATGGTCCAGGCAATCTGGGGGGCGGTGGGTAGAAAAAGCCTAAAGGGACAGCCCTGATATTACCAATCTCCCCATCCATATCTGAGGCATCCCATAACATACGTGGTACGACATAGGAACTATTAAAGTTTACAACTACACAGTCCCCTTTAAGCTTTTTCTGAGTGCCTCCAATCCAACCAACCCGCCTAGCTGTTAAAATATGGCGAGAGATATTGTCATAACCAGAAGAATTCTGATCACACCATTTCCTAGTGACTGACAATAATTCCTTGGTTTATTCAACCTTACCAGGAGCTAAAGGTGGGACCTTGACCAAAATGACCACCAACGGGCCAGCCTCAGGAGGGAGATTAATGCAGGGTAAGGTGGGCGAGTTAATTGGGATATGGCCACTAACGGGCTTGACCTGAGGCCTAGTTTGTTTTACAGGCTTGAACCGCCCGTTCGACTGGTCCTCAGCGTCTGTTGTTTTTAAAATTGTCAGGTCATTACTCAAATTAGAGGGCACAACTGTAGTCACAATACTAGAGGGACTCCTCGCTGATGAACTATTTCGGCCTTCTATTGGGACATCGGTCAAAATAGGTGAGGTACTGTTATAAGGGGAAAGGCGGACCTTATTTAATGCTGAAAGGGCAGAGTTAATCTTAGCACATTTTTCTAGTAGGCTAGCAACACACAAGTTAAAGGTGTCAACAATGTCTTTTGCTATGCTAGTAAGAGTCTCCTCAAGTCGACTAGAAAAAATGTTCTCCATCATGTCCCGAATAGTGGAATAAAGAGAAGCCATGGTCACAGGGCTACCGTCTGGTACAGTACAAATGGGTGCAAGGTCCCGCTTATTTTGCTTTTTGCTCGGTCTCTTAGCACTCTTAAAATGAGGTTTAGTTGGCCTTTTTCTTACAGCAGCCTGCTGAGGCGTAGATTGAGGAGAAATCAAGGGTAGGATAGTGGCCACAATGTCTCCGGGAACAGCAGGATCATCCAGTGAATGAACTCAGTGACTTTCACTGGATCGGGCGATGAGACGTCTAGTCAAAGATGGCGCTGCTCAGTAACTGCTGCATGATGTTCCGAAAGAGAAGAGATTGTTTGCCAGCCAGAAGCATCAGTGGCTGGGGTGCACTCTCTGGTCGTATCTATTTTAAGGGAAATAAAAAGGTGAGTGGGAGACACTATCTCATGAATTTGAGGTCCGAAAAAAAAGTATTCCATCTTTCAATCATTCGCCTTATTCATAGACATCAAACATACTTAAAGCATGGTATGGGTTTGTTCAGATTAACAGTGTGCTGTCTTTGATTGCGCATCATAAATATCCAATTGCCAAACTTCACTTAATGGGTTACTGGCTTTCCAATCCAGAAAGTGTTTTCTTCTCAAACTCTCCAACAGCTTTAGTTGTTACAAGATCAAGAATTTTAAAAACGTTTTTGTGGAATTTAGTTCCCTAGTTTAAAGGCAGTTAGGGTGTTCTAAGGAACTCATAATGATTTAGAGATTGGCTATAATTTTAAATTGGCATGGTAATGCTTTTTTGGCAAGATGTATATAGCTTGCAGTTAGAAATGAGGTCTCTAATTGGCAGCGGTTTACTCCCTTTCTGAGCAGGGACCCTCACTCTAGTTAGGGTAAGTAACACGCCAGAGATAACCCCTGCTCACCCCCTTGGTAGCTTGGCACAGAGCAGTCAGGCTTATCCCAGAGGCAATATGTTAAGTATTTGTACACACACACAGTAATACAGTGAAAACACTACAAAAGGACTTCACACCAGTTTAGTTAAAATAGCCAATATTAATCTGAATAAAACAAAACCAAAACGACCAAAATCCAACATACACAAGTTAAGATATCAAATTTCAAAGATAAATAAAGTTCAGTTCTTGAAAATCAATGGATGCGGTTTATCATGGCAAAGTACTTTAGATGCATCAAAAATCAAAGACAATGTGAGGTGCAGGGGAGGTGAGGCATTGAAAAAGCAGGTTATGTGTCGGGTCCATACTGCTGCAGGGGAGGTGATGCATTGGTTCCTTACTGCTAGGTAGGGGAGGTGATGCGCCGGTTCCTCACTATTGCAGGGAAGGTGATGTGTGGATTCCTGCACAATGCATCGGTTCCTTACTGCTGTGCAGTGTCAATAAATAAATTGGAGCCCACGGACGATGCTCCGAAAGTCAAGTCGTTCTGTGTCGATCACACAGTGATGAAGTAGGCACTGAGTCAGAATGTCATGGACTTCGGTGATGCGTTGCTCGAAACTCAAGCAGTTCGTCTGATGTGCTGTGATGGAAATATGGGGCATGCGTTGCAAGCCATGATCATTGAGTCAAGCGGGGACCACGCTCTGGTGCAGGCAGCGGCGATGCGGTGAGTTTTGCAGGATATGTTGGTTCGGAATGGCGCTGGGAATTGATGCATGTATTATTCTTCTTGTTGCACCAGAACTCACTTCCAAGGGCCCAGGAATTGGATTTGGCACCACTTGAAAAGACAGGACTCTCAGCAATAGAGCCCAGGTGCTGGTATGGGAAGTCTTTGATGGCCATGAGACTTCTTAACTTCAGGCAAGCTTAACTCAAGCCCTTAGAGAACCTTGGAAGCAGGATGTAGAAAGCACAGCCCAGTCCTTTCACTCCCAGAACAGAAGCAGCAGCTCTTCTCCCTGACAGAATGTCCTCAACCCAGAAGTCTTCTGGCTATATGGTGTCAGAAGTCTAGTACTTATACTCATTTCAACCTTTGAAGTAGGCAAACTTCAAAGGAAAGTATTTTTAATGCATGAGCCCCAGCCTTTCCCTTCCCTGGTGCCAGACACAATACAGGGGGGTGGAGATTGCTTTTTGTGAGGACAGACACAGCTCTATTGAGGTGTCAGTGTCGACTCCTCCCACCACTCTAGTTCAGCGCAGCCCATCAGCCTGGTGATGGACCATCAGGATATGCAGGGCACACCTCAGCTCCCTTTGTGTGACTGTATAAAGTGAATGGACAAACAGCCCAACTGTCATCCTGACCCAGACATGTATTCAGAGACAGGCAGAGGTATAGAATGGTTAAAGTAAGAAAATGACAACTTTTTAAAAAGTGACATTTTCCGACCCGCAATTTAAAAACGAACTTCACTAAAATATTTATTTTAAATTGTGAGTCCAGAGACACCAAACTTCAATTTTCTATCAGCTCCCAATTGGCATATATATTTGTAAGATCTTACAAGGCAGATCCAATGCTAGCCTATGGGGAGAGATAGGCCTTGCTGTAGTGCAAAACAAAATTGACAGCATCTCACTACCAGGACAGATAAAACACAACAGTACATGTCCTACATTTTATGTACCCAGCTCACTACCCATGTAGCTACCTTGGGCCTACCTTAGGGGTGTTTTACATGTAATGAAAGGAAAGGTTTGGGCCTGGCGAGTGGGTGCACTTGCCAGGTGGAAATGGCAGTTTAAAACTGCACACATAGACACTACAGTGGCAGGCCTGAGACATGTTTGCAGGGTGGGTGGCACAATCAGTGCTACAGGCTCACTAGTAGCATTTGATTTACAGGCCCTTGGCACACACAGTGCACTGTACTAGAGACTTATTAGTAAATCAAATATCCCAATCATGGATAAAACAAATACTATCACATTTTAGACAGGGAACATTTGCACTTTAGCACTGGTTAGTAGTGGTTAAGTGTCCAAAGTCCTAAAATCAGCAAAAACAAAATGCAGCACACTGTCAAAAATAGTAGGTCAGAGGCAAAAAGATAGAGGAAACCACACCAAAAGATGCAAGGTCTAAAGCTTGCAATAAAGTGCATGTTATTGCTGTTTCAGACAGGATGAATCCCCAGTGTGCTCAGTGCTGTTACGTAGTGGCATGGGCACTGCCTCCTATTTTTAGAGGACTCGATACGAAGACTATCGAAGGTGTAAGGAGTTCAAAGATCCTCAACCCGCCTGTTTAGTCAGTAAGCACTACTGTGAGCATTTTACACCTGTCAACTAGTATTTGTTAATTAATTAACTCACCGACCACCTATTGGCATTGCCACTGGAATTATATGGCAGAGGAGGACTAAATGATGCAGCAGGGCTGGCTAAATTATGCGCATCGCTGCTTACCCCCTCCTCATCAATTCCTTGTCCCATTAATAATTGCATTAGGGAGGTCATTCTTCACATCAGTCACTCCTATCAAGCACCTCGTAAAAATAAATCAATGGAATGTTCACTTTTGTGTGCGCTCCTTAAAGGTACCCTCCACACAGTTCTGTTTTACTTAAGGAAGGCTCGGTGCTTCACCTGGCTTCCTTCATATATTGATTAGTAATCATTTGTGGGGTGGCACTGGGTGCTTCTCCTTTTGTTTTCTTGCACGATGGGTTCACAATTGTTTTCAATTTCTGGTAAGCGGGATTAGTATGCTTTATACCTTTATCCTACCTGTGCATTTTTCTTCGAGTTCCTTTTGTGTTCTGCCTTCGGCAAGTTATTCCGACTGCAGTAATATATTCATAACCTTCTGTACACTTCTGTTTATCTTTCTTTATGAGTGTTGGAGTCTGCTTTTGTCTTTTAGGTGATTGAGTTTTAGGAATCGGCTCTAGACAGTCCGTAAAACACATTAACATTCACAACAGCAATAGCCCTCAGATTGCTGAGACCTATTGGCTTTGCCAATGCCTGTTAGACCTTCATGTTGGATCCTGGAGTACTCAAAAAGCAGTGGCAAGATCAGAGTCCTTGCTTTAAAGGTTGAGAAATAAGGCATTTTATGAATGATTTTATGGCATTAGAAATGTTTTACAGTTGTGTGACTGTAGCAGAAACAAAAGTTAGGAATCTATAATGCCACAGGTCTGTTGTGTATTATATGGTCTTGAGGCCAACAGATTATTAGAAGTTTAGAGTCTGTTAGGCAATAACAGTTCTTATTTTGTACAACTTTCTCAAATCCTTTGCATATTTTTCTAGGCCAGCCAACCATCCATCCATCCAACCATCCATATAGCCTTTGTTTCCTCGCCTTTTCCAAGTCGTTCTATTTGAAGTCTGTGGTCAACCTCTCTCCGATGTTGTTTTCGTCACTCCTTCTTCCCAAATATTAACGATAGTATTGGGTTAGTTGTACAGTGCTTAATACCCCTGATTTGGGTTCCTAGCCACCCTCTCCAGAGTGGCTGTTTGGAAGGGTGTCTGGGGTGCATAAGGTTTCAAAACATCCTCCTAATTCAACTCTCTTCAATTTCCCTGGTCAACATTTCCACAAGAATAGAACTGAAGAATGTCACAGATCTGACCCATAATGCAATTATCACTGTCAGCCCCTGCTGATATAAATTACCCCCAAACCAGAGTACAGTGGACATGCAAGGTGCATAACAGGAAGTCTGATTGACAAATGTTTTTATAGGGATCGGTTGAATGTCCCTTAGCAAAAGTAGTCTTGCGCTTCTACAAAAGGGAGAAATAACGAAATATGTTGCTCCACTATAGTCTCCCTGGAGAAGCAGTGATCAAACATGTAGCAGAGCTTTGGTTATAGCTTAACTTGAGTTGTGGTCAGAAGTCAAGCACTACAGACCAGAACTTAATTTTTATCATAAGACTGTGACCCTGACCAAGAGAGACGAAGGCAGAACAAAGGAGAAAGAAGGAGGAAAAGAAAGAGGGGAAAACAGTAATTTAGGGAGAACGCAAAGTTGAAAAAGAACAGACAATAGTGAGATAAATAATGTGTGCACATAATGCCACCTTTCCACTAATAGGTCACATCATAAAATTCCCATTAGCCAAGATGGCGTCACAAAATGGCCTACCTAATGAATATTAATCAGGAAGATTGAAGCATGTGACCACCTGTGATTGGCTGCAAATCCAGGGAAGGGGGCCTGCAGAATTGTATCCCTTCATTTGCATTCTTAAACATTGTTTTTATAAAGCAAAGATGCCCATTAAAAGGATGCAGGCAGCGGACCTGTGGACCGCTGCCTTCTCCTCCCAAGGCCAACACCCTGATTCTCAAATGGAAAGATTTTGCACAGGTACAGCTTCTGCTTCTATGGTCTGGCTTGACAGCTCAGTTGCCACCAGACAATTATGCGAGACCCACCTGGAGAGGCGCTTTGGCTCCTCCCACATATCGGGATCCAGGAATACTTGTTTTGATTGGATAGAAGTTGTGTGCTTCCACAAAAAAATTTGCTTGTCCTCCACACAACTGTGATCAGTTGGTTTATTTATACAGGTGTCTGATCTTGAACTTTCAGATACTCGCACATGACAATGTAGTGCTATTAAAGTGTCTTAGATAACTGGAGAACTTATGGTGTACTTCTCTGGCAGCAGCAAAGATGGGAGAAGGGCAGCCATTAACCTACATGGACGTTTAGGTCTAGCTTGACAGTGCAACTGTCTCCTGGCCTTCTAACCTACACCAATATTGTTCTATAGTTCTTTGCTTCCACAAAACACATATTTATTCCCATGCTATTTGGAATGCTTCACATGATGTTTTGTGGTAAGACAACATCAACATTCCTGAGACGATAAGTTGCAGGCAGACCTATCGGAGTGGCGGAAACTGTGCCACTCAGCCCTTGGCTCCGAAGCACACAAGGATGATCAAAATGATTCTGAGTTAAGTGAGAGTGGTCCTGGTGGGGCGGATAATGGGCCCGGAGAGCAGTAACTGTGTGCGGTTCAACTGTGTGCCTTCCCCTCACTACATGTACATATAGAGATGTTGTCATCTTTCCTCATTGTCGCTTGAAAATTCATATTTAGAAGAATGTTGGTTTCGGGGGCACCTGCTGATGTGCATAGGAGGACAACTCTTGCTGTTTCTGTTTGAGTGCTTTTCGTAAAAGGAAAAAAATTCCAAAATAAAGTTATTAAAAAATAAATAAATCAACATTCCTTTAAAGCCAGACCTGTTGGCATAACCAATGCTTGTTGAGGATCAGTTACCACTTCAATTCCGGGGCCTACACTGTTTTTTGCATTTGTCTTCTTTCCAAGTCATTGAAAATGCAGCAGCCGGTGTCTCCGTCATCACTTGTCAAGGACCACCTTCCCTTTGGTGCTGTTGGCCATTTCTCAAGCGAAGAGAGCTACTTTTTTCCTGTGATGTCTCTCCGCTGTGGGAATTGTCTTAAAAAGGGTATGAATCCAGTTTAGCCTTCTAATTTTAGACAGCACTTCCTCTGGATGCAAGTTTGGCCCGCTTGTGTTTTAAGCCTGCATTTAACAGAATGCTCCAGGGGTTTCACGTATTATTGGTTTTCCCATTGTGGGCGGCCATGTTTTCCCCTTGTGTCACATAATGACTGCTTTAAATTAACTTTAACCCGGAAGGTAGTGATGCAAACGATGCCCCTGCTTTTCGTGCCCTTGAGAGTTAAAAGAAAAGTTATTTTAGGAGCTACAAGGCCTGATTTACAAAAAGAATCATGAATCTGCTTTGATACTCATGAATATGTACTCCTAGCTGGATTAATCCTCGTGGTTCACAGCGCCAATTTTCCTTTATTCTCAAAATTCGTCATTATTACACCTAGAAAGATGCCCCATGCACAGCTTTACAGACACTACTGAGTGAGCGAGGTGATTATTATAAACGGAGCTCTTCTCCACCGAGTAATTACAAATAGAGGGCAAATCTGCACTATCAAAAGTTAGCCTGATGTGCAAAAATGTATATTTTTTTCCTTGTTTTTTTTCCCCCAGAGCAAAACATGTTTCCATGGGGACAACACCTTCAACTACGCCTTCCCCAAATGTTGGGGTATTCCAGTCCTATTCCTTACTTGGAAGTGGATGTTACTCCAGCTCTTTGGTGGATTAAAACTTTGGAGCTTTCCAGAGTGGAAAATGGTCATATGGGAGTTTAGGAATGCAGATAAACTCAATTTTCTCTAGTAGATTTGTGGACATATACTTTGAAACTAAACCACACCTTGAACCGCCCATTAACCCTTCCTCCTTGCGGAGGGTTTACTACTGTGTAACTCTGTGCACTTGTGGTGGAGAATTACACAGTTTGAAACTATTTACTCCTGCTTGTGTCCTTTTTAGGTCTCACCTGACCCAGCGCATGCGCTGGTCTGGCGAGGCTTATTGAAAGGGCTCCAAAAAGTGCTACCAGGCCAGCCTAGAGCTACAGCGCATGTGCGGGGCGCGCGCGCCACGTTTTACCGCGATTACTTTCACTTTCGCGGCCACATGGCCGCTTTGATGTTTGATCGTGATCGCGATCACTTTCGTGGCCACACGGCCGCTTGGCATAGCCAATAGGTCTCGCTTTTGGGACCTTATAAGTATTTAGTTATGCAACTGTTGCATGGCTAAACACTTATAAGGTCCCAAAGGTGAGACCTATTGGCTATGCCAATGCTTGTTGTAAATGCCATTTATGGTCGTAAACACTGGTCTATGGCCATAAATGCCTCTATGATTCAGGCCTGAGTTGTATTGAAGCATACCCTAACTTTATTACAGCTGTTAGCCTACTTTTGTCAATGCGTTTATTTCCAACTGGACAACAGCTTTGTAAGGCAAGACTGAAGTCGGTTACAGACATTGCAGCATGTGTATTAGTAGAGAACTACAGCTGAAGAATTCTGAGGAGATGACCGGACAACTTAACGCTTTCCCCTTACAGGGATGAGGATGCTTGCTAGCCTTCGAGAACTTGTCTCATGAAAAGTGGTGGACCAGCTGAAAAAATGAACTCATTGGAAGTTGGTCTGTGGGCTCAATATCTATGAATTGCTATATTTTAAAAGGTACTATTGCTAATATTATCTCATTAAAGCATGACGCTCTCAACTAACCTATTAAAATTAACCCAAGAGCTGTAATTGCAATATTATATATATAAATATTAAATCCATCTCTTTTATGCATACCTATGCACGTGGTATGTGATACTAGGACAATATTTTCATGTGTAATATTTTTACCAGGGCTTAACTTGTGTTGGTGATTGCAGGTGGTGGGCACCGGGACTCCATTTTTTATCATTAGATTTTAACCCAGAACAAGCGAGGGAACTGGAGAAAGGAGACAGAAAAAGATTGGATGAAAGTGACAAATGCACAAGAGTGTGATAAAGAATTAGGAAGTGTGGGGTGATGGAAGAAAGAAGCATGAGAGGGAATCAAATGTGGAATCAATACTAGGCAGGCTAGTTATTCAGCAATCCCGGCGGCATATGGCAGCCCAGAGGTGGGCCATTGCATTTTTTGGTTATTTACAATTTAGTCCCTGATTTGGATTGCATAGTGTTCGCATTCCTAACCATCCAACCCCAACAGAAACATTTGGACTTTGCTATCAGGAAGAGATTTCAGAAATCAGATATGATCAATATATCTCAACGGTTCCTATTTAAAATGTCTGAAATTGTTCAGAGAAATACTTCAAATATTGCTTCTGAAAATATCAGAAAATTCAAGCACACTAACACCTCTGCTTCTAAAACCAAGACTCCTTTTTAGGACTCACCTGACCCAGCGCATGCGCTGGTCTGGCGAGACTTATTGAGAGGGCTCCAAAAAGTGCTACCAAGCCAGGCTAGAGCTACAGTGCATGTGCGCGGGCACGCGCGCTGCGATTACTTTCACTTCCGCCGCCGCACGGCCGCTTTGATGTTTGATCGCGATCGCGATCACTTTCGGGCCGCACGGCCGCTTGGCATAGCCAATAGGTCTCGCTTTTGGGACCTTATAAGTATTTAGTTATGCAACTGTTGCATGGCTAAACACTTATAAGGTCCCAAAGGCGAGACATATTGGCTATGCCAATGCTTGTTAGCTCTGTTGCTAAAACGTAGGCTGACTAAGAGCTCTATCCTAAGACCTAAACTCACTCAGACCTCTGGTCCTAGTGCTCAGGCTGAATAAGAGCTTTGCTCCTAAAATTTAAACTCACTTAGACATCTGCTCCTGAAACCCAGACTCACTCAGACCTCTGCTCCTGAAACCCAGACTCGCTTAGACCTCTGCTCCTGAAACCCAGACTCACTTAGACCTCTGCTCCTGAAACCCAGACTCACTCAGACCTCTGCTCCTGAAACAAAGACTCGCTTAGACCTCTGCTCCTGAAACCCAGACTCACTTAGACCTCTGCTTCTCAACCCCCAGGGTCACGGTGAATTCTACTTCTAAAACCCAAGCTCACTAAGAGCTCTGCCCCTAAAAACAAGCATTGGCAAAGCCATGAGATCTTGCCTATGCAAGAGCTGTTGGACTATTGGCTTAGTTAATTTGTTTTAGCGACATAGTACAGCAACGCAGCTGCTGTGCAGTATAGCTAAACATTAGGGGAAAAATTGTGCTGTAACGAGGCAAGAGGTGGCCACATTGTTGCACTGTTGTTTTCTGATGGGGGCGTGGGGATGTGACAAACAACAACAGAGGAGACTGTTGGGCCAATCAACAACTGGGAGTAGAGAGCTAGGGGAATGGGGCAAGCAATAATAACAAAGCAAGCAACAACAATGGAACAAACAAAAATGACGGGCAAAATGATGAAGGAATGGAGCAGGATGAAAGGGGGTCGATGGCCTGCAACACATACACTCTTATGGAATGCCACAAGTAAAAATGAAATACCCCCAAAAAAGTGGTAGCATTGGAAGAACACTGCACTAGACAAGTAAGCAGTACTTGGGTCATGATCCACGGGACAAACACACGAAGAGGAAGTGTAGCCGCCACATAATGAGAAGCACTGAAATGAGAGTGACAAAGCCAAGCAATGGTAAGCAATGGGCAGGCTCTGAGTCCCCAGTAGTAAACAAGGGGCCCAATTCATAAAGGCAATCTGAGACAAAAATCTAACTCTATGACTTTTGGTATTCATAGAGGTCATTTACAAGTCATATCTTTACGTCCGCAGTCGGGCCGTAATCTCCGGCTCAAGCCGTACTCTCCGGCTTGGGCTGGAATCTCCCCTCCCAGGGCGGAATCTCCAGCTCGGGCCGGATGAAGTGTAATCAATGGGCAGGAATGCAGTTTTTACAAAAAGGAACATTAGGAATGTGAGACAAATGATAGAGGAGGTCATGAAAATCAGTTTGGGCAGGGAAAAGGGTGTGGCCAGACACTGCATCACATCCCAGAACAGTTTGCTCCTTTGCATCATGGTACATGAAGTCCACAACTTGTGCTCCCCTCAGTGTTGACTTTAGTGTAACACCACACTCAGTGTTGACTTTAGTGTTACACCGTCAATACTGAGGGGATCGCAAATTGTGGACTGCATGTACCATGATGCAAAGGAGCAAACTTTTCTGGGAGGTGATCTAGCCAGACTCACTGTTTCTAAAATATGGAGGCACTCAGAATTAGGCTCCTAAAGCTCGGCCTCACTAAAAGTTCTCCTACTGAAACCTAGAGTCTCTCAGACTGCTGCTTCTAAACCCCAGATGCACTACGAGGTCCACTCTCAAGACCTAAATTCATTAGTGGATCCGTTTGCTCTATGCACACCCATCCGCACATGTGGCGGTCAACAAACACATCTCGAGACAATTCTCGCCGGGGAGGGGTACTAGGCAGGGATGCCCTTTGTCAACCTTGTTATTTGCCCTAGTGCTTGAGCCACTGGCAGTCTGGATCAGGGGAGACCCGTTGATTAGGGGACTGAAGTGGACAGAGGACCATGAAGACCGTATTTCCCTATATGCAGATGATATTCTCCTGTATTTGTCCAAGCCCTCACGGTCTCTCCACCGGGTCCTCCATATATTCCATATCTTTGGCGCACACTCGGGTATACTATCAACTGGACTAAGTCCCAACTCTACGTGCTGTGGGGTGCACCGCCGTACAACCCTAGAGGGTATGACATACCGGTGGCAACAGAGGGCTTTAAGTATCTCGGTATCTATATTACACCGGATCCGAATCTATTCTATGAGTCCAACCTGATCGCACCCCTGACACGTCTTCGGTCCGACACTAAACATTGGCAATCCCTCCCCCTTATCCTCCTGGGACGTGCAGCCCTCTTTAAGAGGCTAGCACTACCGCATTTTCTCCATGCACTGCAGAACACCCCTTATACGATTCTTGACAATTACTTCGCTAGCATCGACGGCGTAGTGTGTGGGCTACTGTGGGATAGATGGGCCCCACGCATAGCTATGAAAAAGCTGACGATAAGGTGGTATGATGGGGGTATTGCACTACCGGGCATGAGACTCTATTACCAAGCGTCCCAACTGGTTCCAATCAACAAATGGGTACATGGGGAGTATGACGACCCAAATTTCTGTACGGGCCGATGGCTCCTGGGACGGGGGGGTTACGCTAGGGCACTCTACTTAAACCATTGCAAGCTCAATCTCACAGAACCCACGGCACGCACAGTGGAGATTTGGCACGGCGTGAATAGAAAATGGGTACATGGGGAGTATGACGACCCAAATTTCCGTGCGGGCCGATGGCTCCTGGGACGGGGGGTTACGCTAGGGTACTCTACGTAAACCATCGCAAGCTCAATCTCACGGGGACCCACGGCACGCACAGTGGAGGTTTGGCATGGCATGAATAGACAATGGGGTTGGCACAACAAACTCACAAAGGCCACGCCACTCTGGGAGCCGGATCTCTGGGGGCAGCTCAGCAAATGCCCTGGCTTCGACAAGTGGGACATGATAGGTATCACGACAGTGGGCGACATGTGGGTTAGAGGACAATTGGCCACATTTGCAGACCTACAGACCAAATACAAATTAGCACAGACCGAGGCATTTCGATATCTGAAAATCAGCCACGCAGTCAAGGCAGTCTTACCCAAGGACGCCCCTCTACCTGAGGCCTCTCCATTGGAGGACCGACTGATACTTGACCCCATGCACAAAAAGGCCATATCTCTCACATACAAGAAGCTAGTAAACAATCGCCCAGACCCCCTAATGCGCCTGCGACAATCCTGGGAGGCAGATCTGGGAGACTTGTAGGATGAGGAGTGGCGCGACGCTCTAGCCTCCCCCAGAGAGGTGGCTATTCCAATGAGGATGCACCTGGTCCAATTGAAGATCCTTTTTCGCGTGTACCTAGACGCAGGGATCTTGGTCAAGATAGGAAGGAGGGCTGACCCCCTGTGCCTACGGCAATGCCACCAACCGGGAACATTCTTTCATATCCTTTGGGATTGTCCTATGGTACAACAATATTGGAGCAAGGTTACAAAACAATTGGAGAGGGCAAGAGGTAAGACACTGAAGGCCTCCTCCCAATTATGTCTTCTAAATATCTGGGAAGCCACTGACCTAACACAAACAGAGCAAACATGGGCCTCACTCGGTGGGCCATTGCCAAACGTAGCATTGTCCAGAAATGGGGGGTGGGGGCGGTCCCGACCCTACGCGACTGGGCGGTTGACATGGATAGGGCAATGATTTCCGAGAATGATGTCTTCAAACACAGGGGCTGCCCCAGGAAATGGGACTCCAAATGGGGAAGGTGGAATAGGTACAGGGGAATCATTTGCTTGTCCCCTAAAGTAGAGCTGCAAAGGGAACTGAATTGACTACTGGATATCTCTGGTTTTGAAGATGTGCCCTTACCTGGTGTTGAATAAGGGGATTACTTGCACACCAAGTGCTAAAGGAAGTACATATTTGTTTCACAAATTGGTCCTCCTATGTGTGAACTACTTGATGTATATGCCGGAAAGTATTAATATGACTACATGGAAGGGTTTGTACTGTGTCTCCCAGATCCCAACAGTATTGATAAGTGTACATTCATGCTGTGGACTCCTGTGCTGTCTTATTGCTGCTTTGTGCTTTTCTTTTTCTTACATCAATAAAAATGTTTCCCCCCCAAAAAAGACTTAAATTCATTCAGACCTCATCTTCTAAAACCCAAAGTTACTGAAATCTCTTCTTGTAAACACCAGCTCACTCGGACCTCTGCTCCTAAAACTCTGACTCACCAAGAGCTCTGCTTTTTAATGCCAGGCTCACTGAAAACTCTGCTCCTAAAACCCGTCTCACCAAGAGCAATGTACCTAAAACCCAAACTTGCTCAAACCTCTGCTCTTAAAACCCAGGCTCATTCATTCTTATGTTCGTAAACCCAGGTTCATTCATTCCTCTGCTCCCAAAACCCATGCTCGCCAAGAGCTGTGTTGGTAAAACCCATGGGCCAAGATTTGCAAAGTTTTTGTGTTGTGTTTGTGTTACTTTTTTAACACAAAAGCTTTTGGGGGTTTCACAAACCAACGCAAATTGGTATTTGTGTTGGTTTGTAAGGAAAAGTAATGCAAAGCAGTGCAAAGTGCTGCTTTGCGTTACTTAGCGTCAAGGGGGCCTTACTTGGGTGCTCTCATGCAACCACCCATGCTTTTTGACACAAAATCCTATCAGTGCTAAAAAATAACACTGCTGGAAAGCAGGTTTTACAAAGTGAAATCTTTTAATTTCTCCTTTTTCCAGACTTTGCATGTGTGCTGCATTGCAAAGCACTCATACAAGGTAAGAAAAGTTTTAAAACTTGTTTTGTCATAGTATCTTGCACTGGAAGGGAAAACCTTCCAGTAAAAAATCTACGCTAGAGTCACGCACAAAGGTGTGTATGTGTGTGTGGCGCTCCGAAGTAAAATTCCGCGCCAGTGCTAGGTAGAGGGGAGGAGGGAGCCATATGTCTGTAGACATGGTGCGCTCCTGCTCCCTCCCTGTCACGCAACGCAGTGCAGTACCTTTTGGTGCTGCGCTGAGCTGTTCTCTTTTAGGGCCATACGTAGAAACACATTTTACCATGGACACATAAACGGTAAAACCCTTTGTTACATCTGGCCCTTAGCCATTTATTAGGTCTCGCGCCTAGCGTTGCAGTGCGCAGACCTGCTTGCGCAGCATGAGACTTCTTGTAGGGGCTTCAGAAAGCTGACCACACGCTTGTGCGTGTGGTTTTGTTATCGTTGCAGGATATTGGGCGTTGCATGCATCTTTCTAACAAAGACTGCACGCAATTGGGAAAATGCGGGCGCATGTCCCGCATTTGCCCCGCCCATGGCCTATTGGTGTCTGTTATCTGCATGGCCGACATCTGTTTTGCATTATCATGCCCGATAATGCAAAACAGATGTCTCGCTGTGGCGCGCGCGCACACCACTTGCGTGCTTGTTTTTTTACTTCTCGTAGCCGTTTGTTTGGCACGGTACTGCTTCTACTTACAGGGTAGGTAGGGCAGCTGTGTGTGTGGGGGGGTTGCTATGGTTGCCCGGATACCCAGGGAAGGAGCATAAGGACCATGCAATTAGTACTCCTAACAGGGGTCATGTGAGACTTTGACCCGTCAAATCTAGTCATTTCCCAATGAGGGCTGTGCTATTATTCAGGCCCACGAAGATACTTTGTTCGACCTTTTCTCCTGGTGTCACAACGTGGCGGGAAGAGGAAAAACGCAATTGCCGAAGCTCAAACAAGTCTACAAATTGGGGAGCTTCAGCATACGGTGCAAGCTGCTCAGCACCTATGCAACCAGGAGGAGTATCACTGACAGGACACCCCAAACTATACAGCCGAGCTACTGTTACCAAACACTTCTCCGAAGTAAAGACTTGCGCCATGCAACCCTGGTAGTAGTTAAGTCCCTTTAATCATGTGTAGTTTCGCCTCATTGGTGACGCAGTCTTCGCTTCCCCACTCTCGGGCTGTAGAGCACAGGCCGAGATCGAATACCAGCCTCAGCCAGAAACCAGTCCCAATATCGACATAGAGCCAACTGTTCACCACTCTCAGCTCTTGACACAGCACAAGCGCCAGATCCCACACTGCTCAGCTTTGACACTAGTACCAGTGCCAGATTCTAACAAAATGCACCACTGCAGGTCCAAGACTGTGCCAGTTTTTAAAATTAGTGCCAGTGCCAGATTTTTTACCAAATGAACCAGTGCCAGACCCCACCTGCCCACCAGAATCAGCTTTTGCCATTAGAACCCCCAGTGCCAAATTCTCACAGAGAGCACCAGTGCCGGATTCCATACTGCCTACCAATACCAGCCATTGACATTAGTACCACAGTGAGATATTCACAATGTAAACCAGTGCCAGATTCCCACACTGCCCACCAGAACCAGCATTTGCCTCCATTCACCAGTGATTGACTCCCATGCTGCTCTTCATTTCCGGATCCTCATACTTACTATTGGTGACAGACACTTACTTGCACACCAGTGCCAGATCCCTCACTGTCCACCAGTGCCAAATCCCTCACTGCCCACCAGTGCCATATCCATCACTGCCCACCAGTGCCAAATCCCTCACTGCCCACCAGTGCCAAATCCCTCACTGACCACCAGTGCCAGATCCCTCTCTGTCAGTGCCAGTTTGTCCAGTGCCCACCTACGCTGCTCCTCGTGTTGCCTACCTGCCTCAGATGTTCACAAGGGGTAACAGTGGAAGCTTTCCACTCTGCCTATCCGTGCCAGCTTTTCTCACTACCCACCACTGGTGACTTCTCGCGCGTCTCATTCGCACCAACGCCTCCCGTACTTCACTAATGCTAACTTGAATTCAATGCCCATTCGTTTGTTGGCCTCTTCGCAGTCAGCTTTTGTAAACAGGTGCAATTTGTCATTTTTTTTAGGTCTCGCCTGGGGCAAAAATTAAACACGCGCCACCATTCCCAAAGCCCCTGTCCTGGCTGCGCACATCGTCCTGAATCTAAAATCAGACGAGGAATTAAGACCATAAAAACAGTAACACTAATTACCACCCCCGGTTTAATCATCTGTCAAAAGAGGTAAACATTTGTTGCAAGCACTCTTTCCGGAGTTCCTTTTAACCCAGAATATCCTGCTTTTCTTGAACATGCTGGACCGGTCTCAGGTCTGCATCTAGCAGCAATTGGAAATGCGTCTTGTCCTCTGGAATAGTCCCTGTGTTTGGTGTATATGACCAGTTAAATAGAGCCCGAGCAACAATCCGGGTCCAACTGCAACAGAAAATGGGACGGTCATTGGCTTCTTTTGATTTCACGATGCTCCTCTGCAAATAAGAACTATGGGTAAATGGCGCGTGCGTGGTACAGTTGTTGCCTCTGACTCCCTTCATTGGCAGTTTTTAAGCAGACAAGGCCAGTGCGCATGCAAGAGGAATATACACTGATGTTACTCACGCTATAACATTCTCCGTCACAAGCAGTCAGTGCTTGCAGGGCTGACCCTTCCCATAAACTTAAAAGTAGCTGACAGCGCAATAAAACAAGCATTTGCAATGCAATAGGTCTCGCATTTACGAGAGTTTGAGCTATTGGCATTGCAAATGACAATGGATTAGTCATTTAGTTATGTGTTGTTTTTAAACAGATATATAAAATCCATTGTCATTTACAATGCCAACAGCTTAAACTCTGCAAATGCGAGACCTATTGCATTGCAAATGCTTGTTCTATCAGTCACTAGTCCCTTTCCTTTGTCATCCAGTGATCAGTTAAACCTCTCTGTCTTCTGACCTGTTTAATGGGCGTTCGTTATACATCATACAGCTATATACCATTAAAATATACTTACACAACAATTTCTCAAGCACATGAACCTCTTCTCCAGTTTCCATTCACCTTCTAAAAAATAAGGTATTATGCTTTAATAAAAGAAACTCTGAAATGTGCAATGGCGCCCCTGAGCGTGAAACCCGACCCAAAACCGGTAGACAGCCTCCAAAAACACATTGCAGAGGGGAGAACCGCGCAATGGGACAGGCAGGACAGGCTAGATTCTGTGTGACGGAAGAGACCAGATTTACAGCTGAAGCGGAAATTCACACGCATCCATGAACAGATACGTGCCGTTCTCCAGCCGTCACAGCCTCGAGCTTTGCCCCTCCCCCCGTTACTTGAAAGTAAAAAACAATAAGACGTCAGTAAGCCTGAACATTCAATGACCTTCACATTCTAGCAAGAAGGACAGGTGTAAACGCGAACCCCCTATAAACAGAGCCGGCAGGTGAACGGCAGATGGTCGATGCGTGAAGTGCTCTTCGTGCGCATGAACATAATGATGAGATTAGGAGCCTTTCTTTGCTTTGGCATTGGTTGAAAGGTGGGCAGGTGGGCGCATTTGTAGGGCAGGTTTGGAATAGTCTCGGGATTCTAAAAATATTTCACCAAAGGGGCATTACCCTAGGTTATGCTTGTTTATCAGGTTAAATACGGGTAGTAACGTTACATGAAGTCACGTGATATGCCAAGGAAAGTGGAATGTAAAAAGTCGAGACATGCCAGTTAAGGTTTGGTCTTCTTGATACTGTTTTGAGCAAACGTTCCACCTCATTAGTACCAGATTAACTCTTGAATACAACATCAGCAAATAAAAGCTGACCAATTAACCTTTGCAAAGGGTGTGGCAGTGCCGCGTGTCAAGTGTGGTGCATTTTTAAAGTTCCAACTAACAAATCACAAGCCCTGCTCCTTAGTATGTTTACTTAAAGCGGGATCAAAATAAGCATTAAAAGGAGCGTGATTGTACGAGCAAAATAAAAGTGAGCCACAAAGACAATGACTAGCTGTGTATTTTCAAGTTTATACAAAAACACCCACATCAAATTAAATCAAAATTGTATCTTGAATTGCTATTTGTTGAAATAGTCAATACATTAAAATATAAATCCTCTGGCATTTAAAAACGTATATTCATTTAAAAGAATCTTGCCTACAATGCATACTAAAAGTCACAACAGTTGGGGCAAAGTTTCATATACATTAATAGGGATTCTCAGAAGTTCTAACTACCACACACATCTAGTCATTCAATTATCTAGCTTCTCTCATTCATAGCATTTCGTATAATGTCAATGTCCACAATTTGAGTCTTTCCTCATATATATTTTAAACACTGTAATAACAGTGATAGATCTAAACAGGTTGATGCCACGTTTCGGTGGTTGTAATAGTCTACTTCGCCTTCTTCTGGACCACACCAAACAAAACTTCTGGAAACTTTGCCAGATTCACTCCACAATAAAGAACCTCTTATAGATCATGTCCAACGTAATCCCAATGAACACTATAAAATAAACAAAATGAATATACTAAAAATCCACAGTTATGTAAAAAAAAAATCATAACTGACAAATTATTTCAAGATCCCTGATTGTACTGTGGTATGTTAGGTGATTTGTATGATTTGTTAAGCTTTGTCATGTTACGGTTAGTTGTTATGCTAATATAATTTCAAATTTTGTTACGTTAAGCTAAGTCTTCTTCTATTACAATTTGTAATAGCTTGTTGAAGCCATTTTAACTGATTTTTGCTGTGGCTGCAGCATATAGGGAACACCATGTACTTGATTATACTTATTAAATACTTGACAATAAAGGTGCCAGGGTGCTAGTTCTCCAGTTTCTCTCACAGGGCTTTGATGAAACTGACCATACAACCCTTACTGACGTCATCACAGACTGGTAGCAGGGCCTTAAGTTGTATTGTCTCTTTCAGCCAAACAGTTTGCAGCGGGTGAAGTCAGGAGACTCCATGTTAAACCTTGGGCCTGTGCCCTAGTGCTCTATCTTGGACCCCATGTTGTTTAATTTGTACAGGGTTCATCCTGTAGGATAGGTGGGACTTCTCCATTGGGCAGTATGCAAATGATACTCAGTTGCTTCTACCGGTGTGGTCTCTCGGGGAAAGTAATAACCCGAGGCTCTGCCGTCCTCCCATGGAATGGTAAAAGCCCAGAACAGCTTGGTGAATGCCAGATCGGGAAGCACTGATCAGAAACCATAACTCTGTAAAGTGAATGAAGAGTATGGACTTTAATGTGCTAAACTCTGAGTTAACTGCTTCAGGCTTCATTGCTGTTCCAAGTTAGAGTTCTAGTGCAAAGAAACTTATAGAGATTTAGAATATATATTTTAAAGTTTATTTTAAAAAATGTGCATTGCTTTAGAACTGTATACTAAATAAATAAAGAAGAATGGCTAGTCATTAGTATTCAATTAGATGCCATATGGGGGCCATATGGCTCAGTCGACCAATGCATCGGCTGCATAAAGCTATAGTTGATCCAATATCACATGTTTGAATTGTGGCAGATCCACTCAATCTTCCACTTTCCTGAGGATCATAAACTTAGTACCAATTAGTAGGAGCACTAAAATGTACAGGCATTATACATATACATTATGTAAGCCATACTTTTCATTTTATTTCCCATTTGTATTATTCGGATCTGGTGGTCAGGACTGATTGAACGTTGAGCTGGAGGATTTAGTCTGGCCGACAAGCTCCCTGTGATCTCTAGGGGTACTGGAGCTTTTAAATGTTCCACCATGCTTGTTGTTCATGTTTTTTTGTTTAGCATGAATTGTATGAGGTGTCACAGTCATCTTCATGTACATTGACAAGTCTGAAAGTAACACAATTATAAAGGTGTGAGGAGTAGTATGGTATTTAACACAACCAACAATGTAATACCTCTTAACCTGAAATAAAATGTATTATTCTTGTTTGGTTTGCATCTTTACTTCTGTGGAACGTTTGTGCTTTGAAAGTTCAGGAACGAGGGATGATTATTTTTAAGACTTGGCCTACCTGTAATCCTGACTGGGGTCATTAGAATTTGGAGTGATTGTGAGCACATTCGCAGCGAGATGGTGTCGAGTGACTACATGTGGATATATTCTGCCCTGAAGAAGCTGTGTTTTTACTGCGAAACACGTGTTGGCTGTACATGCGCTGTTTTTCCCATGAACTATGAATAACAAGAATTTATGCTGTTTAAAGGCAACATGGAGTGTGAGATTTTGTGAACCGTTGTGACAAATTGTATATTATGATTTCTTTGCAATATGATCTAATGGAATTTGCGTTAAAAGATTCTCTTTCACTAAACAAGAAGAATAAATGTTAATTCAGGTTAAGAGGTATTACGTTGTTGGTTGTGTTAAATACCATACTACTCTCCACAGCTTTATAATTGTGTTATACATTTATCAGATCCTGGGGGAAACTGGTCTAGTGGGTGGAGCGCGCAGGGCCAGGTTTTATGTGATCCCCAAAGTTGACAAGTCTGAAAGTAAAATCCTGACATATATGCTCATTAGCATACGTCTGCTGGACCATTTGTGAAACTTATTAGCAGGGCCGTAAGAACAGGTGACAGAATGATACATTTCCCACAGATCTTGCTATTTTCAAGCCCCCACGCTTATGATTCAAAATGTGACATTTTGATGCCATCTTGTCCTGTTTTTAGTGATGATCCAGCTAATGCGACAAATATCACCAAGCCCACCAGTGGCGTAACGAAAGTTGGGGGGGGACCCTACAAACTACTTGAAGGGCCCATCTCCAGACTCACTCAGGAGCTCTCAGGCCAGGCTACTGTGCTGAGGGCACCCCCTGGAGATCGGGGGCCATCCCCGCACTGCGGGGGCCTTTGTTACGCCACCAAAGCCCATTTGATTTTGTGGGACTCTTTTTACTTAGATGCTGTTGTTTTGTGGGTACCACTTGAAGTTACTGACTCAGGCCCCGTAAAAACATCTATCATGACCACCAACTGGTATGCAGCTGGCCAATGCTTTGCAGAGGCAATGTCTACTTCTAATTGATGAATCCGTCACATGTAGCCACAAATAATGTTCAGAAGAACTACCTCTCGGGATAGGGTATTTTCCAGTAACGTCGTTGGTATGTCCCTCCTTGGCAACTTCTTGCTAAAATACAGAATTTGAACTGCTTCCTCATCATCAAGAAATGTTTCCTCCAAAACATCTTAAGGGCCTTGTAGCCAGGACATGTGGTGGCTGGCGCTGTTAGCTCATCCAATCCGAAGACCTTCTAACCTTCAGGAGCTGACTCAAGACCTGGCTGTTCGACCAGTAGCAACAGCACCCCCCCCCCCCCCCACTCCCCACCCTCAGCGCCTTGAAACCCTTGCGGGTAAGTAGTGCACTTTACAAATTATTTGATTGATTGATTGATTGAAGTCAAGCCTACAGAGCAGGTTAATGTACCTGCTGCGGGGCACTTGTTGCACACCAGCGATTTCACTTCCAATGAGGGTCTCGCAGCCTTTCATTCTTCCAGGGTAGGCTCCATAAATATATTTCAATCGTATAACAGTAACTCCCTCCTCCAACTTCAAAGCGCAAGTGCCACTGTTCACGGCCTACACACGTTCCATACCATTTAGTTAGATCAATAAAAAACATAACTTGGTTAATGAACGGTATTCTGCCTTCACAAATCAGCCCTTTCTTCCTTTGTGGCAACAGAACAAGGCGGCGCTGTATAACTGGTTGACTTTGTCATAGTGCCTCTGAGGACACAATGCACCTTTCAGCGCTGGCAAAGACATTCCACTTATTGCGGCTTGCACACTGTGAGGAGCCTTTCTTTATTTACCGCCCGGGCATGCCGCGGCTTGCGCGCCTGCCTTCATTGCGACATGTTTTTGCCGAGAGAATGCTTCCTGGCCCATTGTCTCTTATTCACTTGACATTAAGCAAAGTGTCACCGGTGACAGCCGGTAAACGCTTTGCCTGTTTGCCAAGAAGTGAATTTATATATATTTTTTTTCATTTTGATTTTTTTTATGAACATCGAAGCTCTGATGCCAAGCTTGTCCTTGCAGCGTTTAGCGCGAGTCCTCAGCGTGAGTCATGTGATGTACTATCTGGCCGGCATTAAACTGGTTGTCACTTTGTGTACTGTAAATCCCCTTTTCCATTCGCTGAGCGGTCTCGGGCAAGGAAGGGAGGCCTGGGTGCAGCGGGCTGCTTTGTCAACAATATCACAGCCAGGCTGGGCGCCCCCATGCAGACCTCGTGAAGGCTGCTTAGTCAGGGCTTTGAGTGACATGGAAAAACTGAGGGTCTCTCAAGGGGGCGTGGCCGATGCAGTTAATGGTGTGGCTTATAAACACGTAAACTAAAAATCTATACTTAGAATAGTGCGCCCCCACCCCCCCCCCCCCCAAACACACACAGACACTTGTATTTTGCTGCTTCTGTGATTGCATACTGATATATAATACAACAAGTAACATTACACCTACCATAAGCCAGGGCTGTTGGCTTTGTCAATGGTTGTTAGCTGCATAAGGTAAATAAGCAACAACTTTGGCTTTGTGGTATATAATATTGAAGATGCTGTCGTTTTGAAAAGCTGAGACTGTGAAAGAGCTATAAAGAGTCTTTGAAATTACCTGAAAGGCAAATTGCTGCAGAATTAAGATTTTTTTTCACCCTGATGGTGAGGGTAGAAATGTAGAGCCCCATAGGGACACGTCTCAGCACCTGCTTTTTAGAACTGCGGGTGCTAAGCACAGGTAGGACCCGGCCCACTTAAAGCCCTGGGCTTAGTGGCAACTGTATCTCGACTAAATGGATTGATTTAGCCTGCATGATGCTCTGAGACTTCATTTGTCGCTGTTTAATGTGATTTAAACGTCGTTAGTTCAGAACCTGACAGGGCTCAACCAGCTGTTCAACCTTCCAAGGTCAATTACGTGAGGATTATTACATTTAGCAAAGCTAATTCTTAAAACCGATTATTTACATGATTTGCAAACACGAAACTGAGCTATGAACCCTCCATAACATAAGTTAACAACACACAGATTTTACTGTTGAATTTATAGGATGAACTCTTCAAACTAAAATGTCTCCTAGTACTTCAATAATTTGTATAATCTTGCCCAATACAGGCCATGAGTACGAGACAGCCATTGTTATCCCCCAGAAAGGCATATATAGGGGTCCTGGTGATTCTACACACAGATTTAACAGGTATGGGTTACCAGGGCCCAGTGGTTAATTTGTTTTTTAGGTCTCGGCTAGCGATGGCTGCGCTTGCGCAGTCTCGCTCGCGAGATTTAATGACTTTAAGAAGAGGGGCTTGCACCCGCCCCTCTTCTCTCCTGTTCTCCATTGGCTGGCCTCTTAAATGCTGGCCAGCCACTGGAGAAGAGGTCCAGTCACTCCGATTATGCCCCGTCCTTTTCGGATCGGGGGGCGTGTTTTTTGCGAGAAGTCTCAGGGAGGAGACAACAGCAAAACACGCCCCCAAATCCGAAAAGGACGCTCCCTTTCTCCGAGGCATTTTCTGCTGTGCCTCGGAGAAAGGCGGTGGTGTCTTCCGGTGCCCTCGGCTCGTTGTCTATTTTGCAAGTCGGTTCTGGCCTGTGCACTTTGAAAATGTCACCTAAACCAACTTTAGAATGTTGTGAAGTAGTCCTTTGGCACATTACGATCTTGTTGTGTTGTCGATTTTGTAAGATTCGATTACGTCGCACATAGAATCGTCCGGAACCGACAATCACCTACATACAGCTCAAGGGGGTTTCCTTTTCACGCTCTTGGCAAGGGCTGGGAGGAGCCATATGAACTTGCACGGGTGTTTCGGTTTCATTTCTCATCCCGAGTAAAGGAAAGAGAAGCGGGCGAGAGAAGGCGGAACAGACCTCAAACGGGGCTGAAAATGGAAGAAGAAACACAGTTTTGCGGTAACTGGTAAGACTATTTGTTGCATAGCTTTGTGTTTTTAATTAGATCTCAAGAAATTGGGGCAGCAATGCAATTCGCAAACATAAGACAACAACTCGGGGAATCTATGCTTCTTAGAAAGTGTCATGGTGAGGCTCTTAGAAGGTTTAATTGTATTGTTTGTTAGTTTATTTATATAGCGCAGTTTATCACCCGTGGGGTATCCAGGCGCTGTCCATGGGTACGGGAGATCGAGTGATTTGCTTAGTATGGCAGGCTGTTGCGCCGACGCCGAGACTCGAGCTCGGATCTGCAGCTCCCAGTCGGCAGCTGTGGCCGCTGAGCCACAATCTCTCCCCAATTGTGACCCTGGGCGGAGCTTCCTTTCGTGCAGCAGGTGCAGTGGCACCTGGGCCCAGTGTGCTCAGGGGCCCAATGAACCCTGATTATTCCTGTATTTTATCATTCATACAACAGCCAGGGGGCGTTTTCTTCCGTGCCCTAGGGCCCGTGACACACTGGCTTCGCTACTGTTTGGCACTTTGTCCATTTATTGCCACTGGCGGTATTTATTGCCACTAGTGCGACTGACTTCGGAGTCTGCTGACAGCTGCCTAGCACTCGAACGGCGCATTTCTACATTTCCTGTAGGAATGAGAGACAGGGGACTTTGACACATCTGCAGTTTGCATTTCTGATAAAGCTAGTCATGCTGTTGCGAAACTTTCTTCCCGGAGCCTGGTTTCTCAGTAAGTGCATGAAATGGAATAATAGAGGTGCAGGTTGTCTGTCCCAGGGTAAGTACTTGGTTCTGAGACGTGCCGGTACTCTCCAGTTTAGAGTACTGTACCTCTGGTGAGAAGTGCAGGTACTCTCCCTCTCATAAAGAAGTACAGGGGATCAGTACCTGCCTTTTTAAAGCACTGTTTCAGGATGAGTGGCATTCTACCATCAAATGTGACACCTCGAATTACACTTTCTTGAGAGTAAAACCAAGCAATGAAGGCCATGTGCAGAGGTAAAGTATTGCAGATTTGTGAACACTCACAAACTGTCCCGGCATGAATTCCTTGGTAACACTCGAGGCTGGTGATGAAGGTGCTGGTAGGCTCTTTTTTTGAAGTTGGGAGCAGCGGCAGCTCCTCCTCAATGGCGGAAGAGCGTTGCCCCACTGCCTGGCTCAGAGCCAGCAATTGAAAAGTAAGACTATGTTCTAGCATCGTTTTATTTTTCATTTCCCGGCTATTTACCAGCTTGTGCAGGGCGGGGTATGGGAGGAGGAATGCTATGGGCACTCCCTAAGTGCGCATATGTGTTTGGCTGAGACCAAACACACATGCGCATTTAGGTTTCTTCAGCCTGGCTGCATTGAACAGCCGAGCTGGAGAAACACCCACAGACTCCCTATCCTCAGGCCAATCCCTTGCTGTTCTCATCGCATGAGAGCAGCACAGGGATTGGATGGAGTCTGTCATAGGGGTTGCTGGGACCAGGAAAGGACAGGAGGTGCGACGTGAGGCGGCCAGCGGCTTCAGGTAAGTTATTTTTTCAATATATATTATTACTAACACCCCCCTCCTGCGTGCTCCCCCTCCCACGTTCCGTTGCTTCACCCACCACCCTTTGTTTGTGGCAGCCGCCACTGGTTGGAAGTGCCATCAAAGCATGTACAAATTATACTGTTGGCCATCAGGGTTGGAATTGTGGGACCTATTTACAAGCCCCTTGCAATGCCTGTGCATCACATTTTATGTCTTGAAAAGTGAAGCACCAGCGGCGCAAGAGGTTTGTAATTAAGCCCCTGTGTATGCTCAGTTTCCACTTCTTGGCTCATAACTCATACCAGTGAAATTGTTTTTTTTTTGGGGAGAATTTGATGAAACCTGCCTTGCTTTGTTACTGTTTAGTATGCGTGCCCTTAAAGGTCAGTGTAAATCGGTACTACTTTAGTAGCAGTTGCAGCATACAATACTCCCATCAGACATGAATTGGTGAAGCCGAAGAATGGAGATTGCGTGTTGCCTACATGAAGCTTCACAAAGACCCTCCCCTTCAGTCAAAAATGGGTAAGCCAATTTCATGTTGTGACCTGTGAAAAGAAGCATCAAGATCAAGCTAATTTAGCAAAAATGTCAAGTTTTGAAGAGTATTTCAATGTTACACTTCTCTCATTGCAACTTTGACAGTTCTCTAGTAATTTTAAAGCATCATATTAGTAAACAGCAAATGTCAATTGGTGTGCTTGGAACGATTGTATTTACAGGTAGAGGGTAAGCCCATGTGAATGAGGTTGACCATGAGTATGTGACAGAATCATTTGTTTGCCTGCTTTCCAGTGATTCCTGCTAGATCCACGTGGTTTGGGGATCTGGTAATTTATACTTAACTTAAATCACAAGCAACAAGTTCACCTGCCGGCCTAGCTCATTGCCTGGGGGAACAGGACAGCGCTTTTTTAGTTTTCGCCTGCAAAGCAATCTCTTGTAAAAAAAAAAAAAAATCTTAAAAGGGGCTTAGAACCCATCCAATACTTACCTGAACTTACCATTGGTTCATTCCAATGTCGCTCTAATTTACACGATTCTTATTAGTCAGCACATCATCACTTCCTGTTCTGCTTGCCTGTCCATGCAATGTGATGGATCTTGGCCCAAGTACAGCCTCCGTTTACTGGCCACTTGCTAGTGGTCAGTATGCTCCCACTGCCTACACATCTTGAAGGTACTTTTTAAAAATTTGCTATTGAGCACTCCGTACAAGTGCATCTCTTCTCCCTGGCACTCTTCCAATATCATTCCTGCTATAAACACTTGTTTACTCTAACCTCTTCTTAACCCTGCACCCTCAGCAGCACTATCGGTTGTCTTCCCACCCTCCTCCCATGTTGATTGCGTACCTTCCCTCCTACAGTGTCCTCTTCTAACCATATTCATTTTCTCAGCAACCCGACTAAAGGGACTGCTGCCTGCCATGATTAACGAAACGGTAGTGTGCGCAAGCATCCCAACCCCCTTCACTATTACAGCTGAGTGTGCAAGTCACAAGAGTGTTGGTCTCACTTAGTGACGGGCACTTTACCGGAGCATTTTCGCCTCCATCTGTGCTTTGTACCGTACCCCTGAGAGATCCCTTCAAAATTATACTCGCCGGTAGCCCAATACTTTATTCTGAAACTTTATACGGGCTATTAAAAAGGATTGGGGCTTTAAGAGCCATCAAATGTGAAATTTAATAAATTGTGTAAATGGCCTCTTCGCCCACTTTAGAGTTGTAAGCCATTGGGTAGATTGCCCCATATAATATTTGAAGTAAATTTGGTCAAACGATTCTAAGCCTTCTTACTTGTCTGTATGCTCATATCTCAATTTTTTTTCTAAAAACTTTTACTGACTGATGAAGACAGCGTCTACCTCTGTCAGTTTAGCATGTATATTGTTTCGCTCCTTCATGGTGTGGGGTAGCATTTCTGCCTTACTCCTTAATTTATTTCTGAAAGAGTTTACGTGTCTGTATTTTAAAGGAGCCCCTCAGAAAAGGGGGGTTGCCTTGCCAGGGTTCAGTCTCTGCCGCTCTGCCCTTCAGATGTGTGATGTGAGTGTTATGTCGCTGAGACATCGCCCCCCCCCACATTACCAGAATCCTAAGAACTAGTGGATCTTAGGGCCTCTGGGAACTCTTCTACCCTGGGAAGGGAAAGCTGACGATCTCTTTTTCATTCCCTGGCACGTTTGGTACTCCTTGTAGTTTTGTACTGTTATCTCTTTGACTTAGGCCAAGACTACAATTCCCAGAATGCATGCGGCTAAATCACCTCGGGACTCTAGAGGAGTTGTGTTTATTGACTAAACTGCTGATTTTGGCACCTGGGTTCTAATCAGGCTTTTAGTCAATCTGGGTAAATTAGATCCACCCGCCCACCGCACCCCCTCGCCTGAAACCTATATATGCAATCTTTTTCATATTATTAGGTATTTTTATATATGTAATGCGAGCTCACATTTTTCGGCCTGGTTGTCTTTGGGAGGAGTTGTATAGCACCCAGGAAAGAAACAGGAGAGCTCCTGTCAACAAAAAAACAAACTAAGACTCGATTAACGGAGATGATTTGCATATTCATGACTGTCAAAGAATTGGAATGGCATGGTAGGCAAAAAAACAATGTATTTAGGCCCAGATCTCTGTATTCCAGGTGAATGTTTGGCATTCAGCATTCGGTCCATCAATTGTTCTTTTTGCAGCAGTCAACATGAGTGAGCCTGAAGGGTGAGAAGGGGCGATTTTCACAGGGCGTGGTGTATGACAGGGGAATGGAAACCAAGGGCTCTCATTCCAGCACCCCAGGGCTGCACCGCAGAAGTGCTGCACGAAGGGCTGCATCAGACTGTTGCGCAGCTGTAAGGTAGCTGTTGACACAGCAGAGTGTGGAAAATGAAAGGCCTGTTTGATGTACAGCTCTGATGCCCTGTGAAAGAGGGCTCCGCCAGGCCCAATCACACCAAGGCATCTCTTCCGTGCATTCAGTGGCATGCCGCAAAATGGCGGTGCCCCCTGCAACATGAGATGAGAGGCCCCTGAGCCTCCACTATCTCAGAGATATCCAACGCCCTTGTCCTAACAAGCATTTACAATGCAACGGTCTCGGCATTGTTAAAGTTAGAGCTATTGGCATTGCTCATTTGTTTATGTTTTTGTTTTTAAAACATGTAAAGAAACGGCATTGTTATTTACAATGTCAATAGCTTCATCAGTGTGTGTGTAGGTGGCTCTGTGTGTGGGTGCAAATGCAATAGGTCTCGCATTTGAGAGTGATTAAGCCATTGACATTGTAAATAACAATGCCGTTTCTTTAAATGTTTTAAAAACAAAAACAAAAATAATGTCATGAGCAATGCCAATAGCTCTAACTTTACCAATGCCGAGACCATTGCATTGTAAATGCTTGTTTTAAAAAGTGTTCTTGTCAGGAGGCAGCTTGCACCAGACTATTTCTCCTGTGAGCACGGCCTTAAACAGAACCAACTGCCTCATGAAAGTGGGGAGAGGATGTGACGTAATAGCGAGAGCTGCCGACTTCAGAGCTTGGGAACCTGGTTCGAGTCTTGGGTTCTGCACAACATCCTGTGATTCTGGGCAAATCACTTAATCTCCCTGTGCCTGCCATAAATGAATGTTCCCTTAACTGGTGCTCCTGAAAACCGTGGGTGTTGATGATTAAGTGCTGCTGCCGAGCAGTGGAAACCACCTGCTGAAATTAAGCATTAAGCAAACACAAGTAGATGATGGATGGAGCGAGGAAACGTTTCAGACACTCACCCCCAGTCACAGCTCTGGGTTGAGTCCAGCTGACTTCACCACCCCAGTTCAGACATATTCAAATCAGTCTTGACCTTGTTCCTCATGGGAACAGTCCAGTCCGAATTTCGAATCCAGGTCTTCCCTGGACCAGAAACAAGCATCCTGGGACTGGTTTTGGGGTAGCACCACTGTTGGTGTATGTCAGCAGGGGTAAGATGGAGAAGGGGGGGCAAGGAAGGGGGCAATGGGATGTTAAAATTATTGTACACGGTATGAGAATGAAGGGGCAAAACCACTTTAAAATGGCAAATCAGACAGAAACGAGCAGGCAGGGACACAGACAAGGCTGGAGCAAGACGGCAGGGGTGCTGCTGGCATTACATTCATGCACACGACTCCGTGCAGCCCTCAGATTATTAGCGACCTAAGCCTGGGCCCAGCTCGCTCATGCCAAAATCAGGCCCTGGCCATAGGCCTTGGTGCATGCAAGCGAGGCTTAGCGGTTAGTAAAATTCCACAAGAAACAGGGTTCAGAGGGCCTCAAAGGCTGCTGGCCACTGGTATCACTGCCCCTTCTGCAGAACTGGTAGGTACAGCCCTGAGGCACTGCAGTTCAACTCCCTGAATAGCAGACCTCATTCAGAGTTCCACAAGAGGCCCATAGCCCTACTGGTGAGGGTGCTAAACCACCCAGCTAATATCAGGGCCACTAGAATTATGTGGCAGGAGAGGGCCAGGTTATAAGGCAGGGTTGAGTAAATTATGTGCAAGAAAAGGCGAAATGTGCAGCATAATGCGGCACATTTTGTAATAGTATTACTTCATTATGCAGTTATTTTTCAACTTGGTTACACTCTCTGGGCATTGGTTGCATTACATTAGTACCAATTTAACACCCACATTTAGCAAATATCAAAAGAAAGGTGACCAGTCTAGCTATGCAAAGGTCCTTCCACTGCGCTTCAACATGTGTCATCGCATTTTTAGTACATTTTGAACCGTTTGAGATAGAAACATTTTTTTTGTTAAAATGTGCAGATTATTCAGCAGGTGATGGATTATGTTGCAAATGTGGCAAATCTATAATTATGCGAAAATCGCCTCAATCGCATAATTCCAGTGGCCCTGGCTAAAATATCAACCAGTTAGCTTGCCACTTGGTCATGCTGCAGATTAATTTTTTGAGGACAGGCACCATGAATTCCTGGTTGCCATGGAGTCATTTAAAGGTCACTTTGTTTAGTAGAAGTAGCTGCTGTTGGATCATGTGATTGAATGAATATGTCTACAGGCGTTTTACTATTAGTATGCCTTTAGATCACACTTGTTTTAATGTCGGTACATTAGGCGATTTATCATCAACAGTTTCTGATAATGGTGCAGCCTCGAGTTTTCCATAATAACGTGTGTTAATTAAATAAGTTTAGTGAGCAATCATGGGATCAAATGTTGTGACCAATGAATGAGCTTCCTGCGAAACAGTGGAATTTCATGCAGATCTCTCCATAAAAAAAAACCTGGAATGCCTTTTCCAGAATTATAATGAACACCTACCTGTTTGTGAACCTCAGCACATCCTATTTTATTTAAACAGCAATGAATTTTTTTTATCATTGGCTTCAATCTAATCACGTTTAGAAGGTCCAGGTATTGGTTACAGGATAGGGACAGTCAGACCACTTTCAGATATCTGAGTGGGTTCAGCTCTTGCCTTAGAAGTCTTACAAATTGGATGTTATGTTTTTTCACTCCGTATTTTATAAAGCTCTGTTATCACATGGAGCCTGGATTTTATGGCGGGTTTCGGACTTATTCACTACACAAACACCTCCTTTTTGATGTTATGTTTTTCCAGTCCTCCGCAGCAGATGTTCAACCCACCCTGTTATCACAGTTGCCAGATAGTCCCACCGGGTGAGGGCTCTGTTCTACATTCATGCAACTTGTGGCTGCCTCCATTATTTGCATAGGAAGTGTGTGTGGAGGGGAGGGGGCGACTCGTAAGCAAATGCTTTGACAGAGAAACTCTGGGAAGCACACCTGGCCCAAATGGTCCCTCGGGAGATTCATTTCAACCATGCCCTCTCAAACTATTGCCCGCATCGAATTCCATGCACGCTGGAATCACCAGAACCTTTTAAACAAACGCAAACAAAGCATTTTTTTGCTTCTGCATAGGACGTGGCCTAACGGCCTGAGCTGCCGACTTTGGAGCTGGGGAACCAAGTTTGAGCCTCGGCGTGGGCTCAACATCGTGTGATTCTGGGCAAGTCACAATCTCCACGTACCTACCAAAAATGAATGTGTTCTTGTGTAATGTAACAGGTGCCCGTGCAAAGCACTACAGTACCTTTGGGTTGAGTTTGTGCTATATAAAACTGCAAAAAACACAAGCATTTGCAATGCAATAGGTCTGGAATTTGCGAGAGTTTAAGCTATTGGAATTGTAAATGACAATGACTTTTATTGATCTGTTTTGATAATTAACACATAAATAAAAGGCATTGTCATTTACAATGCCAATAGCTCAAACTTTTGTAAATGCGAGACCTTTTTCATTTCAAAGAAGCGGCCGCCATTGTCACAAGCTGCTTGGAAAGTGAAAACGTGCATCGCACACTGAATGTTGTAGGAATGCAAGTCTTGCCTGCAGTAGGAGAAACTCATCGAAGAAAATACCGCTTACCGACTAATTAAGACACTGTGTAACAACAGAAGGAAAAGGGCCAGTCCTCAAGGGAGGTTACAAAAGAAGACAAGGCGGTACTAAGAGGGACTAACAAGCCTATTAACAAAGCAGAAGCCAGCATTTACAAAGGACAATGGCAAAAGCAAATGAAAATATGGACAGAGAATGGGCGGAGCCATACTCGAATACGGCATGCCTCGCAGAGCAGCGCATGCGCTGCCCAGGCTCAACCTAAAAAGCAGAGTGGGCCTTTGATGTCTTAGTCTAGGCCCACAGATAGCCAGGCCTGGTTTGGTCATTTGCTCTCAGCCTGTAAAAGGAGAAAGTCACTAACCGATGCAAAACTCTACTAATGGCCACAAGCCATCACCTTGACTACCTGAAGTGTCATTTGCCATTCAGCCCAATGATAACATTTACAAATATAATAGCTGAGAAAATAGTATTTTTTTTTTACTGAGCAGAGCTATCAGGAATCATAAAATATTTGCAAAATACGGCAAAATTGATCAAAAATACAAATTTTGGTTCATTAATTAGAAAAACATATACAGCAAAATCCATCATCAAATTAGCAGTCAACAAAATATTCCCAAATTCGCGAACATTTCTTAATTGTACCCACCCGTTTAGCATAAGCTTCTTCAAAATGCTTCGCACGTTTCATTTTCATAAGCCATTTGTCAAACAAAGGTATTTCCAATGATCTCCAGTTCTGTAAAATTAATGAACGAGCAACCAACATTGAAATCGCAGGGAAATGGCTCTCGGCTTCAAAAGAATAGCCTCCCTACTAGATATCTCAAACAGAACAGCTTCTACTATAGGTTCGTATGTTTTTTTAATCGCCCTACTAAAGTATTCAAATACTTTCTCCCAAAATATTATCAACTTAGGGCAAGAAAAAAAAATATGTCGCCATCCCCCTTCTAATAAGGTACCACAACGAAAACAGCTATTTTCCACCTCTGGATATGTTTTATTTAACCCTTCTGGGGTGTAGTATACCATCCAGTGAGCGAAAAATGGCATTCTTTTATAGTTTGCAGCTCTCAATATCTTTTTTCCTGTAGTTGATATCTTTTGCCAATCTTGATAAGAAAAAACACATTGAGTTTGAGTTGCAACTTTCTCCAGCATTTTTAAAACCAGTGGGGACTCGTCTTGGGAATTCAATAAGCGATACCAATTACCCACTCCGGTCAACTTTGAAATAAACAATGCCGTAGCAAATTTGCCGTGGGGGGGGGGAGGGGGTATTGAATGTAAGATTGTATTCTTTAAAAAAATGAATAATTTGAATAAATTTAAAAAAAGAAGGTTTGTTGTTACTAGGACCTCTGGCCTGCAATTCTTCCAAAGTAATCATCCTGCCCTGTATAGTAAACTAGTTAACCATCCCCAAACCGGAAACATTCCATGTTTTCAACTGAGTGGGATGGATATGTAAGCCTAAATCTCTACACACAGTCAATTTTAAGGAGAAAAAACCCGAAAAATCCTTTTGTTTAAAAACAATACGAAGTCTATATGAAATATCCACTAACATTTTATACCTTGTTTTCTTTGGGAGTTTGGATGTCTTTAAAAATGTGGGAACTTGAGTTGCGGCTTCTTGAATCATTTTATTAATAAAAAAATTATTGAACTGCTTCTGTTTGGATAATAAGCATGCTACATAATCAAAAAATGATGATTCATAGTATGAACACATATTTGGAAGAGCTAAACCACCTAACAGAGTATCTAGTTGCAAAATTGGCAACTTACCTCTAGCTGCCTTTTTATTCCAACTAAATGACCTGATCATGGAATCGATCCCTTTAACCCCTTCGCTGCTAGGCCTTTTCCCCCCAGTGCTAAGCCTTTTTTTGGCTATTTGGGGTAGTGCGCGCTTAGGCCCCTGTAATTTTTTGACCACATAAGTATCCACGCCAAATTTGCGTCCTTTTCTTCCAACATCATGGGGATTGTAAAGGTACCCACGGTTTGTGGATTCCCCTGGAGGGGCCCCAGAAATTAGCCAAAATGCAGCTAAATTTAGTTTTTTGGGGGAAAAATTGAAAAAAAGGGCTGCAAATGAAAGCGTCAGGGTTTTTCCCTGCAAATGGTATAAAAAAAAGGTTTGTGGGGCTGAAATCCCAATTTCCCAGCTTTTAGGGAATGACAGACTTTTGTCAGAAAACCAAAATGTTTTACACAGTTTTGGCATTTTTCTGGGACATAGCCCTTTTCTGCTATTTTTTGTGCTTTCACCCTCCTTCCAGTTAATGGTAGAAATGGGTATGAAAGCAATAATGGATCCTGGCAAGCTATCTATACATTTTAGAAAAGTAGACACAATTCTGAATTCAGCAAGTGGTCATTTGTGTAGATCCTTCAAGGTTTCTTTATAGAAACTAACAGTTAAATATAGGAAAAATTGAAATTTAGTTGCAAAAACAGCCTTTTGTGTAAACGTTTTCACTTGTAACTTCTTCTAATTATGACAGCTCTTTGAAAGCAATATACAGTTACATCCGCTGGACCTTTCTGGTTGTGGGGATATATAGGACTTGTAGGTTCACCAAGGCCCAGAGTCAAAAACTGAGCAGCAATTTGCAATGGCTTTTTATTATGTACCGGGTATATAGCAATTATTGTGGGAACATTTATACATGGAAAAATCGGTATGAAAGACACCTATGTATTTCTGAAATGGGAACAAATGATAGAATTTAGAAACAGTACATATTTGCACATTTTCGAAATTGGGAATACTCATACTAGCATGAGAATTATCGGTCATTTTTCAAAATGACTTCTTTTTTACACAATGTCTTACATTTGGAAGGCAGAAATGCATCAAAAATCAATAGGTAATAACAGTTGCTTTACAAATCTGAATTACCCTAAGTCTCCCGATAAAAATGGTACCTCACTTGTGTGGGTAGGCATAGTGCCCACGACAGGAAACGGCTCAAAACCCAACGTGAATACACCACATTTTCAGAAGGAAAATTTACCCTTTTTTTGTCTAGCTGTAGTTTTTGAACACTAGCTGTGCCGTCACCTAGGGAAACCTAGCAAACCTATACATTTTTGAAAACTAGACACCCAGGGGAATCCAGAATGGGGTGACTTTACTGCCTCCCACCAGGCTCTTGTGCCCAGAATCCCTTGCAAACCTAAATAATTGTAAAAAAAACACATTTTCCCCACATTTCTGTGGTGGAAAGTTCTAGAATCTGCGTGGAGCCACAAATTTCCACCCACCCCGTGTTCCCCAAAGTCTTCCAAGAAAAATGGTACCTCACTTGTGTGGGTCGGCCTAGTGCCCGCGACAGGAAACGGCGCAAAATACAACGTGGACACACCTCAATGTCGCAGTGAAAAATGACCCTTTTTGGCAAAGTGCCTAGCTGTAGTTTTTGAACCCTAGCTCTGCCGGCACCTAGGGAAACCTAGCAAACCTATACATTTCTGAAAACTAGACACCCAGGGGAATCCAGGATGGGGTGACTTGACTGCCTCCCACCAGGTTGTGTTACCCAGAATCCCTCGCAAACCTAAAAAATTGTCCAAAAAAACACATTTTCCCCACATTTCTGTGGTGGAAAGTTCTGGAACCTGTGTGGATCCACAAATTTCCACCCACCCCGTGTTCCCCAAAGTCTTTCAAGAAAAATGGTACCTCACTTGTGTGGGTCGGATTAGTGCCCGCGACAGGAAATGGCGCAAAACTCAACGTGGTCACACCTCAATTTCGCAGTGAAAAATGACTCTTTTTTGGCAAAGTGCCTAGCTTTAGTTTTTGAACCATAGCTCTGCCGGCACCTAGGGAAACCTAGCAAACCTATACATTTTTGAAAACTAGACACCCAGGGGAAGCCAGGATGGGGTGACGTGACTGTCTCCCACCAGGGTCTGTTACCCAGAATCCCTTGCAAACCTAAAACATTGTAAAAAAAAACACATTTTCTCCACATTTCTGTGGTGGAAAGTTCTGGAATCTGCGTGGATCCACAAATTCCTACCACTCCGTGTTCCACAAAGTCATCCGAGAAAAATGGTACCTCACTTGTGTGGGTCGGCCTAGTGCCCGCAACAGGAAATGGCACAAAACGCAACGAGGACACACCTCAATGTCGCAGTGTAAAATGACCCTTTTTTGGCAAAGTGCCTAGCTGTAGTTTTTTAACGCTAGCTCTGCCGGCACCTATGGAAACCTAGCAAACCTATACATTTTTGAAAACTAGACACCCAGGGAAATCCAGGATGGGGTGACTTGACTTCCTCCCACCAGGTTCTGTTACCCAGAATCCCTTGCAAACATAAACAATTGTCAAAAAAAACACATTTTCCCCACATTTCTGTGGTGGAAAGTTCCGAAATCTGTGTGGATCCACAAATTTCCACCCACCCCACGTTCCCCAAAGCCTTCCGAGAAAAATGGTACCTCACTTGTGTGGGTCAGCCTAGTGTCCGAGACAGGAAACGGCGCAAAACGCAACGTGGTCACACCTCAATTTCGCAGTGAAAAATGACCCTTTTTTGGCAAAGTGCCTTGATTTAGTTTTTGAACCATAGCTCTGCCGGCACCTATGGAAACCTAGCGAACCTATACATTTTTGATGGGGTGACTTGACTGCCTCTCACCAGGTTGTGTTACCCAGAATCCCTTGCAAACCTAAATAATTGTAAAAAAAACCACATTTTCCCCACATTTCTGTGGTGGAAAGTTCTGGAATCTGCGTGGATCCACAAATTTCCACCCGCCCCACGTTCCCCAAAGCCTTCCAAGAAAAATGGTACCTCACTTGAGTGGGTCGGCTTCGTGTCCGAGACAGGAAACGGCGCAAAATGCAACGTGGTCACACCTCAATTTCGCAGTGAAAAATGACCCTTTTTTGGCAAAGTGCCTAGCTTTAGTTTTTGAACCATAGCTCTGCCGGCACCTAGGGAAACCTAGCAAACCTATACATTTTTGAAAACTAGACACGCAGGGGAATCCAGGATGGGGTGACTTGACTGCCTCCCACCAGGTTCTGTTACCCAGAATCCCTCGCAAACCTAAAAAATTGTCAAAAAAACACATTTTCCCCACATTTCTGTGGTGGAAAGTTCTGGAACCTGCGTGGATCCACAAATTTCCACCCACCCCGTGTTCCCCAAATTCTTTCAAGAAAAATGGTACCTCACTTGTGTGGGCCGGACTAGTGCCCGCAACGGGAAATGGTGCAAAACACAACGTGGTCACACCTCAATTTCGCAGTGAAAAATGACTCTTTTTTGGCAAAGTGCCTAGCTTTAGTTTTTGAACCATAGCTCTGCCGGCACCTATGGAAACCTAGCGAACCTATACATTTTTGATGGGGTGACTTGACTGCCTCTCACCAGGTTGTGTTACCCAGAATCCCTTGCAAACCTAAATAATTGTAAAAAAAACCACATTTTCCCCACATTTCTGTGGTGGAAAGTTCTGGAATCTGCGTGGATCCACAAATTTCCACCCGCCCCACATTCCCCAAAGCCTTCCAAGAAAAATGGTACCTCACTTGAGTGGGTCGGCTTCGTGTCCGAGACAGGAAACGGCGCAAAATGCAACGTGGTCACACCTCAATTTCGCAGTGAAAAATGACTCTTTTTTGGCAAAGTGCCTAGCTTTAGTTTTTGAACCATAGCTCTGCCGGCACCTAGGGAAACCTAGCAAACCTATACATTTTTGAAAACTAGACACCCAGGGGAAGCCAGGATGGGGTGACGTGACTGTCTCCCACCAGGGTCTGTTACCCAGAATCCCTTGCAAACCTAAAACATTGTAAAAAAAAACACATTTTCTCCACATTTCTGTGGTGGAAAGTTCTGGAATCTGCGTGGATCCACAAATTCCTACCACCCCGTGTTCCACAAAGTCATCCGAGAAAAATGGTACCTCACTTGTGTGGGTCGGCCTAGTGCCCGCAACAGGAAATGGCACAAAACGCAACGAGGACACACCTCAATGTCGCAGTGTAAAATGACCCTTTTTTGGCAAAGTGCCTAGCTGTAGTTTTTTAACGCTAGCTCTGCCGGCACCTAGGGAAACCTAGCAAACCTATACATTTTTGAAAACTAGACACCCAGGGAAATCCAGGATGGGGTGACTTGACTTCCTCCCACCAGGTTCTGTTACCCAGAATCCCTTGCAAACATAAACAATTGTCCAAAAAAACACATTTTCCCCACATTTCTGTGGTGGAAAGTTCCGAAATCTGTGTGGATCCACAAATTTCCACCCACCCCACGTTCCCCAAAGCCTTCCGAGAAAAATGGTACCTCACTTGTGTGGGTCAGCCTAGTGTCCGAGACAGGAAACGGCGCAAAACGCAACGTGGTCACACCTCAATTTCGCAGTGAAAAATGACCCTTTTTTGGCAAAGTGCCTTGATTTAGTTTTTGAACCATAGCTCTGCCGGCACCTATGGAAACCTAGCGAACCTATACATTTTTGATGGGGTGACTTGACTGCCTCTCACCAGGTTGTGTTACCCAGAATCCCTTGCAAACCTAAATAATTGTAAAAAAAACCACATTTTCCCCACATTTCTGTGGTGGAAAGTTCTGGAATCTGCGTGGATCCACAAATTTCCACCCGCCCCACGTTCCCCAAAGCCTTCCAAGAAAAATGGTACCTCACTTGAGTGGGTCGGCTTCGTGTCCGAGACAGGAAACGGCGCAAAATGCAACGTGGTCACACCTCAATTTCGCAGTGAAAAATGACCCTTTTTTGGCAAAGTGCCTAGCTTTAGTTTTTGAACCATAGCTCTGCCGGCACCTAGGGAAACCTAGCAAACCTATACATTTTTGAAAACTAGACACGCAGGGGAATCCAGGATGGGGTGACTTGACTGCCTCCCACCAGGTTCTGTTACCCAGAATCCCTCGCAAACCTAAAAAATTGTCAAAAAAACACATTTTCCCCACATTTCTGTGGTGGAAAGTTCTGGAACCTGCGTGGATCCACAAATTTCCACCCACCCCGTGTTCCCCAAATTCTTTCAAGAAAAATGGTACCTCACTTGTGTGGGCCGGACTAGTGCCCGCAACGGGAAATGGTGCAAAACACAACGTGGTCACACCTCAATTTCGCAGTGAAAAATGACTCTTTTTTGGCAAAGTGCCTAGCTTTAGTTTTTGAACCATAGCTCTGCCGGCACCTATGGAAACCTAGCGAACCTATACATTTTTGATGGGGTGACTTGACTGCCTCTCACCAGGTTGTGTTACCCAGAATCCCTTGCAAACCTAAATAATTGTAAAAAAAACCACATTTTCCCCACATTTCTGTGGTGGAAAGTTCTGGAATCTGCGTGGATCCACAAATTTCCACCCGCCCCACATTCCCCAAAGCCTTCCAAGAAAAATGGTACCTCACTTGAGTGGGTCGGCTTCGTGTCCGAGACAGGAAACGGCGCAAAATGCAACGTGGTCACACCTCAATTTCGCAGTGAAAAATGACCCTTTTTTGGCAAAGTGCCTAGCTTTAGTTTTTGAACCATAGCTCTGCCGGCACCTAGGGAAACCTAGCAAACCTATACATTTTTGAAAACTAGACACGCAGGGGAATCCAGGATGGGGTGACTTGACTGCCTCCCACCAGGTTCTGTTACCCAGAATCCCTCGCAAACCTAAAAAATTGTCAAAAAAACACATTTTCCCCACATTTCTGTGGTGGAAAGTTCTGGAACCTGCGTGGATCCACAAATTTCCACCCACCCCGTGTTCCCCAAATTCTTTCAAGAAAAATGGTACCTCACTTGTGTGGGCCGGACTAGTGCCCGCAACGGGAAATGGTGCAAAACACAACGTGGTCACACCTCAATTTCGCATTGAAAAATGACTCTTTTTTGGCAAAGTGCCTAGCTTTAGTTTTTGAACCATATCTCTGCCGGCACCTATGGAAACCTAGCAAACCTATACATTTTTGAAAACTAGACACCCAGGGGAATCCAGGATGGGGTGACTTGACTTCCTCCCACCAGGTTCTGTTACCCAGAATCCCTTGCAAACCTTAAAAATTGTCCAAAAAAACTAATTTTCCCCACATTACTGTGGTGGAAAGTTCTGGAATCTGTGTGGATCCACAAATTTCCACCCACCCCATGTTCCCCAAAGGCTTCCGAGAAAAATGGTACCTCACTTGTGTGGGTCAGCCTAGTGTCCGAGACAGGAAACTGCGCAAAACGCAACGTGGTCACACCTCAATTTCGCAGTGAAAAATGACCCTTTTTTGGCAAAGTGCCTAGCTTTAGTCTTTGAACCATAGCTCTGCTGGCACCTATGGAAACCTAGCGAACCTATACATTTTTGATGGGGTGACTTGACTGCCTCTCACCAGGTTGTGTTACCCAGAATCCCTTGCAAAAATGGTACCTCACTTGTGTGGGTCGGCCTAGTGCCCGCAACAGGAAATGGCACAAAACTCAACGTGGTCACACCTCAATTTTGCAGTGTAAAATGACCCTTTTTTGGCAAAGTGCCTAGCTGTAGTTTTTTAACCCTAGCTCTGCCGGCACCTACCAAACCTACCACACCCACACATTTCTGAAAAGTAGACACCCGGGGGTTTCCAGGGAGGCTTGGCTTGTGTGGATCCCCCAACGTTTCCTTACCCAGAATCCCCTGCAAACCTCAATTTTAGCAGAACAAGTCACTTTTTTCACACATTTTTGTGTGGGATAGTGTGGCATCACCAGGCTCACACAAATTTCCTCCCACCCAGCATTCCCCCAGGTCTCCCAATAAAAATGGTCCCTCACTTGTGTGGGAGGCTCAAGTACCCGTGACAGGCAAGGGCCCAATACATAGTGAGGCGACATCAAAATTGCCTATCTCAAAACCACCTGGTTTTCCAAGGGGGGTCACCTGGGTTTTTGGCCCCGTGCTCGGCGGCCATCTAGGGAAACCTACCAAACCCACACATTTCTAAAAACTAGACACCCGGGGGCTTCCATGGAGGTATGGCTTGCGTGGATCCCCCAAAGTTTCCTTACCCAGAATCCCTTGCAAACCGCAATTTTAGCTGAAAAAATCACTTTTTTCACACATTTTTGAGTGGGAAAGTGTGGCATCACCGGGCTCACACAAATTTCCTACCACCCACCATTTCCCCAGGTCTCCTGATAAAAATGGTGCCTCACTTGTGTGGGAGGTCCAAGTACCCGCAACAGGGAAGGGCCCAAAACGTAGTGAGGCGACATCAAATTGCCTATCTCAAAACCACCTGTCTTTCCAAGGGGGGGTCACCTGGGTTTTTGGCCCCGTGCTCGGCGGCCATCTAGGGAAACCTACCAAACCCACACATTTCTAGATAGTAGACACCTGGGGGCTTCCAGGGAGGTATGGCTTGCGTGGATTCCCCAACGTTTCCTTACCTAGAATCCCTTGCAAACCGCAATTTTAGCTGAAAAAATCACTTTTTTCACACATTTTTGTGTGAGAAAGTGTGGCATCACCGGGCTCACACAAATTTCCTACCAACCAGCATTCCCCCAGGTCTCCCGATAAAAATGGTGCCTCACTTGTGTGGGAGGTCCAAGTACCCGCGACAGGGAAGGGCCCAAAACATTTTTTGATAGGCAATGTTGATGTTGCCTCAAAACTTTTTGGGCCCTTGCCTGTTGCGGGTACTTGGGCCTCCACACAAGTGAGGCACCATTTTTATCAGGAGACCTGGGGAATGCTGGGTGGTAGGAAATTAGTGTGAGTCCGGTGATGCCACACTTTCCCACACAAAAATGTGTGAAAAAAGTGATTTTTGTCAGTTAAAATTGAGGTTTGCAAGGGATTCTGGGTAGGGAAACGGTGGGGGATCCACGTAAGCCATACCTCCCTGGAAGCCCCCGAGTGTCTAGTCTTCAGAAATGTGTGGGTTTGGTAGGTTTCCCTAGATGGCCGCCGAGCACGGGGCCAAAAACCCAGGTGACCCCCCTTGGAAAACCAGGTGGTTTTGAGATAGGCAATTTTGATGTTCCCTCACTATGTTTTTTTGCCCTTGCCTGTCGCGGGTACTTGGTCCTCCCACACAAGTGAGGCACAATTTTTATTGGGAGACCTGGGGGAATGCTGGGTTGTAGGAAATTTGTGTGAGCCCGGTGATGCCACACTTTTCCACACAAAAATGTGTGAAAAAAGTGTTTTTTTCAGCTAAAAGTGAGGTTTGCAAGGGATTCTGGGTAAGGAAACGTTGGGGGATCCACGCAAGCCATACCTCCCTGGAAGCCCCTGGGTGTCTAGTTTTTAGAAATGTGTGGGTTTGGTAGGTTTCCAAAGATGGCCACCGAGCACGGGGCCAAAAACCCAGGTGACACCCCTTGGAAAACCAGGTGGTTTTGAGATAGGCAATTTGATGTCGCCTCACTACGTTGTGGGCCCTTGCCTGTCGTGTGTACTTGGGCCTCCCACACAAGTGAGGCACCGTTTTTATCGGAAGGCTTTGGGGAACGTGGGTTGGGTGGAATTTTGTGGATCCATGCAGATTCCAGAACTTTCCACAACAGAAATGTGAGGAAAATGTGTTTTTTTTTACAAAGTTTTAGGTTTTCAAGGGATTCTGGGTAACAGAACCTGGTGAGAGCCAGTCAAGTCACCCCATCCTGGATTGCCCTCGGTGTCTAGTTTCCAAAAATGTATAGGTTTGCTAGGTTTCCCTAGGTGCTGGCAGAGCTAGGATTCAAAATCTACAGCAAGGCATTTTGCAAAAAAGGGTCAGTTTTCACTGTGAAAATGTGGTGTGTCCAGGTTGCGTTTTGGGCCGTTTCCTGTTGCGGGCACTAGGTCTACCCACACAAGTGAGGTACCATTTTTCTTGGAAGACTTTGGAGAACGCGGGGTGGGTGATATTTTGTGTATCCACGCAGATTCCAGAACTTTCCACCTCAGAAATGCGAGGAACATTTGTTTTTTTTACACATTTTTAGGTTTTCAAGGGATTCTGGGTAACAGAACCTGGTGGGAGGCAGTCAAGTCACCCCATCCTGGATTCCCCTGGGTGTCTAGTTTGTAAAAATGTACAGGTTTGCTAGGTTTCCCCATGTGCCGGCTGGGCTAGGGCCCAAAATCGACAGGTAGGCATATTGCTAAAAACAAATCCGTGCCTTGTCTGCTTTCTGCCTGGGGGGGGGGATATCTGGGGGTGGGGTTATCCTGATATGCCCCCAAGGGGGGCGGAAACACTGTGGATATTTGTTTGGGTGGTGGGGGCATTGGTATGCCCATTCTGGGCAGCCCCCAGCCCCACACACAAGAAAGCCAGCATAATCGTTGGCGTCTAGTGGGCTCTTTGCCCCCCGGGGGGCAGATAGGTGGCTACTGCCCCTATCTTCCCCCAGGGGGGCAGAAAGGCTGTAATTGTTGTGGGTGGGGGTGGGGGCATTGGTATGCCCATTTTGGGCAGCCCCCACCCTGATTAAAATTTGCCCCAAAAAATCCCTGGTGTCTACTGGGCTTTTAGCCCCCACGGGGGGGTCAGATTGGGGGCTACTGCCCCATCTGCCCCCCAGGGGGGTAGGAAGGCTGTAACTTTTGCGGGGGAGGGAGTGGGGGCATGGGCATGCACGTTTTGGGAAGCCCCGCTCTGATTCAAATTTGCCCCCAAAAAACCCCTGGCGTCTAGTGGGCTTTTTGCCCCCCCCCCCCGGTGAACACATTGGAGGCTAATGCCCCCATCTGCCCCCCAGGGGGGGCTGTAAGTCAAATAGATGCCAGGGAGATTTTTATCCAAATTTTAATTCGGGTGGGGGCTTCCCAAAATAGGCATGCCAATGCCCCCACCCTAATTAAAATTTGCCCGAAAAATCCCTGGCGCCTACTGGGCTTTTTGCCCCCCGGGGGGTAGATTGGCAGCTAATTCCCCCATCTTCCCCCCAGGGGGGGCAGGAGGGCTGTGATTTTTGCCAGGGAGGCGGTGGGGGCATGGGCATGCCTGTTTTGGGCAACCCCCACCCTAATTCATATTTGCCCCTTAAAAATCCCTGGCGACTAGGGGGATTTTTGCCCCCCCCCCCGGCGGGGCAGAAAGCCTACTAGACACCAGGGATTTTTTTGAGCACATTTTAATTCGGGTGGGGGCTGCCCAAAACGGGCATGCCAATGCCCCCACCCTAATTAAAATTTGCTCAAAAAATCCCTGGCATCTACTGGGCTTTTTGCCCCCCCTGGGGGGCAGATTGGGGGCTACTGCCCCCATCTGCCCTCCAGGGCGGCAGAAAGGCTGTAATTTTTGCGGGGAGGGGGTGGGGGCATGGGCATGCCTGTTTTGGGCAGCCCCCACCCTAATTCAAATTTGCCTAAAAAAAATCCCTGGCGATTAGTGGGCTTTTTGCCCCCCCCCCCCGGGGGTGCAGATTGGGGGCTAATGCCAAAGTCCAGCTCGTCATGAGCATCGTAACGTAAATCCCCAAATACCCTATGGGATCCGTTCTTGATGCCTGTTGTGTCAAATCATCTGGTAGGAATTCAATCCCAGTATTTAAAATTAAAATTTCAGTTTTGCTTGGATTAATTTTATAGCCCCCCTATTTGTTCGAATTTCCTAAATTCTGCCATTGTTGACTGCAGATTAGATTTTTCTGGGGATAGATACAGAATGGCATCATCAGCGAAAAGTTTTAATTTCGCCATTCCATCGATCGGGGCTTTAATATTCCTATTAGCTCGCATTCTAATTGCGAGAGGTTCAATAAAAAAAGTAAATAAAAAAATAGCTGAGAAAATAGTAATGGGGAATACAAATATTATGAAAGAGAAGTTGACGATAAGACTTTATAAGATATGAAACTGATCCCTTAAAACAAGAGGATTTACTACAATATAAAGAAACCGTAATGGTAGCCAGATAGATATGTGTTTTGAAAACTACACACCGAACATTTGACACAGGAAAAACAATTAAAAATACTTGGTCTATAATTGAAATCAATAAAGAACTAAAAAGTTTGTTCAAAGAGCCTCTAATATTTGCATATGAGACTAGAAAAGCTTGGGAATAAGATTAGGGGTGGGCGGAATTTGCGGAATTAACCTTCGCAAATTATCGCGAGAATGTTTAAAATTATCGCAAACAAGCAGAAATATCGCGAAGATGCGGAAGTTTTTTTCCGGCATGTTCGCGAGATTTTCTGCATGGTTGCGGGTCGCCAACTTACCCATGTGGTTGCTTGCGGGCGCGGCCATCTTGTTTTGAGTTGTTCTCGCGGTGCATGATCGCGAGAAGAAAGACGTGATCGCGCGACGCATGACGTCACTGCGGGCGCGAACTGTCGCGAGACAGCGCAAATGGCTAAAAACAATACAACATCTCATGGAGAACGCGACCGGATCAAGAAAACTTGTCGGCGAACGCAGGGATTCAGGTAAGGCGATCGCGCGCGCGCGAGAATGTATCATTTTACAGCGCGAGCAAGAAACAAATTATCGCCAAGCTGCGGAAACCGGAATTTTTGACATTTTCGCGCTCTCCGCGGAACGCAAAAATGTCAAATTATCGCAATTTCCGCGAACGGAACGAAATTTTTGCCCAGGCCTAAATAAGATTAGTAAAAGGATGCAAAACTGAAACAAGATAATAACAAGCTTTAAAAACGATTGAAAGAGCGAGTCAGATATACAAAAAATGTTTTAAAAACTTTCTTCATTTTACAAGATATAATAATTAAAATATCCTGTTAAAATTAATCATTAAAGACAGATAAAAACTTATAGTTCATTCCAGGCTATTGTGCAGTCTCCTAGTCTTTGAAGAAAGACATAAAAAGGACCGGACACAATAACAAACAAAGTGGTAAGCCAATATTTGTAAGAAGAACATTCCTGGGTGACATTGTCTAAATTTGTAGTTGCGCATAATTGGGAATATAAATCTTTTACGGTTCTCCAAGTAAAAGTTGCAGAAGAAAAAAATATGAAGGTTAGATTGTAAAGACACACCATCACATGGAGAAGACGGAAGCGCTTGTAGATAAAAAATTCTGCTGGATGGCCAAACATACAGAGAATATGGTTTAAACGGAACCTAAGTAATATAAATCTATAACGATGATTTGTCACGGACAGTAAGTATGAAGCTAACCCTTCATTAGCAACCGGCCCCTTTAAATAAGATCTTACCATATATTTGGTGCTGTTGATTTTGAATCTTTCTTTTGCCATTTTATTTAAAAATCAGATTTTAATTGCCTTTTTCGACATACTTAAACATTTACTTGGCGTCTCGAAGATAAATTCAAAACCTAAGAAAATTAAGCTGCTTATTACATACATGATCAAAGGGAACCTATGTGCATGTTCCGAAGTGTGACAGTCTACAATGAACTGTTGAGTAAGAATGACAGATTACTTTCTCCAAATGGAGTGCCATAAAAGAATTGAGGCTAAGCGAATCTGGTCAGATATGTAGGGAACATCCAGTTCAGAATGCCAATTAAAATTTTAGCAGCTTTTAGGGAGGCTTACCAGTTTTTTCAAGAAAGGTTCTTCAATAGTTTGGAGAGCTGTAGGGTTAGTAAGTCCCCCTACACCTCTTCAATAGGGAGCTACTGAGATAGATTTAGCCATATACACTTTTTTAACAACATCTAATGGTTTCAAACCTAACATTTTAATAAAGGAGTGTAAAGCAATGACACTTTCTTCCAGTATTAAACCCCTATTAGTCATCATATAGGACCATGTTGTCATTCTACCAAATATCACCCCTAGATAAGAGAATGTGTCCGTCTGTGCCACTTTTCAGCCTGCTATGTAAAAAGATGGTGCCTTCTTCACCTTAAGACCAGTAACTAGAATAAAGGAATTTGCCTCATTTGTTTGTAAATCAATTTTTTTTCATAAAATTCACATATGCCTCTATGAGTTTCTGAAGAGCCAGACTGGTGCGTGCAATAAGCACTGCATCATCTGCATAAAGAAGTATGGGAATGTGAACCTGATTTATCTTTGGAATATCCAGCATTGATTCTAACAGGGGAGACTCTACTCCCTTAGTTTAGACTGAAAAAGAAATGGGGGGAGAACGCACCCCTGTCGTACCCCCCCTATTAATAGGGAACCACCTGGTTCACTCTCCCTGCTTCCCATAACGGACGCAAGCCGAGGCCCTAGAATATAACTGTCTTATGAAATGAATGATTGCCTCATCAATGCCCATCTCCTTCATAATTCTCCATAAATGATAGCGGGCAACACAGTGAAAAGCTGTGCATAAGTCCAGGCCAAGTAGAGGTTGCCTTGTTTAGCTTGTGTGCACTTGGCAATGCGCAAGCTCAAATTAAGGCACTGATTCTGTGTACCTTCCCCCTTTTTGAAACCATATTGGACCGGGATCAGAACCTTGTTTTGGGTGGCCCATTCGCCTAATCTATTCAATAAGACTCGACCCATAAGTTTGGCAGTGCTGTCTAAAAGTGAAATGGGCCTATAACTTTTTGCCTCAGATGTATCTTCTTTTTGTAAATGGGGATTATGATAGATTTTGAACAAGAATTGAACGGGCCCACACTAGCGGCTATGTTAAAAACATTAGTCAGAATTAAAAGAGCCATTTTTCCTTGGTTTCATTGTTCAAATGTTACATTTAACTTAAAAGGAGATATACAATACAACCCATATACAGGAAAATGATAATATTGAAAGATGATGGTGGTTGAAGGGGTGAATAGGTAGATATGAAATAAAATGTCAATGTAGGATGTATTTTCAAGGCTGACTGAGAAACAAAACAAACTAGAAAATAGAGTAAATACATTTGAAAGAAAGTGGACATACTCTGCCTCAACTTATTTTTTTATTTTGAAAAGTTATAAAGATGGGACCAAGAAGTGGCATTTAAGGTAAAAACTATTAAAGAGAAAAAAGTAGTGGATAGAAATGTTACAATTATTGCAACCAAATTGCAACCAAAAGGGTTAAATGAAATGACTGTCGCGCCTCTAAAGAGTGCAATGAGCACGAAACGCGTCAGACGTGAATCAACAGGCATGCTGTAAACTGAATCCGCTCGCTGATCCGGCTTTTACCTCATGAAGGTTGCTGCAGTGGCTGTCAGAGTGCGTCTCCACAGGTGGGAACCTTCGAGCATTGATGTACACGCGGCCTCCCAGCCGCGGGAGATGCACCACCCGAAAATTTGGGGCCACGGAGCTCTATATGACGGGGTCTCAATGTGGAGGCATCCATGGAGGATTGACAAGCCGGATGTGCAAGTGGAGGCCCATTGGTGGGCTTGAAATGTCTCAGACAGCGGCACATAACTGAGGCACACACCACTAGACGCACAAACCAACGCAGACTCATTTGAGTCGCCCATTGGAGGGCTCATATTTCAAAGTGGGAGGTGTGGCCTCTATGCCAAAATGACTGTCGCGCCTCTGAAGAGTGCAATGAGCAAGAAATGCTTCAGGTGTGAATCGACAGGCATGCTGTAAACAGGATCCGCTCGCCGATCCGGCTTTTACCTCATGAAGGTTGCTGCAGTGGATGTCAGAGTGCGTCTCCACAGGTGGGAACCTTGGAGCTTTGATGTACACGCGGCCTCCCAGCCGCGGGAGATGCACCACCCGAAAATTTTGGGCCACGGAGCTCTATATCACGGAGTCTCAATGTGGAGGCATCCATGGAGGATTGACAAGCCGGATGTGCAAGTGGAGGCCAATTGGTGGGCTTGAAATATCTCAGACAGTGGCACATAACTGAGGCACACACCACTAGACCCACAAACCAACGCAGACTCATTCGAGTCGCCCATTGGAGGGCTCATATTTCAAAGTGGGAGGTGTGGCCTATATGCCAAAATGACTGTCGCGCCTCTGAAGAGTGCAATGAGCACGAAACACGTCAGGCATGAATCGACAGGCATGCTGTAAACTGTATCGGCTCGCCGATCCGGCTTTTACCTCATAAAGGTTGCTGCAGTGGATGTCAGAGTGCGTCTCCACAGGTCGGAACCTTGGAGCTTTGAGGTACACGCGGCCTTTCAACCCCGGGAGATTCACCACCCGAAAATTTGGGGCCACGGAGCTCTATATCACGGAGTCTCAATGTGGAGGCATCCATGGAGGATTAACAAGCCGGATGTGCAAGTTGAGGCCCATTGGTGGGCTTGAAATGTCTCAGACAGCGGCACATAACTGAGGCACACACCACTAGACCCACAAACCAACGCAGACTCATTCGAGTCGCCCATTGGAGGGCTCATATTTCAAAGTGGGAGGTGTGGCCTCTATGCCAAAATGACTGTCGCGCCTCTGAAGAGTGCAATGAGCTCGAAACGCGTCAGGCATGAATCGACAGGCATGCTGTAAACTGGATCCGCTCACCGATCCGGCTTTTACCTCATGAAGGTTGCTGCAGTGGATGTCAGAGTGTGTCGCCACAGGGGGGAAACTTGGAGCTTTGATGTACACGCGGCCTTCCAGCCGCCGGAGATGCACCACCCGAAAATTTGGGGCCACAGAGCTCTATATCACGGAGTCTCAATGTGGAGGCATCCATGGAGGCTTAACAAGCCGGATGTGCAAGTGGAGGCCCATTGGTGGGCTTGAAATGTCTCAGACAGCGGCACATAACTGAGGCACACACCACTAGACCCACAAACCAATGCAGACTCATTCGAGTCGCCCATTGGAGGGCTCATATGTCAAAGTGTGAGGTTCGGCCTCTATGCCAAAATGACTGTCGCGCCTCTGAAGAGTGCAATGAGCACGAAACGCGTCAGGCGTGAATCACCAGGCATGCTGTAAACTGGATCCGTTCGCAGATCCGGCTTTTACCTCATGAAGGTTGCTGCAGTGGCTGTCAGAGTGCGTCTCCACAGGTGGGAACCTTGGAGCTTTGATGTACACGCGGCCTCCCAGCCGCGGTAGATGCACCACCCGAAAATTTGGGGCCACGGAGCTCTATATCACGGAGTCTCAATGTGGAGGCATCCATGGAGGATTGACAAGCTGGATGTGCAAGTGGAGGCCCATTGGTGGGCTTGAAATGTCTCAGACAGCGGCACATAACTGAGGCACACACCACTAGACCCACAAACCAATGCAGACTCATTTGAGTCGCTCATTGGAGGGCTCATATTTCTAAGTGGGAGGTGTGGCCTCTATGCCAAAATGACTGTCGCGCCTCTGAAGAGTGCAATGAGCACGAAACGCTTCAGGCGTGAATCGACAAGCATGCTATAAATGGGATCCGCTCGCCGATCCGGCTTTTACCTCATGAAGGGTGCTGCAGTGGATGTCAGAGTGCGTCTCCACAGGTGGGAACCTTGGAGCTTTGATGTACACGCGGCCTCCTAGCCGCGGGAGATGCACCACCTGAAAATTTAGGGCCACGGAACTCTATATCACGGAGTCTCAATGTGGAGGCATCCATGGAGGATTGACAAGCCGGATGTGCAAGTGGACGTCAGTTGGTGGGCTTGAAATGTCTCAGACAGCGGCACATAACTGAGGCACCCACCACTAGACCCACAAACCAACGCAGACTCATTTGAGTCGCCCATTGAAGGGCTCATATTTCAAAGTGGGAGGTGTGGCTTCTATGCCAAAATGACTGTCGCGCCTCTGAAGAGTGCAATAAGCACGACACGCGTCAGGCGTGAATCGACAGGCATGCTGTAAACTGGATCCACTCACCGATCCGGGTTTTACCTCATGAAGGTTGCTGCAGTGGATGTCAGAGTGCGTCTCCACAGGTGGGAACCTTGGAGGTTTGAAGTACACGCGGCCTCCCAGCCGCGGGAGATGCACCACCCGAAAATTTGGGGCCACGGAGCTCTATATGACGGAGTCTCAATGTGGAGGCATCCATGGAGGATTGACAAGCTGGATGTGCAAGTGGAGGCCCATATTAGGGCTTGAAATGTCTCAGACAGCGGCACATAACTGAGGCACACACCACTAGATGCACAAACCAACGCAGACTCATTTGAGTCGCCCATTGAGGGCTCATATTTCAAAGTGGGAGGTGTGGCCTCTATGCCAAAATGACTGTCGCGCCTCTGAAGAGTGCAATGAGCAAGAAAAGCTTCAGGTGTGAATCGACAGGCATGCTGTAAACAGGATCCACTCGCCGATCCGGCTTTTACCTCATGAAGGTTGCTGCAGTGGATGTCAGAGTGCGTCTCCACAGGTGGGAACCTTGGAGCTTTGATGTACACGCGGCCTCGCAGCCGCGGTAGATGCACCACCTGAAAATTTGGGGCCACGGAGCTCTATATCACGGAGTCTCAATGTGGAGGCATCCATGGAGGATTGACCAGCCGGATGTGCAAGTGGAGGCCAATTGGTGGGCTTGAAATGTCTCAGACAGTGACACATAACTGAGGCACACACCACTAGACCCACAAACCAACGCAGACTCATTCGAGTCACCCATTGGAGGGCTCATATTACAAAGTGGGAGGTGTGGCCTATATGCCAAAATGACTGTCGCACCTCTGAGGAGTGCAATGAGCACGAAATGCGTCAGGCGTGAATCGACAGGCATGCTGTAAACTGGATCGGCTCGCCGATCCGGCTTTTACCTCATGAAGGTTGCTGCAGTGGATGTCAGAGTGCGTCTCCACAGGTCGGAACCTTGGAGCTTTGATGTACACGTGGCCTTCCAGCCGCGGGAGATGCACCACCCAAAAATTTGGGGCCACGGAGCTCAATATCACGGAGTCTCAATGTGGAGGCATCCATGGAGGATTAACAAGCCGGATGTGCAAGTGGAGGCCCATTGGTGGGCTTGAAATGTCTCAGACAGCGGCACATAACTGAGGCACACACCACTAGACCCACAAACCAACGCAGACTCATTCGAGTCGCCCATTGGAGGGCTCATATTTCAAAGTGGGAGGTGTGGCCTCTAAGCCAAAATGACTGTCGCGCCTCTGAAGAGTGCAATGAGCTCGAAACGCGTCAGGCAAGAATCGACAGGCATGCTGTAAACTGGATCCGCTCACCGATCCGGCTTTTACCTCATGAAGGTTGCTGCAGTGGATGTCAGAGTGCGTCGCCACAGGGGGGAACCTTGGAGCTTTGATGTACACGCGGCCTTCCAGCCGCGGGAGATGTACCACCCGAAATTTTGGGGCCACAGAGCTCTATATCACGGAGTCTCAATGTGGAGGCGTCCTTGGAGGATTAACAAGCCGGATGTGCAAGTGTAGGCCCATTGGTGGGCTTGAAATGTCTCAGACAGCGGCACATAACTGAGGCACACACCACTAGACCCACAAACCAATGCAGACTCATTCGAGTCGCCCATTGGAGGGCTCATATTTCAAAGTGTGAGGTTCGGCCTCTATGCCAAAATGACTGTCGCGCCTCTGAAGAGTGCAATGAGCACGAAACGCGTCAGGCGTGAATCACCAGGCATGCTGTAAACTGGATCCGTTCGCAGATCCGGCTTTTACCTCATGAAGGTTGCTGCAGTGGCTGTCAGAGTGCGTCTCCACAGGTGGGAACCTTGGAGCTTTGATGTACACGCGGCCTCCCAGCCGCGGTAGATGCACCACCCGAAAATTTGGGGCCACGGAGCTCTATATCACGGAGTCTCAATGTGGAGGCATCCATGGAGGATTGACAAGCTGGATGTGCAAGTGGAGGCCCATTGGTGGGCTTGAAATGTCTCAGACAGCGGCACATAACTGAGGCACACACCACTAGACCCACAAACCAATGCAGACTCATTTGAGTCGCTCATTGGAGGGCTCATATTTCTAAGTGGGAGGTGTGGCCTCTATGCCAAAATGACTGTCGCGCCTCTGAAGAGTGCAATGAGCACGAAACGCTTCAGGCGTGAATCGACAAGCATGCTGTAAATGGGATCCGCTCGCCGATCCGGCTTTTACCTCATGAAGGGTGCTGCAGTGGATGTCAGAGTGCGTCTCCACAGGTGGGAACCTTGGAGCTTTGATGTACACGCGGCCTCCTAGCCGCGGGAGATGCACCACCTGAAAATTTAGGGCCACGGAGCTCTATATCACGGAGTCTCAATGTGGAGGCATCCATGGAGGATTGACAAGCCGGATGTGCAAGTTGACGTCAGTTGGTGGGCTTGAAATGTCTCAGACAGCGGCACATAACTGAGGCACCCACCACTAGACCCACAAACCAACGCAGACTCATTTGAGTCGCCCATTGGAGGGCTCATATTTCAAAGTGGGAGGTGTGGCCTCTATGCCAAAATGACTGTCGCGCCTCTGAAGAGTGCAATAAGCACGACACGCGTCAGGCGTGAATCGACAGGCATGCTGTAAACTGGATCCACTCACCGATCCGGGTTTTACCTCATGAAGGTTGCTGCAGTGGATGTCAGAGTGCGTCTCCACAGGTGGGAACCTTGGAGGTTTGAAGTACACGCGGCCTCCCAGCCGCGAGAGATGCACCACCCGAAAATTTGGGGCCACGGAGCTCTATATGACGGAGTCTCAATGTGGAGGCATCCATGGAGGATTGACAAGCTGGATGTGCAAGTGGAGGCCCATTGGTGGGCTTGAAATGTCTCAGACAGCGGCACATAACTGAGGCACACACCACTAGACGCACAAACCAACGCAGACTCATTTGAGTCGCCCATTGAGGGCTCATATTTCAAAGTGGGAGGTGTGGCCTCTATGCCAAAATGACTGTCGCGCCTCTGAAGAGTGCAATGAGCAAGAAACGCTTCAGGTGTGAATCGACAGGCATGCTGTAAACAGGATCCACTCGCCGATCCGGCTTTTACCTCATGAAGGTTGCTGCAGTGGATGTCAGAGTGCGTCTCCACAGGTGGGAACCTTGGAGCTTTGATGTACACGCGGCCTCGCAGCCGCGGTAGATGCACCACCCGAAAATTTGGGGCCACGGAGCTCTATATCACGGAGTCTCAATGTGGAGGCATCCATGGAGGATTGACCAGCCGGATGTGCAAGTGGAGGCCAATTGGTGGGCTTGAAATGTCTCAGACAGTGACACATAACTGAGGCACACACCACTAGACCCACAAACCAACGCAGACTCATTCGAGTCACCCATTGGAGGGCTCATATTTCAAAGTGGGAGGTGTGGCCTATATGCCAAAATGACTGTCGCGCCTCTGAAGAGTGCAATGAGCACGAAACGCGTCAGGCGTGAATCACCAGGCATGTTGTAAACTGGTTCCGCTCGCAGATCCGGCTTTTACCTCATGAAGGTTGCTGCAGTGGCTGTCAGAGTGCGTCTCCACAGGTGGGAACCTTGGAGCTTTGATGTACACGCGGCCTCCCAGCCGCGGTAGATGCACCACCCGAAAGTTTGGGGCCACGGAGTTCTATATCACGGAGTCTCAATGTGGAGGCATCCATGGAGGATTGACAAGCCGGATGTGCAAGTGGAGGCCCATTGGTGGGATTGAAATGTCTCAGACAGCGGCACATAACTGAGGCACACACCACTAGACCCACAAACAAACGCAGACTCATTCGAGTCGCCCACTGGAAGGCTCATATTTCAAAGTGGGAGGTGTGGCCTTTATGCCAAAATGACTGTCGCGCCTCTGTAGAGTGCAATGAGCACGAAACGCGTCAGGCGTGAATCGACAGGCATGCTGTAAAGTGGATCCGCTCGCCGATCCGGCTTTTACCTCATGAAGGTTGCTGCAGTGGATGTGACAGTGCATCTCCACAGGTGGGAACATTGGAGCTTTGATGTACACTTGGCCTTCCAGCCGCGGGACATGCACCACCCGAAAATTTGGGGCCACGGAGCTCTATATCACGGAGTCTCAATGTGGAGGCATCAATGGAGGATTAACAAGCCGGATGTGCAAGTGGAGGCCCATTGGTGGGCTTGAAATGTCTCAGACAGCGGCACATAACTGAGGAACAGACCACTAGACCCACAAATCAACGCAGACTCATTTGAGTCGCCCATTGGAGGGCTCATATTACAAAGTGGGAGGTGTGGCCTATATGCCAAAATGACTGTCGCACCTCTGAGGAGTGCAATGAGCACGAAATGCGTCAGGCGTGAATCGACAGGCATGCTGTAAACTGGATCGGCTCGCCGATCCGGCTTTTACCTCATGAAGGTTGCTGCAGTGGATGTCAGAGTGCGTCTCCACAGGTCGGAACCTTGGAGCTTTGATGTACACGTGGCCTTCCAGCCGCGGGAGATGCACCACCCAAAAATTTGGGGCCACGGAGCTCAATATCACGGAGTCTCAATGTGGAGGCATCCATGGAGGATTAACAAGCCGGATGTGCAAGTGGAGGCCCATTGGTGGGCTTGAAATGTCTCAGACAGCGGCACATAACTGAGGCACACACCACTAGACCCACAAACCAATGCAGACTCATTCGAGTCACCCATTGGAGGGCTCATATTTCAAAGTGTGAGGTGTGGCCTCTATGCCAAAATGACTGTCGCGCCTCTGAAGAGTGCAATGAGCACGAAACGCGTCAGGCGTGAATCACCAGGCATGCTGTAAACTGGATCCGCTCGCTGATCCGGCTTTTACCTCATGAAGGTTGCTGCAGTGGCTGTCAGAGTGCGTCTCCACAGGTGGGAACCTTGGAGCTTTGATGTACACGCGGCCTCCCAGCCGCGGTAGATGCACCACCCGAAAATTTGGGGCCACGGAGCTCTATATCACGGAGTCTCAATGTGGAGGCATCCATGGAGGATTGACAAGCCAGATGTGCAAGTGGAGGCCCATTGGTGGGATTGAAATGTCTCAGACAGCGGCACATAACTGAGGCACACACCACTAGACCCACAAACCAACGCAGACTCATTTGAGTCGCCCATTGGAGGGCTCATATTTCAAAGTGGGAGGTGTGGCCTCTATGCCAAAATGACTGTCGCGCCTCTGAAGAGTGCAATGAGCACGAAACGCGTCAGGCGTGAATCGACAGGCATGCTGTAAACTGGATCCGCTTGCCGGTCCGGCTTTTACCTCATGAAGGTTGCTGCAGTGGATGTCAGAGTCCATCTCCACAGGTGGGAACCTTGGAGCTTTGATGTACACGGGGCCTTCCAGCCGCAGGAGATGCACCACCCGAAGATTTGGGGCCACGGAGCTCTATATCACGGAGTCTCAATGTGGAGGCATCCATGGAGGATTAACAAGCCGGATGTGCAAGTGGAGGCCCATTGGTGGGCTTGAAATGTCTCAGACAGCGGCACATAACTGAGGCACACACCACTAGACCCACAAACCAACGCAGACTCATTCGAGTCGCCCATTGGAGGGCTCATATTTCAAAGTGGGAGGTGTGGCCTCTATGCCAAAATGACTGTCGCGCCTCCGAAGACTGCAATGAGCTCGAAACGCGTCAGGCAAGAATCGACAGGCATGCTGTAAACTGGATCCGCTCACCGATCCGGCTTTTACCTCATGAAGGTTGCTGCAGTGGATGTCAGAGTGCGTCGCCACAGGGGGGAACCTTGGAGCTTTGATGTACACGCGGCCTTCCAGCCGCGGGAGATGCATCACCCGAAAATTTGGGGCCACAGAGCTCTATATCACGGAGTCTCAATGTGGAGGCATCCTTGGAGGATTAAGAAGCCGGATGTGCAAGTGTAGGCCCATTGGTGGGCTTGAAATGTCTCAGACAGCGGCACATACCTGAGGCACACACCACTAGACCCACAAACCAATGCAGACTCATTCGAGTCGCCCATTGGAGGGCTCATATTTCAACGTGTGAGGTGTGGCCTCTATGCCAAAATGACTGTCGCGCCTCTGAAGAGTGCAATGAGCACGAAACGCGTCAGGCGTGAATCGAAAGGCATGCTGTAAACTGGATCCGCTTGCCGGTCCGCCTTTTACCTCATGAAGGTTGCTGCAGTGGATGTCAGAGTGCATCTCCACAGGTGGGAACCTTGAAGCTTTGATGGACACGCGGCCTCCCAGCCGCGGGAGATGCACCACCCGAAAATTTGGGGCCACGGAGCTCTATATCACGGAGTCTCAATGTGGAGGCATCCATGGAGGATTGACAAGCTGGATGTGCAAGTGGAGGCCCATTGGTGGGCTTGAAATGTCTCAGACAGCGGCACATAACTGAGGCACACACCACTAGACGCACAAACCAACGCAGACTCATTTGAGTCGCCCATTGAGGGCTCATATTTCAAAGTGGGAGGTGTGGCCTCTATGCCAAAATGACTGTCGCGCCTCTGAAGAGTGCAATGAGCAAGAAAAGCTTCAGGTGTGAATCGACAGGCATGCTGTAAACAGGATCCACTCGCCGATCCGGCTTTTACCTCATGAAGGTTGCTGCAGTGGATGTCAGAGTGCGTCTCCACAGGTGGGAACCTTGGAGCTTTGATGTACACGCGGCCTCGCAGCCGCGGTAGATGCACCACCCGAAAATTTGGGGCCACGGAGCTCTATATCACGGAGTCTCAATGTGGAGGCATCCATGGAGGATTGACCAGCCGGATGTGCAAGTGGAGGCCAATTGGTGGGCTTGAAATGTCTCAGACAGTGACACATAACTGAGGCACACACCACTAGACCCACAAACCAACGCAGACTCATTCGAGTCACCCATTGGAGGGCTCATATTACAAAGTGGGAGGTGTGGCCTATATGCCAAAATGACTGTCGCACCTCTGAGGAGTGCAATGAGCACGAAATGCGTCAGGCGTGAATCGACAGGCATGCTGTAAACTGGATCGGCTCGCCGATCCGGCTTTTACCTCATGAAGGTTGCTGCAGTGGATGTCAGAGTGCGTCTCCACGGGTCGGAACCTTGGAGCTTTGATGTACACGTGGCCTTCCAGCCGCGGGAGATGCACCACCCAAAAATTTGGGGCCACGGAGCTCAATATCACGGAGTCTCAATGTGGAGGCATCCATGGAGGATTAACAAGCCGGATGTGCAAGTGGAGGCCCATTGGTGGGCTTGAAATGTCTCAGACAGCGGCACATAACTGAGGCACACACCACTAGACCCACAAACCAACACAGACTCATTCGAGTCGCCCATTGGAGGGCTCATATTTCAAAGTGGGAGGTGTGGCCTCTAAGCCAAAATGACTGTCGCGCCTCTGAAGAGTGCAATGAGCTCGAAACGCGTCAGGCAAGAATCGACAGGCATGCTGTAAACTGGATCCGCTCACCGATCCGGCTTTTACCTCATGAAGGTTGCTGCAGTGGATGTCAGAGTGCGTCGCCACAGGGGGGAACCTTGGAGCTTTGATGTACACGCGGCCTTCCAGCCGCGGGAGATGTACCACCCGAAATTTTGGGGCCACAGAGCTCTATATCACGGAGTCTCAATGTGGAGGCATCCTTGGAGGATTAACAAGCCGGATGTGCAAGTGTAGGCCCATTGGTGGGCTTGAAATGTCTCAGACAGCGGCACATAACTGAGGCACACACCACTAGACCCACAAACCAATGCAGACTCATTTGAGTCGCCCATTGGAGGGCTCATATGTCAAAGTGTGAGGTTCGGCCTCTATGCCAAAATGACTGTCGCGCCTCTGAAGAGTGCAATGAGCACGAAACGCGTCAGGCGTGAATCACCAGGCATGCTGTAAACTGGATCCGTTCGCAGATCCGGCTTTTACCTCATGAAGGTTGCTGCAGTGGCTGTCAGAGTGCGTCTCCACAGGTGGGAACCTTGGAGCTTTGATGTACACGCGGCCTCCCAGCCGCGGTAGATGCACCACCCGAAAATTTGGGGCCACGGAGCTCTATATCACAGAGTCTCAATGTGGAGGCATCCATGGAGGATTGACAAGCTGGATGTGCAAGTGGAGGCCCATTGGTGGGCTTGAAATGTCTCAGACAGCGGCACATAACTGAGGCACACACCACTAGACCCACAAACCAATGCAGACTCATTTGAGTCGCTCATTGGAGGGCTCATATTTCTAAGTGGGAGGTGTGGCCTCTATGCCAAAATGACTGTCGCGCCTCTGAAGAGTGCAATGAGCACGAAACGCTTCAGGCGTGAATCGACAAGCATGCTGTAAATGGGATCCGCTCGCCGATCCGGCTTTTACCTCATGAAGGTTGCTGCAGTGGATGTCAGAGTGCGTCTCCACAGGTGGGAACCTTGGAGGTTTGAAGTACACGCGGCCTCCCAGCCGCGGGAGATGCACCACCCGAAAATTTGGGGCCACGGAGCTCTATATGACGGAGTCTCAATGTGGAGGCATCCATGGAGGATTGACAAGCTGGATGTGCAAGTGGAGGCCCATTGGTGGGCTTGAAATGTCTCAGACAGCGGCACATAACTGAGGCACACACCACTAGACGCACAAACCAACGCAGACTCATTTGAGTCGCCCATTGAGGGCTCATATTTCAAAGTGGGAGGTGTGGCCTCTATGCCAAAATGACTGTCGCGCCTCTGAAGAGTGCAATGAGCAAGAAACGCTTCAGGTGTGAATCGACAGGCATGCTGTAAACAGGATCCACTCGCCGATCCGGCTTTTACCTCATGAAGGTTGCTGCAGTGGATGTCAGAGTGCGTCTCCACAGGTGGGAACCTTGGAGCTTTGATGTACACGCGGCCTCGCAGCCGCGGTAGATGCACCACCCGAATATTTGGGGCCACGGAGCTCTATATCACGGAGTCTCAATGTGGAGGCATCCATGGAGGATTGACCAGCCGGATGTGCAAGTGGAGGCCAATTGGTGGGCTTGAAATGTCTCAGACAGTGACACATAACTGAGGCACACACCACTAGACCCACAAACCAACGCAGACTCATTCGAGTCACCCATTGGAGGGCTCATATTTCAAAGTGGGAGGTGTGGCCTATATGCCAAAATGACTGTCGCGCCTCTGAAGAGTGCAATGAGCACGAAACGCGTCAGGCGTGAATCACCAGGCATGTTGTAAACTGGTTCCGCTCGCAGATCCGGCTTTTACCTCATGAAGGTTGCTGCAGTGGCTGTCAGAGTGCGTCTCCACAGGTAGGAACCTTGGAGCTTTGATGTACACGCGGCCTCCCAGCCGCGGTAGATGCACCACCCGAAAGTTTGGGGCCACGGAGTTCTATATCACGGAGTCTCAATGTGGAGGCATCCATGGAGGATTGACAAGCCGGATGTGCAAGTGGAGGCCCATTGGTGGGATTGAAATGTCTCAGACAGCGGCACATAACTGAGGCACACACCACTAGACCCACAAACAAACGCAGACTCATTCGAGTCGCCCACTGGAAGGCTCATATTTCAAAGTGGGAGGTGTGGCCTTTATGCCAAAATGACTGTCGCGCCTCTGTAGAGTGCAATGAGCACGAAACGCGTCAGGCGTGAATCGACAGGCATGCTGTAAAGTGGATCCGCTCGCCGATCCGGCTTTTACCTCATGAAGGTTGCTGCAGTGGATGTGACAGTGTATCTCCACAGGTGGGAACATTGGAGCTTTGATGTACACGTGGCCTTCCAGCCGCGGGACATGCACCACCCGAAAATTTGGGGCCACGGAGCTCTATATCACGGAGTCTCAATGTGGAGGCATCAATGGAGGATTAACAAGCCGGATGTGCAAGTGGAGGCCCATTGGTGGGCTTGAAATGTCTCAGACAGCGGCACATAACTGAGGAACAGACCACTAGACCCACAAATCAACGCAGACTCATTTGAGTCGCCCATTGGAGGGCTCATATTACAAAGTGGGAGGTGTGGCCTATATGCCAAAATGACTGTCGCACCTCTGAGGAGTGCAATGAGCACGAAATGCGTCAGGCGTGAATCACCAGGCATGCTGTAAACTGGATCCGCTCGCTGATCCGGCTTTTACCTCATGAAGGTTGCTGCAGTGGCTGTCAGAGTGCGTCTCCACAGGTGGGAACCTTGGAGCTTTGATGTACACGCGGCCTCCCAGCCGCGGTAGATGCACCACCTGAAAATTTGGGGCCACGGAGCTCTATATCACGGAGTCTCAATGTGGAGGCATCCATGGAGGATTGACAAGCCAGATGTGCAAGTGGAGGCCCATTGGTGGGATTGAAATGTCTCAGACAGCGGCACATAACTGAGGCACACACCACTAGACCCACAAACCAACGCAGACTCATTTGAGTCGCCCATTGGAGGGCTCATATTTCAAAGTGGGAGGTGTGGCCTCTATGCCAAAATGACTGGCGCGCCTCTGAAGAGTGCAATGAGCACGAAACGCGCCAGGCGTGAATCGACAGGCATGCTGTAAACTGGATCCGCTTGCCGGTCCGGCTTTTACCTCATGAAGGTTGCTGCAGTGGATGTCAGAGTCCATCTCCACAGGTGGGAACCTTGGAGCTTTGATGTACACGGGGCCTTCCAGCCGCAGGAGATGCACCACCCGAAGATTTGGGGCCACGGAGCTCTATATCACGGAGTCTCAATGTGGAGGCATCCATGGAGGATTAACAAGCCGGATGTGCAAGTGGAGGCCCATTGGTGGGCTTGAAATGTCTCAGACAGCGGCACATAACTGAGGCACACACCACTAGACCCACAAACCAACGCAGACTCATTCGAGTCGCCCATTGGAGGGCTCATATTTCAAAGTGGGAGGTGTGGCCTCTATGCCAAAATGACTGTCGCGCCTCCGAAGACTGCAATGAGCTCGAAACGCGTCAGGCAAGAATCGACAGGCATGCTGTAAACTGGATCCGCTCACCGATCCGGCTTTTACCTCATGAAGGTTGCTGCAGTGGATGTCAGAGTGCGTCGCCACAGGGGGGAACCTTGGAGCTTTGATGTACACGCGGCCTTCCAGCCGCGGGAGATGCATCACCCGAAAATTTGGGGCCACAGAGCTCTATATCACGGAGTCTCAATGTGGAGGCATCCTTGGAGGATTAAGAAGCCGGATGTGCAAGTGTAGGCCCATTGGTGGGCTTGAAATGTCTCAGACAGCGGCACATAACTGAGGCACACACCACTAGACCCACAAACCAATGCAGACTCATTCGAGTCGCCCATTGGAGGGCTCATATTTCAACGTGTGAGGTGTGGCCTCTATGCCAAAATGACTGTCGCGCCTCTGAAGAGTGCAATGAGCACGAAACGCGTCAGGCGTGAATCGAAAGGCATGCTGTAAACTGGATCCGCTTGCCGGTCCGCCTTTTACCTCATGAAGGTTGCTGCAGTGGATGTCAGAGTGCATCTCCACAGGTGGGAACCTTGAAGCTTTGATGGACACGCGGCCTCCCAGCCGCGGGAGATGCACCACCCGAAAATTTGGGGCCACGGAGCTCTATATCACGGAGTCTCAATGTGGAGGCATCCATGAAGGATTGACAAGCCGGATGTGCAAGTGGAGGCCTATTGGTGGGCTTGAAATGTCTCAGACAGCGGCACATAACTGAGGCACACACCACTAGACCCACAAACCAACGCAGACTCATTCGAGTCGCCCACTGGAGGGCTCATATTTCAAAGTGGGAGGTGTGGCCTCTATGCCAAAATGACTGTCGCGCCTCTGAAGAGTGCAATGAACACGAAACGCTTCATGCATGAATCGACAAGCATGCTGTAAACGGGATCCGCTCGCCGATCCGGCTTTTACCTCATGAAGGGTGCTGCAGTGGATGTCAGAGTGCGTCTCCACAGGTGGGACCCATGGAGCTTTAATGTACACGCGGCCTCCCAGCCGCGGGAGATGCACCACCTGAAAATGTAGGGCGACGGAGCTCTATATCACGGAGTCTCAATGTGGAGGCATCCATGAAGGATTGACAAGCCGGATGTGCAAGTGGACGTCAGTTGGTGGGCTTGAAATGTCTCAGACAGCGGCACATAACTGAGGCACCCACCACTAGACCCACAAACCAACGCAGACTCATTTGAGTCGCCCATTGGAGGGCTCATATTTCAAAGCGGGAGGTGTGGCCTCTATGCCAAAATGACTGTCGCGCCTCTGAAGAGTGCAATAAGCACGACACGCGTCAGGCGTGAATTGACAGGCATGCTGTAAACTGGATCCACTCACCGATCCGGCTTTTACCTCATGAAGGTTGCTGCAGTGGATGTCAGAGTGCGTCTCCACAGGTGGGATCCTTGGAGGTTTGAAGTACATGCGGCCTCCCAGCCGCGGGAGATGCACCACCCGAAAGTTTGGGGCCACGGAGCTCTATATTACGGAGTCTCAATGTGGAGGCATCCATGGAGGATTGACAAGCCGGATGTGCAAGTGGAGGCCCATTGGTGGGATTGAAATGTCTCAGACAGCGGCACATAACTGAGGCACACACCACTAGACCCACAAACCAACGCAGACTCATTCGAGTCGCCCACTGGAAGGCTCATATTTCAAAGTGGGAGGTGTGGCCTCTATGCCAAAATGACTGTCGCACCTCTGAGGAGTGCAATGAGCACGAAATGCGTCAGGCGTGAATCGACAGGCATGCTGTAAACTGGATCCGCTCGCCGATCCGGCTTTTACCTCATGAAGGTTGCTGCAGTGGATGTGACAGTGCGTCTCCACAGGTGGGAACATTGGAGCTTTGATGTACACGTGGCCTTCCAGCCGCGGGACATGCACCACCCGAAAATTTGGGGCCACGGAGCTCTGTATCACGGAGTCTCAATGTGGAGGCATCCATGGAGGATTAACAAGCCGGATGTGCAAGTGGAGAACCATTGGTGGGCTTGAAATGTCTCAGACAGCGGCACATAACTGAGGCACGCACCACTAGACCCACAAACCAACGCAGACTCATTCGAGTCGCCCATTGGAGGGCTCATATTTCAAAGTGGGAGGTGTGACCTCTATGCCAAAATGACTGTCGCGCCTCTGAAGAGTCCAATGAGCTCGAAACGCGTCAGGCAAGAATCGACAGGCATGCTGTAAACTGGATCCGCTCACCGATCCGGCTTTTACCTCATGAAGGTTGCTGCAGTGGATGTCAGAGTGCGTCGCCACAGGGGGGAACCTTGGAGCTTTAATGTACACGCGGCCTTCCAGCCGCAGGAGATGCACCACATGAAAATTTTGGGGCCACGGAGCTCTATATCACGGAATGTCAATGTGGAGGCATCCATGGAGGATTAACAAGCCGGATGTGCAAGTGGAGGCCCATTGGTCGGCTTGAAATGTCTCAGACAGCGGCACATAACTGAGGCACACACCACTAGACCCACAAACCAACGCACACTCATTCGAGTCGACCATTGGAGGGCTCATATTTCAAAGTGGGAGGTGTGGCCTCTATGCCAAAATGACTGTTGCGCCTCTGAAGAGTGCAATGAGCACGAAACGCGTCAGGCGTGAATCACCAGGCATGCTGTAAACTGGATCCGCTCGCCGATCCGGCTTTTACCTCATGAAGGTTGCTGCAGTGGCTGTCAGAGTGCGTCTCCACAGGTGGGAACCTTGGAGCTTTGATGTACACGCGGCCTCCCAGCCGCGGTAGATGCACCACCCGAAAATTTGGGGCCACGGAGCTCTATATCACGGAGTCTCAATGTGGAGGCATCCATGGAGGATTGACAAGCCAGATGTGCAAGTGGAGGCCCATTGGTGGGCTTGAAATGTCTCAGACAGCGGCACATAACTGAGGCACACACCACTAGACCCACAAACCAACGCAGACTCATTTGAGTCGCCCATTGGAGGGCTCATATTTCAAAGTGGGAGGTGTGGCCTCTATGCCAAAATGACTGTCGCGCCTCTGAAGAGTGCAATGAGCACGAAACGCGTCAGGCGTGAATCGAAAGGCATGCTGTAAACTGGATCCGCTTGCCGGTCCTGCTTTTACCTCATGAAGGTTGCTGCAGTGGATGTCAGAGTGCATCTCCACAGGTGGGAACCTTGAAGCTTTGATGGACACGCGGCCTCACAGCCACGGGAGATGCACCACCCAAAAATTTGGGGCCACGGAGCTCTATATCACGGAGTCTCAATGTGGAGGCATCCATGAAGGATTGACAAGCCGGATGTGCAAGTGGAGGCCTATTGGTGGGCTTGAAATGTCTCAGACAGCGGCACATAACTGAGGCACACACCACTAGACCCACAAACCAACGCAGACTCATTCGAGTCGCCCACTGGAGGGCTCATATTTCAAAGTGGGAGGTGTGGCCTCTATGCCAAAATGACTGTCGCGCCTCTGAAGAGTGCAATGAGCACGAAACGCGTCAGGCGTGAATCGAGGCATGCTGTAAACTGGATCCGCTAGCCGATCCGGCTTTTTCCTCATGAAGGTTGCTGCAGTGAATGTCAGAGTGCGTTTCCACAGGTGGGAACATTGGAGCTTTGATGTACACGCGGTCTTCTAGCCGCGGGACATGCACCACCCGAAAATTTGGGGCCACGGAGCTCTATATCACGGAGTCTCAATGTGGAGGCATCAATGGAGGATTAACAAGCCGGATGTGCAAGTGGAGGCCCATTGGCGGGCTTGAAATGCCTCAGACAGCGGCACATAACTGAGGCACACACCACTAGACCCGCAAATCAACGCAGACTCATTTGAGTCGCCCATTGGAGGGCTCATATTTCAAAGTGGGAAATGTGGCCTATATGCCAAAATGACTGTCGCACCTCTGAGGAGTGCAATGAGCACGAAACGCGTCAGGCGTGAATCGACAGGCATGCTGTAAACTGGATCCGCTAGTCGATCCAGGTTTTACCTCATGAAGTTTGCTGCAGTGGATGTCAGAGTGCGTCTCCACAGGTGGGAACCTTGGAGCTTTAATGTACACGCGGCCTCCCAGCCGCGGGAGATGCACCACCCAAAAATTTGGGGCCACAGAGCTCTATATCACGGAGTCTCAATGTGGAGGCATCCATGGAGGATTAACAAGCCGGATGTGCAAGTGGAGGCCCATTGGTGGGCTTGAAATGTCTCAGACAGCGGCACATAACTGAGACACACACCACTAGACCCACAAACCAATGCAGACTCATTCGAGTCGCCCATTGGAGGGCTCATATTTTAAAGTGTGAGGTGTGGCCTCTATGCCAAAATGACTGTCGCGCCTCTGAAGAGTGCAATGAGCACGAAACGCGACAGGCGTGAATCACCAGGCATGTTGTAAACTGGATCCGCTCGCAGATCCGGCTTTTACCTCATGAAGGTTGCTGCAGTGGCTGTCAGAGTGCGTCTCCACAGGTGGGAACCTTGGAGCTTTGATGTACACGCGGCCTCCCAGCCGCGGTAGATGCACCACCCGAAAATTTGGGGCAACGGAGCTCTGTATCACGGAGTCTCAATGTGGACGCATCCATGGAGGATTGACAAGCCGGATGTGCAAGTGGAGGCCCATTGGTGGGCTTGAAATGTCTCAGACAGCGGCACATAACTGAGGCACACACCACTAGACCCACAAACCAACGCAGACTCATTTGAGTCGCCCATTGGAGAGCGCATATTTCAAAGTGTGAGGTGTGGCCTCTATGCCAAAATGACTGTCGCGCCTCTGAAGAGTGCAATGAACACGAAACGCTTCAGGCATGAATCGACAAGCATGCTGTAAACGGGATCCGCTCGCCGATCCGGCTTTTACCTCATGAAGGGTGCTGCAGTGGATGTCAGAGTGCGTCTCCACAGGTGGGAACCTTGGAGCTTTAATGTACACGCGGCCTCCCAGCCGCGGGAGATGCACCACCCAAAAATGTAGGGCGACGGAGCTCTATATCACGGAGTCTCAATGTGGAGGCATCCATGGAGGATTGACAAGCCGGATGTGCAAGTGGACGTCAGTTGGTGGGCTTGAAATGTCTCAGACAGCGGCACATAACTGAGGCACCCACCACTAGACCCACAAACCAACGCAGACTCATTTGAGTCGCCCATTGGAGGGCTCATATTTCAAAGTGGGAGGTGTGGCCTCTATGCCAAAATGACTGTCGCGCCTCTGAAGAGTGCAATAAGCACGACACACGTCAGGCGTGAATCGACAGGCATGCTGTAAACTGGATCCACTCACCGATCCGGCTTTTACCTCATGAAGGTTGCTGCAGTGGATGTGACAGTGCGTCTCCACAGGTGGGAACATTGGAGCTTTGATGTACACGTGGCCTTCCAGCCGCGGGACATGCACCACCCGAAAATTTGGGGCCACGGAGCTCTGTATCACGGAGTCTCAATGTGGAGGCATCAATGGAGGATTAACAAGCCGGATGTGCAAGTGGAGGCCCATTGGTGGGCTTGAAATGTCTCAGACAGCGGCACATAACTGAGGAACACACCACTAGACCCACAAATCAACGCAGACTCATTGGAGTCGCCCATTGGAGGGCTCATATTACAAAGTGGGAGGTGTGGCCTATATGCCAAAATGACTGTCGCACCTCTGAGGAGTGCAATGAGCACGAAATGCGTCAGGCGTGAATCGACAGGCATGCTGTAAACTGGATCGGCTCGCCGATCCGGCTTTTACCTCATGAAGGTTGCTGCAGTGGATGTCAGAGTGCGTCTCCACAGGTCGGAACCTTGGAGCTTTGATGTACACGAGGCCTTCCAGCCGCGGGAGATGCACCACCCGAAAATTTGGGGCCACGGAGCTCTGTATCACGGAGTCTCAATGTGGAGGCATCCATGGAGGATTAACAAGCCGGATGTGCAAGTGGAGGCCCATTGGTGGGCTTGAAATGTCTCAGACAGCGGCACATAACTGAGGCACACACCACTAGACCCACAAACCAACGCAGACTCATTCGAGTCGCCCATTGAAGGGCTCATATTGCAAAGTGGGAGGTGTGGCCTCTATGCCAAAATGACTGTCGCGCCTCTGAAGAGTGCAATGAGCACGAAACGCGTCAGGCGTGAATCGACAGGCATGCTGTAAACTGGATCCGCTTGCCGTTCCGGCTTTTACCTCATGAAGGTTGCTGCAGTGGATGTCAGAGTGCATCTCCACAGGTGGGAACCTTGGAGCTTTGATGTACACGCGGCCTTCCAGCCGCAGGAGATGCACCACCCGAAAATTTGGGGCCACGGAGCTCTATATCACGGAGTCTCAATGTGGAGGCATCCATGGAGGATTAACAAGCCGGATGTGCAAGTGGAGGCCCATTGGTGGGCTTGAAATGTCTCAGACAGCGGCACATAACTGAGGCACACACCACTAGACCCACAAACCAACGCAGACTCATTCGAGTCGCCCATTGGAGGGCTCATATTTCAAAGTGGGAGGTGTGGCCTCTATGCCAAAATGACTGTCGCGCCTCTGAAGAGTGCAATGAGCTCGAAACGCGTCAGGCAAGAATCGACAGGCATGCTGTAAACTGGATCCGCTCACCGATCCGGCTTTTACCTCATGAAGGTTGCTGCAGTGGATGTCAGAGTGCGTCGCCACAGGGGGGAACCTTGGAGCTTTGATGTACACGCGGCCTTCCAGCCGCGGGAGATGCACCACCCGAAAATTTGGGGCCACAGAGCTCTATATCACGGAGTCTCAATGTGGAGGCATCCTTGGAGGATTAACAAGCCGGATGTGCAAGTGTAGGCCCATTGGTGGGCTTGAAATGTCTCAGACAGCGGCACATAACTGAGGCACACACCAATAGACCCACAAACCAATGCAGACTCATTCGAGTCACCCATTGGAGGGCTCATATTTCAAAGTGTGAGGTGTGGCCTCTATGCCAAAATGACTGTCGCGCCTCTGAAGAGGGCAATGAGCACGAAACGCGTCAGGCGTGAATCACCAGGCATGCTGTAAACTGGATCCGCTCGCCGATCCGGCTTTTACCTCATGAAGGTTGCTGCAGTGGCTGTCAGAGTGCGTCTCCACAGGTGGGAACCTTGGAGCTTTGATGTACACGTGGCCTCCCAGCCGCGGTAGATGCACCACCCGAAAATTTGGGGCCACGGAGCTCTATATCACGGAGTCTCAATGTGGAGGCATCCATGGAGGATTGACAAGCCAGATGTGTAAGTGGAGGCCCATTGGTGGGCTTGAAATGTCTCAGACAGCGGCACATAACTGAGGCACACACCACTAGACCCACAAACCAACGCAGACTCATTTGAGTCGCCCATTGGAGGGCTCATATTTCAAAGTGGGAGGTGTGGCCTCTATGCCAAAATGACTGTCGCGCCTCTGAAGAGTGCAATGAGCACGAAACGCGTCAGGCGTGAATCGACAGGCATGCTGTAAACTGGATCCGCTTGCCGGTCCGGCTTTTACCTCATGAAGGTTGCTGCAGTGGATGTCAGAGTGCATCTCCACAGGTGGGAACCTTGAAGCTTTGATGGACACGCGGCCTCCCAGCCGCGGGAGATGCACCACCCGAAAATTTGGGGCCACGGAGCTCTATATCACGGAGTCTCAATGTGGAGGCATCCATGGAGGATTGACAAGCCGGATGTGCAAGTGGAGGCCTATTGGTGGGCTTGAAATGTCTCAGACAGCGGCACATAACTGAGGCACACACCACTAGACCCACAAACCAACGCAGACTCATTCAAGTCGCCCACTGGAGGGCTCATATTTCAAAGTGGGAGGTGTGGCCTCTATGCCAAAATGACTGTCGCGCCTCTGAAGAGTGCAATGAGCACGAAACGCGTCAGGCGTGAATCGACAGGCATGCTGTAAACTGGACCCGCTAGCCGATCCGGCTTTTTCCTCATGAAGGTTGCTGCAGTGGATGTCAGAGTGCGTCTCCACAGGTGGGAACATTGGAGCTTTGATGTACACGCGGTCTTCTAGCCGCGGGACATGCACCACCCGAAAATTTGGGGCCACGGAGCTCTATATCACGGAGTCTCAATGTGGAGACATCAATGGAGGATTAACAAGCCGGATGTGCAAGTGGAGGCCCATTGGCGGGCTTGAAATGTCTCAGACAGCGGCACATAACTGAGGCACACACCACTAGACCCGCAAATCAACGCAGACTCATTTGAGTCGCCCATTGGAGGGCTCATATTTCAAAGTGGGAGGTGTGGCCTATATGCCAAAATGACTGTCGCACCTCTGAGGAGTGCAATGAGCACGAAACGCGTCAGGCGTGAATCGACAGGCATGCTGTAAACTGGATCCGCTCGTCGATCCAGGTTTTACCTCATGAAGTTTGCTGCAGTGGATGTCAGAGTGCGTCTCCACAGGTGGGAACCTTGGAGCTTTGACGTACACGCGGCCTCCCAGCCGCGGGAGATGCACCATCCGAAAATTTGGGGCCACGGAGCTCTATATCACGGAGTCACAATGTGGAGGCATCCATGGAGGATTGACAAGCCGGATGTGCAAGTGGAGGCCCACTGGTGGGCTTGAAATGTCTCAGACAGCGGCACATAACTGAGGCACACACCACTAGACCCACAAACCAATGCAGAGTCATTTGAGTCGCCCATTGGAGGGCTCATATTTCAAAGTGGGATGTGTGGCCTCTATGCCAAAATGACTGTCGCGCCTCTGAAAAGGGCAATGAGCACGAAACGCGTCAGGCATGAATCGACAGGCATGCTGTAAACTGGATCGGCTCGCCGATCCGGCTTTTACCTCATGAAGGTTGCTGCAGTGGATGTCAGAGTGCGTCTCCACAGGTCGGAACCTTGGAGCTTTGATGTACACGTGGCCTTCCAGCCGCGGGAGATGCACCACCCAAAAATTTGGGGCCACGGAGCTCAATATCACGGAGTCTCAATGTGGAGGCATCCATGGAGGATTAACAAGCCGGATGTGCAAGTGGAGGCCCATTGGTGGGCTTGAAATGTCTCAGACAGTGGCACATAACTGAGGCACACACCACTAGACCCACAAACCAACGCAGACTCATTCGAGTCGCCCATTGGAGGGCTCATATTTCAAAGTGGGAGGTGTGGCCTCTAAGCCAAAATGACTGTCGCGCCTCTGAAGAGTGCAATGAGCTCGAAACGCGTCAGGCAAGAATCGACAGGCATGCTGTAAACTGGATCCGCTCACCGATCCGGCTTTTACCTCATGAAGGTTGCTGCAGTGGATGTCAGAGTGCGTCGCCACAGGGGGGAACCTTGGAGCTTTGATGTACACGCGGCCTTCCAGCCGCGGGAGATGTACCACCTGAAATTTTGGGGCCACAGAGCTCTATATCACGGAGTCTCAATGTGGAGGCATCCTTGGAGGATTAACAAGCCGGATGTGCAAGTGTAGGCCCATTGGTGGGCTTGAAATGTCTCAGACAGCGGCACATAACTGAGGCACACACCACTAGACCCACAAACCAATGCAGACTCATTCGAGTCGCCCATTGGAGGGCTCATATGTCAAAGTGTGAGGTTCGGCCTCTATGCCAAAATGACTGTCGCGCCTCTGAAGAGTGCAATGAGCACGAAACGCGTCAGGCGTGAATCACCAGGCATGCTGTAAACTGGATCCGTTCGCAGATCCGGCTTTTACCTCATGAAGGTTGCTGCAGTGGCTGTCAGAGTGCGTCTCCACAGGTGGGAACCTTGGAGCTTTGATGTACACGCGGCCTCCCAGCCGCGGTAGATGCACCACCCGAAAATTTGGGGCCACGGAGCTCTATATCACGGAGTCTCAATGTGGAGGCATCCATGGAGGATTGACAAGCTGGATGTGCAAGTGGAGGCCCATTGGTGGGCTTGAAATGTCTCAGACAGCGGCACATAACTGAGGCACACACCACTAGACCCACAAACCAATGCAGACTCATTTGAGTCGCTCATTGGAGGGCTCATATTTCTAAGTGGGAGGTGTGGCCTCTATGCCAAAATGACTGTCGCGCCTCTGAAGAGTGCAATGAGCACGAAACGCTTCAGGCGTGAATCGACAAGCATGCTGTAAATGGGATCCGCTCGCCGATCCGGCTTTTACCTCATGAAGGGTGCTGCAGTGGATGTCAGAGTGCGTCTCCACAGGTGGGAACCTTGGAGCTTTGATGTACACGCGGCCTCCTAGCCGCGGGAGATGCACCACCTGAAAATTTAGGGCCACGGAGCTCTATATCACGGAGTCTCAATGTGGAGGCATCCATGGAGGATTGACAAGCCGGATGTGCAAGTGGACGTCAGTTGGTGGGCTTGAAATGTCTCAGACAGCGGCACATAACTGAGGCACCCACCACTAGACCCACAAACCAACGCAGACTCATTTGAGTCGCCCATTGGAGGGCTCATATTTCAAAGTGGGAGGTGTGGCCTCTATGCCAAAATGACTGTCGCGCCTCTGAAGAGTGCAATAAGCACGACACGCGTCAGGCGTGAATCGACAAGCATGCTGTAAACTGGATCCACTCACCGATCCGGGTTTTACCTCATGAAGGTTGCTGCAGTGGATGTCAGAGTGCGTCTCCACAGGTGGGAACCTTGGAGGTTTGAAGTACACGCGGCCTCCCAGCCGCGGGAGATGCACCACCCGAAAATTTGGGGCCACGGAGCTCTATATGACGGAGTCTCAATGTGGAGGCATCCATGGAGGATTGACAAGCTGGATGTGCAAGTGGAGGCCCATTGGTGGGCTTGAAATGTCTCAGACAGCGGCACATAACTGAGGCACACACCACTAGACGCACAAACAAACGCAGACTCATTTGAGTCGCCCATTGAGGGCTCATATTTCAAAGTGGGAGGTGTGGCCTCTATGCCAAAATGACTGTCGCGCCTCTGAAGAGTGCAATGAGCAAGAAACGCTTCAGGTGTGAATCGACAGGCATGCTGTAAACAGGATCCACTCGCCGATCCGGCTTTTACCTCATGAAGGTTGCTGCAGTGGATGTCAGAGTGCGTCTCCACAGGTGGGAACCTTGGAGCTTTGATGTACACGCGGCCTCGCAGCCGCGGTAGATGCACCACCCGAAAATTTGGGGCCACGGAGCTCTATATCACGGAGTCTCAATGTGGAGGCATCCATGGAGGATTGACCAGCCGGATGTGCAAGTGGAGGCCAATTGGTGGGCTTGAAATGTCTCAGACAGTGACACATAACTGAGGCACACACCACTAGACCCACAAACCAACGCAGACTCATTCGAGTCACCCATTGGAGGGCTCATATTTCAAAGTGGGAGGTGTGGCCTATATGCCAAAATGACTGTCGCGCCTCTGAAGAGTGCAATGAGCACGAAACGCGTCAGGCGTGAATCACCAGGCATGTTGTAAACTGGATCCGCTCGCAGATCCGGCTTTTACCTCATGAAGGTTGCTGCAGTGGCTGTCAGAGTGCGTCTCCACAGGTGGGAACCTTGGAGCTTTGATGTACACGCGGCCTCGCAGCCGCGGTAGATGCACCACCCGAAAATTTGGGGCCACGGAGCTCTATATCACGGAGTCTCAATGTGGAGGCATCCTTGGAGGATTAACAAGCCGGATGTGCAAGTGTAGGCCCATTGGTGGGCTTGAAATGTCTCAGACAGCGGCACATAACTGAGGCACACACCACTAGACCCACAAACCAACGCAGACTCATTCGAGTCGCCCATTGGAGGGCTCATATGTCAAAGTGTGAGGTTTGGCCTCTATGCCAAAATGACTGTCGCGCCTCTGAAGAGTGCAATGAGCACGAAACGCGTCAGGCGTGAATCACCAGGCATGCTGTAAACTGGATCCGTTCGCAGATCCAGCTTTTACCTCATGAAGGTTGCTGCAGTGGCTGTCAGAGTGCGTCTCCACAGGTGGGTACCTTGGAGCTTTGATGTACACGCGGCCTCCCAGCCGCGGTAGATGCACCACCCGAAAATTTGGGGCCACGGAGCTCTATATCACGGAGTCTCAATGTGGAGGCATCCATGGAGGATTGACAAGCTGGATGTGCAAGTGGAGGCCCATTGGTGGGCTTGAAATGTCTCAGACAGCGGCACATAACTGAGGCACACACCACTAGACCCACAAACCAATGCAGACTCATTTGAGTCGCTCATTGGAGGGCTCATATTTCTAAGTGGGAGGTGTGGCCTCTATGCCAAAATGACTGTCGCGCCTCTGAAGAGTGCAATGAGCATGAAACGCTTCAGGCGTGAATCGACAAGCATGCTGTAAATGGGATCCGCTCGCCGATCCGTCTTTTACCTCATGAAGGGTGCTGCAGTGGATGTCAGAGTGCGTCTCCACAGGTGGGAACCTTGGAGCTTTGATGTACACGCGGCCTCCTAGCCGCGGGAGATTCACCACCTGAAAATTTAGGGCCACGGAGCTCTATATCACGGAGTCTCAATGTGGAGGCATCCATGGAGGATTGACAAGCCGGATGTGCAAGTGGACGTCAGTTGGTGGGCTTGAAATGTCTCAGACAGCGGCACATAACTGAGGCACCCACCACTAGACCCACAAACCAACGCAGACTCATTTGAGTCGCCCATTGGAGGGCTCATATTTCAAAGTGGGAGGTGTGGCCTCTATGCCAAAATGACTGTCGCGCCTCTGAAGAGTGCAATAAGCACGACACGCGTCAGGCGTGAATCGACAGGCATGCTGTAAACTGGATCCACTCACCGATCCGGGTTTTACCTCATGAAGGTTGCTGCAGTGGATGTCAGAGTGCGTCTCCACAGGTGGGAACCTTGGAGGTTTGAAGTACACGCGGCCTCCCAGCCGCGGGAGATGCACCACCCGAAAATTTGGGGCCACGGAGCTCTATATGACGGAGTCTCAATGTGGAGGCATCCATGGAGGATTGACAAGCTGGATGTGCAAGTGGAGGCCCATTGGTGGGCTTGAAATGTCTCAGACAGCGGCACATAACTGAGGCACACACCACTAGACGCACATACCAACGCAGACTCATTTGAGTCGCCCATTGAGGGCTCATATTTCAAAGTGGGAGGTGTGGCCTCTATGCCAAAATGACTGTCGCGCCTCTGAAGAGTGCAATGAGCAAGAAACGCTTCAGGTGTGAATCGACAGGCATGCTGTAAACAGGATCCACTCGCCGATCCGGCTTTTACCTCATGAAGGTTGCTGCAGTGGATGTCAGAGTGCGTCTCCACAGGTGGGAACCATGGAGCTTTGATGTACACGCGGCCTCGCAGCCGCGGTAGATGCACCACCCGAAAATTTGGGGCCACGGAGCTCTATATCACGGAGTCTCAATGTGGAGGCATCCATGGAGGATTGACCAGCCGGATGTGCAAGTGGAGGCCAATTGGTGGGCTTGAAATGTCTCAGACAGTGACACATAACTGAGGCACACACCACTAGACCCACAAACCAACGCAGACTCATTCGAGTCACCCATTGGAGGGCTCATATTTCAAAGTGGGAGGTGTGGCCTATATGCCAAAATGACTGTCGCGCCTCTGAAGAGTGCAATGAGCACGAAACGCGTCAGGCGTGAATCACCAGGCATGTTGTAAACTGGATCCGCTCGCAGATCCGGCTTTTACCTCATGAAGGTTGCTGCAGTGGCTGTCAGAGTGCGTCTCCACAGGTGGGAACCTTGGAGCTTTGATGTACACGCGGCCTCGCAGCCGCGGTAGATGCACCACCCGAAAATTTGGGGCCACGGAGCTCTATATCACGGAGTCTCAATGTGGAGGCATCCTTGGAGGATTAACAAGCCGGATGTGCAAGTGTAGGCCCATTGGTGGGCTTGAAATGTCTCAGACAGCGGCACATAACTGAGGCACACACCAATAGACCCACAAACCAATGCAGACTCATTCGAGTCACCCATTGGAGGGCTCATATTTCAAAGTGTGAGGTGTGGCCTCTATGCCAAAATGACTGTCGCGCCTCTGAAGAGGGCAATGAGCACGAAACGCGTCAGGCGTGAATCACCAGGCATGCTGTAAACTGGATCCGCTCGCCGATCTGGCTTTTACCTCATGAAGGTTGCTGCAGTGGCTGTCAGAGTGCGTCTCCACAGGTGGGAACCTTGGAGCTTTGATGTACACGCGGCCTCCCAGCCGCGGTAGATGCACCACCCGAAAATTTGGGGCCACGGAGCTCTATATCACGGAGTCTCAATGTGGATGCATCCATGGAGGATTGACAAGCCAGATGTGTAAGTGGAGGCCCATTGGTGGGCTTGAAATGTCTCAGACAGCGGCACATAACTGAGGCACACACCACTAGACCCACAAACCAACGCAGACTCATTTGAGTCGCCCATTGGAGGGCTCATATTTCAAAGTGGGAGGTGTGGCCTCTATGCCAAAATGACTGTCGCGCCTCTGAAGAGTGCAATGAGCACGAAACGCGTCAGGCGTGAATCGACAGGCATGCTGTAAACTGGATCCGCTTGCCGGTCCGGCTTTTACCTCATGAAGGTTGCTGCAGTGGATGTCAGAGTGCATCTCCACAGGTGGGAACCTTGAAGCTTTGATGGACACGCGGCCTCCCAGCCGCGGGAGATGCACCACCCGAAAATTTGGGGCCACGGAGCTCTATATCACGGAGTCTCAATGTGGAGGCATCCATGGAGGATTGACAAGCCGGATGTGCAAGTGGAGGCCTATTGGTGGGCTTGAAATGTCTCAGACAGCGGCACATAACTGAGGCACACACCACTAGACCCACAAACCAACGCAGACTCATTCAAGTCGCCCACTGGAGGGCTCATATTTCAAAGTGGGAGGTGTGGCCTCTATGCCAAAATGACTGTCGCGCCTCTGAAGAGTGCAATGAGCACGAAACGCGTCAGGCGTGAATCGACAGGCATGCTGTAAACTGGACCCGCTAGCCGATCCGGCTTTTTCCTCATGAAGGTTGCTGCAGTGGATGTCAGAGTGCGTCTCCACAGGTGGGAACATTGGAGCTTTGATGTACACGCGGTCTTCTAGCCGCGGGACATGCACCACCCGAAAATTTGGGGCCACGGAGCTCTATATCACGGAGTCTCAATGTGGAGACATCAATGGAGGATTAACAAGCCGGATGTGCAAGTGGAGGCCCATTGGCGGGCTTGAAATGTCTCAGACAGCGGCACATAACTGAGGCACACACCACTAGACCCGCAAATCAACGCAGACTCATTTGAGTCGCCCATTGGAGGGCTCATATTTCAAAGTGGGAGGTGTGGCCTATATGCCAAAATGACTGTCGCACCTCTGAGGAGTGCAATGAGCACGAAACGCGTCAGGCGTGAATCGACAGGCATGCTGTAAACTGGATCCGCTCGTCGATCCAGGTTTTACCTCATGAAGTTTGCTGCAGTGGATGTCAGAGTGCGTCTCCACAGGTGGGAACCTTGGAGCTTTGACGTACACGCGGCCTCCCAGCCGCGGGAGATGCACCATCCGAAAATTTGGGGCCACGGAGCTCTATATCACGGAGTCACAATGTGGAGGCATCCATGGAGGATTGACAAGCCGGATGTGCAAGTGGAGGCCCACTGGTGGGCTTGAAATGTCTCAGACAGCGGCACATAACTGAGGCACACACCACTAGACCCACAAACCAATGCAGAGTCATTTGAGTCGCCCATTGGAGGGCTCATATTTCAAAGTGGGATGTGTGGCCTCTATGCCAAAATGACTGTCGCGCCTCTGAAAAGGGCAATGAGCACGAAACGCGTCAGGCATGAATCGACAGGCATGCTGTAAACTGGATCGGCTCGCCGATCCGGCTTTTACCTCATGAAGGTTGCTGCAGTGGATGTCAGAGTGCGTCTCCACAGGTCGGAACCTTGGAGCTTTGATGTACACGTGGCCTTCCAGCCGCGGGAGATGCACCACCCAAAAATTTGGGGCCACGGAGCTCAATATCACGGAGTCTCAATGTGGAGGCATCCATGGAGGATTAACAAGCCGGATGTGCAAGTGGAGGCCCATTGGTGGGCTTGAAATGTCTCAGACAGTGGCACATAACTGAGGCACACACCACTAGACCCACAAACCAACGCAGACTCATTCGAGTCGCCCATTGGAGGGCTCATATTTCAAAGTGGGAGGTGTGGCCTCTAAGCCAAAATGACTGTCGCGCCTCTGAAGAGTGCAATGAGCTCGAAACGCGTCAGGCAAGAATCGACAGGCATGCTGTAAACTGGATCCGCTCACCGATCCGGCTTTTACCTCATGAAGGTTGCTGCAGTGGATGTCAGAGTGCGTCGCCACAGGGGGGAACCTTGGAGCTTTGATGTACACGCGGCCTTCCAGCCGCGGGAGATGTACCACCCGAAATTTTGGGGCCACAGAGCTCTATATCACGGAGTCTCAATGTGGAGGCATCCTTGGAGGATTAACAAGCCGGATGTGCAAGTGTAGGCCCATTGGTGGGCTTGAAATGTCTCAGACAGCGGCACATAACTGAGGCACACACCACTAGACCCACAAACCAATGCAGACTCATTCGAGTCGCCCATTGGAGGGCTCATATGTCAAAGTGTGAGGTTCGGCCTCTATGCCAAAAGGACTGTCGCGCCTCTGAAGAGTGCAATGAGCACGAAACGCGTCAGGCGTGAATCACCAGGCATGCTGTAAACTGGATCCGTTCGCAGATCCGGCTTTTACCTCATGAAGGTTGCTGCAGTGGCTGTCAGAGTGCGTCTCCACAGGTGGGAACCTTGGAGCTTTGATGTACACGCGGCCTCCCAGCCGCGGTAGATGCACCACCCGAAAATTTGGGGCCACGGAGCTCTATATCACGGAGTCTCAATGTGGAGGCATCCATGGAGGATTGACAAGCTGGATGTGCAAGTGGAGGCCCATTGGTGGGCTTGAAATGTCTCAGACAGCGGCTCATAACTGAGGCACACACCACTAGACCCACAAACCAATGCAGACTCATTTGAGTCGCTCATTGGAGGGCTCATATTTCTAAGTGGGAGGTGTGGCCTCTATGCCAAAATGACTGTCGCGCCTCTGAAGAGTGCAATGAGCACGAAACGCTTCAGGCGTGAATCGACAAGCATGCTGTAAATGGGATCCGCTCGCCGATCCGGCTTTTACCTCATGAAGGGTGCTGCAGTGGATGTCAGAGTGCGTCTCCACAGGTGGGAACCTTGGAGCTTTGATGTACACGCGGCCTCCTAGCCGCGGGAGATGCACCACCTGAAAATTTAGGGCCACGGAGCTCTATATCACGGAGTCTCAATGTGGAGGCATCCATGGAGGATTGACAAGCCGGATGTGCAAGTGGACGTCAGTTGGTGGGCTTGAAATGTCTCAGACAGCGGCACATAACTGAGGCACCCACCACTAGACCCACAAACCAACGCAGACTCATTTGAGTCGCCCATTGGAGGGCTCATATTTCAAAGTGGGAGGTGTGGCCTCTATGCCAAAATGACTGTCGCGCCTCTGAAGAGTGCAATAAGCACGACACGCGTCAGGCGTGAATCGACAGGCATGCTGTAAACTGGATCCACTCACCGATCCGGGTTTTACCTCATGAAGGTTGCTGCAGTGGATGTCAGAGTGCGTCTCCACAGGTGGGAACCTTGGAGGTTTGAAGTACACGCGGCCTCCCAGCCGCGGGAGATGCACCACCCGAAAATTTGGGGCCACGGAGCTCTATATGACGGAGTCTCAATGTGGAGGCATCCATGGAGGATTGACAAGCTGGATGTGCAAGTGGAGGCCCATTGGTGGGCTTGAAATGTCTCAGACAGCGGCACATAACTGAGGCACACACCACTAGACGCACAAACCAACGCAGACTCATTTGAGTCGCCCATTGAGGGCTCATATTTCAAAGTGGGAGGTGTGGCCTCTATGCCAAAATGACTGTCGCGCCTCTGAAGACTGCAATGAGCAAGAAACGCTTCAGGTGTGAATCGACAGGCATGCTGTAAACAGGATCCACTCGCCGATCCGGCTTTTACCTCATGAAGGTTGCTGCAGTGGATGTCAGAGTGCGTCTCCACAGGTGGGAACCTTGGAGCTTTGATGTACACGCGGCCTCGCAGCCGCGGTAGATGCACCACCCGAAAATTTGGGGCCACGGAGCTCTATATCACGGAGTCTCAATGTGGAGGCATCCATGGAGGATTGACCAGCCGGATGTGCAAGTGGAGGCCAATTGGTGGGCTTGAAATGTCTCAGACAGTGACACATAACTGAGGCACACACCACTAGACCCACAAACCAACGCAGACTCATTCGAGTCACCCATTGGAGGGCTCATATTTCAAAGTGGGAGGTGTGGCCTATATGCCAAAATGACTGTCGCGCCTCTGAAGAGTGCAATGAGCACGAAACGCGTCAGGCGTGAATCACCAGGCATGTTGTAAACTGGATCCGCTCGCAGATCCGGCTTTTACCTCATGAAGGTTGCTGCAGTGGCTGTCAGAGTGCGTCTCCACAGGTGGGAACCTTGGAGCTTTGATGTACACGCGGCCTCCCAGCCGCGGTAGATGCACCACCCGAAAGTTTGGGGCCACGGAGTTCTATATCACGGAGTCTCAATGTGGAGGCATCCATGGAGGATTGACAAGCCGGATGTGCAAGTGGAGGCCCATTGGTGGGATTGAAATGTCTCAGACAGCGGCACATAACTGAGGCACACACCACTAGACCCACAAACAAACGCAGACTCATTCGAGTCGCCCACTGGAAGGCTCATATTTCAAAGTGGGATGTGTGGCCTTTATGCCAAAATGACTGTCGCGCCTCTGCAGAGTGCAATGAGCACGAAACGCGTCAGGCGTGAATCGACAGGCATGCTGTAAAGTGGATCCGCTCGCCGATCCGGCTTTTACCTCATGAGGGTTGCTGCAGTGGATGTGACAGTGCATCTCCACAGGTGGGAACATTGGAGCTTTGATGTACACGTGGCCTTCCAGCCGCGGGACATGCACCACCCGAAAATTTGGGGCCACGGAGCTCTATATCACGGAGTCTCAATGTGGAGGCATCAATGGAGGATTAACAAGCCGGATGTGCAAGTGGAGGCCCATTGGTGGGCTTGAAATGTCTCAGACAGCGGCACATAACTGAGGAACAGACCACTAGACCCACAAATCAACGCAGACTCATTCGAGTCGCCCATTGGAGGGCTCATATTTCAAAGTGGGAGGTGTGGCCTCTAAGCCAAAATGACTGTCGCGCCTCTGAAGAGTGCAATGAGCTCGAAACGCGTCAGGCAAGAATCGACAGGCATGCTGTAAACTGGATCCGCTCACCGATCCGGCTTTTACCTCATGAAGGTTGCTGCAGTGGATGTCAGAGTGCGTCGCCACAGGGGGGAACCTTGGAGCTTTGATGTACACGCGGCCTTCCAGCCGCGGGAGATGTACCACCCGAAATTTTGGGGCCACAGAGCTCTATATCACGGAGTCTCAATGTGGAGGCATCCTTGGAGGATTAACAAGCCGGATGTGCCAGTGTAGGCCCATTGGTGGGCTTGAAATGTCTCAGACAGCGGCACATAACTGAGGCACACACCACTAGACCCACAAACCAATGCAGACTCATTCGAGTCACCCATTGGAGGGCTCATATTTCAAAGTGTGAGGTGTGGCCTCTATGCCAAAATGACTGTCGCGCCTCTGAAGAGTGCAATGAGCACGAAACGCGTCAGGCGTGAATCACCAGGCATGCTGTAAACTGGATCCGCTCGCTGATCCGGCTTTTACCTCATGAAGGTTGCTGCAGTGGCTGTCAGAGTGCGTCTCCACAGGTGGGAACCTTGGAGCTTTGATGTACACGCGGCCTCCCAGCCGCGGTGAATGCACCACCCGAAAATTTGGGGCCACGGAGCTCTATATCACGGAGTCTCAATGTGGAGGCATCCATGGAGGATTGACAAGCCAGATGTGCAAGTGGAGGCCCATTGGTGGGATTGAAATGTCTCAGACAGCGGCACATAACTGAGGCACACACCACTAGACCCACAAACCAACGCAGACTCATTTGAGTCGCCCATTGGAGGGCTCATATTTCAAAGTGGGAGGTGTGGCCTCTATGCCAAAATGACTGTCGCGCCTCTGAAGAGTGCAATGAGCACGAAACGCGTCAGGCGTGAATCGACAGGCATGCTGTAAACTGGATCCGCTTGCCGGTCCGGCTTTTACCTCATGAAGGTTGCTGCAGTGGATGTCAGAGTCCATCTCCACAGGTGGGAACCTTGGAGCTTTGATGTACACGCGGCCTTCCAGCCGCAGGAGATGCACCACCCGAAAATTTGGGGCCACGGAGCTCTATATCACGGAGTCTCAATGTGGAGGCATCCATGGAGGATTAACAAGCCGGATGTGCAAGTGGAGGCCCATTGGTGGGCTTGAAATGTCTCAGACAGCGGCACATAACTGAGGCACACACCACTAGACCCACAAACCAACGCAGACTCATTCGAGTCGCCCATTGGAGGGCTCATATTTCAAAGTGGGAGGTGTGGCCTCTATGCCAAAATGACTGTCGCGCCTCTGAAGACTGCAATGAGCTCGAAACGCGTCAGGCAAGAATCGACAGGCATGCTGTAAACTGGATCCGCTCACCGATCCGGCTTTTACCTCATGAAGGTTGCTGCAGTGGATGTCAGAGTGCGTCGCCACAGGGGGGAACCTTGGAGCTTTGATGTACACGCGGCCTTCCAGCCGCGGGAGATGCACCACCCGAAAATTTGGGGCCACAGAGCTCTATATCACGGAGTCTCAATGTGGAGGCATCCTTGGAGGATTAAGAAGCCGGATGTGCAAGTGTAGGCCCATTGGTGGGCTTGAAATGTCTCAGACAGCGGCACATAACTGAGGCACACACCACTAGACCCACAAACCAATGCAGACTCATTCGAGTCGCCCATTGGAGGGCTCATATTTCAACGTGTGAGGTGTGGCCTCTATGCCAAAATGACTGTCGCGCCTCTGAAGAGTGCAATGAGCACGAAACGCGTCAGGCGTGAATCGAAAGGCATGCTGTAAACTGGATCCGCTTGCCGGTCCGCCTTTTACCTCATGAAGGTTGCTGCAGTGGATGTCAGAGTGCATCTCCACAGGTGGGAACCTTGAAGCTTTGATGGACACGCGGCCTCCCAGCCGCGGGAGATGCACCACCCGAAAATTTGGGGCCACGGAGCTCTATATCACGGAGTCTCAATGTGGAGGCATCCATGAAGGATTGACAAGCCGGATGTGCAAGTGGAGGCCTATTGGTGGGCTTGAAATGTCTCAGACAGCGGCACATAACTGAGGCACACACCACTAGACCCACAAACCAACGCAGACTCATTCGAGTCGCCCACTGGAGGGCTCATATTTCAAAGTGGGAGGTGTGGCCTCTATGCCAAAATGACTGTCGCGCCTCTGAAGAGTGCAATGAACACGAAACGCTTCATGCATGAATCGACAAGCATGCTGTAAACGGGATCCGCTCGCCGATCCGGCTTTTACCTCATGAAGGGTGCTGCAGTGGATGTCAGAGTGCGTCTCCACAGGTGGGAACCTTGGAGCTTTAATGTACACGCGGCCTCCCAGCCGCGGGAGATGCACCACCTGAAAATGTAGGGCGACGGAGCTCTATAACACGGAGTCTCAATGTGGAGGCATCCATGAAGGATTGACAAGCCGGATGTGCAAGTGGACGTCAGTTGGTGGGCTTGAAATGTCTCAGACAGCGGCACATAACTGAGGCACCCACCACTAGACCCACAAACCAACGCAGACTCATTTGAGTCGCCCATTGGAGGGCTCATATTTCAAAGCGGGAGGTGTGGCCTCTATGCCAAAATCACTGTCGCGCCTCTGAAGAGTGCAATAAGCACGACACGCGTCAGGCGTGAATCGACAGGCATGCTGTAAACTGGATCCACTCACCGATCCGGCTTTTACCTCATGAAGGTTGCTGCAGTGGATGTCAGAGTGCGTCTCCACAGGTGGGATCCTTGGAGGTTTGAAGTACACGCGGCCTCCCAGCCGCGGGAGATGCACCACCCGAAAGTTTGGGGCCACGGAGCTCTATATTACGGAGTCTCAATGTGGAGGCATCCATGGAGGATTGACAAGCCGGATGTGCAAGTGGAGGCCCATTGGTGGGATTGAAATGTCTCAGACAGCGGCACATAACTGAGGCACACACCACTAGACCCACAAACCAACGCAGACTCATTCGAGTCGCCCACTGGAAGGCTCATATTTCAAAGTGGGAGGTGTGGCCTCTATGCCAAAATGACTGTCGCACCTCTGAGGAGTGCAATGAGCACGAAATGCGTCAGGCGTGAATCGACAGGCATGCTGTAAACTGGATCCGCTCGCCGATCCGGCTTTTACCTCATGAAGGTTGCTGCAGTGGATGTCAGAGTGCGTCTCCACAGGTCGGAACCTTGGAGCTTTGATGTACACGTGGCCTTCCAGCCGCGGGAGATGCACCACCCAAAAATTTGGGGCCACGGAGCTCAATATCACGGAGTCTCAATGTGGAGGCATCCATGGAGGATTAACAAGCCGGATGTGCAAGTGGAGGCCCATTAGTGGGCTTGAAATGTCTCAGACAGCGGCACATAACTGAGGCACACACCACTAGACCCACAAACCAACGCAGACTCATTCGAGTCGCCCATTGGAGGGCTCATATTTCAAAGTGGGAGGTGTGGCCTCTAAGCCAAAATGACTGTCGTGCCTCTGAAGAGTGCAATGAGCTCGAAACGCGTCAGGCAAGAATCGACAGGCATGCTGTAAACTGGATCCGCTCACCGATCCGGCTTTTACCTCATGAAGGTTGCTGCAGTGGATGTCAGAGTGCGTCGCCACAGGGGGGAACCTTGGAGCTTTGATGTACACGCGGCCTTCCAGCCGCGGGAGATGTACCACCCGAAATTTTGGGGCCACAGAGCTCTATATCACGGAGTCTCAATGTGGAGGCATCCTTGGAGGATTAACAAGCCGGATGTGCAAGTGTAGGCCCATTGGTGGGCTTTAAATGTCTCAGACAGCGGCACATAACTGAGGCACACACCACTAGACCCACAAACCAATGCAGACTCATTCGAGTCACCCATTGGAGGGCTCATATTTCAAAGTGTGAGGTGTGGCCTCTATGCCAAAATGACTGTCGCGCCTCTGAAGAGTGCAATGAGCACGAAACGCGTCAGGCGTGAATCACCAGGCATGCTGTAAACTGGATCCGCTCGCTGATCCGGCTTTTACCTCATGAAGGTTGCTGCAGTGGCTGTCAGAGTGCGTCTCCACAGGTGGGAACCTTGGAGCTTTGATGTACACGCGGCCTCCCAGCCGCGGTAGATGCACCACCCGAAAATTTGGGGCCACGGAGCTCTATATCACGGAGTCTCAATGTGGAGGCATCCATGGAGGATTGACAAGCCAGATGTGCAAGTGGAGGCCCATTGGTGGGATTGAAATGTCTCAGACAGCGGCACATAACTGAGGCACACACCACTAGACCCACAAACCAACGCAGACTCATTTGAGTCGCCCATTGGAGGGCTCATATTTCAAAGTGGGAGGTGTGGCCTCTATGCCAAAATGACTGTCGCGCCTCTGAAGAGTGCAATGAGCACGAAACGCGTCAGGCGTGAATCGACAGGCATGCTGTAAACTGGATCCGCTTGCCGGTCCGGCTTTTACCTCATGAAGGTTGCTGCAGTGGATGTCAGAGTCCATCTCCACAGGTGGGAACCTTGGAGCTTTGATGTACACGCGGTCTTCCAGCCGCAGGAGATGCACCACCCGAAAATTTGGGGCCACGGAGCTCTATATCACGGAGTCTCAATGTGGAGGCATCCATGGAGGATTAACAAGCCGGATGTGCAAGTGGAGGCCCATTGGTGGGCTTGAAATGTCTCAGACAGCGGCACATAACTGAGGCACACACCACTAGACCCACAAACCAACGCAGACTCATTCGAGTCGCCCATTGGAGGGCTCATATTTCAAAGTGGGAGGTGTGGCCTCTATGCCAAAATGACTGTCGCGCCTCTGAAGAGTGCAATGAGCACGAAACGCGTCAGGCGTGAATCGAAAGGCATGCTGTAAACTGGATCCGCTTGCCGGTCCGCCTTTTACCTCATGAAGGTTGCTGCAGTGGATGTCAGAGTGCATCTCCACAGGTGGGAACCTTGAAGCTTTGATGGACACGCGGCCTCCCAGCCGCGGGAGATGCACCACCCGAAAATTTGGGGCCACGGAGCTCTATATCACGGAGTCTCAATGTGGAGGCATCCATGAAGGATTGACAAGCCGGATGTGCAAGTGGAGGCCTATTGGTGGGCTTGAAATGTCTCAGACAGCGGCACATAACTGAGGCACACACCACTAGACCCACAAACCAACGCAGACTCATTCGAGTCGCCCACTGGAGGGCTCATATTTCAAAGTGGGAGGTGTGGCCTCTATGCCAAAATGACTGTCGCGCCTCTGAAGAGTGCAATGAACACGAAACGCTTCATGCATGAATCGACAAGCATGCTGTAAACGGGATCCGCTCGCCGATCCGGCTTTTACCTCATGAAGGGTGCTGCAGTGGATATCAGAGTGCGTCTCCACAGGTGGGAACCTTGGAGCTTTAATGTACACGCGGCCTCCCAGCCGCGGGAGATGCACCACCTGAAAATGTAGGGCGACGGAGCTCTATATCACGGAGTCTCAATGTGGAGGCATCCATGAAGGATTGACAAGCCGGATGTGCAAGTGGACGTCAGTTGGTGGGCTTGAAATGTCTCAGACAGCGGCACATAACTGAGGCACCCACCACTAGACCCACAAACCAACGCAGACTCATTTGAGTCGCCCATTGGAGGGCTCATATTTCAAAGTGGGAGGTGTGGCCTCTATGCCAAAATGACTGTCGCGCCTCTGAAGAGTGCAATAAGCACGACACGCGTCAGGCGTGAATCGACAGGCATGCTGTAAACTGGATCCACTCACCGATCCGGCTTTTACCTCATGAAGGTTGCTGCAGTGGATGTCAGAGTGCGTCTCCACAGGTGGGATCCTTGGAGGTTTGAAGTACACGCGGCCTCCCAGCCGCGGGAGATGCACCACCCGAAAGTTTGGGGCCACGGAGCTCTATATTACGGAGTCTCAATGTGGAGGCATCCATGGAGGATTGACAAGCCGGATGTGCAAGTGGAGGCCCATTGGTGGGCTTGAAATGTCTCAGACAGCGGCACATAACTGAGGCACACACCACTAGACCCACAAACCAATGCAGACTCATTTGAGTCGCTCATTGGAGGGCTCATATTTCTAAGTGGGAGGTGTGGCCTCTATGCCAAAATGACTGTCGCGCCTCTGAAGAGTGCAATGAGCACGAAACGCTTCAGGCGTGAATCGACAAGCATGCTGTAAATGGGATCCGCTCGCCGATCCGGCTTTTACCTCATGAAGGGTGCTGCAGTGGATGTCAGAGTGCGTCTCCACAGGTGGGAACCTTGGAGCTTTGATGTACACGCGGCCTCCTAGCCGCGGGAGATTCACCACCTGAAAATTTAGGGCCACGGAGCTCTATATCACGGAGTCTCAATGTGGAGGCATCCATGGAGGATTGACAAGCCGGATGTGCAAGTGGACGTCAGTTGGTGGGCTTGAAATGTCTCAGACAGCGGCACATAACTGAGGCACCCACCACTAGACCCACAAACCAACGCAGACTCATTTGAGTCGCCCATTGGAGGGCTCATATTTCAAAGTGGGAGGTGTGGCCTCTATGCCAAAATGACTGTCGCGCCTCTGAAGAGTGCAATAAGCACGACACGCGTCAGGCGTGAATCGACAGGCATGCTGTAAACTGGATCCACTCACCGATCCGGGTTTTACCTCATGAAGGTTGCTGCAGTGGATGTCAGAGTGCGTCTCCACAGGTGGGAACCTTGGAGGTTTGAAGTACACGCGGCCTCCCAGCCGCGGGAGATGCACCACCCGAAAATTTGGGGCCACGGAGCTCTATATGACGGAGTCTCAATGTGGAGGCATCCATGGAGGATTGACAAGCTGGATGTGCAAGTGGAGGCCCATTGGTGGGCTTGAAATGTCTCAGACAGCGGCACATAACTGAGGCACACACCACTAGACGCACAAACCAACGCAGACTCATTTGAGTCGCCCATTGAGGGCTCATATTTCAAAGTGGGAGGTGTGGCCTCTATGCCAAAATGACTGTCGCGCCTCTGAAGAGTGCAATGAGCAAGAAACGCTTCAGGTGTGAATCGACAGGCATGCTGTAAACAGGATCCACTCGCCGATCCGGCTTTTACCTCATGAAGGTTGCTGCAGTGGATGTCAGAGTGCGTCTCCACAGGTGGGAACCTTGGAGCTTTGATGTACACGCGGCCTCGCAGCCGCGGTAGATGCACCACCCGAAAATTTGGGGCCACGGAGCTCTATATCACGGAGTCTCAATGTGGAGGCATCCATGGAGGATTGACCAGCCGGATGTGCAAGTGGAGGCCAATTGGTGGGCTTGAAATGTCTCAGACAGTGACACATAACTGAGGCACACACCACTAGACCCACAAACCAACGCAGACTCATTCGAGTCACCCATTGGAGGGCTCATATTTCAAAGTGGGAGGTGTGGCCTATATGCCAAAATGACTGTCGCGCCTCTGAAGAGTGCAATGAGCACGAAACGCGTCAGGCGTGAATCACCAGGCATGTTGTAAACTGGATCCGCTCGCAGATCCGGCTTTTACCTCATGAAGGTTGCTGCAGTGGCTGTCAGAGTGCGTCTCCACAGGTGGGAACCTTGGAGCTTTGATGTACACGCGGCCTCGCAGCCGCGGTAGATGCACCACCCGAAAATTTGGGGCCACGGAGCTCTATATCACGGAGTCTCAATGTGGAGGCATCCTTGGAGGATTAACAAGCCGGATGTGCAAGTGGAGGCCCATTGGTGGGCTTGAAATGTCTCAGACAGCGGCACATAACTGAGGCACACACCAATAGACCCACAAACCAATGCAGACTCATTCGAGTCACCCATTGGAGGGCTCATATTTCAAAGTGTGAGGTGTGGCCTCTATGCCAAAATGACTGTCGCGCCTCTGAAGAGGGCAATGAGCACGAAACGCGTCAGGCGTGAATCACCAGGCATGCTGTAAACTGGATCCGCTCGCCGATCCGGCTTTTACCTCATGAAGGTTGCTGCAGTGGCTGTCAGAGTGCGTCTCCACAGGTGGGAACCTTGGAGCTTTGATGTACACGCGGCCTCCCAGCCGCGGTAGATGCACCACCCGAAAATTTGGGGCCACGGAGCTCTATATCACGGAGTCTCAATGTGGAGGCATCCATGGAGGATTGACAAGCCAGATGTGTAAGTGGAGGCCCATTGGTGGGCTTGAAATGTCTCAGACAGCGGCACATAACTGAGGCACACACCACTAGACCCACAAACCAACGCAGACTCATTTGAGTCGCCCATTGGAGGGCTCATATTTCAAAGTGGGAGGTGTGGCCTCTATGCCAAAATGACTGTCGCGCCTCTGAAGAGTGCAATGAGCACGAAACGCGTCAGGCGTGAATCGACAGGCATGCTGTAAACTGGATCCGCTTGCCGGTCCGGCTTTTACCTCATGAAGGTTGCTGCAGTGGATGTCAGAGTGCATCTCCACAGGTGGGAACCTTGAAGCTTTGATGGACACGCGGCCTCCCAGCCGCGGGAGATGCACCACCCGAAAATTTGGGGCCACGGAGCTCTATATCACGGAGTCTCAATGTGGAGGCATCCATGGAGGATTGACAAGCCGGATGTGCAAGTGGAGGCCTATTGGTGGGCTTGAAATGTTTCAGACAGCGGCACATAACTGAGGCACACACCACTAGACCCACAAACCAACGCAGACTCATTCAAGTCGCCCACTGGAGGGCTCATATTTCAAAGTGGGAGGTGTGGCCTCTATGCCAAAATGACTGTCGCGCCTCTGAAGAGTGCAATGAGCACGAAACACGTCAGGCGTGAATCGACAGGCATGCTGTAAACTGGACCCGCTAGCCGATCCGGCTTTTTCCTCATGAAGGTTGCTGCAGTGGATGTCAGAGTGCGTCTCCACAGGTGGGAACATTGGAGCTTTGATGTACACGCGGTCTTCTAGCCGCGGGACATGCACCACCCGAAAATTTGGGGCCACGGAGCTCTATATCACGGAGTCTCAATGTGGAGACATCAATGGAGGATTAACAAGCCGGATGTGCAAGTGGAGGCCCATTGGCGGGCTTGAAATGTCTCAGACAGCGGCACATAACTGAGGCACACACCACTAGACCCGCAAATCAACGCAGACTCATTTGAGTCGCCCATTGGAGGGCTCATATTTCAAAGTGGGAGGTGTGGCCTATATGCCAAAATGACTGTCGCACCTCTGAGGAGTGCAATGAGCACGAAACGCGTCAGGCGTGAATCGACAGGCATGCTGTAAACTGGATCCGCTCGTCGATCCAGGTTTTACCTCATGAAGTTTGCTGCAGTGGATGTCAGAGTGCGTCTCCACAGGTGGGAACCTTGGAGCTTTGACGTACACGCGGCCTCCCAGCCGCGGGAGATGCACCATCCGAAAATTTGGGGCCACGGAGCTCTATATCACGGAGTCACAATGTGGAGGCATCCATGGAGGATTGACAAGCCGGATGTGCAAGTGGAGGCCCACTGGTGGGCTTGAAATGTCTCAGACAGCGGCACATAACTGAGGCACACACCACTAGACCCACAAACCAATGCAGAGTCATTTGAGTCGCCCATTGGAGGGCTCATATTTCAAAGTGGGATGTGTGGCCTCTATGCCAAAATGACTGTCGCGCCTCTGAAAAGGGCAATGAGCACGAAACGCGTCAGGCATGAATCGACAGGCATGCTGTAAACTGGATCGGCTCGCCGATCCGGCTTTTACCTCATGAAGGTTGCTGCAGTGGATGTCAGAGTGCGTCTCCACAGGTCGGAACCTTGGAGCTTTGATGTACACGTGGCCTTCCAGCCGCGGGAGATGCACCACCCAAAAATTTGGGGCCACGGAGCTCAATATCACGGAGTCTCAATGTGGAGGCATCCATGGAGGATTAACAAGCCGGATGTGCAAGTGGAGGCCCATTGGTGGGCTTGAAATGTCTCAGACAGTGGCACATAACTGAGGCACACACCACTAGACCCACAAACCAACGCAGACTCATTCGAGTCGCCCATTGGAGGGCTCATATTTCAAAGTGGGAGGTGTGGCCTCTAAGCCAAAATGACTGTCGCGCCTCTGAAGAGTGCAATGAGCTCGAAACGCGTCAGGCAAGAATCGACAGGCATGCTGTAAACTGGATCCGCTCACCGATCCGGCTTTTACCTCATGAAGGTTGCTGCAGTGGATGTCAGAGTGCGTCGCCACAGGGGGGAACCTTGGAGCTTTGATGTACACGCGGCCTTCCAGCCGCGGGAGATGTACCACCCGAAATTTTGGGGCCACAGAGCTCTATATCACGGAGTCTCAATGTGGAGGCATCCTTGGAGGATTAACAAGCCGGATGTGCAAGTGTAGGCCCATTGGTGGGCTTGAAATGTCTCAGACAGCGGCACATAACTGAGGCACACACCACTAGACCCACAAACCAATGCAGACTCATTCGAGTCGCCCATTGGAGGGCTCATATGTCAAAGTGTGAGGTTCGGCCTCTATGCCAAAATGACTGTCGCGCCTCTGAAGAGTGCAATGAGCACGAAACGCGTCAGGCGTGAATCACCAGGCATGCTGTAAACTGGATCCGTTCGCAGATCCGGCTTTTACCTCATGAAGGTTGCTGCAGTGGCTGTCAGAGTGCGTCTCCACAGGTGGGAACCTTGGAGCTTTGATGTACACGCGGCCTCCCAGCCGCGGTAGATGCACCACCCGAAAATTTGGGGCCACGGAGCTCTATATCACGGAGTCTCAATGTGGAGGCATCCATGGAGGATTGACAAGCTGGATGTGCAAGTGGAGGCCCATTGGTGGGCTTGAAATGTCTCAGACAGCGGCACATAACTGAGGCACACACCACTAGACCCACAAACCAATGCAGACTCATTTGAGTCGCTCATTGGAGGGCTCATATTTCTAAGTGGGAGGTGTGGCCTCTATGCCAAAATGACTGTCGCGCCTCTGAAGAGTGCAATGAGCACGAAACGCTTCAGGCGTGAATCGACAAGCATGCTGTAAATGGGATCTGCTCGCCGATCCGGCTTTTACCTCATGAAGGGTGCTGCAGTGGATGTCAGAGTGCGTCTCCACAGGTGGGAACCTTGGAGCTTTGATGTACACGCGGCCTCCTAGCCGCGGGAGATGCACCACCTGAAAATTTAGGGCCACGGAGCTCTATATCACGGAGTCTCAATGTGGAGGCATCCATGGAGGATTGACAAGCCGGATGTGCAAGTGGACGTCAGTTGGTGGGCTTGAAATGTCTCAGACAGCGGCACATAACTGAGGCACCCACCACTAGACCCACAAACCAACGCAGACTCATTTGAGTCGTCCATTGGAGGGCTCATATTTCAAAGTGGGAGGTGTGGCCTCTATGCCAAAATGACTGTCGCGCCTCTGAAGAGTGCAATAAGCACGACACGCGTCAGGCGTGAATCGACAGGCATGCTGTAAACTGGATCCACTCACCGATCCGGGTTTTACCTCATGAAGGTTGCTGCAGTGGATGTCAGAGTGCGTCTCCACAGGTGGGAACCTTGGAGGTTTGAAGTACACGCGGCCTCCCAGCCGCGGGAGATGCACCACCCGAAAATTTGGGGCCACGGAGCTCTATATGACGGAGTCTCAATGTGGAGGCATCCATGGAGGATTGACAAGCTGGATGTGCAAGTGGAGGCCCATTGGTGGGCTTGAAATGTCTCAGACAGCGGCACATAACTGAGGCACACACCACTAGACGCACAAACCAACGCAGACTCATTTGAGTCGCCCATTGAGGGCTCATATTTCAAAGTGGGAGGTGTGGCCTCTATGCCAAAATGACTGTCGCGCCTCGTAAGAGTGCAATGAGCAAGAAACGCTTCAGGTGTGAATCGACAGGCATGCTGTAAACAGGATCCACTCGCCGATCCGGCTTTTACCTCATGAAGGTTGCTGCAGTGGATGTCAGAGTGCGTCTCCACAGGTGGGAACCTTGGAGCTTTGATGTACACGCGGCCTCGCAGCCGCGGTAGATGCACCACCCGAAAATTTGGGGCCACGGAGCTCTATATCACGGAGTCTCAATGTGGAGGCATCCATGGAGGATTGACCAGCCGGATGTGCAAGTGGAGGCCAATTGGTGGGCTTGAAATGTCTCAGACAGTGACACATAACTGAGGCACACACCACTAGACCCACAAACCAACGCAGACTCATTCGAGTCACCCATTGGAGGGCTCATATTTCAAAGTGGGAGGTGTGGCCTATATGCCAAAATGACTGTCGCGCCTCTGAAGAGTGCAATGAGCACGAAACGCGTCAGGCGTGAATCACCAGGCATGTTGTAAACTGGATCCGCTCGCAGATCCGGCTTTTACCTCATGAAGGTTGCTGCAGTGGCTGTCAGAGTGCGTCTCCACAGGTGGGAACCTTGGAGCTTTGATGTACACGCGGCCTCCCAGCCGCGGTAGATGCACCACCCGAAAGTTTGGGGCCACGGAGTTCTATATCACGGAGTCTCAATGTGGAGGCATCCATGGAGGATTGACAAGCCGGATGTGCAAGTGGAGGCCCATTGGTGGGATTGAAATGTCTCAGACAGCGGCACATAACTGAGGCACACACCACTAGACCCACAAACAAACGCAGACTCATTCGAGTCGCCCACTGGAAGGCTCATATTTCAAAGTGGGATGTGTGGCCTTTATGCCAAAATGACTGTCGCGCCTCTGCAGAGTGCAATGAGCACGAAACGCGTCAGGCGTGAATCGACAGGCATGCTGTAAAGTGGATCCGCTCGCCGATCCGGCTTTTACCTCATGAGGGTTGCTGCAGTGGATGTGACAGTGCATCTCCACAGGTGGGAACATTGGAGCTTTGATGTACACGTGGCCTTCCAGCCGCGGGACATGCACCACCCGAAAATTTGGGGCCACGGAGCTCTATATCACGGAGTCTCAATGTGGAGGCATCAATGGAGGATTAACAAGCCGGATGTGCAAGTGGAGGCCCATTGGTGGGCTTGAAATGTCTCAGACAGCGGCACATAACTGAGGAACAGACCACTAGACCCACAAATCAACGCAGACTCATTCGAGTCGCCCATTGGAGGGCTCATATTTCAAAGTGGGAGGTGTGGCCTCTAAGCCAAAATGACTGTCGCGCCTCTGAAGAGTGCAATGAGCTCGAAACGCGTCAGGCAAGAATCGACAGGCATGCTGTAAACTGGATCCGCTCACCGATCCGGCTTTTACCTCATGAAGGTTGCTGCAGTGGATGTCAGACTGCGTCGCCACAGGGGGGAACCTTGGAGCTTTGATGTACACGCGGCCTTCCAGCCGCGGGAGATGTACCACCCGAAATTTTGGGGCCACAGAGCTCTATATCACGGAGTCTCAATGTGGAGGCATCCTTGGAGGATTAACAAGCCGGATGTGCCAGTGTAGGCCCATTGGTGGGCTTGAAATGTCTCAGACAGCGGCACATAACTGAGGCACACACCACTAGACCCACAAACCAATGCAGACTCATTCGAGTCACCCATTGGAGGGCTCATATTTCAAAGTGTGAGGTGTGGCCTCTATGCCAAAATGACTGTCGCGCCTCTGAAGAGTGCAATGAGCACGAAACGCGTCAGGCGTGAATCACCAGGCATGCTGTAAACTGGATCCGCTCGCTGATCCGGCTTTTACCTCATGAAGGTTGCTGCAGTGGCTGTCAGAGTGCGTCTCCACAGGTGGGAACCTTGGAGCTTTGATGTACACGCGGCCTCCCAGCCGCGGTGAATGCACCACCCGAAAATTTGGGGCCACGGAGCTCTATATCACGGAGTCTCAATGTGGAGGCATCCATGGAGGATTGACAAGCCAGATGTGCAAGTGGAGGCCCATTGGTGGGATTGAAATGTCTCAGACAGCGGCACATAACTGAGGCACACACCACTAGACCCACAAACCAACGCAGACTCATTTGAGTCGCCCATTGGAGGGCTCATATTTCAAAGTGGGAGGTGTGGCCTCTATGCCAAAATGACTGTCGCGCCTCTGAAGAGTGCAATGAGCACGAAACGCGTCAGGCGTGAATCGACAGGCATGCTGTAAACTGGATCCGCTTGCCGGTCCGGCTTTTACCTCATGAAGGTTGCTGCAGTGGATGTCAGAGTCCATCTCCACAGGTGGGAACCTTGGAGCTTTGATGTACACGCGGCCTTCCAGCCGCAGGAGATGCACCACCCGAAAATTTGGGGCCACGGAGCTCTATATCACGGAGTCTCAATGTGGAGGCATCCATGGAGGATTAACAAGCCGGATGTGCAAGTGGAGGCCCATTGGTGGGCTTGAAATGTCTCAGACAGCGGCACATAACTGAGGCACACACCACTAGACCCACAAACCAACGCAGACTCATTCGAGTCGCCCATTGGAGGGCTCATATTTCAAAGTGGGAGGTGTGGCCTCTATGCCAAAATGACTGTCGCGCCTCCGAAGACTGCAATGAGCTCGAAACGCGTCAGGCAAGAATCGACAGGCATGCTGTAAACTGGATCCGCTCACCGATCCGGCTTTTACCTCATGAAGGTTGCTGCAGTGGATGTCAGAGTGCGTCGCCACAGGGGGGAACCTTGGAGCTTTGATGTACACGCGGCCTTCCAGCCGCGGGAGATGCACCACCCGAAAATTTGGGGCCACAGAGCTCTATATCACGGAGTCTCAATGTGGAGGCATCCTTGGAGGATTAAGAAGCCGGATGTGCAAGTGTAGGCCCATTGGTGGGCTTGAAATGTCTCAGACAGCGGCACATAACTGAGGCACACACCACTAGACCCACAAACCAATGCAGACTCATTCGAGTCGCCCATTGGAGGGCTCATATTTCAACGTGTGAGGTGTGGCCTCTATGCCAAAATGACTGTCGCGCCTCTGAAGAGTGCAATGAGCACGAAACGCGTCAGGCGTGAATCGAAAGGCATGCTGTAAACTGGATCCGCTTGCCGGTCCGCCTTTTACCTCATGAAGGTTGCTGCAGTGGATGTCAGAGTGCATCTCCACAGGTGGGAACCTTGAAGCTTTGATGGACACGCGGCCTCCCAGCCGCGGGAGATGCACCACCCGAAAATTTGGGGCCACGGAGCTCTATATCACGGAGTCTCAATGTGGAGGCATCCATGAAGGATTGACAAGCCGGATGTGCAAGTGGAGGCCTATTGGTGGGCTTGAAATGTCTCAGACAGCGGCACATAACTGAGGCACACACCACTAGACCCACAAACCAACGCAGACTCATTCGAGTCGCCCACTGGAGGGCTCATATTTCAAAGTGGGAGGTGTGGCCTCTATGCCAAAATGACTGTCGCGCCTCTGAAGAGTGCAATGAACACGAAACGCTTCATGCATGAATCGACAAGCATGCTGTAAACGGGATCCGCTCGCCGATCCGGCTTTTACCTCATGAAGGGTGCTGCAGTGGATGTCAGAGTGCGTCTCCACAGGTGGGAACCTTGGAGCTTTAATGTACACGCGGCCTCCCAGCCGCGGGAGATGCACCACCTGAAAATGTAGGGCGACGGAGCTCTATAACACGGAGTCTCAATGTGGAGGCATCCATGAAGGATTGACAAGCCGGATGTGCAAGTGGACGTCAGTTGGTGGGCTTGAAATGTCTCAGACAGCGGCACATAACTGAGGCACCCACCACTAGACCCACAAACCAACGCAGACTCATTTGAGTCGCCCATTGGAGGGCTCATATTTCAAAGCGGGAGGTGTGGCCTCTATGCCAAAATGACTGTCGCGCCTCTGAAGAGTGCAATAAGCACGACACGCGTCAGGCGTGAATCGACAGGCATGCTGTAAACTGGATCCACTCACCGATCCGGCTTTTACCTCATGAAGGTTGCTGCAGTGGATGTCAGAGTGCGTCTCCACAGGTGGGATCCTTGGAGGTTTGAAGTACACGCGGCCTCCCAGCCGCGGGAGATGCACCACCCGAAAGTTTGGGGCCACGGAGCTCTATATTACGGAGTCTCAATGTGGAGGCATCCATGGAGGATTGACAAGCCGGATGTGCAAGTGGAGGCCCATTGGTGGGATTGAAATGTCTCAGACAGCGGCACATAACTGAGGCACACACCACTAGACCCACAAACCAACGCAGACTCATTCGAGTCGCCCACTGGAAGGCTCATATTTCAAAGTGGGAGGTGTGGCCTCTATGCCAAAATGACTGTCGCACCTCTGAGGAGTGCAATGAGCACGAAATGCGTCAGGCGTGAATCGACAGGCATGCTGTAAACTGGATCCGCTCGCCGATCCGGCTTTTACCTCATGAAGGTTGCTGCAGTGGATGTCAGAGTGCGTCTCCACAGGTCGGAACCTTGGAGCTTTGATGTACACGTGGCCTTCCAGCCGCGGGAGATGCACCACCCAAAAATTTGGGGCCACGGAGCTCAATATCACGGAGTCTCAATGTGGAGGCATCCATGGAGGATTAACAAGCCGGATGTGCAAGTGGAGGCCCATTAGTGGGCTTGAAATGTCTCAGACAGCGGCACATAACTGAGGCACACACCACTAGACCCACAAACCAACGCAGACTCATTCGAGTCGCCCATTGGAGGGCTCATATTTCAAAGTGGGAGGTGTGGCCTCTAAGCCAAAATGACTGTCGTGCCTCTGAAGAGTGCAATGAGCTCGAAACGCGTCAGGCAAGAATCGACAGGCATGCTGTAAACTGGATCCGCTCACCGATCCGGCTTTTACCTCATGAAGGTTGCTGCAGTGGATGTCAGAGTGCGTCGCCACAGGGGGGAACCTTGGAGCTTTGATGTACACGCGGCCTTCCAGCCGCGGGAGATATACCACCCGAAATTTTGGGGCCACAGAGCTCTATATCACGGAGTCTCAATGTGGAGGCATCCTTGGAGGATTAACAAGCCGGATGTGCAAGTGTAGGCCCATTGGTGGGCTTTAAATGTCTCAGACAGCGGCACATAACTGAGGCACACACCACTAGACCCACAAACCAATGCAGACTCATTCGAGTCACCCATTGGAGGGCTCATATTTCAAAGTGTGAGGTGTGGCCTCTATGCCAAAATGACTGTCGCGCCTCTGAAGAGTGCAATGAGCACGAAACGCGTCAGGCGTGAATCACCAGGCATGCTGTAAACTGGATCCGCTCGCTGATCCGGCTTTTACCTCATGAAGGTTGCTGCAGTGGCTGTCAGAGTGCGTCTCCACAGGTGGGAACCTTGGAGCTTTGATGTACACGCGGCCTCCCAGCCGCGGTAGATGCACCACCCGAAAATTTGGGGCCACGGAGCTCTATATCACGGAGTCTCAATGTGGAGGCATCCATGGAGGATTGACAAGCCAGATGTGCAAGTGGAGGCCCATTGGTGGGATTGAAATGTCTCAGACAGCGGCACATAACTGAGGCACACACCACTAGACCCACAAACCAACGCAGACTCATTTGAGTCGCCCATTGGAGGGCTCATATTTCAAAGTGGGAGGTGTGGCCTCTATGCCAAAATGACTGTCGCGCCTCTGAAGAGTGCAATGAGCACGAAACGCGTCAGGCGTGAATCGACAGGCATGCTGTAAACTGGATCCGCTTGCCGGTCCGGCTTTTACCTCATGAAGGTTGCTGCAGTGGATGTCAGAGTCCATCTCCACAGGTGGGAACCTTGGAGCTTTGATGTACACGCGGTCTTCCAGCCGCAGGAGATGCACCACCCGAAAATTTGGGGCCACGGAGCTCTATATCACGGAGTCTCAATGTGGAGGCATCCATGGAGGATTAACAAGCCGGATGTGCAAGTGGAGGCCCATTGGTGGGCTTGAAATGTCTCAGACAGCGGCACATAACTGAGGCACACACCACTAGACCCACAAACCAACGCAGACTCATTCGAGTCGCCCATTGGAGGGCTCATATTTCAAAGTGGGAGGTGTGGCCTCTATGCCAAAATGACTGTCGCGCCTCTGAAGAGTGCAATGAGCACGAAACGCGTCAGGCGTGAATCGAAAGGCATGCTGTAAACTGGATCCGCTTGCCGGTCCGCCTTTTACCTCATGAAGGTTGCTGCAGTGGATGTCAGAGTGCATCTCCACAGGTGGGAACCTTGAAGCTTTGATGGACACGCGGCCTCCCAGCCGCGGGAGATGCACCACCCGAAAATTTGGGGCCACGGAGCTCTATATCACGGAGTCTCAATGTGGAGGCATCCATGAAGGATTGACAAGCCGGATGTGCAAGTGGAGGCCTATTGGTGGGCTTGAAATGTCTCAGACAGCGGCACATAACTGAGGCACACACCACTAGACCCACAAACCAACGCAGACTCATTCGAGTCGCCCACTGGAGGGCTCATATTTCAAAGTGGGAGGTGTGGCCTCTATGCCAAAATGACTGTCGCGCCTCTGAAGAGTGCAATGAACACGAAACGCTTCATGCATGAATCGACAAGCATGCTGTAAACGGGATCCGCTCGCCGATCCGGCTTTTACCTCATGAAGGGTGCTGCAGTGGATATCAGAGTGCGTCTCCACAGGTGGGAACCTTGGAGCTTTAATGTACACGCGGCCTCCCAGCCGCGGGAGATGCACCACCTGAAAATGTAGGGCGACGGAGCTCTATATCACGGAGTCTCAATGTGGAGGCATCCATGAAGGATTGACAAGCCGGATGTGCAAGTGGACGTCAGTTGGTGGGCTTGAAATGTCTCAGACAGCGGCACATAACTGAGGCACCCACCACTAGACCCACAAACCAACGCAGACTCATTTGAGTCGCCCATTGGAGGGCTCATATTTCAAAGTGGGAGGTGTGGCCTCTATGCCAAAATGACTGTCGCGCCTCTGAAGAGTGCAATAAGCACGACACGCGTCAGGCGTGAATCGACAGGCATGCTGTAAACTGGATCCACTCACCGATCCGGCTTTTACCTCATGAAGGTTGCTGCAGTGGATGTCAGAGTGCGTCTCCACAGGTGGGATCCTTGGAGGTTTGAAGTACACGCGGCCTCCCAGCCGCGGGAGATGCACCACCCGAAAGTTTGGGGCCACGGAGCTCTATATTACGGAGTCTCAATGTGGAGGCATCCATGGAGGATTGACAAGCCGGATGTGCAAGTGGAGGCCCATTGGTGGGCTTGAAATGTCTCAGACAGCGGCACATAACTGAGGCACACACCACTAGACCCACAAACCAATGCAGACTCATTTGAGTCGCTCATTGGAGGGCTCATATTTCTAAGTGGGAGGTGTGGCCTCTATGCCAAAATGACTGTCGCGCCTCTGAAGAGTGCAATGAGCACGAAACGCTTCAGGCGTGAATCGACAAGCATGCTGTAAATGGGATCCGCTCGCCGATCCGGCTTTTACCTCATGAAGGGTGCTGCAGTGGATGTCAGAGTGCGTCTCCACAGGTGGGAACCTTGGAGCTTTGATGTACACGCGGCCTCCTAGCCGCGGGAGATTCACCACCTGAAAATTTAGGGCCACGGAGCTCTATATCACGGAGTCTCAATGTGGAGGCATCCATGGAGGATTGACAAGCCGGATGTGCAAGTGGACGTCAGTTGGTGGGCTTGAAATGTCTCAGACAGCGGCACATAACTGAGGCACCCACCACTAGACCCACAAACCAACGCAGACTCATTTGAGTCGCCCATTGGAGGGCTCATATTTCAAAGTGGGAGGTGTGGCCTCTATGCCAAAATGACTGTCGCGCCTCTGAAGAGTGCAATAAGCACGACACGCGTCAGGCGTGAATCGACAGGCATGCTGTAAACTGGATCCACTCACCGATCCGGGTTTTACCTCATGAAGGTTGCTGCAGTGGATGTCAGAGTGCGTCTCCACAGGTGGGAACCTTGGAGGTTTGAAGTACACGCGGCCTCCCAGCCGCGGGAGATGCACCACCCGAAAATTTGGGGCCACGGAGCTCTATATGACGGAGTCTCAATGTGGAGGCATCCATGGAGGATTGACAAGCTGGATGTGCAAGTGGAGGCCCATTGGTGGGCTTGAAATGTCTCAGACAGCGGCACATAACTGAGGCACACACCACTAGACGCACAAACCAACGCAGACTCATTTGAGTCGCCCATTGAGGGCTCATATTTCAAAGTGGGAGGTGTGGCCTCTATGCCAAAATGACTGTCGCGCCTCTGAAGAGTGCAATGAGCAAGAAACGCTTCAGGTGTGAATCGACAGGCATGCTGTAAACAGGATCCACTCGCCGATCCGGCTTTTACCTCATGAAGGTTGCTGCAGTGGATGTCAGAGTGCGTCTCCACAGGTGGGAACCTTGGAGCTTTGATGTACACGCGGCCTCGCAGCCGCGGTAGATGCACCACCCGAAAATTTGGGGCCACGGAGCTCTATATCACGGAGTCTCAATGTGGAGGCATCCATGGAGGATTGACCAGCCGGATGTGCAAGTGGAGGCCAATTGGTGGGCTTGAAATGTCTCAGACAGTGACACATAACTGAGGCACACACCACTAGACCCACAAACCAACGCAGACTCATTCGAGTCACCCATTGGAGGGCTCATATTTCAAAGTGGGAGGTGTGGCCTATATGCCAAAATGACTGTCGCGCCTCTGAAGAGTGCAATGAGCACGAAACGCGTCAGGCGTGAATCACCAGGCATGTTGTAAACTGGATCCGCTCGCAGATCCGGCTTTTACCTCATGAAGGTTGCTGCAGTGGCTGTCAGAGTGCGTCTCCACAGGTGGGAACCTTGGAGCTTTGATGTACACGCGGCCTCGCAGCCGCGGTAGATGCACCACCCGAAAATTTGGGGCCACGGAGCTCTATATCACGGAGTCTCAATGTGGAGGCATCCTTGGAGGATTAACAAGCCGGATGTGCAAGTGGAGGCCCATTGGTGGGCTTGAAATGTCTCAGACAGCGGCACATAACTGAGGCACACACCAATAGACCCACAAACCAATGCAGACTCATTCGAGTCACCCATTGGAGGGCTCATATTTCAAAGTGTGAGGTGTGGCCTCTATGCCAAAATGACTGTCGCGCCTCTGAAGAGGGCAATGAGCACGAAACGCGTCAGGCGTGAATCACCAGGCATGCTGTAAACTGGATCCGCTCGCCGATCCGGCTTTTACCTCATGAAGGTTGCTGCAGTGGCTGTCAGAGTGCGTCTCCACAGGTGGGAACCTTGGAGCTTTGATGTACACGCGGCCTCCCAGCCGCGGTAGATGCACCACCCGAAAATTTGGGGCCACGGAGCTCTATATCACGGAGTCTCAATGTGGAGGCATCCATGGAGGATTGACAAGCCAGATGTGTAAGTGGAGGCCCATTGGTGGGCTTGAAATGTCTCAGACAGCGGCACATAACTGAGGCACACACCACTAGACCCACAAACCAACGCAGACTCATTTGAGTCGCCCATTGGAGGGCTCATATTTCAAAGTGGGAGGTGTGGCCTCTATGCCAAAATGACTGTCGCGCCTCTGAAGAGTGCAATGAGCACGAAACGCGTCAGGCGTGAATCGACAGGCATGCTGTAAACTGGATCCGCTTGCCGGTCCGGCTTTTACCTCATGAAGGTTGCTGCAGTGGATGTCAGAGTGCATCTCCACAGGTGGGAACCTTGAAGCTTTGATGGACACGCGGCCTCCCAGCCGCGGGAGATGCACCACCCGAAAATTTGGGGCCACGGAGCTCTATATCACGGAGTCTCAATGTGGAGGCATCCATGGAGGATTGACAAGCCGGATGTGCAAGTGGAGGCCTATTGGTGGGCTTGAAATGTCTCAGACAGCGGCACATAACTGAGGCACACACCACTAGACCCACAAACCAACGCAGACTCATTCAAGTCGCCCACTGGAGGGCTCATATTTCAAAGTGGGAGGTGTGGCCTCTATGCCAAAATGACTGTCGCGCCTCTGAAGAGTGCAATGAGCACGAAACACGTCAGGCGTGAATCGACAGGCATGCTGTAAACTGGACCCGCTAGCCGATCCGGCTTTTTCCTCATGAAGGTTGCTGCAGTGGATGTCAGAGTGCGTCTCCACAGGTGGGAACATTGGAGCTTTGATGTACACGCGGTCTTCTAGCCGCGGGACATGCACCACCCGAAAATTTGGGGCCACGGAGCTCTATATCACGGAGTCTCAATGTGGAGACATCAATGGAGGATTAACAAGCCGGATGTGCAAGTGGAGGCCCATTGGCGGGCTTGAAATGTCTCAGACAGCGGCACATAACTGAGGCACACACCACTAGACCCGCAAATCAACGCAGACTCATTTGAGTCGCCCATTGGAGGGCTCATATTTCAAAGTGGGAGGTGTGGCCTATATGCCAAAATGACTGTCGCACCTCTGAGGAGTGCAATGAGCACGAAACGCGTCAGGCGTGAATCGACAGGCATGCTGTAAACTGGATCCGCTCGTCGATCCAGGTTTTACCTCATGAAGTTTGCTGCAGTGGATGTCAGAGTGCGTCTCCACAGGTGGGAACCTTGGAGCTTTGACGTACACGCGGCCTCCCAGCCGCGGGAGATGCACCATCCGAAAATTTGGGGCCACGGAGCTCTATATCACGGAGTCACAATGTGGAGGCATCCATGGAGGATTGACAAGCCGGATGTGCAAGTGGAGGCCCACTGGTGGGCTTGAAATGTCTCAGACAGCGGCACATAACTGAGGCACACACCACTAGACCCACAAACCAATGCAGAGTCATTTGAGTCGCCCATTGGAGGGCTCATATTTCAAAGTGGGATGTGTGGCCTCTATGCCAAAATGACTGTCGCACCTCTGAAAAGGGCAATGAGCACGAAACGCGTCAGGCATGAATCGACAGGCATGCTGTAAACTGGATCGGCTCGCCGATCCGGCTTTTACCTCATGAAGGTTGCTGCAGTGGATGTCAGAGTGCGTCTCCACAGGTCGGAACCTTGGAGCTTTGATGTACACGTGGCCTTCCAGCCGCGGGAGATGCACCACCCAAAAATTTGGGGCCACGGAGCTCAATATCACGGAGTCTCAATGTGGAGGCATCCATGGAGGATTAACAAGCCGGATGTGCAAGTGGAGGCCCATTGGTGGGCTTGAAATGTCTCAGACAGTGGCACATAACTGAGGCACACACCACTAGACCCACAAACCAACGCAGACTCATTCGAGTCGCCCATTGGAGGGCTCATATTTCAAAGTGGGAGGTGTGGCCTCTAAGCCAAAATGACTGTCGCGCCTCTGAAGAGTGCAATGAGCTCGAAACGCGTCAGGCAAGAATCGACAGGCATGCTGTAAACTGGATCCGCTCACCGATCCGGCTTTTACCTCATGAAGGTTGCTGCAGTGGATGTCAGAGTGCGTCGCCACAGGGGGGAACCTTGGAGCTTTGATGTACACGCGGCCTTCCAGCCGCGGGAGATGTACCACCCGAAATTTTGGGGCCACAGAGCTCTATATCACGGAGTCTCAATGTGGAGGCATCCTTGGAGGATTAACAAGCCGGATGTGCAAGTGTAGGCCCATTGGTGGGCTTGAAATGTCTCAGACAGCGGCACATAACTGAGGCACACACCACTAGACCCACAAACCAATGCAGACTCATTCGAGTCGCCCATTGGAGGGCTCATATGTCAAAGTGTGAGGTTCGGCCTCTATGCCAAAATGACTGTCGCGCCTCTGAAGAGTGCAATGAGCACGAAACGCGTCAGGCGTGAATCACCAGGCATGCTGTAAACTGGATCCGTTCGCAGATCCGGCTTTTACCTCATGAAGGTTGCTGCAGTGGCTGTCAGAGTGCGTCTCCACAGGTGGGAACCTTGGAGCTTTGATGTACACGCGGCCTCCCAGCCGCGGTAGATGCACCACCCGAAAATTTGGGGCCACGGAGCTCTATATCACGGAGTCTCAATGTGGAGGCATCCATGGAGGATTGACAAGCTGGATGTGCAAGTGGAGGCCCATTGGTGGGCTTGAAATGTCTCAGACAGCGGCACATAACTGAGGCACACACCACTAGACCCACAAACCAATGCAGACTCATTTGAGTCGCTCATTGGAGGGCTCATATTTCTAAGTGGGAGGTGTGGCCTCTATGCCAAAATGACTGTCGCGCCTCTGAAGAGTGCAATGAGCACGAAACGCTTCAGGCGTGAATCGACAAGCATGCTGTAAATGGGATCTGCTCGCCGATCCGGCTTTTACCTCATGAAGGGTGCTGCAGTGGATGTCAGAGTGCGTCTCCACAGGTGGGAACCTTGGAGCTTTGATGTACACGCGGCCTCCTAGCCGCGGGAGATGCACCACCTGAAAATTTAGGGCCACGGAGCTCTATATCACGGAGTCTCAATGTGGAGGCATCCATGGAGGATTGACAAGCCGGATGTGCAAGTGGACGTCAGTTGGTGGGCTTGAAATGTCTCAGACAGCGGCACATAACTGAGGCACCCACCACTAGACCCACAAACCAACGCAGACTCATTTGAGTCGTCCATTGGAGGGCTCATATTTCAAAGTGGGAGGTGTGGCCTCTATGCCAAAATGACTGTCGCGCCTCTGAAGAGTGCAATAAGCACGACACGCGTCAGGCGTGAATCGACAGGCATGCTGTAAACTGGATCCACTCACCGATCCGGGTTTTACCTCATGAAGGTTGCTGCAGTGGATGTCAGAGTGCGTCTCCACAGGTGGGAACCTTGGAGGTTTGAAGTACACGCGGCCTCCCAGCCGCGGGAGATGCACCACCCGAAAATTTGGGGCCACGGAGCTCTATATGACGGAGTCTCAATGTGGAGGCATCCATGGAGGATTGACAAGCTGGATGTGCAAGTGGAGGCCCATTGGTGGGCTTGAAATGTCTCAGACAGCGGCACATAACTGAGGCACACACCACTAGACGCACAAACCAACGCAGACTCATTTGAGTCGCCCATTGAGGGCTCATATTTCAAAGTGGGAGGTGTGGCCTCTATGCCAAAATGACTGTCGCGCCTCGTAAGAGTGCAATGAGCAAGAAACGCTTCAGGTGTGAATCGACAGGCATGCTGTAAACAGGATCCACTCGCCGATCCGGCTTTTACCTCATGAAGGTTGCTGCAGTGGATGTCAGAGTGCGTCTCCACAGGTGGGAACCTTGGAGCTTTGATGTACACGCGGCCTCGCAGCCGCGGTAGATGCACCACCCGAAAATTTGGGGCCACGGAGCTCTATATCACGGAGTCTCAATGTGGAGGCATCCATGGAGGATTGACCAGCCGGATGTGCAAGTGGAGGCCAATTGGTGGGCTTGAAATGTCTCAGACAGTGACACATAACTGAGGCACACACCACTAGACCCACAAACCAACGCAGACTCATTCGAGTCACCCATTGGAGGGCTCATATTTCAAAGTGGGAGGTGTGGCCTATATGCCAAAATGACTGTCGCGCCTCTGAAGAGTGCAATGAGCACGAAACGCGTCAGGCGTGAATCACCAGGCATGTTGTAAACTGGATCCGCTCGCAGATCCGGCTTTTACCTCATGAAGGTTGCTGCAGTGGCTGTCAGAGTGCGTCTCCACAGGTGGGAACCTTGGAGCTTTGATGTACACGCGGCCTCCCAGCCGCGGTAGATGCACCACCCGAAAGTTTGGGGCCACGGAGTTCTATATCACGGAGTCTCAATGTGGAGGCATCCATGGAGGATTGACAAGCCGGATGTGCAAGTGGAGGCCCATTGGTGGGATTGAAATGTCTCAGACAGCGGCACATAACTGAGGCACACACCACTAGACCCACAAACAAACGCAGACTCATTCGAGTCGCCCACTGGAAGGCTCATATTTCAAAGTGGGATGTGTGGCCTTTATGCCAAAATGACTGTCGCGCCTCTGCAGAGTGCAATGAGCACGAAACGCGTCAGGCGTGAATCGACAGGCATGCTGTAAAGTGGATCCGCTCGCCGATCCGGCTTTTACCTCATGAGGGTTGCTGCAGTGGATGTGACAGTGCATCTCCACAGGTGGGAACATTGGAGCTTTGATGTACACGTGGCCTTCCAGCCGCGGGACATGCACCACCCGAAAATTTGGGGCCACGGAGCTCTATATCACGGAGTCTCAATGTGGAGGCATCAATGGAGGATTAACAAGCCGGATGTGCAAGTGGAGGCCCATTGGTGGGCTTGAAATGTCTCAGACAGCGGCACATAACTGAGGAACAGACCACTAGACCCACAAATCAACGCAGACTCATTCGAGTCGCCCATTGGAGGGCTCATATTTCAAAGTGGGAGGTGTGGCCTCTAAGCCAAAATGACTGTCGCGCCTCTGAAGAGTGCAATGAGCTCGAAACGCGTCAGGCAAGAATCGACAGGCATGCTGTAAACTGGATCCGCTCACCGATCCGGCTTTTACCTCATGAAGGTTGCTGCAGTGGATGTCAGAGTGCGTCGCCACAGGGGGGAACCTTGGAGCTTTGATGTACACGCGGCCTTCCAGCCGCGGGAGATGTACCACCCGAAATTTTGGGGCCACAGAGCTCTATATCACGGAGTCTCAATGTGGAGGCATCCTTGGAGGATTAACAAGCCGGATGTGCCAGTGTAGGCCCATTGGTGGGCTTGAAATGTCTCAGACAGCGGCACATAACTGAGGCACACACCACTAGACCCACAAACCAATGCAGACTCATTCGAGTCACCCATTGGAGGGCTCATATTTCAAAGTGTGAGGTGTGGCCTCTATGCCAAAATGACTGTCGCGCCTCTGAAGAGTGCAATGAGCACGAAACGCGTCAGGCGTGAATCACCAGGCATGCTGTAAACTGGATCCGCTCGCTGATCCGGCTTTTACCTCATGAAGGTTGCTGCAGTGGCTGTCAGAGTGCGTCTCCACAGGTGGGAACCTTGGAGCTTTGATGTACACGCGGCCTCCCAGCCGCGGTGAATGCACCACCCGAAAATTTGGGGCCACGGAGCTCTATATCACGGAGTCTCAATGTGGAGGCATCCATGGAGGATTGACAAGCCAGATGTGCAAGTGGAGGCCCATTGGTGGGATTGAAATGTCTCAGACAGCGGCACATAACTGAGGCACACACCACTAGACCCACAAACCAACGCAGACTCATTTGAGTCGCCCATTGGAGGGCTCATATTTCAAAGTGGGAGGTGTGGCCTCTATGCCAAAATGACTGTCGCGCCTCTGAAGAGTGCAATGAGCACGAAACGCGTCAGGCGTGAATCGACAGGCATGCTGTAAACTGGATCCGCTTGCCGGTCCGGCTTTTACCTCATGAAGGTTGCTGCAGTGGATGTCAGAGTCCATCTCCACAGGTGGGAACCTTGGAGCTTTGATGTACACGCGGCCTTCCAGCCGCAGGAGATGCACCACCCGAAAATTTGGGGCCACGGAGCTCTATATCACGGAGTCTCAATGTGGAGGCATCCATGGAGGATTAACAAGCCGGATGTGCAAGTGGAGGCCCATTGGTGGGCTTGAAATGTCTCAGACAGCGGCACATAACTGAGGCACACACCACTAGACCCACAAACCAACGCAGACTCATTCGAGTCGCCCATTGGAGGGCTCATATTTCAAAGTGGGAGGTGTGGCCTCTATGCCAAAATGACTGTCGCGCCTCCGAAGACTGCAATGAGCTCGAAACGCGTCAGGCAAGAATCGACAGGCATGCTGTAAACTGGATCCGCTCACCGATCCGGCTTTTACCTCATGAAGGTTGCTGCAGTGGATGTCAGAGTGCGTCGCCACAGGGGGGAACCTTGGAGCTTTGATGTACACGCGGCCTTCCAGCCGCGGGAGATGCACCACCCGAAAATTTGGGGCCACAGAGCTCTATATCACGGAGTCTCAATGTGGAGGCATCCTTGGAGGATTAAGAAGCCGGATGTGCAAGTGTAGGCCCATTGGTGGGCTTGAAATGTCTCAGACAGCGGCACATAACTGAGGCACACACCACTAGACCCACAAACCAATGCAGACTCATTCGAGTCGCCCATTGGAGGGCTCATATTTCAACGTGTGAGGTGTGGCCTCTATGCCAAAATGACTGTCGCGCCTCTGAAGAGTGCAATGAGCACGAAACGCGTCAGGCGTGAATCGAAAGGCATGCTGTAAACTGGATCCGCTTGCCGGTCCGCCTTTTACCTCATGAAGGTTGCTGCAGTGGATGTCAGAGTGCATCTCCACAGGTGGGAACCTTGAAGCTTTGATGGACACGCGGCCTCCCAGCCGCGGGAGATGCACCACCCGAAAATTTGGGGCCACGGAGCTCTATATCACGGAGTCTCAATGTGGAGGCATCCATGAAGGATTGACAAGCCGGATGTGCAAGTGGAGGCCTATTGGTGGGCTTGAAATGTCTCAGACAGCGGCACATAACTGAGGCACACACCACTAGACCCACAAACCAACGCAGACTCATTCGAGTCGCCCACTGGAGGGCTCATATTTCAAAGTGGGAGGTGTGGCCTCTATGCCAAAATGACTGTCGCGCCTCTGAAGAGTGCAATGAACACGAAACGCTTCATGCATGAATCGACAAGCATGCTGTAAACGGGATCCGCTCGCCGATCCGGCTTTTACCTCATGAAGGGTGCTGCAGTGGATGTCAGAGTGCGTCTCCACAGGTGGGAACCTTGGAGCTTTAATGTACACGCGGCCTCCCAGCCGCGGGAGATGCACCACCTGAAAATGTAGGGCGACGGAGCTCTATAACACGGAGTCTCAATGTGGAGGCATCCATGAAGGATTGACAAGCCGGATGTGCAAGTGGACGTCAGTTGGTGGGCTTGAAATGTCTCAGACAGCGGCACATAACTGAGGCACCCACCACTAGACCCACAAACCAACGCAGACTCATTTGAGTCGCCCATTGGAGGGCTCATATTTCAAAGCGGGAGGTGTGGCCTCTATGCCAAAATGACTGTCGCGCCTCTGAAGAGTGCAATAAGCACGACACGCGTCAGGCGTGAATCGACAGGCATGCTGTAAACTGGATCCACTCACCGATCCGGCTTTTACCTCATGAAGGTTGCTGCAGTGGATGTCAGAGTGCGTCTCCACAGGTGGGATCCTTGGAGGTTTGAAGTACACGCGGCCTCCCAGCCGCGGGAGATGCACCACCCGAAAGTTTGGGGCCACGGAGCTCTATATTACGGAGTCTCAATGTGGAGGCATCCATGGAGGATTGACAAGCCGGATGTGCAAGTGGAGGCCCATTGGTGGGATTGAAATGTCTCAGACAGCGGCACATAACTGAGGCACACACCACTAGACCCACAAACCAACGCAGACTCATTCGAGTCGCCCACTGGAAGGCTCATATTTCAAAGTGGGAGGTGTGGCCTCTATGCCAAAATGACTGTCGCACCTCTGAGGAGTGCAATGAGCACGAAATGCGTCAGGCGTGAATCGACAGGCATGCTGTAAACTGGATCCGCTCGCCGATCCGGCTTTTACCTCATGAAGGTTGCTGCAGTGGATGTCAGAGTGCGTCTCCACAGGTCGGAACCTTGGAGCTTTGATGTACACGTGGCCTTCCAGCCGCGGGAGATGCACCACCCAAAAATTTGGGGCCACGGAGCTCAATATCACGGAGTCTCAATGTGGAGGCATCCATGGAGGATTAACAAGCCGGATGTGCAAGTGGAGGCCCATTAGTGGGCTTGAAATGTCTCAGACAGCGGCACATAACTGAGGCACACACCACTAGACCCACAAACCAACGCAGACTCATTCGAGTCGCCCATTGGAGGGCTCATATTTCAAAGTGGGAGGTGTGGCCTCTAAGCCAAAATGACTGTCGTGCCTCTGAAGAGTGCAATGAGCTCGAAACGCGTCAGGCAAGAATCGACAGGCATGCTGTAAACTGGATCCGCTCACCGATCCGGCTTTTACCTCATGAAGGTTGCTGCAGTGGATGTCAGAGTGCGTCGCCACAGGGGGGAACCTTGGAGCTTTGATGTACACGCGGCCTTCCAGCCGCGGGAGATGTACCACCCGAAATTTTGGGGCCACAGAGCTCTATATCACGGAGTCTCAATGTGGAGGCATCCTTGGAGGATTAACAAGCCGGATGTGCAAGTGTAGGCCCATTGGTGGGCTTTAAATGTCTCAGACAGCGGCACATAACTGAGGCACACACCACTAGACCCACAAACCAATGCAGACTCATTCGAGTCACCCATTGGAGGGCTCATATTTCAAAGTGTGAGGTGTGGCCTCTATGCCAAAATGACTGTCGCGCCTCTGAAGAGTGCAATGAGCACGAAACGCGTCAGGCGTGAATCACCAGGCATGCTGTAAACTGGATCCGCTCGCTGATCCGGCTTTTACCTCATGAAGGTTGCTGCAGTGGCTGTCAGAGTGCGTCTCCACAGGTGGGAACCTTGGAGCTTTGATGTACACGCGGCCTCCCAGCCGCGGTAGATGCACCACCCGAAAATTTGGGGCCACGGAGCTCTATATCACGGAGTCTCAATGTGGAGGCATCCATGGAGGATTGACAAGCCAGATGTGCAAGTGGAGGCCCATTGGTGGGATTGAAATGTCTCAGACAGCGGCACATAACTGAGGCACACACCACTAGACCCACAAACCAACGCAGACTCATTTGAGTCGCCCATTGGAGGGCTCATATTTCAAAGTGGGAGGTGTGGCCTCTATGCCAAAATGACTGTCGCGCCTCTGAAGAGTGCAATGAGCACGAAACGCGTCAGGCGTGAATCGACAGGCATGCTGTAAACTGGATCCGCTTGCCGGTCCGGCTTTTACCTCATGAAGGTTGCTGCAGTGGATGTCAGAGTCCATCTCCACAGGTGGGAACCTTGGAGCTTTGATGTACACGCGGTCTTCCAGCCGCAGGAGATGCACCACCCGAAAATTTGGGGCCACGGAGCTCTATATCACGGAGTCTCAATGTGGAGGCATCCATGGAGGATTAACAAGCCGGATGTGCAAGTGGAGGCCCATTGGTGGGCTTGAAATGTCTCAGACAGCGGCACATAACTGAGGCACACACCACTAGACCCACAAACCAACGCAGACTCATTCGAGTCGCCCATTGGAGGGCTCATATTTCAAAGTGGGAGGTGTGGCCTCTATGCCAAAATGACTGTCGCGCCTCTGAAGAGTGCAATGAGCACGAAACGCGTCAGGCGTGAATCGAAAGGCATGCTGTAAACTGGATCCGCTTGCCGGTCCGCCTTTTACCTCATGAAGGTTGCTGCAGTGGATGTCAGAGTGCATCTCCACAGGTGGGAACCTTGAAGCTTTGATGGACACGCGGCCTCCCAGCCGCGGGAGATGCACCACCCGAAAATTTGGGGCCACGGAGCTCTATATCACGGAGTCTCAATGTGGAGGCATCCATGAAGGATTGACAAGCCGGATGTGCAAGTGGAGGCCTATTGGTGGGCTTGAAATGTCTCAGACAGCGGCACATAACTGAGGCACACACCACTAGACCCACAAACCAACGCAGACTCATTCGAGTCGCCCACTGGAGGGCTCATATTTCAAAGTGGGAGGTGTGGCCTCTATGCCAAAATGACTGTCGCGCCTCTGAAGAGTGCAATGAACACGAAACGCTTCATGCATGAATCGACAAGCATGCTGTAAACGGGATCCGCTCGCCGATCCGGCTTTTACCTCATGAAGGGTGCTGCAGTGGATATCAGAGTGCGTCTCCACAGGTGGGAACCTTGGAGCTTTAATGTACACGCGGCCTCCCAGCCGCGGGAGATGCACCACCTGAAAATGTAGGGCGACGGAGCTCTATATCACGGAGTCTCAATGTGGAGGCATCCATGAAGGATTGACAAGCCGGATGTGCAAGTGGACGTCAGTTGGTGGGCTTGAAATGTCTCAGACAGCGGCACATAACTGAGGCACCCACCACTAGACCCACAAACCAACGCAGACTCATTTGAGTCGCCCATTGGAGGGCTCATATTTCAAAGTGGGAGGTGTGGCCTCTATGCCAAAATGACTGTCGCGCCTCTGAAGAGTGCAATAAGCACGACACGCGTCAGGCGTGAATCGACAGGCATGCTGTAAACTGGATCCACTCACCGATCCGGCTTTTACCTCATGAAGGTTGCTGCAGTGGATGTCAGAGTGCGTCTCCACAGGTGGGATCCTTGGAGGTTTGAAGTACACGCGGCCTCCCAGCCGCGGGAGATGCACCACCCGAAAGTTTGGGGCCACGGAGCTCTATATTACGGAGTCTCAATGTGGAGGCATCCATGGAGGATTGACAAGCCGGATGTGCAAGTGGAGGCCCATTGGTGGGATTGAAATGTCTCAGACAGCGGCACATAACTGAGGCACACACCACTAGACCCACAAACCAACGCAGACTCATTCGAGTCGCCCACTGGAAGGCTCATATTTCAAAGTGGGAGGTGTGGCCTCTATGCCAAAATGACTGTCGCACCTCTGAGGAGTGCAATGAGCACGAAATGCGTCAGGCGTGAGTCGACAGGCATGCTGTAAACTGGATCCGCTCGCCGATCCGGCTTTTACCTCATGAAGGTTGCTGCAGTGGATGTGACAGTGCGTCTCCACAGGTGGGAACATTGGAGCTTTGATGTACACGTGGCCTTCCAGCCGCGGGACATGCACCACCCGAAAATTTGGGGCCACGGAGCTCTATATCACGGAGTCTCAATGTGGAGGCATCCATGGAGGATTAACAAGCCGGATGTGCAAGTGGAGAACCATTGGTGGGCTTGAAATGTCTCAGACAGCGGCACATAACTGAGGCACGCACCACTAGACCCACAAACCAACGCAGACTCATTCGAGTCGCCCATTGGAGGGCTCATATTTCAAAGTGGGAGGTGTGACCTCTATGCCAAAATGACTGTCGCGCCTCTGAAGAGTCCAATGAGCTCGAAACGCGTCAGGCAAGAATCGACAGGCATGCTGTAAACTGGATCGGCTCGCCGATCCGGCTTTTACCTCATGAAGGTTGCTGCAGTGGATGTCAGAGTGCGTCTCCACAGGTCGGAACCTTGGAGCTTTGATGTACACGAGGCCTTCCAGCCGCGGGAGATGCACCACCCGAAAATTTAGGGCCACGGAGCTCTATATCACGGAGTCTCAATGTGGAGGCATCCATGGAGGATTGACAAGCCAGATGTGCAAGTGGAGGCCAAATGGTGGGCTTGAAATGTCTCAGACAGCGGCACATAACTGAGGCACCCACCACTAGACCCACAAACCAACACAGACTCATTTGAGTCGCCCATTTGAGGGCTCATATTTCAAAGTGGGAGGTGTGGCCTCTATGCCAAAATGACTGTCGCGCCTCTGAAGAGTGCAATAAGCATGAAACGCATCGGGCGTGAATCGACAGGCATGCTGTAAACGGGATCCGCTCGCCGATCCGGCTTTTACCTCATGAAGGTTGCTGCAGTGGATGTCAGAGTGCGTCTCCACAGGTGGGAACCTTGGAGCTTTGATGTACAGGCGGCCACCCAGACGCGGGAGATGCACCACCCGAAAATTTGGGGACACGGAGCTCTATATCACGGAGTCTCAATGTGGAGGCATCCATGGAGGATTGACAAGCCGGATGTGCAAGTGGAGGCCCATTGGTGAGCTTGAAATGTCTCAGACAGCGGCACTTAACTGAGGCACACACCACTAGACCCACAAACCAAAGCAGACTCATTTGAGTCGCCCATTGGAGGGCTCATATTTCAAAGTGGGAGGTGTGGCCTCTATGCCAAAATGACTGTCGCGCCTCTGAAGAGTGCAATAAGCATGAAACGCATCAGGCGTGAATCGACAGGCATGCTGTAAACTGGATCCACTCACCGATCCGGATTTTACCTCATGAAGGTTGCTGCAGTGGATGTCAGAGTGCATCTCCACAGGTGGGAACCTTGGAGGTTGGAAGTACACGCGGCTTCCCAGCCGCAGGAGATGCACCACCCGAAAGTTTGGGGCCACGGAGCTCTATATCACGGAGTCTCAATGTGGAGGCATCCATGGAGGATTGACAAGCCGGATGTGCAAGTGGAGGCCCATTGGTGAGATTGAAATGTCTCAGACAGTGGCACATAAGTGAAGCACACACCACTAGACCCACAAACCAACGCAGACTCATTCGAGTCGCCCATTGGAGGGCTTATATTTCAAAGTGGGAGGTGTGGCCCCTATGCCAAAATGACTGTCGCGCCTCTGAAGAGTGCAATGAGCACGAAACGCGTCAGGCGTGAATCGACAGGCATGCTGTAAACTGGATCCGCTCGCCGATCCGGCTTTTACCTCATGAAGGTTGCTGCAGTGGATGTCAGAGTGCGTCTCCACAGGTGGGAACCTTGGAGCTTTGATATATATATATATCCAGGTTTACTTTAATAAAAAAATGTAGGGACCCTGAACTAGAAATTATTCTGGTAACAAGGTCATATAGGCAAAACAGATGCAGAAATTAAAATGGAGTGTGATTACATGTTCTGTTCTGTTACATTGTTTTTTTTATAGTGAACATTCATTGTATACCATTGTATTGGGAGTTCAAAGCCTGGAAATTGGTTGGCTGAAAACTGAGAGGGGTTCTAAGTGGGTGAGGTCCAGTGACCATCAGCCACAGCATGCCTCAAGGGGTTCCTGTTTCCAGGTTAAGTGTTCATTCTGGTCCTGAATGGTTGTTCCACTGTTGGTCTGGTCTATTTCTGGCTCCTATTCTTTGAGTCTGCAGAAATAGTTGCTCGCACCCTGTCACCATATGTACCTTGTCCTTCTAACTGCCATCTTCTTGTTGAGGGTTGTCATTGTGGAAGCATTTGTTAGGGTTGGTTGGTTGCTATTACGACTTACCGCTCACCTATGCAAGTAAGTATGTGGAAGTGAGGAATGCATGACGAGCCTTTTGAGTTTTTGTTGACATTTTATGTGTTTTATGGAATGGTGCATCTGGTTGGTTGGGGTAAAAAGAGCTTGCCAGCTAATGCCAGCATGTATTTATTTTTCTTGTATGTTTTTGTACAGTGCAGATCAGGATATTGTAGACAGTAGTAAAAGGCCCTTGGGGGGATTTTTACCAGGACCGGACTAGCTGTAGCGGACATCGGGCATTTTTCGGGTGAGGGACGGTTTTGCAGTGGTAGGGGACGGTTTTGTTACTGGGGTCCGTTTTTCAGACGGTGCTGCATAATCAGCCCCCAGTAACAAAAGTAGCAGTGCTTCACACTTGCACCCTCCTTGCCCCTGGGGGGAGGGCGTTACAAGGGGGGTAAGGTTGGTACAACTAAATTGGCAATGCTTCTTTGGGTTCCCAGTTTGGCCCTGATATTTAGTAAGGTTTTGCCTGAGTACGTGCATGGCCAAAGTGACACAAAGCGTTTGGTCGATTTACTTACCATTCTAAAAGCCTGCAGGTGCCGTGCAAAATTGCACAGTGCCACACGAGTGGCCATGCAACCCTTGGTGAATAACTCCACTGGGGTTTTAAGAATGGTTCTGTCTTCCACAGTTGGGCTTGGCCAGCGTGTCTCTCACAGGCTGCTAGAGGAGGAAAACACACATAATGAAAGCATAAATGTTGTTCGTTTGCCTTCTTTTGAATTTGCATATGTAAAGCACACATTTCTCCAGCACTGAGCATGCAAATGCCACCTGTGGGGCGCGATATGCTGCAGAGCAGGTTATGCCTTTCCTCTGAGCCGCTGCTGCACATTACTTTTTTCTGTAGTTTTATATAGCGCAAACTCTCCCCGAAGGTATTGGAGCGCTCTATATGAAAACCAGTTACATTACACAAAGTCAAACTTTTTTAGGCATGGGAAGATTAAGGGGCATATATATGAAGGGAGTTGTGTATCGCTTGCCCCATGCAGCTTGGTGCAAGCACGACACTATCCCAAAATGCGATTTATGAAGCCACATAAGGTCACATTGCGTGACCCTGAATAGCTTCATAAATCTAAAGGAATGCAACATAGAGCAAATCGCCGCCTTGCGTTTCTCTGCCCAGGGAAGGTTCCATGGGCGTGGCATTGTGTGGATGTTCCCATGCAACTCCCATGCTTCTTGACGCATTCCCAGAGTTACCAAAAGTGGTAGACCTGGGAAAGTGTCACAAGGAAATGCCTTCTCAGGGAAGGCGCAAGAGGAGAAATATCTTTATTTCTCTTTCTCCTCATTACTTCCTCTTTCTATGTAGGCTTCGCCGCTCAGTATTGTTTTTGTGCAAGAAGGGGTACAATCCTGCATTCACCACAAGCACCATTGCACCACGGTGCAAGGGTGAGAAGGGGGCCTGCATTGACGCTAGGCAGCCAAAACAGCGCCAGCACTGGGTCAAAGGCAGTAATGCGCTTATTCCTTTAAATTCAGTGCATTCCTGCCCTTCCCTTGTCATACAGCGCAGTAAGGAGACTGGCTGCAGTACTTTTTAAATAAAAAATTGGTCCTTAAGTGATTTTCCTAGAATGACGGGATGTTGAGCAGATGCCGAATCTGGCTCCCTTAGTTCTAAAGTCTGCAGCTTTCGGCCCTATTTCCACCCCCCCTCCCACGTTGGGATGTAGTACTGACCCTCTCAGGCGCAGCATGCATTACTTTTGCCGCTGAGGGAAGCGGTGCACACGAAACTCGATAAGCGGCAGCAGGCGCGGCAGGCAGCCAAAAGATAACCCACACTCCCGCGCTCTGCTCGGCCTCTTTGGAACAGCCACTTCCAGGTCATCGATGGAAGACAATGCCTTATTAGGGCGGAAGATACCACGCGGATTCATAGGGGTGGAGGAGGTTTCTGAAACGCCGTGAATAGGCCGTGGGGGAGCTGTCGCTTTGCATGAAGGCACACAGCAGTGACAGGTACATACGGTTGACTGGACCGGAAAGACAATTTGACAATTTACAAGCGAAGCTTAGGTTTGTAAGGTCGATAGAGATAACAGGCTCATGGCTTTTGCTGATCATTATTTTTATTTTAGATTAGTGCAACTGAATTAAATGAAGTGAAAAAAACACAATAGATACAATTGTTAAATGTAAATCCACAGCTTGGGGGTCGAGTCCTTTTTTTTTCTTCTTTTTTTCCTTTTCACACTCGACCAGGAGGCTTGAACGCTTTTTACGAGCACCAGTTACATACCACAAGGGCACTTTCTGTTTTTTGTAGACACAGGGAGATTGATTTGCCCAGAAAGAATCTGGTTACTCAGGTCCAAAGGCGTAGCTCTGGCCATGGTGTCCTTGGCGGTATGGTGTTGTGTAGTAACCTTTTACATTTAGCACCGGCTCGACAGGCCAACAGGGCAATCCGGCAGTGGCCAAAGTGCTGGCCTGACAGGTCAGAGAGAGGATTGTTTTTTGGCTTGTTTGTGAGCCTGTTTTATAGCCATCTGGGCCTATTTTTACTTGTAATTTCCCTGATATTGAAACAAATATTGCCTGCAGCAAGCTCAAGTCCATGCAGTATTCTACACCTTGCAAAACAGTTATAGAGTATGTCTTCACAAGTTAAAAACGGACTCAGTTTCAAACATGGGCCACTTTTTTAGCTTTCTAATTCACTTTTGAGGGCTACTTTTATTTTGGAGCCCAGGTCTATTTTCTGCCCCAGCCTGACCCTCCGGTTAACACCAATACATAGACTGCCTCTAAGCAACGTTGGTGCTACTAAACACGAAAATCAGCGCTGGGGGCCTAAGTTTCTCTTAGGAGCTTGCCACTGCCACTGCCAATGTCAGGGCTTGGGGAATACCATAGCTGCCAAGTTTTGCAATAACCCACCATACTGCACTTCCTCTCCCTTTATCTCTGTCTCTCTCTGTTTATTGCAAGTCCTTTTTCACCGGTGCTTTCTTCCCTTATCACGATTTTCCTATATTTGTTCCCCTTCTTCTTTCTCTTAGTTTCTGCCTTTCCCTCCCTTACTATGGGTCAAATTTTGAGGGTGAAAATAAGTCCTGAACTCCCGAAAGGAGTGCAGTGCAAACCATATGGAACCACCGACACAAATTAATGACTGCGCATCTGCCTCTGTCACCCTCATTCCATCGGACTTGTCACCTGAGATGCACCTCACTCAAACTCTGTTCACCATGTCTCCTTGGACCTGCTTGTGTTGAGCATCATTAGCTTAAGTGTATTTTTAGGTATAACTCTCCTCTTATTTACAAATGTGATTGGAATTGTTAACTAGTCTCTCTTTCTAGATAAGGTTAAAAAATAACTCCATGTCACCAAGCGCTCAATGATCAGTTCTGAACTTTTCTTTTACAAATGATTGTTTTCAGGAGCTAAATTAAGTTAAGGTTGTATCCTGTGTGTTCCCATTTCCTATAGGTCGCGCTGGTGCCTGGAATGCTGAGAGTGGGTTTCTGAGGGTGATTGGTTGGAGGGTCTTAGGAGTGGAAAAAGATGGCGGCTGGGTGAGCTGCTACTCACCTGTCCCGCTCCCTTGCCCAAACCTCCAGACATCAAATAAATCGGATTTCCATGGGATATCTTTGGAAAAGCCAGTGCTAATGAGATTGTCTTCTTCCATTTTAATTTTAAAACATGGAACTCCCCCTGAGTCTGTGGCTGTGAACATTACCATTACGGTAGCCCCACAAGGGAGTAGTGGCAACCGGGGACATGGCAGTAGCGAGTGCCTCTGTGGGGGCCTGTACAACAAAAGAAGCATCAATACAGGCCATAACGATTAATAATCTTGAATCTGCAGGCAAGTACTTGCTTTCATGGCGCAGCAACCCAGTACCCTTGATGAAGCAACTATGCTCCTTGATCAATCTCCAGTGGCCTTCTGCGTTCAAACCACCATACATGCAAACTGGCACTTGGTATCTCATCCACAGCCTTTGTTGCTTTGACCTTCGCTTTGTGGCCAAAACAGAGATTTACCTGGATGCGGGTCTGGTATCACTGACAGTATCTACCGTAGTCATAGAGCCCTTGCTAAGAAGCTGTAAACTTCGAGAGGCAAAAATGTATTAGGTGATTCAATTCCGATCAGTGTCAGTGATAGCGAAGCTGCAACACTGTCTCTTGTGAGTTTACAGAAGGCAATGAGGAACTCTGTGATCTAAGCAAAACAATTCAACTGAGAATTCCATACAGACAGTAACATCAGTGAAAAAGATTAGGAAAGCTACTGAGCGATGATGACGGGGCTATTATTGTGCAGAATGTTAAGCTGGTGAGTTGATGGAAAGACGATAATACCAACCAGAAAACGGATGCAATGTCTGATTGTGCCTGTGAGTATGGACCAATTATGAATCCCAATGGTACTCTCCCAAATGATAAAAGGAAACCCAATGATTTTCTTCTAAAAGAAAATAATGAAATTTCACAAGCGATCCACTTTTAACAAGAGGAGTCAACTCAAATACTGATAAGATCAGGGCTTGTCTTAAAAACAATGCAACCATTGGAAAATGGGCAATAGAGTTCTTAAGTAAGAAAGGTTCCTTTAAGGGAAATGAAGATTAGAAAGATGCATCCATAATTCACATTGAATCAAAGGGGGAGATTCCCCTAAATGCCAGCATGGCATAGAAAGAAGAGTCAAGTGTGCAAATTGCTGTGTTGGTTCATGTCCACGCATGTTAACCTCTTCGCTGCGGCGCAAATTCCGCCGCAGCGCTCCCGCAGTGCTGACATTCTGATCGCGGGCGTGGTCATGAGCATGGAGGAGGTTAAATACAAGTAATTCTGTGGAAGATCAAAGATTTAGACAACTCTCACTGGCAAAGCAACCTGTGATTACTTGGCATCCCTGAGGGGCTGGAGGGGAGTGACTATCAGCAGTATATCTGTGAGCATCTTAGAAGGCAATCCCCGTTCTGGGAGTAAGATTTTGATTGTCAAAGACAGCTTGCCCACCGGCTCACGTGAGGAATGATTAAACAATCAAATTCAAACTTTGTTGCTAGACCAAGACCTATTTTAGATAATATTGGAATCTTTAAGCTTCGCCAAGTGATTTTTTTAAGGCACATCCTACAACACCTATTACTGTAGGTAATACATTGTTCTTTGTCTGTTCTGGGTTTTGACATCTAACAGTTGAATGGCTCTGGCAACTCCATAAGATGATCAAGCACTAAAAGCAGCGGGTACACAGGTTTATCCACAGAAACCTACCAGGTATAAGATCCAGCAGCACAGACATACTTACTTTTCTTCACCGGAAGTGGAAGCTGATAATATCTTGAGACAATGGTATAAGAAGGAGGCCTCTTCAAAAGAAATATATGAAAATCAGAATCAGAACAAGAATGGACATGTCATTACCAATATCAAATAATATTGAATTGGATAATTCACGATTGGAGTATGGGAATAAATATGTTCTGGTAATATTTACTGCAGGGCGGGATGTGGGGGGAGTGTACATATTGCTGCCTTGAGTAACTTACAATGTTGACAGGCTATCATAATTTACTTGTCAATAAACTTTTTTTATCAAAAACAAATTTCTAGTTGTTTCTACATTCAATACTCTTTCATTGAAATGAGATATAATAAAAGGAACACAGGTGTATATATACGAAATAGTTTTATATTGTTGCAGAGACTTTTTGTATATAAAGGGTACAAAATCATAACACAATGAAACCAGAAGTTGCAAATATATACAAATGAATGTCCTTCCTAGTACCAATTGTGAACACCTTTTCTTAAATGATTAACTAATAACAAAAGAGAGAAAAGGTGTAGTTGTCGACGTTTCAGTCTAATTAAGGCTTTTGTCCACTAGACCATCTTCAGGACTATTAAAAATAATGGTCGACCCTTCAAGGTGCATGTAAGAGGACTTTGTAGTCCAGATAATTTGGGACTTAAAGAAGCGTATCGACCAGATGTATTGTGACTTTTTTACACCGGGCCATTCAGATTATGTCAGGGCCAGCTTCTATGTCAATCCATATGTAAATCGACCTCAGGATACTTTAGGATTAGGTCATCGAGAGGTGTACAGACTTTAGAACATGAAATGCGCAGTTCTGGGGGACAGTATCCGCTATACACTGACGTTCGTCAAAGAAACGCTCACTCGAAAAGTATATCGAAAAGAAATATAAAACTATTTTGAATTATATACACCCGTGTTCCTTTTATTATATCTCATTTCAATGAAAGAGTATTGCATGTAGAAATAATTAGAAATTTGTTTTTGATAAAAAACGTTTATTGACAAGTAAATTATGATAGCCTGTCAACAGTGAATGCTTGAATCTATTTAAGTGTTTAGCTGAATAAATTCCTTGTTGGCACACTTACCTGCTAATAATATTTGCCCAAGCCATCAAGGGCTGATTGGGTTCCCCATTGTTGTAGACACTTGAGTAACTTACAGCAAAAGTAGGATGTTTTTTTTCCTTGTTTGGAGGTGGAGTGGTTAAAGGATATTGGATTTGTTAAGCGTCAAGTAGGGTGTGCATAATGTAACAAAAAGGGGAGATAAGGGAAGAGAGAATGATTAATGCAAAGCTCAAGTTTGTATACTCGTCAGCAAAGGAAATTGAAGACAAAGAGGGCACTAGAGATGAAAAAATGATTTTATGGCAGCTAGGAAGCTAATGTGTTGGAATGCACATGGTCTGAATAGCTTCTGAAAGCTGCATATTATTTGTTTGATTGAGATGCATCCTGCGTATAAAGACCAAAGTGTCTTCAGAAACTAGATTATAATTTAGTAGTATGTGCGACCCAACAAGTTTCTATACATGGAGTGGCCACTTTACTCCAAAAATCTGCCCAAGTGAAAGTGAGGGGAGTCTTTGCCACAAAACCTGCCACGACTTGGAATAGGGGACACTCACCGTTGCTGGGTTTCTAGAACTGCCACTGCCTTCACCGTCACTGCCGCCATTGAGACGCGGCTCCGCCTCCCGTGAGGAGGGGGCTGCGCGAATGCTGGACTTCACCTCCCAGCATCCTTTGGGGGTAAGGGCACTGGAACATGATGCTGTAGCGCCAAGGAGGCGTATAAAATCCTGTCAGTGCTCCCGCAGCGCGGGAGTCTTTGCCACAAAACCTGCCACGACTTGGAATAGGGGACACTCACTGTTGCTGGGTCTCCAGAACTGCCACTGCCTTCACCGCCACTGCCACCATTGAGACACAGCTCCGCCTCCCGTGAGGAGGGGGCTGGGCGTGTGCTGGACTTCACCTCCCAGCATCCTTTGGGGGTAAGCGCACCAGAACCTGACGCCGCACAGCCATGGAGGCGTATAAAATCCTGTCAGTGCTCCTGCAGCGTGGGAGTCTTTGCCACAAACCCTGCCACGACTTGGAATAGGGGACACTCACCATTGCTGGGTCTCCAGAACTGCCACTGCCTTCACCGCCACTGCCGCCATTGAGACGCGGCTCCGCCTCCCGTGAGGAGGGGGCTGCGCGAGTGCTGGACTTCACCTCCCAGCATCGTTAGCGCATCGGAACCTGACGCCGCAGCACCAAGGAGGCGTATAAAATCCTGTCAGTGCTCCCGCAGCGCGGGATGTGTGCGGATGCACCCGGGCCATATGCGGGCCCATCTGTGCCCATCAGAGACCGTAAGAGGCCGGGCAGGGCCACCTTATTAACATCCTGTGCCTTAGAATCTATATGCTTATAGTTTGTATCGGGTGGCTAGTCTTTGCGGGGCAAGGGTCCTCATTGATAATAATCAGTCTGACTAGTAGACTACCCTCAATAATAGGCTACCACATTCCTTTTTTCGTACTGCCACACTAACAAGATGAATGAAAGAAAATCCCTTACAGGACAGGGAGTGGTGGGGACTCTTGATGCCTTCTTGCTTTGTGCTGAGTCAGCTCTCATTCATGAAATTGCCCTAACAGAGCGAAGACTGTCTCTGGAACCAAAATCTTTCCAGCGGCAGTCCGACCCGACGGATGTCTCCAGCAATACTGACCACCAAGAGTATCCCTCGCCAACTAGGCTAGAGAGAAGTCATACCACAGAAGCAAATGATAGAATCACGCCAAGGGTTGTTAATGTCAAATCCAGAATAAATACCAGGGGCCAGAAAAGTAAGATCAATCAGGGGAATACCTCCCCTACCCAACCCAGAAAAAGAAGGGTGAAGGGTCCAAACAAGCTTACATATCCAGCACCAAAGAGAGGTCGCAAAAGCAAAACCATGGAGGAGGAGCTGGAGGAGGTGTTTGAGGGGCACTTGTCCGCATCCAGACCCACTGATATAGTGCCTCCCACAAGTCCCCCAATTACTCCACAAGGCACTGATAATCCAGAGTTCTGGGCAAAAATCGGTAGGCTGATTACAACCCTATTAGAACCCTTACTCCAAAAACTAAATCGTATTGAAATGAGCATAGAAAAACTCGAGCGGCTGCAGCAGCACTTGCCGAGTCACTCAGGTCCGCATTCTAGTCAGCCCCCATTGATCAACCCTTCCAACTATTATTGTGCCACCGAGAATACACAAACGGCAGGAGATGATAGGCCCTTCCCCACACAAATAGGCCCTTTAAATCCTGGCCTAGCGACAGTACTGCAAACAGGTCAATTGGCTCCCCAAACCACGAGTCAGAAGAAGGCAGGCACGTCCATTGCATATCATAAGCCACAGGCCCCAAGTTCCGTTCAGGACCGCCTATTAAGAATCCAAAATGAGTCCCTATTAGGTAGAGCAGGACATGATACCTCAAGGAAACCATCAATGAGAATTGCACAATATAAAGCACCAAACACCCCCAGAAGAACATACAGATCAAACACCCTACACCTTCCTCCGGAAGCAACACCCTATACAATAGTGCTGGCCAATGTCCCCTTGTTGCATGATGGCACCAGGGAACATTGGTCTTCACTGAAAAATAAAGCACTGTCTCTGCTAAGCATGAGGTCTGGAATATCCTCCACACTCTTCACGGAATTCAAAATGGTTAGACGGGTTGGTTGGATAGGCAGATCAAAAAAGCTATTAGGGGGGGGACTGTGTGGTGCCTTCTTTCGGGTCGCCCAACCTAGTTCAAACAATCCTTGATAGAGCAGAAATTGGTCAGTCAAGACAACAGGGATTCATATTCTACCACTGGGGTTTTTCTATAAGCCACCTAGCGACAAGCAGTCGCTAACTGGGACGGTTGATGGTGGGGGATGGACACAACCCAGATATAACATCCCAGTGAACAATCATTATGCGGCCCTCGGTAACATGGAGGACAATGATTGACTGGAAACATTCAATGTTGAGCCATTTGAAAGAAGGGCAGTAATTAGAGGCCTGTGGCAATTTAAACCATCTAGGCAGTGTTTGGCTGAAAAAGAGCCCGGACCCATAGAGACCCCAAGTTTGCCAATCTCAAACTCATCCCCTCTGAATCCTATTCAGTGCAGCTTTAACGCTAACAGAACTGACACAATCAAGCCTTTGAGTGTGGACCAGGCACCTCACATTGTCGTCACTGTAATGCCTCATATGCAGGGCTTAGCAAAGGTTGGTGGAGATAGCAGCAAAGATAGGAATGAGGCAATGGGAGAACCCACTCACAATAATAATGCAGAACTATTATTAGAAATTTAGAACGCACAACAGCTGGCGAACTTACCTCTTATAACTGCAGAAGTAAATCAGCCCACTGCCCCTCGGACAAGGAGCCTGAAAACCATAGCAATCCCAAAAATCCCTTATTGAAGCTCCAAATATTATCCTGAAACGTTGCAGGACTCCGCTCCAAAATTGACAACCCGGAGTGGGGTACCTTCATTCAAGACTTTGTCATATGCATGTTCCAGGAAACTTGGGATAGGGAGATCATGCATAGATCTGGTTATGTAACCTACAATCTACCGGCTACATCAGGGGGGAAAGGCAGACCATCTGGGGGACTTACCACTTGGGTTGCTACACATTTGGGCTGTACAGTGACAAAGGTTGAGACGCCATCCAGAGATATTCTCGGTGTCATCTTGAGTTCCACCTGCAGGACCAGGCTAGTGCTTATTAATGTATATTCAAGGCCAGTAGGGTATGGGCAAGAGTCTCCGACCCTTTATACACTATCATCATTTGTATCCACAGTCATTGACAATGACATAGTGATTCTGGCTGGCGATTTTAATTGTCAGTACGAACCTTTGAAGGACCTGGAGGCTGGGGACCTAAACGAGCAGGATCTGCACTGGGCCATTCCTGTGGCCAATGCTCCACCAGTCCGGATATGGACCCCTCTAGTTGTACAGTTGAACACACTTGTCTTGACTCATTCACTCAGGGCGTGCAATGGGCGTTCTAATTCCGATAGTCCCGCAAATTTCACCTACAATAGGTCGGGCTCCCCTTTGATCTTAGATTACATTATGGTGAATGTCAAATCTTGGTATCGGATGCTAATTTCAAGATCGTCCCCAGATATGACAGTGATCACAACGCCCTGATCATGGAATTGGACTCTCCATTTACTGGGGACGTCCATAAGGGCCACTTGTTGAAAACACCAGGCCCAATTTTAACTAGCTGCAGGAGGAGAGTAAGATGGGGCACCCTATGTGAATCTCAAGATAGACTATCTTCACTCTACCAAATAATCACACCATATATGGAGGTAGCGGCCCAACTGAGTAAGTTTGAAGCTTTTACTTGCCCACTTAATGAAATTGCAGAAAACCACCAAAGTTTAGTGACAGCCCTGGCGGAAAGTCTCTCCTATGTAGCACAAGTAAAGGAGGGCAATGTATCCAGACATTTCTGATACAATGACAAATGCCGAAAGGCTAAGACAACCCTGCTTACAGCTATTAAATCCAATGACAAGCCGGCAATTAAGGAAAGTAGGTTATTATATAAACACGCAATTAAGCATGCCAAAAAGGAGAGGGAATGGAAAAATGGGAGAGTTTGAAAGATGCCCTAAATAGGAGGGATATGAGGACCTTCTGGAAACTGATAAGCACAGACTCAAAAGAGGACAAACAAGGTATTCAACCTAACCTGGGTGCTGAGGTCTGGAGGGTCCACTTTCAGTCACTTTACACCAGAGGGCATTCATGAGCAATCTGAAAGTTACATCCCTCTTTTACATTCAGCTCATCTGAAAACTCCTGCAATAACTTTAAAAGAGGTAACTGCTGCTATTGCCCAAGTAATCCCTGCAAAGGCACCGGGGCTAGATAAGATCCCCGGAGACCTCTATCGCACCGAACCAAGCGTTTGGGCTCCGTACCTATGGAGCATTTCAATGCTATTTTGCAGGGAATCGAGATTCCCAAAACATGGCTTGGAGCAGAAATCATCCCTATTTTCAAGAAGGATTCACCCCTCCATCCTGCTAACTACCCACCCATTAGCCTCATCGATGTTGCACAAAAAATCTTTGCCCGAGTACTTCTGGACCATTTGCAGAACTGGATGGAGGAGTTCTCCATTCTCAGTCCCTATCAGGCCGGCTTCCGAATAAAAACGTCCACAATTGATCAAATCTTCAGGTTGCAATTATTGCACTGGAAAACTGTGATCGTGGAGGGTGGCAGTCTCTACATGATCTTTGTGGACCTAAAATTGGTCTTCGATTTAGTTCCCAGGGAAAAACTTTGGGCTATCCTATCTGATTTGGGGGCGCCCGCGTGTTTATGTGAGATCTTGAAAAGATTGCATGTGAACAACTATGCCCAAATCAAATATGGGAAGAATGGAGACCTCACTGACCGCATACCCATAGAGAGAGGTGTGAGACAGGGGTGTGTTCTGGCGCCTACCCTCTTTTGCATTTTTATCAATGGCTTAATAGGAGCTCTATCAGCAGGAGGGGATCTAGACGCTCCAAAGTTAGTGGGCCACAAGGTATCTGCCTTGATGTTCGCAGACGATACCCTCCTTCTGTCGAAATCACCGATGGGTATTCAAAGGGTCCTGGATATCTTCCACTTATTTTGCAAGTATAGGGGCCTGGAAATGAATACCCCGAAAACAAAATACACAGTGTTCAACGCAGGGCATTCCAAACTACCTAACCTACAACTAGCAGGGGAATTCTTAGAGAGAGTCTTGCAATGTGAATATTTGGGACTATCACTCAATGAGAAAATGGACTGGGGTGACCGAATTAAGAAGGCCTCTTTAAAGTTGACGCAAACGTCTGGGGGCCTTGCTCAACAGCAGAGAAAGTCTGTACACAAGATGCTGGGGCCGGTGCTGGAGATATACAAGGCGCAAGCCAGAGGGGCGACCCTGTATGGAGCAGAGTTATGGGGCCACAGGTCGTCCGAACAACTTGCTAAGATTGAAAACTCATTTCTTAGACAGTTGATGTAACTTCCCAGTAGTACCCCTTTAACCCCGCTCCGAATGGATTTGGGTATCAGCCCAATGTCTTTGGAGGTCGCGCTTAGACCTCTTCTCTATTGGCGTCACCTATGGAGCACCCCAGAATTATCCTTGTATAGGGAGGAATTAAGGGAGGTGATAAACCTTAGGGGAGCCTGTAAAATACCCTGGCTCACCTTTATCAAGAATTCCTTCATATCCATTGGAAAGGGTGATCTATGGGTTAGTCCGGAAGAGAGCTCCGTGGCTACACCAAGAAAAGTCTTGATAACATTTTTTTAAAGACCATCACCTCAATTTATTGTTGAGGGGCCCCAGGACAGGCACACTTACATCATCATTCTTAGAAGTCAAACAGCAATATACCTTAGAATTTAGCATAGATGATATACAGCCTTCCCTTGCGAAAAAACTCTATATGCAGTTCAGACATGGTGTACTTCCTTTATTTGCTGTTACTTATAAATGGGGGGGAGTTCTACGAAAGACTGCCCATCATGCAAAAACTGTACGGAGACTGATTTGCATGTGCTGTTTTTATGCCCCACCTACAAGGCAATAAGAGTTTGTTGGCTATGACAACTTTGTAGGAATCTTGGAACCCGTCACTGCTTGCTGGCTTATAGGATCCTCAAATATGACACTGGCATGCCAATTGTTTACTCAGTTTCCCGCTACCTGTTTTCAATGTGGTGTGCTCGCTGTACGATTCTAAAGAAAGCTCAAGTTTAAATTACCCATTCTATGCACCTGTCACGATTTGGGACTCTGTATCTTTATTTGATTTTAATGTACATGAATTTTGTATCGTGTGCTTGAGATACTTAGCGCCTAATAGTTCATTTAGCCCCTTCAGTGCCCATGACGAGATAGTCTCGTCATGGAGCGCGGTTGCGCTGTGCCCATGATGAGACTATCTCGTCATGAACCCCGCCCGCTAATGAAACGCCCGGCACAGGGCGTGGAAAGGGCGGGGCACTGAAGAGGTTAATAGTTTTTTAACATTATCAATGATTCCATATTTTTATGTGTATATAAGAATTTTTATACTGACCAATTGTATTGAATTTTTAAATGGTTTATCTGTGCTTTTAAGGTCTTGTAAGGCCGAAATAAAGTATCTCTTGACTTGACTTGAAAGTGATTAAAATGTCCACTGACCAATTTGGAAGATAGGCAATTGCTCAATTGCAGATGGACTGTAAGCTATACTGACTATCACTGCCCACGGCCATAATTTAAATCACCCCAATTGTTCAACACACTTATCTTACATTTGACAGCCTGGTCTTGAGAGTTAATTGTTTTGGGTGACTTTAACTGAGCAATGAATTTCATGATTGACCCTATTATTAGGTATGGTTGTGTGACTTTACTATGTATTGCACTTGCAAAACTGTCTTGGGTCCAGGCAGGCTCTTTTGTTATTTATTTAGCTCAACCCTTGGTAGCTGTGGGTTTGAGAACCCAGGCTAAAACAAAAGAAGTATTATAAAGCATTTAGAAGGACCAAACAACAGAATTAGAAAGTCACCCAACAAGAAAGAAATCTGACACCAATTTATATAAATAAATTATATTTTTATGAAGGTTTAGACACCAAGATGAGCAAAATCCACCAAAGGGTTCAGGAGAAATAGATTATTAAGTAGAATGTAAATCCAAAGCACAAACAAGCATTGGGTACCGTAAAGTTTGGAAACTTTTGAAACGTTTGAAAGAGTTGAGTTTGGCTATTTCAGCTCTAGTGGAGCAACACATTCTGACAGGAGGGCCAATAAGGACTATTTGGACACATATCTGGACACCAAAACAGTCTCAAGTACAGTCCCACACTTTGCATCAAGACCTCAATAGACATCAATAGAGTGGTCCTGATGTTGGGGATGCAGGATGCTGAGGATGCTGAAACATGCTATGGGTGCTGTGCGATCCATGGAGTGTCCTTGAGGTTATTCCTCAGTCCATGTGTAAGGTGGAATGACTTTGGCCACAGGGTTAGGTGTCCCTCAAAGTCCTTTTTGAGCCAGTAGGAGGCCAGCTGCGGATGGGCTACTGATATCCGTACACAGAGGGTCCAATCCTTTGTTGCATGCTGGTGCCCATCTTTGGTGACAAATCTGGACTTAGAGGATGCTCCCAGGTCTATCAGACTCAAGTGCAACTTTTGTCCATCAAGGATTGATCTATTCGGTTGCCTGGGGCGATCAGAGACGATTCGAACAATGTGACTACTGACTTTCCGGAGTGGGCTGCCCCAGTTTTGATGGCCCTGGTTCCAGGGGAGTCAGCTGACTGAGCCTTCAAATCTGGGGCTCAGGAGAGACTTTTCTATGAGCCAGGAGTCACAGGCAGAGTCCTGCCCAAGGTGTGGCAAGTGCAGTCCAGCAGTCGGTGAGCCTCTCTTTGTTAGGTAAAGGTGTCAGCAGGGCAGTCCTTCTTCGATCCTTTCTCCAGTTCTGTCATGATCTGAGGTTCAGGGTGCCAGGGTTGAAATCTTTTATGCCAAAAAAGTACCCTCGGTAGGATGTGGTCACTAGCTAATGGGCTACTAGGATCTCTCCCACCCGTTGATGACTTCCTGCTATATGTGGCATCTAGCAATTTCAGGGTACACTATTCTGCCTACTCTCAAGATGTCTGAACCCTTTCCAATGGGGCTACTAACTTTTCCACAGCAAAAGCGACAATTCTGAAGTTTTGCTGTTCGGACATATGGAAAGTATATGTCCTACTTGATAATATATAGCTCCCTGTCTTAGGGCTCTAAAGAACATCCTTAGGGGAGACATGTATATATATTGTTAAGGGAAGTGGGAACTTTGCCATTTATTTAAATGGCAAAGTCGAACTGGCAGTTTCAAAACTGCTCTTCCAGGCTGCAGTGACATGCTGAAAGACATTTTGGCTTTGTCACACACATGGGTGGCACAGCCCTGAGGTGTGGGGGTATTCTTGTCTTACATGCTCTGAGAACCCTTGTACCACATACTAGGGACTTATAAGTAAGTCAACCTATGCAATTGGCCATAGTCACTTCAACCTACATTTTGTAAGGGGTTAGAACACTGACACTGGGGTCTGGTTAGCAGGCCTTAGTGCACTCTCAGAGTTGAAAAACCAGCAGCATCAGTTCAAAACTTTATGGGGGATTGTGCAAAAATAGGCATTTCATTTCAATGAGGGTATATGGCTACTAGATGTCTAGATAACCCTTAAACAAAGATCACCAGATTATACCTGTTGCTCAGCTGCATAAAACACTTCTATAGAATTTATATGGCCTTAGCGTCACAAAAGATTACTTGTCATACAGGAATAGATATCTATCCTGAAATATCATCTGATCCCAACCCCCTTTGTATGAATATTTTGGATAGTGTGAAGTATGATCAACTCTGGAGATGGACATTTGAACTTTCCATTCTTTTTATTCCAGAGTTCAAAAGTGTGATAATGTCATGATTTCAAGAATTTTTGACTGGAATTTGGGACCAGCCCCAGTTTATATAGTCTGGGATAAAGTTTGAGCATGTTAAAAGGATTTCAATTACATTTATAGCTAATCGAAATAATACTCAACATTTGAGGGAAGAAGACGATCCCTGGTTGGCTGAGGTAGGTACCTTAGGCCAAGTAGGGACCCGCATTCCAACATCAGGGAAAGGAAGATCACCTTCTTAGATAGCCTGCTCAACCCCTCGGTAGTTTGGCACAAGCAGCCAGGCTTATCTTCAAGGCAAATGTGTAAAGTATTCGCAACCACGCTCACAATAATCCAATGATGACCCCACAAATAGACTCCACATGAGTTTTATGAAAACGAGTATAAACTTTATGTAAAAAGATATACGATAAGACCACACAATAGAAAACCAACATATGAGGTTGTGTAATATTTCTCCAGTTCAGTTGTTAGGCCAGCCAGCCCTTGTAAGTTCTGGCGATATCAGTGAGCACTTCTAAACATTCTCCTGTACTCCTAATATCATGTCATACAGCGCGTAATGCTAGAATGAAGCACTTTTGCAATGTAAAAATACTGTAATGCATAACGCAGCAATCAGACACTCTGCAATGAAAAGAATGCAATACTAACGCAACAATTGGGCACTTTGCAAGGTAAAATAATGCAATGCGTAATACAACCACCAGATATGTCATTCTGCAAAAAATAAGGCAATGCATAATACACTAATCAGGTAATTCGTTATGCAGGAATAATGCAATGCGCAATACGCTAATCAGGTAGTTCGTTATGCAGAAACAAGGCAATGCATCATAAGACAATCAGGTAGTTTGTTATGCAGATAAAATGCCATGCTTCATACACTAATCAGGTAGTTTGTTATGCAGGAATAATGCAAAGCGTAATACTCTAATCAGGTACTCTGTTATGCAGAAATGATGCAATGTGTAATACGACAGTCAGGTACTCCGTTCTGCAGAAATTGAATAATTCGTAATAGACTCAGGCCCTGATCACCGGGCCTTAGGCGGTCTCTCCGCCTCAGCCTCTCACAGTTGCCCCCAACACAGTACGATGTAATCCCAAAGTGCAGCTACGCACTCCGGCCCCTGTACCACCACTCCCTTGGCAATACGGGCCGCGATACGAGCCGAAGCAGAGGCTGCCGCTGCCAACACGAGAGAGAGGCCGAGAGCGTCTCCCTCCAAGGCCGGGCCCCGCCCCAGGAGTCGACACACCTTACCTGGGGGGCGCAAACTCACTCTCCTCTCCTCGTCCAGCAGCTGGGCCTTCAAAGCAGCGTTGTGAAATGGCAATGGCGGCTCGGGCCGGAAACTCAGATCCTCCGGCACTGCCGGTCCGGGCCGCTTCAGTTACGAAGATCTCGGGCTGCTACAAAGCACACGCACACAGCGTCGCTGAGTCTTCCTTCACTCCTGGTGCACGATCACTGGGCACTCCACACACAGGTCTCAGGCTGCACAAAGATCACGGCACAGCGTTTCTGAGACTCAGTTTACTCAAGTGCACACGATAACACGGCAAATCCTCACGAAGGTCTCACGGTGCACAACACACCTGCACACAGCGTCGATGTGACTCACTTAAATTCCGGTGCACACGATAACAAGGCAAATCCTCCCAAAGGTCTCACGGTGCACAACGCACACCACACAGCGTCGATGAGACTCACTAGGATTCCGGTGCACACGATCAATGGACAATCCTCACAAAGGGGTACAGGCTGCACAAAGCACATGCACACAGCGTCGTTGATCCTTGCTTGGACTCCAGGTGCCCACGATCAAAGGCCGATCCTCATGAAGGTCTCAGGCTGCACAAAGCACACGCACACAGCGTAGCTGAGACTCACTTGGACTCCAGGCACTCACGATCACAGGGCAGTTCTTACGAGGATCTCAGGCTGCAACGAACACGCACCCACAGCGCTGTTGAGACTCTCATGGAAACCTTTGTGTTCCTGTGTTTCCGAACAGGGTGCCAGCTCACCTCAGGCCCTTGGGGATAAGTTACTTCAGGACACAGCACACAGCAAAGTCCCTTTAGCCTTTCCTTGGTTAATACAGCAAACTGCAGGCCAGCCCCAGAACACACAGCAAGGGTCAGTCCTATACTTCAGTCTCTTCCGTTGTTTCTTCCTTGGCAAAGGTCCTCTTGAACACGAAGTAGCTCCAGTCTTGTTCACACTTGATCAAGCCATTCTCCAAAGTTCAGGGGCTTCAGCTCTCATAGTTATACCCCTGAATGGCTTTGAAGTCTTTGTGTTTCTGGGGGCACTGACCCCTGTTCAAACTAGTTCTGGGTGCCTCCCTACCAGTGACAGCTTTCTTCCTTTGATTAGTGGGGGTCTGGGTTCTCAATCACTCAGCAGGAGATGAGACAATCGTTGTATAGCAGCAACCCAGGCCTCTTAACCTCTAGGGGCTTCTCCTCCCCCTACACTCCATATGCAGGTCAGCCTGTTGCTGTCTCATCTCCTCCCCTGGGTCAAGACATTCCCCAGATCTTATCGCTTTCAAATCCAGACAGTCAATCCACAGCCAGGCAGAGACACACATAAATGTTAGAGCACAAAAACTCAGCCACTTCTAAAAGAGTGGCTTCTAAACACACAATGCAAAAACCACCTTCATAAAAAGATGTGTTATTACATTGTGAGTTCAGACATACTAAACCTCACCTTTCCATCTTAAGCCTTTGGGAAGATAGGCTGGAAAACATATTACACAGCCTTCCCATTCTGTCCTATGGGCAAGATGGCCTTTCAACAGTGAAAAACGAAATGATGATTATTTCACTGTCAGGAGATGTCACACACCTTAGTACATGTCCTACCTTTCACATGCACTGCACCCTGTCCAGGGGGTACCCTAGACCTACCATAGGGGTGTCTGATGTACATGGAAAGGGAAGGGTAAGGTCTGGCAAGTGAGTGCACTTGACAGAACAACATGGCAGTTTAACAAACTGCGCGCAAGTCCTGCAATGGCAGGACTGAGTTCCCTTCTTAAGGCTACTTGTGTGGGTGGCACAAATAGTGCTGCAGGCCCACTAGTGGCAATTGCTTTACCAGCCCTGGCACACATAGTGCACTTTACTAGGGACTTTACTAATAAGGCAAACATACCAATCATGGGCAACCAATTACCATTACTTTATACAGGGAACATTTACACTTTGACACTGATCAGCAGTGGCAAAGTGTCCAAAGCATCTAAGTTGGCAACACCATGTCCAACAAAAAGGTCTAGGGGGAAAGCAAAAAGTTTAGGGACTTTAGAAAACAAGCATTTGCAATGCAATAGGTCTCGCATTTACGCGAGTTTGAGCTATTGGCATTGTAAATGACAATGCCTTTTATTTATGTTTTAAAAACCAAAACATAAATAAAAGGCATTCTCATTTACAATGACAATAGCTTAAACTTGCGTAAATGCGAGACCTGTTGCATTACAAATGCTTGTCCTATGCAGTCACTGTTGAAGTTCGTCTCTTCCCCAGCATTACTAGCTCTCACTCTGCAGGATATTGTTTTTAAATTGCATCTTGCAGTCGGGATTTCTTGTATCGCTACTGATATTGTGGCAGACGCATGCTGAAATTGTTGGTCCACATATAGTTTCAGTGGTTTTAAAGATTTAGATCATTTGAACACCACCGTTTGCGCTGCACCCCTCACCCGCACTCACGGATCCCAGAGGGTTCCACGGTGTGCAAGTTCACATTTGCTGCATGAGACGTTCCTCGGGTTGTCTACGCATTTTTTAGCACTAAAATGGCGAGACACAAGCAGTGCTTCAGGCGCATGGTCTCGCGCGGTCTTCCTAGCCACCCCGCAGCCGTTTTAACATTTAATAACACGCGATCTACAAATGCATCAACCCCCGGGTCTCGTGCATGTCTTATGGAAAGAGGAACTGAGTTTAACGAGACTCTCTCACACATTTGGCGACCAGATTTAAAGAAATAAAACCAGTCCGGGTGGGCAAGGCCTAATGCCGACAGGGCGGACACCAACCCGCTTCCAGAGAAGCCGGACACAAAAGCGTCAACAATACATCTCACCAAGGCGAAGAAACGCTTGCGCGCTGCAATGCAGGCGGGACCTAAAAAGGGCCACGTCCTACACTGACATTAGATACCAAACATGCCAAATTCATCTTAAACCAAGATTTGCAAGAAAGTGATATAATTGTGCAAGTGGCTGAATATTGGAGTGAAATAGATCAGTCACTCAGCAAAAAGCTGCTGCAACTAATAAGGACAGCAGAGGTCTGTATTATGAATAGGGCGAATTGGTTGGCAAAGTTTTGACATTTACTATTAAGCAAAGTCATAACAGAACTATGATAACTAGCATTAGGGATGAAGAGGCACATAAGAATTCGGACCCAAAGTGTATATTTTCAATGATTTTTTTTGTACCAAGCATTGTATAACATTGATTCAGTGGACTCTCAAGATGCAATTGATTCATACTTAGAATCATTCAATATATGTGCCGACTTAATAGCCTGAAGACTAACTTAGAGGCCAATATCTCCCTTGAAGACGTTAAGAAACCTATGATAGCTCTACCACCTCGGGAAGCGACAATGGGTGATACTACCCCCCTACAATTTTACAAAACATTTATAGATCTTCTGGCTCCTGTGTTTTTACAGTTAATAATATGTAACCACCAACGGGGTAGGCCCTATAACCTGAAGAGCCAGGATAATAGTAATTTATCAAACAACAGTGGTTCACTCGGGGGGAGACACACACATTATTCAGAACAACAGCAAAGAATTGTTTAAATAATAAGACAATTAGTCGTCAATGTATCTTAAAATTCATAAGCCTACCAAGTACACATAAAAGCAACGCCAGGGTCCAATGCTGCTGTCTGTGAGTGGACATCATCGCCCAACACTTATCCTCAACTCTGGCTGCAGTTGCCTCGTATCTAGTACAGTTGGACTTGGAATACATTTCAAATTGTTCTACACCAAGTTCCCCTGTGTCGTTTGCCTTGGATCCTGACAGCTCCATTTTTTATGTATCTTTATCTGCACAATTTTTGGTCACTCTTGATTTGTCTTCTCCTTGATGAACAATTCTCTAGGTTGGTTTTCATAGGTGTCTTTTTGACAAATGTCCTGATGATGACCCAGGCAAGTCAACCAAGGTCGACCAAATTACCCATTTGCAGTATGGCATGCATCTTTTTACATCCTAATGCACCTGTCTAATCACTGTATGGCTTCTACGGAATAACCATTGGTATTACAAATCTAAGGCAGCCTATTGTTGATATCTAAGCTGTTATTTTTCTTTCTGTACATTTATTAATTAGAACCTCATTTATCACAATTTGCACTGCGCCACCACAAAGTGCACTGCGCCAAATACTATTGGTATTTTTTGAATGCTAATAATACATTATAATTGTTAAGAATAGGTGTAGTAGTCTGGTTTTCAATAGCGTGTACTGTGTAGGGTTATTATTTTTAAGTTATATTGACAATTAACTGTCTCATTATTTTAACAGTTCTTTGTTCTGAATAATTTGTGTGTTTCCCCTACCCTCTGAGTGAACCATTGTTGTTTGATACATTACAGGAAAGAACTGCCATTGACTAAGGGTCATGCATCCCAAACTGATGGAACTTTCAATATTTCAATATTACTTAAAAAAGGGAAATCTGCTGATAAGAGAGGATCATACCATCCTATATCATTAATTAATTCAGATGGAAAAAATGCATGCACAAATTCTTGCTAATCGCACTGCTTCCATTATTAAAACTCTTACCAGCTCACAGTAACATGGTTTTATTCCTGGGTGGGATACTACTGTTCATAAAAATATGGCTATTTCACTGTTTGATGCTGCCCATTCCCAGGACCACTCGAGTTATGCAGCAGGGGAGGACTAAATTATGCGGCAGGGTTGACTAAATTATGAGCCAAGAAAAGCCAAATTATGCATCCTATTATGGCAAAGTTTGTGATAGTATTGCTTCATTATTTTGTGTTTTTTAAACTTGGTAACATTGTATGGGACTTGTTTTTAACTCTTTGGTACCAGTTTAACACACAACTACAGTAATAAACAACTGAAAGATGAGCAGTCAAACTTTTCGAAGGGTCTCCCACTGCACGGGAACACATGTCACCCTGATATCCGTAACTTTGATCGATTGAGCTAAACACATTTGGTTGTTAAAATCTGCAGATTATGCGGCAGATGATAGATTAAGTGGCAAATGTAGTGAATCCGTAATTATGGGGAAAACACCATGGCCACAGAATCGCATAATCCTGTCGGCCTGCCACCTTACATAAGCTGGATGGTGTGATTCTTTTAGACAATGAAAAGGCATTTGACAGAGGTTCATGGCCCTTTGTATGGGAGTTATGAAAAGTATTGGTTTTGGAGAGATGTTTCTTAACTGAGTGAAACCAATTTATCAAAACGATGTTGAAAAAATTCTTTTGCCAGAGCAGATTTCTGAAACCTTCTCTACGAACAAGGCAACACTTCAGGGTTGCCCACTGTCTCCATTGCTGTTCACTGTCTGGTTAAAACCCAATCTGTATAGTATTATACATTGTAAACATATAATACTTGTTATTAATATTCAGAGCGAGTTTACCCCCGGCGCTGTGCTCTGCCCTCCCCTCCGCTGCCATTTTGTTTATGTTGTTGTCCTCGTCAGCCCGCCCCGCCTCCCAGCTGAGACGCCCTCCCACTAAGCTTATACAGCGCTCCTGTAGCAGGAAGCGCCGTGATCCCCTCGCTGCTGCGCACTGAGAGGTCGCTCCCCTAGTCTCTCCTGAGAGACCTGGTATCGTTTGTTGCCTGCATTTCAAATTGCTTTCTTCGTGTGTTGCCTGCACTGTTGTTGTTTATATTGTAGCGCTTCGCCTCGCGCCCACGTGTTGCCTGCCTCTGTTGCTGCTAGCGCTTTGCATCGCCTCCACTGCCTTGACTTGTTATTAATATTCAGAGCGAGTTTACCCCCGGCGCTGTGCTCTGCCCTCCCCTCCGCTGCCATTTTGTTTATGTTGTTGTCCTCGTCAGCCCGCCCCGCCTCCCAGCTGAGACGCCCTCGCCCCTCCCCCTCCACTATCCATATATGACAGGAGTTCCCGCACGCAGCGTTTACGCGCAGCGACCGCGCCCCAGCCGCGCCGAAGGTGCGCCAAAGGTAAGCCCGTCTACGCCCGTCCGCGCCTGGACCGCGCCCAGCGCCAGACCCCCTGGCCCCCGTCCCTCCCAGCCCCCCCGCATTACCTACGATGCCGCCACCCTCCTAGCCCTTAACCCCGGTCGAGCCCCCAACTGCGTCCAAGCCGCCCCTGGACAAACCCATGGACCTTTCTCCTGCTTCTCCTGCAAATTCAGCGGCACCGACAACATCTCCGCTACGACCACACCACAGATTCCCGACCCCAACCACCTACAATGCATCCTTCTCAACACCCGATCGGTCCACAGGCACGCCATTGACCTATGGAATCTACTAGACACCATTTCTCCGGACATCGCCTTCCTTACGGAAACATGGATGAATGCTTCCTCCGCACCAGACATCACCATTGCCATCCCTGAAGACTATAAGATCACTCGCAAAGACCGTACCAGCCACACAGGAGGAGGAATCGCCATCGTCCATAAGAAATCTATCCGCATCTCAACCAGCTCTGACACCAACCTCGCTAACTCCGAACACCTTCACTTCCAGATCCACATCGACCCCAAAACCACACTCAGAGGCACCCTCCTCTACAGACCACCAGGACCCCGCGCAAAATTCAGTGAAGACATCACGGACTTCATCACCCCACACGCGCTCCCCTCCAAAGACTACATCCTTCTGGGAGACCTCAACTTTCACCTTGAAAAGATCAACGACCGCAACACCGCCACCCTCGTGGACAACCTCGCCAACCTCGGACTTAAACAACTAGTCACTTCCCCCACCCACATCGCAGGTCACACACTCGACCCCATCTTCACATCCAGCAATCATGTCTCCTTCAGCCACACCACGGATCTCCTCTGGACTGACCACAGCTGCGTTCACTTCACCTACAACAAACCAAAACCCAGCATCCACCTCCAACCTACCCTGCAAAGAAACTGGAACAAAATCACCACGGACCAAATCTCCGCATCGCTCCTTCGAAACACCCCAGCCCTCTCTTCTAACGCTAACGAAGCCGCCGCCAACCTCACCCTATGGTTATCCAACACCGCTGACACCTTAGCACCACTGAAAAAACGTCAAAACAAACCTGGCAGCAAGAAGGCCTCATGGTTCAACGATGATCTCAAGAAGTCCAAGAAACTCTGCCGCTCCCTTGAAAAGGCCTGGAAAAAAGACCCAACCACTAGCACCAAGGACGCCTTCAAAAACGCCACCCGCACTCACCACCAACTAATCCGAAAAGCCAAGAAAACAGCATTCAAGGATCGACTTGACAACAACGCTCACAACAGCAAGGAACTTTTCAACATCGTCAAGGAATTTTCCAATCCCTCGGCCAACTCCAACGACATCACCCCCTCTCAAACCCTCTGCGACTCCCTAGCCTCATTTTTCCACAACAAGATTGCTGACATCCACAACAGCTTTGACAACCAACCCGGAAACCAACCCACCCTACCATTTGCTGATCATCTTCCCCCCGTGAACACCCTTAACGACTGGAACCCAATCTCCACTGAGGACACCATCCGCCTGATGAACTCCATCCACTCAGGATCCCCCACAGACCCATGTCCTCACCACATCTTCAACAAAGCAGACTCCGTCATAGCACCGCACCTCCGAGACGTCATCAACTGCTCCTTCAACTCCGCCACCTTCCCGGAAGACTGGAAACACGCTGAACTCACCGCCCTTCTGAAAAAACCCACAGCGGACCCCACCGAACTCAAAAATTACCGCCCCATCTCGCTTCTTCCATTCCCGGCCAAAGTCATCGAGAAAGCTGTCAACAACCAGCTCGCCGCCTTCCTCGAAGCCAACAAATCCCTCGACCCCTCACAATCTGGCTTCCGAGCAAAACACAGCACTGAGACCGCCCTCATCGCAGCAACAGACGACATTCGAACTCTACTGGACAATGGGGACACAGTCGCCCTCATCCTCCTTGACCTCTCTGCAGCATTCGACACAGTCTGCCACAGCACCCTTTTACAACGCCTCAATAACATCGGAATCCAAGGAAAAGCACTTGAATGGATCACCTCGTTCCTCACCGGAAGAACCCAGAGAGTCCGCCTTCCACCATTCAAGTCCGAGGCCTCTGAAGTCATCTGCGGCGTACCACAAGGATCCTCACTCAGTCCCACCCTCTTCAACGTATACATGAGCCCCCTCGCGGCCATCGCACGCCAACACAACCTCAACATCATCTCTTACGCGGATGACACTCAACTGATCCTTTCTCTCACCAATGACCCCAGCACCGCCAAAACCAACCTACACGAAGGAATGAAAGAAGTTGCCGAATGGATGAAACAAAGCCGTCTGAAACTGAACTCAGACAAAACAGAAGTCCTCATCTTAGGTACATCCCCCTCTGCATGGGACGACTCCTGGTGGCCGGAAGCCCTCGGAAAAGCACCCATCCCGACAGACCACGCACGGAACCTAGGCGTCATCCTGGATTCTTCACTCTCAATGAACAGACAAGTCAGCGCCGTATCCTCTTCCTGCTTCAACATTCTTCGCATGCTCAGAAAAACATTTGCTGGATCCCCTCCGAAACAAGGAAAACAGTCACCCATGCTCTGGTCACGAGCCGACTGGACTACGGAAACACCCTCTACGCAGGTGCTACCGCAAAACTCCAGAAGAAACTCCAACGAATCCAAAACGCCTCAGCCAGGCTCATATTAGACATCCCACGCAACGAACACATCTCTGGTCACCTTAAAGACCTCCACTGGCTACCCGTCACTAAGAGGATCACTTTCCGACTGCTTACCCACGCACACAAATCACTCTACGACATCGGACCAGAATGCCTCAACTCACGACTGTCCTTCTACACCCCCTCCCGCCAACTACGTTCCTCCAGCCAAGCCCTCGCCACTGTACCTCGCATCAACAAGACCACCATGGGAGGCAGATCCTTTTCTTACCTAGCTGCTAGAACATGGAACTCACTCCCCGCTTACCTTCGCCTTACCCTAGCATTCAGAAAGCAACTTAAAACGTGGATATTTGACAAGTAATCCTCCTCCCCTTCCTAAGCGCCTTGAAACCCTCTGGGTATGTAGTGCGCTGTATAAATTCTATGACTTGACTTGACTTGAATCCCTATGGAACTTGATGAGGTTGATGTAAAAATGTCTGCTTATACCGACGATTTTACAGTTTACTTCGAAATGTTATCAGTATTATTTCACATATAGAAGGGAAGGCAATTCATGTTGTTATTGCTTTTGGGTATAACTGAAATATACCCCAAACACATATTATTTTGAACTATCAGTCAGGCTAAATAGATAAACACAAAAAGGGAATGATTTTTACTTAGGAATTAAGATATCTAGCTGTTTGGGGGAAATAATTCTTATAAACATATGAGGACTTTTTAAAATAAAGGATAGTCAAAATGAGTCCCTGACATCGCTTGCTGACCTTATTGGTCTGTGAAGCATTTAGAAGATGAATATTCTACCCAAACTTTTATGTCAGTTTTGTGCAATTCCATTCGGGGCTCCATACTTCTTCTTTAAGCGACTAGAGTCAGCCATTGGGGTTTCATTTGGGTGTCAAAAAAGAATTTGTTTGGGTTTATTAAACTGCCCCTGCAAAAAAGGGTTTGGGTGCTACCTGATTTGAAAATCTTTTTATTGACAACTATGGCACAAGATATTTGCTACCTTTAAACTGAGAAAGGGTATAAAACAATTCAAGCAATATATCATCATGTCTGGGGATGGATACCAGTAGTTATTTATCTGGAAACATATACCCCAACTAATTATAATGGGTAAGGTTTAAGATAGCTCAGGAGGCCAACTAAATATGGGATCAGTAGTGTACGAGTTCTAAAATGGCTACTCTTAATCCATACATGCCACTTTGGGGTTACTGTACCTTTTCTCATGTTTTTCATGATCACCTTCTTCACTGATGGTACAGCAAAGGTCATATGACTGTAGGTAGACTCTTATTGGTTGGACAGTTAGGGCTTTTCCACTTTACAATCCAAGTTTAATCTACCGGACAAAGTTTAAAAAAATATTTACACATACAGGATTATTTTAGCAAATCAAATGTATTAATAAAAGTGTAGACATATCTGATTTTCTATTTTTAATATATTCTTATAAAATTAAGTTTCTAGTAAAGAATTTTATATCGCTCTGACTAATGACAGAGAGGATAATGTAGTAGCCCTGGCAGATAGATGGACAGTTAACATGGGGACGACAACCCTTGTGACATTGAAGAAGCTCTTACTTGGGCTGGCTCACAGCTATTCTTTCATAGATTTAAGTTGCAACATTTCAAAACTGCATTTACGCTATATCATAAGCATGGCAAGATATATAAATGGAGCATTATCGGGAATTCTAAATGTCCATGATTCGAGCTAAAGGATGCTGATATAATACACGTTTATCAACTGTCCTTCGTGCGAACACTGAACTGAAATGTTTGGATGCTTATCTGATAGGCTTAGACTGACATAAGGCTCACAGTCCAGGGCACCATGTTTGGTACTGAACTGAAGTGGCACAATCAGAGTGCGAGGATTGTACATACAGCCATTGTCATAGCTCGGTTGGGCATTCCTCCTGAATGACTTACTCAATCTACAACTCCAGTGCCAAATTGGTGGCACTGATGTACCAATTGTATGGAATGGAATCTGTTATCCTTAATGTTAAAGGAAAACAATTCCAAAGGGTATTTTCAGAAACTTAGTCATTATTGTTCTGATATTGAAAAACATTGATTAACCCTTCCCCATAATGCTCATCTGTTTTAAAGTATCTAATGATAAGACTAATGTTGAGATATATGTTACTGTAACTGTGTTCTTTTTCTTTGCTTAATGAGTAGTAAATGTATTTTTGAAGCTTATCTCTCCCATTTAAAAAAATTAAAATATAGATTGTTGGTGTGGGGTCTGCAGTGGAAGCCAGGAGACGGGAACGGATGGAGGTAGGCTGGAGCTTTGAAAGGACCCACCTCCAGTTGCTGTATCCTAAAGGCTTAATATGAATTAAAGAACTTACTTCCTACTTGAATGGCTCCAGACACTTGCATGAAATCTATGTCCTCCAATTAGAACATTTAACCAGCATGACAGCTCCCAGAATGCACAAGGTTTTTGAAAGAAACCCAAGAAATGGAGCACTGCATCCTTGACAATATGCAGTTATCTTGTCAGCTATTCCTCAGGGGTGGCAGAGGTGCTTGTCCCTGACTCTGCCAACAACACCTGTGGCCCACAAGTCAGAGTGGCACATGCCAGACTAGTCATCTACGACCCCACCACATCCAGATGTCGTGTTTGCCCACAACCACACCCACAAAGAGATCTTGAAGACAATGTAGGTACCTGAGTTCAAGCACTATGATTACTGGATATAAGATTTTAATACTAACCTTAAATAAATATTGATCATTTTCTGTGTGTACATATAAGTCACAAAAAGACAATGTAAATATTTTACACAAAGAAGTACTGGGCTGGTTTAATTGAGATTTAGTTCAGGTTAGTTTATGATTGGTATTTGTAAAGTGCAACACACTCCCTGTCTAAGGCATCTTAGAGATTTGAAGTGAAGGGGAAGAATTTTCGAACCACTTTCCTTGCCTATTAGTTACCAGAGGACATCTCTCTCAACAATCCCTCAACATTATCTCTGCATGTCTAACATGTGCCAGCCTTTGCGCAGGATCACAACATTTTTTGACTACAGTTGTGTCATGTGCTTGGTGATAATTTTAAGGCCGTGCTTGCTTCAATCTTTACCACCATATTTTGACTAACGTTTCTGGTGGTTGTAATATGAGTCAAGCATATTTGTTGTGTGTCCTTTTGCAGACGTAGTAATGTGTTCTGTTGTGTTGTGCTTTTGTGATACTGAGTTTTTATGCTGCATTATTGCAATGTGATATGTTCTACTGAGGTTGCAGTGTCAAGTTCTGTTTTGACTGTTCTGATTTGAGGTTCCTTGTTACTTTTTAACTTTGTTGTGGTCTTCCTTTATGTATGATATTGTGTGGTGTTCTGCTGTTTACTTTAGATATGTTAACCAATGCCACTTTTCCAATCAAAAGCGGCACATCTTTAAAGTTCTCATGAAAAGCAACAATTTACCAGGAGCGAAGCACGGACAGTGGTTAACGAATTGCACAGACGAGACACATTCTGTGCTTCCCGTCACGTGAGACAGCGCGCGTCGCTGTCCGTTACCAATAATTATAACATGTGTAGATGCTGGAGGCGAGAGCCTGTTCCCTCATCACTAGAACCCTGGCTGCTGCGCCTTATGCACCCCCTCGCGCTGGGGCCAACCCCAGAGACAGGACGAAATGTATGCGCCCTGTTCAAGGGCACACCAAGGGCAAATCAGCTACTATCGTGTCCTGCTGCTCTGAAGGTTGAGTGCTGAGATGAATTATAAACAGACATATTTATACAGCGCAGACCATCATAACTATTTCTTGGAGGTTAAGTAGCAAGTGTTACTTCAACCAAAGGAATGGTGTACAATGTATTATCCTTGCACACCAGTGAGGGGGTTCCTGGGTCTGCGGAGACAGGAACGCCTCAGGGAGCAGTGCGTAAATATGGGCCTGTTTTCCACTCTAAACAATAGATAAAAAGAAGAGTCCCTCAAGCATGGGATTGATAAGTGGAGCAAGGTGTTTGTGTGTGTGTGTGTGGAGGGGTGGAGGGTTGAGGGGGTCAGTGTCAATCCAAGGATGCAATATTCCTGTACATATGTGAATGCTTCCCATCATCTCAAAATGCTAGCTGCACTAAACGTTGCCTCATTTTGGCGTATTAATTCCGCCAGCATATTATCGGTGCATATCGTTAATTTTCACGTACATAACTTATGCTTTTGTTGTAAGTAACTGAACAAATTATGCAAGTCAATAAATCACATGTAATTTCAATAAAAACGTTTGGAAAAAAGTAAGTCACCACACATTTTATAGTGCACAGGCACCTCAGTTAGTGCTGTTTTCAAAACTGCTACAAAGGGAATGTAATGCATGAATGGAATAGGTTTGAAAAGCACTGACTTAGGGCCCTCAGATAAAACTCAGGATATTAAACTGTAGGGAATTGTCCGTAAGCCATCTAGTAGTCCTCTGCATGCATTCATGAAAGTTGCTGAGTGGAATAGACTGATTCCCCTCTAGAGACAAAATGAGCTGCGTTATTGCTAAAACATAGTGACAGACAGTGACTTTTGCATAAGCGAGACCTATTGGCTTTGCCAATGCTTGTTTCATAATACCGTAGTTACAGGTGTTTGCACCAAGCGCTTCCTTAACTTACCACCAACGACATGAAACAGAGCCTGTCAAACATGTTTGGTGCTCTGGTCTTGTGTCTTAAATTAGCATTATCAGTGCTCACTTTAATTGATAGGGCCCTGAGACAAAGAGATAAGGCTGAAGGTAGGTGCGACAGAGGAGAAACAAAAGTGAATAATGGTGCAAACCCGGTTGTTGTCAAGTAAGAGTTATCTCGCTTTCATCCAAAGTAAACGCAATGTTTTAATATGAGTTTTGAGTGCACGAGGACTCCATGGTAACTCCTATCTCCCCAGAAGCTATTTATATAATATATGCGCACTTAGAACTCCCACAGCAGTGCCAAACGATTCAAACAGTGTGCAGGGGGCCCTTCTGGCTTCAAGGTTATGCAGGACGAGGAGAGTGAGAGAGCTTGGAATGCCAGTGTGAGAGATAGCAGACTTGAAACAAAGGTCGCCTCCATCTTGTACAGAAGCGGTTCATAAAAGTTGACTTTGAAGACCTGCCAAATACTGCCCTGGTTTTGTGATAACAATGGTGTGTTCCAGTCATTGCAGGTGATTTTCTGCATACAGCAGGCTTACACAGCAGGCGCACTGAACATGCATACTCAAAGGGCCCGACTCACAAAGGTAAAATTACACTTTTGTGTAAGTTTGCATTTTTGGGTATTCACAAACTATGAGTTAATAGCAGGTTACAACTGGTGAGACTACACTGCCGGGGCAGAGAAGTTTGCCCACATCTTTTTATGTGCGGAATTCCGGTGACGCTCATTGTCTTTGGATGCGCTGGGACGCCCCGTTGCTGGGGCAGCCATGCGCTATATAAATCCGACAAATAAATAAATAAATTCTCTGCCTTACTGCAGAGTCTCTAAATCCTACACTTTCTGTTAACTCGTAGTTTGTGAATTCCCCCAAAAACATAACCTTACACAAAAGAGTATATTTACCTTTGTGAGTCAGGCCCAAAGTGTGCATAATTCAAGCTTGTTGTGTGTGCACATAGTAAATGCATACAATAATTGTGCACAGTATATGTAAACTGTATGTGCACAGAATATATGTGCAGTACTCCCTCATTGGATATACACAGAGTATGAACACAAACTAAATGAAAGAAGTATGTGCATGCATTAGGTGCATGCACGATTAGTGCAAATGTGTGCACTGTGCACATTCCTGGGGTATGTGAATCTAGCACACATTCACCAGAGAGACAGTTCACAGATACAGGTCTCGCAGTATTTCCATAATACATATGTATGTTATATGTGTATGACATGTGCAAACAAATGTATATATAAATATGTTTATATGTAAAAAATAAATGTGTGTGTGTACAGTTTCTTGATTTAACAGTTTATGTGGCAGATGGAAAGATACAAAGGAAAACCTTTAGAAAAAGCACTGCTGGGAACAAAGTGCGTCATGCACAAAGTTACCATCCCACTAAATTGAAAAATAGCATACCATATGCCGAGAATCTAAGAATGAGGAGGAATTGTAGCAAGCCAGAGCAGCTCGCTGAAGCCCAGATAGCCCTGACGCAAAGGTTCACAGAAAGAGGCTATAACACCTCAATTCTGGAAGAATCAAAGCATAGGGATAATCTCAAACTGAGGGCGAAACTCATCTTCCCAGAGAAAAAGAATGACAAGATCTCAGGTGCACCAGAACAGAATTTTTGTTTTATAACTGGATTCAATGCACAACATCAGAGAGTAAGATCTATTTTTAGACAGCATTGGCATTTGCTGTGCAGTGATCCCATTTTAGGACCGAGTTTACATAAGAAACCCCTTATGACATGCCGCAAGGCTAGGTCAATGAGACAGGGCTTAGTGGTCAATTGTCCAGATATGAATAAACAGGCGACGTGGCTCAGTGCCGCAAAGGGATTCAGAAAGGGCAACAAATGCAAAGCGTGCATGTACGGCACAAATAACACAGAAATAGCATTGTCTTTTGGGGACAAGAAATGGAGAATTACTAAATCTCCTACTTGCAGGAGTGAATATTCCATTTATGTACTAAGATGTAGTTGTCAAAAACTGTACATTGGCAGCACCATCCTGCGTGCACATCAGAGAGTGTTGCAACGGGGGGCGTGGCTAGCGCCCGCGGACAAGGGCGGCTTTTTTGTAGCTCTCCCGGGCAGCGCGGTGAGGAGGGACCGCAACGAGACTCCCAATGTGTCTTCCACATATGGAAATCGTAGATTTGGTCTTCGGAATGGCTGAGGCACTGCTGGGGTGACTTTGGCGCCTCATGTTTACCTGTGGCTCTTCACTGGTATCGGCGAATGTTTGAAGCGCCGGCTTCAGTCACCGCGTCCGCCATTTTGTTTCATAGTTGAAGGAGCCTCCTGCATCAGCGCGTACGGAGCTTCAAGCATGGCGTTTCCTGTTTATTGAAGGTAACAGCAGACTGACACGACTATTCTTCACCTAAATAGCCTGTTGCACGCCTTGATGTATTTTCTTCACGTTTGAGCGGAGTTTTGGCTCTTTTTGGACCGTTTTTCTTTTTGTGCAGCTTTCCTCTCATCTCTGGCTCTTCCCTCTTCCTCACAGCGATGCTGCAATATGTATGAACATCATTTTGCGGACTTTCTCTTCTACTGTTTACCAGACATGGGCCGCGTTATATGTCTTACTATAATGTGACATATTTTCGTTTACCTCATAAAGCTGTGTGAAGTTATTACATGTCCATATAACTGCCATTTCACTGTTGCTCTTATCTAACATTATTCTTCGTCGCCTGGTAGTATTACGAAGATTTCTAATTGCGCTCTATGATGAATGTTGCCTCAATTACAAGTTATTCCGTCCTGGCTCTTTCAAATGTACTATACAGTGCTAACTTTTTCGTGCTTTTGGATGCCATTGTCACCTTGTGCTGCTGTTCATTTTTTTTTCTTTTTTTTTTCCTCATTTTGTGGCTACTAGTTTTGCTTTTGTTATAACATCTATGGGTAGACTGTACAAGGAGCTACGCAAGCCTTCTCCAACTCCTCGTAAATTTCTTCTTCAAACGGGGTCTAGATATAGGTGTCTAGAGATGGATGACTCTTCTGATCCATCGGCGAAGAGCCCTTCTTCAGTCTCTGCTCCACACACGAGTGGCGTCACTAAAGCTTCCACCAAAAGGCTAAAAAAAGACCCTCCATCTCCTCCCAAGCAAAGCTCATCAGTGACGATGGATATACTTTTGGAAGAAATTAGGGCTTTACGCCCTTTCATTGAGGAAACTAAATCTACTCTTGAGGAAACCAAATCTACTCTTCAGCTGCTTTCCGACAAGTGGTCGATTATTGATGGTCGTGTTACCCATTTAGAACACCACGTTGACACTCTTGCTTCCTCTGTTGCCAAGGTTGATCCATTGTGTGTTCAAGTGTCTGCACTCCACAAACAAATTGAGAATTTGGAAAACAGAAGCAGGAGAAATAACCTCCGCATTTATGGCCTGGCGGAAAATTCAGAGGGATCAGATGCCTTAGCATTTTTCAAATCCTTTTTACCGAAGATTCTTCAGTTGCCGGATACCACTAGTCTGAACATACAAAGGGCTCATCGGTTAGGTCCTCCTCCAACTGGCTTCTCGACCACTCATGCTAAGAGGCCGCGAGGTGTTATACTCTATTTTTTGGAATACACCGATTTGCTCACCGTTTTGTCTGCTGCCAGGGCACTTCCTCGACTCACATGGTCTGGTAATTGGCTTTTCTTCTCACAGGATTATGCAAAATCTACTGCTGACCGGCGTAAGGACTTCCTTTCACTCCGACCACAGCTCCGATCTATGGGAGCGAGATATGGACTTTTTCATCCTTGCCTTTTCAAGGTGACTTTCAATAACAACACTACTACCTATGAAGATCCGCTGAAATTGAAGAGCTTTCTATATTCTCATAATGCTACCAGTATGGACACTGCTGCATCGTCTAGTTCTTGATATTTGGTTACATTTACCTGTATTGTATTAATGACTGTACGCTTTGTTCTTGGTTGGTCTGTTATGATTGTTATGTTTATTCAGTCTTCTCAATTGGTTATTTTTCGTCAACTGTATATGTTCTCCATATCTAACATTCACCCTTTTTTTTTTTTCCCCCTTATTACAGATTTCCTCCTTCACATCATTCACCTTCATGTCCCTGGAGTTCGTTGCGGTTGTCTTCCCTCCCTGCCTTCCCTTAGGAGCTTATGACTTGTCATTGCTCTATGTGGCCTCCACCCTCCTCTCCTTTTGTTAGTCCTCGACAATATGTAAGTTTATTATCCTTCCTCTTCTGTTTTATTGTTCTTTTATTTATTTTTATTTCTTCTTTATGCTCTTTAGATCCTTCTTTCCTCTTGATCCAGTTTTTCCATTTCTCTTCGTTTCTGATCTTGTTTACACTACATTTCTGTGCTTTCACTTTCCCTTTCTTTCCTCATCTTGTCACTGGTTTTTACTTTGATGTTTTTTATGACACTATTCTCCTTTATCTTTGTTGTCTCTTATTATCATATATAAATGCTTTTCATATTATTTTCTTTGTTTATTTTTACGCTTCTGCCTCTACTGATATGTTGATATGTTCTTCTTTTTAACATTGTTTCATGCCTTTGAAAATATTTTCTTGGAATGTTAGAGGTTTACATTCACCAATTAAAAGACAGAGAGTGTTATCTCATTTGACCACACTTAATGCAGATATAGGTTGTTTACAGGAATCACATTTATCAGCAGTTGAATCTGCCAAATTGAAAAAGGGTTGGGTAGGCGAAGTGTATTTTTCTCCAGGTGATGGTAAACGTAATGGCGTTTTGATTTTATTTAAAAAATCTCTTCCAGTCCAATCAGTAACACATTTCGCTGATAATTCAGGTAGATGGGTGTTAGTCAATTTTACTCTTGACAATGCTCCTATTTCTATTTTAAATGTGTACGCTCCTACATGTGGAGATGCCTCTTTTTGGTCCTCTTTAGCTCCGCTAATTACTCAACATTATGTTGATAATTTTATTCTAGTAGGTGACTGTAATGAAGTATTTGACCCCTTTTTGGATAGGCACTCAGCTAGCGCCTACATCCCTCATAAATCACAAAAAGCTTTTACTCACCTTATCGCACAATTCAAATTTACTGATGCCTGGAGACTCTGCAACCCCACCTCCCGAGAATACTCTTTCTTCTCACCTCCTCATCAAACTCAGTCTCGACTAGATTATTTTTTTCTCTCACATCACCTTACTCTGTCCCTCATTTCTTCTGATATTGGCTCCATTTTAATATCGGATCATGCTCCAGTTTCCATTACATTGGATGGGTTACAGAATCCTGGTTCCTTTAAAAAATGGCGTTTTAATAATGCTCTTCTTCTTGATGCAGAATTTATATCTTCTTTCACGTCTTTTTTTCATGAATATTTTTTGCTTAATCATACAGGTGAGGTTCCATTTCCTGTAGTCTGGGATGCTTTCAAAGCGTCGGCTGGGATTTTATCATTACTTATGTTTCTCGTAAACGGAAGAAAGCCCAACAGGATACTAGTGTTCTACTTTCCAAAATTAAATATTTAGAGCACTTATATTATACTTCTAATTCAAAAGATTGCTTAAATGATCTCATCTCTGCCAAACTTCAATTTAATAAAGACTCCACATCTAATGCCTCTAATTTTCTCCTAAAATCTGGCGCCAAGTTCTATGGTGGGCAGAATAAGGCTGGTAAGCTATTGGCTAATTATTTAAAGGTCAAACATAACAAAGTCAACATTGAATCTGTTTATGGTCAGGATGGATTGCTGAAACATAATAATGAGGACATCTTACAAGAATTCTTGCTTTTTTACAAAACATTATATTCCTCTGAAGCATCTTCGTCTGAACAGTCCATCTCCCACTTTTTGTCTACTATATCTTGTCCTTTTGATACCCCCCCAGACCTTTCTTCCTTAGAGTCTGATCTTACTCACAGGGATCTTCTTCAAGCTCTTCATACTCTCAAACAGGGTAAAGCGCCGGGGCCGGATGGCTTTACTGTTGAATTCTTCTCCTGTTTTTCAAACTTGCTAATTCCCAAATTGCATTTGCTTCTCTCTACTTTTCTACAAACTGGTTCGGCTTCTGTTTCCTTCTCCGATGCCCTTATTTGTATTATTCCAAAACCGGGTAAGGATCCACAGCATTGTAAAAATTATCGCCCTATTTCTCTGGTAAACATTGAATACAAAATGTTTTCTAAAGTATTAGCTTTGCGTTTAGAATCTTCATTACACGAGCTCTTAGGGAAAGAACAATCTGGCTTTGTTAAGGGCAGATTGTTATCAGATAACACCAGATTATTTTTTGACGTTCTTTCTAAGACTTCGCATTACCCTCATTCCCTTGCAGCCATAGCTTTGGATGCGGAAAAAGCTTTTGATCAAGTTGAATGGCCTTATCTATTTGCAACTCTTAAGTGGTTCGGTTTCGGACCAAAAATCTCTTCCTTGATTTCCTTTCTTTATTCTCGTCCTAGAGCTGCTATTTCGGCGAATGGAGGCTTATCTTCTTATTTTTCGTTGGGGAGAGGGGTTCGGCAGGGATGCCCACTTTCACCCTTTTTGTTTAATCTTGCCCTAGAACCTTTCCTTTTACGAATTCGTCAGAATGATAATATACATGGTTTTACTTTTCATGATTCCAACATTAAAATGGCAGCTTATGCTGATGATGTTTTATTGTTTATATCCCAGCCAGTCACCTCCCTCCCAGCATTTCTTGACGAAGTTCATTCTTTTGCTCTGGTTTCGGGTTATAAACTAAATAAAGATAAATGCGAGATCTTACCACTCACTAAAGGAACTTTCAAGGATGACTTTTCTCCTTCAGGTTTTACTTGGAGCCCTAATTCTATTAAATATCTAGGCCTCCTCTTTCATTCCTCTCTTTCGGGCACAATTACTAAGTCTATGGAAGATTGTATACAAAAATTAACTACTCTCACTAGCAAGTGGCATCCTCTTTACCTGTCATGGTGGGAACGATTAAATACCATCAAAATGATGCTCTCTCCAATTGTTTTGTTCACAATCTCTAACATTCCACTTCCTATCCCCTTGAAATATTTCAAGAAGATTAGCTCTATTCTTTCTTCCTTTTTATGGGGTCATAAAAAATCTCGTATGTCTTTGGTTAAATTGATGCGTTCTAAAAAGGAGGGTGGGGTAAATTTTCCTAACTTCTCCCTGTACCATAAATCTTTCCTGTTACATCAAGTTTCTCATTGGCTTGCGGACATCTCATTAACATCTCCTCTCTGGTTAACCTTAGAGCAGTCTTTCATTTTTCCCTTTTCTTTCAAAGAGTATCTTATGTTCTCTCGCAGACCTCAATCCATTTCAACCCCTATTCTTAAACATACTTCCAAAATCTTTCCTTGTCTACCTGATTCATCCTTTTTTGATCAACCTATTTGGCATAATACATCCATTTTAATCAACAATAAGCCAGTCTTTTGGAAATCTTGGAGAACACGTGGTCTTATTTGGGTGAGGCAATTATTCCATCATGCTCGAATCATTCCTTTTGATTTAGTTGCGACTTCTTTCAACCTTCCTCTTACTTTTCAAACCAAATATTCATTGTTGACTCACGCCTTACAGCAAGCCTACGAAGTTCATCTTGCTGCACCTCCCTCATTAATTCCCGCGTCTTCTGATACGCCTTCCTTGCACTCCTTACTTCTTTCACATTCTAAAGCTTCCAAAATATACGCGTTTTTTCACACTCTGTCCTATCCCCGCACCAAAACCAATACAGAAGAACATTGGGAAAAGGATTTTGGAACTTCATGGCCTGTTGTGTTATGGGACAAACTGTGGTTAAAAATTCGTAGATCCTCCAGGGCGGCCAATACTACCCAAACATTATTTTTTATTTACAATCGTTTATTGTTTTCACCACTCACTCTCAGCAATCATTTCCCAGATACCTCAGACAAGTGTTGGTCCTGTTCTTTACCAGATGCAGACCTTTTCCACATGCTTTTTGAATGTCACTTTGTTCTTAAATTTTGGAGGCAGGTTTGGTCTCAAATTACCAAGATTTTTTCCTCCACTCATCCTTTTTCTCTATCTCATATTTTCTTAGGGAGTTTATCTCCCATCTGGGAACATTGCACTAGTAGTATTAGAATAATTGATTTACTATTAGCTGTGGCATTTCAACAAATCACCAAAAACTGGAAGGATTTTACCAAATTATCTTATAAAGCGTGGTGGTATGCTGTTTGCTACAATCATAGATTAGACACAACTTTTGTTTATCCCTTAACTTTAGCTGTTAAACGAAGAGAATTATGGAATCTAGTTACAGTATTTTTTGACGTAAGTGCCCGCACTTCTCTGTCTTTACTCCCGATACAGCAAGAAGTTTCTAAACCTCCATGATTTCCTGTTTTTTCTCAACAAGGTACTTCTTTTGCGTTCTTTTTTTTTTCAACTTTGCTATTGATTATACAGTGTTTCTCGTATTCCTTTTTAATGCTTTATTTCACATCAATTGCCAGTTTTTGCTTATATTTTCTCTTAATCTGGGAAATTTTATTTTACAGCTTATGTTATGTTATTGTCATTACTTAACGAGCTATTTTTCTGTTTTTAGTTACCTTTATCTTGTTTTTTTTTGTACTCTGTAATATCTGAGCATCTCTTATTTCAATAAAAATGTTTGAAACTTAAAAAAGAGAGTGTTGCAACACATTAGAGCTATCAGAAACAAAGACCAGACGTACCCAGTGGCTAGCCACTTTGAATTGAAACACAATAGCAACCTTAAAGAGTTGGAATATTTTGTGTTGGATCAGGTGCCTGTGAGACTCCGTGGAGGTAATAGAGAACGACATTTGAGGCAATTAGAATCCAAATACATTATACGATTTAACTCTAGGGTGCCCAATGGTCTCAACACTGAGGAGGACCTGTATTTACATCTATAGGGGAATCTTAGCTATGTATTAAGGGACACTATATTTCAACCAGATTTATTTCAGCAGTACTTACATTCGCATTATTACCTACAAATCCCTGTGATGAAGCTTCATGTTATTTGTGATTTTACCCTGACGTCGTTGTATTAATTTTTGCACTTGCACTTTTAGTGACAAAGGTGTTGAGACAAATTGATTGTGACTCCTCACTCCTTTTGCACTAGTACATGGATGCGATTTTTGCATATTGTTACCATTACACTCTTGATGTGGTCACATTGGGGGAGGGGAAAAAGATATATTGGCACTTGCCATGATGTATTTAGAAATTAAATGAGACAAGTTCATGATATGTGTTAGTCTTTTTAAATTATTTAAATCGTCTAAACAATGGCTGTTTCCCCCAACTAAACATACACAATATGATTCCATGTGACCACTAGAAACATAGATTTAAAAGAGAATGTGATGGGTTTTAAGCTTAATTGGTTTTATGTAGACAGACTTTTACATTTATATGCATTAAGTTTTGCAGTAGTGACGTAGATGGTTTTAATTATCCATTTTGTGTACAACGGCACTTGTCACTTTATTCATTCGTACTGTTTCTGGGTATAGGCTGCTGTATTCAACTATGTAACAGCCTGGATTATTGTGAAGTATGCCACAGGTCTTAATTGCAGTGGCACAATGTCTCTATAAAGCACTGTCACTTTGAACAAATGTGATGTACCGGTGCTTTAAGAGCCTGAGATAGCAAGAAAGCTGTAAAAATATGCACCATAGTGTTGACATCAGGAGTAGGTTTAAATTAACGCGGCAATGATTAAATGACGGTTTGACGAAGATTGCGGCTGCGGTCGAAACGCGTTACCTGTTCAACAAATAAAACTGTTTCTTAAGTGATCACGAGCGTCCTGGTGCTTGTTCTGTGTGTGGACAGGGGTGCTGTAGAGATATATATATATATACACACACACACGCAATCCGCCACAAAATCCATTTCTCCAATTTCGCATAAAGGACGGTACTGACCCAAGTTTCAGTGCAGAATTTTTATTCTTTCAACCCAGCACTGCCGCCATGATATATATATATCTATATAAATATACACTCCAATTCTGCTCCTCACCATCCATGAAGCAGGCACCAACATGCTGGTTTAGAGTGCTCAAAGATTTATTTTACAGTCGGCCCCTGATGCGATTTGTTGGTAACCCCACCTTGCTCACACAGTTTGGCACCATTACAGGCATTGAATATATTGTCATGACAACCATGTCACAATCATGAAAACAAAAGAAATAAAGAAAATACTTTTCAACTTCAAATTGTTACTCCACTAAATAATACAAAAGCATAATCAAATTAAAGTTAAATAAAATGCATAAATCACTTGTGCATTGTTAACTGTGCATAAGCAAAACTTAATGGCATAAAGCTCTAAGAAGTGACAACTCCCAGGACTATCATAATTCATCCTCACTATGTTAGAAAGCGTAAGAGCTAGTGCAGTAGATGAACACACACACACACACCTATATATATATATATATATATATTTGCAACACTGCTTCTATGGAACAGAAGGTATAAACGCAATGGGGTAACCCTGTGTCTCTCAGAACCTGGGTACATATAAGAAAAGGCTACAATGGTTCTGTCGGGGAAAGAACAATTGCTTTGCAAACAATGAACAAATCAAAAAGTAATAACTGCTTTATACATAATAAATAAGCCACAAAATGGTATCGCTCGCTTCAATCAACGAATAGCACGCATATTGGAACACAAGACAGAACACTGACTAATAAGTGCTTGCAAGGAATATTAATTGATATAAATTGAAGCATTCATATATATTTACAGATGTCAACACGGCTGTCAAAACAAGATGTAAAGTGGGAGTGAAAGTGACATTTAGTGCGCAGTGATAGTGGTGCAGTACGTTTCATATATACAAGGTGATATTATGTACAAATTTACAAGGGAGAAAATTAAGGGTGGTCAGAACGGAAGGAGGAACAATATCTCTGGTGAGTGGTACAGTAGCCTATTGATTTGAACCAAGAGACCTGCATTGTGCAGCACACATAGAAACAGTAAATCACCATAAATGATTGTTTATGTGCAGGGAGGTGTCCCTTTGGCGCTAGGCAGCTGAATTTAGAGCCAAAGCTAGGGAAGACGCAGGGGTGTGTTGTATCATTGTAAATACGGCGCATCCCTTCGTTTTCAGAATGGCGAAGCGCAGCGTTAGGAATTTTGGTTTAACGCTGCGCTCCACCATTCTCTTGTAAATATGTCCCAAAGTAAGGGAGCCATGGGTTGATAAATTAGCAAACGGAAAGACTAAGAAGAGACAAAGCCAAAACGAAATCCACGGAAACCTCAGACACAGCCAAAAGGCAGCCTGTCACTCAAGAGGACTTGCAACTTTAAAGCACTGGCAAGTGTGAGTCCTTGTACTAGTATAAATGTGACAGGAAAGGAGAATTTTGGGATAGGCATCTAGCCATCGTCACCAACAATGAACAGCAACAATGTTCTTATAGGTTGGAAGATTGGAAGGCGTGGGGTCAGTGCTTAATTTGAGCCGGTGGTTTCCAGTGTTGGGCACCGGCACTTTTTATGAGCACTAATTAAGGACACATTCATTAATGCGAGATTAAGTGATTTGCCCAGAATCACAGGATTTTGAGCTGATACCAAGACTCCAACCTGGTTCTCCAGCTCCGAAGTCGGTGCTCTGGCCAATATGCCACACCCGCTCCCCACTTCCGTGTAGTTGGTTCTGTTTTAGGCGGTTCTAATAGGAGAAATGGGCTGGTGCAATCCGTCTCCTGACGAGAGCCCTGGCACTTATGTTTTTTTACAAATTAACCAGTGCCCGGGGTTCCCAGTCAAAGGGAACGAGAGTGTGAAGTCTATCACCTTGAATCTTGCCTCACCCACACCTTCCACATCTCTGTTGGAGCCTGCCCCTGAGATCTCCACACAGTCGTAGCCCGCCATACTGCGCTCTCTTTGCTCAGTCAACAGGTTTGCTCCTTTGTCTCACTGAGAACAGGTGCTGTTTGCTCAACGTTTGTTTCCTATTGGCGCCAACAACAAATGGCCATGGCGGGGGTTGCTGTTGATTTTTTATATATTGTGATTTGCTTTATTCCAGCTCGGATTCTCAGCCCAGCAACACTTCGTTGCTGGGCAGGGTCTGGCGTGATCCAATATTTGTCGTCTGGGCTGAAAGGCCTCAGCTGTTTTTCTTGTTAAATATGTATTTATTTTTTAAGACAAAAGTAGGCACAACAAACCTAAGGCCTTCCGCCAGGCTGCCGCGCTTGTATTTTTGTTTGAGAGCAGCAACTGAACTGATAAAACTAAAGCAAATAAGAAACCCTTTGAACAGGGATGAGGTTTGCAAAATATGTCTTGCACAACAGCCAACCACCGAGCACCTGAAAATACCACGCAGCAGATCAGTGCGCGGCGGGCTCTGGCAGTGACGTGATGATCTCACTGCGGCACCTAAAGGTTGGTCGCAGCCTGGCATGATGTGGTGAACGTGTAACCCACTGTGACGAGGATATAAATGCAGGTTCGTTTATTTCACCGGGAAATTCCCGAATCTATTTACAAGAAGGTGTGTGTGTGGTTTCAGCTAAATACATAGAGTGCCTAATTTGATCTCTCTGTCAGTGCTGCCCCTTTTCAGGTTTACTGAATTCCAAGACAGGTTAGTCTTGATTCCACTTCTTGTCTCTTTCGTCTCTCACCCTACGCTTCCTGTTATTTCTCCATCAGTCACTGTTTTCCCCCTTCTCTTCCTCCTTTTTTATCTCCTTTTCTGCCTTTTGTCAGTTAAATAAGTATTGGCAAAAGGGCTTACGTCTTTAAATAAAGAAGTGGGGGACTCACCAAATTAGGCACAATAGGTGTGACATCACCACACGTGACATCACCACGCTTGACATCACAGGAAGTGACATCACAAGAAGTTACATCACAAAAGGTAACATCACAAGAAGTGACATCAGATCTTAAGACCTCATGGATGTTTAGCAGGTAAATAATCAGTACATTTGAGCGCATTACAATATTTAACAAATTGTTTGCATTGGGGTTGTGACAAAATATTGTCACAACCCCGACACAAAATCTGGGCCTGAACTTATGCATTTATTTATTTTTAAACTCTGCCATAAAGAAATTGCCAACAAGGGGAAAGTGGCAGCAAATCTGTTCTGCTTAATTAGTTGCAATGTCTGTATTTAAAAATATCGTATGTGGTTAAGGCACCTGCTACAGATTACTTTGTGTGCCAGCTAAATCTCAGGGAATGATAATAATGGTAAGATAACACTGGAGGATAGTGTATTTGCTGGAGATATCTGTGTTTTGCCTAGTCCTAGTTTTGAATCAAAATAGCCTAGAGGGTTAATATGTCTCCTGCAAATCACATTATGTAACATCCAGATGACAGATTTTTATTTTATGTAAATGGGTAAGTGAGTTACTGCTTTTGAGACAGATCCATTTGTTCCTAGCAGTTCATAAATTGTAATCCTTTAAATATGGCACAGTGAGGTATGAAGGACATGTGACTCCTACACCTTTTAACCCTCGCTGTTTTTTGTAACACACCCTTTATATTGATGTACACACATATCATTTACTGGCAATGTATAATCTGCATGTGTGATGTAAAGCGCTCAGACACCCTGCATTGGGTTGAGTAGTGTTAAAGAGCTATAAAAGAAATGAAACACAATAGTGGTATTTAAATTGTTATTTGTGTAAATACTGGGGCACCCAACACATCTGACATTCTTACAGTGTATGCATATCTCTTATATACAGGAACTGGACAAGGACAAAATCATTTCTCTTTTAAGTACCTGTGAAGTGATAAGATGTGACCCTTTCCTTCAACTCCATTGCATTTATGTGTGAGGCTCCCAGCCAGGATACTCCAACAAAAAGAGGCCTAATGGCCCCATAACTCCGTTTTTTGTTATGGGCAAAGCTGGAATCTGATAAGGTCCCTTCCAGTGTCAGAAAATTACACCAGGACAAGTTCAGCATATTTCTGTGAATTTTGGGAGAAGTAGGAAAAGAATGTGGCACTCTGCTTAAAGTGGCCAGCTTTGCAGTAGGGTAGACAGCGTCTAAACTCTGAAAATAGTGGGTAGACGGTGTCTACCCACGTCTACCCTCGTCTCATGCCCTCATTGGTACCCACACCAGTATCCTTTAGCATCAGTTAAGCACTGGCGACATGCACAGTCCACCTATCCATACAAAGACATCAGACATGCGTAAGCTTCCAACAAAGCCAGTAGCCTGATTATCTGTCATGACAGGAAAACACACATATACTGTAGCCTTGAGAACAGCGTCTTCTGAAACTGCCAATGCACCACCAGTTGCATCCGCCATTCTTTGTGGAATTAGGCGAACCCATGAATTCAAAACAATTGTAGAGAAGCTTTCACAGAAATTGCCAAAGCACTATACTACATTTTCGGAAAAGGCACAAGGAGTGAAATGACTTCACTAGTTCAAATTTCACAATTGTAGAGAAGCTTTCACAGAAAACTAAAAACATGAGTATTATTTTTAGGGCTCCCGGTTTTATGGTATTTATTTTTTTGACATTTCCGTCTGTATTTATCCATATTTATTGTTTACTAATTTTGTCTGTATTCATCCATATTTATTTTGGGTTTTATGTAAGAATGAAGCTGAAATTAGTATATTTCCATATTTATTTAACCAGTAATGCTTGAATACCTACCAGGTTTCAATGCTTTATATACCCACAGAAGATAAATCAATGCGCTTATAAGAAAATATGCATATTTCAGTATCAACCTTGTGCATATCTACTGCTGTTAAATCCTCTTTACTAAAATGATTTTCTTTTTTATCCCCCTTACCTATCAATCCACACAGCTATTGGCCTGGCAGTCATGGCAGACAGTATTTGGAATCACTCAAAAAGCAACCCAAATTCCGTTTTTATTCACATTTAAAAATAAATACAGACAAGAAAATAAATGTTTTCTCTCTGCATTTATCTGTAAAAATCAGTAAAAATGGAAAACTGGGAGCCTTAATTATATTGAATTGTCCACTCTCTATTGTTTGATCCATCAGAACCACCCGAACGCTGCTCAATTTCACAAAAGATTTGAAGAGGCATCTCTTTAAAGAACAATCCATCAAAATGGGTTGAATGTCCACAAACCAGCTACCTCTTCTGTTACTTGTTAGCGTTATGCTTGTCTTTGATCGAGTAAACTCCTCCAATGCCTTTTGCTTAGGTTCATGCTATGAAATTTCACACGCATACATACAGCCAGAACCCTTGCAACTATTTCTGATCCTGAGTTCCATAAGGACTGGCTTCTAGACAAAGGTGTCTGAGTTGATGACCATGTGGCTATGTTATGTTAACAATTGTTCTATAGCGCATTACTGCCCGTAGGCGTCTAAAGTCTATTTAATTCAGGCTAGGCGTGTTACAGGTCTGCAAGAGTTATTGGGATCTGACCAGCCAGGTTTTTACCGCGTTCCTGAAAGCTAAAAGACTGGGGGCCATATGTAGGTAGCCCAATACCGGTCGGTAACGGCCGATTTTCGGTAAATATACCGTTACCGACCGGTATTTAGGCTTTTGCTATGTAGGGGGATCATTTCTGTATTCGGTAATTTACCGAATCGGTAATTTTACCGATTCTGTAAATACCGAATACAGAAATGAGATGTAGGGGGAGTGTGTGGTGGGTGTGGGGATTCGTTATTTACCACCAACTAAAAGTTGGTGGTAAATGACGAATAGGTGTAAAAATGCATTTTTGTGCACTGTGAAGTGTGCAATGTGGCAGACATACATGCCCCTAGGGCATGTATGTGCGCCACATGTGCACACATGGACGAATCAGGGGTGCAACAGGGTGTCAATGTGACACCCTGACACCCATGATGATGCCTCCCCCCATTACCGAATCGGTATTTACCGATTCGGTAATGGTAACTGGCTTCCCATTGATTCCTATGGGCCTCCTGGCCCATAGGAATCAATGGGAAACAAGTTACCATTACCGAATCGGTAAATACCGATTCTAAAATACCGACACTTACTGATTCGGTATTTTTTTACCTACATTACATTTACCGATTCATAAATACCGAATCGGTAAAATTCGGTATTTAAGAATTGGTAAATGTAATTTACCTACATAAGGCCCTGGATGTTGTTTTTATGGAGAGAGGCAGTGTGTTCCACGCTTTTGATGCTTCCAGCACTATGCTCTCCCCCCGCCCCCACCGCTCCCATCGTACCTGTTTGTACCTTGGTAGTGATCAAGAATCAAAGATTTCTGACAGGGAGATATCATTTGAAACTCTGGTTCAGGGATTCGGGGCCAAGATTATGGAATGCTTTATAAAATAGACATAGTACCTTAAAAGTTATTCTCTGTTTAACAGGAAGTCATTGCAGGCTTTTTAATTCTTGAGACACTGAGAAGTTTTTGGCAATTTTGGAACAGAAGTCTGGCTGCTGAATTTTGTAAAACCTGGAGTTTATTGATGTTATACCTGTGAGTAGTCAGAAGCAGGCCATTGCAATAGTCAATCTTGGGCAAAATTAGCGATCTAACTAGTGTATTTTGTACTTTATGTGGTAGAAAGAGCAAAACCTTTTTAATTATTCTGAGACTGTAAAAAGTAGAAGAAGTAAGATTATTTACATGGTCAGTAATGTTGAGTCTGTTATTGATAATCACCCCCAGGTTTTGATCCTTTTCCACGGGGGGCAGGGGAAAAGGGGCATTAAAAGATGACCAGATTGTTGAACCCCAGAGAGAGGACTGTTGTCCAAAAAGGTGGACTTCTGTTTTCCCTGCATTTAGGAGGTGATTTAGGAGAGACATCACCATCCCTCCCCTCTGCAGAACATGAGAAATAGTTCTATTGCTACAAGGTGCCTCAGGACAGCAGAACACACATTGTCCTCTGTCATAAGTTACCAGGGACCATAAACATCTCAAAATGATTTCTAAGATTTGGGAGGGGCCATTACCCAGGGATTGCTGTGTCCCTAGGTTTCTCCGAGTATAACATACACATTTTAATTTGAGGCAGACAAAGGTGCAGACAAGCAGCTCAGAAATAGTCTGAAAAGATTGGCCATTCCAAAGAGAAGAGGGAAGAGAGAGATGACCATGTAGTGTGCAGACTGTGTACCAAAGCCACACCCTGATATCTATGTTAGGTGTTCGGTTTAGTTGCATCGCCTCTAGAAAATTAGAAGCTTACTATATCCTTTCCACCCGATTACTTTCTAATCATTCGATGTCATCTCAGCTCCCTTTCTGTGAACACACTAGTTTGACAGTGTTCAGTTACACACCCACTATTAGTTAGTCAAAAAGTGTGCCTGGTCTTAGTAGTCTTTTTTAAGTCATGGTGTACCCCTGGTTTGAGATGTTCCTTCTGATAAAACTAGCGAAGGGTTGGTGTGTCGCTACATGTGTTCAAAGCTGGCACGTTTGTTTCAAAGCCTTCGGAAAGGTACAACTGAGTGTTTGGTCAATGATGCTGAAGAAAAAGGCCAATCCTCAACAGAAAGTCAATTAAAATGTAGCAAGGACCAAAGGCAGCAGAGTTCACCATCATGAGTGTGCTGAAACCAAATAACAGGAGCACTCAGTTATTGATTACTGTTCGACACAGAGCACAACATAGGAGCAAGATAGATTGCCCAACAAGAACTAGCTCGGTAGTATCTGGCTTTGACTTTGAGCAATGCAGATTTGATTCCTAACCCCAATCTGTGATTGGTTGTATGTGGATTTATTTTGCCACCCACAAAACTAGAGCACTCTATTGCAGTGGCGGTTGGTGACATATAAAAAGGTGAGGCAATCAAAGTGAATATTTTAGTATGCAATATGAGAATCTAGCAGTGCCTGCCTTAAGGCTCAACGCCTCAGATTTTGTACTATAAAATTGTTTCTAGCACGTGAACTCGACCTGAATGTTGTGAAGTACTTTTACTTAAGCAGCAGTTACATTATACAGGTTTGCCTTCATTTTTTATGGGCACTGATGAGATTAGGTGATTTGCCCAGAATCACAGGATGTTACGCGGTGCCGAGACTAAAACCTGCTTCTCTAGCCCCAAAGTCAACACCTCTGGCCCTTCCACATTTTAACTCACAGACACACTCTGTGGTGAGACATGTGTAATGCACCAGGGCCTGGTGACTTAAGAACCGTTACCACTGTTGCATTAAACCATTCCCACTGCAGAGTATGTCTGTGAGTTGACGAATCCCCACCTTCTGCATTGGTCATAAACGTACCTGCGACACCTCCAAAGTGTACCCTATCGTTCCACTTGCTCATCTGTTCCTTTTTTCAGCATTTTGGGGCACGGTGGAGAGCATACAAATACCGCTGCCACTCTTGCTGCTGACGCCGAACGTGCTGCCGGCTCCATCTCGACCAGGCACCAATACATCCAGTCACGTCACTGCAGCCTGAACTTGCTGCTTCAAAAGCAACCATTCCTTGCCTTGCTCTCATGCTGTTTTACAAGTAAACAGAACAAGAGCAAAGCAAGGGTTGGTGTGAGCAGGACAACCCAGCGCTCCAAAGGAGACTGGGGCAGCTGTGCAGTGCAGTTCAGAACCCTAAGCATAAGTAGTGCAGTTCAGAACTAACCCTGAGCGGACAACTACGCTACGCTCGCAAAGTTTGCGTAGTTTGTGATACTTCACGCTACGCGAATTGCACATAGCACAGTGCAAAATCGCATAGCGTAGCGTAGTTGGCATTTTTTGCTCACTCGCGGTCCTCAATGTCAAGTTGGCGACCGCGAGCGAGCAAAATGACATCCCGGCGAGACTTTTTCCTCGTTCGCGATCAGCAACATCAAGTTGCCGATCGCAAGCGTGAAAAATAAACCTCCCAGCGAGATTCTCAAAGCGGGGAGGTCAGGTTTCTCATTGCGAGTGGTCATGTATGCTCGCGACCGCTCGTGATGAGAAACTACCAGTACACGTTGAGAAAGCTGCTGCTCGAGTAAATATCTACTCGAGCGGCAGAAAACGACCGCTTGCACTGTGCAAGATGCCGTTTTTAATGATTGCACAGTGCGGACAAGCATCCGACACTGTGCAATCATCGCATACAGTGTACTACGCAGTTCGCGTAGCGCTATGCGTATCTCGCATAGTGCGAAGTGCACTTCGCGTAGCTAAGAGTAGCGCTACTACACGAACTATGCCCAGGGTTATTCAGAACCCTAAAGTGTGCATGTCTGGCCGGCCACAGTAACCGACTCATCAACCAGACATGCGCACCAGGCTTTAGCTGCTAACTGCCAATCAGCAGGATTAGCCACGCCCTGCCCTACACAAACTTGGGGGGACAGATAAAACACTGCAGTATATATTAATATGGCATTTGATGTGGTACTTTAAATTGGCAATGTGTGTGGGGGCAACAGAGGTGGTGGGTCAACACCCCCATGCTCAAATGAAGAAACCGCTGCTGTCTGTTGTCAGGAACTAGATGGCAAACTTGCGTATGCCTTATCCAGATGACTAAAGACCCTTCAGCTGCTGTCTCAAGAACATTCTTCCCCTTGTTTTATTTGAGGAAATCTGTATATTTGAGGGTCTTTTAAGTGGATAAGCAGGCCAAAAGTAGTAGGCGCATAACACTGCAACGTGAGTTATGTTGCACACGTGTTCCATAGTGTTGAGAGGGGATGATGGCTTAAGCCTACCACTTGAAGAGCCAATTCTGTTCCAGATGGATTACTTGCCCACCAAGCTCCTGCAGTCCACTGTCAACGTGCTCTGGGACCCTTCCAGCAAATATCTCCAACTGTTCTAGAAATATCCTGATTGTGTTTGTAGTCAATTCCTATCCTTCTAGTGTGTGTTTCCTTTACCTCAGAACCTTTTTCCAAGCTAGAGTACTCCTAAAGTAAGGGCCCTACCTATTCTTCGCCAAGGTAAGAAATTTCCCGGAAGCACACAGCAAATACTGTACTCGCTACAGTGGCCCAGAGACCGCAGACAGGTTTAGCTAGTCAAAGTCTCTGTGAAGACACACACACAAATTACTAATGCAGGACTAATGAAAGCAAGGACAGAGACAGTCTGGAATCAGGGAAAAATGTGGAAATATCCAGACAGGATGGCTTAAAAATATCTATCTAATTAGACAGTAGCAGGAAAATCCTTACCAGAACATCTTTACCAAGACAGCCGTACCATGTGTCTTATTTGTGACATCATTGCTTCTTGTGTGTTTTGGGGAATGGGCCCCCTTGCCACTTATTTTATGCTGTGCACATTGCTCTGAGGTTCACACCATGACCTCCCAAGACCATTATGGCATGCTTTTCTTGGTTAAAAAAATTGGTTTTATTCTCATAATGCTAATGCAAGGCCAGCTTGTCTGGATATGATTATTTTACGCCTATGGATTAGTCAGTGTCTGGAGAAAGGGTGCTACACACTTGTTTATGGCATGTCCTTTTATTTGTCCATCCTTTAACTGTGCTTCGGGGTTCCTGCAAAGCAATTGTGAGAGACAATCTGGCACCCTCCAGAAAGGTAAAAGGGTGCACCATTGCTCACAATAACATCATAGTGCAATATTGTCTGTATTGAGGAAACAAGCGTTAGTAGAACGAAAAGGTCACTGAAAGACAGAAAAGCAACCATCGGAATTTGAAATTTGGATTATGCATCATCAAAGCACTTTTTTTTCAAATTCTGTTTATTGAATTTCAAACAGTACAGAGGTATACAGAATACTGCGAACATGAAATATAAGGGTGACAAAGATATACAGATCGGTAAATGCTAGCAGTGAACATTTCCCTTCTTAACCGTCTGTAAAGGAAAGAAAAACAAACATTGGCATAGCCAATAGGTCTCGCCTTTGGGACCTTATAAGTGTTTAGCCATGCAACAGTTGCATAACTAAATACTTATAAGGTCCCAAAAGCGAGACCTATTGGCTATGCCAAGCGGCCGTGCAGCCGCAAAAGAGAAAGTGATCGCAATCACGATCAAACATCAAAGCGGCCGTGCGGCCGTGAAAGCAATCGCGGTAAAGCGCGGCGCGCGCGCCCGCGCACATGCACTGTAGCTCTAGGCTGGCCTGGTAGCACTTTTTGGAGCCCTCTCAATAAGTCTCGCCAGACCAGCGCATGCGCTGGGTCAGACGAGACCTAACAATAGGGAAAAAAGGGGCGGGACATAGATAGTACCGGTCACCAGCTGAATCATGTTATAATATTCACAGTTTAGGTGGCGATTTAGGAGGGACCATATCATGGAGGGAACTGCAATGTATATCAGCTATTGGTCAAGTCAAAGCAAGATAGGGTAGCGCACCGCCTTATGGCGCTGAAAGCACAGCCTCTGCTCCGTCTCACTCATTTTCCGTTGCATCCACCCGGGCATAGAGATACAATTTAAGGGGGGGTGGTAAAAATCCTTAGGCCGGGAGCTTATGGGCATGAGTTCCCAGAATACATGGATGTATTTTAATCGCAAGGCACTTACATGGCACTTGCTCGCAGCCAAAGACTTAAGCTCTTCAAATGATTGAGAACGCTATTAAGCTATGATTTTGCATGCACAATTTGTTATATCTTCAATGGAGGAGATCTTGATGTACAGCTGAGTGTCGTCCGCGTATATGTGGTAGGCTATGTTTGCCTGCTGTAGAAGTTCGGTTAGCGGTTCGACATATAGGTTGAATAGGGTGGGGGATAGAGTAGAGCCTTGTGGAGCACCCAGGGGGTTTGGTGATGGGCGGGAAAGATTTTTGTTCACCATGAAAGATTGTGTTCTGTTTTCCAGAAAGGATTTAAACCATTGAAGGACTGAGCCAGATAAACCCATCCTATTTTCCAGTCTTTTTAGAATTTTTTCGTGATTGACCGTGTCGAAGGCTGAGGAGAGGTCGAGCAGGACTAGTAGACAAGTTTCGTTGCTGTCAAGGGCAAGGAGAGCGTCGTCCACTATATATAGAATAGCTGTTTCTGTGCTGTGACCGGGCCTGAAACCCGATTGGTAGGTGTTCAAAAGGTTGAAGTCCATGATGTGTTGGTTCAGTTGTTGTTGAACGCATTTTTCCAGGACCTTGGCTAGCATAGGAATGTTAGTTATAGGTCGGAAGTTGTTGGGGTCGGATGAGTTCGCAGTCGGTTTCTTTAGTATAGGGGTTACCTGGTACCCGGTATGTGCCCTTGCGCTAACGAGGCGTTGATGATTTTGGTCCAGAGAGGGGAGATGGCTCGGTAGATGTGTGGAAGGCAATTTGAAGGGGCTGGGTCATTGAAGTGGTTGTTGAGTTTGGTGGATACTAATGTTTTGGTGATGGCAATTGGGTCGTAGAGTTTGAAGGTGGACCAGTGCGAGTTATTTTTAGGGAAAGGTAACTCGGATTGATCAGGGTGCTTTGGGGTGGTTGCATTCGCTGCGGCCATGTTAAGCTCAAGTTGGAGGGAGTTTGTTTTTGTTGTGAAAAAGGATGAGAATTCTTCACTGCTGATTTGTGATTTTGCGGTCAAGAGAGAGGATTTAGCCAGTTTGTTAGATTGTTGTTTTAGAATGTCGAAGAGTTTCTTTGGTCTGTTCTTGGCATTGTCTAGTTCTGATCTAAAGAAGTCTTTTTTGGATTGAAGAATACTTTTGTTGTAGGAGTTTCTAGCTTGCCGAAGTAGTTTGAGATGGAGAGGGGAGGGATGCTGTCGCCATTTCCGTTCTGATGATCTCAATTTACGTCTTTCCTCATTAAGGGCTCCGTTAAACCAAGGGTTTTTATCTTTGTCTGGGATTCGTTTGAGCTTAGGTGGGGCAGCTTGGTCAAAGATCTTAGTCATCGTGGAGATGTAGTGGTCGGTGAGGTCACTGGCGTTGGATATGTTGTTGGGTGGGATGAGAGTTTTTTCAGAGTGAGAGGCTAGGGTGTTCCAGTCGAGGTTTTTTGTGTTTCTTACCCATTGTTTATTTTTGTTTTGTAGCGGGAAGGTTTTCCTGGTAGAGGAGGAAATGCTAAAGGTGATGATGTGATGGTCTGTCCAGTCACAAGGGAAGATCTGGATTGATTCAATTGTGTTTTGTTTAGAGATGAGCCAGTCAAGAGTAGCACCTTTAGCATGAGTGGGCTTTGAGATAGCTTGGATCAGTGAATGGTCAGCAAGGAAGGTTTTGAGGGCGTGGACCTGTTTGTCAAGGGGGTTTTCCCAATGGAGATTGAAGTCGCCGAGGAATATGTCGTTGGAGAGAGGGGTAGAGTTTGTTGTAATGATTTCCATAAGATGATCTGTAAATACTGCGTTCTTGCCTGGGGGATGGTAGAGGATATGTAGCTTGTGGGAGTGGTTATCTGAGGATTTTACAGATATCCCAAGGTATTCGCAGGAGTCCATGGGTTCAGAGTGAAACTTCGAAATGGAAATGTTGGATCGATGAATGCAGGCTAGACCTCCGCCCTTTTTGTGAGGTCTGTCTAGTCTGATAATGTTGTAGTTGGGGGGGACTAAAAGGTCTAGGAATGGGGAGGACGCTTCATTGAGCCAAGTTTCTGTGAGGATGATTATGTCTGATTTCATGTTAAGAATGAGGTCAGCGATGTCCGAGGCATGTTTTGATGCTGAGCGGCAGTTTAGGAGAAGGCAGGAGATCAGATTAGAAGAACTCTTTGAAGATTGCTCGTGATATTCATGATTGGTGGGTACGGATTGGAGGTTGTTCAGGTTTATTCCTCTAAGTTTTGGAAGGGACGTTCTGTTTGGGTTTATAGGGACTGGGTGAATAGAGAATTCTTCTTCAATGGTGATGAGGTGAGCGGGACACTCGTAAGACAGAAGGAGGGTTTGGATTTCCTGCTCTGTTGGGTAGAAAGAATCATCCACGGGACTGATGGGGCTCGTTGGGTTTTCATATAGTAGTAGAAGGGTGTGGATTTCCATTTCCTTTAGATAGTTCGGGAGTTTGCGCGTGCGTATGAGGCAAGTTCAAGTTCAAGTTCAAAGTATGCTTTATTCGAATATCATTCATAAAAGCAGAATACAATTCCAGTAAACAATTTCATACAATAAGTTAAAAAGAGGATTAAATTCAAAAGAGGGATCGATACAAAGCATACATAAGCAAATTCTGACTTGATAGCGACCGTAAGTAAAGCAATATGGTCTATTTACAATAGATGTTATTTGTTTACTTCAACAAATTTCTAGTTTATTAAAAACCCTAGATAAGACATTCCGCACTATTGACAGTGGATGTTGTTTGTTTAAAAACAAGGAAAGAGTAAAATGGAGATAAATTTAAAAACAAAGTACAAGGAATAAAATACAGAAAAGAACATAGGAGAGAATAGTCAGGAGACTAGCAGTCTCTCCTTAATCAAGAGAATAGTCAAGCGACTAGCAGTCTCTGCCTGATCGTCCACGCCCATCCTAAATATTTTGCAGTGGCTACAGAAATCCAGGTCAATGTACTGGTGCATATGATGCGCAAAGCTACAGTACTACTAGTTGTTCCTAGATTTTTGCACATCGGAGACAGCCATGTACGCCTTGGTGCCGCATAGAGTTTGCAAGCAAATAAAAAATGTCCGATGGGTTCTTTATTAGTACCACAAACAGGACAGCCATCACAGGAACCCACTTCCCACTTGGATGTCAGAAATTTGAGGGGAAGTGCACCTGCTCTCAATTGAAAAAGGAGTTTCCTGTCTCTGGGCTTTGTTATAATATCCCAATATGGTTCAAGATAGGGATACATTTTGGCCTCTAGGAACTCTCCGGTCATAGTGCCAGCGCTGGAGCTGCTCCAATGCCTGCGGGCGACCATCTCCCAGTAGATAATCTTTAAAGTACTTTTAGATGGAAAAGTAGAGCCTACCGGATCATCCCAGAGTGAGCTCAAACCGAGCTCAGACAGGGACATCCTAAGCGATTTTAACCATCCAATTTTGTGATGAACATCGGTTCTTATGATGTCTAAAAAACCACCGGCGTAGTGAGAAAGCGCAGGGGTTGACCATAACCTGCGCCAATACAGAATTGGACGAAGTTGTGCCAAATCTAAGATGGCTCTTCTGCCCAAGTCATACTTAAGGGGCAGCAGTGGAGTGCTTTTGGGAACGCCTGTTATGGCCCTAAAAAATTTATTCTCTGAGGATTGAAGAGCAACCATCTTCTCGAAACCCCACAGCTCGGCGCCATAAAGCACAGATCCCGGAGCTTTTGCTTCATAAACCTGTAGAACTGGTTTTACAGGTTTAGTCAGGGATTTTCTATGCTCTGTGCTTATGGCACCGGCCAGTTGCCTGTGTTTAATTGTGGCGATTTCGATATGATGCCGCCAGCTCTTCGTATTAGATATGTGCATGCCCAAATAAGTAAAGGTGTTCACTACCTCTAGCGGTCGGTCATTTAAGATAATTTTGGATTTAAAACTGCGATGAGGATTAAAAATCATAAGCTTAGTTTTGGCGGTGTTTACCTCTAGGCCATACTCGCCACAGAATTTATCAAAGATAGACAGAGCACGCTGCAATCCACTAGGGGTTTTAGATAGGATGAGCGTGTCATCAGCAAACATTAAAATAGGGATTTTAATCCCATCTAAAGAGGGAGCATCCACTTGTGCAGAAGTCATGCGTGCTACGACATCATTGATATAGAGTGTAAAAAGAACTGGAGCCATCGAACAACCCTGCCGGACACCTCTCTCGACAGGGAAGTCCGAGGTTACCGAACCTAATCCCCCCCACTGGATTCTGGCATAATTAGATTTGTGAAGCCTCATTATCATAGATAGTAAATCACTGGGGAGTTCCTGCTTCTGGAGGACCATCCATAACTTAGATCGGGGGACAAGGTCAAAAGCGGCCCGCAGATCGACAAAGGCCGCATACAGGCTTCCTTTACCGAGCACAACCGTTCTCCATTGTAGCAAGGTAAATCGAAAGACCTGGTCCACCGTACTTGTGGATCGTCGAAAGCCAGCCTGGAATGTTGAAAGGGCATTGGTCTCTTCCGCCCAATCCAGGAGCCTATTAACGATCACACGTCCCACAACCTTTTGAATGGTATCTATGAGGCTTATAGGCCTGTAGTTACCCGGCAGGGATCGATCGCCCTTCTTAAACACAGGGATGATTACTGCACCCTGCCAGGATTTTGGAACTGCTGCACCCAGAGCAATAGCATTAATAAGGTGATGGACATACAGACTCCAGCGCTCCTTGTCATTTACAAATAGATCGGCTGCCACTCCATCAAGACCGGGGGCACGTCCATAAGCAACCGTGTTAAGGGCCATCATAATTTCACCAAGATCAAAGAGGTTTACTTTTGGGAGATCTACACTAATTACCTCGGGCAGGTTTGCATTATTTGGAGCGGCATACTGATTTTCAAATTTTTTTATCCATTCTGCTTCTGGGACATTGTTATGAGGGGACTCAGGGCCACCTGATTTTCCCTATCTAACAATGTGCCAGAACAGCCGGGAATCCCTTCTATCACTAGCTGCCTTTAGCTCAGTCCAGTGATGTTCGTCCCAAGCTTTTTTAGCCTTGAGTATACTATTTTTATAGTTCTTCCTGGCAACTTGGATTAAGGTTATTTGCCCCCCCTTAATAGCTTTACCCAGAGCAAATCTTGATTCCCTACATTCTTCATTATACCACTTAGCAAGCTTTGGGGCTCTGTCACCTTTATTTTTCACAGGTTTAAGGAAATATTCCTTGATTGTGCCAAAAAGGGAATTATGTAGTCCATCTATCTTGTCAGAGCCAGTGCTAAGAGTATTACAGTGCTCTATGGCTAATATAGCTGTATCAACATGGCTATTGATATCAGCAATAGCCTGATGGTTGATTGCTACCTTTTCCCATCTTAATCTCCGCATATCATTGGTGGGAACAGTCCGGGGAGGGACGGACACAGAAGAACCTGTGGATGAGTTGGTATGAGACCACCATTTATGTGTTGAGCACAAGGGGTTGTGATCACTCTCGATCCTCCCTACAACCTTCATATCACATATCAATGGCCATAGTTTTAACTACATAACACATAATCAATTCTACTGTTATGTCGGCCATTGTCAAATGTACTTGTCCCATTCCTGTCACCTCTAGTCCTGCCATTTAGGGCTCTTAGTCCCTTTTCATAGCATAGGGCATTTAGGCCGATAACATCAGCAGTCCAGCGGACAATGGGAGGAAACTCTAGTTTGGGGACACCCCATTGTCGATCCTCCTCATCGCCAAATAAATCGTCCTCGCTTATCAGGGGTTCAAATGTGCTATTAAAATCTCCCGCAATGACAATATTATTATTCAACGATTGCGTGTCAATAAGACTGACCAGGGCTTCTAATACCTCAGACCTCCCTCCCCTCTTGCTCCGAACGTAAACATTATAGATGTCTAAACTTCCCAATTTATCTGAGTCCAATCTAATTAATTGAATATCCTGATTTTTAGTGTCAACAACCTTAATGGCCAACTTTAAAGATTGGCGAGCCCATATTGTTAGGCCCCCCATGGGTCTACCCCTAGGACCTTTTAACGCAGGGACAAAATAATTCAGATATCCCTGCGCGAAACGGGGTTCACATGACCAAGTCTCCTGGAATATGCATAGGTCAAATTTATTTACAAAACACATCCACTCCACAGATTCCAGTTTGGAGGTCAACCCTGCAATATTCCATGAGAATAGATTCCCCGTTAATTCCTGAATGTTAGCCAGGTCGTTAACTGGAGATGGAAGATCAGGGTCAATAAGTTGATTGGGGCAATGCTCTACTCCTACTGCCAATGGTACATTCCTTGGCTCGTTGGGAAGAATATATGGGTCAGACAATGGCTCATCAAATGGCACTGTCATGACCTTGTAGTTATTGAGTCAGTCTACATCCTCTAGGTTTTCTAGAACCTCATATCGATTTCTCAGCTGAATCGAAGGAGTAGGTTGAATATGAGGTGAAACCCCCAAATTAGAGGTAAAGACTGGCCTCGTTCTTGGGGAAAAGTAGGTTAATTCCCACGTGGTAATAAGAGACCTCCTATGATTTGTGTTCCAGTTTAGAATATGGCTGACAGCTCTAGAGTCCCTAAAATTAATTAAGATGACATCCCCATTTATATTTTTTGGTATATTGCCCAACCAAGGTAAACGCCTTACATGTAGAATTTCTCCGTTGATATACGAAGGGAGAGGACGATTTTGACCTAGCCAATGAATGACCTTGTTTTTTAATTGTTGGTACCCTTCGGTAGCATCAATTTTTAACGTGGGAACCCCCGCGAGCACAACTGCAAGAGGGACAGCTTCTGGTGGTAAATTAATAGAAAAGGAACCACGTATCGTAGCCGAGGGATCCAAATTATGACCTATTCTATCAGACAATAGACCCCCATGCTTTGGAATATTTTCTACTGTGCTATTCCTGTCCTTAGTTGAATAATTTAATTTAGAATTGGTGGTTCTACCTGCATAACTATTCCTTTCCTTATTTATACTCGTGTCAGGTTGAGAGACTATCTCATGTGATGGTAAAATGGAAGATGGTGTGACAGAAGCTGAAACAGTAGGAAGCGCTAATGGGGGATCTGCTGTACTCATAATTAAGTCCCTCTTACTACCCATTAGAGTCTCCACTTTCTCTAACCTTCTTTCGATGGTCTTTAAACTCTCAACAATTGGCAGCATAAGTGTTTTTAATAGTTTGTCAATTTTATCCAATAAGTCCACAGCAATTGTATCTTGAATAGAACGGGATGCAGTGCTACAGGGAGAAGATGTATTGACAATGCAGGGAGTAAGATCTTTTTCAGGAAGAGCTGAAGTGGAGTTACAACTGGATATGTTTTTGTTTTTACGTGACTCAGAATCTATCTTCCTCCATTTCCTGGGCAATAAACCTGACAATGTAGGTTGCCTAGAAGCAATGTCATTATTAGATAGCGGCTCAATATCTTGTGCTAACAGCCCATTTGATACAGCCGGGACATTAGTTATATCAATAGGAGAAGGAAAAGCAATTAGGGACAAGTCATTACATGAATCCCTCATGATTAAATTACTAGAAGGAATTGGAGAGTCATTATTACCCAAGAGTTGAAAAGACTCAAGGGGAAAGGGGGCACACTTGTCTGGGGAGATGGCTTCAGAAGGAGAGGCTATAATCAATGGCATGTTTTTAATGTGCTCGACAGAGCAGCGACGCCTAGCCCTAAGTTCTGCAAGAGTAGCCTCCCGATCTAAACCAGAGTTAACTTTCAGTAAATACCCATCAAGGGTACCTTTTTTAGAGGACTCATTCATAGTAGTATAATTAATAAGACAACCACTTAACAACAAAGGTCACAATAATCTCTAACTTAAAAACAGTAATTCGTTACACTTCTAATGGAAATCACCTGAGGGCTACAGAGGGCCCGCCCTTTGCCCGGGCTTAGCCCGGCACCGCCCGCGCGCGTCCCGCGCTGCGGGAAAATAGCTGAGTTTTAAAGGGACGTTGACCAATAGGCGGGGGGCCTGCAGCAACACACCTGGAGATCCTCTCGCGCTCCTGGGAGATGTAGTCCTGTGCTACTCCCTTCCGCACGATCACCAGCAGCCCAGCGGTCCAGTGGCAAAGACAGCCCCTCCTCACAGCAGACAGGTCAGTGCAATTCGCCCAAGTCACGAAGCGGGACCCGCGGCAGCGGGTTCCGCGAGCTTTTTAACTGATTGTGGGCGGGGGGCTGCAGCAACACACCTGGAGATCCTCTCGCGCTCCTGGGAGATGTAGTCCTGTGCTACTCCCTTCCGCACGATCACCAGCAGCCCAGCGGTCCAGTGGCAAAGACAGCCCCTCCTCTAGCAACAGCAGACAGGTCAGTGCAATTCGCCCAAGTCACGAAGCGGGACCCGCGGCAGCGGGTTCCGCGAGCTTTTTAACTGATTGTGGGCGGGGGGCTGCAGCAACACACCTGGAGATCCTCTCGCGCTCCTGGGAGATGTAGTCCTGTGCTACTCCCTTCCGCACGATCACCAGCAGCCCAGCGGTCCAGTGGCAAAGACAGCCCCTCCTCTAGCAACAGCAGACAGGTCAGTGCAATTCGCCCAAGTTACGAAGCGGGACGATTTGACAGGGGTAGGGGGATAGTTTTTAATGCATTGTTGAAAGGCGCAGGAGAGTGTTGAAGGTGGGTGAGTTTGGAGAGGGAGTTTTCAGCAAGGAGAAGAATGCTTTTGATATCCAGTATAACGTTCTGAAGTTCACTGGATGTTCGGTAGGACTGGGTTAAGAGAGGGACTTCTTCAGAGGTGTGAGAGGGAGGAGGATGCGTGATTGGTGGACAGGGAGGGCTGTGAGTGGTATTGCTGATGGGTTTGATGTCTGTGTGGGTAGTGTGGTGGGAGTGTGTGGCAGGGAGCGGGGTGGTGATAATGCGAAGGACATTTGCTGGCTGGGGGCTAAAATCTGATTCAATAAGGGAGTTGTGTCGTGGAATATGACATCATCGGTCTGTAGAGGGTTGTGGCAGAGGGTGTTGGAGATGGGGATAGGAGAGGTGGCGGAGTGTGGGGATGTAGTGGGGCGAGAATTGGACAGGACAGGATGGGTGTTGTTGGTTCTGGGAATGATTCCGTTGGGGGGTGTAGGTGATGAGAGGTTTAAGGGAGGTGATTTGTTGTGGCCTCTTTTGTCTGATCTGGGTAGACGCGGGGAACTCAGATCTACAGGAGAGGTGGTGGGGGGTAGAGGAAGGTCTTGTGAGGGATTGGATGGGGAGATGGTGTGGTTTTTTAGGGTGGGAAAGTATTTATCGAATAGTTCTAGGTCCTTGTTAGCTGCTTGAATAAGAATGGTGCCATTTTTGTAGGATGTTATGTTTAGGGTGGCTCTGAGGTTTGGTGCGGGTGATGTAGTTATCCTGGTTCCGTAGGGGATATTTTTATGACTGCATATGGATAGTAGCTTGGAAAAGGTAGACCGCCATTTGGCTATTTTTCTAGTAAAAAATATGAGGTTATTGATTATGGCGCCTTGCTTGGTGTTGAGGGAGGGGTCCAGAAACAAGACATCAGGGTTTTTTCTGAGAAGGTTGTGCTTGAATGTCTTTGAAGCGCCTTTCGATAGATTGAGGGGATAGTGAATGGCAAATGCATTGTTTCCATCAGGTAACATGTGTGGTCCGGCCATGATGTAGAAACCTTGGTCTAAGTGGCGGATTAATAGAGGGTGGGATCCAAATGAGGACGAGTGTCGTTTTGAAGTGGGCCGTAGGATGACCGACACCTTTGCGGGTGTTTGCAATGAAAATGCTATATGGACTGGTTAAGATTCAGTCGCCATGGTTTTGTATATTGTATTGGCTAGCCTTTACGCTGTCTTCTTATGATGCTTTTCAAATAGATCACTTTCATGATTTAAGGCATGGTGCTGCCGCTGATACATTTGCGCAGATACCTGAATTGCATTGCTAGTTGGAGTCGGGAGTGGAGAAAGCCTTCGACATCAAGAAATCGCCATCTTAGGGTCAGGCATTCTTCCAAGAGAGTTAAAGAGTTAAGAAGCTGCGATTATACCCTCCAATTGGTGCTTTTATTGGAGTTCGACTAGAGCAGCAGCGCATGTAAATGAGGATAGATATCCTTCTGTCCTTCCCCTGCGGGGAAAGCTCTTAGATTTGCAGGAGGTCTTACCTCGTCATCGTGAGGCCGCCATTTTGGGGTCAGGCGTCATTCAAAAGATAATAATAGTGTAGTTTAGGCCTACCTTCCCAGTGTGTCAGATCAGTGCGCGCTGTAATTCCAACATGGGCCTGCAAAAACGGGACCATCTCTTTCTTCTTTACGGCGCTGGTCGGATCGTTGGTTTTAGCAGTGTGTATCCTGCTACGGCGGCCATATTGGGACAGGCTAGTCTTTCCACAGGGACTGTAATGCCGGCGTTATTGACAAAGTCTCACCGTTCCAGCGTGATGTCCGTCGGCGCAGCCAGCGTCCTGATTGTCACGGAGGAGGAGGGGATGCTCTCCGCTCGCCTGTGATCCATCGACGTTATTGACGAAGTCTCTAACGTTCCAGTGAGATGTCTGTCGGCGCAGCTAGCGTCCTGATTATCACTGAGGAGGAAGGGATGCTCTCTGCTCGTCAGTGATCCAGCGACCAGACAGGAGAGAGGCGCGATGCGAGGCGGTGGGATTGGCGGTCAGCGAGGCAGGAGGCAGATGCGGGGCTCACCCCGTAAGATCCTGGTAGTCCGTGAAGCAGTTGGGGAGCCAGGAGGCTCCGGACCTCACGCGGGTCGGAAGAAACAGCCGCGCGCCTCGTCGTCATCCTCAGGTCAGATCGTAATGTTTTGTTTTCTATCTTACGGGTTCTCGGTGGGAGGGGGGGGCATGACCAGGGATTTGCACTAAAAGTGATCCCAAGCCCCGGAGCTTTCTAGGGGTGATCCTGCTAGTCGGCCATCTGTGACAATGTGTGCTTTTTGAGATCAAAAACATATGCCTGTTTTTTGGCCATTTATTGGCAAGGGCCTGGCAGCTCTCCTAACAATAAAGTTTAAAAAAAAGACAAATCAAAACAAGCCTTGCCAAAATCAAATGGATGGCTGTATTACATGAAAGAAGACATCCAATAAAGCAGACCCAATTGCATTCAACTCCAAGGGGAGAGGATGTGGTCTAACAGCTAGAGCGGTCAACCTCGAAGCTGGGCAACCACTTTCGAGTCTCTGCAGGGACGGTCAACAGCCTGTGTTTCTGGGCAAATCACCTAATCTCCCTGTGCCTAACAAAAATGAATGTGTCTGACTTTAACACAACTGGTGCTCGTGTAAAGCGCTCTGATACGCTATATAAAACTCCCAAAAATAAAAGAACTATAATTAAGCCTCTCATTTCACTCAGCCTGTAGAAGAAATCCCAAGAAATGTTCATGTACATAAAATGTTTTTGTGCCTAGCTGGCTGTTTATTCTATTAAGTACATTATTTTGGGATTTCTAAGGCACAGACTCTTCTTCACCAAAAGAATTACAGCAGGTTGGCAGCAGCCATAGCGTGGCTATGAGGTGATTTTTCTTGGCTACAGGATTAGGTCGTTGTATGGTAAATGTTAATAAAGCCATGTTTACTTAAAAAAAACATATATTAAACAGTTTATAGGATGAGTCCATTCTTTAGTGTCTGCATGCAAAATTAACGTAAAGCACAGCTGTTCAATTTGTTCGAGTAAACATAAACCAGGATGGCTAACCAGACACATGCTGTCTGAAACATCACCAGAAAATGTTGACTTAAAACAATCAAGCGACTGGTCATCAGATCATGGGTGTTGACACTACTGTTTGGGCGCGGGGTTTTACTCACCCGCTGTCTCCTCCATTTAGAATACACAAAAAAGTGTGTAAACCCTCCCAATTAGCAATTTTTAGTAAGGGGAAAACGTTGGACTGTTCCCCAGCTCTTATCACTCCACCCTCGTCCTATGGGCATGGCCGTGGCACAGTGTTAAATGTAATGCCCCCGTGGCTGCCACCTGTCCTCCCGCCCCCGCACCCCCAACCAGCCGGTCAGAGCTCACATAACTCGAGGCCTTGCACTGAACGTCCCATGCCTGTCTCCCTCCTGTAAAAAAAAAACTCGCGATGTTCTTCGTCTGTCAAACAATGTCTGGTGCCAGGATTTTAACTAGACTCCTTCCTTCTCCCGTGCCCACTGCCAAGCAGCCTCTTTAGACAGGGCTGAATGAAGCATCACGTGTACCGCGCGCCACGCTGGGAGGGCCGCGCGAATATGACCATATATGGACAAAGGCCCAGGAATCCCCAGGCACATTCAGTACTTGTGTTGTAAACTTTCTTCCACGCTGCTGGGTCTGTTTTAAAAATGGTTTTGGGTTTCCATGTAGTTGCCTGTGGTGATGATTTTTTTGTTTAAGACTTGGCATCGGGGACATAACCAATGCACCCAGCAGACATTTATAATCTGATGTATATCTGTGCAATTTGCACACCTGACCACTGCAAGTGCATTCACTGGGTACTACAGCTTGAGAAGCCAAGAAAAACCATTAAAATCAAAAAACGTCCTCAAATTGCCCGACCTTTCTTTGCTTTAACTTTGTTTTTTAATTTGCAGGCCTGCAGGAATCTTGGCACAGCTATTCCTTCCCTGAAAGGGGCTCCTTGCCAGTTCTGCGCGGAGATACTCCCCGTATGACGCCAGGTTTATGCCAACTGCAGAGAAACTGCCTTTTTAATCCCTTCTTCAAGGATCCTTCCAGAAGGTTAGTCATCGGACCCCTGCCCTGCCCTGTCGCGGCCATCTAGCTGTCCACTGGCCTTTGACAGAGAAATGGCGCCAAACCGACTCTTCACAGCTGACAGTCTGTCTGGGTAATGGGGTGAGGATGTTGAGGGGCCTAAGACATAATAATTGGTTGTCCCAGTCTGGCATCCAGTACACGGCGTTTCCCCTCTTAGAAATAACAAGTAAACACAGAGGTTTCTCCAAAGACAACTACTTTTATTATGATCCGCGTTCCCAAAGGGACAGTTTTATAACAGGCGGGTGAACTAAACCATGTATCAGTCCGCGGTACTAAATAACGCGCAGGATGGCCTGTCTTAAAACAACACAACTGGTTGCCTTTTAGGAGAAAGAATGCGAATGCAGGGTTTTGGTCACTTTTCGACCTATATCGTCTACAGACCAGAGGCAGACCAGAAACTGGAGCCCAAGAAGGTGCTTGAGTTCTGTGCTGTGCTTAATTTGTCAAAATAGGTTCAGGGACCCCAACGTTTTTGTAGGAACTTGCTGCCAGTGTTGCTGAATGCTGGAGTTGTCTATATTAAGGTTACCTAGCCTTGATTCCATCTCATGCCTCTTTCTTCCATCACTGAGCACCATTGGTCGAAGTTCTTTAAAAAAAAGAAGTATGGGAACTGTGATGCTGTGCGCAAATGGGGAGGTGTGAATGAGCATGGGGGTGGGGTAAAAGGCGTGGTTAAAAAAGAAAATATTCTGAAACTCCCAGGGTGCAGGGTCATTAGTTTTGGGGGTTTTCAAGAACAAAATGCTGTTTTGGGATTTTGTTTTTCGAAAAACAAAAATGTGTTAAACGTTTGACGGACCGTCCTATCATTTTGACGGTACTGTCCGTCAAACGTTTAATACATTGACAGGAACCACTGTAACAGGTTCCTGCCAATGTTCAGAGTTGCCTGCAGGACAGGCGCACAACTCCGTATGGTGGGAGGAAAGTACTCCGCCGTAACAATAGACTTACCCCCCCCCCACCAAACTCTAAATCAGCCCCTTAGTTGCTACCTCTTGCAAAACCCACCAAATCTTATTCCAGGAGCATTATGGTATTGATGAGACCCGGACTGGGAGTATGCTGACCAGCAGGGTTGGATTGGGATTCAAAATTGGCCCGGGCACGCTAAAGAAAAGTGGCCCACATTTGCATATTGCCTTTCCTTAAAACACTGCTTCGGCAACATTTTATTTAAAAAGGGGGGGGGGGGGGATAGATACATAAAATGAACGGATTCGTTTACACTGGTGACTGAAAACAAGTGAGGCCACTTCTGCTCAGGCCCCCTGCCCCGCTAGGGATGCATACATTAATGGGCCAGCCCTGCGAGAGAAAGAAACTGACACCTCTGCCTGTTGCTAAACGTGAGGTAATGAGCACCCGTCTGCCTCCAGAAAGGCCACTCAGACACCCACTGGGCAGCTGGCTGTATCCGAACAACAGCAACACTGCCCAAATCTGCCCCCCAGACTGCTCCAAAAAGCAGCCCACAGTTGGAACTCGGCACCGGCCCCTCGGGCATTGTCCGAGTGCCCGCGTTACCAATCCGACACTGCTGACCAGCACCCTCAACCTGCCTCTTATACTACATCTCTACTCCCTGTTTAACCTACTGCATTTCTACACACTGAAGTGGAAAGTGAAGCACCAGTATTCTACAAAACTTCTTAAATCAACAAAGAATAAATATGAGAGGTATATTGAAATTCCTAAAATGGATATGTGTAGTTCAAGGTAAATTAGCTGAGCTTGTCAAGCACTTGCTACTGAGATCTTTGTACTAGATGCAGAGAATGTGTTCAAATCTCGACACTCAGCTGTCTCTTTGAAACCCATACAATGGGCTGATTAGTAGTAACATGGACTTCTTTACAGCTGAAGAAAATGAGTTTATACTAGGTTCTATTAATTTCCTTACATTCCTCCATTCCTTGCCATCTTGTGACAAAACCCTGCCTACAGCCTCCATTTCTGCTGACGCTCAAAACTATCGCATACCCAAGTCCCCCTGTTCTTTGCAGTTAGCCAATTCATCAACAGAAAGCCATGAGACACCTACGCCCTGTGTAAACAAGCTTGTTTTTCATCTTCTGCTTCCTGCTTGGTAAACATCCTTGACACCTTGATCAGGTTATCTAGACAATGGACTGACTGACCGAGCCTTGATCAAGCTGATTGAACAATGATCTGAATGCCGAGCCTTGATCAAGCTGATTGAACAATGGTCTGAATGCCGAGCCTTGATCAGGTCATCAACTACAAACACCGCCTTGATCAGGTCATCAACTACAAACATCGCCTTGATCAGGTTATCAACTGCAAACACCGCCCTGATTGAACAATGGGCTGAATGCCAAAAGAGTGGAGTAAAAATGTATATAAGGCTTGTTCGCTGTGGAGCAAAGCAGCAGACTCCTGGGTTTTGTCTCTGACTAGCTTGGGACTCTGTTCCATAGCCCGGGCTATTGTAATAAAGGTGGTTCTCTCTGCAGACGAAGGTTTCCGGGTCCACTTCATTATATAAGGAGGGTAAGAGTAGACTCGGGTGATTCCTGCACCGCCAAGCCCCCACTCCTCGAGGTGGGCTTTTCTTCAAATGGCGCCTGAACAGGGACACCACGGAGACGTAGGTCTGGCCCGGTGGTCGTGAGGGGGCCCGTGGTGGAAGTCCGACGGAGGTACCCTACCCGAGGGACCATTTTGAGTCCGGTAGACCAGAAGTCTTGCACACTGTCTTCCCCATCCGGTCTGGGCCACCTGACTGCGTCCCGCTGGTGTCCCCTTAAGTGCGGTCTCTGTCTGGATCTGGACTCGTGCCTACGTCTGCAGAAGAGAACAACATTTTCGGGTAAGGGTGGACTGATCATCCACCACTTGTGCCTGTATTGACTTTTGCAAAAGCCAAGCCAGTGAGGTGAGTGTTTTTCTCCCACTGTTGTCTGCCTGAAGTAAAAATATGCCAGTCAGTAGTAAGATCCGAAAGTTATGTTGTTGTGTATGTACAGAGGACTCCCTTCTGGAGGCAGCCTGCCCGCTTCCTCCAGAAGGAACTCCAAGTTATGAGATGTATGTTAAATATGGGCCATCTGCTATCATGTTTTCTTCCTTATGGGTAAAATATACGAAACAAAGCAATGTTGAATTACAGTGGCCACAGTTTGGCTCCTTTGATCTCCAGGCCCTTTTGAGCCTGGAGGAGCAGCTGCTTCACAAACGGTCTCGTCAAGCCATGTTTGACGCCACTGCGTTGTGGAGGAAAGAAATAGATCAAAGAATGAGAAAAAAGCAAGCGTTGAATAAAAAGAAAGAGAGGATGTCTATGGCTGATCATGCGAAAGCGCATTTAGAAAATAAGGTTCAGGAAGGGGTTGAAATGGCAGATAGGCATCATAGGGCTAAGGTAACAAAATGTTACCCTGCTCTTCTCCCAGGGACCTTGAGCTTGAAGGAGAAGAGGGGGACTCATTGTTGAATGCTATTCTTGAAGGTCCACCTCCTGCCTATGCTCTGGCTCCTATGTATCCCGCTCTTCCTCAAAATGTTCCTAACGCTCCACCCCCACCAGTGGTGGTTCAGGGTGCCTCACCCATTGTACCACTGCCTGATCCTTTGACTCCCGTCATCCTGCCAGCACCCCTCCCTCTAACAGTTCATACCGCCCCACCTATTGACCCAACCCCGACCATACATTCCCGTCTGCTTGATAATCAGTCTATTGGTACCCCTGTTGGTGACCCTTATGCCACTCCGGACCGAACGAGATGGTCCTCTCTTATGCCCAATACCCTGTTTGGATTCTTCGGTACCCCTAGAAAGGAGTCTTTGAGGTCTGCTGAACTCGCTGGGGGTGGTGAAAGGGACGCTATGGGAAAACAATGTGCACTTTGGATAAATAATGGAAATATTTATGGCGTTAAAGATATCTGGCCGATGTTTAGACAATGGACGGCCATACAAAAAATAGACATGGCCAAGTATATGTGCACACTTATAATGAAAAGATACAAAGCATTGTTCATAGATACTCCCCAGGGATTGATTGATTTAAAACTAACTATTGCCAAGGGTCATGTTCAGGGAGATGATATGCATGAAGCCCTTGTTACCATGATTGCGTTCAGAGACACAACGGCTTTTCCGCCACCTCCGAATGACAAAGCCATGCCTATGAGAGAGACAGCTCCCGTCTTTATCCCTGCAGTGCTCGCCAATAACCAGGGTGTTGGAGCAGCCCCAGCCCACTGGCGTAGGATGTGCGTGCACGCCCCATGGAAAAGAGCAGATGTTCTTCAATTGAAATCCCAATTACCAGACCCCCGTAAGAATCCAGCTCTTTACTATCAGGAATTAGGTCAGATTGTTTCCTCTGGTGTCCTTACCGTAGAGGATATTGACTTATTGTTCGGGTCAGTAGTACCACCCGACATATGGGACAAAATACGCCATGCCAACCATAATGCCGCTTTGCATGGTGACTGGACCGACTTTGAGAGGATGGAGAATGACAGAGAGGGAGGGACTAAGCCTGATCCGGCTATTCTGGCTCTCCCAGGCCATCTGTTGCAACACATGAAGACCCTTTTGCCCGAAATAGCTGTTAATTGGGATAAGATAAATGCATGTAAACAACGTAAGAATGAGTCTGTTGCTGATTTTTTCACCTGCTTCGAAACTCAGTACAAAAGTCACAGTGGATGGGACCCTAGAGCCCCTGGCTCGGGTTCAGTGTTTATTGATAAATGTGTATCTAATTTATTACCGGATCTCTCGGCCCGCCTTAAGAAGGTTGAGAGTACGTGGTCTGCTCAGACTATGGCAGGCATCCTTGCCATGGCCAAATATCATTAGAATAGAGAGAATGAAGATAAAGACAAAGAGGTTAGGAAGAACAAGGACCTTAAAACAAAAGTTTTGTTACAACAAGCTTATCCACCCCGGGGACAAAATGCTACATGCCAAGGTCCGCCTTCGGACCAGTTCCAGAGGCTGCCTCAGCGCCCCCTTCAGTCTCCTTTACAGAAGTCCATCAGTTCGGCAGCTCCCGTTGATAAAGACCAGTGTGCCTACTGTAAGGCTTATGGCCACTGGGTTAGTGAATGCCCGTTATTAGCCCAGAATATTCAGTCAGGAAAAACTAGGCCCGAACCCAAAGGGAAGGAAATATGGGACCTCCTAGGCGTGCACCAGATCCTAATGTTCGACCCCGTATGTGTCCTCCCCAGGGTACAGTTAACAGATTTGACAACGGGTATGAGGCCACTAGGACCTACTTTAACGATGATTATGATGAGACCGATGAGACAGGTTTCTACCAGCCATAGGAAAGCCAGGAAAGGGGTAATGTAAGAGTGCCAATTCCTGTGGATCAGCGAGGTCCTTATGTCCGGATATGAGTTGTAGGGGATAAAAAGAAGTTTCTCCTAGACACCGGGGCTACTAGATCCTCTGTTGCGTACAACTTGATACTGGAGGCACCCCTTTCTGGCTCTCTCAATGTCTCCGTGGGTTTTTCTGGGGTCCCTGTCACCAACCCCGTCTCTAAGCCTCTCCCGCTGGATCTCGGTCCAGCTCATATGGATGCTCCTTTGATTCTCACGACTGGATTTAGTGAAAATTTGCTGGCTATGGATTTGTTAAAAGCTTTACATGCTACCATTTCTTGTAGTCCTGATGGCGTGTCCCTTACCATATCACCAGATTCCTGCACTACTATGTTCCTCTCTGGACCCCTCCCTCCAGTTCTGCAGGTCTTACCCTCATCACTTTGAGCCACTTCTGACACTGATGTAGGACTTCGACATTTCTCCGCATACTGTCCGTATCCAGCAAGGTGCCCAACTGCCCCGGCTTCGCCAGTATCGCCTTCCCCAGGAAGGTGAGGCTGACCTATTATCTATAATATCAGATCTTGTGAAGACGGGAGTAGTTGATGAGACACGTGGTAATGAGTGTAACAGCCCAATTATTCCAGTTCTTAAAAAATGTATTGATCCCTCTCCCGCGGCCCCCAAAATCTATCAGTTTGACATCGATCTGCGGGCTCTCAACAAAATTACGGTCTCACAGTATCCCATTGTCCCTGATATCACAGCCCTTTTGACCATGGTCCCAGCGACCACCACTCATTTTTCTGTTATTGACCTAAAGAATGCGTTTTTCAGCATTCCCATACATCCGGACAGTAGACATCTTTTTGGTTTCTCCCTTGGAGGGCGGAGTTTCCGGTTCTGCCGCACCCCCCAAGGTTTTACTGAAAGCCCCAGCATCTATAGTCAGGCTCTCAAGAATCAGTTGGACTCCCTGACGCTCCCAGCAGGAGCCACTCTGTTGCTATATGTAGATGACTTCTTAATTGCAGCCACTTCTGCTTCACTTTGCGAACAAGCAACAGTACGTCTGCTTCACCACCTTGCCTCCCACAATCATAAGGTTTCCTTGAACAAATTGCAATTTTGTCGAGTGAAAGTGACCTACCTCGGCCACCTCCTCTCGAAGGAGGGAAGACAACTTACCGCTGACCGAGTGTCCTTATTACCTCCATGCCTCCCCCTTTGACACAGAAACAAGTACGTGCCTTTATAAGCCTCACTTCCTATTGCAGACAATGGATCCCTAACTTCTCGGCCATTGTCAAACCTCTTTTAGCTCTCACTACTAAAAATATGCCAGATTAGGGGGGGGGGTCGAGGGACAGAGGTGGAGGGTGGGGGAGGGGTGGGGGGTCAAGTGATTGATTGTCAATACTTCTGTGATAGGTTTTTATTGATGCCAAAGTTAATCGGATTGTTGTATGCTCTCCTTGATTTTGCTCTCTATAAGAAAATAAAAATTTGTTTATCAAAAAAAGATATGCCAGAAAGAGGTTTTCCATGGACAACTGAACATGTGGCTGCCTTTCAGACACTCAAAGATGCCTTATGTACAGCTCCAGTGTTAGGCACCCCAGACTATGGCAAAAAATGTTTCTTTTTGTCCATGAGACACATGGCTGCGCTTGTGCGGTCCTAACTCAGATTTTTGGAGACAAACATCGCCCTTGTGCTTATTTCTCGGCTACACTTGACCCAGTAGCCCGAGCCCTCCCTGGATGCTTACGCGCAACTGCTGCACTTATGGTCCGCCAGAGCGCAGGTATTGTTATGTCTTCACCCTTGACCTTAATGGTCCCACATGCAGTAGGTACCTTGCTTAACAACACCAAGACACAACACCTTACCAGTGCACGACTTACAGGTTATGAGCTCACTCTTTTTACCAGTCACATTGACATTAGGAGATGTAATATTCTAAACCCAGCTACACTACTCCCTACTGAGACACAAGGGAAAAATTCTGACCCTCATGACTGCATATTACGGACTGAAGAAGAGACAAAGGGTTGTGTGGATCTACAAGACACCCCCTAACAGACGCTGAGGGAACACTATACATAGATGGTTCATGTCTTAAAAGATCGGATGGAACTACATCTGCTGCATATGCCCTCACCACTCGTTACAGTAGTTGAGACAGCACAAATTCCACAGGCATCGGCTCAAGCGGCTCAATTAATGGCCTTGACACGAGCTTGTGAAATCAGTAAAAACATGACTGTTAATATCAATACGGACAGTCAATACGCCTTTGGGGTGGCTCACAATTTTGGCAGACTCTGGAAAGAAAGAAATTTTCTCACCTCACATGGGACTAGAATACAACATGGTCCCCTGACACACAGACTTCTAGACGCCTTGACATTACCTAGAAAAGTTGCAGTGATTAAATGTAAAGCCCACCAGAAAGTGACTGATGATGTAGGGGAAGGCAATGTCCTTGCTGACCAAACAGCAAGACAGAAAGCTCTAAGTAAATCAGATGGAATGTTTGTGACAGGACCAGCCAGATGGGTGGTGGAAGGAGAAATGTTGGAAAATACTAGTCAGAGTGTGGTCGAGATTCAATCTCATGCCACTGCAAAAGAACTGCACACATGGGAGGAACATCTGGCAGAGAAAGAGCTAGAGGGATGTTGGGTGCGTATATCCGAAGTGAGGCAATGGATGTTACCAGACAGTCATGTCCCCCCCGGTTGTCACTATGGCCCATGGCCCTGCCCATATCAGTGCGAAGGGAATATGCAAGTTACTAGAGCCAACATGGTATAATAAAAAAATACCCCCATATGCTGACCGAGTGGTTATGATCTGCTTTATGCACAATCCAGGAAAAGGTACAGTTACCCCCGCTGGTGGCTTCTCCCCTCCCACGTTTCCTTTTGAGGACATCAAGATGGATTATATCCACATGGAGTGGTGTGCAAATTTGAAATATGTGCTTGTAGTGCTCTGTGCCTTCAGCAGATGGGTGGAGGCCTACCCCACCAAGGATTGCACAGCTATTACAATGGCTAATGTTTTGTTGAAAGAATACTTTCCCCGATTTGGGTTGCCCCGTTTGATTTGGAGTGACAATGGCCAACATTTTACAGCCAATGTGGTCCAGTTTGTGTGTTCCGGGCTTGGTGTCAGACAAAAGTTTCATGCTGCTAATCACCCCCAGTCAGCCGGGTTGGTGGAGAAATACAATGGGGTACTTAAATTAAAATTGGCCAAAATAGTGGCGGAAACAGGTGTTACATGGGTAGATGCCCTAACCCCTTGCTCTCTTGTCAGTAAGGACGACTGCCCACTCAAGGATAGGATTATCTTCCTATGAATTGGTATTCGGTAGACCAGCTAATGTATGGGGCGTACCAAGGCCAAATAAATTGTCTGATGTTGAGTTCCCAGTATTGACTGATTACCTATACCAGTTAACTGATTCCTTTCGTACTCTTTATCATCAGGGACACGCTGCTATCCCCGACAAGAGCGAAGGCCCGGGTCACACCATCCAACCAGGTGACTGGGTGGTAATCCGAAATTTCCAGCGTACCAAGTGCCTGGAGCCCCGCTGGTCGCACCCCCGACAGGTTCTTCTGGCCACCTACACTGCTGTAAAAGTCAAAGGAAGAAAGAACTGGATTCATGCTACCCACTGCAAGAGGGTGCCTCTCCCCCTTCCGTACGACCAATGGGTGAAAGAAGGACTGCCGGATTGCGACACAGAAGTAGTACCGACCTTTGTCCCTTTCAGTGATGCTTGACTTCATTACACTACTACGGAAGCCGAAACTGATCGAATCTTGGGGGATCCAGTCGTCCCTCCTCTGCAGGATCAGAGGAAGGAACAAGAAGCTCTCTTTCCAGACCACTCCATGCCTTCTTTCACTCGCTACAACTTTAGACCAAGAAAAGGGGCTGGCCCTTGACTCTGTTTGGTGTTTATAGGCTGTAGGGCTGTGATATCCCGGCTGAGACCGGTGCTGGTATGCTGGACCAAGGGGATGTCCATAGGACTCTTGGTATCCACATCCAGTGAAGCAACCACCAATCACAGACAGCCGCTAGTGACAACAGGCGGAGCACAATGGCAGCAGTCCGAGGATCTGAAGCGCACAAGAAATATGTCAAACTTCTGAACAATAAATGTTTTCTTGACACAGTAGTTATGCCTTTTGCTCTCCTCATCTTGCTGGTTGTGGGATAGCTTCTGTTACTGACCTCTCCCCCAGCTCCTCTGGTTACGACACCGACACCTGCAGAACATCTCCACGCCACCTTGTCACCCCATGAACTACCACGACGCCTGGAATTCATGAACAATACTTTTGTACAATTATTGCACCAGCATCAGCTTGTGATTAATACTTCGAACTGTTGGGGTATGTGGCATCATGCCACACTCTATGACACACACTGTCCCATATTTCATCTATCCATTTTCTGTTTTTGGGTCCTGTCTGGCTTGGAGGATGCTCGTCACCGATGTATATACGATCAATGGAACAACGAGCTCCATCATTGGCGATTTTTATGACACTTTCACCCGAAACAGAACAGGCAATGTCAGTAATCCTTTCTGCCCTACTACAACATCTGACATCTTGAACATTTCTCGTGCTGAACGCAATGAGATGGTTGTGTTCAACACCTCGAGTAGAATCATCTTTTCTCGCTTCCGGTCCAGACGCAAAGTTCCCACCAAATTGCAGGCTTTCAATGTGATCAGCACGCATGGCCAGGTGTGCCTGAAAAGATTGGGGACCCGGGAGGTAGGAGTCAGTGACTGAGCAATAGTCAGTACACTGAATATTACCTCACCACCACTCCTAATCGCTTCTCCAAATACATATTTTGTTTGTGGACAGTCTGCTTATACCTGGCTTCCCGGAAATTGGTCAGGTGTGTGTTATTTGGCCTTTCTACTCCCCCCTACCTTTACTGCTGTTGGGACGCATCACTTGACCAATCCCCATCTCCACCATCGTATGCCTAGGGGAGTAATTGAAGCCGATGACACTGCAGGACAGGAGGCGGGGGACTTCTTCAAAGTTTTCCTGCCATTCTTGGGTCCTATGGTCAACAGCCGCAACATAAGACACCTTACCAGAGTGGTGGAGGCCACCATTAATGAAACAGCAGGGGCATTGGGCAACATCACCGCGGAACTTCAGGCGGACCGCCTGATGACACTACAACATCGAATGGTACGTGACATCATCCTTGCTGACCGTGGTGGTGTATGTAAACTGATCGGCTCCAGCGGCTGCATTTACATACCTGATAACGCTCCATCAGTCTATCCAACGTCTGCATAAACTTTCCTCTGAGATTCATCAACAACAAGACGACTGGTCCCTCATGGGCTGGATTTGGTGCCTCCTTTGCAGATGGGGATGGGGGTTCCTCATTTTTCTTGCCTTGGGAATAGCAGTCATCATCTCATGCTGCCTGTGTATCCTGTGCTTGCCTGTGCTATGTGTACACAGGCCCTTAAAAGTTCCCCGGTCAGTACACGTGACACCAACGTAAGGATAATGCTTCAACAAGAGATTGGCAACCTAATGCTGATAGACATTTCCTAAGAAACATGTTTTGCCACTCAATGGCAAAAGGAGGGTCTGAAGAAAATGAGTTTATACTAGGTTCTATTAATTTCCTTACATTCCTCCATTCCTTGCCATCTCGTGACAAAACCCTGCCTACAGCCTCCATTTCTGCTGACGCTCAAAACTATCGCATACCCAAGTCCCCCTGTTCTTTGCAGTTAGCCAATTCATCAACAGAAAGCCATGAGACACCTACGCCCTGTGTAAACAAGCTTGTTTTTCATCTTCTGCTTCCTACTTGGTAAACATCCTTGACACCTTGATCAGGTTATCTAGACAATGGACTGACTGACCGAGCCTTGATCAAGCTGATTGAACAATGATCTGAATGCCGAGCCTTGATCAAGCTGATTGAACAATGGTCTGAATGCCGAGCCTTGATCAGGTCATCAACTACAAACACCGCCTTGATCAGGTCATCAACTACAAACATCGCCTTGATCAGGTTATCAACTGCAAACACCGCCCTGATTGAACAATGGACTGAATGCCAAAAGAGTGGAGTAAAAATGTATATAAGGCTTGTTCGCTGTGGAGTAAAGCAGCAGCCTCCTGGGTTTTGTCTCTGACTAGCTTGGGACTCTGTTCCATAGCCCGGGCTATTGTAATAAAGGTGGTTCTCTCTGCAGATGAAGGTTTCACGGTCCACTTCATTATATAAGGAGGGTAAGAGTATACTCGGGTGATTCCTGCACCGCCAAGCCCCCACTCCTAGAGGTAGGCTTTTCTTGGTTCTATACAGCGCTAAGACTAGGCAATATACTGGTAGCAGACGCTATGTATTTAGCTATTTTTACTAAATGGGGAACTGTTTTTCTGTGGTGCATTAGAAGTAGACATGGCAGACTGAAAGGAGGTTCAGGAATACCTTATAATAATGGGCCTCATTAACAAATCCATTTTTTGCAGTAAGCCTACATTTCCAGAAGAGAGAAATTAGTAATTCTGAGAATATGAGGGGCTGAGGAATGGTATGTACCTTCTGGGGAAAATGTTCAAACTATACAGCATGACATTTCAGGAATCTTTAAGGGGGGTATAACTTCTCCAAAGACCAGATTTTAAAACATCTACTGGCTTGTCCTTACATTGTCTCATGCTTCCCAAAGCCGTTGTCTCCATAAGTGGGCCTACAAGATAAAAACAAAATTGCAAACAGAATCAATGCTGTAGCATTTTATTTCAGATGATCAAGGCCATTAAGTGCCAAGATCTGGGTCTAAATACAGATAGCGATGTTTTGAACCAAGCTCTTTTATAGATTAAAAACAATCTTACGTGTGCAAAGTTTTAGCTGCAGCTGTATGAGACAGCGTGTGATTATCTCTGTTTTACATCCAACAGGCCTTCAAGCTTAGGCAAAGTTGCAGCGAGATGTCACCAATGCAATACTGTTAATGCTAACCAGGTTGAATGTCCAGCGCTGGTCAATTTCTGGAGATGGATCTCCCAGAATGCATGAGATATATAAAGGGACTATTGACAATACCCAAGAAATTATTTTATTTGGGATGAACAATTGAATAGTTCTGAAGGACCTCGAATCTACAATAGTTTGTCAGTATCTAAAGTGATGTTGACAAGAGTGTAGCTGCAACGGGAATGCCCAGCTCTGTGGCCTATTGGTTTCATGAATTGATGTAAATGACCTTAACAATCAAGAGGGGAATGGATGGAGTATTTACTGTGGCTGAGACTTGGAGCAGGCTCCTAACTTACTACCATTCAATTCATGAATGGCAGCATATATTTGCCTACCACATTTATTTTTAAGTTGACATAATATATCACTGTTGCTTATATTTTACTCCTATTAGCATTCATTTGATAGATCTGTGTTTACCACCACACTCAATTCAATTAATTTACATCATAAGGTGTATGGGCTAATATTGTCTTCTCTGCTAGATCTCCTGCTCATAGTGGGACCAACTTGTCTTATCCCATCTCTGCTACTTTCCTGTAGCTACAAAGGGAGGATTAGCTACACACCAAGGTGGGGATCCAATATCCAAATTCCTTAACTTCACACATCGGTTGTCAGCAACCAAATTCATGGCACTTAATGACTCATTATGAGGTGCCCTAATTAATAATTTCTCTGCCCTGGAATTACCCTTGCCCAAGATCCTGGTAATTCCGCTGGTAGGTAAGTGATGGAGATTACAGGGTTTTGGGGGAAGAGAGTGTGAGAATTTAATTGGTGTTTTCATTCTGATTCACGCATACTTTCCCTTGTTGTTTCAGATTTTGGCTAGCACCTTTTTGAAACACAACATCTTGTAATCGTGATTGGGCCAGTAACTCTTGTTACAACCTCATCAGGACTACAAGGCGGATTTATAATGAGTCCCCAGGTCATCTCTGGACCTGTCATCCCCAGAGTCGGTGGCACATGTGGACTTTTGTAATTTATTTGGTCCAAGAAGAACAACCACCCCCTACTATAGAAAGAATCAAGAAGGGCCCTTTGGATAATACCCTATCGAAGACATCATGAGAGATAGGAACAATTGATGTAATGAAAACTCAGGCTTTTATCCTACTAAGGTTCATAAAAGTAGTGCCAATGACCTGGCAAAAGTGATGCCTGTTATTTAATGAAGATGCACATATGCTTGTGCTATGTGAAAAAAAAGTTATCACAATTAAGAACCTTACATGAAAGCATTTAACCCATTCTAAACTCCCTGAAGTGTATCCCTATCAAAACGAGGAATATATTCGAACTTGCATGCATCCACAAAAAAATAACATGTTTACCTCACATAGGGGGTTATATACAAGCCCATTGCACCGCTGGTGCGTCACTTTTTTTGATGCACTGGTGACGCAATGGGCTTGCCCATATTTACAAGGCCACGTAAAGTCACCCTGCATGACTTTTCATGGCCTTGTAAATATCGGCACCTTTCATGCATTACTCTGCGCGAAAGGGGTGTTCCATGGGGGTTGCTGTGGGTGTTCCCATGCAACATCGATGAAACTTGACGCAGTCCCAGATTTACAACATTTACAAAAACTGGGGAGGCATAGGTATGGCGCAACAAGGAGAAATACTCTTATTTCTCCTAGTTTTCCCTCTTTTTTGCGTGCTGCATTCTACAGCAAGCATAAAAAGAGGAAAATGCTCTTTAATTATTGTTTTTGTGCTGGAATGTGCCTCTTCCTGCACAAAAATAATCATCCCCGCAGTGCAGGCACCCTTGCAAAATGATTCAAGGGTGCCTACGCTGGTGCTCAGAAGCCAATTGTGTGGCAGAGCTGGGTAAAGCACAGGGATGCTTCATATTGTTGTTAATACGACACATCCCTGTGCTTTGAAAATGACGCATCACGGCGCAGCTAAATGGTTTGTGGCACTGCAAAATTTTCTTGTAGATGAGGGCCATAGAGTCATACTGGCTAGCATTTCTAATAGCACATGTGAGATACCTGCTCCAGGATACTTTAGAAACTCCACTGTGGGTCAGGATCAAGAAAGCCTTTCTGGGTAAGGCGAGGGGTGTCAGACTACTTTATACGAAGTACAGTCAATGACTGATCAGCACTCATCCGTCCTCCGTGCGATGTCCTATGCCTGGCTTCAAACACCTACCACACAAAGGGATAACAGTAGAATTCAGGCAGGCACCCTCTTATGGTTCAACAGCATCATACAAATAGGAGGGTCTGAAATTATCTGGGCAGGTTTTGAAACCTGAAGTAAGCCAATTACTCACAGGAGCCAGGGTGAAAACTTTGCCAAAAGTACAAACAGAATTAGATCTTCAACCTACCGAATTTTGGAACTATCTCTGTCTAGCCCATTTCCACTACAAAGTACTATCCTGAACTCTACCTTCTCAGACCCGGTATCTATACACCTGAAAGAACGGCGGGCACTCGTCTGAACTAATGTTGGACTACAACAAATATATCTCACACAACAAGAGAGCTTGAGGTTTTTATCCTGCCGAACACCTTCCACAGTATAACTCAAAACCACAAATTGTATGGCAGCTTGTTTTTTCCTACACCTTACTGAATAAAGAGACTTTAGGAAACAAAAAGCAAACAAAGATTTACATGGGAAAACCTTACCCACTTATTTGTGGCTTACTTCATCATTCGCCAGTCTAACCTATTGTGCTAAGATAATACCAACATGGTGTTCTCATCCTCTTGAGGAGGGAGGACAGAATAAATGTTTCTGATCAAATGAGGGATTCAGATAGTAAATATAAAACAGCTTCTGCATGAACTAAGGTTCTGCCTTTATTTTGTGGGTACACAGGCCAGGATTAAAAACAGAACTGGATTCTAACGCGAGCTAATTTCTTTGGCATCTCTCTATTTTTAGTTTGCCTACATGTTTCGGCCATAACAGGATCCCTTAAAGGAGGGTGTAGAGCCTTTATCAGGGCAGTTAAGGTACCCCTAATGTATGTCCTAAGTACCCATCGGTACCTGCAGGTAAGAGAAAGTCTTACCTCTAATTGTCCAATTATCTTTTCACCCTAATAATTCTGGGTTCAAGCCTAGAACGCACACTGGGAGGGGAGGCACTCCCGTAGTCACCCATTCATCAAGGATTCACGTCCTAGCCGGTCACCTAGTTTGCCGCTGGTGCACTTCATGTTCCTCTTCATGGGCCTGGCTTTATAAATGCTTCTTGTATTATTATGACAAAGCATAATGGAGCTAATAAAGACTTGAATTTGTTTCTGCATAATGTCCTTTCTATGACAACCATGTCTTCATTGGTGCATAGTCACGATGAAAGTGATTGTTTACAATAATTATTCGCGTCAGGGAGCGCAGTGAACGGCCAAGGTTCAGTAAGTCTCCTTGTCCTCACAAATGGTTTATGCCATGGGAGGCTTGGTGCATGAATTGAAATGTAAACACTGCTTATAAAACATTTCAGTGGAGTATGGTAAATGAAAAGAGTGAATATATTGCGCAAGACACTTTTTGTTCCCAGCAAATAACACAATAAAAATAAGTCACACTGTCAACATCATAAAGTGGAAAGCAATATTTGTATACCCCCACCCCCCCCCCCATTCGTGTATGAAGCTGCTGAGTGCCCCCGTCATGAGTCACACCTTCAGTTTATTCATCTTCATTTCTAGCTGAATGTTAAATTCTGGCACTTGTATATATGCATTTCATTACAAGTGCAGATTTAAAAATACCAACCTTCAAATACTACTGGACAAAATCTCAGGACTGGAAAATGGTCCTCGCATGATAATGGGCCACATATGACATGGGAATCTTCCAGATTGGCTCACATGTAAACGACTAGTGTGTGTTTCTGTGTGCCTCTGTGCATTATAATTAGAACTACAGTACTGTACAATATAATCACCTGCATACATTGGTTTCTGTTCAAAACAAACCACTTCTTAATAAGAGATACCACCCACAAACAGCGTTCTGCCCCTCAGAACAAATCTATTAAAATGGGAGCTTCCCCTGATAATATGTTCTGAATTTTTTTCATAAGCATTCGGGTACTTGTAGTTCAACGTTTATAATAGGAAAATACTACAAGTCCCAGAATGCAAAGGAAAATGTGAAGACTTAATAAGCTGTGCACCCCTGACATGAGACAACTTTAGGTCTCACCCTATGACGTCCCCCCATTGCACCTCAAAACATGCCCCTATCTTGTGCAAAGCCTTGTGACCCCTAACTGTGCATCACCCAGCGGTACTGTAATGCAGCCAGTGCTCACAACATGCACAACATGCACAACACTCATTGCTCATGCACGCACAGCTGTTATCACTGTCACGAGGAACATCACCTCCAATGAGGTTTTATCACCCAGAGGGGCATCTCTAGTGTCCTGTGTCTTCTTCAACCTGTGTGCACATCACCCGGTGCTCCCTTGCTGTATATCACCCTGTACCCCAAGCATGCCACCTCTTGTATCTTGCTGTACGAAATCCCACACTCCGTGAACTGCTTTCCGCCGTGCTTCCTGCTTTACACAGTCATATACAGGCCCACTAGAATTATGCAGCAGGAGAGGGCCAAATTATGCGTCAGGAATACTAAATTATGCGGCAAGAAAAGGCAAATTGTGCTGCGTAATGCGGAACATTTTGTCATAGCATTGTTTCATTGTTTGGTCATTTTTAAACTTCATAACACTTTCTGGGCATTGGTTGTACCTCATTAGTAACAGTTTATCATCCAAATATTGCAATAAACATCTGAAAGATGACAAGTCCAGCTTTGCAAATGGCCTTCCACTGCGCGCAAAACTTGTTGTCGCATTTTTAGTTCATTTTGAACCATTCCTGCAAGAAACAACATATTTTTTGGCTCAAATCTGCAGATTTCAGGCCGATAATGGATTATGTGGCAAATGCGGCAAATTATAATTTTGCGAAAATCGCCCGGCCACACAATTGCATAAGTCTAGTGGCCCTGGTCATATATGACTGTAACTATTAATGCCCATATATGTGTGTCTAGATTGTGAGTCTCTCACTTGATGAAAACTTTATTCTGCAGGTGTGCAGATCTGTGTGCCTGCTGTGTGCACCTCTGTGTACATGCTTTATCCAACAGCCAAACAGATGGCAATTGTTTATGTATTTTTAACATTTGGGGTCATCGGAATGGCCTACAACTGGGTGTTTTAGGACACTATTCACATGCCCCCTCCTTTCACCCTCTGCAGCCTGCAGCAGGAGAGTCACTAAAGTTCACATTGCAAAACAACATGTTTTTGAAGCCCAGCAAATGTAAACATAGATCTATCTACCTGATAAAAGAATAATCATTGGTTTGTAAGAAGTTCATCTCTGGATCTTAATGAGCTGGGTTTGACCTTTGACTTAACCTTTGACCGCGTTTAAACTCCGAGCTAGTGCTGCAAAAACAACACTTGAACAGGCCTCTTTATCGCCCACTTGATGAGGCCGAGAGGAGGCTTCACCTTCTACACCCCTCCCTAGCCCCAGCCACTGTCAGAGAGATGACGTACGCAGGGAGCTAGAGCGCCGTAGGGACCTCACGTCAGATTTTAACATCAGACGTTTAGGGCCTTGTTATGGTCACCGTGGTAACTGGGGCGGTAATATGGAAATTATAAGGTCTGTGATAACACCGCAGACCTGTTTTGTTACTATCCGAGGTTTTAGTCTCCCGGAGAAAAAAATGCGTGGCGAATGAGGAATTACCAGGTGAATCGAACCCGGAAAAATCGATTCCCCAAGTAATTCCTCATTACTGGGGAGGATGTTCAGGGTTTAACATGGAATCTACATTTACACATATATGACGTCGCTCCACAGACACTCACCCTCTCCCCTACGTTTTTTAGTTCCCCGCATATATTGTTGAAGATGGTGAAATAACATTGGTTCAAGGTTTACTTGTGTAGAACCTAACTGCCCATTGTGAGCATTTCACTCTCTCACTCCACTGTACAAGCCAGATTGTTTCTCGTACACTAGAATAGAAGCAGGCCTGTGGACAGAGGCTGTCTCATCCGAAACTGCTGGTTGTATCAATCAATCAATCAATCAATCAATCAATCAATCAATCAATCAATCAATCAATCAATCAATCATAATACTTGTATAGCGCGCTACTCACCCGGAAGGGTCTCAAGGCGCTTGGGGGAGGGGGTCCGCTACTGCTCGAACAGCCAGGTCTTGAGTTGTCTCCTGAAGGCGAGGTGGTCCTGGGTCAGCCGAAGGTGGATGGGCAGGGAGTTCCATGTCTTGGCCGCCAGGTAGGAGAAGGACCGGCCTCCGGCGGTGGCTCTTCGGATGCGTGGTACGGCGGCGAGGGCGAGGCTAGTAGATCGTAGCTGGCGGGTGGGCGTGTAGAAGGTCAGGCGGTCGTTGAGGTACTTGGGGCCCAGGTCGTGGAGAGACTTGTGTGCGTGGGTGAGGAGCCTGAACGTGATCCTCTTGTTGACGGGGAGCCAGTGCAGGTCCCTCAGGTGGCTGGAGATGTGGCTGCGTCGGGGGATGTCCAGGATGAGTCGGGCAGAGGCGTTGTATGTCATTGCCCCCTTTTTTTAATATTACCTTTAGCACACATGCCTTTACTACGTATCTCGCAGTAAAGGTATGCGTGGTAAAGGCTTTTCGTGGTAACCACGCATGCGTTGTAATGCATGCGTGGTTACTGTTATGCGTGGAAACGGCCGCGTTGTAGTGGCCGTTTCCCAAACTGCTAGGCCGCACATAAAAAGCCACGAGTCCCTCTTCCCGCCAGGGCAGCGCTGTTGGCGCTCAAACTTGTCAACGTCCAGCGTTGAACACATTAACTGGGCGACAGGTCGGGATCTATGGAATGACATGTTCCGCTTCTTTCAATTTTTTTATTTAAACTCGGCAATTTTAGCCCATTGTTCTCGTAAATGTCTGTCCCAAGTGTGGGTGAAATTAGTACTTTGTTGATACTAGGCCCGGCGCGCGCGTCAGCCTTCTCACATTTAGCAAGTTTTGTTATAGACCACAGGGGAATAATAGACTGTAAAACCAGATAAGAGCTGCGCTGCTTCTTTAGTAAAACAGCGTATACCCAATTCTCAAAACCATTTACGCATGTAGGTCCAATGTATGGCCTTAAGTGGCTCGATTTAAGGGCAAGGTATTCACAAAAGGTGGCCGTGCTCCTTTTACTCATGCACAATATTACCCCGCGATGGAATTATAGTGCGCAAAAGCAACTTCCCCTCCTGAGGTGAAGAATGAGTTCACCCGAGTGTGGTGTTCCTGGGAAGTGTGGGAGTTTGAGGGCATTCTCATGTTTTTTTCTGCCCCCCCCCACCCCATTCTCCTCCTGGACATAGTCTGAAATGCAGGAGGATATCCCTGTCCAGGCCTGGAAGGTAAAGGGAACATTGAGTTGTGGCTGCAGTGGGTGTCCCTGTCTCCACTGCGGCAGTGTGCGGGACACTATTTATTAACAAGCATTGGCAAAGCCAATAGGTTTCGCCTATTCCAGTTCTTTTGGCTTTGCCAATGTTTTTTTTAGACATGTTCTGAAGCAGCATGAGCTACTGGGCCAGTGCTGATTTGCAATAAGTTAAAAAAAACAAGGGGAGGAGCAACATAAGGGAGGCGCAGCAGAGGAAGGTGGGAGCCGCAATAATATTAGAGTGAAAAGCAAAAAAGCGAGCTGCAGGGGAGGGGGAGGTGGAGGGAGCAACAGACGGGGCAGCAACACAGAGAACGGATTGGGTGGGAGAAGAAAGTAGAAATAGTACCTGAATCACAGAGCAAACAATGGACTGGCACTAATTAAGTTGAATCAATCTATGCTTGGGCCATGCTCCACATAAAGTGACGGTTGGCCTGTGCTGGCCAATTAGGAGGCAGCAAAGAAGAGTGACACAAGCCAACAAATGGTAAGCAATGGACGGGCACCAAGCTTCTTATTGTAAACAATTTATCTCACAAGCGAGAGTATATGCAGCACATCCGCTATCATAGGCTTGCCCTAAAAATGGCCTGCTGCTTCTGTCATTGCCAATCCGTCCGTCAAGCACTAAAAACAACTTTTAACCGTGGTGCAGATGTGCGTACGTGATGGCTAGCATAGAATTTGTACTGAAATCGCACACATCCAGTACAAAATTCTAAGCTGAATCAAATGCGACAACATTCCACACAATGTATGCGTGCTGTACAGTGCATCCCATGTGCAATACAATGAATATTTGGAGAAATGAAGGCATCTCTAAGGTAGCACCTGCTTCAAGGATGCATACATTATTTTACCCAAAACCCGGTCTGCCAATCGTAGTAGATCAGTCTTTGCGTCGAAAAGTATGGGAGCCTGAGCTGATTTGTCCAAGTTATAAATATTTACCACCCAAACGTGAACTGGTGCAAATCAACCCAAAATTGAAACCTAGGAAGTGAATATCCTTCCATGACTTTGTCCTACTTTGCGTCACTTTCCGCTGGTACAAAACATTGGTGAACCTACCCCCATGCCTTCGATGGTGCATGGTTTTCACACTGCCAGCGTAACTAAGGTGTCTGAGCTTCACTCTTCGCCAACTCTGCTGACAATAATAGGATGAAGATGAGAGCCCTTCCTGGCCAATGAGGTGAGAATCTCATACCTGTTTAGCAGTAGGTACCAAAAACAGAGATAAGCTACTGATTGTATCCACATTAACCTTGCACAAAGTTTTCAAAAGCGCCAGCTTAATGGGAAGGTAGGTCGGATGCATGCTGATGCATCAACGTCCATTTTTCTACAACTTGAAGGAATTACAGCAACTATCAGAGTTGGTTCAAAAGGCCTTATTTAGAGTTTGGTAGATGGGTACTCCGTCAAATATATGGTGGATGTCCCGGCCACTACATTACAATTGCGTGATAGCTTATGGCACTTAAATTACAATCAGTGACGGCGGCACAGGTAAGAGCGGTGAGGTGATAGGGCATGCGAGGGCTTGGCGTGGTGTGGGATGGGGAAGTCGACAGACGATAGGGTAGGTAAAATTAAATAAATAAATAAAATCGACTCAGCGATGTTGCGAGCACAAGGTAAGTGGTTTTATTTATTTTTCATTTAATTTTACCTACCCCGTTGTCTGTCGACTCCCCCCCACCCCACCCCGCCACACTACCCCACCTCCCCTACCTGTTCTGGCCGCCACTAAGTACAATACTGTTTTTGTAATATAAAGGACTGAATATCCATCACGTTTCGACTGTATATCCCATCTGTCAAATTTTAAATAAGTCCCAAAGTGTTTAGTTACTAGATTAGGTGTTAAAATGTATACATTTAGAATAGTTTTCTTGGCAGTTCTGATCTCTAAGAATCGTCCTCTGCCTTTCTGAGTAGAAATGTATTTACCAAGTAAGTACCTCTGTGAGTTTTCTTTCCCACTTCTTAATAGACAATGTTATATAACTAGGTCCACCAAGGCAGCATTTACCATAGCAATGTAGGAGGCATTGCGAGTACAGTTTCCAGTCCGCGCAGCAAAAGGATTTCAAATGAATTCAATGATTGCAGGAACAACTTACTTTGATACTTTGATGTGCATCAATTTTCATGAGAAAAACCAAAAGCAACAAAATAAATGATTCCAATATATATTTTTTAACTTAAAACTAAGCGAGAAAAAAAAAATCAGCTTCAAGAACTATTACTCCTTTGTGTTAGTCACCAAGGGTTTCCTCCTTGCGTCTTCAACTCACATTTTCCAGACCTATGTCTAGGAAAAAATGTATATGTCTAACCTGTCGGACAACATTCTTGCTTGATAATTGTAGGATCGTGTTTGTGGCTTGTTTGTGATTCACAGTGACGTGTGTGTCTGGCACTCCTTTTCCCCTCCATAAGAAATGTATTTGTGTTCAGTCTGTGGATTCTCCTGGGGGGTGGGGGTGAAGTTCTGTTTCCCTACAGCCTCTTGGGTTGACTAAAGAATGACAGAACCATTCGAAAATCATTCTATTGCTCTGAGGCATAGGAGAGATTGTGTGCAAGGCAGGTGGTCTGAGGTGGAGAAGTATGGCTCAATGGTTAGAGCAGGCAGACCTTGATGCAGAGCTCTGGCCAGGGACCAGGGTTCGATCCCCGCCTCGGCGGGTCTCGGGCTCATAAATTCCTCTGACCGGATATTCTCGCCTCAGTGCCTATTCTAATCATGGATCCCACGCTGCAACTCTGGGCAATAGCTTGCTTGCTTAGTCTCCACAACGGCCCCACAGCGCGAGGGATGCCTGGTTTCACCATGGGGGTGCCCAGGAGTGGACACTTCACAAGGAAAACCAGGAAGGGTTCCCTTGTGGTATTCGTACAAGCACCGGGAAACCCACTGCGGGTAGCTGTGTGCTATACAAGTACAAAACATTGACATTGCTTAGCAGGTTCTACTTCCTGTTTCTATCTGCTTGGATGGCAGGCTGGAGACAGGAGAGGATGGAGTTTCTGTTTCTCTGTGAATAAATCCAGATTTTTAAAAATGTTGGTCAGAGGTTAATTTGTAGAAAAATAAATGCCGGGGCTCTCGTCAGGAGGCAGCGTGCACCAGCCCATTTCTACCATTAGCGCCGCCTAAAACAGAACCAACTATTAACCATGAACGTGGGGAGATGATGTGGTGTAATGGCCAGAGCTGCTGACCTCAGAGCCAGGGAGCCAGGTTCGAGTCTCAGCGGCAGCTCAGAATCCTGTGATTCTGGGCAAATCACTTAATCTCCCTGTGCCTACCATAAATGAATGTGGTGCTCATGGAAAGAGCTTGTGTTGAGGATTAAGTGCCCGGAACCTCCGGCTCAAATTAAGCATTGATTTTGGTGGTCCTGTTGTTGTGGATCTCCCAACATCAAACAAATAGCTCCCGGTTCTTAAATTTTGCATGTGTTTCCTGTGAAAAGTCTGGAGTGTTATAGTGTCTACAGATGACGGACTAGACTGATTACTGAGCGATTGCCTGCGGCTGGGACTTTACCAAACTTTCCACCCATCATCTTTTGTTCTAATGTGATTCGCTAAGCATGATAGGTATGCTTAAACCCGGTTCCCATGCTCACTGTGCCCTAGGTTCCGAGGGGCACCTCACTAATCAGGATGAACCCCGGAGCCCATCTGGGGTTGTAGTTTTCCCATTAACAGGGAATGCGGTAGCTGTCTGTATTGGATCATTACCAGTAAATTTTGCATATAGCTGGTCTCCGTCTAGGTTGGCACAGTGGGTGAAAAACAAAGGACTGGAATGTAGATCTTGTGATCTCCAGTGGTGAGATTATTGCGAGCATTCCTTACATCACTTTGTTATTTGTTGCAGTGAACATGCTAAGAGCAACCTTCGTGCCCAGAGTTGGGCCCCCTCTGTCACTGTCACGTAGAGTTCAAGCTGCACATCACTGATGAGGCCCAAAAGGCTCCAACAGGTCTGGTGGATGCGTGTGTTCAAATTCAAAGGGGATCTGGCATGGAAGTTTGGGCAAGACTGGTCTTATTTCAACATTATAGAGACTGATCTGCATATGTTTGCTCCCCCCTCTGGATTGGTGAAATTAGCAAAACATTATAGAATGGTCGGGGTCTTGAGTGACTGACAGCGGCTGAGAATTTTGCAAGCATTCCCCCCATCACCTTTTATTGTTTTTATTGAAAAAGAGTGCATCTCTGCAGTGTGACTTCTCTTGAGAGAAGCAGTGACTGCGTTGCAGTACACATGGAACTCCACGTTACTAACATTACAGTGGAAAGCCTGCAGATTATGGTCTGAGGCTGCATCCTTCCCATTGCACAAGTGGGAGTCATGACTGATGCTGGAGGACTACCACACATTGCGCTTTAACATTCCCTTACTCCAAGCATTCAATTAAGAGAAGAAATAACATTTATGTCATGTTACAGTGAACACAAGACTCTTTAAATGCAAGGACACAACCCACCCTTTGGTATAATGACTAGGAGACTGACTTTGACCTCATAGATTCTCAAGGATAATATATTTGACTCTCTATACATGCCCAATATTTCTTGAAGAGTTTAATAGTTGGGTGAGCCACTCTAATTTTCAAGTTGTGAACTCAATAACGTACAGTTTAGGAGACCTGCAGCTCACATAAAGAATTGCAGAGAAGGCCAGTTTGATAATAACTATCAGTTGACACCCCAAGAGTTGTACAACACTACCTAGAAGTAGATAATGTTAATCTACAACAATATCAGCTATCACTATATCGCAAAGGTCAGTCTACATCGACTTGTCGCGACATACCTTTCAATGTAGTGGTTTGGTGGATGTAATGGATGCAACATTATTGTCATGTGATATAGCACATGCAATATAATGGGGGTATAACCCACATAACTTTAGAAATTGTCCTACCTCTGCACTCTTTAATTTATAATGGAAACATAATGCGTGAAACCACCCATCCCTGTAGTTTACTCGTAACTATTAGCGGGAAGTTCCTTGATCTAGAAACTCATATATCCTCCCTTATGATAACAGTAATGAAGTCCACAATACAGACACTGCCTATCAAATCATCAGATGCCACTGATTCCTACTCTAAGTATGTAAATCCTCGTGAATGAATGTACATTGGCTGCCTAGACGAAACTTAGTAAATTGTTCTGGTTGAACTCCCAACAGCAAAGGGAATAAAAAGGATCCTCAAGCTATTTTAGATGTACCGGTGGAGACTTTGATGGTATTTTTAAAGGGTTCATCACACATGAGTTTGGAATGATGAAAAGCTGTTTGACTGCAATAGAATTCCTCAGAAGCGAACGCATCCAGATTTTCAGGGGATTTATGAAGCCCGAGCCCTCAACTTGCAACAGCTTAGTGATCCCATACTGTACCTTTTCAGGCAAAATACTCAAAAGGTCTATCTTGAGCTAGACCATAGAAGACCTTTCATCGCGCACATACACCTGTCATATGTGGTCCCAGATGGTACAAGGAGAAGCCCTTTGCCATTCCTGTTCCTGACCACTCAGGACAATGTTACAAACCAATGCATCCGTGTGCTAAACAAAAGTAAAGAATCAGGTTCACCAGCTGAAATTTTTACCAAACACCATTTTTACATGTCTCCCCAGTCAACTTTTGCCAGTACCAAGACAGAAGATATCAATCAATGTTCTGATGTGGTCAAATGCTTTTACTGCAAGCTGATCCTTAGATGTGACTGATTACAGACCTATGTCAATTTTCTAATAACTCACAAAGCGGAAGTATAGGGTATGCCTGTTGACATGCTGCTGTGATTTGTTGGCATCATAAGAGTTTAGATATGGTGCAGAATTAATTTGTTGTGTATTTGAAACAGAAACTGTGGCAGTCTTAATCTTGGATGATTTATAACATATCAGGAGAGAAGTGGCTGGTGGCAGATACGGCCTTAGTACTTTTAGATCTGCCCTCTGTCTTGGACAACTTCGTGTACACCATCCTTTTACAAGGCAGATTATGGTTTGTGATCTTGCTCTGTTGCGGGTCGAGTTCTTTCTGGTAAATTGTCAGCAAGCCATTTTAACCACTCATTTTTTAGAGAAGCCAGGCAAGCATTAGTAGCAGCCTTCTTCAGGACTAGCACTATCCCAAGTATTTTCCTCTCTTTCCTTCTTCCTCAGTATTTGAATCATCTCCTTCATTCACTTGAAATTACATTTTCAAACAATGCCAAGAATAAAGGAATGATATCGAAAAACATAATGGACTGTCAACATCCTTAGCTAATTTCTCTAATGCCTTACTGACAATCGACCCTTGGATGGGAGCAAATAACCTTAAAGTTACCCTATCAATACCAAACTCTTAGTGGTAGGGGCCCCGGTCGATAGACGCTGCTTGAGGTCTGGTTGCCCATCCTAGGTCAGTTTATCACGGAGTGTCATTTACCGAGAACCTGGGGGCCTTTGTGGTAATCAATCGGTCCCTCAAACCACAAGAATCCTCTGTCATTATGGTCAGTTTCGTCCACTGGAAACCGTTTAAAGGGCCATCCAGTGTACAGAAAAAAAGTTCTCTTTACCCAGTCTTGCATCGCTAGCAATCACTAATAATAGGAATTTGAGAATGTTCCTTGTTTGATGATTCTGCTTGGGTTTGAGATGTAGTGTGACATTATTATGCTTTTTTTCCATCTGCTCAGTTCCCACATCAATTTCAGCATGAAGTCCTCCATATGTCCTCACACATGCGGTATTTATCTTGGTCTCTCCCAGTATCTTCATCATCTCAATGGTTTGCGATGGTTGTTGCTAAACTCATTTTGCAGCAGAGTGCATTGATTACAGTTGAACTGAATATATTTTCTACAATAAAGGCTATATTTGTAGTGACCATACTCATGTTAACATTTACTTTAAATTTGATATAAATGCAGCAAAGTGCATTAGCAAGATAATATTTACTATAACAGAAGCACCTCAGCAATGAAGTGCAACACATAAAACCCTTTCGTTTGTGGGGTTTGACTGGGATCAAATTATGTGTGTAGTGGAAGTGGAACATGCAATTGCGACAGTACACTGTATTCTTGTTTTTACGTACAGATATATTGCACCTTTACAGCATAAGGCACAGGGATGAAAGATGATGATCACAGATTTACATCTTATTTGATCATGCGGTGAGGTCAAGTATATAACCAAAATCTAAAGGTTTAAAAGTCAGAGAATTAGTAAATAGACATCTTTCTTTTAGTGGGATTTAATTTTGAATAAATAAATTATTTCCGGACACATTGTCAACATATTCGATGGTGCGATAAGAAGCACAGCTTCTGAAGAATTTGAAAATATTATCTGACATTCTTATTCTAAATGTATGGTTCTAACAGACACATCCTGTGGTACAGTTTACCATGTTCAGTTGCAAAGCTAGCCTTAGTCTTTTTGTTTAGATTGTAGTGTTGTCTAGCACATCTGAGCTTATTTCCTGGCCCAGAGGACTAGTGTCTGCCATATATGTGCCCTGGCGCAGTTGCCCTAATTATGCGGTGCACATAGTCATAATTACGAGCATCATGATGGGTATCTTGGAAGCAGGGATTGTGGTCTAGGTTGATGCCCCTGGCCAAGGCAAACAGGTTTGTAGATCCAGGTTGAGGCAAAAAAAGCAGATGTTTTCCTAAGTTGTAAACAAGTGTAATATACATATATATATATATAGATATCCAGTACTCGTCCTGCAGTCCGTATGCTTGGAAAAGAACGAAGCGAACCCAAATTCAGTGCTTTAAAAGTTTATTTTGTGCCCTGCACCACCGCCATTACGCGTTTCAGCCCTCTAGGGGCCTTGGTCACATGATACATCACATGGCTCATTCCACACCAATTAAAGTGACAGTGCTAGGTAAGGACAAACAATCACTTCCGTTTCATCATCATAGAAACTGAAGACATTTCAGCGTATATATAGATATATATATAAAAAAATACGACAGGGGAATTAATTGTAACTTCCCGATTACAGGTTTTCTCAAACCACCACATCCCGCTTTCTGAAATCTAGTTGTCATCAGACCTCGGCACTGCACTGTTGTGTATACCACACTGCTCCTAGGTGCTTGATCCGTGCTATATGAAATATAAAATCATCTTCTGGATACCGTGATGACATATATCTGGTAGAACTGTAATTTTTTTTTCTGTGGTAGTTCTCTAACAGGCATCAGTCATATTTGGATAATGGAGATACCCTTCTGTCTGTTGTGAAACTGTTCTCCGCTCTTCAGCACTTTTAGCTCAGTGGAATGTCCATGCCCATCCAAACAAAAGACGTTCATCACATGACTGCACCGTCAGATCATGTGGCATTGTCAGCATATGGAGTGCAATTTACAGGTCCACCTTGATAGGCTCCCAACCAGAAATAGCCACCTAGACTTCAGCTCTGTGTTCTGGCACTTTACTCACAAAAAGGGCTGTTTAATGTGAGGAGGCCTAGTCTCACATTCAACAGCTAGAACCAATGATTCTCTGACACCCAGGGGCGTAGCTTCAGGGGGGTGTTTGGGATGTTACAACCCCCTTATAAATGCATTCTGTAGCAAATAGTTGGGCACCAGTGCCTCGGATTTCACTCTGGATTTTTACATGCCATCACTCACAAAAACACACACACGCGCTCTCTCTCTCTCTCTCTCTCTCTCTCTCTCAACTCTCTGCCTTATTGGTTAGTTTGAAATGTAAGTACCGCACCCAATCCGCTCGCCTCTTTCGTCCCACTGTCTGTTAAGCCCCCTAGCGCTCTGCTTCTCAAAATATATTTTAACAAGCTATGCCAGCGCGATTTGTTGGAAATCTGAAGTTTACACCCTCCAACCCGCCCACCCCCCAATCTTACCGACCAAGCTACGCCCCTGCGGACTCCCTTCTTGAAGGGGTCCCAGCCAGCCATGGAGGTTTACACAGCCTGCGGGGTCCTGCTGCTGAGTACAATGTGGGCTCATAAACTGTACCTCACAAAGCCAATCTCTGAATAAAGTTATAGTGCCAGGGCTAGTGATAAATGTCCATAGTTGTATTTCATATTCCATATTGTATTCCATAGAAGAATCCATCGCCAACCCACACAGCCCTCCAGGTGTGATACAAGGAAGATGCCCCATATGCCAGTAATGTGCCAGTCCAGGGATGTGCCCCGTGTCTGGCAGTGCACAGTTAGCCCGGGGTGAGCAGGGCCTGCCTGCGGAAAGAGCCTTTCCGTGACACCTCCAGTAGTCTTCATGTGTTTTTAAATTCTATTTTTAACGTCAAGTGGTGTCTTTTATCTGAAGGCGCCCTGCTCGTTTCATCCACTTTGTTTCCATACCCTCTCAAGTTTTATAAATAGCAGGGGGTTGGAAGATAAAAAGGGAACAGGAATAGTTCAAGTGAGAGGAGCTCGAAGCCACAGATAGGCCTCTTGCACAAAGCTAAATCTAATAGGTCAACTGAAAGTAGAAAAAAGACTCAAGAGAAAAGATTGAATGAACCTGAAAGTCTTACTCCATTCCAATCCCTGGCAAGTGTTAGTGGTTACCACACAGAGGCAACTGCACCACTACCTCACATCAGGATTGGCACCAGCTTGCAGGCATGCAGGCTCACAAGACACCAGGGACCATATTACGTACAGTGTCCTGGGGGAGTAATAGGTGTGTGCACCTGGTTTTTGCACCCCTTGGGAACTGTAGCATTGCAGGAAGGACTGAAGACAATTGTGCAGCCCCCTCCACAATACAGATAGCATCCGCGAATCTATAACACCAGCTCCATCTTAAGAGGGCGTTCCCTCCTTTTGACTGGGGTTGAAACTCCATGCAAATGATTGAATCAGTTTTCTTTTGCACCTGAAACTTATTATGGACGCGGGCACAGAGGCAAAGAGGACATAAGTAGGTGTACTGATTGTGCACCACGGAGGTGGCACCAGTGCTTATTTTGTAAAAAAATAAGTGCCGGGGCTCCCGTGACGAGGCCACTGCAGGCTGCCCCACACATTGCCCCTGCCATGCTACCAATGATAATAACAACACAACTACTAACCATCACACTTCTGCAAGTGTGACAAATCAGACAATTACAGGCCTCCAAAGATAAAAGAATGGCTTGGGCGGCAGGTAATAATCATTTTTAATTTATATTGAATCAAAAATAGCCTGTTGTTATGGTTATCTCTAAATTAGCCAGACAGGCCACTTTGTGGCAGACTGTCACAAGCACCAGTGTTAACAATTAAGTCCCATTGCCGAGCACTGTAAACCACCAGCTCAAATTAAGCACTGGGTGGCACAGTGTCCCCTCTGGTGACAGCCCACAGGAAGGGGAAATGAAGGTTCCCTGGACCCCCGCCAAAACATCCCTCGCAGGTGCATTCACTCATAGCACCCGCCTGCAAGGGTATCTCTGGCACCCCCTTTGAAGTGCAATTGGGTGTTACCTGCATGGTGAAAGAGGGAGTCATCAATTCAAGCAGACACGCCCTATTTCACTAATGCTCACCCCCAGGGGAGCCACAAGTTTAGTAAGTAGACGCACTATTCCTGTTTGCACCTGGTGCACCAATATGAAGGGACCGTGCACTCTATTTATAATGCAGCCCCAGCTGCCCTATCATCAACAATGCACACACGTACAGCAGAACTGTTTTGAATAAAAATGCGCTGTCTATATACACATGTGTTAACCCTGCAACAGAAATAAATGGAAGCAATGAATGACACTATTGCGACAAGAGAAAAAAAAAAATAGGCATTGCAAAACAGTTCGTATAGGTTGCATGTCATAATATGGACCTCAAAATAACATAGTTAGAATAGCAAATATCACAATATTGTGAACGCAAGTTTATATCGGTAATTGCAGATTTACTATTCTTAACCTCTTACCTGGATATGTGTAAGAAATGTATATACTTTGCTATATTAAATATACTGCAAAAATGACTCTTTATAGAGACTTTCTACTTGTAGTTCAAACACATTTTGCTTACAAAATTCATTTTTTGGATTGCTAATAACAGTGGCCCCGTTTCTTGTATATGCACAAAACATTTCACACCCCTTACAAAACAGGCTAACGTTTGGCATGCAAAGTTACTTGCAGATCTATGCAGAAGGGAAACAAAGATGAAGCGAGGATGAAAACAAATTGATTTCCCATTCAATACAAAAATGGATGAATGGCTTTACAACAAACTTGGCATGAATGAAGGGCTCCAACCACAGGCATGCATTTTGTCGTTTGTTGTACATTCGTGCAGTAGTCTTTGAGAGCATGGCGATTCAAAAATATGCTGGATGGGCATCTTAGATGCTAAATTTAGAGAGATCTTTTCCGTTTAAGTATTCAAACTGTCCTTAAACCCAGGTATACCAATTTGTGGAAGGATGTGAAAAACGCCTGTTTAGAAATAGGAAATCATGGCAGGCGGCCTAAATTATGCGGCGCGCTGAGCGTTGCATACCATAACTGGTAAATTTCCCTGCTGTTTCAGGATTGTGTTTGCTGAACCATAACCTTTTTGAAGTGTGGTTTTGGCGCAGTTGCTTCTATTTCTACAATCCTGCCTCTACCTGAGTTGACATCAGTCATCCAAGATTTAACTTGCCTAAAAAAGGCATCATTTGGGCCCTCTTTTTAATTCCTTCTCGTACACGGCTGTTCCTAGAAGGAACAGAACATATCTGTCTTTCTGTGGTTACCAAAAACCATAGCCCAATCACAAACATATGCAATAAAATCCTCGGATAAACAACACAATTTAGAACACCGTTACTGGAAACAAATCTCATGTGTCATGATTAGGGCTCCCGGTTTTATGGTATTTATTTTATTAACATTTCCGTCTGTATTTATCCATATTTATTTTTCGGCTATTTTATCTGTACTTACCCATATTTCTTTTGTGTTTTGTGTATAAATGAAGTTGTAAAACTGTACATTTCCAAATTTATTTAACTGATAGACGCACTCATACTTGATGCAGTTGTGATTTTGCTATTTAAGCTGCCAAATATGCAACAATACATCCACTAAATATTAGCATTATACCACAAATGTACATTGATATATGCCATTATTTAAAGAAATGTCATCTTGTTTTTTAATTTCCCATGCAGGCCATTTGCTCAGCTGTTGGGTTACAGTTCATGAAAGGGAGTCACTTGAAGAAGCACAATTTTCTGTATTTATCCACTTCCAAAAATAAATGCAGACAGAAAACACATTGTTTTCTGTCTGTATTTACCTGTAAAAATCCATAAAAATGGAAAACAGGGAGCCTCAGTCATGGTCAACATATACACACATAGGGGCCACCAAACAGAAAGGAGAGATAACACATTGTTACACAAATAAGAATACAACAAGAAGTAAGACGGTCACCGCAAATGCAACTGAACACCTGTGTCATGGTACCTATACATATTTGTCAATCCAAGAGTTAGAAGACCATAATTGACAACACCTTTACCACACTCTTTCCCATGTGCTCCTCATGAAGCCATTCGGTGCTGCATAGTGTGCCACCAGAGCCATGACATTGTGTGCTTGCCTCCTTTTCCCATTGGATGTACATTCCCTTCCAAGTAATGTTATACTGTGGAAAGTATGTGCATGACCTCATTATTGACTCCTCCATGCTTGAAAGACTAATGTGTGCTTCACCCTTTCCTCTTTTACCTGTTTTTTTCCTATTTTCATGTTCTGGTTAGCATTTGTATATGCAGTGCTTAATTTTGGAAAAAAAAAAAGGCCCTCGTCAGGTGGCCACCGAAGTTTGTACCACATATCGCCACTGTATTTACACAACTACTAACCATCACACTGCTACAAGTTTCACAATTCAATCTGTTCAGCCCGCCAAAGCTTTCAGAATTGCTTGGGTGGCAGGTATCAGTTGTTTTTAATGTATATGGGATTAATGATCAACCGTTTTCTGCTCATCTTTAAATTGCACCAACATCGCCATCATGTGGCAGCAGTCAGAAGTGCAGGTTCTGGCAATTAAGTGCAGGGGCCGGCATGGGAAACCACCGGCTCAAATTAAGCATTGAGTATATGTAGTGCACAGAGAATAATCTCTAAACCACTAACACTCTGAAGTGAATAATAGATGCGTTTGTAATTGGCCATTCCTGGCTCTTTCAGATAACACATTGATTGCTTTACTGCTATTGTTCTGTTTTAGAAAGCCCCAAAATGGCTGACGAGATGATTGAGAGAGCCCAGAGCTCCCTATTTTAGTTGAGGAGGAAGATCTTCGGGTGGGAGGCCTCAACAGTCAGCTAGCTCTATGAGGGACCCAAAACCCAGCCAGCCCGGAGTATAAGCAAGGCCATGAGGTTGGATATTACCAGGAAGTGGACTGCAGCAGAGGTTTCGGGCCAAAGTCTTGGACATCTGCAAGTACTGGGAGCATCTCTGCTGCTGGGTCAGTAAAAAGGCCCGGACATGGTAGGAAGTCCACCTTGAACCACATGAATGTTTAGTCCAATCTTACCTTATGCAGTGGAGGCTCCTGATGAAGGCCTGGTGGGGCCACCTTGGTCATCTGCTGCAGCACAGTGCTGAGTCTATACCTGGTTGTAGAAAAGGCTTTTTTATTTGGAGTTCCTATTTACATTTAAATGTGGATAGTGACCTTTGTTTACCATTTCGGACGTTTAATTTGGAACCTTTGATTGATGATTTTTTGGTACCATTTCTCTGAAACACCCCCAAGTCTCACACTCCAGCCTGAATGTTGAAATTCCCTACCTGGACTACTGGACTAGACAGTATTGTTGCTAGAATTTAAAATACTATTTTTGTACATACCTAAGTCTCAATCACTACACATCCCATCTTAAATCAACTTACTGCCTGTCTACCCTTTACATTTTTTTATATAAACTAAGTATTTTACTTGAACTTTGTTTTGTTGTTACTTGTGCGCATCATGTGTTGAGAATGCTTGTTGATACCAATGAGACACTGTTGTTTTCTATTTTGTTTGAACCCGCATATTCATTTTTCACACATAACACGTTTTTTGGGAGCAGTTTTTATTACGACAAGTGGAGGCAGCCACGTTTACATATATACATATTGGTGAAATATGCACATTCATGAAAGTGTGTATTTGTTTGCGTGTGTGGATGTCTATGATGATAGTTCTAAGAGAGGGTTCCGTGACATGTAGTCAAGGTGGTGGGGTTTGATATGCACAAGGTCTTGCACATGGATGTGGCTCTTCACTGGAGCAGATGGGTGGTTTGAGCTGGTGAGCCCTGCAGATAGGTGTTTTCTTTTTAAACTAAGTGTACTAGAGGCAAGACTTGGTCCTGCAGGAGTGATTGGTTGCCTGTTGGTCTGGGTCAGGATGGGCTCCAAGCCTTCATTATGTGACCTGGCGTTCTTCTTCCTCACCATTTGGACATATTTAACTCCAAAAGTGTCCTAAAGGAGTTGGCTCTCCAGGAGCTGTTAGTGCCTCTTCATCACATAGGTGTGATTCCACAGGTGGTCGATCTGGGTCCCCATGTAGGTGGTGACAGAGCACAAAGATTATTCCATGTTTGCGATATCATATCGTATGGAGTCCTACTGGGAGAATAATTCCTCCCAGAGGGCTGTTCATCTGCAAGCCAACACACCACACCACTCACGTCAAACTGATTGGATGGGAGGTTGAGGGCTAATTTCATGGGCCGGGGTCTCAGATGGTAGATGGGATGGACTTTTGCTCACCTGGGGTTTGTTGTCAATGTGATGCAGAAGAGAACCTTGCCTCTAGGCTGGAGAATGAAACTGGGGATTCATAAATCAATTGGGATACCTACAGGGTGGGTACTGGGGGAAGGTGCATCCTACGTAGCTGGGACGAACCCCATTGGTTCTTTTCTTTACACCTGGGACCTTATAATTTGGCATCTACCCCAAGGAAGGAGGCTGTGTACCTGTAGTCACATGGTATGAGGTGGTAATCCTGTGTTGGGCCAACAATCTCCTTGCCCTCTACAAGCCATCATGACGGCATCCTGCAGGGGTTCTCTTTTGTATATGCAAATCAGCATCAACATGTGGATCGAGCATCATCCTCTGGTTGTTTTTCGTTATGTGCTTGTTGGCCCATGAAGGTTTAGAAGAGTGACATCATGTGACATGGGTGGTACACATCAGACAGTGACAACGAAAATTCAGTTTCCAACTAAAGTCTCTTTATAGTCGTTATGGTGCCAGGAATAGGCACATTGACTTTAGACAGCTACGCGTTTAGTTGTCAGTGCCATTGGTGCTGTGTGCATGGAGGGTCCTTGTCACGTCAGCTGCACTTCTACCAAGTGGACATTGGGAGACCATATGGAAGAACCAGCTGTCGTAAATCTCCAGAGAAGCATATGTATTAAAAGGCACAGAACTCCATGCCACATCCAACATATATGAGATGCACATGAGGGCATGGGTTCTGAAACATGGATTTAGTTGCCATCAAAGTCCTGCTCAACAAATGTCATTGATACACATGTTCTCTGAGTTGCTCTCAGTTAACATTGTCGTGAATGAAGTCACACAAAGCCAAAGAGGCACAGCGGTATTCCACTGATGGATCGTAGAACATTGACATCAGGCTTGCAATGAACCCCCTTATACAACCTACCGGGTGGTTGGTATTCTTGTGAGCAAGGGACGTTAGATGACTACAGCTGTGAACAAACATGTATTGGCATATGTGACTGCTACAGGGATCATCTTGAGAATGGAGGGCAACATGTATACAGAGCAAGGCCACACTACTTCACTATGGGCCCTATGTATCAAAAAAGAGTTTTGCTATTCTCAAATTGCGATTTTTAGCGAATTGCAATTAGAGAATCGCAAAATGCAAAAAATGTAGCGAATCCTACATATTCCTTATTTACGAATGGCAAATTGAGATTCGCAAATAAGGAATACCTTCCCATTCATTCCTATGGGCTAAGAGACCCATAGGAATGAATAGGAAGACATTCTCAATTTGCGATTGCCAATTAGAGAATCGCAAATTGAAAATGCAATTTCAAGGTTGCAAGGGTGCCAAAAGGACACCATTTTGCACCCCTGAAATATGCATGTGTGCACATTTTGCGCACATACATGCCCTAAGGGCATGTTTGTGCGACATATGGCACTTTTAAAAAATCCAAAAAGTGCTTTTTTAAAGAAAATCACAAATTACCACCAACTTGAAGTTGGTGGTAATTTGCAATTCCTTAAGGCCAAATAGCAAATATCTGGTGCTTCCAGACTTGCTTTTAAGGAATCGCTATTTGCTATTCCTTAATTGCATTTGGAAAATAGAGAATCGCAAATTTTGAGAATCTGTCCATTTGCAAACGGGAAAAAGGCTTGATACATATGGTCTTAAGTGCTGCCCTGCCTGGAGGACAGTTGTGCAATGAGGCACAACTTGTTTTCTGGATCTGAAAATCACACATTAGGTGACATTACAATGTTAGGTTCTACAGTACATACAATGACATATGAAGCCCTCACAGGTACATAGTTGTTGAGCATGTCTGCTCACCAGACATACTAGCCTGCGGTCTGTTATTAGAATATTTCAGGTTTTAAGAAATTGAGTCCTATAGGAACTGCAATTTTACTAACACTGACTGTCAAGGATTCAAGTTACACCTTTGGCCATCTTGAGACACAAATATTTTGAGTCCGTATTAAGACGTTAGTCAGCTCATTTGTGGGCCTGACAAGGGTGTGTGTGGACAATGTAGACATGACACTTGTGAAAGCACAACACCGCTCTGTGTTTCATATGACAGCTCATTAATTCTTACATTGTTATAGGTGGTGTGTTAACAAGATGCATTGACATCCACATGCAAATGAACATGTTCTAAATCAAATATGCAGTGTCGTATAAGTTGAATGCAACTTCATGCAGCGACACACCACGTTATATCACACCACACAACACAGCATTACACCGTCTCCATTTTAAATCACCTAACTACATGACAACATGCAACTCGAAATGACTTTGCAACACATCACAACACATCACTCTAATCTGCATTTCACCATTCTATTCACCATGCTAAAGTCTGGCACAATATTCCACAACACACCACACACCTTAAAATACCCTGCACCAGTGGTTCCAAAAACTGAGGGTTGTGAGCTGAAAGTCCAGGCAATAAATAAAAATGCCTTTAAATTCTGTATTCTTTTAATTATATGTGCTGCGCTTCGAAGACAGGGGTCAAATGTCAGACTATATCCTCTGACAAATTGCTGTTTTTGTTTTTTAACACCGGGATTGGTGTTTACAAACTCTCAAATTTCAGTTAGAAAAAGAAAAGTAAAGTGAATTATTTGACAATCTTGCCAGGGTACAAGAAGTATGAAAGGAAAGGTTTTAGGATGTCAATTCTTTGTAACAAACATAAAAATGAAAATGTACTGTACACATTCAATAGTTAGGAAAGCAAAAATGAAGCACATTTTGTTTTAATTCTGAATTGTGATGGAAACAAAGATTTTAATAGGATCAAAATAAATCAAGACACTTTACTCGGTGGTGCATAAATGGTAAATATTCACTGAAATACGATTTCCACCCATTATCGGCTGTATGTAACATAGTTTTATCAGTAAAACTGTATGTCTGCAAATTTTGTGGCTGTTTCCATGGAAAATGTCCTATCTGTAAATAACAATGCGCTACCACGTGGCGCATTAGTTACATTAAAAAATCACCCACCTAATGTACATTAAAGCTAGATGGGTCGTGAAAGTTTGTCATTCTAATATTTGAGCTAGCTGTGGTTCTAAAATGTTTCGGAAGTACTTACCTGCACCCTTCACCACATAATACCACACTGGTCCATGCCACACCATATCATATTGGACCCCACAATATCACAGCATATTGCACCATACCACACATTTGATCCCAGATCATGCAGTGCTATAACACTAAACAGCACAATGGCAAATAAAATCATACATTACTACATTGCATAATAATTACCACATCATATTATCCAACACCACATTTTAATACGCAATACATCACACATACCACTCCAAACCATACTACATTTCGATACGCCACATGATATTGCACCACATCAAAGTAGATCAGACCATGTATTCCGCACATGGCAGCATGCCAGGGCATACCACATGTTACATTATCCTGAAACAACTTGAAAGCAGCATGCAGAATTTTTCAAAAACATTTCAGTCAAGAAACTCTGAACAGAATCTGAAAGAGTAAGGAAGTTCCAGAATGTAAAGAGAAATGATTGCCAAGGCCTAATTTGCTTTTCACAAGATTCACCCAGTTGCTTCTTTTCAGTAGCTCTGGGAGTAGATTTATGGGCCTTCAGGAGATGCATCGTGATAAGTACACCTTTGCCCTCAGATGTCAGGTGAGAGAGTGCAGCAGAAGGCCCTTCCTCCAGCCTCCTCCACCATAAAAGCCTTTGTGCGTCAAAACTTGTGGTTTCATACAGTTTGTGAAATGCAGAATTTAAAAAACAGCCCTTCAGCCTGCTCTTCAGCCACACTCCAGCATAAATATCCCTGTTTCTGTGCTTTTATGGACAAGCTGGGAGGGATGGAGAGCAAAACAACATCACAGGGGTGAAAGCAGGGCATGTGAAGAATGAAGCAGTATATGAGTCAGGGAGTTAGAAAACACTCTCATAGAGCACTAAATAAAAGAAGAGAAAAGTATCTATTTAAAAGTGAGTAGTGAAGGATGTAAGTTAGCCAATCAAAAAGAATGTAGGAAGGACATGCTCCAGGGCAGGGACAAACACAAAAGGAGAAAGTATAAAAAATATGTTATTGTTTTTTTCTAGTTTAATAAACATTTTACTTTTATCTATGCTTTTCATTAGAGAGACTCCATGGTAAAGTAAAGAAAAATGGAAAACTTACAATAAATCAATAAATCAATACAAATATTTTATGTTAAACATTAATGTATATTTCTTTTATATATTTACTTTAATGTAGAGCAAAGTAAAAATGCTACAGCACTATTAAATTAATTTTGAATTATATATATTAAATAAGCATAATTTTTCTGAAGTTTGAATTAAAAAATAAATTTCCTCCTAAAGTAAAAAATAATATTAAAAGTGATTCATAGAACTGTATTTATATTTTATTAAAAGTTAATTTATAAATTCAGAAAACGTTGCTATTTTTATAATTAAATAATAAATGTTTTGTTTTTACATTTTTTAAGGTCAAATTATATTTATTTACATTTTTTACTATTTTAAATAATTGAATTAAATTTAACACTATTTCCTACAGGGCTTTTAAAAGCCCCAACTTCCATTTTAATCTATGGGAAGGTGTTACTGTATCGGTGGCTAGCGATGTATGGTGCTGTACATATTACTTATTCATGGGTTTTCTACAAAAAAATACACATCTGTGGTCTTCATGTTACATGCTGTACCTTGCAGCAGGCACATTAACCCTCTAAACAAATTTTTGATGATGCAAACATGATTAGACTGCAGACAGATCTCTCCTACAAGTGCATTAACCACTACCAGAGTTATGTTACTGCCATTATATCCTTATATCCTGGAACTTGCTGGGTATACCAACATCGACGCATCAGACGCCTTAACCCTGTAGACATTGTAAAATGCAATTGGATTGTGGCCACATAAACCAGAATATATTTTCCTTCAGATGTGTATTTGTTGCCAATTTCTCATTCAATTTAAATTTGCTTATTTTGGGTTTATAATTACATTTCCGGACACATCCTTTTCACAATAAATATGTTAGGTCTTCTCCCCTTTTCCTACCCTTAAATAATAAGGATCGGCCTAAAGTCTTTATCAGGGGCTTAGTGGAATCAAGGGTCTGTCCTGCCCACGTAAGGAATGGTGCCTATACATCCTCTTTGAAACTGCTATGGACGGACAGGTGGGTTCGTACCTCATGCTTTTAGTGCTGCTGCTGTGTGTGCTGTAGTCTAGTGGAAACTCAACAGTATCCCCTACTTCTGGCCACGTCTGGCACCTGTGCAATAGGAATATATTGCACCAGTGTGAACCAGTGAACAGGGAGCAGGTAACAGTGTATTCGTATTATTGTCTGTCCCGCGCAAACAGATGCCTGAGATTGGCAGGCGGTGCCAGGACACCAGGCGCAAGAAGTAGCATCAGATTTTAGTAGCTTGAAGCCTGCATTTCTTTGTGGCCTAATGGTGGACCTGGAGAGAGGCAGAAAAAAGTCCTGCATCCACTAGCTCAAATTAACCACTGAAACTACCCTATATAATGCAATCCCGTACCACATCACACCGCTAATACAACATCATATCACATCCCACTACTCAACACCATAACACACCAATAAACACTAAAATTCACTAAAACAACGATATCACACTGCACCATAATACACTATATCCTATCATGCCAAATCTCACCATTTCACTTCAAACACAACTTCAACTAACATCACAATACAACATATAACATAATATCAAACTATCATGCAACATTTGACCCCCCATATGCCACACAAGAGCTCATCAGACTACATCATACCACTCTACCACAACCCAATGTCCCATATCACTTAATACAAAACTCAGCATTAAAAAGCACATTATACCACACCACATGACTGCACCCGTTCATCTTTAATTGTATTTTGTAGCAGATCATAGAATATCACTTATTACCACACCAAACAACACGACTCATCATGCTACATCACACACATGCTCCATCACCTCATTGCCCAGTACCACACCACACCCCCATTACAACATACGACATCACATTTCACCATACACCTTTCATTAACACATCACACAATGTGACAACACCATACCATGTATATTACTCACCTTATCATAAAACACCACAATTTTTTTTGAATCAATGCAAACCACACCACATTATACATCCCAAAGCAAGCCACACAAAAACAAATCTTATAACATGCAAGTGTCCTCCTTACTAGACCATGCTGCAGCATCACAATAATACCATATATCACCAGCTCACCATGGGATTCCTTACTAATCTTTCCAAATTCTCACTGCAATATTACACACCCCAATGCACTATACCACCATGCATCACATCACATCAAATGACAACATACCACATAACCACACAAACCACCATGCCTTACCTCAAGGAACACCTCTGCTAAGCTCTAGACATCACTTCATATCACACTGCACTATCCAAAGTCACATCACGCCATTTAACACAACACCACCAAGGTCTGCACCAAAACACAGCACAGAACATACATCACAATACAGCACAACATACAATAAAAATGCATATTAATCTCACCACAGCACAGTTAACAGGAATAAAACAATGAACAACTCTGACATAAGAAGGAAATGTTGAGACAAAGACAGGGACGCTCACCTCCACAGGGGGGTGAATTAGGGAGCCTGTGCGGAATCTCAGGAAGTCTATTGGCACAGCATCTTCATATTGCCAGACAGAAAAGCTCCAGTTTTATATATGATAGAATCTAGGATTGCAAAAACCTCAACAAGCAAATGTGGTATAAATCTGCTATAATGAAGCACCACAGTGCAAGCGTTAGAGGTAAGGCAATTGTATTTAATGGCCTGAGCCACAGAAAAAACGTCTTAGCATTGAGTAAATAAAATTTCAAAACAGGTGCTGACTTCTTAACATTGACCCTTTACGTAATGTACAATAACACACAGGGTTTGGTTGGAAATTGACATGAACTCCCCCCCCCCTTCGCCACTCATCCTCTAAAGGCATTTGCTGTACAAGTCCACACACTTTGATTCCTCAATGCAAAATACAGAGAGCTAAATGTGCAGGGTGCTTTCTCCCTGAGCATGTGAGTCATTCTTTGTTTTCCCTGCATCTATCCACCATGTGTCAGGCTGGGAAAATGAATGATTGTGGCCTAGCCTAGTGTGGGACACTTAGCATGGGACAACCATTATTGTGACTTGGCGGCCCCATGTCACATGGGGAGCCAGGTCAGAGATTTACACCAGCAGAGCCAATGGAGGCCACGCAGTTGTACATAAGACCCTTCTACCAACTCTACACAGAGTGGGGAAACTATGAGTTTGGCTGGGATGTATTTTACTTAATAGTTCTTTTAAATCGTTCTACTACCCTATTGGTCTCTGGGTGGTAATATGAACACTTATGTTTATTTCGGTTCACAGTGATAAATTCTTCCATCTAACTGGAACACAAGTGAATCCTATTATCAGTTGGCATCCTTTCTGGGAGTCCTTGTTTTTAACACAATCTCCAAATGTTTGAATATGCTGCCCTGACTATATCTCGTACACATGATACATCATTCAATCTAGAGAATAGATCAAGCAGCACAAATGTGAAGGAGCAGCCATAATCTCATACAATGGCTTCATTATATCTCTTGCAACCTATACCAGGGTTCTTTGTGACAACCTATGGCACACCATAGTTCTTGTCTTGTATTCTTTAACACTTCAACAACATTCACTGTTATGTCCACCTCCTGTTCCAGGCCAGGCAACCAAACGTCCACCCTTACTTTCGCCTTCTTTTTCAGAATCTCCAATATGTCCAATGTTTTCCAGTTCTAGAAATTTAACCCTTACTGCTCTCTGCAAAATTACAATGACACCCTTGAAAAGCATGCAATCTCTACATCCTACCTCGCGTCACAAGCCGGAAGGCCTTATAATATGGCATGGGTCTTTTCTGCTTCAAACCATCCCAAAAGCGCCAATAACCTCCTTCATGATTTCATCACTGTCTTTATTCTCCTTCCTCCATTCCTACTCTGACACAACACATTGGGCAATGACACACACATGTTCAATGGTCAACACCAACACTACTTAGAGTATCTTCTTCATTGTCTACTAGCTTCAACAGACAATCCAGCACACAGTTCACTAAACCTGGAATTCACACTATGCTAAGCATATGCTTATGGAAAGTTACAAGCCACCTACAAAATTCTCCTCAAAACTGAACCCAGACCTATTTTTAAACATTTCTCCAAGGAGCTTGTAATTTGCCTTTGCTGTAAAAGTAGTCTATTTTTCGGTAACGGTATAATTCACGTCAGCGTTTATAAAAGCTTTATAGGCAAAATGCTTTAAACAAAATGCTCGGCAATCCGTGTAATTTCCTGGAACATGTGGGGCAAAAATTATTAGTTAACCATCCTGATGACCAGAACAAGGAAACAAGTACAACTAAAAAGTAAAATATTCAATTGAAAGGCATTTGATCACAAATAAAAGCTTAATTGCTCAGCCGTGCACCTAACAGTGACTAAACCCACACATGTTGACCCTTTAAAACACACAATAATCAATTACACACGCAGGGTTTGGTTGAAAATTCACATGACACCCCCACTCCTCCTCTAGGGGGTAAACTATGAAAGTCCACACACCTTGGGGCATATTTACAAGCCCCTTGCACCACTTATGCGTCACTTTTCCCATGTTAAAAGTGACGCAAAAGTGGCGCAAGGGGCTTGTAAATCTGCCCCCTTGTTTGAGACAAAGGGGTATATTTACAATGAAGTGGCGGAGCACGGCATTAGCCTCCTTGGCTTAACGTCGCGCTATGTCACTTCTGAAACACAGGTCTGCACTGTATTTACAACAATATGGTGCAGCCCTGCATTTCCCCCTAAGCTGGCGCTAATTTAGCTGCTTGCCAACGCAGGCACCCTTGCACCACACTGCAATGGTGTCGGCGTGCAGGGGAAGATTGTTTATGTGCAGGAAGGTGCCCCTTCAGCAAATAAACAATCTTTAAATGGTGTTTTGAAACTTCTATGTGTGGTGCTTAATGCAGCACACATAGAAGTTGCAAAACCTCATTTTTTTAATGATTGTTAAGGTGCAGGAAGGAACACCTTCCTGCACATAAACAATCAATGGAGTTTTACTGTTTCCATGTGTGCTACACAAGGCAGCACACATGGAAACAGCAAAAACAAGGAGAAATCAAACATTTCTCCTCGTTTCGCCAGGGTAAGACTAGGTTTTCCCTGGTCTTAATTTTGGCGCTGCCCCATATTTATGCCACCCTTGTAAATATGGGGCAGTGTCCAAATGAATGGGTGTTGCAGTAGAGCGCCCACCACAATACCCATTGACAGCCCCTTTCACGCTAAGTATGGCGTGAAAGGGGAACTTATTTACAAGGCAGCGTTAAGCCACATTAAGTGGCTTAACGCTGCCTTGTTAATAAGGCGAAGCCCCTAAAGCCACCACAACATCGTGAAAAGTGAGGTTGTGGTGGCGATAGGAGCTTGTAAATATGCCCAAAGAGTGTAAGGAACGCTGGGACATAGATACCTTAACCAGGTGCAAAACCACATAAACACCCTGGAACCCAACAAAGCTCATTTATGAATGAGCAAAACAAAAGTTAGAAAGGTTTTAGTATGGTGGGCATGGACTAACCCACAATAGATGGTTGAAGACAAGAACTCCACTAGAGATGCCACCACTAGAATAAAGCTCCAGATCACAACCAGTGATCAACACCATGTTTATGGTGTATGCCACCCTATATAGACATCATCTAGCTTAACCTAACATATGACACACTCTTGTTGAAGGGACATAATATTTGTAGAAGTAGGAGCCAACCCCAGGGTACGGTAGAAAGGCTTGAGAGGCTACCACCAACCAACCAATACCAGTTGAGGGAGGTTACCATACCAGTTGAGGAGGTTACTCTGGAGGACAGTGATTGATAGATTTTATGGGCACAGGGCTGGATTATGCACGCCAGAGTTGGTGCTCTGGTGGTCTCTGGGGATGAGAGGTGACAGTGTTGAAAAGAGCTGAAGGGGAATTTCTAGTCTATAGAATTTTCATCATCTTACATGACGTAGGCCTACAAGCCAAATTTTCAAACCGACGGGAAGGCTTGAAGAAAAGCCGCATCATTCAAATGAATGTGTAAAAAGTCCAAAGTTGGACAAAATCAAATCATATAATCTACAGAAAAATCTTTAAACCATCGGGAAAAAAATGGTTTAATTTTCTTAGAGTGATATTGAATGTTTGAAATTCGGTGTGCTAGCTTCTGATTGGCTCAGAACACCATCTCCAGCAAACTCAGGGAATAACGCTGAAGAGAGTGCTATCTTTAATTTCCAAGGCCACATCTAACAGATACATTATTTGACGCAGTTTCAAATCTGAGTTGTGCAGATGGTTTCAGGTCCTCCTACAGCCCAAACGGCGCAAAAAAATAGATAAAAATCCAAAAGTAATTTTAAACTTTTTCTAAAAGATTTTTGGTGCTAATTTATACAGAGGTGCATCTTTGGTGATTCCTGTTTCTGCTGGCTATTTGTTTTTCCTTTGATTTACAGCTCCAGGCAGACCATCCTTAGTGAAACACTGCAAAAGAGCCACATGATGTCCAAACAAATCCACAGCTTTTAAGCAGTGATGCTGATTCCCTAATGCTGATGTCTAAGGCGTCCAAACTAATACATTCTCACTACATCAATTCAAAGTCTTCTGGACTTTGCATTCTCCACAGCTCAGTAGCTCAGGAACCACTATGAGTATGATAAAAGTGAGTATAAATGCCATTTATGGGAACATTTGGGATAGTCTGGCAACTCTAGATTGTAAGGAATAAGATCCATTCTTAAATAGTGTGGAATACTGTCCAGCTTGGATCCCTGTTTGGAACCTACCCATGTGTGCACTTAATGGAGAACTGCTGACTAATGTAAGAGAAAACAGGAAAAGAATTAGAGAATCCTGCAGGGAGTGCAGTATCTACAGGAATTTAAATTTAGAAGCAAAAATCACATAAGAGCTTCATCCATTTTAAGTAATCTGGAAACAGTTAAACAATTGACCCCTTGCCATTAGGATCACATGTCAATGATCAAGCAGCAGGATAGTTCATAATTCACAACAGGATAAATTAGAATGTAAATATTCAAAGGAAAGGCTTCCACTTTTTTATACAGTTTCTAGCTGTTGCTGACATGCAATCTAAGGGCCTGATTCACAAAGATAACTTACACCTTGAGTACGTTTACACTTTTGAGTAAATTTACTACTTTTCAATATTTGCACACTGCTCTTTTGTAGTAACTTACATATTTGTAGTAAACCTACACTTTTGTAGTAAGTCCAGCACCCTTCCATAGAAAATAACAGTAGAGACTGATTACAAAAGTGTAAATTATTACAAAAGTGCAGTTTGTGAATACCGAAAAGTAGTAAATTTACTCAAAATGTAAGTTACTACAAAAGTGCAGTTTGTGAATAGCACTTTGTAGTAAGTTTTTGAGTACTTCTGTAGTACAAGAAAACATACTACTAAGGGGCCAATTCCGATCCGGGTCAGAAGGGCACCGAACGCGATCTGGCCGGAAAAACTATGTGCCGTACGCGTGTTTTCCACCCGACTCGTACAGTCCCTTAATCCGTTCTGACTTCTCCACAGCCACCAGGATCAGGTACCTGGAAGACAGAGGAAGGAGGAGCAAAGAACATAGAACAATACCACAGCCCAGAAAAGCAATTACCTCTCAGTAACTTTACTATACTGAGGACAATAATGTGCAGCAAATAGGCTGTGAGTACACTTGCATCTCGTTATTCACGTGACTACTCAGGGTGAAAAACAAACAGTGCTATAAAAAGCTTTTTATTAGGTGGTTTATTTTCCTAGCACTTACTGAATAACCGTGTCTGGTCTTCAGGAAAAATATTTCCATTTCAATGTATTAAATGGAAAACTTGAGATATGAAACTCTTATGCCCTGAAAAAGTTGTTCCCAACAGATAGATTTAGAGTATTTCTGGTAATAACCACCTAAGTACCACTAAAGTGATACCGTATTGTTATCAGAATATCTTCTGACATAAATATCATGTTCTAAATATCTTTAAAAAAAATATTGCCCCATTGGAATTAATAATAGAAAATATACACCCAGTGGGATGATATTTTTCAAACTATTTTAGGACACGGTTTAGCAATGCACTGGAAAGAAAACAACACAGTCTGGGACGAGCTTTCTCTACAAACCTAGTGAAACTGTTCCTCTCACAAAACAACATCAGAACTGCTGTTCAAACCCTTGTACTCTTGCATCTGGATCGCAGTGATGCACTGCTTCACAAACCCCCGCATTCACACTTTACGAATCATGCTTTATCAAGGGACGGAAGAAACATGACTACTTCCCCAGCAACCTCATGAAGCTTCAGTGGCACCCTTTGCTAGCCTACACCATCTTGAAAACCAGTTGCATCAGCTAGAAAGCCATCATGGCCAGCACCTATGCCTCTGCTCTGTGGGTGAGAAGCTCACCTTCTCTGGTGGTTATCGGCACACACATAGCCAGGACACCATCAGACTTGAAACTGAAAAAAGCAAAACCTTAAATCATGGCAACATGCCTTCGCCATTTGTGCACCCAGGAATTAGACGTACAACAAAGTATCACTCATGACCACCTTAACCTTGCTCCGATTAGGGAAAAAGCTGAAAACACGCCTCTCTCAAGAATTCTAAATTATGATGCAGTCCACTTCTGCTGTCAAAACGAGACTACCCTCCAATCACTTATTGACTTTATCATAACCTTTGCCCATGTACATGTAGCCAGTGCTTTGCATCTAGGTTTGGGCTACATAAATATCATATACATACATCCATACTTACATATGTAGACACATTCTCCTGGATTTACTTGAAAGCCTGGGTATTCTGCAGAAAAGTTAAATTATAGAGGTTCATTAAGGGCAGTCAATAATCTATTAGCATTAAGACCACGGTACCCCTCAACCATCAAACTGGATTGATCAGATTGAAAATATAGGAGCTGCAACGACCAGCTTTAGAACACAAATGTAATTCTACTGGGAATCTTAACTATAAGAAATATAGTGATACAATTTATGATTAGGAGTTATGGAGGATGCTGCAGCTTTCAGTATCGATTCACTACCAGGAGAACTAGAGAAGAGGCCCCAGGGAATCCCGCAGCCCATCTGGATACCAAACACAACTGTGTTAAGGGGGTGTGGCCAAGATGACGGCCTCATAAAACGCTCTTTAAGTGAACTCTGTTCGGGCCCAGGTAAAATCCTTGTTCATCGTGGGTTACTGGGCTGTTGACCACCTCATCCACCTGCAGACACCCCTCCAGATGTGGGGGGACATCGGGGAAGCTATGATGGTGCCGCGTTCCAGGCGATCGCCAGTGAAGGTCTCCGCTGTGGCTGCAGTCCTGTCTTCTGCGGGGATGTGCCATCACAGAGCAGCGGATCCGGATCCCACCTCACTGGCAACCTCACGGCAGGGTGCCCATTGACTGCGGCAGAGGCTCGTGAGGACTGCGGGGCAGCGACCGTGCTTCATGGCATTGCACACATTTGGGGCCTCCCCTGGGCCTGATCCCTAACTGCTGCGGAGCGGTGCACTATCAATGCTCTTTAGGCAGCCCCTGCCTCGCCGACGAGATCGCACGGAGTGTATGTGAGATACAGCGGGGGCCCGCAAGTGTTGCTGGTTGCTTGGTGTCGGGCCCTCAGCCAGGCATCCCCAACTGAAGTGAGTGGCCCCACCTGCGAGACTAAAAGACTGCGTGAAGTAGGAACCAACTGAGTCCTCGTGAACCGCGCTCAGCGGCGATACCATCCTACAGGGCCTGTCGAGGCATGGCGATAAGGCTGTGCCAAATCGGTGATGTTTTTGGGCTGCGCGTTGGGGGCAGATTCACTGGCGAGGCCGCACCGGGGAGAGGTCCGAGAGGAGATTCACATCAGCAGTGGAAGCATACCTGCTTCTTTGTCAGTTTTAAATTGTACTCGTCCCTGCTGTTGACACACTTGGGGATGGCGGGCTCCACCCATCTGCTGTGTCCCTTCCCTTGGGAGTGTTGTACTGTGGTGGCCCCGGGGCTGATGATACTCCCTTCTCTCCCTGTGGATGAAAGACTGTTCTGTTGGGCTCTGATGCAGCGGAGTTTACCAGCTCAACACATTCATACACACAACACTCATTTGGGCCAATTTACAATCATACCTTCAATGAGCTGGCAAATATCCACTGGTCATCAATTTTGTTTTACCCCAGGAACACCTTTACACCAGTATTCTTACCAATCCTGTCTCCTGAGTAAATGCACATTCAAACAAAGAACCACAGACTCAGAAGGAGTTTTAAAAGTTTACCTGAATTAATAATTTTGTGAGTCAAATCAGAATACACATGGATATACCAGAAGTCTCCATCAGGAAAAATAGTACAGTTAGCTTATAATTGGTTGCATTAAATAAATTATTGCAATGACAGTACCTGAGGAGAGAAAGAATAGTCAGCAAGTACGGAACATTTACCCTACAGTTATATTTACTCAGAATGGTGTGAGGACCCTGACAATCAGTGTGTCAAGGATTTCAGGACAGGTTCAGGACAGGGAAGGTGACCTCCTCTAGTGTAACGCCAGCGTTACACCCCTCTCTAGTGCTACTCACTCCGGCTCAAGCTCGTCCGGACCCCTTCCTAGATATGCCTCCTCGGTTGTTCCACGAATTTCCCTAGTATTGGATTCTTCAGTCAGATTGCAGCAAAATCGGGCAGCATCTCAGCATAGAATCAGCATCTCAGCATCAAGTGTGTTGAACTATCTAGAACTTACCTCTGTTATACCAATTCAAATGTATGATCCACCCCCAAATGTTTCAATTCCATGTTCACCCACAATTTGATTGGGCCAAGCAGTGGGTGAGGGCATCACACCATACTAAGTGTAATATTTTTCTTTAGTCTATTGTCTAACACCCCGCCCCTTAATTTTAATACCCACAAGCTTTATTCCCACAAGCATTTCATATGTGGATCGATAAGTCTATATTACAATGTTGCGTCCTCTTTCTCTCATAGGGTCAAGAGTTGGTTTTCTCATGTCCTTGCTGGGCTTAAGGTTTGGCAGTCAGTCAATTACTTCTCTTGTTCAGGTCAAGCAAACGTTGCGCATGCGTAGAAGTCACAAGGAGACAGAGACGCGGTCACCCTTCAAGGCCTAAATACGAACTATTAATAAAGTCAGAGAAAACATGTTAGAATACGAAATTAAATGATTTCACTGTATACCACTTACTTCCACTCTAACCCCATTTACTTAATAAATCTTTTGCATTAACAGCTTAGTAAAACTTGCATAGGTTAGTTTCAGCACAGCATGTGCGTTAGTGTGTTACTTTAAAGCAGCCATATTAGAAGCCATTGCGCAGCTGCAAAGTTTTCCCCCAAGCGACAGAAAACGTCATACTACATAGATGTAGTAGACTCATGCGCAGAAACGTTCCCGCGTTTTAGCGGCCATTTTAGGACACTCGGGTTATTCATTATTGAAGCACATAGGAAAGCTTCCCCTGGATACAAATGTAAAATGTGGTGCACTGTTAGTACTCACAGACAGGTTGATTATAATGTTACAGGTTATTCAAGAGGATTGCATACAAGCAAGTTTCTTTTTATGCAAAACCTTGCTCCATCAATCCCCTCTCTGATGGCATTTTATGCCATCACTAAATTCTACTAAATCAGATGCCAACTTTAGCATTCTACCATTTCAATGTCTTCAAATCTTTTATTCCTTCCCTTTTCTTTCCCAAATTGGGATCCTTTCAATCTTTTGTAGATATTTCCCTTCAATTCTTCAAGTCGTATTTCTTCTAATTTTCTTTTTCTACCCTTCTCATTCACTTCGTACTTCTTTCTTTTCCCACTGCATTTGCGGCAACACATTATCATCAAGACTACTAAAGTTATGCCCATGATTGGCAATAATATTTGACCTAAGATACTCTTGCCTATGTTAGAAACCCAATTACTGAGTGTCGAAAAGCTATTTGTTATTTTCTTCCCTACACTGTCAACCTCCAGTGGTTTCAGTTCTTATTCCAAATGTGCAATATTTTTAATATATCTTCCAATCTCTACACTTTTGTCAGGTATATACGTGCAACAATGTTGCGCTTTCAGCATTTTACAGACTCCACCTCCACTCTTGCCAATGAGATTCAAGGGCAAGTAAATTTAGCAAAACCATAGATCTAACAGCAACTAATTCTGTATTGATTAGTAAAAATCCTCCAGCAATGTCAGTAGATAACCGATCAACTACTGTTGACAATTGACAGATTTTTCGTGAATTCAGCAGAACCCCCACTGAAGGTATCAATGCACCAAATATATCACCTACTATTTCTAGCTCTTTTATATCTTGTTAGTCCACTACTGTCATTATTGCTTCCAGTGATTCTTTTAACATGATAGACTTTAGGGAATACTATTCCAAAATAGCAACTCCCATACCAGTGATCAGGCAACCTAAAATAGGCTTTGTTTCCACAAATATAATAAATTCCAGGAAATACTGGATCAGTTCCTCCTTTTAGTCCCCAACCCCCAATTACTAAGAAATTATGTTCACATTCACTGGAACCAATAAATACGTTGTTATATTCTGTTTTAAGTCTATGGAGACAGATTTTCCCTTTCTTTTCCAAATCCAGAGACATAGCAGCAGGAGTTTTGCCAGTTACTAAAAGGTCTTCCCTTTCAGTCCATTTAGGTATCTGAGGTTTCGGTTCAGAGGCCCTTCCTTGGAAATCCTGTCTTCTATTCTACTAAATTCAAAAATATCTTTTCTTCTTCATGCAATCTACAGGTTAAGTTGCGTTTTGTGCATCCGCTATATCTATTGTCTTCATTGTTAGGAAATATTCACCCATGAATTGTGAGTCTCTAGTACTTAGGACAGGGTTCATGCTCTTTCGCATGGGAACTTCTGAAAATATTACATCTACATTTGAGTAATAATACTGCAGTTTTCCAGTTCTATAGAATAAACTGGCCAGTACACTCCATAAAATACCATATGTCAAGAGTAAATGATGAAAAATGTCCCCTTCAGCTACTGAGCTTGGCAATTTCATCCAAACATAAGAAACACTAACTCCCATAGTTTCTACATAATGTACTAGGAGATTTGCAAATACATTTAAATCAGTTTAATTCTTATCTACAGTGTGGTGTAAATCTAGCTCATCTGGTGTTTCTAAGTCTACTCTATCTCCTTTAATATTTGCAACTTCTGTATGTGTGTTAGTACTATTTTGTTTGTCAGTTACCATCAGATAAGGAATAGCTATTGCTAATATCACCCATATTATGAGGACCAATATTAAACTACATATACAGATTCTACAACACTTCTTTATATAGCTTTGTTTTGGGTTTCCAGTAACTTTATCATCAGACATTTTTGGCCAAGAAGATTTGTCTCTTTTCTAATTCAGAACCTGATATGAGATAACACCTTATGCGTATTCTCTCTTTCAAGCCGGCCTCACTTCTTCCTCAATTTGTTCAACATTCAGCTCTTCATCACTTTCTTCATTTAAATCGAGATTTTCAAAGTCTTCAAGAATAACATATGTCCACTCAGGACCCTTGAACTTGTTATTCAATGTCTTCAATCTTTGACTCCTTCTCTTTGGTATTACTTTGGAAGGTCCAGATTGACAAGTTACTTCATTTACTTGATCAGGTTCTTCACTGATTGTCTTAAGACGATATCTCAGTCTCTTGATAATTCTCGGCCAATTATCACCTTCTCGACTCTTCTTAAATTTCACTGCACTGCCAGGTTCTTCAAGACTCCTTTTATTTTCTTTAGATTTTGGCACAACTTCATCAGCTTCGTCTTCAGATTTCCTCTCTATCTGACCTTGTCCAGGGCTTATTATTTCGGCCTGTTCTGCCTGGATGGGTTCATCTACCTTAATCTGACCCTGTTCAGGATTAGTGATGTCTGGTTTTTCTTCTGTATCCTGAACTTGCATTTCTATGCCTATCTGGTCCTGTTCAGGTCTTTTTACCTCTTTACCTTCTTCTGCCTGAATGTTTTCTCTAAGTCCTAACTGTCCCTCCTCAGACTCCGGAATGGGGCTTTGAGTTTCTTCTGTCTGAGTATATTGCTCTCTCCTTTGCTGTTCCTGCTCAGGCTCCCTAACAGTCGCTTCCCTACTTTCCTGAGCGAGTTCTTCTATACCTGTCTGGTCCTCACTCTCTTCCTGTCTATCTAATTGTGTTTGACGTCTAGTTCTTATAAGTACTTCAGGTATATCCAACACTGGGATCCAGTCGTCCTGATAAGTGCTCGGTTGATCTTGGCCAGCTACCTCAGGATCTTCCACGGGACGTTCTTCAGCTGCACAACCTTCACCACCATCAATTTCTTGTTTCAATTGTAATCCTTCTTCTTCAGGAGAGGGTACCCTTTTGGTATGGCTTGCATAGATCCAATTAGGCAACCCTGCGCACTTTACAGCTGTTGAGGTAGTCAATATAACCTGATGCGGTTTATCCCACCTTGATGCTAGGCACGATTCTCGTGTGTGATTCTTCACAACTACCCAGTCACCGGGATTCAGATCATGCGAGTGGCTCAGCTGTCTGTTGAAAGCGTCTTCCCCAACCTGATGAGAGATAGAACGCACTCTGTCAGCCAACTCTTTGCAATACTCCAAGACCAAGTCATCAGTTATATTCAACAGCTTGTGTCCTAGTACACATGCTTGTCTCATTGCTCTTCCCATGAGTATTTCATGGGGACTTAATCCAGTATTTTTGTCTGGAATACTTCTGAGTCCCATCAGAACAAGAGGAAAAGCATCAGGCCATTCCAGTGGGGTGGATGCACACACCTTTCCGAGTCTTGACTTGATTGTGCCATTTAATTGTTCTACCACTCCAGAAGCCTCTGGACGGTAAGCGCAGTGCAATTTTTGTTCGACTTTGAATGCTTCACAATTTAGTCAAATTATTTCATTATTAAAATGAGACCCTCTATCTGATTCAATCGTTACTGGAAAACCAAATCTAGGAATGAGTTTTCTTAATAAAAGTTTGGCCACTGTCAAGCTGTCATTTCTTTGGGTCGGGTATGCTTCCACCCACTTTGAAAATAAACAAACTATGACAAGTACATATTTCAGCCCTCGACAAGTAGGCAGTTGAATGAAATCTAACTGAAGTCTCACAAAAGGACCCTCTGCCTTTCCAATCTTTCCCATACAGACCACAGTTTTCCTGCCAGGGTTCATTTGTTGACATATTAAACATCTTTGGCAAAGGTTCTCTGCTACATTCCTGAACTTTGTGTTAAACCAGTCTTGCCTGAAAAGTTGAATCATTGCATCTCTGCCCACATGTGTGTCTCCATGGTACATTCTAGCCATTGGTGCAAGCAAACTGTCTGGCATGACTGGTCTGCCATCATAACAAACCCACACACCATCTTCTGCCCTTCTTTGACATCCTATTTTCACCCACTCTTCCCTTTCTCTCATGTCTACTGCGTCCTGCAGATCTTTTACCTCCACCCAGGTTCCCACTCCGGCAAGTAGCATAAGTCGGCAGCTGATTCCACAAGTTTCGATTTGCTTGTTTAAGGCAATCTTATGCCTTGCACAGTGTTGGGCAACCTGGTCAGCATATCGGTTACCGGCTGTCACATAGTCATTTTCTGATTGGTGAGCAGCACACTTAACCACGGCCACCTCTTTTGGTAATTGAATTGCCTCAAGTAATTCTTTCACAAGAATTCCATTTTTAATGGGGGTCCCTGAGGAAGTCAGGAAATCCCTCTGCATCCACAGTTGGCCAAAATCATGCACAACCCCATAACCATATTGACTATCCGTGAATATGGTTACTCTCCAATTTTTCCCAATTTTATGGCATGACACTGAGGTCAACATTATGCAAATCTCCTTTATTGCGCAGCTCACAGCAGCAACAATGAAGAGATCTAGAACTTCTTAAACATTCCATATAGTATATAGTCCATGTGCACGAAGTCATCTCCCTTCTTTGTTGCTGCTGCTCACAAGATAAGTACCTATAGTTTATTTCTGCTTGTTCTATGCTTGCTTTAACATGTTGCTGCCTCATGTGGGTGGTTACTGACTGGACGAGTGTGCCTCTTTTCCTTCCCCACCCTCTATACAACACTGAAATTGTATATTCGTATTATTTATGTTCATTTCTGCGTTCTGATAATAGCTTGGTTCTAGTTGTCGCTTGATTTTCATACTGTCCCGGGTTTCCCCCCTCCCCCTCCTCTGTTGGGACTCGCAATCATCTCTCCCCCTGTTTAAATCTTTCGGTAATATCCTTTTAATTTTCCCCTTGTACTCGAGCTCTCGAATTTTGGAAACGGACACCTTCCGCCTCGTGGTATTTCTCCCCCTCAGGGAGCCGAACGGAGGCACTCTCACCTCCGTCCGCTCCCTTTTTCGTGACTTTCCTCGGCTCATTCAGGCCGGGGAAGGATCTTCTCACATGGGACCGGCGTCTTTCAAACGCCGATCCCGTGTTGAGCAACGCGCCATTGCCTTCGTCTCTATGGTAACCCTGCAGCCCCACCCGAAGCTCGGGGAGGCCGCGCAGGGTTGCCACGGAGACAGAGGACAACAAAGATCTCCGTTTGAGGTCACGGAGACTCGCTTTTAAGTCGCGTTTTTAAAAAAAAGAAACAAGCTTCACTTACCAGCCTTTCTCTCCTTCACCCCTATATATAAACAAAAAAAAAAGAGGAGAGAGAGACAAAGGGCTAAAAGAAATAAGAGGAGAAAAGGCTTCTTAGCCCATTGTAACTAAAGAAGGACTACTACCCTGAGCCCTCTATTTTCAGATTAAAGGAAACACCCTTAATAGAGCTCTCATACTGACTCCTAAATGCACAATTTTTTAGAAGAAAGACCCCTAGCAGGTACAAACATCCATTTTGAGAGCTCAAACAGCCATTTTATACCCATTATATCTTCAAACCGACTTGACAGTTAACTACAACCACTCTTTTCCTAGACCTGTGCTCCCTCTCATTCTACCCATGTCGTCAGATCCCTCATCCAGCTCAATGGAGGGGAAAATAGAGGGACTAATCAACAAAGCCCTAGATAAGGTAATAGGGTCACTGGACGACACCATTAATAAAAAAATTGAGAGCCTATCCAATATGATCTGGGCTTCCACAACCTCTCAGGGTGACCCGAAAGGGACGGCACAAAGAAAAAGGCAAATTACTGATATCCCTCCCAAAGGTAACAAGAAAGCTAAACACTTAAACCCTGAAATTCAGAGCTCACGCGCTGGCGGTGACAATGATAGTGCCTCAGGCACAATAGATGGGCAGAGTAAAGGCCCGAATTTACCCATCCACATTGATAGTGATGAAGAGGTGGATGAGATCGACCCTTCCTACTCCTCAGACTTTGATTCTGAAGAGGAAGGCGAAATTGTGGATACACGAGGAGAGGCATCTAAGGCCTCAGGGTCTACCATGGGAATCCTTGACCCCTTTGGAGAATAGATGTTCGACCCACTTCTTATTAAGCACCCCCTCTCCCCCGAATGGGTCCTCTCCCAACACATAGGGGAATACCTTTCATTTTGGCTCCGTAAGGAGATTCCTAAAGAAGTAAGATCACGACTTAGATCCGGATGCCCTCGCCCCTCCCTCCCAGACAAGGTAGCTATGACCCCCGACCTCGATAGTAAGGTGGTGGCATTCATTGCCAAGACAGGAAGAGACCCGAGAAAAGGTCTTGACAAGGGACTTAAATCTTGTCAAGATAGACTGCTAGACATTACGGGTCCCCTGACTAAGATATTCGAACTGGCCGAATCAGCCTACGTCAATAACAGTCCCATAGACCCTAAAGAGCTGCGCCAATGGGCGCAAAGGGCAATCTGCCTGTTAGGCAATGCAAACACCGCACTCTCAAATGAGAGACGGAAAAGCGTTCTCCTAAAGATTGACCCAAAGCTTGTCGAGCTGGCTAAAAAAGAAGGAGGTCCGTCCTCCCAAGGGCTTCTCTTTGGAGAATAATTTATCAAAGAAATGGCCAAATACGTAGGAGTATTCAACTCCATCCTAAAATCTCAAAAGGACATTAAAAAAAGACTTTAATAACAGAGTTTTTACCAGGGCCGGGAGAATGCGGGGTCGATTCCCCGGCCGAGGAAATTTTTCTTCAAGATCCTTCATGGGACGGGGAGGAAGATTCCCCCATTCTGGATTGGTGACTCAGTCCTCATTTTATCTACAGAGACAGAGGTTCCGCTCAAGAGGCTTCAGGGGTGAAAGAAAACAAAGAGGATTTTCAACAGGTAAGTCTAACCAAAGACCTTTTAGATACCCCTATAAAGGTGGGAGGGAGACTAGCCCTGTTTTATGGGAACTGGAATAGGGTGACTCAAGACCCATGGGTGTTAGATACTGTCAATGGCTACAAAATAGAATTCATAGATTCACCCATTCAGGAAAGAATTCCCAGAGAAATTCATTTTTCAAAAAAAAGACTCCACTCTAGTCTCTCAAGAGGTAAAGGACCTTTTCACAAAAGGTGCAATACGAGAAGGAAAGAGATTGGGTTCATCAGCAATGTCTTTCTAGTAGAAAAGAAGGACAAAAAGATGAGGCCTGTGATGAATCTAAAAGAACTAAATCAATGGGTGGTCTATCGCCACTTCAAAATGGAGGGGATCTACCTCCTCAGGGACATCCTAAGGAAAGGAGATTGGCTCACTCGTCTAGACCTAAAAGACGCTTACCTAACCATCCCCATATAGCCCGCACACCAAAATATCCTCCAATTTCTATGGGAAGGCAAGCTATGGCAGTTTTCAAGCCTCCCCTTCGGTCTATCCTCTGCCCCTTGGTGCTTTACCAAGGTTCTTCGTCCAGTGGCGGCATGGCTAAGAAACAAAGGAATAAGATTAATTTTATATCTGGACGACATTTTATTAATGGCACAGTCCAAAGAAGTAGCCTCTCAACATACAGTTCTGACTATAAAACTTTTAGAACACTTGGGTTTCGTGAAAAACAGCAAAAAATCTTCAACAACTCCAACCCATGTCACACAGTTCCTCGGTTTCACGGTAGATACAGTTCAGGCAGAATTAAAACTCCCCGGGGAGAAACTCAGAAAACTCAGGAAAGAACTAAGGAAAATTCTAAAGAAACAATCCTTTCCCCTAAGGTCTTTAGCGAGAATTCTGGGCCTACTGTCTTCAACTATCCAGGCCATATATCCGGGCCCTCTATATTACCGGGCCCTTCAGAGACTCAAGGCAAAAGCCCTGAGAAACAATCCTTCCTACTCTCAGATCGTGTATCTGGACTCAGACTCCCGGAAAGAGATACTCTGGTGGTTGAGGAATGCAGAAGCATGGAACGGCAGAGCCATCTTTGGGGAGGAACCGGACCTCATAATAGATTCCGATGCAAGCCTAGAAGGATGGGGAACCACGTGCGGCCATTCGTCAACAGGGGGCCTTTGGACTTCTCAAGAGAAAGAATTACATATCAACTGCCTAGAACTACTGGCAGGATCCTTTGCAATCCGAAGCTTTACCAAGGATATGATCAAGTGCTCGGTCATGCTCCGCATGGACAACGTTTCCGCTGTGAGATACGTGAACAAGATGGGGGGTTCTCACTCCAAAGGTCTTTCGGACCTGGCCAAGAATTTCTGGGCCTATTGCCTCAACAAAGGCATCTCAGTGGTTGCAGAACACATTCCAGGCCTGAACAATGGGGTAGCAGACTGGTTCTCTAGGAATTTCAAAGATTCCAGCAATTGGAAACTGGACAGACAAGTTTTCCTGTCCATCCAATCCTTATGGGGTCCCTTTGAAATAGATCTGCTTGCGGACAGACTCAACACTCAACTACCGAATTTCTTCAGCTGGAGACCAGACCCTCGTCGTCTACAAACAGTTCATGTTCTGCGTTCTTCAAGGGTTCCTCTTGTATGTCAGGACATGGTTTGGTGCTAAGTTCAGTCAAATCAAGATATTCATGCTCAAACTCATCTTTCACTTCTTCTTCGTAAGGATCAGGTAGTAAGGCGGCTGGATTAAGAACAGTACACCTCACTATTGTCACATTTTCAGCCCCCAGTATTATTCTTTCATATTTTGTCAACCTACTGGGAGTTAGTTACTGTGTTCGGGTTATGGTCAGTAAAATCACCACTGCATGAGGAACGTACACCTTGACAGGGTGTCCCATCACAATTGACTCACTTTGTTCTATGCTTACGCAAGTTGGAGCAGCAGCTTTCAAGCAACCTGGTAATGCGCAGGCCACAGGATCCAAGGTAGCAGAAAAGTATGCCACTGGCCTTCTCATTAATCCATGTCTCTGTGTCAGAACTGAAAGTGCACAATTACTCCGCTCATAGCAGAATAATGCAAATTCTTTTGAATAGTCTAGCATGCCAGAAGCAGGTGCTTCACACAAACACTCCCGCAACTTTCTAAAAGATTCTATACTCTCCTCATCCCATTCTATAGGATCTTTTGCTCTCTTTCTGGTCATTTGTATCAAGGGTTTGTCTAGTAAAGCAAACCCTAGAATCCACTGCCTACAATATCCTACAACTCCAAGGAACATTCCTATTTCCCTTTGAGTTTGTGGCAACTGCATTTGTCTTATTATTCTGATTCTTTCAGAAGTCACCCTTCTAACTCCTCTTTCTATTTGATGTCCCAGGTATTTAACTGAATTTTTACAAAAATGAAGTTTTTCAGGGGACACTTTATGTCCACCTTTTGCCAAATGATTTAACAATGTAATTGAATCAGTAACACAGTCATCTTGTGTGTTTGACGCCACCAAAAGGTCGTCAATATACTGCACCAGGACTGACTCTCTGGGCAATACAAGAGATTCAAGGCTTATTTTTAGAATCTGATTAAAGATTGAAGGACTTTCAGTGTACCCTTGAGGCACACGATTCCAGACATAAACATGCTCTTCAAATTTGAATGAAAATAAAAACTTGCTATCTGGATGCAATGGAATAGAAAAGAATGCATGACACAAACCGATCACTGTGAACCATCCTGCTTTCCATGGTATCTGGTAAAGAATCACAGCTGAATTAGGCACTACTGGGCAGCATGGTACAACAATTTTGTTGATTTCCCTAAGGTCTTGATCCATCCTATATTTCCCATTAGGTTTATTAATGCCAATTATAGGCGAATTACAAGGGCTACTCATTATTTCTTTCAGGATACCTTGTTCAACCAATCGCTCTATTTCTGCTGCAACACCTGCCTTTACTTCTGGACTCATTTTGTATTGTCGGGTATTCGGGTAAACAGCACCTTCTTTCACTGTCACATTTACAGCATCTACATTTCCCATTAATCCTATTTCTTTTCCTTTAAAATCCCATATTTCTGCATTTACAGTCAGTTTGACTTCGGCAGGTAATTCATTTTGTGTCATCATCGAATATAATTAATTTACTTCTGTTCCCTGTTTAGCTAGCATGAACTTGTAAACTCCATCTTCATCTGGGGTTTGTATTGCAACACCATCCGGTGTGCAACATATAGTTCAATTCATTTTGCACAACAGGTCTCTTCCAAGCAAGTTTACAGGGCTTGAGTCACAGACCACGAACTTATGCATTTCTTTAAAATTACCAATTCGCACCTCCATGGGTTCTGTGATTGGAGTGCTAATCCGTTTGTTTGAAACACCTACAACTTGGATATTCTCTCCCGAGAGGGGCAGGTTAGGAATGTCTGCTGTTCTCACAATAGACCTGGTAGCACCAGTATCCAACAAGAAAGTGATATAATTTCCTTTCACTTTACCTTCTATGTACGGACCTGACTGATCTACCGGTAGGGATGCGCCAAGCACGCACTCCCCTTCCTCCCCCCTCAGGCACCGTCATTGCTGATCATAGTCAATCCGTGGGTCCTGCAAAAGAAACTGTGATGTACAAACATTTTCTTACCACTCCCTTCTGGAAATCCGGCGTCCACACTGTACTTGGCTTGACTCGCAAAATTTGACTTAGGGGCAGGTGGCAATTGACTCTGAAGATCTAAACCCTGTTGCTGATGACTCATTAACACCTCATTCTGCGTCTGTGGATTTAAATTTTGATTTGGGCATTATTAACTTGTATAGCTTTACACTCGTTCTTCCAATGCCCCAACTTCCCGCACCCGTGACAGGGAAACTTTTTCTTTGCCTCTTCCCCGTGGGTTTCCCCCATTATTATCATCTTGACCTTGTGCTCTTACTTGATTTTCTGCCTGTATATTTAATTGGAGCTCTTGCTGTTCAGCTAATTTTACTTGAGCCCACATTACTTTTTCTTCTAGAGCTTTTTGCTTGTTATCAATTTCGTCCCCACAATATTTTGCAGATTTTAAAATTCCATCAATGGGCTTTGATTGCCAACACAGCCTGTGCTGCTTAATCATTTGAGATATATCCAATCTCAGCCCAGACACAAATCAATACACAAAATTAGTCATGTCATTATTTTCTAAACTTTCAAACCCACTATACTGTTTGAACACCTGTAAAAGACGTTCGTAATAAGCATCTACAGACTCATTCTTTTCTTGGGTTGCTCTGTCTATTTTTACCCAATTGGTTTCTTTCGGGGGAATTTTACTCTTGAAAAAGGTGATTACCTGATGATACTTTTTCATTACATCTTCTGATGGGGCTCCTGTTTTTGAGTCTCTTGGATATTCCTCACTAGGACAATCCACAGTAATCTTACATTCTGTCCACAAATCTGCAGGTACTACTATGTCAAACAGACCATCCAGATCCTTTAATAAAACCTTTGAAACTTTCACAAACCTCTCAACCTGTCTGTACCATTCCACTGGTTTCTCTCTCAATTTTGGGAAATCATTAGTAAAAGACAAAATATCCTGTCTATTCCACGGCACATGTACGTACCCTCCTCCGGGTACTTTTCTCATCGGATACAACCTTTCAGCCTTTTCTGTTTCCCTCATGAAATATTCAGATGTCGTTCGATTTACCTGTGCTTCTTCCATTTTCTTTGCCCATCTAACTTTCCATCTTTCGAGATCTCCCCACTTTTGCAACAGAAATAACAATTCCCTGATCTGCAACTTTCTTCCAGACACATTCATGTTTTCCAAATCCTTATCAGAAAATTCTGCTCTATATAGTTTCTGCAACACCTTTGATTTCCCTATGTCAATTCCCATTGCCAATGCCAGATTTGTCAGTTTTTCATGGAATACCTTGGTGTTTCGTGTAATGCTTCTATAAATAAACAGTAATTCTTCCTCACTGTATGTGTTTAATCTATCTAGACCCCCATTTCCAGCAACCATTTCTTCCAATTCGACTCTTAATTTGAAAATGTCTAATATTTTTGGCTGAGACTTAGGCTTCTCTATTACTTGAGACCATCTCTCTATATCTTCTGGGGTTACTATGGTGGCACTTTTAGTTCCTGATGATGTTTCTAGTCTAACTTCCTTTGAACAACTGGGAGAATTTCTTTTCGGGGTTTTGGCTCTCTTATAGGCAAATCCATCAATGATATTACTGATTCACATTCACTTGCTTGATCATCTATTATTACCTTTTCTTTTCTAGGTTCTATACTTGGGGTAGGCATTACAGGAATTTAAGGACAATTTGATTTTTCACCATACAATGGGACTACTGGACCTATTGTCACTGGTATGGTCAATGCATCAGGATGTATATTCATCTGAGGTATTTTCTGGATTAGTTCATCTTTATTCTTATTTATTGCTTCCCTTTCCTTTTCTTGAAGCACCCTGTTGGCTGTGTCATGTACTATTTGTGGAACCAAAGGTGTTCTTACCATTGGGGCGCTAGGGGTCATTCTATCAAATCCTTCATTGTAAGGTGGAGGACTTTTCATTAATACGTCCTCTAAATACCCTTATTCTGTTTCTCCGCTATCTATCATGGTTAAGTGCTTGGTCTTCTCTGTACATTTACCTCCCATCTGCTCTTCTGATGTTAACACAGGATATAAACCTTCTGCCACCATAGCCTGTCTCCATTGCTTCATTTGACTATCTCTTGTCTCTCGGGGAAATTTTGGGTAATATTTGCTTAAAGTCCTGTAACTTCGTGGCCTGTCACGTTCAAAGGCTTCCATTTCCCGTTCTGCTAAAGCTTCATATTGAGTCAATCTAGGTCTGGGTTGTAACTCATTCATCCGTGTTCCTAAATTGTACAATATTCTTCCATTAAAGCTTCCGTACTCAGGAAATGCTAATATTCCGTTATCTTTTGTGTATTCCACCCAATTTTCTAACCATACACAAGTATGCTAGCCTCTCTCCACCATCAAGTAAGATGCAGGCGTATTTGGAGGAGGAATGAGAATCCCCTCTCTACTCTTAATAGGTTTGTCCTTTTTGAAATAATTCTTAATCTTTTGCATAAATGTAATTTTTCTCTTTTCTCCATACATTGCGTGCTTGTGCTTGTTAACTTACTGCTTGTAAGCAAACCCTACAAATCTTCTATCCGGGCGAGTTCCTGTTAATGTTGGATCGTACATGCAAATTCCACTATCTATTATTATTCTCGGGATCTCTATTTTGATGACCAATCAAAAGCTTGCTTTAATAAATAATTCTCCAATACCAGCGCGGTTTCTATTCTGAAGATCAATCAATTTCTACGCTGTTCGCTTTCTTAGCCAATGCTTGCGCTGCTTTTCTGTGACGTCAGTTTCACTCTTCACTACTGACCCCTCCTTTACAAATTTTGCATCAACTACACGCCCGCTGTTTCAACCAATCCCAGCGCATCTCTCAGTGACGTCAGTGCAGCCCCGCAACTGACCCCTCCTTTACAAGGTAATGCGAAAACTTATTTTCTCACAAATCTCACACAATTTCATTAATTAACAACATATAAACATTTGCTATTGTGTCTGACCCACTAATTCAAAGAATAGTAGAATTTCTTTCACTACGAGTTAAACCCTTCCGCCTACTCTTCACACACTACGAGCAAAACTTTTTTTGCTTGCTCTTCACACAAGCATCAGAGAACCTGCTACTCCTTCAGTATTGCCCTTTCTAGGTGATATAATACCAACATTTCACAAGCGAACTCCTCGCTACCAATTATTCTCACTAACCTACAAGAAATTATTCCCTAACTTAGTGCTTCTAGTCCTGCGTAACTTTCAGCACTTTCTCGATCCAGACCAATAACCTCACTGCAGTGTGGCTTCCATTCACCACCCGCTATTCAATATTCCCGGGAATTTCCAGACGACGTAAAACAATACATAACGGGTTTTGGTTAAAACATAAATCAATAATTCAAAATTTCAAATACAATCCTCACCTAACTAACTATACTAACCATGCTTCTGCTACCAAGTAAAACTGATGCAGCAGAGTTTACCAGCTCTACACATTCATACACACAACACTCATTTGGGCCGATTTACAATCAATACATTCAATAAGCTGGCAAATATCCACTGGTCATCAATTTTGTTTTACCCTAGGAAAACCTTTACACCAGTATTCTTACCAATCCTGTCTCCTGAGTAAATGCACATCTGAAGGATCTAGAAGTAGATTAGAATAGGGAGGACTTATTCAAATACATTTATATTTTATTCAAAGAACCAGACTCAGAAGGAGTTTTAAAAGTTTATCTGAATTAATAATTTTGTGAGTGAAATCTGAATACACATGGATATACCAGAAGTCTCCATCAGGAAACATAGTACAGTTAGCTTATAATCGGTTGCATCAATTACATTCTTGCAATGACAGTACCTGAGGAGAGAAAGAATAGAGAGCAAGTACGGAGCATTTACCCTACAGTTATATTTACCTAGAATGGTGTGAGGACCCTGACAATCAGTGTGTAAAGGATTTGAGGACAGGTTCAGGGCAGGGAAGGTGACCTCCTCTAGTGTAACGCCAGCGTTACACCCCTCTCTGGTGCTACTCTCTCTCCGGCTCGTCCGGACCCCTTCCTAGATGTGCCTCCTCGGTTGTTCTGCGAATTTCCCTAGTGTTGGATTCTTCAGTCAGATTGCAGCAAAATCGGGCAGCATCTCAGCATAGCATCTCAGCATCAAGAGTGTCTAACTATCTAGAACTTACCTCTGTTATACCAATTCAAATGTATGATCCACCCCCAAATGTTTCAATTCCATGTTCACCCGCAATTTGATTGGGCCAAGCAGTGGGGTGAGGGCATCACACCATACTAAGTGTTATATTTTTCTTTAGTCTATTGTCTAACTCCCCGCCCTTAATTGTAATACCCACAAGCTTTATTCCTACAAGCATTTCATATGTGGATCGATAAGTCTATATTACAACGTTGCGTCCTCTTCCTCTCGTAGGGTCAAGAGTTGGTTTCCCATGTCCTTGCTGGGCTTAGGGTTTGTCAGTCAGTCAATTACTTCACTTGTTCAGGACAAGCAAACGTTGCGCATGCGTAGAAGTCACAAGGAAACAGAGACGCGGTCACCTTCCAAGGCCCAAATACGAACTATTAATAAAGTCAGAAAAAAACATGTTTAAATACGAAATTAAATGATTTCACTTTATACCACTTACTTCTACTCTAACCCTATTTACTTAATACATCTTTTGCATTAATAGCTTAGTAAATATTGCATAGGTTAGTTTCAGCACAGCATGTGCGTTAGTGCGTTACTTTAAAGCAGCCATTTTAGAAGCCATTGCGCAGCTGCAAAGTTTTCCCCCCAAGCGTCAGAAAACGTCATACTACGTAGATGTAGTAGACGCATGCGCAGAAAAGTTCCCGCGTTTTAGCGGCCATTTTAGGACACTCTGGTTATTCATTATTGAAGCACATAGGAAAGCTTCCTCGAGATACAAATGTAAAATGTGGTGCACTGTTAGTACTCACAGACAGGTTGATTATAATGTTACAGGTTTGCATACGAGCAAGTTTCTTTTTATGCAAAATCTTGCTCCATCAGGGCCCCACTACTATCCTTGCACTAACGGAGAGTGCTGTAGGACTCCATTAATACTTTGAGCCTGGTCCCACAAAAACCTTGTTGAAAGTATTCCAGGACTTGAGGACTCTCTGTTGCCCCAGAGTGGGCTGCAGTGAGGCCCCGCAATAGAGATACCCTGAGCAATTGAGCTAAGCAATATGTATGGTGGCAGAGCTCGCTCCAGATCCTACACAAAGGTCAAGCAATGTCCCCAGTAGCATCAATTAAAATGTGCTCTACTCTTCTCTGAAAAGCTCAAGGTGATGGAAGGGGGAGACTTCCCACATCATTATGTCCCCTGGACGACGTGTGGACGTGGCTCCATGTGAAAGATTTGATCCCCACCACCGCTGACCCCCATGAGAAGGAGGCCTGGGAAATCCGTCGTCCCAAGACCCGAAGACACAGAGTACCCCAGTTGCGCACTACCCACACTCAGGTGGCTGAGAAATGGGCCACGGGCGGTAGAAGTGCCTTCTTAATACACACAGCTCAAACTCTTTTGCCCTTCTGCAATCTAGATAACTGTTGGATTCTTGCTCAGATTCACCTGACACAGCATCCTCGATAGTCATCACCAGCCATGGTCCAAACCTTACAAAGCGAGCTGCAGACGACTAGGGATAACCACTCTTACGCATTGGCTGCAGTATCTGGATGACTGTAGACCATTGCCTCAGTGTGTTGCTAACTTTGCACATGGGATGGCGACAGCAGGCTAGTCACTGTGCTCTGAGGACAGGGACCACCCTTGGTGACCATGGGAAGCACTGGTTCCATGCACCACATGGACTCCAATGAAAACTTGTTTTCTGTGTTTCTGTGCCTTTTTGGTTTTGTCTATGAGTTGAGGAGTTTTGGACAGGACACACAAGTCTTCTGCCCTGGAGGGATATGACCACTTAGGCCTTTTTTGTTAATAATATTGTTTTCACTTACATGGAGTGTTCTTCTGGGAACATATGACAATGACACATTACCACAGAACACACTTGGCCGTGATGGGTAGGTTTGCTTAGTGTTGATGCGTGGAGTTATACTTTTATGTCACACACGAATGCGGCGCATGTCACACACCATTATCACATACCATGGGAACCAATGCAGATGGCCACATTCCACGATACAATGTTATGAAGTGGAATGTGCATAGCATAACTTTTCCACTAAGTGCTATAGTGTTCATGCATACCTTAAGCAACATCACACACATTTTGCAATGTTACAGGAAACACACCTCACACTCACCCAGCTACAGAAGCTTTGTGCAAAATGATGAGGGCAGGTTTATGGCATAGCCACTTTGGCTTATGCTCATGGAGTACTTCTCTGGGTCGCTCCGGGGGCTCCCTATGTGGTAGACCATTACAGGGTGGATGAAGGGGGGTGTTTTGTCAGTATGGAGGCTCCTCTTATGCTGCTACCAGTGTATGCCCCGAATGTTAACCAATCGGCCTTTCTATATATGTTTACCCACGTGCTTTTCTGAGACCCTCACTCACCGACCTTGTGAGGGGGTGATTTTCACTGCATGCTGGATATAGCCTTTGACTGCTCAACCCCCCCCGCTGCATAATGCCTCAAGTGTCCGTGCAACTCAACACTTTAGTAATTCGCTCCTCCAGTGATGCCTACATGACAAATGGTGGCTCGAACACCCCCTTGCCCATGAATTCTTGTTTTGCTCCTCAATCCTCAGTCTCCACACCCGAATTTGATCTCTTTTTGGGCACTGCACAACTAGGCCCAATGGTGTTGCGATCGGAGTACCTGACATGCCCCCTTTCGGATCGCTGCCCTTTGCAACGACCCTACATTGAGATGGGATGCGGTCCTGAATACCCACCTACTGGCTGCAAACTGAAGTACTATCTAACCTCATTCAGGTAAGACATGGTGAGGTGTATCACCCAATACTTGGAACTGAATACAGATTCTAGTGTGTCAAGGGCTCTGGAAAGTGGTTGTGAGGGATCACTGCATGGCGACCATGTGGGGAATACGCTGTCTCCTGCAGACCGAATTGCTCACTCTTGAACGTGACCTGTGGCCTTTAGAAATGGAGGCAGCAAATCGTAATGCACCCGTGTACACCTTTAACAGATGCACAAGCAACGCAATGAATCAGAGGCAAGGTTAGGAAAACATGATCCATGCTGAGGGTGACCGCTCAGGGAAATTACCAGCATAGCCAGTGCATCATCTTTTTGTGTTTCTAAAGTCGCCTTAAGTGGGAAGGGTATGCCCAGACGCGGGTCCCGCGATCATTATGCCATTGGATTCAAGCTAGCCTGGCTGATGAGGGGTGATAACCGGAAACAGGTCCCAGGATTCTTGTTTCCTGTCCAGGGAGGACCTGGCCTGGCCTGGCTATTCTCGCTGGACTGTTCCCATCAGGAGCAGGGTCAAGACTGATTTGCATATGGCTGGGTCCAAACTGGAATGGCTTGATGAGCAAAAAAACAATGGATTTAATCCCAGATCTCTGTACTGGGGGAGAATGTTTGACAATGTTCAGCATTCCGTCCATCATCTTTTTGTGTTGCTATAGTCGCCCTAAGTGGGAAGGGTATGCCAAGACGTGGGTCCCGTGCTCACTATGCCATTGCATTGCATTTATACTAGCCTGGCTGATATGAGGTGATACCCTGTAACTAGTCCCAGGAGGCTTGTTTCAGGTCCAAGGAGGACCTGGCCTGACAGTTCAGGCTGGACTGTTCCCATGGGGAGCAGGGTCAAGACTGATTTGCATTTGGCTGGGCCCAAATTGAAATGGCATGTCTGTTGTTTGATGCAGCTGATCCAGGACACCTCCCTCGGCGCTTGCAGCTGTGTGGTAGTCTCCTTGGACATTGAAAAAGTATTTGACACTTTGAGCTGGGCCTTTTTGCAACTGACTCTCGAATATATGGGGTTTGGCCAGGGATACCTAGGGTGGATCCGTGCTCTGTACAAGAACCCGACAGTGAAAGTTCGGATGGAGCAGTTAATCTCAGAGAGTTTCATGATACAAACGGACATCAGACCGTTGATCTTTGCCCTTGTAATGGAGCCTTTGGGTTGCCAATTACGACAACAGGCACCCCAAAGGGGGATGCCTGATTTAGGTGTGCATCATATTGTATCGCTGTATGCGGACAGCGCTCTGGTGTACTTATGAGAGGTGGAGGCTTCCCTCCCATGGCTGATGCTCCTGTTAGTGGAATTTGGGGACGTTTCTGGACTCAGAGTGAATTGGCCCAAAGCCTGCCTGGTCCCTATGGCCCGACGTCCGGACACCCACAGGGTGGCACCAGTGGGCTCCCATCAACGATGTTGCTATGAAACCTTTAAATACCTGGGTGTCCAAATTTACCATTCAGAGAAGGATATTAAGGAGGGTAATGTGGACAGAGGGGTAAGATTCATTTGGCAATCACTGCCATTTTGGCAATTACTGCCCTTATCACGACTGGGCTGGGTGGCGATCTCTAAAATGTTGGTGTTGCCCCAATTGTTTTACTTCTTCGCAGCACTTCTGGTCATGCTAAACCGTTGCTTTATTCACAAGCTCCAATTGGAATTCATCTGGCGAAAGGGCAGGCGATACGTGGCCCTTGTCACTTTACAATGCCCCTTGCTTGAGGGTGGTTTTGGTGCACCCAACTTCAAATTGTTTCATGCGGGGGCGCAATTACAATGACTGATGGGTTGGTTGCAGGCCTCCGAGTGCCATGAATGAGCACCCGTTTGTGCCCTTCTTGAGAGCATGAATGTCTACACATTACTCTATGACATTGAAGGGCATCCTCCACAGATGGGCACGTCAGATGACTGAGGCTAGGTTATGCTGGTGTCATTTTTTACATGGGAAAAGGCCTTGTATTCCTTATTTCCCTTCCCTAGAGTTGTGGTGGTTGCCAAGGCTTCACAAGGAGGTGAGGAGACTTGACATGGACACTTGGACGGCAGCGGGGGTAACCCAATTGGGTGAGGTATTCCAGGATGGCAAATTCATGCTGTTTCGGGATATCATGGATGCTTATGGGATAGGGCTTGGTCACTTCTTGGTGCACTATGTTATACAGCATGCCCTACAAACAACTAGGGACACTGGGGAACCTATTCAGTCCCCCATATAACACATGATATTATCACATGGATTCACGCATCAAACCATTACTACCCTCTACACTTCCCTGAACATTCCCCTACAGGGTATGCGATTGGGGCAAAGGACAAATGTAACGGGGTCCTCCGGTACCCGCTATTGGATAAGACCAGGTCCAAAGTATTACAGAAAGTAAAGGAGATATCTTGTGGCTGAAGGTTCTTTTTTATTTTGCAGAGTTTTATATAGCGCACACTTGACCCGAATCCGAATCGGGTATCAGAGCGCTTTACATAGCACCAGTTACGTTACATGAGCACACACATTCATTATTTTTTTTTTTGTTAGGCACGGGGAGATTAAGTGGTTTGCCCAGAATCACAGGATGTTCAGCGTCATTACCGAAAGACGAACCCAGGTTGAGCGCCCAAGCCGTTAGGACAACTCCTCTCCCCTCTCTTCTTCTCGTAATTCAACTACGTACACCAGGCTTATCTTTCCCCATGCCGCATCCACTGTATGTTTCCTACCCTCGCCCCTGAATGCCTCACGTGTGAATTAGCGAGTGCAGTTTTCTATCATATGGTATGGGACTGCCCAATACTCCAGGTGGTATGGCATTAGATTACTGCTGTGGTTGCTGAACTCGCAGATCAGGCCCTCACACACACGCCTGAATCCTGTTTACTAAGGCTCCTCCCCAAAGCCAAAGGGGGCAATTACTTACAAAGGTTTATTGACCTCGCCTTCATACTGTTTGAGCAGCAGATAGCAATGTTGTGGAAGGCACCTACGCATCTCGAACCCCAGCGCTGGCTGTCCACTTTGTTAACATGGGCGCAAGCAGATGTGAACACACCTCGGCTCCATAGAATGCGCTGAACGGGTGGCGAAAGCTGGGAAACCTACCTCACTAATCTTAATAAAAGAATCTATCTTGGAATGGTAACTATACTCTGGTAAGGGACCCTACATTCTTACCCCTATTGTAGAGATGGTGGCGGGGTGGATTTGAATGGCCGCGGAGAGCGATTGCTTACTGTCTGCCCTCGCCTGTCCCTCTCCTCTAGAGTTGTCCTCATCCTTCATGAGTGTAGGTATCCTGTGATGCCCGTTTAGACATACACGACACTCTGAGCGCCTGCCTTGTTACTCATATACTCTGGGGTACACTGCGTTGCCCCCTCACATAAACCCAAACACTGCACGGCCCCGCCATGCACAATACCACAGAGGTATCTGCACAGCAGTTTCATACTAAAGAATAGACCGTAAGCCACCCTCTGGACTTCAATGCCCCTCTATGTATAACATAGATTTTCTCATAGACTCAGACTCAACGTTTACGTTTTTATTACTTGGTTCCTCTTCTTGATTTCCGTTTTTTCCCCTCTTCCCACTGCTGTCAAGGTAAGATGCTAAATACTGTATTCGTGACGCTTTAACTGGAGAATTTCTTAAGCTCCTAATGCAATTACTTTGCTGTACCACTGCTTATTTACATGTGTGAAAATTAATAAAAATATATTTTTTTAAAACACCACTCTGTCTATTGTGAGAGGCCCTCAGTGTCACAGTGGAATCCGGCGGCAAGATTTTGTAGAATACATTATGCACAAATAAATGCCTGACTGAAAAAACTTGATCATCCCATTGGTGTATTTTAATCTCATCCACTTTTAAAGGACTTTTTAAAAAATATCCTTCTGCCTCCTTTGGAATGTATGAAGAACTATTTTACATCTGAAAAGTACACTCCGTCATAACACATTTTATTATTTACCTCATTCATACATATATACACAAAGCATTTTTTATGTCAGTTGAATTGCAATGCATCAGGAATTTTTATTCAGTGCTTCAGTGCACACGTCAGACCTATTGACTTTGTCAATGTTGTTTATTTCAGTTGCCAAAAGCAAACTCGCTGCCAAAGTTGGCCGTGCCATCTCGATTTAGTACCCAGCTCTCTGGCTTTCTCTGTTCTGTTTGCAGAGAGTCAAATCAAGTAACCCAGTGTTCGAAGTGGGCGAGATCTGAAGGGCACTAGGTGGCCATACCATTTTAATTGAAGAATAAGAGTTCCTCTCCTTTTTGTGAAAAGACAACCGCCCCAGTACTGTTAATTTCGAGAATTGAAATGCTTCCACTGAAATATAAGACAGGGAGTCTCCTGTGCTGTGAAACTGAGGGAGAGGCAGACAGCTAAACAAGCCTTCTTGTCTGGGTGCCTGATTCCTTGAAAGAAATGTAAATGTGGGCATCTGGCCAAACTGCAAATGTAAGGGGTGCTTGAAAGCTGGCTTTAATTGAAGCTTCCTAATGACATAGATTTATTCTTTTTGAGTGGTATTGCAAGGGAGTTACCAGCTGAGCTATGAAGTATGTGCTTTTAAAGGACAGTAATGCAAAAAATTACACTATGTTTACAGTCTGGGTATTACAAAAATCTATATTTGGAAGCACTTTTTTATCTTAAACCTCTTTGTGCATTTTGTAGCAACGTATCTTATACTGTTTATAATGCAAGTTTAAAATAATGACTTGCATATTCACTGTGCTTTCTGCCACAGACTGGTACATCTTAGCACTAAATATACAAAAGTCTCTATTCTCCACTGCACCAGCAAGGATTCAACTCCGTGGCTCTCTGGTTAAAGAGTCAGACACAGAGCTCTGCAGTGCATTAACTAACAACGATTTGATAAGGTACAAAAGTGCATTTCCTTCAGATTAGCTTGCATTTATTGTGTATTTAAGCTGCGCTTATGTGAAGGAGAAAGACCGAAAAAGGTTACAGAATATTTTGTAGCCACGCCTTTGACCCCGCCCCCACGCTCACTGCCCCGCCCACTTTGCGCACAGCATATCAGTTCCCATATGCTTGTTTAATGCACTTCGACCGCTGAAGCAACCTACTGTTCATAAGAATGCTTATACCGCCTACTCTTTAAACCCAGCAGAAAAGACACCAGAGTAAAGTCTTTTAAGAGAGGGGGGGGGGGGGGGCTGGGGCCTTGGGCAATTAGAGATGTGTGTGCAATACAAAACACCCTAACCGTCATCCTTACCCAAAAATCCCCCGTTGACAGGGGTGACGTGATTTCCGCAAAGGACCTTGACGTAACTGGGACAAACATGGCAGCACAGTTTTCACTAGCCATTTGGAAAACAAAATGTTTGTGGGCGTATCGGCTCAGTTCGTTTTTTCCCTTTCCATCTATATGGAAAGATCCATTCCCTGTAATTATCCACACGCCGCTGTTCAAACTGTGATTTATTCTGCGTGTTTTTTCTACATCTTTGATTCTGAATTATTAAAGACGTCGCCTGCCTCGACGGTGAGCCATTCCTGACCAGAGAGCCACGCGCTCAGACCGTACCAGCATCACGGCAGAGGAGGGATGTCCATAGAAGGCCTGACCACGGTCCCCTGCGGGCTCTTATCAAGAAAACACATTTCTATTCTATTATCCACGGTAACCAATCTGCACTCAGCCCGACACGGACTGAATTACGGGAGGTGTTACAGAGAGTGTCTGCCTCGCGGTGCCACAGCGTGGGAAAGCTCACGTTTTTTTCCCCGGCAAGCTGCTTGGCGCCTTGAAACCACCTCTATCGCCTGGAGCAGATGTAGTAATTAGTTCCATCAACGCGTCAAACGCGACTGTGGTACTTTTTCTAAATAAGGAGAACCCATGTTCATTTTTGATGAAATTTTGAGTGCCACCTGGCCACAAATTGATGTTGTTAATAGTTCGAGCAGCCTAAAAAATATAGAAACTGCACAGGTAAACCTCACCTCTTGAAGACCATTTTGACTTACATCACATCTCATGAAACCAGTGCAGTAGTAAGTGTGCATTCAGCCCTCATTGTGTGTCATGCCTTTATTACGCAACGGTGTGTTTCTGATGGATACTTGTAACCTCAGATTCCTCATATTAGATCACTCCCCAGGGCTCAGGTGCCAGACAGGATCCAGAAAGCTTTCACCAGAATGTATCCTGCACTCCAGGGGGTGCTGTGCTGGTCCAGGTTGACTTCATACCATCCCGGAAGTGACAGTGTGGAGCGTGGAGCTGCATATATGTGCCTCCCATGGGCGCTGCTGTCAGTTTCTTGTCTCCTTCCACATCCTCAGGTGCGGAGTGTGAACAATTGGTAGTATTTCTAACTTGGGACCTCTTTAGATGTTAAAAAGAGACCACTCCACAGAACGGGGGAAGAGAGAGTGTACTGAGGAATCTGCAGATAGAAAGAGTATCCAACAGAAAGAGCGTAATTAAAGGTAAGTGGCTTGTTCTCCTGATGGCTACTTGTAGCCAGAGATTCTTCAACTTAGAATAGATACTGATCCAGCGCAAAGGACAAAATATACATATGCTCCTTATGTCACAGATTCTTATTCACAAAGGTTCATTCATGCATTCATTGGTCGGGCCCATAACACCACCACACTTCACATCCACACAAAACTCACTCGAATCTGTACACAGGAGAAGGGGGTGCTCGACATGTGGGTACCTTATTATCTATCAGGATTCATTTTCTTACTACTTTATTATACACATTCTATATACAACTTTCAGAATCCTGACTTTATCATCAAGGCACTCCACTGTTTTGTCTGTGGACCAACTAGTTGGACTGGTTGATGGTGAATTAGAACCAGCTAAAACACATTTAAGTCTAGGAAAACATTTGATATCTTCAGTGATTAATTTAAGAACCACAAAACTCGTTTCTTGTTATTTCAATTTTGTTTATCTAAATCATTAATCAATCCCTTTAATCTTGCATTAATTTACTACAGCTCATCATTTGAATTTTTCATTTATTAAAGAGTAATTAAGCATTTAGAAATGTCATTAAACATAAAAAATTTAGGAAAACGCAATAAATCATTTACCAATGAACAGGCGACTAAATAGCTTCAGATCGAATAAGGAGTTATTTGCGTTCTCAGGTAAAGACTCCCTCAGACAAGCTGTCTGACCCTCACCAAGGGATCAAACCATCAGGAAAAATACAGGATATAGCGCAATTTCTCTGAATATAAAAGTTCAGAAATTCAGCAATGTCCATACATCAATCCGCAGCATGGATCAATTCCACACCCAGACTGGCAGCATAGAAATTAATGAAAAATAGAAAAGCAAAACATATTTAAAAGGAACAACCACCCACCCAACAAGAATTCTCTTTCTAAGATTAACCCAAACAAACAGCAACCGCAATGGCCACTACAGCAACTGCAAACTATAACCCAAAAAGTGCTTCTGTAATGACTGATGTGGGGTTATTATACCTTTCCTCGCCTTACTTCATACAAAATATGTCAACTTTAGGGGCAGAACAAATGTTCTGATTGGACAGTTCGGGGTTATCAATAGTTCATTGCACTCTTCCCAGTGCAACCTGGTTCTGTATAGTGACTTGGCACAAGAGTTCACAAATTGTAATGGTTCTTCCGCTTCCCATGTGGGGACCAGAGAAATGTATCTTTTCAAGACAAAAGGGTCCTATTGACAGGTTCATTCTCGGTCTCTTCCTTGGTTCTCATACATTCATCTACTGACTTGCGGTCAAGTCCCCAACACATCGACCTTGGCAGGGAATACGATGTCAGGAGTTCATTTCACATCGTGATTTCCAGAGCCATCTGGGCATGCGCAGAAATCATCGCGTGCACATGGTGGCATCTGCTTCAGAGAACGCCATCTTGAATACGGCGGCCTAGTAGGCCCGAATATTAACTAAGCGAAAATAGACATAACAGCAATTAATATGTAGAAATGAAGGTTCTAATATTTAAACCCACACTAATCCCAATATATATTAGTATCTTCCTAGCTGCAGCAACATTTAAAGCGATAATACTTACCATATGATAACTTTAAGCCACAATACAATCACAAAGCAATATAAACCATGTAATTTTACTATTTCAACACAATATAAGGTTAGTTTGCGTACCATTGTTAATTATTTAATTTTGCCATGCAATTAGCAACGTAGTCCCACGTGTATATATGTTAATCAAGGTGCAAATATTGATTAGTACCACTTCCACTTCAAACATGTTATGTAAATTAATTTTAGAATGATTATGTAATTAATTTCATGCAAATTAGAGGAGGTATACAAAATCTTGTTTTACCTGCTCCATCAATACCAAAGCTGCACTTCGCCAAAGCAAAACATCTACTCAAAATTCAGATGAGTCACCCTCTTTGCACATTTGTCTCTACTTCTTAAAATGTAGCACTGTTTGTTCACTGTAATAGGATTGCCCTCTTCATCATCTGACTTCAGCCTCAGTAGGAGGTAAACTGATCACCCACTTAGGATTTACAGGTTGATCTGGTGGGGATGAAGTGTTGATACATATTTTTTTTATTTTTTATTTATAAAGTTTTATATAGTGTAGCTAGACCCGGGGGTATCAGAGCGCTTTACATACAAAAAGGAAAAGAAGAAGTTAAACTACATCGTAGGACATGAGGATGCATAAAATATATAAGCAAAGACATCACACTTAAATATACATTGAAGGAGTGAAAAAACGCAGGTGGTTGAAACAGTCAGATGACCCCCGTCCTTGAAAGTCAGAGTGAGAGGGGAGACCATTAGTCTATTGATGCCTAGGTTGGTTGTCTTGGTCAGAGAAGTATTGGTTGAGGAGCAGTAGTTTCAGGTCCTTTTTGAAGCAAGGGAAGGAGGGGTTGCATCTGAGGTCAGTAGGTATGCAGTGTGAAAGTGCCATCAACGAAATGGTGGCATTGCAGATGAAGGTGAGCTGGGACAAATTTGTTGTCTGATGTGTAGTCTGCTAAAACACACCCTTTACAAGCCAAACTGTCAGATAATCTGTTGTTTGTTTTGTCTTTGGTCCAGCAAAGCCTAGCAGAGTGTTCAATAAAAGGTTATTTGTCGCCCCTTGTGACCTTTTGCATTTACCAGAACAAATGTCCTTGTTAAATCACCTGTTGTGATGCGATTTATTAAAGGGTTGATATATGTTCCTATATGAATTATTTGTAATTCCACAGTGGGATCTAAACTTAGTCTTGATGTTTCTCATGTGTTCACCCTTCGAGGCTATGCTTAGCTCCTCATTGCGTCTTCTGGCTCTAAAGACTGTCTTCCTCACTGCAATCACTTCAGTTCATTGCGTGAGTGAACTCCAGGCACTGTCTGTGCAACCGGCCTACGTCACATTTTTTCCAGACAAACTGGTGCTGAGAACTCAGATGCTTCCCTGAAGTTATGACTACCTGGGCAATCCATCACTGTGCCAGCGTTTCTTCACCCCTCCTCACCCCTTGAAAGAGGAGAAGCTTCATCGGCTGGACCCAAAAGATCTCTAAGCTTTTACATTGATCGCACCAAGGAACATTTTGTGGATCATCAGAAAGGGAAGGCACGCTGAAGAGGGCCTTGTCATGGTGAATAGCCCTCTGCATCAAGAAGCAGCCCCAGGGAGGTCTGAGAGGCCATTCCACCAGGACCAAGGCTGCTACCACTGTGCTAGCACGCAGAGGGTCTGCTCTCGATATCTGTCAGGCTGCAACATGGACATCAGTGCAAATGTTCATGAAGTGCTATTGTCCTGACAACCAGGTCTGCCAGGAAAGATAATTCACCTGTTCCGTTTTGCCCGATTTTTGGATATTAACCCACTCCCCCCCCAAAAAAAGTAACTGAAAAATGAGTATTAACATTTGTTTTATATTAAATATTAATGTAAATACATTTTTTTAAATTATTTATCATATAGAAAAAAATAGAAAAATGCTACAGCACTTTTAAATTAGTTCTGAATTAAAACGTTAATGATGGAAATACATTAAATTAATGTAAAATTATTTTTCTTAATTTTTATTTAAAAAATACCACCTGAAGAAAAGAAATATTTTTTATTCTGCATTAATATTTATTAAAAGTGATGTACAGAATTTATTCAAATTAATGTCATTTGTATTTATATAACTTAATGTTACATTATGCTTTAAATTCAAAATAGGTTATTAAACATTTTGTAATCGCACAAGGTGATGCAAGAACAATGGAAAGGTGGTGTATGTACAATGCAAAGGCTTCAGTAATATTGACAAAGCCACGATTTGCATGGTCTTGCGTGGCTTTGTAAAGCAATGTAACGCAACACAGCTGCTTGTCCTGTGCCATGCTACATTTCAATTTAGGAGGTGTTTCATGGGAGGGGCGTGGGCGTTCCCATGCATCCACCCATGGATGTTTTGCGCATTCCCACATTCGCAGAGACTTGCAAACTTGGGATTGCATCAAAATGCTCCTCATTCTCAAGTGAGGTGTAGCAAGAAAAAATATGTTTATTTCTCATAACTGCTTCTTTCCATGTGTGCTGCACTCTGCAGCACACGTAGAAAGAGGAAAATGCCTCTAAGGATTGTTTATGTGCAAGAAGGCGTCCCTTCCAGCACTAAAAAAATCCTGCCTTGTAAACAGGTATGTGCAAGGGTGCGTGTGTTGGCGCTAGGCCGCATACAGTGGGCTAATGCACGGATAGATCCGAAAGGCTCCATATGTTTATAAATATGGAGCATTTCTGCGCTCTCCCTTTCATGAAAGTTTAGTAAATATGCTCCTAGGTATCTACTTTAAAAAAAATCTAATTCTGGGAAGCATTACAATCTGAAGATCGGCAGGTGCTCTTAGCCCTTGCCGAATTCCCTGGTTTAGCCATAACAAATGTATCTTTTACACAGTGGCGTAGCAAGGGGGAGGGAGGGGAGGCAGTCCGAGTTTTGGATGCGGTGGCCCCCCGCTCTTACCAAAGCTTGGCGCGGGGGTGGCAAGCGCAGAAATCATCGCCAGCACCCCCCCACTCTTCAGCGCAGCCACGGGGCAGCAAAGGCAGGGACCCCCACAGGTGTCAAAGTGCCTAGCTACGTCACTGCTTTTACAGCTGCCACGGCGGAGGGTATGACACTACCTGAATTTTACCCCACCCTAACTTGAACAGGGGTACCCCAGTTTACTTTATAATCTTCATTCATACAATTTGTGCTCATGTATTATTGTCTAACACCCTTTTTTTTTAAATGGAAGCCACCAGTTGGGAAAAAATGTAGATGTATTTTTCTTAATTGTCAATTTTTCACACACTGGGTTTCATGCAGTTTATTAATATACTCTTTATTTAGTCATCTATACAATTTACAAATCATAGTGTCTGAAACATTTTACTTCCCCTCTTGTTTTTAACTCCAATTTCAGATAGCTGTATTGTATCATTTCCCCCTTACTTTAGAGCAATTGAGCTCCTCGTGTTTTTTCTTGTTAATGGCTAACAATTAAGTTTTCAACAATCTGATCAGCCCCCCCTTTGAGTGCTTCTCGGCGTCCATTACATTCTGTATGTTATTTTACAAGGTGACTTGTGAGACAACAGGCCCCACTCGTGAGACGGCCCTGCCTTTTACTTATCAGACTAGGGCAGGTCTTAAGTGCTTTATCAAATCTTGATGTCACACTTTTGTAAACAGACACTTCTTGTATACTGCCAGTCAAACAAGTCACATACAATATGGGCTTCTTGGGCCCATGTGGGGCAGGGGCATGGGGGGTCACATCGTCCAAGGCTTCTGTGTATGTGTAAAGGAGACAACACAAGTGGAATTTTAGGGGCCTCTCTCCAAATGTTGCGCCATTCCTCACTTTCACATTAAACCACTTTACAATAATGTTTTTGACAGATGTGCTAAATGGCTAAATTGTCTGACTACAATTAATTTAAGGGGTGCTTTGCGAGTTGGAAGGATTTCTGCACAGAATTTCCCTTCGTCTCCAATTTCCGTGGGCACAGGTTTCTGGCGGGTGGAGGCGGAAATACTCCCTAATATAATTAAAGATTTGTGGGAATATCATGAGGGAATTCGATCTCCGCCAGTTTTTTTCCTGGTATTTCTACCTCTTGTAAAAATATCCATTTCGTTTTCATATTTAGTATTCATTTTGGAAAAAATAATCATTGTGTGGTGTCTCGTCATCATATTTAGACAAGAGTACTGCAGCAAATGTGCATAAATAAAGTACATTTACTACATGCAATTTTTTTGATTAAATGTAATTGTAATTGTATTTATATGGCATTTCCTACCCCTGACAAGGCGTCGAAGCGCTTTTCGGCGAGTAGCACACTACTATGGAACCCAAAAAGAATAGTGGTTGATTAGTTTAGGGAAATAGGAGTTAATTTGAGGGGTGGACATGTCAGTCGGTTAGTTGAATTGAATAGGATAATGGAGGGATGGAATCCGGAAGAGTATTCCCCCAAGGGATTTGGGAGATCATGGTAGTAAAATGAGGGTTGGGATGCGTCAAAAGAGGGATACATGAGGGAAGAATTTAGAAAGGGTTGTTTGGGAGATCATAGTAGTAACATTAGGTTTGGGGTGAGCCAGGAGGGATAAAGGAGGTAAACACATAGATAGGGTTATTTTGGAGATCAAAGTAGTGGAATGAGGTTTGGGATGAGTCATAGAGTGGGGATAGAGGATATGCTCGGAGCAGCCTGTTATTGCACTGTTTATTTCACTACTCGCTGTGTACCACCTGCTTGTGATTATTGTGACTTTAATTGTTTGGTATTCTTATCTGATATCATTACTGGAGCTGTATTCTCCCTCCCTTCTGTTGTGTATCACTGGTATGTGATTTATTTGTTTATTTTTCTCTTGTGTGACTAATACTGGTTGGCATTCGTACTTGATATCGTTACAGGAATAGTACTCTCCTTTCCTTCCTTTTATAAAGCGCTCTGATATCCCACCGGATCTGGTTCGCACGATATAAAACTTTATAAAATAAATAAATAAATATTGAGAGAGGTATTGGGTGAGACAGAGTAGTACATTGGAGAGAGTGACTGGTTTTTATTTTTTTCTTTCTTCAACAGTAGAAGTAAAGTAAAATTATATATATGGATGTGTAGAACCAAGAAAAGCCCACCTCAAGGAGGAGTGAGGGCTTGGCGGTGCAGGTATCACCCGAGTCTACTCTTACCCTCCTTATATAATAAAGTGGACCCGGAAACCTTCGTCTGCAGAGAGAACCACCTTTATTACAATAGCCCGGGCTATGGAACAGAGTCCCAAGCTAGTCAGAGACAAAACCCAGGAGGCTGCTGCTTTACTCCACAGCGAACAAGCCTTATATACATTTTTACTCCACTCTTTTGGCATTCAGTCCATTGTTCAATCAGGGCGGTGTTTGCAGTTGATAACCTGATCAAGGCGATGTTTGTAGTTGATGACCTGATCAAGGCGGTGTTTGTAGTTGATGACCTGATCAAGGCGGTGTTTGTAGTGGATGACCTGATCAAGGCTCGGCATTCAGACCATTGTTCAATCAGCTTGATCAAGGCTCGGCATTCAGATCATTGTTCAATCAGCTTGATCAAGGCTCGGTCAGTCAGACCATTGTCCAGATAACCTGATCAAGGTGTCAAGGATGTTTACCAAGTAGGAAGCAGAAGATGAAAAACAAACTTGTTTACACAGGGCGTAGGTGTCTCATGGCTTTCTGTTGATGAATTGGCTAACTGCAAAGAACAGGGGGACTTGGGTATGCAATAGTTTTGAGCGTCTGCAGAAATGGAGGCTGTAGGCAGGGTTTTGTCATGAGATGGCAAGGAATGGAGGAATGTAAGGAAATTAATAGAACCTAGTAAAAACTCATTTTCTTCAGACCCTCCTTTTGCCATTGAGTGGCAAAACATGTTTCTTAGGAAATGTCTATCTTCATTAGGTCGCCAATCTCTTGTTGAAGCATTATCCTTACGTTGGTGTCACGTGTACTGACCGGGGAACTTTTAAGGGCCTGTGTACACATAGCACAAAGCATAGGCAAGCACTGGATACACAGGCAGCATGAGATGATGACTGCTATTCCCAAGGCAAGAAAAATGAGGAACCCCCATCCCGTAGGGGCGTGGCTTGATGCCGGCGTGAGGAGCAGCGGACCTCGGAGCTCCTCCGTTGCCTCCTCCCATAGCCAGATATCCTGAGCAGCTGAGGGGGCCCCTGACGTTGCAGCTGGCGGCGGAGGTCCTGGTGCCCGCCTGGGGCCAATTTCGGAGTGCTGGGGAGCCGGGGCTCACAGGGATCAGCAATTTTGTTCCCGGCTCGCGCTCGGACGGAGTGCAGACAAAATGGCGGCCGTGCCTTGCCACTGAAGTCGGAGCGCCTAGAGCTGCTCCGCCGAGCTGGGGGTGCCTATTACATGGCGGAGTGCAGCCTGCTTTACTTGAGGACACCGGGCAGTGGCAAGTAAGAGCAGACGCGATAGTTTTCACGGAGCGGTGCGGTTTGCAAAGCGTGCAGCGGAGGCCGCTTGACCCTAAAATGGAGGCGCGCGATGCATCAGGCGGGTCGAGAGGCTGAATCCAATCGCCGAGGGAGAGCAGCATTTGGGGTCTCCTGCACAGGCAATCACCCTCTGGTCCTGGCGCCTGGCCTTGGATGGAACTCTTGGTGCTGGGGGCGGAGCAGGTGAGGAGCCTGCATATTGGAGAGAGCATGTGACTGTGATGAATGCTCCGGGGACAGTACTTGTGGAGGCCAGGGATCATTGTGGAGGACGGAAGCCTGCGCTTCGCACGGTGGCTGAGAACCGCGTCGGCACAACTATAGCGCCCAATGCATGCCCTAACTGGGAGTTGGAGCTGTACTGTTGCCCTACGTGGCGCTGCGGAGGCTCTGGGGACCTACTGGTTGGTCTTGTGTGAAGGGGACGACTGCCTGCATGAGACGGTGATGGTCGGGAGGAGCGAGACCAGAGAACTGGAGGTTCGTGGGAGTGCGCACCATACAATCTGGGGGGGGGGGGGACGTACACCCGGTTCCCCTTCTGGGCTGGCGAACCTGAATGGAACGCTCTGCTGTGTAGTCCCAAGGAACTGGTCGGGGGCACCGGGGTAGGCCTACCGCCTTTGTCAGTGGACACTGCCTATACTGACTTCTACTGAGCCCCCTGTGGTCCCCCACTAGAGGCCCGGTGTGCCCCACCGCAGCTAGTTCGAATGGGCCGTACATCTCGCCGGAGGGGCTTCACGGCCGTGCATGTAGAACCCACGGGGCGACAATCGGATGAAGAGGAGGACATGGCGAAACAGCAGAGACACGATGCAGCAGAGGGCCCCACATTGGTGGACATCATGCAGGCCATCACCTCCTCGAGGGAAGCTTTGGAGACCAAGATGGACGCCATAGGGGTAGACCTTAATCTCCTAAAGGATGACCACCGCAAGCTCAAGGAGCGGGTGAAAATTACTGAGACGACTCTGGCGGAGGTCCCAGTCGCAATTTCTACCCTGCAGCGCTCTCTGAAAGTGGTGGAAGAGAGGGTCCGGATCTTGGAGGTGAGAGCAGAGGACAGCGAAGGGTGCTCTCGCAGGAACAATCTGCGCATAGTGGGGGTCCCGGAGCGAGAGGAAGGGGACGACGTTGTTCGGTATCTGGAGAATTGGCTTCGGACCGAGGTTGCCCCGGAGGGACTCTCCCCCTTCTTCGCCCTGGAACGCGCGTACAGGGTCCCAGCCAGACCTCCAAAGCCGGGCGCACCCCCGTGTCCGTTGGTCGTGCGTTTACTCCATTACCGTGACAGAGACCACATCTTGCAGCAGGCGCGAGGAAAGCAGAACCTCCAAATTGCGAATGCTAGGGTGATGATTTTCCCAGATTTCACCAGGGAGGTACAGAGACAGCGTGCTTCCTTTCTCGCCCTGAAGCGGAAGCTTCGACAGTTGCGATTACCATATGCCATGCTGTTCCCCGCGCGCCTCAGAGTAGTGGATGGGGCGACTACTCACTTTTTCACCACACCACAAGATGCATGGCAGTGGCTGGAGGCGCGAAAACCGGGATCGGAGGGGGCTTCTCCGGTGAGTACAGCGGAACGCATTTCACCTGATCCTTCGCTGTCACAGAGATCCATGACCCCGCCAGGACTCCAACTGGAAAGAGATAGGGCGGTGAGGGCGGTTGCGGAGATCAGCCGTGGTGCAACTAACCCTTGTTCTACTGTTGCTAGCCGTGATGTAGTTGGGCTTGGGACTTCTCCTGCCGGCAGCACAAGCTGGGACTCTGAGCCTGAACTCCCTGTGGTTACACCCCAGACGGCAGACCTCTTCATGTGAAATGGATCAATGATGTTGGGGGCGAGCGGACCAAGCTGTCACTAGGGAGCAGCTACTGGTCGGACTGAATTCGGGGGGCGGAAGGGGGGTGCCTCTTGTCCAGACCGATACCTGGGTCCCTTTCTGCCTGCTATGGGTGGGAGGGGTGCCTGGGGGGGCTCTGGGTCCTATTGGGTCAGCACATGCCTCACAACGTTTAGTGGCCGGTTGATCGTTGCATTAGTTTGGATGGGAGCAAGTTTGAATGTACCTGTCCTGGGGAGTGGGAGTTGGGAAGTTTCTTGGGGTTGGGGGGGTTATACAGGGGACTGGCATGCCGCTGAGATGGGGCAAGAGGGAAGACCACTGTGATTCCAGATATGGGTTCCACCGTAGGGCTTAAATGTATGTCATGGAATGTAAGGGCCATGCACACTATGACACGCCGGCACAAGATTCACGCATATTTGGTGAGAAAGGGGGTACACATTGCTATGCTGCAGGAAACGCATTTAACGCAGGTGGAGGGGGCGGCGTTGCAGCTTAGATGGAGGGGGCAGTTGTTCCACACCTCATACTCGGCCTTTTCCAGGGGTACATTGATTTGGATACGAGTGGGGGTCCCGTTTCAGAGCGTTAGGCAGTTGATTGACCCAGATGATAGATACGTAGTGGTGGCGGGGCGGCTGGACGGTAAGGATATAGTGTTGGGGAGCCTCTACACCCCCAACGTAGCTCAAGCTGGCTTCTTCGAGCACCTCTCCAGGAAGCTGGCTCCCCTATTGACGGGTTCGGTGCTGTTGGAAGGGGACTTTAATTGTATTGCTGATGTAGACCTGGATCGATCTCACCCACCTCTTCCAGATGCTCCCGTACACAGGCTTGCCGCGACTAGACGGGCATGGCAGGGCCAGTGGGGACTGATAGATACTTGGAGGGCCACCACCTAGGGGATAGGGACTACTCCTTCTTCTCTGGGCTGCATGAGTTGCATGTTCGTCCGGACTCGTTCCTCTGCTCCCCAGGTACACGGAGGGATTACCCATAGCGAATATTTGAGCAGAACGAGCTCTGATCATAACCCGTTGCTAATATTGCTGGATTGGACGCGGGTAAAGCCTGCCATTCCTACTTGGTGGTTGCGACCGGAGGCGCTCGACGATCCGGTGTTTAGGGCCTCGATTGGATTGGCGATAGACGACTATTTTCTAGATAATGTGGGGTCTGCATCGAGCCTGCTTATCGAATGGGATGCGTTCAAAACAGTAATCAGAGGGCGTTGCATTGGGGAGGTGGTGGGAGTCCGAAGGGTACTGACACGGGAGGTGCTCAGGGCAGAGTATAGGCTCCGAGACCTGGAAATGGAGAGACCGGAACGGCCTGATAGGCAGGGGGACTTGCTTGCGGCACGTGAGGAGGTAGCAACACAAGTGGAAAGGATGCGCTCCTTTGATTACAAGGCTTACACCACTCGGGCCCAAGCGGAATGGGACAAATCAGGGGCGCTGCTGGCATGGTTGGCAAACCCGGCGCGCAGAGGCACGCCGATTCTGGAGATTAGGGATCAGGAGGGTGTGGCGTATTATACTCAACAAGCCATCAACGCGCATTTTCTGGACTATTATACCACTCTCTATCAGAGTAAGCTTGCTCCTGGGGCTGCCAATGGTGCGGGGATATTAGAGGGGATAGAACTCCCCCAGCTGGATATCGAGGCAGCGGAGGAGCTTGGTAAAGATGTTGAGGTGGGAGAAGTGCGCAGCGCTATCAAACATATGGCTCGGAACAAGACGCCGGGAACGGATGGCCTTCCGGTGGAATTTTATTCGGCATTTGTAGATGCCCTGGCCCCAAAGTTAGTAACAACACATGATACCTCTGTCACCATAAATCAAGGGGTCGATTTCTTAAAGTGGATTTTTATTTTCCACCTTGTACATGTAATATTGATGGGCTAAGTTTTATCTTTTTCATCAAGGTCTGTTCGGTGCTGTACAACTTTGAATCAGATTACAAAAAACATTTAGAAACACTTAACAATAAAAACCAAATCGACAATTGGACAATCATGTGCAACAACAATATTTACATGGAAAGACAAAGACAGTTTTAAGTGGTACTTTTTGAATAACGGAATGTGAAATAATCAACAAGCAAAGGGAGTCCTACACATTTCATATAAGGTACCGGGGACCTATTCTTTTAGTCCTCACAGACTAACAGTATTTGTTAAGTGCCAATAGGAGGAAGCCTCCAGACAGTAGGGAACAGGTTTATGACACTGTACTTGGGTGTCGGGCAAATGTTTTATAAGGACTTGACGTCAATCTTGTTCCTTGGAGTTCTTAATACGGCTTGCCTCCTTTAGAAACCAACGCGTTTCGACCTTCTATGTGGCACTTGTTGTGGAAGGTCTTCATCAGGGTGAACACATGTTAGTGCAAAGGACTGGGTGTATCTAACGGAGAGAAATGAAATGGCCGTCTTATTGTTATGGAGACAGAAATGAGCTTTTTATTGGCTGATTACACGTGTATTGATGGGTTAGAGAGCATGGTTATCCGTACATACCGTTTGGGAAGTCCTATAGGAGTCCGGTGATTGGGTTTCTTGCGACTCCAAGGGTAGACGCTGTTTGGATGCAGCGAAAAAAAGGGGGGAAGGGAAAGGGTAGGGGGGGGCCTCCAAGCAATGGAGGTCGAGCACCCCAGTACCTGCGGGGAAAAGGGTGTATTTCTTAGAATATTGATTGAACGTGTGAGATGGCAGAGTGTGCTCAAGAGATTATCAAGCTTACGGTGATGTGAAACTGGTGTGTCTTCAACCGGTCCATGCTGTGCGAGTGGGGGCACGTGACTATACTATGATGTATAGCGTTGATACTGTATTATTTCAGAGGTGAGGCCGGTGATGGAAAAAGGTGTTTGATTGACACGAGTGTGCTCTCACGTGGCGGGGGACCAGAGGGGCGAAAGAATGCGTGGTCTGAATCGCATCACCCACACCTCATGATCTGAGAGGAGGTTGCTCGCAGAAACGGAGCTCTTACCCCGGTGCTTGGAGTGCGCGTGCTACGTCAGAAACTTGACGCTCGATTTAGTGACTGCTACAGTTCCGCTATGTGTGACTGGTAGGCGAGGAGATAGTTGTGCAAGATATGCGTTTGGTTTGCCGAGGAAAAAGCTCGCGGTATATTGGGGCGAGTTATCGAACTACCTCTGGTGACTGGTGCAGGGGGAGGGAGACACCCATGCAACGTGGGGGGCGGGTGCCTATTGGGTTGGCCCGATGACGGATCTCTTACCAGCTTGTGCCGGGGTCAGGAGTTTTCCTTGGCTCCTACGAATCGGAGGCCTGAGAGTTATGGAGCAGAGTTTCACTTTCTCGCTAGCGTGGCAGTACAGCATGTAGCTCGGGGGCAGTCAGTCATCCCTCCAGAGTGTGGAGGAGTCTCCTGGCGCATGGAATTTGAAGGGGGTGTGTGCCGCGATGCTCCGGAAGTAGAATGTTAGTTCCGGGTCACACGTGGGTGGACTCGGACGGGGGCGTGTCTGTGTACATTCAATGACGTGCGCGTAGTGGAGCTGCCTACGCGTCGAAGCAACATGGTCGCGCCACGAAGACAGTGTAGTTGGAGGGCATTGCAGAATGTATACTGTGCCCTACATGGATGAATTAAAAACCGACTCGGAGCGCCCTTGAGAGGGTCCGATTATTCCATTGTTCCCCACTTGCGGATGTGACCTGGTTGGTAATGAACCTGCTGCTAAGGTGAGTGCCCACCTAATGAATCGTGATCTGTGTTAGGATAGTCAAGACCTTTTGCGCTGTGAGCACAATTAAGGTATGCACGCGCTGACAGTGCCAGGGACCCAATTGATGTTTGCACGAGCTGGCAGTGCCAGTGGCACAAATAATACAGAGTGCTGTCAAATATTTATCGACATACGAGATCATCGCTTAATTATGGTGAGGGTTGTACAGAGGAATGACGTCTTTAATGTAAGAAGAGTGTGAATGAATCTGTATAGGTGTGTATCGGACAGTTTTATCAATGGTATGTCGTCCTGATATGAGCTGGCAGAGTATAGATGCCTGTACGGATGTGTACTAGGGAGGGGAGAAAGAGAAATTCAGAAGAGACAAATTCAAGACCAGTGTTGTAGTTCATTGGTTTCATTCAAGCCATTTTCGATTGTATTCAAATACATGATGGTCTTTGCCTCAAACTTAGAAAGGAGACTATCAACATTAGCTCCATATACCCGCTTTAGAACAGTCCATTTGATATCTTTGGGGCTATGTTGATATTCAATGCAATGTGTTACCATTGGTGCAGTTAGGATCTTGCACTTAATTCTGGAACGGTGTTGAGTCATTCTTGTTTTTATGGCTTGGGTTGTTTTGCCAATGTATGCCAGTGGGCAGGGGCACAAGGCGCAGTAGATCACGTTGTGGGTGTTACAGTTCGTGAATGGTTCGTGTTTTATGAATTTGTTCCCATATACAAAAAGGTCGCCTTCTATGGTACTTTGGCAAGATGTGCAGTTACCACACTTTCGGTGACCTTTGATCGGTGGTAGAGATAGCAAAGTTCGAATTGGATTTGTGTCGCATTTTTTTGACGTGTTGGCATGTACAAGTTTGTCCTTGAGGCTTCTGTTCTTCTTCAGTGCGAAGATTGGAGGGTTTCTTAATGGTTCTATCGATTTGACAGTTGTCCAATTTTTTCGGACTATTTTTTTCATTGCATTTGTGCGTCCTGAAAACGGAGTGACGCAGACCAGGGGTTTGTTGTTATCTCGTTCTTTTGATACCAGAAGGGTTTCCCTGGGAATGTACCACGCCCTCTTCATAGCCCTCTTCAACAATTTCTTTGGGTACTGTCTCTCAATCAGTTGTGTCATCAGTGTATTAGCGTTGTCAAAGTAGTCTTCTTTCTTCATGCAGTTACGTTTAATACGTAAAAACTGGCTGAAAGGCAGATTTTCACGTAAATTTCTCTGATGAAAACTGGAGAAGTGCAATGTGGTGTTTTTGTCGGTTTTCTTCTTGTATAGGGTTGTGTATAGTTGACCAGCCTCGTGTCGTATCAATAGATCCAAGAAGTTCATCTCCTCTTTGTTGTGGTTGACCGTAAACTGGATGTCTTTATTTCTATTGTTGATCCAGGTGACGAATTCCAAAAGTTGATCTAGTGCTCCTCGCCACAACATAAAGACATCATCAATATAACGGTACCACATTTTAATGTGGCCGTCATATGGGTTGTTGTTATAAACCCATCTGTCTTCGAACAAAGCCATAAACATTATGGCCATTTCAGGCGCAAAGGGACAACCCATTGCGGCTCCTTTGATTTGCAGGAATTGGATTCCATTGAAGTTGAAAAAGTTATATTTTAGACAAATTTCCGCCAGCTGTCGGATGAAAGAGGTAGGGACATTGTGTGGGCGTTCACGTTTGTCTAGGAAGAACTCAATAGCTTCTAGTCCTTGTTCCTGTGGGATGTTGGTATACAGACTAACGATATCCAATGTGACTAGATGCTCATCTTGTGCATCAAAGGGATGACCTTCCAATAGATTGATGGCTTGCGTCGTGTCCTTAATATAGCTCATTGTGTCTCTCACCAAGGGTTTTAGAAAAGTATCCACATACTTAGCTGGTCTTTCGAGTATGGAATTAACTCCTGAAATTATTGGTCTTCCGGGAGGGTTTTCGATGTCTTTGTGAACTTTTGGGAGGACATAAAGGAGAGGTGTTCTCGGATTATCATTAATCAGGTATAGTGCTTCTTTTTTTGATAGCCAGCCCTCATCTTCTCCAATATTAACCAGGGAAATGAGTTTTTGTTTGATTAGATTCACAAGATCCTCATCCGAACGTTTGTAGTGTTCCTCTTGGTTTAATTGGCGTTCTACTTCCGTTTCATATTTTTCTCGGGGAAGAATGACAATGGCCCCGCCCTTGTCCGCAGGCTTGATAATGATTTCTTCATTTTTCATGAGTGTATCCAAGGCTGTTTTTTCATTTTTCGATAGGTTCCATTTAGTGTAGATCTTCTTTTGGTCTAAATCACTCAGATCTCTCATGACGTTTTTTTCAAAAGTGAGTTGTTCCACAGGCATCAATTCAGCCGCAGGAAAAAACGTTGAGGGATTTTTAAGTCCCGAGTAGTTGATGGTGGTTTCTTCTTCTTGATTGAGAAAGAAGATTTTCAAACGCATTTTCCGGAATAATTGTAGTATCTCCAACTTCATTTGGCCGATATCAGGTCTTACCGTGGGTATGAATGATAGGCCTTTCTGGAGTAATGTTGTTTCATCTTGTGACAGGGTGTAAGTTGATAGGTTGAAGATGGGATTCTTTTTTTCTACCATCTGTACACTCTCCTCCGTGTTGTAATCTCTCCTTGGTATTGTTGGGGAGGTGGAACTCGGTTGTACCATTGTGTGGATCTTGTTCTTCCGGTTGGGCGTCTCTGGCCTCTCCCTAAAAAAGGTCTCCTTTGGAAAAACTGGCGTGGTTCGTTATCTCTATTGCTCGTTGAGGGTTCTGAGTCACTTGAGTCTCCTGAGTAGGAAGATGGGTCGGAGAAAGTTATATATTGTCTCCTACTTCTTCCACCATATGTACGAAGCATGCCCACGTTGGTTTGTTGTTTATAATAGTCTTGTTCCAGATAGGGGTAAGTCTTTTTTTCGGAGAAGTTGTTAATATCTTTTTGCAACTTCGCTCTTTTGAAATCCTCTGTGTTCTTTTTGAAGGTCTCGTTTTCTTTTTCCAATTTTATCAGGAGTGCCTGAGCGTCCCGCACGGTAGTGTTATTTTTAAATTCTTCCTCCAGTTCTTTAATTAGATCTAGTTCCAGAAGGGAAAGGCGTTCTGCAGTCTTTATAGAGTGGAACATCCAGTCCCTAGAGCATTTTGTGCCAATGTGGCTGAAGCCTTCAATGTATTCGGGTTGGTCTACAAAAATTACTGGAACATTCTTTACTTGCAATCCTGCAGGTATAGTCCCTGCTCGTAAGTGCTCTAGCAGAACTTCTCCATGGAGAGCAGTCCGTACTTGTTTCTTCTTCAGACGGGTAATCTTTTCTAGATCTGACTGTTGGCCTGGTGTCGCTTGATTGTTGCTCAAGTTGAATTTAGAAGGTCTCTTCAAAAGTTCCTCGATTTCATCCTCTCCAATTGTTAAGGTTTTAAGTTCGGACATTTGTGTGTAGACCGTAGGTTCAAGTCTCTATGGTACTAGGATAACCAATTCAGAGTCAATAGAAGTATACGTGTAGTTGAGGGGGGGAGGAGGGACGAACGAAAAAATGAGTGTCAGTCTGACTCACTTATTCGACAATAATGAGAAAAGGAGGAGTAAGCAAGGAACAGAATCTTGGAATGAAGATTTTATGAGGAAGAAGGAGTAATCTCCTGCCAGGGGTACCTAAAGTAGACCCAGACTCGATCTTCGCAACTTTCCCTCGTAGGCGTGCGCCTACTCTCAAAGGTTATATAAACAACAGGGGATTGATTCATTTAAGGTAAACAGAGGTTGGAATCCAAGAAACTAGTAACAACACATGATACCTCTGTCACCATAAATCAAGGGGTCGATTTCTTAAAGTGGATTTTTATTTTCCACCTTGTACATGTAATATTGATGGGCTAAGTTTTATCTTTTTCATCAAGGTCTGTTCGGTGCTGTACAACTTTGAATCAGATTACAAAAAACATTTAGAAACACTTAACAATAAAAACCAAATCGACAATTGGACAATCATGTGCAACAACAATATTTACATGGAAAGACAAAGACAGTTTTAAGTGGTACTTTTTGAATAACGGAATGTGAAATAATCAACAAGCAAAGGGAGTCCTACACATTTCATATAAGGTACCGGGGACCTATTCTTTTAGTCCTCACAGACTAACAGTATTTGTTAAGTGCCAATAGGAGGAAGCCTCCAGACAGTAGGGAACAGGTTTATGACACTGTACTTGGGTGTCGGGCAAATGTTTTATAAGGACTTGACGTCAATCTTGTTCCTTGGAGTTCTTAATACGGCTTGCCTCCTTTAGAAACCAACGCGTTTCGACCTTCTATGTGGCACTTGTTGTGGAAGGTCTTCATCAGGGTGAACACATGTTAGTGCAAAGGACTGGGTGTATCTAACGGAGAGAAATGAAATGGCCGTCTTATTGTTATGGAGACAGAAATGAGCTTTTTATTGGCTGATTACACGTGTATTGATGGGTTAGAGAGCATGGTTATCCGTACATACCGTTTGGGAAGTCCTATAGGAGTCCGGTGATTGGGTTTCTTGCGACTCCAAGGGTAGACGCTGTTTGGATGCAGCGAAAAAAAGGGGGGAAGGGAAAGGGTAGGGGGGGCCTCCAAGCAATGGAGGTCGAGCACCCCAGTACCTGCGGGGAAAAGGGTGTATTTCTTAGAATATTGATTGAACGTGTGAGATGGCAGAGTGTGCTCAAGAGATTATCAAGCTTACGGTGATGTGAAACTGGTGTGCCCCAAAGTTAGTCGTAGTATATAACAATGCACGACGGGAGGGTTGCCTTCCTGCTTCCACGCGGGAAGTAATCATTGTGCCTCTCCTTAAACCGGGAAGGCCACCCTGGGACCGGACTGCATATATACCGCTTGCCATGCTTAACCTGGACTAGAAGATACTCAGTCGAATCCTTGCTAGTCGGCTGATGGCCCACATGTCAACGTTGGTCCACGTGGACCAGGCGGGTTTTATCCCGGCAAGGAACACGGCGATGAAGATAAGGAGATTACTGCGTGTCCTCCGGGCGGACACCTACTGTGGGGAGGAGGCCTGTATCTTTGCAGTTGAGATTGAGAAGACCTTCGATAGCTTGGAATGGCCATATCTTTTTGCGGTCCTGAGGGCGTTCGGCCTAGGAGAGCGCTTCGTGGAATGGACAGTAATCTTGTATAATAACTCCACTGCCAGGCTCCGAACGGGGGGGCTGATCTCTGCTGCTTGCACTGTGGGTAGGGGGACGAGGCAGGGATTGCCGCTGTCACCCCTGCTCTTTGCTCTGGCAATGGAGCTATGGCTGTTCTGGCCCGATCGGGACGACACTACCCGGGGCTAGTAGTGGAGGGACACTTGCACCACATAGCGCTGTATGCTGACGATCTACTACTCTTTCTGGCCGACTCGGAGGAGGGCCTCCGGGGAGCCAAGGGACTGTTGCATTCTTTGGGAGAGGCCGCAGGGCTTCGCGTGAACTGGTCCAAGTCTTGTCTTTTCCCGACTCACCCAGGCAGGGATGATACGCAGCCGGCGGAGGGGGTCCCGTGGGAGACTAGCTGTTTGCCTTACCTTGGAGCCCAGATCTACCACAACCCTAGTGACATGCTGGAGGGTAATATAGGGCGGGCCATACGTAAGGCCTGTTTTGAGTTTTGGGGACAGCTTCCGCTATCGGTAGCGGGCAGGGTTGCCATGGTAAAAATGGTCACACTACCCAGGTTCCTCTATTTTTTTGGGACGCTTCCGATCTGGATCCCAACCCAGGTGTTCGCGCAGCTCAACACATTGCTCACAGGATTCTTTTGGGGTGCGGGGTGTCGGAGGGTGGCCCTGATCACCATGCAGCGCCCCAGGGCGGAGGGGGAATTTGCCTTGCCGGATCTAGAGGCATATTATCACGCAGCGCAGTTACAATGGTTCACTAAGTGGATGGCGGGCAGACTTAGACATCGAGAGGAGCCTGGTGGGCCGGACCCTCCCTTGGCGCTACTATCCCGGGTGCTGCTGTGCCTACCCGTAAGGAATAGGGAGCTCCCGACTGACTTACAGGTGGGGCGCAAGTGCTGGAACCGTTTGGCCAGGCGTGCGGGCATGCGTACCCCCTATGCTCTGGAGATCCCGCTGGCGGTGTGTGAGGCCCTACCACACGGAGGTAACTGGGGTAGACTATGGGACTGGGAGGAGACGGGGATACTTGCAGTAGGGGACCTATTTGAAGATGGCAACCTCCTTCCTTTTAATGACCTGGTGGAGCGCCATGATCTACCGCGAGGGGATTTCCTGCTTCATGCCGCACTGACGGCAGCAATTAGGAGACACTGGCGGGAGGGGATGGCAGAACCTCAGACCTCGCTGGCCTGCCAATATGTCGCAATGGCTGCGGGAACGTTCAAGGCGGTCACGTGTCTCTACAGGCGGATTACCCACAGCCTGCGAAAGCCATTGGTGGCTCTACGTCACAAGTGGGAAGAGGACTTGGGGGAGCCCATTAGGGAAAAGCCATGGGGGGAATTGGTAGAGCGGGCCTGGAAGTGTTCCAGGAACGCCTGTTTCCAGTTAATCCACTTTTACGTGCTACATAGGGCTTACCTCACCCCGGGCAAGGTGAGTGACTACTTCGGGGTTTCGGCAGCGTGCCCACGGTGCAACCTGGAGGGGGCGGGGTTCCTCCACATGTTTTGGGATTGCCCGCTCCTGGGAGAGTTCTGGCGGGGAGTGACGTCTGGGTTGGCGGCCGCAACAGAAAGAGGTGTAGCGCTGACACCGAGTTGTTGTTTGTTGCATTGGTTTCCACATACTGCCAAGACCAAAATCACTAGCAAGTTTATTGACCTGGGGCTGGTCTTGGCCCAGAGGGAGATCACCAGCCACTGGAAGTCAAGGACGGGCCCCAACTTAGCGCGATGGACTAGGAGTTAGTGAAATGGGCAGAGGCGGAGGGGAGCTGTAGGTTGCATATGGCCGCCCGCACTGGGAGTGACAAATCTCTGGAGATGGCGCGAGCGTGGGTTGCATTGGTGGAGCTGGTAAAACATCCGCCTGGAGATACTGAAGGCTCTCCTGACCGGGGGGAGTCAGCAGCGGATACTTAAGGTTGGGTGGCACTGATGGTGCACGGAGCAGGGCGCAGATACGGTGGGATGCTCTTGGGTGAATACTTGTCCCTCACACTGACATTTGTGGTTCGGAATGCATGAACTGTGGAATATCACTGTCCTGCCCGTGGTTTCAGCTCTGAACCTGTTCTTAACTCAGCGGCATGCCGAGGGGGGAGGGAGGAGTGGGAGGAGGTGTTAGTTGGGTTGGGTGAGTTCCAAGCTACAGCTGTTGATCGGAGAGATACCTACTAATAGATTTCGCTGGCTTCTACTGCAAGACGGTGGAAGAGGTGCCGGGGATTATCCCACAATTAGATTACATTCCCCAATGTTAGGCGGGGGTTCCTTTCTCCTTTGCTTGCAGTTGATCGGTGATGCACCGTGGAACTGTAATATCCTGCTCAGTACTAAGTTTGTACTTAATCTGTCCACTTGCAGCCTTCTTTGAGTACGTGTATGTGCCTATGTCCTTTGGATAACTCAATAAAATTTGTTTAACAAAAAAAAAAAAAATGAGGAACCCCCATCCCCATCTGGAAAGGAGGCCCTAAATCCAGCCCATGAGGGACCAGTCATCTTGTTGTTGATGAATCTCAGAGGAAAGTTTATGCAGACGTTGGATAGCTTGATAGACTGATGGAGCGTTATCAGGTATGTAAATGCAGCAGCTGGAGCCGATCAGTTTACATACACCACCATGGTCAGCAAGGATGATGTCAAGTACCATTCGATGTTGTAGTGTCATCAGGCGGTCCGCCTGAAGCTCCGCAGTGATGTTGCCCTATTCCCCTGCTGTTTCATTAATGGTGGCCTCCACCACTCGGGTAAGGTGTCGTATGTTGCGACTGTTGATCATAGGACCCAAGAACAGCAGGAAACCTTTGAAGAAGTCCCCCGCCTCCTGTCCTGCAGTGTCATCGGCTTCAATTACTCACCTAGGCATACGATGGTGGAGGTGGGGATTGGTCAATTGATGCGTCCCAACAGCAGTAAAGGTAGGGGGGAGTAGTAAGGCCAAATAACACACACCTGACCAATTTCCAGGAAGCCAGGTATAAGCAGACTGTCCACAAACAAAATATGTATTTGGAGAAGCGATTAGGAGAGGTGGTGAGGTAATATTCAGTGTACTGACTATTGCGCAGTCACTGACTCCTACCTCCTGGGTCCCCAATCCCTTCAGGCACACCTGGCCATGCGTGCTGATCACATTGAAAGCCTGCAATTTGGTGGGAACTTTGCGTCTGGACCGGAAGCGAGAAAAGATGATTCTACTCAAGGTGTTGAACACAACCATCTCATTGTGTTCAGCACGAGAAATGTTCAAGATGTCAGATGTTGTAGTAGGGCAGAAAGGATTACTGACATTGCCTGTTCTGTTTCGGGTGAAAGTGTCATAAAAATCGCCAATGGTGGAGCTCGTTGTTCCATTGATCGTATATGCATCGGTGACGAGCATCCTCCAAGCCAGACAGGACCCAAAAACAGAAAATGGATAGACGAAATAGGGTACAGTGTGTGTCATAGAGTGTGGCATGAGCCCACATACCCAACAGTTCGAAGTATTAATCACAAGCTGGTGCTGGTGCAATAATTGTACAAAAGTATTGTTCATGAATTCCAGGCGTCGTGGTAGTTCATGGGGTGACAAGGTGGCGTGGAGATGTTCCGCAGGTGTCGGTGTCGTAACCAGAGGAGCTGGGGGAGAGGTCAGTAACAGAAGCCATCCCACAACCAGCAGGATGAGGAGAGCAAAAAGTATAACTATCGTGGAAAGGAAACATTTATTGTTCAGAAGTTTGACATATTTCTTGTGCACTTCAGATCCTCGGACTGCTGCCATTGTGCTCCGCCTGTTGTCACTAGCGGCTGTCTGTGATTGGTGGTTGCTTCACTGGATGTGGATACCAAGAGTCCTATGGACATCCCCTTGGTCCAGCATACCAGCACCGGTCTCAGCCGGGATATCACAGCCCTACAGCCTATAGACACCAAACAGAGTCAAGGGCCAGCCCCTTTTCTTGGTCTTAAGTTGTAGCGAGTGGAAGAAGGTATGGAGTGGTCTGGAAAGAGAGCTTCTTGTTCCTTCCCCTGATCCTGCAGAGGAGGGACGACTGGACCCCCCAAGATTCGATCAGTTTTGGCTTCCGTAGTGGTGTAATGAAGTCGAGCATCACTGAAAGGGACAAAGGTCGGTACTACTTCAGTGTCGCAATCCGGCAGTCCTCCTTTCACCCATTGGTCTTACGGAAGGGGGAGAGGCACCATCTTGCAGTGGGTAGCATGAATCCAGTTCTTTCTTCCTTCGACTTTTACAGCAGTGCGGGTGGCCAGAAGAACCTGTCGGGGGTGCGACCAGCGGGGCTCCAGACACTTGGTACACTGGAAATTTCGGATTACCACCCAGTCACCTGGCTGGATGGTGTGACCCGGGCCTTCGCTCTTGTCAGGGATAGCAGCGTGTACCTGATGATAAAGAGTACGAAAGGAATCAGTTAACTGGTATAGGTAATCAGTCAATACTGGGAACTCAACATCAGACAATTTCTTTGGCCTTAGTACGCCCCATACATTAGTGGTCTACCGAATACCAATTCTTAGGGAGATAATCCTATCCTTGAGTGGGCAGTCGTCCTTACTGATAAGAGAGCAAGGGGTAGGGCATCTACCCTGGTAACACCTGTTTCCGCACAAACATTCCATCTGATTTACTTAGAGCAGTCTGTCTTGCTGTTTGGTCTGCAAGGGCATTGCCTTCCCTTACATCATCAGTCACTTTCTGGTGGGCTTTACATTTAATCACTGCAACTTTTCTAGGTAATGTCAAGGCGTCTAGAAGTCTGTGTATCAGGGGACCATGTTGTATTCTAGTCCCATGTGAGGTGAGAAAATTTCTTTCTTTCCAGAGTCTGCCAAAATTGTGAGCCACCCCAAAGGCGTATTGACTGTCCGTATAGATATTAACTGTCATGTTTTTACTGATTTCACAAGCTCGTGTCAAGGCCATTATTTCAGCCGTTTGGGCCGATGCCTGTGGAATTTGTGCTGTCTCAACTACTGTAACAAGAGTGGTGAGGGCATATGCAGCAGATGTAGTTCCATCCGATCTTTTAAGACATGAACCATCTATGTATAGTGTTTCCTCAGCGTCTGTTAGGGGGGTGTCTTGTAGATCCACACAACCCTTTGTCTCTTCTTCAGTCCGTAATATGCAGTCATGAGGGTCAGAATTTTTCCCTTGTGTCTCAGTAGGGAGTAGTGTAGCTGGGTTTAGAATATTACATCTCCTAATGTTAATGTGACTGGTAAAAAGAGTGATCTCATAACCTGTAAGTCGTGCACTGGTAAGGTGTTGTGTCTTGGTGTTGTTGAGCAAGGTATCTACTGCATGTGGGACCATTAAGGTCAAGGGTGAAGACATAACAATACCTGCGCTCTGGCGGACCATAAGTGCAGCAGCAGCAGTTGCGCGTAAACATCCAGGGAGGGCTCAGGCTACTGGGTCAAGTGTAGCCGAGAAATAAGCACAAGGGCGATGTTTGTCTAAAATAATCTGAGTTAAGACCGCGCAAGCGCAGCTATGTGTCTCATGGACAAAAAGAAAAAATTGTTTGCCATAGTCTGGGGTTCCTAACACTGGAGCTGTGCATAAGGCATCTTTGAGTGTCTAAAAGGCAGCCACATGTTCAGTTGTCCATGGAAAACCTCTTTCTGGCATATCTTTAGTAGTGAGAGCTAAAAGAGGTTTGACAATGGCTGAGAAGTTAGGGATCCATTGTCTGCAATAGGAAGTGAGGCCTATAAAGGCACGTACTTGTTTCTGTGTCAAAGGGGGAGGCATGGAGGTAATAAGGGACACTCGGTCAGCGGTAAGTTGTCTTCCCTCCTTCGAGAGGAGGTGGTCGAAGTAGGTCACTTTATCTCGACAAAATTGCAATTTGTTCAAGGAAACCTTATGATTGTGGGAGGCAAGGTGGTGAAGCAGACGTACTGTTGCTTGTTCACAAAGTGAAGCAGAAGTGGCTGCAATTAAGAGGTCATCTACATATTGCACCAGAGTGGCTCCTGCTGGGAGCGTCAGGGAGTCCAACTGATTCTTGAGAGCCTGACTACAGATGCTGGGGCTTTCAGTAAACCCTTGGGGGGCGTGTCAGAACCGGAAACTCCGCCCTCCAAGGGAGAAACCAAAAAGATGTCTACTGTCCGGATGTATGGGAATACTGAAAAACGCATTCTTTAGGTCAATAACAGAAAAATGAGTGGCGGTCGCTGGGACCATGGTCCAGAGGGCTGTGATATCAAGGACAATGGGATACTGTGAGACCGTAATTTTGTTGAGAGCCCGCAGATCGATGACAAACCGATAGATTTTGGGGGCCGCGGGAGAGGGATCAATAAATTTTTTAAGAACTGGAATAATTGGGCTGTTACACTCAACACCACGATCAAGAGATCTGATATTATAGATAATAGGGCAGCCTCACCTTCCTGGGGAAGGCGATACTGGCGAAGCCGGGGCAGTTGGGCACCTTGCTGGATACGGACAGTATGCAGAGAAATGTCGAGAAGTCCTACATCAGTGTAAGAAGTGGCCCAAAGTGATGAGGGTAAGGCCTGCAGAATGGGAGGGAGGGGTCTAGAGAGGAACATAGTGGCAGAGGAATCTGGTGATATGGTAAGGGACACGCCATCAGGACTACAAGAAATGGTAGCATGTAAAGCCTTTAACAAATCCATACCCAGCAAATTTTCACTACATCCAGTCGTGAGAATCAAAGGAGCATCCATATGAGCTGGACTGAGATCCAGCAGGAGCGGCTTACAGACGGGGTTGGTGACAGGGACCCCAGAAAAACCCACTGAGACATTGAGAGAGCCAGAAAGGGGTGCCACCGGTTTCAAGGTGTGCGCAACAGAGAATCTAGTAGCCCCGGTGTCTAGGAGAAACTTCTTTTTATCCCCTGCAACTGACATCCGGACATAAAGACCTCGCTGATCCACAGGAATCGGCACTCTTACATTACCCCTTTCCTGGCTTTCCGATGGCTGGTAGAAACCTGTCTCATCGGTCTCATCAGTCTCATCATAATCATCGTTAAAGTAGGTCCTAGTGGCCTCATACCCGTTGTCAAATCTGTTAACTGTACCCTGGGGCAGACCCATACGGGGTCGAACATTAGGATCTGGTGCACGCCTCTGCCTAGGAGGTCCCATATTTCCTTCCCTTTGGGTTCGGACCTAGTTTTTCCTGACTGAATATTCTGGGCTAATACCAGGCATTCACTAACCCAGTGGCCATAAGCCTTACAGTAGGCACACTGGTCTTTATCAACTGGACCTGCCGAACTGATGGACTTCTGTAAAGGAGACTGAAGGGGGTGCTGGGGCAGCCTCTGGAACTGGTCCGAAGGCGGACCTTGGCCTCTAGCATTTTGTCCCCGGGGTGGATAAGCTTGTTGTAACAAAACTTTCGTTTTAAGGTCCTTGTTCTTCCTAACCTCTTTGTCGTTATCTTCGTTCTCTCTATTCTCATGATATTGGGTCATGGCAAGGATGCCTGCCATAGTCTGAGCTGACCACGTACTCTCAACCTTCTTAAGGCGGGCCGAGAGATCCGGTAATAAATTAGATACAAATTTATCAATAAACACTGAACCCGAGCCCGAGGCTCTAGGGTCCAATCCACTGTGACTTTTGTACTCAGTTTCGAAGCGGGTGAAAATATCAGCTACAGACTCATCCTTACGTTGTTTACATGCATTTATCTTATTCCAATTAACAGCTATTTCGGGCAAAAGGGTCTTCATGAGTTGCAACAGATGGCCTGGGAGAGCCAGAATAGCCGGATCAGGCTTAGTCCCTCCCTCTCTGTCATTCTCCATCCTCTCAAAGTCGGTCCAGTCACCATGCAAAGCGGCATTATGGTTGGCATGGCGTATTTTGTCCCATATGTCGGGTGGTACTACTGACCCGAACAATAAGTCAATAGCATCTAAGGTAAGGACACCAGAGGAAACAATCTTACCTAATTCCTGATAGTAAAGAGCTGGATTCTTACGGGGGTCTGGTAATTGGGATTTCAATTGAAGAACATCCGCTCTTTTCCATGGGACATGCACCCACATCCAATGCCAGTGGGTTGGGGCTGCTCCAACACCCTGGTTATTGGCGAGCACTGCAGGGATAAAGACGGGAGCTGTCTCTCTCATAGGCATGGCTTTGTCATTCGGAGGTGGCGGAAAAGCCGTTGTGTCTCTGAACGCAATCATGGTAACAAGGGCTTCATGCATATCATCTCCCTGAACATGACCCTTGGCAATAGTTAGTTTTAAATCAATCAGTCCCCAGGGAGTATCTATGAACAATGCTTCGTATCTTTTCATTATAAGTGTGCACATATACTCGGCCATGTCTGTTTGTTGTATGGCCGTCCATTGTCTAAACGTCGGCCAGATATCTTTAACGCCATAAATATTACCATTATTTATCCAAAGTGCACATTGGTTTCGCATAGCGTCCCTTTCACTACCCCAAGCGAGTTCAGCAGACCTCAAAGACTCCTTTCTAGGGGTACCGAAGAATCCAAACAGGGTATTGGGCATAAGAGAGGACCATCTCGTTCGGTCCGGAGTGGCATAAGGGTCACCAACGGGGGTACCAATAGACTGATTATCAAGCAGACGGGAATGTATGGTTGGGGTTGGGTCAATAGGTGGGGCGGTATGAACTGTTGGAGGGAGGGATGCTGGCAGGATGACGGGAGTCAAAGGATCAGGCAGTAGTACAATGGGTGAGGCAGCCTGAACCACCACTGGTGGGGGTGGAGCGTTAGGAACATTTTGAGGAAGAGCGGGATACATAGGAGCCGGAGCATAGGCAGGAGGTGGACCTCGAAGAATAGCGTTCAACAATGAGTCTCCCTCTTCTCCTTCAAGCTCAAGGTCCCTGGGAGAACGAGCGGAGTAACATTTTGTCGCCTTAGCCCTATGATGCCTATCTGCCATTTCAACCCTTCCTGAACCTTATTTTCTAAATGCGCTTTCGCATTATCAGCCATAGACATCCTCTCTTTCTTTTTATTCAATGCTTGCTTTTTTCTCATTCTATGATCTATTTCTTTCCTCCACAACGCGGTGGCGTCAAACATCGCTTCACAAGACCGTTTGCGGAACAGCTGCTCCTCCAGGCTCAAAAGGGCCTGGAGATCAAAGGAGCCAAACTGTGGCCACTGTAATTCAACATTGCTTTGTTTCGTATATTTTACCCATAAGGAAGAAAACATGATAGCAGATGGCCCATATTTAACATACATCTCATAACTTGGAGTTCCTTCTGGAGGAAGCGGGCAGACTGCCTCCAGAAGGGAGTCCTCTGTACATACGCAACAACATAACTTTCGGAACTTACTACTGACTGGCATATTTTTTACTTCAGGCAGACAACAGTGGGAGAAAAACCCTCACGTCACTGGCTTGGCTTTTGCAAAAGTCAATACAGACAGAAAACAGAGCACAAGTGGTGGATGATCAGTCCACCCTTACCCGAAAATGTTGTTCTCTTCTGCAGACGTAGGCACAAGTCCAGATCCAGACAGAGACTGCACTTAAGGGGATGCCAGCGGGACACAGTCAGGTGGCCCAGACCGGATGGGGAAGACCGTGTGCAAGACTTCTGGTCTACCGGACTCAAAATGGTCCCTCGGGTAGGGTACCTCCGTCGGACTTCCACCACGGGCACCCTCACGACCACCGGGCCAGACCTACGTCTCCGTGGTGTCCTGTTCAGGTGCCATTTGTAGAACCAAGAAAAGCCCACCTCAAGGAGGAGTGGGGGCTTGGCGGTGCAGGAATCACCTGAGTCTACTCTTACCTTCCTTATATAATAAAGTGGACCCGGAAACCTTCGTCTGCAGAGAGAACCACCTTTATTACAATGGCCCGGGCTATGAAACAGAGTCCCAAGCTAGTCAGAGACAAAACCCAGGAGGCTGCTACTTTACTCCACAGCGAACAAGCCTTATATACATTTTTACTCCACTCTTTTGGCATTCAGTCCATTGTTGAATCAGGGCGGTGTTTGCAGTTGATAACCTGATCAAGACGATGTTTGTAGTTGATGACCTGATCAAGGCGGTGTTTTGTAGACCATTGTTCAATCAGCTTGATCAAGGCTCGGCATTCAGATCATTGTTCAATCAGCTTGATCAAGGCTCGGTCAGTCAGACCATTGTCCAGATAACCTGATCAAGGTGTCAAGGATGTTTACCAAGCAGGAAGCAGAAGATGAAAAACAAGCTTGTTTACACAGGGCGTAGGTGTCTCATGGCTTTCTGGTGATAATTTGGCTAACTGCAAAGAACAGAGGGACTTGGGTATGCGATAGTTTTGAGCGTCAGCAGAAATGGAGGCTGTAGGCAGGGTTTTGTCATGAGATGGCAAGGAATGGAGGAATGTAAGGAAATTAATAGAACCTAGTAAAAACTCATTTTCTTCACATGACCACATAGAAAGGGCACACATGTATAAAGAAGATAATATATTGATATTTAAAGTTGCATTGTATAAACTCAGACTTTCAAGAGTTGCTGTACATGAAGCTAATTTATTTGTGTATTTTTAAACCTCAATTGTTTAAAAAAAGTTTTATATTTTCCTTAATATTTCAATAATGAAGCACTTGTAGATAAAATGGTTATGATAATATTCACATATATATATATATATATAGATATTTTTTTAACCGTATATAATATATACATGTGTTAAGCAGACTTAAAGAATATCTATATGGTTTAAAAAACCTAGTCATTATACATATTTGCTCAAAGACATGCACATATCTAGATACATACATGTAATCAAATTGTAAACGTTTACATACACAGAGATATAATGTACATGAGTGTTTGAGTATGGTGGGTATGTCGTAAAGAGCCAACTCTTGAGTAGTCTTCTGAAGATAAGATAGTTATTAATGGATCTTATGTTTGGGGTAATGAATTCCATAGTTTGGCTGCTTGAACAGAGAAAGATGTACCACTTATGGATTTTTCTTCTATGGTGGGGTTTTGAGGCAAGGTGCCAGTCTTGAGCGCAGGTTCCTCTGCTGAATGTATTTGGTGATTTAATTCCTAATGAAAAGCAGTCCTGGTCTATGTATTGCTTTGTGGGTGATACAAAGCAGCTTGAAGGTAAATCTTATGGCAACCGGTAACCAATTTAGGGCCCTCGTGGCAGGGGATAGGTAGGCTTGTGGCATTAGGAGTAGTAGGAGTAGTCTGGCAGCAGAGTTCTGAATCCGTTGTAGTCTTTTCACAGTTAATAAAGATGATCCATGGTAGAGGCCATTTGGCGTAATCAAGTTTAGACAGTACAAGATACTGTTAGTAGCATGGACCTTGTATGAAAATCCCAGGTGGGGGAAAATGCGTCAAATTATTTTCAAAGTGATAAAGCTTGATCTTTTTAATTTGTCCACATGGGCATTCATAAATAAATTAAGTATAAATGGCCGCACACTGCTCGTCATACCAGCAAGTTGCCCCATGGAACTATGGGCGATGTAGTAGCGACGGCGAGTACGCCTATGCTACGAAGTGTAAGAAATAAGTATGTGTCGCATTAGCCATCCCTGGACACGTGTTTCGAGGTAGTTGCCTCTCGTCAGCAGGGAGTAGGTAAGTGTAGAGGGGTGCCGTGTAGACTGCCTGCAATTAAAAATAGGTAAAGTACCTTTCAAGGCGCGCAGGTGCCGGTCAAAGACTCGTCAGTCCGGTAGCTCAGGAGAGCCGTAATGAATTAGGTATAAATGGCCGCACACTGCTCGTCATACCAGCAAGTTGCCCCATGGAACTATGGGCGATGTAGTAGCGACGGCGAGTACGCCTATGCTACGAAGTGTAAGAAATAAGTATGTGTCGCATTAGCCATCCCTGGACACGTGTTTCGAGGTAGTTGCCTCTCGTCAGCAGGGAGTAGGTAAGTGTAGAGGGGTGCTGTGTAGACTGCCTGCAATTAAAAATAGGTAAAGTACCTTTCAAGGCGCGCAGGTGCCGGTCAAAGACTCGTCAGTCCGGTAGCTCAGGAGAGCCGTAATGAATTAGGTATAAATGGCCGCACACTGCTCGTCATACCAGCAAGTTGCCCCATGGAACTATGGGCGATGTAGTAGCGACGGCGAGTACGCCTATGCTACGAAGTGTAAGAAATAAGTATGTGTCGCATTAGCCATCCCTGGACACGTGTTTCGAGGTAGTTGCCTCTCGTCAGCAGGGAGTAGGTAAGTGTAGAGGGGTGCCGTGTAGACTGCCTGCAATTAAAAATAGGTAAAGTACTTTTCAAGGCGCGCAGGTGCCGGTCAAAGACTCGTCAGTCCGGTAGCTCAGGAGAGCCGTAATGAATTAGGTATAAATGGCCGCACACTGCTCGTCATACCAGCAAGTTGCCCCATGGAACTATGGGCGATGTAGTAGCGACGGCGAGTACGCCTATGCTACGAAGTGTAAGAAATAAGTATGTGTCGCATTAGCCATCCCTGGACACGTGTTTCGAGGTAGTTGCCTCTCGTCAGCAGGGAGTAGGTAAGTGTAGAGGGGTGCCGTGTAGACTGCCTGCAATTAAAAATAGGTAAAGTACCTTTCAAGGCGCGCAGGTGCCGGTCAAAGACTCGTCAGTCCGGTAGCTCAGGAGAGCCGTAATGAATTAGGTATAAATGGCCGCACACTGCTCGTCATGCCAGCAAGTTGCCCCATGGAACTATGGGCGATGTAGTAGCGACGGCGAGTACGCCTATGCTACGAAGTGTAAGAAATAAGTATGTGTCGCATTAGCCATCCCTGGACACGTGTTTCGAGGTAGTTGCCTCTCGTCAGCAGGGAGTAGGTAAGTGTAGAGGGGTGCCGTGTAGACTGCCTGCAATTAAAAATAGGTAAAGTACCTTTCAAGGCGCGCAGGTGCCGGTCAAAGACTCGTCAGTCCGGTAGCTCAGGAGAGCCGTAATGAATTAGGTATAAATGGCCGCACACTGCTCGTCATACCAGCAAGTTGCCCCATGGAACTATGGGCGATGTAGTAGCGACGGCGAGTACGCCTATGCTACGAAGTGTAAGAAATAAGTATGTGTCGCATTAGCCATCCCTGGACACGTGTTTCGAGGTAGTTGCCTCTCGTCAGCAGGGAGTAGGTAAGTGTAGAGGGGTGCCGTGTAGACTGCCTGCAATTAAAAATAGGTAAAGTACCTTTCAAGGCGCGCAGGTGCCGGTCAAAGACTCGTCAGTCCGGTAGCTCAGGAGAGCCGTAATGCATTAGGTATAAATGACCGCACACTGCTCGTCATACCAGCAAGTTGCCCCATGGAACTATGGGCGATGTAGTAGCGACGGCGAGTACGCCTATGCTACGAAGTGTAAGAAATAAGTATGTGTCGCATTAGCCATCCCTGGACACGTGTTTCGAGGTAGTTGCCTCTCGTCAGCAGGGAGTAGGAAAGTGTAGAGGGGTGCCGTGTAGACTGCCTGCAATTAAAAATAGGTAAAGTACCTTTCAAGGCGCGCAGGTGCCGGTCAAAGACTCGTCAGTCCGGTAGCTCAGGAGAGCCGTAATGAATTAGGTATAAATGGCCGCACACTGCTCGTCATACCAGCAAGTTGCCCCATGGAACTATGGGCGATGTAGTAGCGACGGCGAGTACGCCTATGCTACGAAGTGTAAGAAATAAGTATGTGTCGCATTAGCCATCCCTGGACACGTGTTTCGAGGTAGTTGCCTCTCGTCAGCAGGGAGTAGGTAAGTGTAGAGGGGTGCCGTGTAGACTGCCTGCAATTAAAAATAGGTAAAGTACTTTTCAAGGCGCGCAGGTGCCGGTCAAAGACTCGTCAGTCCGGTAGCTCAGGAGAGCCGTAATGAATTAGGTATAAATAGCCGCACACTGCTCGTCATACCAGCAAGTTGCCCCATGGAACTATGGGCGATGTAGTAGCGACGGCGAGTACGCCTATGCTACAAAGTGTAAGAAATAAGTATGTGTCGCATTAGCCATCCCTGGACACGTGTTTCGAGGTAGTTGCCTCTCGTCAGCAGGGAGTAGGTAAGTGTAGAGGGGTGCCGTGTAGATTGCCTGCAATTAAAAATAGGTAAAGTACCTTTCAAGGCGCCCAGGTGCCGGTCAAAGACTCGTCAGTCCGGTAGCTCAGGAGAGCCGTAATGAATTAGGTATAAATGGCCGCACACTGCTCGTCATACCAGCAAGTTGCCCCATGGAACTATGGGCGATGTAGTAGCGACGGCGAGTACGCCTATGCTACGAAGTGTAAGAAATAAGTATGTGTTGCATTAGCCATCCCTGGACACGTGTTTCGAGGTAGTTGCCTCTCGTCAGCAGGGAGTAGGTAAGTGTAGAGGGGTGCCGTGTAGACTGCCTGCAATTAAAAATAGGTAAAGTACCTTTCAAGGCGCGCAGGTGCCGGTCAAAGACTCGTCAGTCCGGTAGCTCAGGAGAGCCGTAATGAATTAGGTATAAATGGCCGCACACTGCTCGTCATACCAGCAAGTTGCCCCATGGAACTATGGGCGATGTAGTAGCGACGGCGAGTACGCCTATGCTACGAAGTGTAAGAAATAAGTATGTGTCGCATTAGCCATCCCTGGACACGTGTTTCGAGGTAGTTGCCTCTCGTCAGCAGGGAGTAGGTAAGTGTAAAAGGGTGCCGTGTAGACTGCCTGCAATTAAAAATAGGTAAAGTACCTTTCAAGGCGCGCAGGTGCCGGTCAAAGACTCGTCAGTCCGGTAGCTCAGGGGAGCCGTAATGAATTAGGTATAAATGGCCGCACACTGCTCGTCATACCAGCAAGTTGCCCCATGGAACTATGGGCGATGTAGTAGCGACGGCGAGTACGCCTATGCTACGAAGTGTAAGAAATAAGTATGTGTCGCATTAGCCATCCCTGGACACGTGTTTCGAGGTAGTTGCCTCTCGTCAGCAGGGAGTAGGTAAGTGTAGAGGGGTGCCGTGTAGACTGCCTGCAATTAAAAATAGGTAAAGTACCTTTCAAGGCGCGCAGGTGCCGGTCAAAGACTCGTCAGTCCGGTAGCTCAGGAGAGCCGTAATGAATTAGGTATAAATGGCCGCACACTGCTCGTCATACCAGCAAGTTGCCCCATGGAACTATGGGCGATGTAGTAGCGACGGCGAGTACGCCTATGCTACGAAGTGTAAGAAATAAGTATGTGTCGCATTAGCCATCCCTGGACACGTTTTTCGAGGTAGTTGCCTCTCGTCAGCAGGGAGTAGGTAAGTGTAGAGGGGTGCCGTGTAGACTGCCTGCAATTAAAAATAGGTAAAGTACCTTTCAAGGCGCGCAGGTGCCGGTCAAAGACTCGTCAGTCCGGTAGCTCAGGAGAGCCGTAATGAATTAGGTATAAATGGCCGCACACTGCTCGTCATACCAGCAAGTTGCCCCATGGAACTATGGGCGATGTAGTAGCGACGGCGAGTACGCCTATGCTACGAAGTGTAAGAAATAAGTATGTGTCGCATTAGCCATCCCTGGACACGTGTTTCGAGGTAGTTGCCTCTCGTCAGCAGGGAGTAGGTAAGTGTAGAGGGGTGCCGTGTAGACTGCCTGCAATTAAAAATAGGTAAAGTACCTTTCAAGGCGCGCAGGTGCCGGTCATAGACTCGTCAGTCCGGTAGCTAAGGAGAGCCGTAATGAATTAGGTATAAATGGCCGCACACTGCTCGTCATACCAGCAAGTTGCCCCATGGAACTATGGGCGTTGTAGTAGCGACGGCGAGTACGCCTATGCTACGAAGTGTAAGAAATAAGTATGTGTCGCATTAGCCATCCCTGGACACGTGTTTCGAGGTAGTTGCCTCTCGTCAGCAGGGAGTAGGTAAGTGTAGAGGGGTGCCGTGTAGACTGCCTGCAATTAAAAATAGGTAAAGTACCGTTCAAGGCGCGCAGGTGCCGGTCAAAGACTCGTCAGTCCGGTAGCTCAGGAGAGCCATAATGAATTAGGTATAAATGGCCGCACACTGCTCGTCATACCAGCAAGTTGCCCCATGGAACTATGGGCGATGTAGTAGCGACGGCGAGTACGCCTATGCTACGAAGTGTAAGAAATAAGTATGTATCGCATTAGCCATCCCTGGACACGTGTTTCGAGGTAGTTGCCTCTCTGCTGACGAGAGGCAACTACCTCGAAACACGTGTCCAGGGATGGCTAATGCGACACATACATATTCATACACTTCGTAGCATAGGCTTAGTCGCCTTCGCTACTACATCGTCCACAGTTCCTTGGGGCAACTTGCTGGTGTGACGAGCAGTGTGCGGCCATTTATACCTGATACATTACGGCTCTCCTGAGCCAGCGGACTGAGGAGTCTTTGACCAGAACCTGCACGCCGTGAAAGGTACTTTACCTGTTTTTAATTGCTGGCAGTCCACGCGGCACCCTTCTACACTTACCTACTCCCTGCTGACGAGAGGCAACTACCTCGAAACACGTGTCCAGGGATGGCTAATGCGACACATACATATTCATACACTTCGTAGCATAGGCGTAGTCGCCTTCGCTACTACATCGTCCACAGTTCCTTGGGGCAACTTGCTGGTGTGACGAGCAGTGTGTGGCCATTTATACCTGATACATTACGGCTCTCCTGAGCCAGCGGACTGACGAGTCTTTGACCAGCACCTGCGCGCCGTGAAAGGTACTTTACCTGATTTAATTGCTGGCAGTCCACGCGGCACCCCTCTACACTTACCTACTCCCTGCTGACGAGAGGCAACTACCTCGAAACACGTGTCCAGGGATGGCTAATGCGACACATACATATTCATACACTTCGTAGCATAGGCGTAGTCGCCTTCGCTACTACATCGTCCACAGTTCCTTGGGGCAACTTGCTGGTGTGACGAGCAGTGTGCGACCATTTATACCTGATACATTACGGCTCTCCTGAGCCAGCGGACTGACGAGTCTTTGACCAGCACCTGCGCGCCGTGAAAGGTACTTTACCTGTTTTTAATTGCTGGCAGTCCACGCGGCACCCCTCTACACTTACCTACTCCCTGCTGACGAGAGGCAACTACCTCGAAACACGTGTCCAGGGATGGCTAATGCGACACATACATATTCATACACTTCGTAGCATAGGCGTAGTCGCCTTCGCTACTACATCGTCCACAGTTCCTTGGGGCAACTTGCTGGTGTGACGAGCAGTGTGCGGCCATTTATACCTGATACATTACGGCTCTCCTGAGCCAGCGGACTGACGAGTCTTTGACCAGCACCTGCGCGCCGTGAAAGGTACTTTACCTGTTTTTAATTGCTGGCAGTCCACGCGGCACCCCTCTACACTTACCTACTCCCTGCTGACGAGAGGCAACTACCTCGAAACACGTGTCCAGGGATGGCTAATGCGACACATACATATTCATACACTTCGTAGCATAGGCGTAGTCGCCTTCGCTACTACATCGTCCACAGTTCCTTGGGGCAACTTGCTGGTGTGACGAGCAGTGTGCGGCCATTTATACCTGATACATTACGGCTCTCCTGAGCCAGCGGACTGACGAGTCTTTGACCAGCACCTGCGCGCCGTGAAAGGTACTTTACCTGTTTTTAATTGCTGGCAGTCCACGCGGCACCCCTCTACACTTACCTACTCCCTGCTGACGAGAGGCAACTACCTCGAAACACATGTCCAGGGATGGCTAATGCGACACATACATATTCATACACTTCGTAGCATAGGCGTAGTTGCCTTCGCTACTACATCGTCCACAGTTCCTTGGGGCAACTTGCTGGTGTGACGAGCAGTGTGCGGCCATTTATACCTGATACATTACGGCTCTCCTGAGCCAGCGGATTGACGAGTCTTTGACCAGCACCTGCGCGCCGTGAAAGGTACTTTACCTGTTTTTAATTGCTGGCAGTCCACGCGGCACCCCTCTACACTTACCTACTCCCTGCTGACGAGAGGCAACTACCTCGAAACACGTGTCCAGGGATGGCTAATGCGACAGATACATATTCATACACTTCGTAGCATAGGCGTAGTCGCCTTCGCTACTACATCGTCCACAGTTCCTTGGGGCAACTTGCTGGTGTGACGAGCAGTGTGCGGCCATTCATACCTGATGCATTCATAAATAACTTGGAGTATATACTAATTTCAAGGTTTCATACTTCCTTAGATACTTTAGGAGGTGGTCCCAGATAGTCAGGCCAGGTGCAGAGTGGGTCATAATCTTTCCAATTTCCACATGTGAGTATTTCAGTTTTGGAAGCATTCAATTTGGAAGGGCTCCATGTCATCCAACGGCTCTGAGGCAACTGAAGATTTTTGAGTTTCCAATGTCTTTGGGGCTTTCCATTTTAAGTAGTACTTGTGTGAAATCTGCATGTGAGCTAAAATTCATTGATGATTGCGAGTAATGACTTCACGTACATGTTGAAAAGAATTGGTGAGATGATAGAGCCTTGAGGGAACCTTGCTTTTGTGAAGAATGGTTTGGATGAGAAAGGGAGAGTATGGAAAACATTTGTGCTGTCTTGAAGGTAGTTTGTGATCCAGTCAAGAGTAGTCTCTTCTATGCCTGCTTCCTAGAGTCTTTGTATTAGGGTGTCATGGTCAATTGCGTTGAAGGCAGCTGAGAGGTACAAGAGAAGTAGAGCAGCAACCCTGTTCCAGTCTACTGTGTTTTTATGGTCATCCCAGATGGCAATGAGGGCAGATTCTGTTCCTCTTCCTAGGCGAAATCCAGTATGGTAGTCTGAAAGTATGGCGTTATCTTCTCTGAATTGTGACTTTAGGGCAAATGCTGCTCCACCTATCAGTTTGCCCAGGAAAGGTCCATTTAGAATTGCTTTGTAGTTGTTAAGGTCATGCAGGTCCAGGTTTGTTTTCTTCAATAATGGGTGTATGTATGCATTGTTTAGGTCTTCTGGAAGGATTCCCATAGTTAAGGAATTATTGATGATTCTTCTGACTGTTGTGGCAGCGGAGGTAGATAAAAGAACGTTCTTGAAAATTTGTGGTGGACAAGGGTCAGAAGGTAAGACAGAAGGTCTACTTGCCTTGACCAGATCCACAACTTAATTTTGTGATATTTGTTTGAAGGAATACAGAGGCTGGGTTAGCCTATGCTTGGAGGGGATTTTTGGGAAATCGGTTGGTGCTGTTGGTTTTCCTTTGTTTTAAATAGGAGTTCCAACGTGTCTGCTTAGGTTGTGTAATGATTTGCCAGTTTGCCAGTGAATTCTTGAGTCATGGGATGAGTTCAGCTGTGCCGGCAGGAGGGGTAAAGGGTCAACTTCTTGCCCGTAACGCGAACGCATATGCTCATATCGAGAAGCGTGTTTGGCTAATAAGTGGTCACCAATGCAAGTGCCCTTCATTAAATAATGTGCCGGCCTTTTAACCAAAGCTTTGAGCTCGTATGTGGACTCTTATGTCTGCTTTCTAGTATGAACTGCCTTGTTAGCCCCGAGTATCGTCCTTAGTATAGACGATAGAAAGGGGAAAAAGCACTAACTTCTTGCTTGTATTGCAAACATATATCTTGCTATCGGGAAGAGGGGGTTGCTAATTAGCAGTTCTTTATGGAAGCGGCTCTAATTTAAGATTGTACAGCTTTTGAAATCAAAGTCTTTGCCCGCTACTAACATATAAAGAGCGGTGGCTGACATGAGAAAAGTTAGCGAAAAGAGTGAAAATGCACTGTTTATATTTAAAACATGTTTATGTACAGTAGGAAACAGTTTGGGTCATTGTTAGCACTGAACATAAGCGTCGTAGTTCTGAGAAAGGGCAGCCCATTCCAACAAACTCAGGAATACAAATTTTTTAAAAATAAAAATGTAAAAATAGAATAACAGCTACTTACACATATATAAGTACGGCACCAAAATGAAAATCAGTATCCTATAGACAGATTAGGAGTTATGATAAACATCTCAATCTGAATACATTTCTTCTTCTTAACTAAGACTCCTTTTTCTTGATAGTAAAAATAACCTCTGCCATATAATAACAATGGACCCTGTTTAACCGCGAACATTTAACTTATCCACAACGGAGACGACCAAATAAATAAAGGACAACAAAGTGTTTAGAAGGTAAAATAATAAGGAAAAACATAAGAAATGTCTCCACTTTAGCTAAAACAAATAGATGTAATATGAACCTATTGCTGTCTATTATGCTGTTACAGCGACCACCACAGTTGGAGCACTAACAAATAATGGACCGCCAATGAATGATTGGAAATAAAAGAGAAATAAGAATATGGGCGTGCCAGTGTGAAAAGGAATTTAGCCAGATAAAGACTAAATGGTTAGTCACACCATCTTGGAACATCTCACAAGAACAGAAATAGGACATGTGGGCTATAAGCTGCTAAACACTTTAGCTTAGGATGGTATATAAGGAGATATGGCCTTTTCATGAGAAGAGATTTTCTTTTGTTTTCCAATTTTCCTTTCTTTCTTTCACAAACCTCAGTTTGATGCACGGTGTGGTACTTTGGATATGGAAACCTTTACCTTTGATCTGACTATCAACTGTAGAGCAGTAGAAACCAACCATTCTCTTGTAAATGAAACTGTTTAAGGGCATTATGAATAATCTGCATCCCTTTTTTTAATTTTAGCTCCCCTACCTAACCTCCGCTGCATTAAAACTTAAGAGAGCAAGTGGTCCTGAAGAAGGTGGTTTGAACTACATGTATCCACTGAAACGTGCGTCGGCCTGATTTTTTCCAGCAGGCTGCATAACCATGGACATTAATGAAGAATTTTCACCATGAGTTCTCAGATGCAAGCAATTTCTAAGCTGGAAAACTATGAATATTGTGATGTGTCTATGAGTATGTTTGGTATGCTTTGATTGTATGTGATGTTGTACAAATGTGAATTTGGTATGGGGACACATTTGAATGTGTTGTTTTGTAAGTATTTATTGTATTAATTATGTCAAATATGTATATTCAATAGAAGTACAACAATGTTTCACTACTTCTGAGTTATTGTACATACAGACATAGAAAAAACTATGGTTCCACTACTTAACAAATGTAATTGAAAAAATAAGATTGAAAAAATAGATAGAGTTAACAATACATTTAAAAAAAAAGAAATGAATGTATTTTTTTGTTAGATTTTTTCTTATATTGGTTAATCAAGGGATAGTCCAATAGAGCCCGCTGTGGCAAAAATTCAATTAGCGTTGGTCGAGTGGGAGGTGCACGTATATGTATATGAATTCCTTACGTGCATTTAGGTTTATCAAATTCAGTGTGAATTTGATAAAATTCTTTATTTGCACATTTAACATTTTGAATTCTGTCGCAATAGTACCTTTTTTTTTTAGTTTTTTTGATTGTTGATTTGTATATTCTGTTCAGTTTGCGTAGGTGAATTTTGTCTTGATTGTTGTTTGTTTTGAGCCAGGTATGTTGCAGCTTTCTAATTTGTTGTTTTACCTTTTTTAGTTGAGTATTTCTCCAAGGTTCTTGTTTTCTATTGTCCTGTGTTGTTGTTCTTAGTGGTATTAAGATATCAAAAGCTTTTTAATAGAATTTATTGTGTCTAGATCTGTGTTGGGTGTTAGTTGTGTTTCTAAGTATTCAAAATTGAGTTTGTTACACAGTCGAATGATGGATACATGTAAGGTGGTCCCGGGTGTGTTGATTTGTGATGTTTTATGTTAGAAAGCTACCAAATGGTGGTCTGACCATGTGACTGGAGTAATCCTTTGAAAGGTAACTAGATCTGGATTTGCAGAATTGACTTCTAGAATGTGTCCAGCAATGTGTGTGGGATTTGTGTACGATCTGATTTAGGTTCACTGTGACTAGGCCAGTGATGATAGTTTTTGGATGGGACATATTGGGTTTGTCAAATCAAATGTTTAGGTCACCAAGAATGCATAGGTTGGAGTGTAGTGTTATAAGGTTTGAACCTAAGTCTAGAAATGTGTCTGGAAATGTTGCATTGCTAGGTGGAGGTCTCTAAAGGAGGAGGAAGGTTGTGTGTCAGTGAGTAGGTCGCAGACATGGTGCCTGTTTTTAGAAAGTGATCACGTATTTATTAGTATGCAGTTTAGAGATTGTGTTTGGTGGTGGAGTGACTTTGCTTTCTAGAAGAGTGAGCAGTATTTTTGTAATTTGTTGGTGGTGTGTCAGTGCTGGCATTGACTGTATGAGGGTAGCAATAGTGTTGTTTTTCTATAATGTATTCCTCGTCTAGCAGGCTTAGAAGGAATTTTGTTGAGTCTGTATAGGTGGTGGAGATGGTGGTTGAGAGTGAGTTGGTGAGCTGTGTTGTTTTTGTGGAGTAGCTTTTTTGTGTAATAGACATGGAGATGTGAAGTTGTGAAGAGTGGCGTTGTTTATTTTGTTTGCGTCTGTTTAGGGTGGAAGGCATATGGGTTAGGGGTGGTGGAGCATGTAGGTCATGTTTTAAGGCTCTAAACTGTACAAGGGATGAGAAGCGATTGAATGAGAGGTAAGTTGGTGTATTTGTGGTAGATGTTGGTGAAGATTGAACATTTGGGAATAAAGATGGTTTAGGATGTGTGTCATTTGTGTGGTCATGAGGATAAGAGTGGGTGTATGTTTCTACTTTGTGACAGAATACACTATGAAGTTATGTGTGTGTGAAACTGTGATGTGCTGGTGTGTGTGTGTTATGTTTTGTTTTTGTGGAGTAGTGAGAGGAGCTATTGATGTGGTTTTCTGAGAAGGATTTGTATGTAAATTACTGTTGGTGAGTGGAAGGTGAATGGTAAAGGGGTAGTGATGTGTTTTAGAAAAAGAGTGTATGCGGTGTTTGAGAGGGGATGGACAAGAGCTATGAGTGTGTGTTAGATTTGATAGCTGGAAGAGATAATATGTGTGGTGGAATAGAATGGTAAATTGTTTTGTTCTGTGTTTTTGGGAAAAAGTGTTGGTGGGCAATATGATGGAGGGTTGAGTATATGTTTGGTGGTGAAAGAAAGGGGTCTGTTAGGAGCAAGGAGAGGGTTGAGCTGGTGTTTTGTATGAGCAGGAAGTGTGTGTCTGGATGAATAAAAGTTATGTATAATGTGGCTTTGTATTGTGTTGGTGATGTGTGGATTTGCTAGTGGTATAGGACCGAGTGGTGTTTTGTGTGAAAGTAAAGGTGCCATTGTGTGGAAGTTGGGGTAGAAGGGTGTATAGGTGTAATTTATGGGGTTTTGTACTGGTTGTTGAGAAACTAAAATGTGGTTCATGTTTGTTTGTGGCAAGGGAGTAGAGTGTATTTGCTGAGAGAGTGTTGCTATGTTTGTGGATGTGGATGGCTTACAGTGCTGCTGGTGAATGGGAAAAAAGGCAGCATTTCTGGCCCTAGGCCCAAGCTGACCCGAACAGTCCCAAACAGGCAACTGCCCTTGACCTCTCTGCCCTTAGCCTTGACTCCCAGGCGGTGATACCTTGTGACCTAAGATTAAATAGCCCTAGGTCAGGTGACCTTTGGCCAATGGGAAACCTAACCTTAACTAATCACAACCCTAGCTCTAAACCCTAGAGCTAATCGGATACCTGGTACTAAGAACCAACCACAGCCCTAGCCCTATTAGCCAATCAAAATCCAGGCCCTAAGCCCTGGGTCCAATAGAAACCCTAGCCCTAGGAACCAATCAGAACCATAGTCCTAAGAGCTAATCAGATCTCAAATCCTATCCCTAGGACCAATAGAAACCCTAGAAGTAGGAACCAATCAGAACCCTAGCCTTAACTGCCAATCAGAGCTGAAACCCTAAGCCCTAAGTCAATAGAAACCCTTGACCTAGGAGCCAATCAGAGCATGAATGAAACAACCAGTAAAAAAACGTATATAAGGGACAAGTGACCTTAAGATCAGACTGGTGGGAAGGGGACAGGGAGGTGCTCCTGAAGTCAGAATCTCTGTGGATATAGATAGGCTCAATCCACACTTTGTAGTTCCTGTTCAACTCTGCAGGTAAGGGCCAATTATGTAAAAAAAAAAAATACTGCTGTTCGCGTACTTCAACAAATCACTTTTTCTAGCCAAAAATGAGTGCTACATATAATTTCCAAACACAATTTAAACCATAAAGTAGATTCAGCGGTCCCTAAAACGCACTCTGCTTAGCCTCTGAGATCTATTTTGCCTTTTGTACCTTGTAAGACAAGGGGTTGCAGGGTTGATGGCCTTTTACAGGCCTTAGCACAGTATATGGGAAAACTAAGAGAGAAATGTAAACAGTCATGGGCAGAAAAAACCAGCAGTTTTTACATACAAAATGAACAGAAACCAAGAGGTAAAATTAAACAGTCACATGTAGAGGAAAAAGCAGTTTTAAAGTTGTAAGAACACACAGCACAAAGTCTGTGTTCTTACCAAATTCTTTGTCTTTTGCTCATCAGAGGCTAGGGCCACAAAAAGGAGGTGGCTGTCTTGAGGTTCCCTCCACAAACTTTAAGCAATGTGATAAGTACGATTTGTGTTGTTGGGTTGCCACAACGAGACTTATTCCAGTATCTTATTATTATCACTTGCATCCCCAAAAATTTGCAAATTTGACAAAATGTTGAGAAAAGCAGGATCCGCCAAGAATGTTGGGAACCATGAAAGGTCTTCTTCCCTTCACTGCAGCGGTCAATGACACTTAGTTTGCTATTACAGACATTTACCTTTGTGTACAAGATTACAAAATGAAATCCATTATGACTGTTTATCATTGTTTAATTACCAAATTGAGATATTTGTGCATCTTCAGCCTACGTTGCTTTTGCTCTCTTGTTCACCAGGTCTCCTACAAAGGCCCAGGCCTCGTTCTGTCTTTTGAGTCACTTTCTCTAATTCTTGCTCTTTCCTCAATTAATAGGATGCACGTCTTCTTGTGAGCTACATAGTCTTTGTTGCATTCAGGCCCTTGCCTACTCGGTAATGACTTGCCTATCTGGAGTTCTTCATTGACCGTATATCTTCTTCTCTTCCAGGGGTCCCTGGTATAGGCAACCACCATTCGTATTAAACATTAATAGTAATTTCATACTTTTTGTCTTTCTACTGCCAATATGCTGCATTGGCCATTGGACTTTAATTTTTTTTATCCATGAGTATATGTGCATTCCAACATAAAAAGGACATCCTTGGAATTTCTTATGAACACGTTAAATGTCAAATGTCAGATGTTAAAATGCATCTCTTCCTCAAGCCACATTTTGTTTAGCACTAATTCCACCTCTGCCTTATAAATTGCCAAGCTCTACTTCCTCCCTCTCAACTCCACCTGTGAACTCATCCTTTGTCGAAAGAAAGACAACAACTGCTGCCACCTCTCCACAAAACTACCACAGTGTTCCAACTCCCTTTTTACCAGAGCTCATAACGTTCCCCAGTACTTTCCATCTATCTTGCAACTACTTCACTCTTCTGAGACAGCCATGAGTCACAGTTGGCCATTGTCTCAATGTCCACACACCAAAATCACATTTACTTCATTCATACTGTCCTTGCCATTTCAGCAGTGTTTAAGGGGCATATTATCAAGGACGGTGTTAAAAATTATCGCCGGTTTAGTGGCAGAAAACTGCTGTTAAAGCGGCGATAATGGGCTTAATAATATGCTCTTGAGAATTCCAATAGAAGTCCATGTTCTGGTGTGAACATGGGCTTCTATTGGAATTCTCCAGGGCATATTATCAAGCCCATTATCGCTGCTTTAGCAGCAGTTTTCTGCCGCTAAACCGGCGATAATTTTAACGCCGTCCTTGATAATATGCTCCTAAGTTTCTTAACATATCTCGCTATACTAGAATGTTCTCTTGTGTCTATTCATATTCCTGGTACAACTGCCCTGTGACTCAGCTCCTGCTGCTCCAATGATCATTCTCTGTTTTCTGGTCTGCATCACAATCCGGTTCACCCTGCTATCTCCCCTCCTCGCCTCCATTTATACCAACCTCACTAAGTGACAACATCTTCCCTTTCAGCTTTTCCTAAAATTTCTATGCAGACGGTACATAAAATATCTGCTCCTTCCCTTCTTTCTTATCTCTCATGCAGAAAAGGATTATGGATGACATAGCTATCAGGTGCTAAATAACTCTTCATCCCCTAATGCTTAACTCATTGTAGTGTCCTCCCCAGCCTCGGTACATGTAAATGATTACGCCACACACAGAGCTTAGTATTACACGTCTTTATTCCTCAGCATGTAATTGTGAACTCAACATTTAAATCATGAATGCTGTTAACCACACCCAAAGACTTACATCAAAGTTCTACAGAGTCCATCAGGAACCAAAAGGGTCCCGTCATCACCAACTCACAATACATTACATCTCCCCTTTGTTAAATAACAAGTACAAATATCACGTATATACATCACAACTCTTTGATAAGTCATTGTGGAGCTCAAATTAATCACCCAGACCGTGTCCTATGAAACTGTGAAGAAATAGGAGAATTGTCTATCACTGGCACTGGTGATACAGAGACAAGTGCAGTCAAGGGGTTCTCAGTAGTCTCAATTGAAACAGTTTAATAACATCTGGAGTTGGCGAACTATGAGGTAGATGCTTGAAATGTGAAGAATCTCACTTAATGGACTTTCCAGAATGGTGAGAAATCACTGTGTGCCCTTTGCTAGTCACAACTTTAAATGGTTCTGTATCATATGGAGCATTAGACTTGCGGTTTCTCTATTGTCTTAGTACTTTTAGCACATTGGTGTTTGTCCGCGTAGATTTTTATCTTGTGCTTGTGACACAAATCTGTTTGACAAAGTTCACCATCATTTGTTGATCTTTCATTGGTCCATTGTGGCATCTTGGTTATCATGGCTCTCTTGGACATCAGGGTGGGAGGACTTTCACCTGTCGATTACTGACCAGTTGACCGGTAGGCAAAAAGAGCAGAATGAAGAACTGGTTTGAGATGAAGCTTCTCCAGTGCAGCATGCATGCTGGACGGTCTTCTTGACTGTTCTCATAAAACGCCTGACAATTCCATTTGCTTGTGACTAAAGAGGTGTGATTTTCTTGATGATTAGAAGGTCTCTGAATTCTCTACGGTTGAAAGGTGGGCCCTTGTCAGACTATAGTATTGAAGGAACACCCCAGGTTGCAAAAATGCCATCTAACCTCTCGGTTTTCTTGAGTGATCGCTGAGAGGTCTTCTACCGAAAGAAAACAAGAGTACTCATCAATGACTACAATTGGGTGATGTCCATTGTCAAGAGGTCCAAAGAAGTCAACAGTGATTCTCTCCCATACATGCTTCGGAAGATCAGACGTGTTCATTGGATGCTGGGTTATTATGAGAGATAAGCAGTTGCAGAAATGACAGGCCTTTAATTCCCTTTCAACTGTTTCGTCAAGATGAGGAAACCAGGCTCGGTCTTGGAGATCTCATTTAGTGGTGACAATTCCACAATGTCCTTCATGTGCTACTTCAATTGCTTGTTGTCTCCGACTCTCCAGTATGACAATTCTGGAACCTCAAAAGACAATACCTTCCTGAGTAATGGGCAGTTCATCTTTCACATATTTGAATTTCTGATATTCACTCTCATTTGTGTGAGGTTGAGTGTGCTCTTTTCAGGATTAATGCGTAATAATGTCTATAGGTATCAGCATGCCACTATCTGTGCCCTGGCAGTAATGACTTGTTCTAATGAAATAGCGCAAGTGTACTGGACTTTACGATGAAGTTAATGTATGCCTCAGCCACTTTGGAGGCGGTACCATGTCAATAGTGTAGACTTATTCCTGTAGTCGCAAACTCCAACATTCAATATGAGGGGGTATCTTGGCTTTAGGATTGCCAAAGATGATAAGCAATGCTTGATGATCTGTTACAAGAGTGCAATGCTTTCCATATAAAAATACTTGAACATTTTCAAAAGTCCAGACCACTGGTAAAGTTTCTTTTTCATGTTGTGAATAGGCATGTTCAGTTTGTGACAAACTTCTGCTAGCATATGTGACAATATGGCTTTGAGTATTTGGGTTTCTATTGTGTTGGGCAAGGATGGCACCCAACAATACTTGGCTTGAGTGAACAATAACCTCTGTATGACGCTTCAGATCAAAGTAGGCCATTTCAGTGGCATTCTCAATTGCATGTTTGATTTTCTTGAAGATTTGTTCACATTCATGTGACCCGTGAAATGAAGCATTTTGTTTTGTTAAGTCTCTTAAGGGAGCACTTACTGAGGCAAAGTCACTTATGTACCTAGAACAGTAACTGCCCATGCCAACGTAACATGGTAACATCTTGTACGGGACAGATGGCTGACAAAGCCTGTTCTCTAGCCTGCTCTGGAGTCATTCCCCCATCAGAGAAAATATGTCTTAAGAATATGAGTTTTGTTTAGTGGAACTCACACTTTTCTGCGGTCAAGGTTAGACCTGCATCATCAAGTTATCGACACACTTGTGTAAGAGCTGTATATTGTTCTTTTCGTGTGTCCCCAAAGACCAATATGTCATCACTGTAATTGAAGGTGTTCATGACAGGCTGTATTATACATCCAATGACATCTTGAAACAGTTCTGCAGCTGATGACACACCGAAACTTAATTCATTTATATCTGAACAAACCAATATGGGTTTAAAAGATGGTAATGTAGCTGCATTTCTTTTCAAGTTCCAATAGATGATATCCTTTGTTCAGATCAAGGTTCAGAGAATAATTTTGTCCCCTTTTAGCTGTGTGATCATGTTGGCAATGTGTGAATCTGGGTTTCGTTTTCTTTCAATTGCCTAGTTAGCTTGACGCATATCAACACAGATGCATACACTGTTTCTTTTGGTCACTACCGCTATGGTGAAATCCATGGTATCAGAACAGTAGATCGCTCAATGATATCATGCTTTAGTAATGTCTCAAGTTCCTTTTCAACAGCTTCTTGCAAATGAAATGTAATTCAACTGCGTCTTGAGCAACAGGATGAAAGTCCTTGTTGATATGCAGTTGCACTTTCATGGTGTTAAGTTTTCCTAATCCATGAAACAAAGATGGGAACTGACTTACTATTTTGCAATGAACATTCATTTTGTAGTTTACAGATATCAGTCCCATATCAGCAGCAGTAAAGAAAATTAGTAAACAGGAACTTGATGCAGTACCTTAAAGTATGTGCAAGGGTGCTTGTATTTTTCTCTTTAGATTCAACAGTGTAAAATGTGCACTGGAGACAGTTCGTGGTACTTCTCCTCAGGTATAATGTTTATCGACACACCACTGTCTATAATAAAAGGCATGGAGCAACCGTGCACATTTAGTGTAATTTTACAACAACGTTTGTATTACTTGTTTGATTTGACTTGACTTGTCAACTTTTCTTTGACTTTTCTTTTACCTTGCATGTGGCCAGTCCGACATGCCCACGTTTCTCTGAGATAAACATCGAAACTGCACATCCATCTTCTTCACTGTCACTTGACAATGACACAGAAGAACTCTTGGATGAAGATTTAGATGACGATCAACTTTGTTTAGTGTCTGTTTGCCTCAGCTGATGTTGCCTCTTGGCCTTGTGGGCTTGTGTAGAATGTAGCTTCTGGAACATTCTGTTTCACATTTGTTTTTGGCATGATGCACTTAGCTTTGCATCCACCTTGCAAACTGTAACAAAAATGGTTCTATTTCCCACAGCCCTTGCATACTTGTCCAATGGTGGGACATTTACCTTCATGTGGAAACGAAAATCCACATCTGAAGCACAGTTTCTTTTTCTCTGGAGTCATCACTTCAGTCTTTTGTTTCTGCTTACTTTTCATGTTCATGACTGACTCATTTTGGACACCTCCATCCTCCAAGTCAGCAGCTTGTCAATCTGCACGATCCTCAGCATTCCGCAGCACACATAGAAAGAAGAAATGCCTCTTTGGATTGTTTTTGTGCAGGAAGGTCTCCCTTCCTTCAAAAAACACAAGCCTGCCTGCAACGGAGGCATCCTTGCACCATGGCGCAAGGGTGCCTACATTGGTGCTAGGCAGCAAATGGTGCCCAAGCATGGGGGAAAGAACAGGACTGCACTGTATTTCATAAATACAATGCATTCTTGTTCTTTCACATTGGCGTAGGGAGTGCAGCAAGAAGGTTTCCTATAAATGAGGCCCTAAGTGTTTCTCTCATCATTCATCATCTAAATTAATCTGGCAAACAACCATTTATAACTCTGAGGTGTACGGCTTCTTCATCATTGAATTAATTGAACTTACAGTGTTTGGTGAGCATATCAAGTCTTTCGACAAATCAGTTGATTGTTTCACCAGCTTTCTGTCGTTCCTGACTGAAAATATATCTTTGTAATCAACATTTGGCACTATATTGAATTTGAAATTTAATGCATCTTTGATTTGATGGAATGAGACTTTGTCTGCATGTGATATTTTCTTTATGATCTCTTTCACTCCTTTATCAGCAAGATTTTTGAGATATTTGATCATCTTCTGGTTATCTATTTCTTCCGGTGTATCGATGAAATCATAAAATGTTCTATCCAGGCAGCACATCTGTTACCAAAATTCTACGTTTTTGCAGTATTGAATGGAGGTGGTGGTTTCAGAAAGGCAGCAGTATTATAACTATGTGGAACTTACTGATGTTTAAAGTGGGGTTCTCTTCAGCATCATCCGCTGTCCGCTGGGACCTGCTTCATTTATGATATCTCCGAGGCTCTGCAATGTGCTGGCCTCAGGGTCGTCTAGCCCAATCACCGGATGTGCTGAGCCATCTTACTCCTTTACGGTAAGGATTGGTTTTGTTTCTGGTACCTGTTTTTCACCGCCTTGACCCTTCTGTATTGTACCTGGCTTTCACTGATTTTAGCATTTCTATCTATCCACTAGTTATCTTCTAGTGCTTCCTTGCACCTAGTTATCACTACCTTTAGCACTTCTTTGCATTCGGCTATCGCTGCCTTTATCGCTTCTCTGTACCAGGTTGTTCCTGCCTTTAGCGTTATCATTCTGCATGACTTATAGCTCAGTGTTGCATTGTGGTGCAGTACCTTATTCACGGCCTCGCCAGCAGGTTTCTGGCCAATGATCAGTAAACTTCTCTGGGAGACTTTTGTTTTCTTCACATTTGCCAACCGTCGATATCCACTTCGACTGAGGCACGTGTGGCATGCATGAGCAGCTTGTTGGACCATGGCAAACTCTCTGGGAGAGGACTGTCATATCTTTGGTTTATGTATCCCCTATCTCATCGCCAGTTGTAGCGTCTTCCCCAGCCTTGGTAAAAGTAAATGATTACGCCACACAGAGAGCTTAGTATTACACATCTCTATTCCTTAGCATCTAACTGTGAACTCAACATTCTAAATCATTAATTCTATTAAGCAAACCCGAAAACTTACGTCACAGTTCTACGGAGTCCATCAGGAACCAAAGGGTCCTGTCATCTCTAACTTACAAGAAACTTTGCTCATCAATAACTGAAATTAGTGAATTTCTGTTTCCATTGACTCAGAGCCCTTATATGCCCCTATCTCCTTTCCACATGATACCCTGACATCTTCCTCTTCCTCTAGGAACCTCAAAGGGCAATTCAAGGTCAGCATAAAGCTAGATTTATTAACCATTAATGCAACTGCTAGGTGCCAACTGCTCATTTCAAGAACTTCTCCCCTTCCACAAGGCGCAAATGATCATAAATAGCTTAGTCACAAACAAGATCCATTATAGCAATAGTCAACTCACAGGACTAATAATTCGCTGTGTAAAGTAATCAATTTTTCCACTAAGATATTGTTAATACCTTTGTTACACTTGCCCATTTCTTACAGCAACACACTACAGGCTGTCTTTCACCAAAAGACAGGACACCTTAAGCTTTACGGCACATCAACATTCTACTTCTGACAGGTTGTTAATTTTGTTTATTTAATTCATCAGAAACATTTCACCTAGCAAAAACAACAGGACAAAGATCAGTGAGGATGGGGTGGTTAACATAGTTGAAACTAATGGCATTTGAATTATGTGGCAGGATTGATTACATTTTGATGCAATAAAAACCAAAATATGTAGTGTAATGACGTACATTTTGTGATTGCATAACTTCATTGTTTTGTCATTTTTACACATACTTATACCGACTTGGGAGAAATTCACATTATTTGTACCAGTTTAACACCCAAATGCTTCAATAAGAATTTTAAAGATGATCAGTCAATCTTTGCAAAGCACCTTGCACTGGGAGGGAACACATTGCTAAAATCTACAGATTATGAGGCAGATGATGGATTATGAGGCAAAAAGTAAACGTAAACAGTAGAAAGATGCAAATAAATCAGTTAAAAGGATGGCAAAGTTTCTATGCTTCAGGGGAGGAACATAAAACAAGATGAACAAGATGGGAGAAGGGAAGCATTCGAATAAGAAGCAAGAAAATGAGAGTAGCAATAAAGCCAACTAATGGTATGCAATGGAAGGGCTCTAAACCCACTACATGTTATTGGTATGTCCACTGATAGGAAAGACCTAAGAGATAATTATTCAATGTCAAGGGTTCAAGGTTGAGGTTATTGATATGTGGATACATTTAAGGCAATTATTTTAAAATATTTTTAATTATTTGAATAAAATATTTTCTTTCTTATTTGAGAAGGACTTATTTCAATTTGGGGATACGGTTGTCACTCAATCATGTTTATAGTGAGGCAATTTGAAACACAATGATGCACTTTAAAATACATAAGCAAACATACAGTTTAAAACAACATTTAACTATCACGTCATAATAAAAGAAAACCAAAAAAAAAACCTTACTCCAAATTCTCTAATTCTTTCGTCTATTTCAACTATTACCTACCAGTAGGTAGTTATAGTTAGGACAGACTTTTTCCACAAAGTGTTTTTTGTTTGGGTAATAACTTTGGCGCCGTTTGACGAATCATCACGAACTTTTCAAAACTAGTATGAGAGTTATTTCAACTGCTGTCCAGAAAGTTTTGAGGTGATTCGTCCAGTGGGGGCTGAGAATAAGGGGGTCCCAAAACTCATTTTCCCCATGCAGTATCTATGGGGATTTTATAGTTTTTAGACACGGCTACAGCCTGAATCGTTGAACGGAATTACATCAAATCTGACAGAAAAATTGCTCTTGGTCTAGAAAGAGTGCTTTTTGTTATTTGGTGTAAATCTGTTCAGTACTTATGGAGTTATTAAAGGAAAAAATATATAAATATCTAGGAATGCGGATCCACTCGCATGGGAACTGCAGGTCCGGGCAAAAAGCAAGGTCCTGATGGGCTGGCCGCAACCTGACAGGAAAGTTGTGGCCACCATTTTCTTTGTCGCTTGGCCCGGGGTAGGAAAAAAGAAAGTGTCAAAACACATAAGGAGTCAATATACAGGTAGCCTGACCCCATAAGACACATGGAGGTGTCCCTGAGGGACCCTTCATAAGCAAGAAATGGCCCCAAATGTTTTTATTTTACTGATTTACAGATCCACTGCAGTGCTCAGTGTGGCCTCCAGTGTAACTTTACGATGGATCAGCGGATCTGAAGCACAATGAAGTAAAAAATACACCCAATCACACACCAAGTCCTGCCATGCACAGCCAAAGGCTGTGCACTGAGAGGGGTTCGGTGCCTGCGGTGGGGGGGCACTGGGTGCAGGCCCTGCAGCCAACCCCAGCTGTGCACGGCCAGAGACAGTGTGCGGTGGTGGTTGTATTAACGTACAGTAATTATATATTACTTTCTGTAAAAAATGAAATAAATTCACTGAAAAACCTAAAGGTTATAGGGATGTTATAGTTAGGTTCACGTTTTACCCACACAAAACATGGAAATTCAGCAGTTATAGTTATGCTTATAGTTATAATTATCTGAAGAAACTATAACTTGTGCCGTTAAGTAACTTTAGACCACGAGTTATAGTTTCTTAACATAAGTATAACTATAGCTGATGAATTTGTATGGTTTTGTGTGGGTAAAACATGAATCTAACTATAACGCCCCTGTAGCCTATGTTTTTTTCAGTGAAAAAACATATATATTTATTTTGATGAAACCATGAGAGTTCATGTGTATTTTGTTTACAATTTTGAGCCTTTAAAGATGACACCGATTTCATGGAAGTGCGGAATCAGCAGTCTTTTGTTTATTTTGGTGATTGTTTAAATGTTTCAATTGTCCCTTTTTACTGACTTGAGCCATTTCGTGATCAAGATAACTTTTTTGTCTTAATGCGTTGAGAGAGGTGTTTATGTTGAATAAAGAATATATTTGCTCAAGGATAACCTTGCTGAAGGATAATCTGCAGGAATGTGCGCCCCCTCTGTTGAAATTAGCAGAAGCTTTGCTTGGATTTAGATCGGGTCTTCACACCCTAGTATGTGCCGCTACTGAGAAAACGGAGGAATCAGTGAGGAGAGTTTTGGTGATTTTATATATATACCATCGCTCAATTAAAGCATGTATTTAAGAGACGTCACAAGCGCCATGCACCTAAGAAGACAGCCCCTGAGGAAGAGGCGAACGGCCTTGAAACGCGTAGGGCGTCATTAACATACTCACCGGGATGCCGAGGCAGATTAAGAGAAATGCTGAATGCGAGTGACCTGTGTGTGCCTCCTTAAAAGCTTGGGACTTTGGTGAAAAAAAATAAATATATATATATATTCACTGAAAAAAACATAGGTTTCAGGGGTGTTATAGTAAGCTGGACTTTTCACTTGTACAAAACCATTGAAATTCCCCCGTTATAGTTAGTTCAGCTAATTATAACTCGCGCGCCCGCAATGCACTGCTGATGACGTCACATATTACATCACTCATGACATGGTCAGTGACATCACTCATGACATCACTGATGACATCTCAAATGAGGTTTTTTAAATGCTAATTCCTAACTATAACGTGCCTGAAACCGATGGTTTTTTCTGTGAATTTCAAAGGTTTTTTAAATGCTAATTTCTAACTATGCCTACAGAGATAGGACATGTGAAGAAAGAAGAAAAAATGCACAGAAAGAAAAAAAAGAAGTGCAGAAAGAAGCAACAGAAGTCCTTAAAGACGAAGAAAAGTGCAGGAAGAAGGATAACGTGCAGAAAGAACAAAAAGAAGAGCAGAAAGAAGCCTTGTTGCAAAATCATCCTGTACCCTCAACTTACTTACTGGTGGTAACTGAGTCTGACTAACCAGTCCTAGAGCCAGTGCTATGTTAAAAGACACTTAGAATACAGTGAAAACACCTACATACACTAGGGAACATTATGCGTTGGGGTCCCCCTGTGATTAGCATGACCTCCTCTGTAAGCCCCTAGTATATAATAGGGCAGGGGGATTAAAACTACCTCTTAAAACAGGCCACAGGGCGTTTTTGCACACGTTAACTCAGGCCCTGTCCCCTCCCTTCACCACTGTGTAAACACGCCCTGTGTCCGTTTTTAGTTGGAAGATTAAGTTCATTTGAATCCTGAGGGTCCCTAGGGTCCAACTAGCCCACTAGGTACCTTCAGTTAGTGCCACAGAGCTGCGTTGCAGAGAGGTGTAAAAAGTGGCACGGCCTGGACCACCTCTCTGCAATGCAGCTCAGTGGCGCTTACTGGAAGCACTTGGTGGGCTAGTTAGCCCCCAGGGGCCCTCAGTATTGAAGGAAAATTATATCCCCAATTTAAAACGTGCCATAGTGCGTGTTTGCACACGTCACCTCAGGCCCCATCCCCTCCCTTCACCACTGTGTAAACGCGCCCTGTGGCTGTTCTAAATTGAGAGATTAAGTCCCCTTGAATCCTAAGGGTCCCTAGGGTCAAACTAGACCACTAGGTACCTCCAGTAAGCACCACAGAGCTGTGTTGCAGAGAGGTGTAAAAAGGGGCTTGGCCTCAGAACACCTGTCTGCAGCGCAGCTCCCTGGCGCATACTGGAGATGCCTGTTGGGCTAGTTGGCCCTCAGGGACCCTCAGTATTGAAGCTGAAGTAATTCCCCAACTTACAACTCGCCAGGGGGCGCGTTTGCAGAGTGCTGCAAGGAGGGGGCGTGGCCTCCGGCACAATGCCAGCCTTTTATTTATTTACATTTTTTAAGAAGGGGGGCTGTGTGGTTCCCCTTCTTATTCTAATTTATTGGCCCTGATGACCCCATCCCCCAGGGCCAGTCTCCTAATTATATTTTTTTGACCCCAATCCCCAGGGCCGGCCACTGTTTTTATTATTTTTTAAAAATATATATTTATAGACACACCTAGGACATGCTGGACAAACCGTACGTACCTATCACCATGACGATTTGCGTGATATTCATTAAAAGGCGACTATGCATACAATGAATCCACCCTTGTCGTTTATTTATACAAACATGGGTAGCTATTGACGGGCACATTTAATACACATGCACACCAAGCCATTCAAAGGGGATTCGACAAAAATTCGACCAAAACTATGCAAGAAACCCCCCTCACGTTAATAAAACACACATCCACTGCCGGATGTGTAATACTTTTCTTTTACTCTCTGGAAAGGGGACGAACATCACTTGAGAGTCACAGCGTGCTCCTGGCAGAGCCCAATGCTGTGTTACACCCACCATTGCCTGCTGAGTGCCACACACCTCTGTGTTGTATTCCACTAGCTAGTACATATGCTATGACACTCTCTAGCCCATGTGCACTGTAACACCACCCCGTGAATATGTCATGCCACACTTGTCTTCGCACGGGTTATATTACCCCATCTAACGTGCCTTCCTCGATGCCTATGTTATAAAGCACAGTGCTATGCCATACATATTACAATCTGGGATCCATATCTTTGTCACAGTGCATATGCAACGTTACACTCCCCAGCACATATTTTATATTACAACTTTAGAGACTAGTTAGGCAACACTGCCCTGTGCATATTACACTCCAAGGCGCATATCGCATAGCACGCGCTAGTGCCTGTGCTATCTCGCGCTCTCCAATGAATCTGTCATTGCGCACAATGTATTGCATATTATATTTCACGCCCGGTTCATCTTATATCACACTTTATGGTGCATAGTTTATACCATACACTATATCTAGTTTTCATTTTCAATCGTGCTCTCAGGACTATGTTCTATATAACACTGTGTTCACCTACCCTTTTCACGGGCATTACATTTTGCGATAGGGGGTGGAGGGTCAGGGGGTGTTTCTGCCAAGTGAGCCCGGAGTCACAGTCACAAACGTCCTCTTCTTCCTGAATAAAAGTGAGATTATGCTGCATATTTGTTCATATTTTAAGTAGTTCGCACAGACACACGTTTTAAAAACAATAAAGTTCCTAATACTCGCCTTCTCTGAACAGTTAGCTTGCTGCCCCATCCCCCTCCTCCCTATCCTCTGTTGTGTGAATCCATGGACTAGCCTTCTCCCTCCTGCCATGAATGGTCTGATGTGCTGCCACTGCCCTCAATTTAGTATGATGTACCAGTCCACTCCTCCTGCCCTCCATTGCCCAATTCTATGCCCCATCATTGACCTCCTGCTTAAACTCTGTGCTTAGCTTGCTGCCCCTATTCTCCTTCCCCCTGCCCTCCGATGTCTTTGTGCATGCCCCTGCTCCATCCTTTTTGCCCACCATGTTCCATGGACCTGCCACTCCTATCTACTCTGAGTGTTCTGTTGAGCTGCCACTCCCCTCCCACCTGCCTAGCATTGTCAGATGACTGTAACCTGTCCCTGCCACCTCCACCCTGCCTGTCCACATGCCATGCCCCTATCCTCTTCCTCCTGTCCTACATGGTCCATTGTACTGCCACACCCTTCTGCCCTCCCTAGTCTGTTGTGCTGCAACTGCTCCTCCTGCCTGCCCCATGCGGTCTGTTGTGAGGCCCCTTCCCCTGACCTTTCTTGTCTGTGCACAGGTCCTGACCCTCCCTTCTATCCTCCATCGTCCTTTGTGCATGCCCCTGCACCCTCCTTCTTGCCCATCATAGCCATTGTGCTGCCACTAACCCTCCCACTTGCCATGCATGGTCTTCTGTGCTGCCATGGCCCCTCCCACCTTCCCTGTGTGGTCAGTTACCTGCCCCTGAACCCCTCCCACCTTCCCTCCATGGTCTGTGTGTATGCCATCACAGTCTCACTGTTGCTCTTCATGGTGTGTCTTGCTGATAGTGCCCATCCTGCCTGACCTCCATGGCTATCTTGCTGCTCCTGCCCTGCCCCCTTGCCCCCAGCCCTCTGTTTACATGTGCAGACCCCTACTCCCTCCCTCCTGGCTTGTCTGTTCCATTGTAATGCCCCTGATCCGTTCCTCCTGCCCTTTATGGTCTGTTATGCTGCAGCTTTCTCTCCTGTCTGTCCATTATGGTCAGCTAGCTACCATTGCTTCTTGCCCCTCTGTTCTCTGTTGTCCATGTGCATGGTCCTGTCCCCTCCCTCTTGCTTTCTATGGATTGTTGTGCTGCACTCCCGTCCCGCATGCACTGTGTGGTGTATTGTGCTGCTGCAAACCCTGATGCCTGCCCTGCAGGGTCAGTTTGGTGCACCTCTCCATGTCCCTCCTGTCCTCTGTTATCCAAGTCCATGTCCCTACCCCATTTCCTTCCATGATCCAATGTACCATACTTGCGAACATTTTGAACTTGGTAAGAGGGAGATTTTGAAAAAAAACTGGGGTATTGATTTTCCCCTTTGAGTTACATTGAAAAAGAGGAGATTGTAGACAGGAGACAGATCAAATAAAGCCCATTTGAGCTTAAAAACATTGGACGTTTCCTGGCTGAATCGGGTCTGTTGGCATGTATGGTTTTACTACCATTGCCTCTTCCTTCTGCCCACAATGGTCTATTACATTGCCACAGGCTCTCTTGCAAGTCCTGTATTGTTGGTTTGTTGCCCCTGCCCCCCTTTCCACTGCCCTCCATAGTCTGTTGTGCTGCCACGGCCCTTCTTGCCTGCTCAGTGTGTTTAAATTGTTGCCTTTGCACCCTCCTACCTGCCTTCAATTTTCAGAGTCCGTGCCCCTGGCCTCTGCCTCTCAACAGTATCCTAATGAACAACTAGATTGCTAACATTCTATATTTATTACAAAAGTGTGGAACGCCTGACGTCATCTTGATGTAATCAAAACTGTAATACCTAGAGCATTTCCTTTAGAAATTACATATATGAGAGGGTCTTATTGGCATCAAAATTATGGTTAGTGCTCTAAAAGACTAAATTAAGGACATATTTTCTGAGTTTTCAAATAGCGACAAAGCACTTTTAAATTATTTGTTACCTTTATGTTTTTTTATCCAGTTGACCACTTGATTAAATGTTGCACTTAGGGGAGAGGATGTGGTGTTACTTCCAGAACTGCAGACTTTGCAACTTGGGAACCAGGTTTGAGTTTCTGCTTCAGCTCGACATTCTGTGATTCCGGTCAAACCACTTAGTCTCCCCATGTCTACAACCAAAATGAATTTGTTCTTGTGTGATGTAACCAATGCTCATGTAAAGCACTCCAATACCTGACAAGTCTGCACTATATAACACTGCAAAAACACAAAATAATAAGTGTTTTGCACACTTCTGTCATTGGGCTATATTTGGGCTACATCTGGGTGATTTTGGGCTACATTTGGGCTCTTTTGTCTCCAGTGGCCATCTTGGGAGATTTATTTGTTATGAAGTTTCCTAATTTCCTCATGTACTGCAGTCTCCTCAGTAGGAAATGCTTTCAGTTTTTTACTTTGATTCCATCATGAAGGTATTCAGATATGTCACACATTTGCCATAAATTCTGAATGTTAGCACTCTAGTTGCTCATTAGATCACTGTAGTAAAACTACTGTTCACCATGGAAGTCTGCTCCTGGTATTAAAAGTGCATGTTTCAGTCTGCATGTCAGAATTTTTTAATGAAATAGAAGAGGATTTGAGAAGTCTCTCAAAATGTGACCTCATTTTCTTTCTTCAGCATTAATCATAATTTCTATGGAAAAATGAACCCCCTCATTGTGTTCCTTTTTAAATTAAATGTTTTAAGTGTTACCAGTTTATTCCAATCAAGATGGCTTCAGGTGTGCCATACTTTTGTCATAATGAAGACAGTAAGCGCTCTAGTTGTTTTTAACAACACTCTGGAACATTCTGTCATTGAGCTATACTTGGGCTACATCTGGGTGATATTTGGGCTACATTTGGGCTCTTTTGTCTCCGGTGGCCATCTTGGGAGACTTATTTGTTATGAAGTTTCCTAATTTCCTCATTTACTGCAGTCTCCTCAGTAGGAAATACTTTCAGTTTTTTACTTTGATTCCATCAAGAAGGCATTCAGATGTGTCACACATTTGCCATAAATTCAGAATGTTAGCACTCTTTTTGCTCATTAGATCACTGTAGTAAAGCTACTGCTCACCAGGGAAAACTGCTGCTGGTATTGAAAGTGCATGTTTCAGTCTGCATGTCAGAATTTTTTAATGAAATAGAAGAGGATTTGAGAAGTCACTCAAAATGTGCCCTAATTTTTCTTTCTGCAGCACTAATCATACTTTTTATGGAGAAATGAACCCCCTCATTTTGTTCCTTTTTAAATTAAATGTTTTAAGAGTTACCACTTTAATCCAAGCAAGATGGCTTCAGGTGTGCCATACGTTTATCATAAGTAGGACTGTTAGCGCTCTGGTTGTTCTTTGGAACACTCTGGGAAGCTGCAGTAGAACACAAAGGCATCAACTGACAGTCTCTGCCCTTGTTGGATGTACATGTTTTACTGAGAATGTCAGACTTCATTCTCACATGACTGAGAAAGATAATGTGAATTTACAGAAAATAAGCTCTCAGTTTAGCTTATAGATCACCTTCCAAATCTCTGTGGGAAAAGCATGAGAAAATATTTTTCTCTCAATCATGATATCCCAGTAGAAGGCTTTTTCACATGGTGAAATCACCTTAGAACATACCACAATTCCTAAAATGAGTATGGTACCATCAACAAATGATTTATAATGTAACTAAAGTCTTAAAACCTTCTATTAACTGCAATGCTTTTTAATGAGGTGCTATCATGTATATTGGTCCCAAGATGGCTGCCAACACTTCTTGGATGAAGTGCTGACAGCCAATCAGACCTCAGGATGAGATGTGTGGTTAGGCTCCGCCCACATATATATATGATTTTACTCTTGATTTTCTCAGGAACTACTGAACAGATTGACACCAGACCTGCAAAAGGCACATCCCTGACCTGAGGACTACCTCTCTGCCAAATTTCAAGTAATTCTGTTCAGCCGTTCGGGCTGTACCTTGGACTAAAGGTCCCTATGGAAAATTGCATGGGGAAAACGCGTTTTGGGACCCCCCTTTTTTCTCAGCCCCCGCTTGACGAATCCCCCCGAGACTTTCTGGGTAGGAGCGGAGCGCCCCACCTATTTTGAACATTTCGCGAGGATTCGTCAACCGGTGCCAAAGTTATTCCAAATAGAATGTTGCGGATTTCCTATGGAAACACGGTCCTAACTATAACTATCTACTGGCGACCGCCAGTAGATAATATATATATATATATTCCCCCGTTATAGTTAGTGCAGGCAACTATAACTCACGCGACCGCAATCCTCTGCTGATGCTAATACTGTATTTAGACACTTATTTGCCCATGTCTTCTTCCATTAAATTTTAGCTATACATATATTACAAATATTTTTTTTTCATAAAGACACATATGTCATCAGCAGAGGATTACGGTCGCGTGAGTTATAGTTGCCTACAGTAACTATAACTGGGGAATTTCATTGGTTTTTTATCAGTAAAATGTACAGCTAACTATAACATGTGTGAAACCTATGTTTTTTTCAGTGAATTTGCAAGGTTTTTTAAATGCTAATTCCTAACTATAATGTGTGTGAAACCTATGGTTTTTTCAGTGAATTTGTACGTTTTTTTAAATGCTAACTTACTTTACGCCATTCGTGGCGTGCGCGCCCACTTAACGCAGTTCGTTCCGTGCGCGCACGGTGCGCTTCGCGCACCGTGCGCGCACAGTGAGCACGCGGTGCGCTGCGCGCACCGCTTGCCCACTTTACGCAGTTAGTGCCATGCACGCACGGTGGTCACGCGGTGCGCTGCGCGCACCGCGTGCCCACATTATGCGAGATGGGCCATGTACGCACGATGCGCTTCGTGCACCGTGCGCACATGGGGGACATATTATGCGCATCGTTGTGAAATGTTTTGTTTATTAATTTCAATTATTTCATAAGCCATGCACAAATGGTGCCCTTCGGGCACCATTTGCACATGGGGTGGGGAGAGTGTGGATACTTTTTTTTTTTTTTTTTAAATTTTTACCGTACGCGTACGGTAAGCGTAATCGGCGATTTTTTTTTTGGCCTTGTGGGTTGTTTGGGGGCCCGTATATCATTGCTGGGTGATTATTATTTCAATATACTGCCCCTTTACCCATTTTTGGGCTTCATTTATGCTGCCCTACTCAGAGTGCGAGAGAGAAAATGGCGGCCGCCGCTTCCTGGTTTCGGCCGATTCGAATGTTTACTAAGATCTAAGAGCCAATCAGAATCGCGCTCGCGCACGTCACCGTACGCGTACGGTAAGCGCACCGTAAGCGCACCGTAAGCTGGCTCAGATATATATATTGATTTAAAGGCTATTTTCTCAGAATCTACTGAACAGATTTACACCAAACCTACAAAAGGCACTTCCTTGACCTGAGGACTACCTCTCTGCCAAATTTCAAGTAATTCTGTTCAGCCGTTCGGGCTGTAGCTGTGTCTAAAGGTCCTATGGAAAAATGCATGGGAAAAACGCGTTTTGGGACCCCCCTTTTATCTCAGCCCCCGCTTGAAGAAACCCCCCGAGACTTTCAGGATAGGAGCGGAGCGTAGCGCCCCACCTATTTTGAAAAATTCGCGAGGATTCGTCGACCGGCGCAAAAGTTATTCAAAATAGAATGTTGCGGATTTCCTATGGAAACGTGGTCCTAACTATAACTACCTACTGGCGACCGCCAGTAGGTAATATATATATATATATATATATATATATATATATATATATATATATATATATATATATATATATATATATATATATATCTCCCAACATTGCTCAAACGCTTGAGGCCGCACCCGCTGCAAGTTTAAGGAACATCCTTTATTCAACACAAAACAGGCAGTTGTTAATCCAGTGTTCATAGCCTGAGCCTGACGTGTTTCAGAGATTCCATCTCTTTCCTCAGAGGCAATCGGCATAAACGGTGAGTTCCAAGCAACCTGCCAAACATCCCACGTGCTTTTAATCAGTTCACGTCATTCTGCAATGCACGCTGGTGTTTGTAGTATAATTAATGCTTTGTTACGCCCTCCAGTGGGTCCGTTCATGTCGACAATTTTACAGGGCAAAGTTCAAAGCCCTCCATTGGGCCCCCAGATTAACTCGTGCCTGCTAATTTAAAGTGCTTGCAGCGCCAATTCACAAGAGAGAGTCCAAACCTGTGTGGTTCCCATCTTTTTAGGCGGCGCGATCCCTCTGTGGCTTGAGCGCGCCACAAAATATGTCTCCCAACATTGCTCAAACGCTTGAGGCCGCACCCGCTGCAAGTTTAAGGAACATCCTTTATTCAACACAAAACAGGCAGTTGTTAATCCAGTGTTCATAGCCTGAGCCTGACGCGTTTCAGAGATTCCATCTCTTTCCTCAGAGGCAATCGGCATAAACGGTGAGTTCCAAGCAACCTGCCAAACATCCCACATGCTTTTAATCAGTTCACGTCATTCTGCAATGCACGCTGGTGTTTGTAGTATAATTAATGCTTTGTTACGCCCTCCAGTGGGTCCGTTCATGTCGACAATTTTACAGGGCAAAGTTCAAAGCCCTCCATTGGGCCCCCAGATTAACTGGTGCCTGTTAATTTAAAGTGCTTGCAGCGCCAATTCACAAGAGAGAGTCCAAACCTGTGTGGTTCCCATCTTTTTAGGCGGCGCGATCCCTCTGTGGCTTGAGCGCGCCACAAAATATGTCTCCCAACATTGCTCAAACGCTTGAGGCCGCACCCGCTGCAAGTTTAAGGAACATCCTTTATTCAACACAAAACAGGCAGTTGTTAATCCAGTGTTCATAGCCTGAGCCTGACGCGTTTCAGAGATTCCATCTCTTTCCTCAGAGGCAATCGGCATAAACGGTGAGTTCCAAGCAACCTGCCAAACATCCCACGTGCTTTTAATCAGTTCACGTCATTCTGCAATGCACGCTGGTGTTTGTAGTATAATTAATGCTTTGTTACGCCCTCCAGTGGGTCCGTTCATGTCGACAATTTTACAGGGCAAAGTTCAAAGCCCTCCATTGGGCCCCCAGATTAACTCGTGCCTGCTAATTTAAAGTGCTTGCAGCGCCAATTCACAAGAGAGAGTCCAAACCTGTGTGGTTCCCATCTTTTTAGGCGGCGCGATCCCTCTGTGGCTTGAGCGCGCCACAAAATATGTCTCCCAACATTGCTCAAACGCTTGAGGCCGCACCCGCTGCAAGTTTAAAACCTTCGGTGCTCATGACGGAACGGTTCCGTCATGAGCCACGGTTGAGCTGTGCTCATGACGGAACCGTTCCGTCATGACCACGCCCGCGCAAGAAACCGTCAGCACAGCGGCGGAATTTGCGCAGCATGGAAGGGGTTAAGGAACATCCTTTATTCAACACAAAACAGGCAGTTGTTAATCCAGTGTTCACGTCATTCTGCAATGCACGCTGGTGTTTGTAGTATAAAAACGCTTGAGTCTCTTGTGAATTGGCGCTGCAAGCACTTTAAATTAGCAGGCACGAGTTAATCTGGGGGCCCAATGGAGGGCTTTGAACTTTGCCCTGTAAAATTGTCGACATGAACGGACCCACTGGAGGGCGTAACAAAGCATTAATTATACTACAAACACCAGCGTGCATTGCAGAATGACGTGAACTGATTAAAAGCACGTGGGATGTTTGGCAGGTTGCTTGGAACTCACCGTTTATGCCGATTGCCTCTGAGGAAAGAGATGGAATCTCTGAAACGCGTCAGGCTCAGGCTATGAACACTGGATTAACAACTGCCTGTTTTGTGTTGAATAAAGGATGTTCCTTAAACTTGCAGCATTATTATCTCAATATACTGCCCCTTTACACATTTTTGGCCTTCATTTATGCTGCCCCACTCAGAGTGCGAGAGAGAAAATGGCGGCCGCTGCTTCCTGGTTTCGGCCGATTCGAATGTTTACTAAGATCTAAGAGCCAATCAGAATCGCGCTCGCGCACGTCACCGTACGCGTACGGTAAGCGCACCGTAAGCGCACCGTAAGCTGGCTCAGATATATATATTGATTTAAAGGCTATTTTCTCAGAATCTACTGAACAGATTTACACCAAACCTACAAAAGGCACTTCCTTGACCTGAGGACTACCTCTCTGCCAAATTTCAAGTAATTCTGTTCAGCCGTTCGGGCTGTAGCTGTGTCTAAAGGTCCTATGGAAAAATGCATGGGAAAAACGCGTTTTGGGACCCCCCTTTTATCTCAGCCCCCGCTTGACGAATCCCCCCGAGACTTTCAGGGTAGGAGCGGAGCGTAGCGCCCCACCTATTTTGAAAAATTCGCGAGGATTCGTCGACCGGCGCAAAAGTTATTCAAAATAGAATGTTGCGGATTTCCTATGGAAACGTGGTCCTAACTATAACTACCTACTGGCGACCGCCAGTAGGTAATACAGGACTCGGAGTGACTTAATTAGGATTCACCTTCAACTACAAAACCCTCCTTTTGCCAGGTATTTCAGCGCTCACTGAGCATGGACTCCGCCAAGGGTACTTACCATTATGGTGCATGATGGGGTCTGCAGTCTCTACCCAGCTGACGGCAGCTGCAAGTAATATATATATATATATATATATATATATATATACAGGTAACTCCTCCAAAGCGTTGAGACCACACGGAGATTTCCATGGAAGATTATACCTTATTGGCGATGACACGGCACAATGCATTTCGGCCTAGATGGCCTTCCTCAGATGCCCCAATACTTTGAAATGTTGCCACATCCGCGTTTAAATATGTCCTGCGTCTTTCCAATTGGTGGAAAAGCACTCCACCCCCGGTCATGTGTCCGTACACCTCTTGCCGATTGTAGGAACTGCAAGTCCCAGAGTTCTATTGCCAAGGTAGGTATTACGTGGGGGATTAGTTGGTTAAAGTACAAGTGCACTGGCGGAGGGCAGGGCAGCACGCGTTGTCGAAAGGAATCCATTTGATTCATTTTAACATTCCAGAGTTTCCTTGGATCCCCAAACGTTCAAGCCCCCAGGTTTGCAAATCACGCGCCGGGCAGGGGCAGGAATAACAGTGCATCCTTTCCTTCATGAAGTCATGAACTGCGCGGCAGCCGCCCTTGCTGTGTCTGCATCTAGAGGCGGGCCTGGGCCGTACCAACACCTTGGAAGACAAACAAAAAAACTGCCGGAGCAGACACCGGTGAAGCCCAGGCCAACTTACTGAACGGGGCCTCTGAAGCGTGTCTCTGGTTGACACGGAAAATTCCACAGGTAACTCAGATATATATAATTATTTTATGTATATATAAATATTAGGCCTGGGCGGTAAATTCTGTTCCGCTCACGGAATTTGGGTAATTTCACGTTCCGCGGAGAACGCAGAATTGCCAAAAATTCCACATTCTGTGACTTTGCGGAATTTTTGATTTGTTCGCACTTTCAAAATGCGTGTTCGCGAGATGTTTCCCCCCGAGCACGCAAACAGCATTCGCGAACAGGAAAAAAGCATCGCAAACAAGCAATTCCGCATGTTTGCGGAATTTTTGCGTGCTCTCTGAGATTTTTACCGTTTCGTGGAGCTTTGCGTAGCGCGACTACGCAAATTCCTCCCACCCCTATTAAATATATATATTTAGGAGAAAAGTATCACAACGTTTTAAACTAATAAAACCACTGAAATTCACCAGCTATATAAAGTAACTATAACTCATGCCCTAAAGAAACTATACCTTGCGCGCCCACCATGCATAGTGTCCTCATCAGTGATGTCATTTCGGATGATGCTATCAATGCAGTCACTGAACATGTCATGAGTATTGTAATATTTGTAGTAATTAGCAGTGCATGATGAGGGCACAAGTTACAGTTACTTTAGCGCTTGAGTTAAAGGTACATCTCCCACCAGCACCCAACCCCAGTGTTGCATGGTCTTCAGTCCATTTTTTGTAAATATATAAATCTAAATGGCAGGCCTATTGACTTTATCAGGCGGTGAGCACATCAACATATATATAGATATATATATATATATATATATATATATATATATATATATATATATTCACCAACAGCTTCCTTCTCAGGAAACCAAATAGAACGCACTCACAGGATTCTTTATTACCCCAGTTTCCTTTATTTATTCAATAGCATCCAGTTCCAAGGAAATACCAACGCGTTTCGCTATCAACAGATAACTTGATCACGGTTAATTGGGGCAGCGGGTCCCGTGTATGTTTTGTTCTGTTGTATGCTGGTGGGTGGTTGGGTGGGAGGGAGAAGGGTTGGGAAGGTTTTGTGGTCACACATTTGCACCTTTTACAGGGTCAGCAGCTGCACAGGTGCGCAGGGGCTGGCTTGTTTCTACAGCAACGGGTATGGCTAGCACATGGGAGAAAAGTCTTAAGATCCTCGGATGGAACGTGAACGGGCTGGGGGATGGGCTAAAACGTACGATAGTTCTGCAGTTTATTAAACGACACCTTCCTGATGTAGTGCTCCTACAAGAGACACACTTAATGGGGAATGCATGTCAGGCCCTCAACAGATGGGGATGCACTTTGGCGGTACACTCCGGTTTCACCTCTGGCTCCAGGGGAGTGGGGATTCTTCTGCATCACACCTTGCCCCTTCATATTGACCGCACAGAGACTGACCCGCTGGGCCGCTTCGCAGCACTGTCGGGGAGGTGGGAGGGCAGTAGATTAAACGCAATCATACACGGACCTGGGCAGGCTCCTCCTTACCCTACCGGAGGGTCGACTGATAATTGGCGGAGACTTTAATGCGGTGGTCTCAGGAACTCAGGACCGACATCCCCCTAGGGAAACGCCCACGGGGCAGAGGTGGTTGATAGATTTTCTTGATGCCTTTGGGCTGACAGACTTGTGGCGGCTAATGCATCCCACGGGCAGGCAGTTTACGTTCCATTCCGGCCCGCACCACTCCTTGTCCCGCCTGGATTATATACTGACTCCATGGCAGCATGACATGGTGATACGGGAGGTCTTGCACCTGGCGCGCGGGATCTCCGACCACTCGCCAGTTTATGTACACGTTACGCTGGGTCGGGGGCGGGAGGGATGTGTGCTGCCAATTAACGCCTGGTACCTTAAAAACGAGGATCTCAGGGAAAAACTGACCCGTTCCATAACGCGCTACTTCGAACAAAATGACGGATTGGTGGACTCCTTCGTTACTCTATGGGAGGCCTTTAAAACAGTGCTTAGGGGAGAGGCCTTGTCAGCTATCTCCGGCAGTCGTAAGGAGAGGGTGGCACAGCTGACCTCCGTGGAGACTGACCTGCTGGCACTGGAGGAGGAGGCGCGTTCGGACAGTGACCAAGACGTGCACCATCGGTTGCGACTTAAAACTGCGGAATATAGGGAGCTGGTCATGCAGACGGCCCAAGTGGTGGCCACCCACAAGGCGGGTAGGATATACGATCAGGGAGACAAGGTGGGTAAGCTTATAGCCTGGCTGGAAAAAAAACAGAGGGCCTCCAAGGTGGTACCAGAAATTGCAACGGCAAAGGGGACACTGGTTACGGAGCCCCGCGAGATCACCGCGGAGTTTGCGAGGCAATTCCAACAGGTATACCGTAGGGGGACGGATCGCTCCGAGGAGGACTCTGTGGCCCTTCTGCGTGATATCCAAATGCCTTGCCTGTCGGAGGCCGACAGGGAGACACTTGAGGCTCCGCTCGCCGCAGCCGAACTAGAGCATGCAATAACCGACCTTCGCCCGGGCAAAGCCCTCGGGCCTAATGGACTCCCGATTGAGCTTTACAAGCTAAAACCTGACGCCCTCGGTGTGCACCTCCAACGAATGTTTGAGGAGAGCAAAGCTAAGGGAGTGCTGCCGCGAGACCAGCGTATAGCAACTATTGTGGCTATCCCGAAAGAGGGCAAGCCGAGGGAGCTATGCTCCTCGTACAGACCGATCTCGCTGCTCAATGCGGAACCGAAAATACTGGCGAAGACTCTTGCCAATAGGCTGCACGCTGTTCTCCCCGCGCTGATCCATCCAGATCAGTCCGGCTTTATGCCCCATCGTAATACGGCTCTCAACATCCGACGCCTGAATGGGGTACTTGGGAGGTGCCATACCATACGAGAGGACGCGGTGGTGGTGTCACTTGACGCCACCATGGCGTTCGACACCCTCGAGTGGCCATACATGCTGGCGGTGCTCCGTAAATTGGGATTTGGCCCCCTCTTTATAGCGTGGGTGCGTCTTCTTTATTCTGAACCCTTGGCGCAGGTTGTGATTAATAACAAGGTCTTGGAGGTCTTCGAACTAGAGAGGGGGACCCGGCAGGGCTGCCCGCTTTCACCCCTCCTGTTTGCGCTCGCCCTTGAGCCTCTCGCGGCATGGATCAGGCAGGACATCTCCCTCGTGGGGATGCGGTGGGCAGACGGCTGGGAGGACAAGGTCTCACTATATGCTGATGATATCCTCCTCTATTTAACCCAGCCGCGGAAGTCCATCGTGGTAGCCATGGACATAGTTCAGAGTTTCGGGAAAAACTCGGGGTTCCGCGTCAATTGGGGCAAGTCTCAAGTTTATGTCCTTTATGGCGGCCCCCCCAGGCTTCCCGCTGACTGCCCGCTTACCATTGCGAAGGGCGGGTTCCGGTACCTAGGAGTTTTTATTTCACTCGACAAAACGCTCACATATGAGAGGAACTTACTACCACCACTGCGACGGCTTCAAAGGGACTCCAATAACTGGCAGAAACTCCCATTATCCCTATTGGGCCGCGCGGCCCTCTTCAAAATGTTTGCGCTCCAAAGGTTTATCTATGCCCTCCAAAACTATCCAGATCTCGTGCCGAACTCATATTTCATAGCGGTAGAGGCGGCGCAGCGGTCCCTCCTCTGGGTGGATACACCTAGGATTGCGCTGCAAAATCTCACACTCGGATGGTACGATGGGGGAATAGCCCTGCCGACATCCGTAAGTACTATTGGGCAGCCCACTTGTCAGCGATAAACCAAGGAACGTATAGGGACGGCAACGACCCCGCTTACGGGATGGATCGATGGTTGCTCCCAGGTGGGAATTATGAGGTCGCACTCTATTCCAAACCCAGTAAATATAGACTGACGGGGCCGACGAAACACTCGGTGCAGATATGGCACACGGCCCAATGCAGGCTCGGCTGGGCTACTACCCTGACAATGGCAACTCCACTCTGGGCCTCGGAACGACTGGGCAGCCTGGGACATACGAAGGGCTTCCGGGAATGGGACCTTATTGGTATCTCGCAGGTCAAGGACCTGTGGGGGCCAGAGGGGGTGCGATCCTTTGCATACCTGCAAGACACGTACGAGTTGGCGAACACCGAATATTTGAGATATTTGCAGATTAGACACTCCCTTCAGGCTAACATACCACCAGGGACCAGGCCCCCACAGGCATCCCCACTCGAGGATAGACTGCTCGCCGGCTACATGCCGGAGCACGCAATTTCACTTACATACAAGAAATTGATCAATAATCCCCCGGACCCCCTCGAGTCCCTCAGGGAGAAGTGGTTAGCAGATGGTCTAGAAATAGATAATGAGGAGTGGGTGGAGGCGCTAGCATCCCCGTGGGAGGTGGCGATATCGGCGAGACTTCGCCTCACACAACTCAAAATATTATATAGAGTGTATATATCATGCACGAGGCTGCAGGCGATGGGACGGGGGGGGGAGGGGCTCTGTCGGCGGGGCTGCGGGGAGATTGATTCGTTCTTTCATATACTATGGGAATGTCCCAGGGTGCAGAGATACTGGAGGCGAGTGGTGTCTTGTATGCAGGAGGTGTGGGAGGTGGAAATACGACCAGAGGCCAAGTGCTGCCTACTGAACATTTGGGACCCCACGGATCTACCTACAAGGGGGAAACTATGTATCGCACTTGGGCAAATAGTGGCAAAGAGGAATATCGCACGCCTGTGGGGGGCATCGGCTCCTCCTAAACTAGCCGACTGGCAAAGAGACATGGACTGGTGTATGCTGCAGGAGAAGACTGTGTATACAATGCGAGGGTGCCCCCGGAAATGGGGGGAAGTGTGGGCAAACGGGAATGCATTCAGAGGTCACATCTGTGAGCCACCGCAGGCCCGCTGGCCCGGCACGGAAACCCTGGACTAGCCGGACAATGCTTTGATGTACTAAATAAAGTATACTGGCCCTACTGTGTAGACGCTTGTAGCGGCTGATCTAGAGAAGGTGCTGTAAGTGAAGTGACCAAGTTGTTTATTTCTTTGTTTTTGCAAAATAAAACAGATTTAAAAAAAAAAAAAAAAAAACATAGGTTTCACACACGTTATAGTTAGGAATTAGCATTTAAAAAACCTTGCAAATTCACTTAAAAAACCATAGGTTTCACACATGTTATAGTTAGCTGGACATTTCACTCGTAAAACACCATTGAAATTCCCCCGTTATAGTTAGTTCAGATAACTATAACTCGCGCGACCGCCACTCTATCACAAGGATGATGTCATCAGTGATGTCATGAGTGATGCCACTGACCATGTCATGAGTGATGTAATATGTGACGTCATGAGCAGTGGATTGCGGGCGCGCGAGTTATAGTTATCTGAACTAACTATAACGGGGGAATTTCAATGGTTTTTTACGAGTGAAATGTCCAGCTAACTATAACATGTGTGAAACCTATGGTTTTTTAAATGAATATATATATATATATATATATATATATATATATATATATATATATATATATATATATATATATATTATTCACTGAAAAAACCATAGGTTTCAGGGGTGTTATAGTTAGCTGGACTTTTCACTTGTACAAAACCATTGAAATTCCCCCGTTATAGTTAGTTCAGCTAACTATAACTCGGGCGCCCGCAATGCACTGCTGATGACGTCACATATTACATCACTCATGACATGGTCAGTGACATCACTCATGACATCACTGATGACATCTCAAATGACATCACTGATGACATCACTGATGACATCATCCTTGTGATAGAGTGGCAGACCTCCTCTCACCCTAATATAACCTTTGATACACACATTCAAAAATAGAGACTAAAATTTTCAAAACAATGGACATACCAATACCAGTTACAACAACCTCTTCAGTAATTCTAAGATCCACATACACATCCACTCATTCACCAACAGTCCTATACAGTCACTCATACATGTACTCACTCATCATATGTACTCATACACCTATACATCCTGTTACACAATGCCACTCATCCATAGAGTTACTCACACACATAGTCACTCATGCTAATAAAGAATCAAACATACATTTACTTGCATCTACAGTTATACACACACCACCATACTTACTTCTACGGAAACTTACACATACTTAGTCTTTTAAACAATCACTTATAGAAACACATACTTATTCATACAGGAACTCTTTCAATCTCTCACTCTCACATATACTCACATATATACACCAATAGTCACATATACTAGTTTAAAACATATGTAGTTACTCATAAAGACACTATTGAGACAGTCATTCACTCACTAACACACCCATACACACACTCATCCACCCATACAGTCCTGCACACATGCTGTGTTCAACACATACAAACAGTGAGTCACTCATTCATGCACCTATGCACTACGTAATACCCCCCACCGAACCATGCAGACACTCAGACTGATACTCAAAAAACCAACTAATAACCTATATAGACACCCATGTAGCTACTCACCAACCCATGCAGCCACTTATACACAAAGTGAGAGACTGATACAGATATTTACATATTTAAACATTACTCACTAAGCCATGTATTCACTATGATACACTTAATCAGTCAGTTACACAATCAATTTTTCAAAAACAAATCATCCATTTAGACACTTATATACCCATTTATTCTTCCATCGACCTTGAGATATACATATATAAAACATATTTAATTTTCAGAAAAACACACATTCACTGGATGATGTCATCAGTGATGTCATCAGTGATGTCATTTGAGATGTCATCAGTGATGTCATGAGTGATGTCACTGACCATGTCATGAGTGATGTAATATGTGACGTCATCAGCAGTGCATTGCGGGCGCCCGAGTTATAGTTAGCTGAACTAACTATAACGGGGGAATTTCAATGGTTTTGTACAAGTGAAAAGTCCAGCTAACTATAACACCCCTGAAACCTATGGTTTTTTCAGTGAATATATATATATATATATATAATATTCACTGAAAAAACCATAGGTTTTACAGACGTTATAGTTAGGAGTTAGCATTTAAAAAACCTTAGAAATTCGCAGAAAAAACCATAGGTATCAGGGACATTATAGTTAGTTGGACATTTCAGTCATAGAAAACCATAGAATTTCTCCTGTTATAGTTAGTTGAGCTAACTATAACTCATGCCCCCGCAATGCACTGCTGATGACGTCACATATTATATCATTCATGACATGATCAGCGACATCACTGATGACATAATTCAGTGACTATGTGTTTCTATAAAATGTAAATATGTATTATATATATATATATATATAATTCACTGAAAAAACCATAGGTTTCAGGGGTGTTATAGTTAGCTGGACTTTTCACTTGTACAAAACCATTGAAATTCCCCCGTTATAGTTAGTTCAGCTAACTATAACTCGGGCGCCCGCAATGCACTGCTGATGACGTCACATATTACATCACTCATGACATGGTCAGTGACATCACTCATGACATCACTGATGACATCTCAAATGGCAGCGCAGCTCCCTGGCGCATACTGGAGATACCTGTTGGGGGCGCGTTTGCAGAGTGCTGCACGGAGGGGGCATGGCCTCCGGCACGATGCCAGTCTTTTATTTATTTTAGTTTTTTAAGAAGGGGGGCTGTTTGGTTCCCCTTCTTATTCTAATTTATTGGCCCTGATGACCCCATCCCCCAGGGCCAGTCTCCTAATTATATTTTTTTGACCCCAATCCCCAGGGCCGGCCACTGTTTTTTATTATTTTTAAAAAATATATATTTATAGACACACCTAGGACATGCTGGACAAACCGTACGTACCTATCACCATGACGATTTGCGTGATATTCATTAAAAGGCATGCAATGAATCCACGTGGAATGTATTTACACCACTAGTGAAGCTCTGACATGTCTGATGCCCTACCGTGCCTAATCCCGGTAGACACCCTTGTCGTTTATTTATACAAACTTGGGTAGCTATTGACGGGCACATTTAATACACATGCACACCAAGCCATTCAAAGGGGATTCGACAAAAATTCGACCAAAACTATGCAAGAAACCCCCCTCACGGTTAATAAAACACACATCCACTGCCGGATGTGTAATACTTTTTATTTTACTCTCTGGAAAGGGGACGAACATCACTTGAGAGTCACAGCGCGCTCCTGACAGAGCCCAATGCTGTGTTACACCCACCATTGCCTGCCGTGTGCCACACACCTCTGTGTTGTATTCCACTAGCTAGTGCATATGCTATGACACTCTCTAGCCCATGTGCACTGTAACACCACCCCGTGAATATGTCATGCCACACTTGTCTTCGCACGGGTTATATTGCCCCATCTAACGTGCCTTTCTCGATGCCTATGTTATAACGCACAGTGCTATGCCATACATATTACAATCTGGGATCCATATCTTTGTCACAGTGCATATGCAACCTTACACTCCCCAGCACATATTTTATATTACAACTTTAGAGACTAGTTAGGTTACACAACACTGCCCTGTGCATATTACACTCCAAGGCGCATATCGCATAGCACGCGCTAGTGCCTGTGCTATCTCGCGCTCTCCAATGAATCTGTCATTGCGCACAATGTATTGCATATTATATTTCACGCCCGGTTCATCTTATATCACACTTTTTGGTGCATAGTTTATACCATACACTATATCTAGTTTTCATTTTCAATCGTGCTCTCAGGACTATGTTCTATATAACACTGTGTTCACCTACCCTTTTCACGGGCATTACATTTTGCGATAGGGGGTGGAGGGTCAGGGGGTGTTTCTGCCAAGTGAGCCCGGAGTCACAGTCACAAACGTCCTCTTCTTCCTGAATAAAAGTGAGATTATGCTGCATACTTGTTCATATTTTAAGTAGTTCGCACAGACACAATGTTTTAAAAACAATAAAGTTTCTAATACCCGCCTTCTCTGAACAGTTAGCTTGCTGCCCCATCCCCTTCCTCCCTATCCTCTGTTGTGTGAATCCATGGACTAGCCTCCTCCCTCCTGCCATGCATGGTCTGATGTGCTGCCACTGCCCTCAGTATGATGTACCAGTCCACTCCTCCTGCCCTCCATTGCCCAATTCTATGCCCCATCATTGACCTCCTGCTTAAACTCTGTGCTTAGCTTGCTGCCCCTATTCTCCTTCCCCCTGCCCTCCGATGTCTTTGTGCATGCCCCTGCTCCATCCTTTTTGCCCACCATGTCCCATGGACCTGCCACTCCTATCTACTCTGAGTGTTCTGTTGAGCTGCCACTCCCCTCCCACCTGCCTAGCATTGTCAGATGACTGTAACCTGTCCCTGTCACCTCCACCCTGCCTGTCCACATGCCATGCCCCTATCCTCTTCCTCCTGTCCTACATGGTCCATTGTACTGCCACACCCTTCTGCCCTCCCTGGTCTGTTGTGCTGCAGCTGCTCCTCCTGCCTGCCCCGTGTGGTCTGTTGTGAGGTCCCTTCCCCTGAACTTTCTTGTCTGTGCACAGGTCCTGACCCTCCCTTCTATCCTCCATCGTCCTTTGTGCATGCCCCTCCACCCTCCTTCTTGCCCATCATAGCCATTGTGCTGCCACTAACCCTCCCACTTGCCATGCATGGTCTTCTGTGCGGCCCTGGCCCCTCCCACCTTCCCTGTGTGGTCAGTTAGCTGCCCCTGACCCCCTCCCACCTTCCCTCCATGGTCTGTGTGTATGCCATCACAGTCTCACTGTTGCTCTTCATGGTGTGTCTTGCTTCTGGTGCCCATCCTGCCTGACCTCCATGGCTATCTTGCTGCTCCTGCCCTGCCCCCTTGCCCCCAGCCCTACTCCCTCCCTCCTGGCTTGTCTGTTCCATTGTAATGCCCCTGATCCGTCCCTCCTGCCCTTTATGGTCTGTTATGCTGCAGCTTTCTCTCCTGTCTGTCCATTATGGTCAGCTAGCTACCATTGCCTCTTGCCCCTCTGTTCTCTGTTGTCCATGTGCATGGTCCTGTCCCCTCCCTCTTGCTTTCTATGGATTGTTGTGCTGCACTCCCGTGTGGTGTATTGTGCTGCTGCAAACCCTGATGCCTGCCCTGCAGGGTCAGTTTGGTGCACCTCTCCATGTCCCTCCTGTCCTCTGTTATCCAAGTCCATGTCCCTATCCCATTTCCTTCCATGATCCAATGTACCATACTTGCGAACATTTTGAACTTGGTAAGAGGGAGATTTTGAAAAAAAACTGGGGTATTGATTTTCCCCTTTGAGTTACATTGAAAAAGAGGATATTGTAGACAGGAGACAGATCAAATAAAGCCCATTTGAGCTTAAAAACATTGGACGTTTCCTGGCTGAATCGGGTCTGTTGGCATGTATGGTTGTACTACCATTGCCTCTTCCTTCTGCCCACAATGGTCTATTACATTGCCACAGGCTTGAAGGAGGGTAGATTTTGTATCACAGGGGGCCCCTGGCCCGTTCTGTCCACACCTGAAGTATGAGACCCTTGTCCTTGCCCTGCCAGCTGCATTTGTAGGCCGTATTAAATTGACCAGCGGGTCCTGTGTTGCTATATAATTATCCTGAGACATCCTTACCACTCAGCCAGTATAAAACCCCTGTGTAGGCCCTTCTGTTCAATATGTAGGCCTCTTTGTTAAATTGACCATAGCTCTGCAATTTTAGTGTATAGCAGTCTGAAGGCAGGTCTGCGAGGCCTTCTGCTCCAAACCAGTAGCCCCCACCCTACCCGAGTGCTCCGTGCTCGGTATCAAAGTTCAACATCCCCCTGAAGCTGTCGACATACAGTAGGCTGCATCCTGGACTGGTACTTGCTTCCTGGGCAGGTTTCCCGCTTTTAAGGAAGTGGCAACCGCAGAGAGTCAAGTTAGGAGAACTGAGGAGATTTTATACATGAATATATTGAATTCCCGTACAATACCCATTATTTTCTGCTTGCTCTATGGAACTTACGATAAGCGATTGGCCTGAGAGACTGACCTTTTCACCCAGTCCATTGTCAGCATTAAGTGGGTAAATGACGAAATGTCTGGTAAAATCTGCAGACGAAGCTTTTGGGTAGCATACGTAGGTAGATGTAGCGTGCAAAGGAGCCCACAAAATGATATAAAAAGGGAGCACCCACAGATATCGACGGACTACCTCGCCGTCTGTATGTAGGTTAACAGGCAGTGCAGGTTTTCCCCAAGAGCTGGGAGCTCTTGTCTTCCTTTGCTTAAAATGTCTTGCTCTGCTTTGCTTGAAGTATCTTATTCTATTTTACCTATATGAAATGTCATGTTATGTTTAACCATTGTTCTCTTTACTTTTGCATTTAAAAGATTTTGTATTGTAATTGCAGGAATGCTTGCTCTAAGAGTAAACGTGAGTGTTCCTAGGTAACATTTTCCTTGGTGTAACTTGTTTCTCATGATGCATTTATAGATGTGTTTTCTCTCTCTCTCTGTCAGTACATTAATTGAGATACAGAGAATATCATGACAGCTGTATGATTATCTGGATTCTGTATTTTGTACTTTATGTCTCTATTCTGCGGTTTCTTTGAAGTTGCATCTTCTCATTAAACTGCCATTGTATTCTGCCTCCAATTCCATGTCTCATATGTCTGTTTTCTTCATTTTTGGAGCAAGCGTTCCTAGGCACCCCGGCTCAAATTAAGGTGCCCCTTTTGTCCCTGACTCACTCTCCTGCTCAGTTCTGTGGTGGCTCCCGGGGATCTGGGGACCGCCCCTAGCTTCCTTGACCCGTAATAGATCTTGCCTCCAACAGCCTCTCTTGCAAGTCCTGTATTGTTGGTTTGTTGCCCCTGCCCCCCTTTCCACTGCCCTCCATAGTCTGTTGTGCTTCCACGGCCCTTCCTGCCTGCTCAGTGTGGTTAAATTGTTGCCTTTGCACCCTCCTACCTGCCTTCAATTTTCAGAGTCCGTGCCCCTGGCCTCTGCCTCTCAACAGTATCCTAATGAACAACTAGATTGCTAACATTCTATATTTATTACAAAAGTGTGGAACGCCTGACATCATCTTGATGTAATCAAAACTGTAATACCTAGAGCATTTCCTTTAGAAATTACATATATGAGAGGGTCTTATTGGCATCAAAATTATGGTTAGTGCTCTAAAAGGCTAAAATAAGGACATATTTTCTGAGTTTTCAAATAGCGACAAAGCACTTTTAAATTATTTGTTATCTTTATGTTTTTTTATCCAGTTGACCACTTGATTAAATGTTGCACTTAGGGGAGATGATGTGGTGTTACTTCCAGAACTGCAGACTTTGCAACTGGGGAACCAGGTTGAAGTTTCTGCTTCAGCTCGACATTCTGTGATTCTGGTCAAATCACTTAGTCTCCACATGTCTACAACCAAAATGAATGTGTTCTTGTGTGATGTAACCAATGCTCATGTAAAGCACTCCAATACCTGACAAGTCTGCACTATATAACACTGCAAAAACACAAAATAATAAGTGTTTTGCACACTTCTGTCATTGGGCTATATTTGGGCTACATCTGGGTGATTTTGGGCTACATTTGGGCTCTTTTGTCTCCGGTGGCCATCTTGGGAGATTTATTTGTTATGAAGTTTCCTAATTTCCTCATGTACTGCAGTCTCCTCAGTAGGAAATGCTTTCAGTTTTTTACTTTGATTCCATCATGAAGGTATTCAGATATGTCACACATTTGCCATCAATTCTGAATGTTAGCACTCTAGTTGCTCATTAGATCATTGTAGTAAAACTACTGCACCATGGAAGTCTGCTCCTGGTAATAAAAGTGCATGTTTCAGTCTGCATGTCAGAATTTTTTTAATGAAATAGAAGAGGATTTGAGAAGTCACTCAAAATGTGCCCTCATTTTCTTTCTTCAGCATTAATCATAATTTCTATGGCAAAATGAACCTCCTCATTGTGTTCCTTTTTAAATTAAATGTTTTAAGTGTTACCAGTTTATTCCAATCAAGATGGCTTCAGGTGTGCCATACTTTTGTCATAATGAAGACAGTAAGCGCTCTAGTTGTTTTTAAGAACATTCTGGGACATTCTGTCATTGGGCTATACTTGGGCTACATCTGGGTGATATTTGGGCTACATTTGGGCTCTTTTGTCTCTGGTGGCCATCTTGGGAGACTTATTTGTTATGAAGTTTCCTAATTTCCTCATTTACTGCAGTCTCCTCAGTAGGAAATACTTTCAGTTTTTTACTTTGATTCCATCAAGAAGGCATTCAGATGTGTCACACATTTGCCATAAATTCAGAATGTTAGCACTCTTTTTGCTCATTAGATCACTGTAGTAAAGCTACTGCTCACCAGGGAAAACTGCTGCTGGTATTGAAAGTGCATGTTTCAGTCTGCATGTCAGAATTTTTTAATGAAATAGAAGAGGATTTGAGAAGTCACTCAAAATGTGCCTTAATTTTTCTTTCTGCAGCACTAATCATACTTTTTATTGAAAAATGAACCCCCTCATTTTGTTCCTTTTTAAATTAAATGTTTTAAGAGTTACCACTTTAATCCAAGCAAGATGGCTTCAGGTGTGCCATACGTTTATCATAAGTAGGACTGTTAGCGCTCTAGTAGTTCTTTGGAACACTCTGGGAAGCTGCAGTAGAACACAAAGGAATCAACTGACAGTCTCTGCCCTTGTTGGATGTACATGTTTTACTGAGAATGTCAGACTTCATTCTCACATGACTGAGAAAGATAATGTGAATTTACAGAAAATAAGCTCTCAGTTTAGCCTATAGATCACCTTCCAAACCTCTGTGGTAAAAGCATGAGAAAATATTTTTCTCTCAATCATGATATCCCAGCAGAAGGCTTTTTCACATGGTGAAATCACCTTAGAACATACCACAATTCCTAAAATGAGTATGGTACCATCAACAAATGATTTATAATGTAACTAAAGTCTTAAAACCTTCTATTAACTGCAATGCTTTTTAATGAGGTGCTATCATGTATATTGGTCCCAAGATGGCTGCCAACACTTCTTGGATGAAGTGCTGACAGCCAATCAGATCTCAGGATGAGATGTGTGGTTAGGCTCCGCCCACATATATATATGCTTTTAAATGCTATTTTCTCAGGATCTACTGAACAGATTTACACCAAACCTACAAAAGGCACTTCCTTGACCTGAGGACTACCTCTCTGCCAAATTTCAAGTAATTCTGTTCAGCCGTTCGGGCTGTAGCTGTGTCTAAAGGTCCTATGGAAAAATGCATGGGAAAAACGCGTTTTGGGACCCCCTTTTATCTCAGCCCCCCCTTGACGAATCCCCCCGAGACTTTCAGGGTAGGAGCGGAGCGTAGCGCCCCACCTATTTTGAAAAATTCGCGAGGATTCGTCAACCGGCGCCAAAGTTATTCAAAATAGAATGTTGCGGATTTCCTATGGAAACGTGGTCCTAACTATAACTACCTACTGGCGACCGCCAGTAGGTAATATATATATATATATATTTGATAAGGTTTGCCATCTTGTGAGATGCACTCCCAGGAAGTAAGCAGACTCAGGAACAGAAATGTTAAAACACACTGACCAGCAGTTTAATGCGACGCGTTTCAGGCTTACGCCCTTCTTCAAAGCCAACTGCTCTCCAGGAAGGCCAAACATTACTGCCAGCATTTTCCCTCCATTTATTCAAAGTCACGCCCCAAGTGGGCCGGCAAATCGCAGTGCCTGCAAAGCATGATGGGGCTGGTAGTTCGTTACCCATGTGGGTCTGTTTGTAGCCATCACTGATTTTCAAAGTTCTTTAAATGGTGCTTTAAAACAAGGAAACAGTTCTTTCTACAGGCCGCTCCTCCAGTTCCACCCGCAGTCAATATAAAACAGCAGGCGGCCCCGCTAGGGATCTTGCGGTGGTGCAGTCTCTCGACCTAGGCGGGCCGAATTATTTATTTGAAAAGGTTTGCCATCTTGTGAGATGCACTCCCAGGAAGTAAGCAGACTCAGGAACTGAAATGTTAAAACACACTGACCAGCAGTTTTATGCGACGCGTTTCAGGCTTACGCCCTTCTTCAAAGCCAACTGCTCTCCAGGAAGGCCAAACATTACTGCCAGCATTTTCCCTCCATTTATTCAAAGTCACGCCCCAAGTGGGCCGGCAAATCGCAGTGCCTGCAAAGCATGATGGGGCTGGTAGTTCGTTACCCATGTGGGTCTGTTTGTAGCCATCACTGATTTTCAAAGTTCTTTAAATGGTGCTTTAAAACAAGGAAACAGTTCTTTCTACAGGCCGCTCCTCCAGTTCCACCCGCAGTCAATATAAAACAGCAGGCGGCCCCGCTAGGGATCTTGCGGTGGTGCAGTCTCTCGACCTAGGCGGGCCGAATTATTTATTTGAAAAGGTTTGCCATCTTGTGAGATGCACTCCCAGGAAGTAAGCAGACTCAGGAACTGAAATGTTAAAACACACTGACCAGCAGTTTTATGCGACGCGTTTCAGGCTTACGCCCTTCTTCAAAGCCAACTGCTCTCCAGGAAGGCCAAACATTACTGCCAGCATTTTCCCTCCATTTATTCAAAGTCACGCCCCAAGTGGGCCGGCAAATCGCAGTGCCTGCAAAGCATGATGGGGCTGGTAGTTCGTTACCCATGTGGGTCTGTTTGTAGCCATCACTGATTTTCAAAGTTCTTTAAATGGTGCTTTAAAACAAGGAAACAGTTCTTTCTACAGGCCGCTCCTCCAGTTCCACCCGCAGTCAATATAAAACAGCAGGCGGCCCCGCTAGGGATCTTGCGGTGGTGCAGTCTCTCGACCTAGGCGGGCCGAATTATTTATTTGAAAAGGTTTGCCATCTTGTGAGATGCACTCCCAGGAAGTAAGCAGACTCAGGAACTGAAATGTTAAAACACACTGACCAGCAGTTTAATGCGACGCGTTTCAGGCTTACGCCCTTCTTCAAAGCCAACTGCTCTCCAGGAAGGCCAAACATTACTGCCAGCATTTTCCCTCCATTTATTCAAAGTCACGCCCCAAGTGGGCCGGCAAATCGCAGTGCCTGCAAAGCATGATGGGGCTGGTAGTTCGTTACCCATGTGGGTCTGTTTGTAGCCATCACTGATTTTCAAAGTTCTTTAAATGGTGCTTTAAAACAAGGAAACAGTTCTTTCTACAGACCGCTCCTCCAGTTCCACCCGCAGTCAATATAAAACAGCAGGCGGCCCCGCTAGGGATCTTGCGGTGGTGCAGTCTCTCGACCTAGGCGGGCCGACTTATTTATTTGAAAAGGTTTGCCATCTTGTGAGATGCACTCCCAGGAAGTAAGCAGACTCAGGAACTGAAATGTTAAAACACACTGACCAGCAGTTTAATGCGACGCGTTTCAGGCTTACGCCCTTCTTCAAAGCCAACTGCTCTCCAGGAAGGCCAAACATTACTGCCAGCATTTTCCCTCCATTTATTCAAAGTCACGCCCCAAGTGGGCCGGCAAATCGCAGTGCCTGCAAAGCATGATGGGGCTGGTAGTTCATTACCCATGTGGGTCTGTTTGCAGCCATCACTGATTTTCAAAGTTCTTTAAATGGTGCTTTAAAACAAGGAAACAGTTCTTTCTACAGGCCGCTCCTCCAGTTCCACCCGCAGTCAATATAAAACAGCAGGCGGCCCCGCTAGGGATCTTGCGGTGGTGCAGTCTCTCGACCTAGGCGGGCCGAATTATTTATTTGAAAAGGTTTGCCATCTTGTGAGATGCACTCCCAGGAAGTAAGCAGACTCAGGAACTGAAATGTTAAAACACACTGACCAGCAGTTTAATGCGACGCGTTTCAGGCTTACGCCCTTCTTCAAAGCCAACTGCTCTCCAGGAAGGCCAAACATTACTGCCAGCATTTTCCCTCCATTTATTCAAAGTCACGCCCCAAGTGGGCCGGCAAATCGCAGTGCCTGCAAAGCATGATGGGGCTGGTAGTTCGTTACCCATGTGGGTCTGTTTGTAGCCATCACTGATTTTCAAAGTTCTTTAAATGGTGCTTTAAAACAAGGAAACAGTTCTTTCTACAGGCCGCTCCTCCAGTTCCACCCGCAGTCAATATAAAACAGCAGGCGGCCCCGCTAGGGATCTTGCGGTGGTGCAGTCTCTCGACCTAGGCGGGCCGAATTATTTATTTGAAAAGGTTTGCCATCTTGTGAGATGCACTCCCAGGAAGTAAGCAGACTCAGGAACTGAAATGTTAAAACACACTGACCAGCAGTTTAATGCGACGCGTTTCAGGCTTACGCCCTTCTTCAAAGCCAACTGCTCTCCAGGAAGGCCAAACATTACTGCCAGCATTTTCCCTCCATTTATTCAAAGTCACGCCCCAAGTGGGCCGGCAAATCGCAGTGCCTGCAAAGCATGATGGGGCTGGTAGTTCGTTACCCATGTGGGTCTGTTTGTAGCCATCACTGATTTTCAAAGTTCTTTAAATGGTGCTTTAAAACAAGGAAACAGTTCTTTCTACAGGCCGCTCCTCCAGTTCCACCCGCAGTCAATATAAAACAGCAGGCGGCCCCGCTAGGGATCTTGCGGTGGTGCAGTCTCTCGACCTAGGCGGGCCGAATTATTTATTTGAAAAGGTTTGCCATCTTGTGAGATGCAATCCCAGGAAGTAAGCAGACTCAGGAACTGAAATGTTAAAACACACTGACCAGCAGTTTTATGCGACGCGTTTCAGGCTTACGCCCTTCTTCAAAGCCAACTGCTCTCCAGGAAGGCCAAACATTACTGCCAGCATTTTCCCTCCATTTATTCAAAGTCACGCCCCAAGTGGGCCGGCAAATCGCAGTGCCTGCAAAGCATGATGGGGCTGGTAGTTCGTTACCCATGTGGGTCTGTTTGTAGCCATCACTGATTTTCAAAGTTCTTTAAATGGTGCTTTAAAACAAGGAAACAGTTCTTTCTACAGGCCGCTCCTCCAGTTCCACCCGCAGTCAATATAAAACAGCAGGCGGCCCCGCTAGGGATCTTGCGGTGGTGCAGTCTCTCGACCTAGGCGGGCTGAATTATTTATTTGAAAAGGTTTGCCATCTTGTGAGATGCACTCCCAGGAAGTAAGCAGACTCAGGAACTGAAATGTTAAAACACACTGACCAGCAGTTTAATGCGACGCGTTTCAGGCTTACGCCCTTCTTCAAAGCCAACTGCTCTCCAGGAAGGCCAAACATTACTGCCTGCATTTTCCCTCCATTTATTCAAAGTCACGCCCCAAGTGGGCCGGCAAATCGCAGTGCCTGCAAAGCATGATGGGGCTGGTAGTTCGTTACCCATGTGGGTCTGTTTGTAGCCATCACTGATTTTCAAAGTTCTTTAAATGGTGCTTTAAAACAAGGAAACAGTTCTTTCTACAGACCGCTCCTCCAGTTCCACCCGCAGTCAATATAAAACAGCAGGCGGCCCCGCTAGGGATCTTGCGGTGGTGCAGTCTCTCGACCTAGGCGGGCCGAATTATTTATTTGAAAAGGTTTGCCATCTTGTGAGATGCACTCCCAGGAAGTAAGCAGACTCAGGAACTGAAATGTTAAAACACACTGACCAGCAGTTTAATGCGACGCGTTTCAGGCTTACGCCCTTCTTCAAAGCCAACTGCTCTCCAGGAAGGCCAAACATTACTGCCAGCATTTTCCCTCCATTTATTCAAAGTCACGCCCCAAGTGGGCCGGCAAATCGCAGTGCCTGCAAAGCATGATGGGGCTGGTAGTTCATTACCCATGTGGGTCTGTTTGCAGCCATCACTGATTTTCAAAGTTCTTTAAATGGTGCTTTAAAACAAGGAAACAGTTCTTTCTACAGGCCGCTCCTCCAGTTCCACCCGCAGTCAATATAAAACAGCAGGCGGCCCCGCTAGGGATCTTGCGGTGGTGCAGTCTCTCGACCTAGGCGGGCCGAATTATTTATTTGAAAAGGTTTGCCATCTTGTGAGATGCACTCCCAGGAAGTAAGCAGACTCAGGAACTGAAATGTTAAAACACACTGACCAGCAGTTTAATGCGACGCGTTTCAGGCTTACGCCCTTCTTCAAAGCCAACTGCTCTCCAGGAAGGCCAAACATTACTGCCAGCATTTTCCCTCCATTTATTCAAAGTCACGCCCCAAGTGGGCCGGCAAATCGCAGTGCCTGCAAAGCATGATGGGGCTGGTAGTTCATTACCCATGTGGGTCTGTTTGCAGCCATCACTGATTTTCAAAGTTCTTTAAATGGTGCTTTAAAACAAGGAAACAGTTCTTTCTACAGGCCGCTCCTCCAGTTCCACCCGCAGTCAATATAAAACAGCAGGCGGCCCCGCTAGGGATCTTGCGGTGGTGCAGTCTCTCGACCTAGGCGGGCCGAATTATTTATTTGAAAAGGTTTGCCATCTTGTGAGATGCACTCCCAGGAAGTAAGCAGACTCAGGAACTGAAATGTTAAAACACACTGACCAGCAGTTTAATGCGACGCGTTTCAGGCTTACGCCCTTCTTCAAAGCCAACTGCTCTCCAGGAAGGCCAAACATTACTGCCAGCATTTTCCCTCCATTTATTCAAAGTCACGCCCCAAGTGGGCCGGCAAATCGCAGTGCCTGCAAAGCATGATGGGGCTGGTAGTTCGTTACCCATGTGGGTCTGTTTGTAGCCATCACTGATTTTCAAAGTTCTTTAAATGGTGCTTTAAAACAAGGAAACAGTTCTTTCTACAGGCCGCTCCTCCAGTTCCACCCGCAGTCAATATAAAACAGCAGGCGGCCCCGCTAGGGATCTTGCGGTGGTGCAGTCTCTCGACCTAGGCGGGCCGAATTATTTATTTGAAAAGGTTTGCCATCTTGTGAGATGCACTCCCAGGAAGTAAGCAGACTCAGGAACTGAAATGTTAAAACACACTGACCAGCAGTTTAATGCGACGCGTTTCAGGCTTGCGCCCTTCTTCAAAGCCAACTGCTCTCCAGGAAGGCCAAACATTACTGCCAGCATTTTCCCTCCATTTATTCAAAGTCACGCCCCAAGTGGGCCGGCAAATCGCAGTCTCTGCAAAGCATGATGGGGCTGGTAGTTCGTTACCCATGTGGGTCTGTTTGTAGCCATCACTGATTTTCAAAGTTCTTTAAATGGTGCTTTAAAAAAAGGAAACAGTTCTTTCTACAGGCCGCTCCTCCAGTTCCACCCGCAGTCAATATAAAACAGCAGGCGGCCCCGCTAGGGATCTTGCGGTGGTGCAGTCTCTCGACCTAGGCGGGCCGAATTATTTATTTGAAAAGGTTTGCCATCTTGTGAGATGCACTCCCAGGAAGTAAGCAGACTCAGGAACTGAAATGTTAAAACACACTGACCAGCAGTTTAATGCGACGCGTTTCAGGCTTACGCCCTTCTTCAAAGCCAACTGCTCTCCAGGAAGGCCAAACATTACTGCCAGCATTTTCCCTCCATTTATTCAAAGTCACGCCCCAAGTGGGCCGGCAAATCGCAGTGCCTGCAAAGCATGATGGGGCTGGTAGTTCGTTACCCATGTGGGTCTGTTTGTAGCCATCACTGATTTTCAAAGTTCTTTAAATGGTGCTTTAAAACAAGGAAACAGTTCTTTCTACAGGCCGCTCCTCCAGTTCCACCCGCAGTCAATATAAAACAGCAGGCGGCCCCGCTAGGGATCTTGCGGTGGTGCAGTCTCTCGACCTAGGCGGGCCGAATTATTTATTTGAAAAGGTTTGCCATCTTGTGAGATGCACTCCCAGGAAGTAAGCAGACTCAGGAACTGAAATGTTAAAACACACTGACCAGCAGTTTAATGCGACGCGTTTCAGGCTTACGCCCTTCTTCAAAGCCAACTGCTCTCCAGGAAGGCCAAACATTACTGCCAGCATTTTCCCTCCATTTATTCAAAGTCACGCCCCAAGTGGGCCGGCAAATCGCAGTGCCTGCAAAGCATGATGGGGCTGGTAGTTCGTTACCCATGTGGGTCTGTTTGTAGCCATCACTGATTTTCAAAGTTCTTTAAATGGTGCTTTAAAACAAGGAAACAGTTCTTTCTACAGGCCGCTCCTCCAGTTCCACCCGCAGTCAATATAAAACAGCAGGCGGCCCCGCTAGGGATCTTGCGGTGGTGCAGTCTCTCGACCTAGGCGGGCCGAATTATTTATTTGAAAAGGTTTGCCATCTTGTGAGATGCAATCCCAGGAAGTAAGCAGACTCAGGAACTGAAATGTTAAAACACACTGACCAGCAGTTTAATGCGACGCGTTTCAGGCTTACGCCCTTCTTCAAAGCCAACTGCTCTCCAGGAAGGCCAAACATTACTGCCAGCATTTTCCCTCCATTTATTCAAAGTCACGCCCCAAGTGGGCCGGCAAATCGCAGTGCCTGCAAAGCATGATGGGGCTGGTAGTTCGTTACCCATGTGGGTCTGTTTGTAGCCATCACTGATTTTCAAAGTTCTTTAAATGGTGCTTTAAAACAAGGAAACAGTTCTTTCTACAGGCCGCTCCTCCAGTTCCACCCGCAGTCAATATAAAACAGCAGGCGGCCCCGCTAGGGATCTTGCGGTGGTGCAGTCTCTCGACCTAGGCGGGCTGAATTATTTATTTGAAAAGGTTTGCCATCTTGTGAGATGCACTCCCAGGAAGTAAGCAGACTCAGGAACTGAAATGTTAAAACACACTGACCAGCAGTTTAATGCGACGCGTTTCAGGCTTACGCCCTTCTTCAAAGCCAACTGCTCTCCAGGAAGGCCAAACATTACTGCCTGCATTTTCCCTCCATTTATTCAAAGTCACGCCCCAAGTGGGCCGGCAAATCGCAGTGCCTGCAAAGCATGATGGGGCTGGTAGTTCGTTACCCATGTGGGTCTGTTTGTAGCCATCACTGATTTTCAAAGTTCTTTAAATGGTGCTTTAAAACAAGGAAACAGTTCTTTCTACAGACCGCTCCTCCAGTTCCACCCGCAGTCAATATAAAACAGCAGGCGGCCCCGCTAGGGATCTTGCGGTGGTGCAGTCTCTCGACCTAGGCGGGCCGAATTATTTATTTGAAAAGGTTTGCCATCTTGTGAGATGCACTCCCAGGAAGTAAACAGACTCAGGAACTGAAATGTTAAAACACACTGACCAGCAGTTTAATGCGACGCGTTTCAGGCTTACGCCCTTCTTCAAAGCCAACTGCTCTCCAGGAAGGCCAAACATTACTGCCAGCATTTTCCCTCCATTTATTCAAAGTCACGCCCCAAGTGGGCCGGCAAATCGCAGTGCCTGCAAAGCATGATGGGGCTGGTAGTTCATTACCCATGTGGGTCTGTTTGCAGCCATCACTGATTTTCAAAGTTCTTTAAATGGTGCTTTAAAACAAGGAAACAGTTCTTTCTACAGGCCGCTCCTCCAGTTCCACCCGCAGTCAATATAAAACAGCAGGCGGCCCCGCTAGGGATCTTGCGGTGGTGCAGTCTCTCGACCTAGGCGGGCCGAATTATTTATTTGAAAAGGTTTGCCATCTTGTGAGATGCACTCCCAGGAAGTAAGCAGACTCAGGAACTGAAATGTTAAAACACACTGACCAGCAGTTTAATGCGACGCGTTTCAGGCTTACGCCCTTCTTCAAAGCCAACTGTTCTCCAGGAAGGCCAAACATTACTGCCAGCATTTTCCCTCCATTTATTCAAAGTCACGCCCCAAGTGGGCCGGCAAATCGCAGTGCCTGCAAAGCATGATGGGGCTGGTAGTTCATTACCCATGTGGGTCTGTTTGCAGCCATCACTGATTTTCAAAGTTCTTTAAATGGTGCTTTAAAACAAGGAAACAGTTCTTTCTACAGGCCGCTCCTCCAGTTCCACCCGCAGTCAATATAAAACAGCAGGCGGCCCCGCTAGGGATCTTGCGGTGGTGCAGTCTCTCGACCTAGGCGGGCCGAATTATTTATTTGAAAAGGTTTGCCATCTTGTGAGATGCACTCCCAGGAAGTAAGCAGACTCAGGAACTGAAATGTTAAAACACACTGACCAGCAGTTTAATGCGACGCGTTTCAGGCTTACGCCCTTCTTCAAAGCCAACTGCTCTCCAGGAAGGCCAAACATTACTGCCAGCATTTTCCCTCCATTTATTCAAAGTCACGCCCCAAGTGGGCCGGCAAATCGCAGTGCCTGCAAAGCATGATGGGGCTGGTAGTTCGTTACCCATGTGGGTCTGTTTGTAGCCATCACTGATTTTCAAAGTTCTTTAAATGGTGCTTTAAAACAAGGAAACAGTTCTTTCTACAGGCCGCTCCTCCAGTTCCACCCGCAGTCAATATAAAACAGCAGGCGGCCCCGCTAGGGATCTTGCGGTGGTGCAGTCTCTCGACCTAGGCGGGCCGAATTATTTATTTGAAAAGGTTTGCCATCTTGTGAGATGCACTCCCAGAAAGTAAGCAGACTCAGGAACTGAAATGTTAAAACACACTGACCAGCAGTTTAATGCGACGCGTTTCAGGCTTACGCCCTTCTTCAAAGCCAACTGCTCTCCAGGAAGGCCAAACATTACTGCCAGCATTTTCCCTCCATTTATTCAAAGTCACGCCCCAAGTGGGCCGGCAAATCGCAGTGCCTGCAAAGCATGATGGGGCTGGTAGTTCGTTACCCATGTGGGTCTGTTTGTAGCCATCACTGATTTTCAAAGTTCTTTAAATGGTGCTTTAAAACAAGGAAACAGTTCTTTCTACAGGCCGCTCCTCCAGTTCCACCCGCAGTCAATATAAAACAGCAGGCGGCCCCGCTAGGGATCTTGCGGTGGTGCAGTCTCTCGACCTAGGCGGGCCGAATTATTTATTTGAAAAGGTTTGCCATCTTGTGAGATGCACTCCCAGGAAGTAAGCAGACTCAGGAACTGAAATGTTAAAACACACTGACCAGCAGTTTAATGCGACGCGTTTCAGGCTTGCGCCCTTCTTCAAAGCCAACTGCTCTCCAGGAAGGCCAAACATTACTGCCAGCATTTTCCCTCCATTTATTCAAAGTCACGCCCCAAGTGGGCCGGCAAATCGCAGTCTCTGCAAAGCATGATGGGGCTGGTAGTTCGTTACCCATGTGGGTCTGTTTGTAGCCATCACTGATTTTCAAAGTTCTTTAAATGGTGCTTTAAAAAAAGGAAACAGTTCTTTCTACAGGCCGCTCCTCCAGTTCCACCCGCAGTCAATATAAAACAGCAGGCGGCCCCGCTAGGGATCTTGCGGTGGTGCAGTCTCTCGACCTAGGCGGGCCGAATTATTTATTTGAAAAGGTTTGCCATCTTGTGAGATGCACTCCCAGGAAGTAAGCAGACTCAGGAACTGAAATGTTAAAACACACTGACCAGCAGTTTAATGCGACGCGTTTCAGGCTTACGCCCTTCTTCAAAGCCAACTGCTCTCCAGGAAGGCCAAACATTACTGCCAGCATTTTCCCTCCATTTATTCAAAGTCACGCCCCAAGTGGGCCGGCAAATCGCAGTCTCTGCAAAGCATGATGGGGCTGGTAGTTCGTTACCCATGTGGGTCTGTTTGTAGCCATCACTGATTTTCAAAGTTCTTTAAATGTTGCTTTAAAAAAAGGAAACAGTTCTTTCTACAGGCCGCTCCTCCAGTTCCACCCGCAGTCAATATAAAACAGCAGGCGGCCCCGCTAGGGATCTTGCGGTGGTGCAGTCTCTCGACCTAGGCGGGCCGAATTATTTATTTGAAAAGGTTTGCCATCTTGTGAGATGCACTCCCAGGAAGTAAGCAGACTCAGGAACTGAAATGTTAAAACACACTGACCAGCAGTTTAATGCGACGCGTTTCAGGCTTACGCCCTTCTTCAAAGCCAACTGCTCTCCAGGAAGGCCAAACATTACTGCCAGCATTTTCCCTCCATTTATTCAAAGTCACGCCCCAAGTGGGCCGGCAAATCGCAGTGCCTGCAAAGCATGATGGGGCTGGTAGTTCGTTACCCATGTGGCTCTGTTTGTAGCCATCACTGATTTTCAAAGTTCTTTAAATGGTGCTTTAAAACAAGGAAACAGTTCTTTCTACAGGCCGCTCCTCCAGTTCCACCCGCAGTCAATATAAAACAGCAGGCGGCCCCGCTAGGGATCTTGCGGTGGTGCAGTCTCTCGACCTAGGCGGGCCGAATTATTTATTTGAAAAGGTTTGCCATCTTGTGAGATGCACTCCCAGGAAGTAAGCAGACTCAGGAACTGAAATGTTAAAACACACTGACCAGCAGTTTAATGCGACGCGTTTCAGGCTTGCGCCCTTCTTCAAAGCCAACTGCTCTCCAGGAAGGCCAAACATTACTGCCAGCATTTTCCCTCCATTTATTCAAAGTCACGCCCCAAGTGGGCCGGCAAATCGCAGTCTCTGCAAAGCATGATGGGGCTGGTAGTTCGTTACCCATGTGGGTCTGTTTGTAGCCATCACTGATTTTCAAAGTTCTTTAAATGGTGCTTTAAAAAAAGGAAACAGTTCTTTCTACAGGCCGCTCCTCCAGTTCCACCCGCAGTCAATATAAAACAGCAGGCGGCCCCGCTAGGGATCTTGCGGTGGTGCAGTCTCTCGACCTAGGCGGGCCGAATTATTTATTTGAAAAGGTTTGCCATCTTGTGAGATGCACTCCCAGGAAGTAAGCAGACTCAGGAACTGAAATGTTAAAACACACTGACCAGCAGTTTAATGCGACGCGTTTCAGGCTTACGCCCTTCTTCAAAGCCAACTGCTCTCCAGGAAGGCCAAACATTACTGCCAGCATTTTCCCTCCATTTATTCAAAGTCACGCCCCAAGTGGGCCGGCAAATCGCAGTGCCTGCAAAGCATGATGGGGCTGGTAGTTCGTTACCCATGTTTGGCCTTCCTGGAGAGCAGTTGGCTTTGAAGAAGGGCGTAAGCCTGAAACGCGTCGCATTAAACTGCTGGTCAGTGTGTTTTAACATTTCAGTTCCTGAGTCTGCTTACTTCCTGGGAGTGCATCTCACAAGATGGCAAACCTTTTCAAATAAATAATTCGGCCCGCCTAGGTCGAGAGACTGCACCACCGCAAGATCCCTAGCGGGGCCGCCTGCTGTTTTATATTGACTGTGGGTGGAACAGGAGGAGCGGCCTGTAGAAAGAACTGTTTTCTTGTTTTAAAGCACCATTTAAAGAACTTTGAAAATCAGTGATGGCTACAAACAGACCCACATGGGTAAGGAACTACCAGCCCCATCATGCTTTGCAGGCACTGCGATTTGCCGGCCCACTTGGGGCGTGACTTTGAATAAATGGAGGGAAAATGCTGGCAGTAATGTTTGGCCTTCCTGGAGAGCAGTTGGCTTTGAAGAAGGGCGTAAGCCTGAAACGCGTCGCATTAAACTGCTGGTCAGTGTGTTTTAACATTTCAGTTCCTGAGTCTGCTTACTTCCTGGGAGTGCATCTCACAAGATGGCAAACCTTTTCAAATAAATAATTCGGCCCGCCTAGGTCGAGAGACTGAACCAACGCAAGATCCCTAGCGGGGCCGCCTGCTGTTTTATATTGACTGTGGGTGGAACAGGAGGAGCGGCCTGTAGAAAGAACTGTTTTCTTGTTTTAAAGCACCATTTAAAGAACTTTGAAAATCAGTGATGGCTACAAACAGACCCACATGGGTAAGGAACTACCAGCCCCATCATGCTTTGCAGGCACTGCGATTTGCCGGCCCACTTGGGGCGTGACTTTGAATAAATGGAGGGAAAATGCTGGCAGTAATGTTTGGCCTTCCTGGAGAGCAGTTGGCTTTGAAGAAGGGCGTAAGCCTGAAACGCGTCGCATTAAACTGCTGGTCAGTGTGTTTTAACATTTCAGTTCCTGAGTCTGCTTACTTCCTGGGAGTGCATCTCACAAGATGGCAAACCTTTTCAAATAAATAATTCGGCCCGCCTAGGTCGAGAGACTGCACCACCGCAAGATCCCTAGCGGGGCCGCCTGCTGTTTTATATTGACTGTGGGTGGAACAGGAGGAGCGGCCTGTAGAAAGAACTGTTTTCTTGTTTTAAAGCACCATTTAAAGAACTTTGAAAATCAGTGATGGCTACAAACAGACCCACATGGGTAAGGAACTACCAGCCCCATCATGCTTTGCAGGCACTGCGATTTGCCGGCCCACTTGGGGCGTGACTTTGAATAAATGGAGGGAAAATGCTGGCAGTAATGTTTGGCCTTCCTGGAGAGCAGTTGGCTTTGAAGAAGGGCGTAAGCCTGAAACGCGTCGCATTAAACTGCTGGTCAGTGTGTTTTAACATTTCAGTTCCTGAGTCTGCTTACTTCCTGGGAGTGCATCTCACAAGATGGCAAACCTTTTTAAATAAATAATTCGGCCCGCCTAGGTCGAGAGACTGCACCACCGCAAGATCCCTAGCGGGGCCGCCTGCTGTTTTATATTGACTGTGGGTGGAACAGGAGGAGCGGCCTGTAGAAAGAACTGTTTTCTTGTTTTAAAGCACCATTTAAAGAACTTTGAAAATCAGTGATGGCTACAAACAGACCCACATGGGTAAGGAACTACCAGCCCCATCATGCTTTGCAGGCACTGCGATTTGCCGGCCCACTTGGGGCGTGACTTTGAATAAATGGAGGGAAAATGCTGGCAGTAATGTTTGGCCTTCCTGGAGAGCAGTTGGCTTTGAAGAAGGGCGTAAGCCTGAAACGCGTCGCATTAAACTGCTGGTCAGTGTGTTTTAACATTTCAGTTCCTGAGTCTGCTTACTTCCTGGGAGTGCATCTCACAAGATGGCAAACCTTTTCAAATAAATAATTCGGCCCGCCTAGGTCGAGAGACTGCACCACCGCAAGATCCCTAGCGGGGCCGCCTGCTGTTTTATATTGACTGTGGGTGGAACAGGAGGAGCGGCCTGTAGAAAGAACTGTTTTCTTGTTTTAAAGCACCATTTAAAGAACTTTGAAAATCAGTGATGGCTACAAACAGACCCACATGGGTAAGGAACTACCAGCCCCATCATGCTTTGCAGGCACTGCGATTTGCCGGCCCACTTGGGGCGTGACTTTGAATAAATGGAGGGAAAATGCTGGCAGTAATGTTTGGCCTTCCTGGAGAGCAGTTGGCTTTGAAGAAGGGCGTAAGCCTGAAACGCGTCGCATTAAACTGCTGGTCAGTGTGTTTTAACATTTCAGTTCCTGAGTCTGCTTACTTCCTGGGAGTGCATCTCACAAGATGGCAAACCTTTTCAAATAAATAATTCGGCCCGCCTAGGTCGAGAGACTGCACCACCGCAAGATCCCTAGCGGGGCCGCCTGCTGTTTTATATTGACTGTGGGTGGAACAGGAGGAGCGGCCTGTAGAAAGAACTGTTTTCTTGTTTTAAAGCACCATTTAAAGAACTTTGAAAATCAGTGATGGCTACAAACAGACCCACATGGGTAAGGAACTACCAGCCCCATCATGCTTTGCAGGCACTGCGATTTGCCGGCCCACTTGGGGCGTGACTTTGAATAAATGGAGGGAAAATGCTGGCAGTAATGTTTGGCCTTCCTGGAGAGCAGTTGGCTTTGAAGAAGGGCGTAAGCCTGAAACGCGTCGCATTAAACTGCTGGTCAGTGTGTTTTAACATTTCAGTTCCTGAGTCTGCTTACTTCCTGGGAGTGCATCTCACAAGATGGCAAACCTTTTCAAATATATATATATATATATATATATATATATATATATATAGAGAGAGAGAGAGAGAGAGAGAGAGAGAGAGAGAGCAGACCTATTAACTTTGTTAAAAAGTCACCATTATTTAAAATCAAATGTAAGTTTTATAAATACAGATACTGCAATGTTTAATAATACTTATTGTCACAATTCTTTTCAATAAAGCATTTTTAATACAGCCAGAAGCATGGCTTTTAGCTTTTTGTCACCCTTTTCAGGTCACAAAATGCAGCCATAGAACCAATCACAATGGGTCTCTGCACTCCAGCTGAAGGGCATGTAGCTCCAACTTCGAGTGCTTTAAATATAATGGTAAGCCCTCCTGGAGGCATGGATTAAATGACCCAGGAGACTTATTGTGATGTTTTAAGCCCTCCACAGCATTAAAAAGTGCTTGATGGTCATGGGTCCTTAAACAGCTTTAAACATATCTTGACCAGTAAATTTACACAAAACCTCCACCCGGCAGACCTCTATCAGGACAGTCTTGAAAACTCCTGCATGTGGACTACACCAATGTGAAACCAAAAGCGTGAATGGCCGCATTTTTAGCTTAACCTCAGTGGGGTAAACCCCTAAGCTGGATCAGACTAAAGTAGTAGGAGCAGTTGTCGAAGTGGGTGGGATCGGAGGGGCCCGAAGTGCCCATACTTTTTAATTCAAGAAAAACTGTTCCCCCTACTTTTTGTGAAAAGACAACCATCCTAGGACAGTTAATTCAGACACTTGATATGCTACAGGCAGTGCAGGGTTGGATTGGGAAAGAGGCCCATTGGTTAAGGCCAACTGTGAGCTTTTTTCCCACCTACTTTTAAGGATGTTAGTGACTGGCCCATTGTCACATAAAGAATGACCATGGACCACTCGGAGCAATCACAACATCAGGGGAGCCATCTCCCGCCCCACCTGAGGGCCCAAGAGGGCGGTCTCACCACTGGAGACCTGCAGCGCTCTCCCTTCCTTACGAGGGGGAGAGAGTTGAGGCAATGCTAGGCTTCAGGAAAGTGACTTCATTCCAGGGTGACAGAACACAGCATTTCTCTCCACTCTCTGGTTGCAGATACTAATTTCTTTAAAATGACTTAGATCATTTTAATACTTGTCCTTTTTGTTTATTAACTGCAGTTTTTTATATTCAGCAGAGATGCACATTGCATAAGCCTTATCACCACCCAGACTGATTATGCCACCGCACTTACTTTTTCTTCTTTTTATTTTAGCCCAGGTGTTGAAATGTTTTACTAATAAATATGTTCAGGGAAATGAGGATGTGTCTCTTACATGACACAGAATGTTTACTGAAAAAAGAACAGCAGTGTCTGTTGGGTATACTTGAGGTGAGGAAGTGGCTTTATAAATGTAAATGCTATTGTTGTCTTTGCTGATGCTGTGATGAGCTGGTGCAATGGGAACTCACCTTGTTGCAACTCTCTTGGTTGGATTGCCAACAGATATGCTTCTCTTGCAGGTGCAGTAGCACCAAATGCCAGAGGGGTAAGGAGCCAATTGCACCCCACGTATGCTCAAGGTAAAGGTGCTGCTGACTTGAAGGAGGTCTTTTTTGCAGCAGATGTGCAGTTCACTGCACATCTGATCTGCAGTCTCCAAGTAGCAGAGGCGGATGACTGAAGCTAGCATTTTTTGAATGACCAGAAATGTCTCATTTTGTGGGGTGACATTTCAGTCAAGGCCTGGAAAATAAGTATACGTAAACCTGGAGACCAATTAGAGTCTTTTGCCAAACAGGATAAGCAGGAGTTTGGGGATTCGTATGTGACTAGGCAGGACAGTGCCTCGCAGGGTGAACAGAAACCTAAGAGTTAGAGGTCTTACCTATTTTATTTTTGGGGGAGTTTTATATAGAGCGAACAAGAGCCGAAGGTGTCAGAGCGCTTTACATGAGCACCAATTGTATTAAAGATGGACACATTCATTTTTTTTTTTTTAGCCACGGGGAGTTTAAGTGATTTGCCAAGAATCAAAGGATGTTGAGCGTCCCTGCTGAGACTCGAACCTGGTTCCACCAGGTCGACCACGCTAGCCATTAGGGCACATCCTCTCCCACAGAAGAGTGAGGTTAAGGAGGGTGTGCAGGAGGCTCTTGAAAGTGAGGTTAACAGGAGCCGCTGTAAAATAAGATTGAGGCTGGACAGTTGGATATCTGAGTGTAAGATCGAGCCTCAAGGAGCTAATTTGAGCAGGGCAAGGGTAAGAGTGAGACGGAGCCTGTGGGGCTTAGGTTTGCACGGGGCTTTGAAGATGTAGAGGTAAGTGGGAACTTCAGGGCCATGGTTTGCACAGATCATCAGTTGAGCTGAGATAAAACAGACGCCTCAGAGAATTTCATGGTGAGCATGGTCTTCACTGACATGGGAGTCTGCAGGAGGGTCTGGTCAGAGTGAGCAAGAGACAGAGGGCCTACGGGTGAAGGGGGATATAAGTGGACCTGAGGGTGAGTAGCATTGAAAGGGCATGTGAAAATGTGCAGAAGGCTCTTGGCATCTTAGTGTGAGCAGACGTCTGAGGGATGTGAGGCTCAGCAGGAGCTGCAGGGGACCAGAGGGTTGAAATGAGCGTAATGTTCTTGATGACGAATTAGTTGTCTTTGGACCAACTGATGATGAACAAGAGCCCCACTGTCTTCACACGTGCAGGGGATCAGGTTCTTGAGAGTGAACAGAAGCCAGACCTAAGAATGAGCTGACCCTCTGGTGACCTGTTGGTTAGTGGAAAGTGAGGATCCATACAAACAAATAGGAGTTTTAGTGCCTAATGACCAGGAAGGAGTCATGGATCTGAGAGGGTGTGGAAGGGGGGTACATTAGTGAAGAGATATTCTTGGGCCTGAAGATGAATGCCAGGAGACCAGTGGGTGAGATGCAGTGGAATAATGCCATTTTCAGTCCCGACCAATGTTACTGGCCCTAGAAACATTGAAAACGTTATCTACCATAAAGTTATTTGAAAGTTAGTCCCATGATGTTAAACATGCAATACTTCATGAAAGTTCGTAATCCGCAAATGTGAGTCAAATTAAATTTTTTGGGTGTCCTGGGCCAATTTTTGGTCCCAATCCAACTCTGAAGGCAGGTAGTCTTCTGTGCTGAGAAACCTAGGGAGGGACAAACAGCTAAACATGCCTTCTTGTCAGAGTGTTTGCTGCTTGACAGAAATGTGAATGTGCACAACTGTTTAACCTGCCTATGTAAAGGGTGCTTGGCTTTAATTAATGGAAGCACTTAAAGCTTCCTGATGACACAGATTTATTCTTTTTGAGTAGTATTGCAAGACAGTTATCAGCTGAGCTGTAAAGTGAGGGCTTTAAAGGACAGTCATAACAAAATTGCTCTACGTTCAGTCTGAGTATTATTAAAAATCTATATTTTGGATTCTTAAATCACTCAAATACGGCTCTCCTACTGACCCCTGCCGCGCAAGGCTATTGGCGGCAGTTGCGGATGTAGTCAACCCGGAAGTTAACAAAATTGTTAATATGTCCCTCCTGACTGCTACGACCCCACCAGAGTGGAAACAGGCAAAACTCCTTCCCTTGCTGAAAAAACCTTCACTCAATCCCATCACCCCGGCTAGCTACTGCCCAATCTCACTCCTCCCGGCTGTGGCAAAGGTGTGTGAGAAGGCTGCTGATAAGCAGCTCTCGGAGTTTGTTGGGACCTCTTGGGCCCTCCACCCCGCTCAGTCGGGTTTCAGGGCCTCACATAGTACCGAGATGGCCTTGGTTGAGATGGCGGAGGCTATCAGAGATTGTTTGGATGCCGGCGGCAGAGCAGCGTTAGTGCTCTTAGATATCTCTGCCGCGTTTGACACCGTGCCTCATCAACAACTTTTGGCACGGTTGTCTCACATCGGCTTCTCTGGGCAGGTATGAAAGTGGATTGAATCCTTTCTAGCCAACAGATCACAGCAAGTATGGCTGCCCCCTTTCTCTTCTACTCCTAGAAGTCTGAATACGGGAGTTTCTCAGGGCTCTACATTGAGCCCTCTTTTGTTTAATGTCTATATGACACCCTTGGTCTACTTGGCAGAGGAGCTGGGTGCTAAAATCATAGCTTATGCTGACGATACCCAGCTCCTCTTCACATGGAGTATAAACTGACTCCTCTCCGACCATTGCTAAAAATTCTCTCGCTGAGGTCTTTAAGTGGCTAGCTAAAGCCCAACTGAAATGCAACGAGGAGAAATCGGAGGTGCTTCTCTACGGTTCCTCCCCCCTGCATTTCAGAGAGGGCATTTGGCCTGTGGGTACCCCATGCCGAGCTCCTCGGGGTGTCTGGCGAAAAATCTGGGGGTTGGGTTTGGGGAGGATTTGAAATTTCTTCCCCAGATTAATAAATTGGCGGGTGTGTGCTTTGGCACACTGAAACGCCTAAAGAAGTTTCCACCCCTCTTCCCAAAAAGGCTAAGGAAATGGTGACTTGCGCGCTTATCTTGTCAATGCTAGATTATGCCAACGCCTTGTACATTGGTCTCCCGGCATTCAAGCTAAAAAAGCTGCAGATTGTTCAGAACGCGGCGTCGAGAGCTCTGTTGGGTATGCCAGGTAGATCCAGCGCTAGTCAGAACCTTCGAGATCTACATTGGCTCCCGGTTGAACAGCGGGTACTGTTTAAGGCTCTCACACTAGTTCACGGTGCCCTTTATAAGACAGGGCCTCAATATCTTAGGAGACATTTCTCGTTCTATGTGCCGCCTCGCTACCTTCGATCTACAGGTCAATACCTTGCTGTTGTTCCTAGGTATCGCCTGACTAGATTAGGCGGCAGTTCCCTCTCGGTTAAAGCAGCTTTGGCTTGGAATGCCCTGCCCTTTGAACTACAAAACTTAGAGAGCCTCAGGCTGTTTAAAAAACTGTTAAAAACCCTGCTATTTAAGTAATCTTATGTCAGGCTAACCCTCTTCCTTCTCTACCATTTGGCATTTGCGCCGGGACACTTCCGAGTAGCCGTGCGCCCTATAATGGAGGCTGGTGAGCAGCAAAAATTTCGAAAATAAAATATCCAGCTACACTAATATCGAGTTTTAAATACTGAAGGGACAGAATATCGATGTCAAGAATATCGATGGACAGAATATCGACCCTAAGGTAAGTAATATCGATTTTTTTTATATCGATGTTAGTAATATCGATGTTAGTAATATCGAAGTTAGTAATATCGATATCAAATATATCGATGTTACTAATATCGATGTCACTAATATCGATATTTATAATATTGCTATGCATTTTATTATGTATTTAATATGTATGTATTCATTATTTTTTGTTAAGTGTTCTATTGGTTTTAAAATATATGTATACAATTTTTATATGTTAATAATTGTTTTTTAAGTTAATTTTGTGTTTTAGTACCGTAGCGGGTTGTGGGTTTATAGGGGAATAGGGTGGGAAGTAATTTAATTATATGAATTTAATTATACATTTTTGGGAATTATAAATTAATTTTAAATCATTTTTGCGTTTAAATTCTGTAGCGGGTTGTGGGTTTATAGGGGAACAGGGTGGGAAGTAATTTAATTATATAAAATTAATTATAAAATTTTAGGAATTATAAATTAATTTTAAATAATTTTTGCGTTTAAATTCTGTAGCGGGTTGTGGGTTTATAGTGGATTAGGGTGGGAAGTAATTTAATTATATGAAATTAATTATACATTTTTAGGAATTATAAATTCATTTTAAATAATTTTTGCGTTTAAATTCTGTAGCGGGTTGTGGGTTTATAGGGGAATAGGGTGGGAAGTAATTTAATTGTAATTAAGTAATATTTTTATTTATTTATTGGTATTGATAATTATATTATTGTTAATTAAGAATTAAGTGGTAATTAATTTTTATTAATTGGTAATTCGTTTTTATTAATTGATTAATTGATAATTATGTTAACTGTATTATTTTATTATTTGAGTGTTTTGTGCGTAGCGCTGGGGGTTCGTGCCGTACTTACACGGGTGGGGGTACGGTGCGTACGTACACTGGTGTACATACACGGGTGGGGGTACGGTCTGTACATACACTGGTGTACATACACGGGTGGGGGTTCAGCGCGTACATACACTGGTGTACATACACGGGTGGGGGTACGGTCCGTACGTACACTGGTGTACATACACGGGTGGGGGTACGGTGCGTACGTACACTGGTGTACATACACGGGTGGGGGTACGGTCCGTACATACACTGGTGTACATACACGGGTGGGGGTTCGGCACGTACATACACTGGTGTACATACACGGGTGGGGGTACGGTCTGTACATACACTGGTGTACATACACGGGTGGGGTACAGTGCGTACATACACTGGTGTACATACACGGGTGGGGGTACGGTTCGTACATACACTGGTGTACATACACAGGTGGGGGTTCGGCGCGTACATACACTGGTGTACATACACGGGTGGGGGTACGGTCCATACGTACACTGGTGTACATACACGGGTGGGGGTACAGTGCGTACGTACACTGGTGTGCATACACAGGTGGGGGTACGGTCCGTACATACACTGGTGTACATACACGGGTGGGGGTTCGGCGCGTACTTACGGGGGCTGGGGGGGTTCGGCGCGTACTTATGGGGGCTGGGGGGGGTTCGGCGCATACTTACGGGGCTGGGGGGTTCGGCGCTTACTCACGGGGGCTGGAGGGGGTTCGGCGCGTACTCACGGGGGCTGGGGGTGTTCGGCGCGTACTCACGGGGGCTGGGGGGGTTCGGCGCGTACTCACGGGGGCTGGGGGGGTTCGGCGCGTACTCACGGGGGGGTTCAGTGCGTACTCATGGGGGCTGGGGGGGGTTCGGCACGTACTCACGGGGGCTGGGGGGGGGGGGGTACGGCGCGTACCGGGCCCTCTAATCTGGTCGTTTCGCGGCGTACTTCGCTTTCCCAGCACTTTTTGGGTGCTGTAAAAATATTGCCGTCTGGACTGCTGTGGGTGCGAATCGTACTTCCTGGTTCGTGAAACGCTGGCTGCATGCGTCCCGACGTCATGTCCGCGCTTTCCCGGATCACATTTGTATGGATATTTTCGTCGGTCGGTGTTTTTTACGGTTCGTACGGAAATGGTGTTTCCGTGCGAATCGTACTTGCATGTTTGTAATGTTTTTTTCCCGGGTACGAGTCGGACGGAGAAAACACTCCGACCGACGGTTCGTACCCGGTTTTTCCAGGATCGGAATCGGCACCTATATGTAACAAAAAAAACCCGATATTTTTAAAAACGATATTTTTGACATCGATATTTTATTTTCGATATTTTTGTACTTACCATGTTGTAGATAGGATGTCGATAATCTTGACATCGATATTTTTGTTGCGATATTTTTGTAGGTCGATTTTTTGACCTTCGATATTTTGTCAGTGAACCTGGAGTCTAACATAACATAACATAACATTCACGTTATCTTAAACTTGTTTGCGCTTTTCATAACAGCCTTTCTTATACTGTCTGTATTGCAAATTTAAAATAATGACGCACATATTCGCAGTGCTTTCTGCCATAGACTGGGACCTCATAGCACTAAGCATACACAAGTCACTATTTCAATCAGGGTGCAATTCGGTGGCACTCTGATTACAGACACAGACCTCTGCCAGTGGCATAATGAAACTTGAGGGCCCCTTCCTACAAAATACACGGTGGGGGCCCGCCACACTCCGGACCCAGTCAGGAGTTCTCAGGCAAGGGGCTTGCAGCCCGTGCACAGTGGGGGCAAATGATACGCCACTGACCTCTGTAGTGTATTAACTAATAAAGATTTCATAATGTAAGATAGTGCATTTCCCTCTAACTAACTTACATTGCACTTAAGATATTTTTCATTTCAGCTGTGTTTTTTGTATGTAGTGACAGAATAAAAAGAGTTACAGAATATTTTGTATTTTTAGCCACGCTTGGACCCCGGCTCCACAATCACTCACCCCGTCCCCATTGCACACAGCATCACACAGTTCCCTTACTTTTTTAATGCACTTCAACCACTGGGTAGGAGTAGACCTCTGTGCTCCCACAAGAATTCCCAGGAAAGGGATATCTAGCACACTTAAAGATTAAGGCGGAATTTAGAATTTTGTCGATGCAGGACACCTGCCAGGATGTGGCAGATGCTTTATTTAGTGTATAGCTGTCAGTGTACACTAAGGGGCCGATTCCGATCCTGGAAAAATATTCCCCGTACGAATCGTATCTGGATTTTTTTCCGTACGAATCGTACAAGTCCCGTACAAACTGGCAAGTACGATTCGTATGTGAAAAAGTCCATACGTACGGGGTACACGCCGTACATACACGGGTGGGGGTACGCGCCGTACATACACGTTTGGGGGTACGCGCCGTACATACACGGGTGGGGGTACGTGCTGTACATACACGGGTGGGGGTACGCGCCGTACACACGGGGGTGGGGGGGACGGCACGTACATACGGGGGGCTGGGGGGGACGGCGCGTACATACGGGGGGCTGGGGGGGGACGGCACGTACATACGGGCCCCTTATTCCGCTCACATCGCGGCGTACTTTGCTTTTCCGGCACTTTTTGGGGTGCTGTAAAAATATTGCCGTCCGGACTGCTGTCGGTACGAATCGTACTTGCTGGTACGTAAAAACATGCTTAACTCCATCCGGACGTCACGTCCACGGTGTCCCGGATCACATTCGTATGTATTTTGCTGTCGGTCGGTGTTTTTTCCGACTCGTACGGAAATGGTGTTTCCGTACGAATCGTACTTGCAAGTTTGTAGGGTTTTTTTTCCCGGGTATGAGTCGGACGGAGAAAACGCTCCGACCGACGGTTCGTACCCGGTTTTTCCAGGATCGGAATCGGCACCTAAATAGGGTAGAGGGTAATAGGGTAGAGGGTACATCCACCACTTTTAGTCAGAGTTCCTGCATCTGCAGAATTCTAAATCAGGCCCTCTGTGTTGCCACAACCTCCTGTTCCACCCCAGAGAGGAAGCAAATATAGGGATGGCACTGCTCACTGACAGGTTTATGTTATTTTATCTCATTAAATTTCATAAATACATTTTTTTAATCCATCTCTGTGAAAATAATTGCTATAACCTGCATTGAAATGGACATTTTAATGAAAACTATTTTGTTAAAAACATTCAGTGAAGAAATGTTTTTTGTTTCTAATAAAATGTTAATTATAAATTAACAGTGGGATCTATAACAGGGCCTCATAATCATCCCATTACCTCTAGCCAACAGTAGCTGCGACTACCGGATGGGGGTGGTGGGGGGAAGATGAATGTCATAAAAAAAGACTTAATTTTAACGGCCGGCTGCCGCCTCTCCTCCATCCTCTGTCCTCCTCATCTTCCTGTCTCGGCCAGAAGCAGGAAGCACCCGGCACACAGGCTCCCCTGAGCCAATCACAACACTGCATTGAACCGTTGACATTGGTCTGAGCGCCGTGGAGCGGCGCTCAGGCTGGAACTGGGAGCCTGGGCATGTTCCTCACCAGGCTGTGTACTGCAGTATGGTAGGAACATTCAAAGTGCGCATGAACTGTTTGGTCATCCCGCACTTATGGAGTGCATACCACTCCTCTCCTTCTCTGACCAGCCCCTCCCGCCCCACCACTGAATGCAATAGAAAAAATAAAATGATAACAACGATACGTATTATAATTTTATTTCTCCTTTTGAGCAGTGGGGCGACGCTCCTCCACCCTAGCGGAGGAGCCGCCACTGCTAGTCAGGAGCCACGGATGTAAACTCACCAAAATGCCAGGGGTAGCAGAAGTGACATCACACACCCTTTGACCTTCCCATTCACTCACAAACAAACACTGAAACATACACACACATTCACACATGCAAAGACTCTGTCTCACATATAACCGCACTCTCACCTGCTAGCATGCACACATATATGTAAAATCATTCTTTTGCCTCAGCTGCAAGAGACATTCCAGCTAAACGTACTGCATTTTTTTTATACACTAATGGTGAATAGTGCAGCTGCAACCCCTGGCGACTCCTAAATGACGTCTATGCCAGAAGCACAAGACTAGTGACTCTTATCCAGGGCCACTGGAAATATGAAATCGGGAATGACCAAATAATGCAACCGGAATGACTAAATTATGTAGCAAGAAAAGGCATATTATACAGTGTAATGCAGCACACTTTGTCATCGTATTACGCCATTATGTTATATGTTGACATGCTAATATTGTCTGAACAGGGTTTCACATTATTAATGTCAGTTTGTCACCCAAATACAACTCTAAAAAGTGACCAATCAACCTTTACAAGGGGCCTTAAACTGCACGGCAACGTCTGTCACCACAATTTTAGTAACTTTTGATCTATTTATGGTAGAAAATCTGTAAATTATTTAGCAGATTATGTATTATGTGGCAAATGTGGTAAAGCCATAATTACATGGAAAACACAGAGGCCACAGGATCCCATAATTCCACTGGCCAGTCTGATAACTATGACCAAATGCAGGGTGAGCCCAGAAGTAATGGCTTGGGATGTAACATAGGTCATCCATCCTCTTCTCAGACTGCGCAGACTCTGGGTCCCACAAGCTGAGTTACACCCTGATGCAATCTGATAGACTACCCGGAGCTTGTGGTCCATCCTAGTCTCCTGCAAGTGACTGGGGCCCACAGGAATCCTACTGAGTCAGCTGGTAGAGGCCACCCGAGGTGATGAATTCTCACTCCGTTTCCACCCGCAAAGCAGAGGGTGCAGTTGCTTTTGCTATCACCACTGTTCTAACCAAAGTTTTTTTAAAGATGCCAAAAACAAGTGTATTCGTCAGCTTCTTTTAAAGTGTCTCAGGGTCCATCCCTGACTAAGGGCTTAATTTAGACTTTGGTGGATGGAGGTAAGTCCATCGGTATGGCGGAGTACCTTACTACTGCCATACAAGGGACCTCGCCCACCAAAATTAAAGATGTCCGTCAGCCCACCAGAAATCTCTTAACATTGGCATTACCGCCGTCACGGCTTTCCTGTCAATGTATTAAAAGTTTGAAGGACAGTACCGCCAAAATGATGGTACAGTCTGTCAAACTTTTAAAATGTTTTATTATTTTCAAAAACAAAATCCCAAAGCTTGATTCTATTATTGAAAAAGCAAAAACTAAAGACCCCCACAACATGATAGTTGTCCCCTATGATGTGGGGGTCATTTTGCAGTTTTCACTACCCCTTACCAGGTTTTTCGTGGCAGTAAGGGGAAGTGAAAACTAGTAATTTGACTGTATACTTTAAATCAGGCAGGTGGTCCAATTGCCAAATCTCCCACAGCTCCTACTCCATCCGGCTGTCGGAGCAGTATGTCAGGGAAGTAGAGTCCATCGCTGACATTCGTATGGTCTGTCTGACAGTACATCAGGTGGGCAGACCTTTGGTTTGGCCGGAAGTGTACGTCGTGGCTGTTGCGATAGAACACACTCTTCACCTAACATTTAATCAGCCTCTAAGAGTCTAGCCTGTGCTGCATGAGACAAATAACTGAATAAAAATATAAACATATACTTGGATGTTCAACTGAGTGTTATCCAATAACAACGTTCTCAGGCCCATATCCTCTTAGAGGACGAATACTTGCTCCACATTCTGGTGTGAGTGCACGTGACTCACCCGAATCCCAAAGATAACGCATTGCTCCTCCCCTTTGCTGTGCACTAAGCTAGTACCACGTGGAGACCTTGGGGGTTGCCCCACTTACAGCAAACCATAATATGAAAAAGCTGAGATCTGGAACAGTGCTGGTGATAAATACTGGACCATCTGTTTACTGAAACTCCCTTTGGAGACCTTGAGTGTCTCCTCCTGACCCACAATAATTTGAACAAGCATTGGCAAAGCCAATAGATCTTGCAATTGTGTCCTTTTGTTGGCACCATGTATGCGTGTGCCTAAAAAATTACGCAAAATTTTTTTGATCGCCTTGTGTGAATTAAGCCAACCACTCCCATGTGATGTAACAGTCTATATGAAACGATTTATAAAAAACCTCGGTCACCTAAAATCTGAGGAGAACCCAGAGGAACACAAGATTCTCCGGGATGTACAGGAGAACCCACACAATGAAGGAGCGTTTGCTTTATTGAGAGACACGTGATGCACCGAAGTCATCTGATGTTTAATAATGCTGAAAGAAGGAGGGCTGTGAGAAGAGTTCATTTCCTGGCCAGCGCCTACCATTGTTGACTTCTGAGGGCCCCTGTGCTTCATTAGAGTATAAGCATACATAAGCATTCATAAGCAGCCACATGTGGGAACTGACCACTCACTTCCACACAAAATAGTTACCATTCAGAGTAGAGAGACAGAAGAAACCTAAATAGGCTGCTGTAAATAGTTTAGTGCCAAATACCACGATTCTAGTGCTTGGAACAAACATGTACAAGTACCAGCACTAGCTATGCAGGAGTACCTGTTTGTCACTGGGAAGAGCCGGTAGTCTCTCACTACCAGTATTGCACCGCTGCTAAGAAGTGCTGACACGCCTCCTTGCAAAATAAAGTTAAATGCAGTACAGTACCTGCCCAGTTAAAGCTCTTCGTGAACTAGGGATGTCCTTCGAAATTGGGGTAAGTAAAGTTAAAGACTTGCTCAAATTCATACTACACATCCCAGTGTCACATCGTATCAGGATTAAATGGGGACTGGACACCAGGGTTTCACGTTGGCAATTAAGATGAAACATTTTAAACGTGGACGTTTTATTGATAATACATTTACTATCCAGAAATACTAATACTCATCTGTTCTGGGCACAGGACAAATCCCAAATAGAAACATTTAGCACGAGCAAGTACATTTTTCCAAACCAAACCTATGTATGTGAGGCGAAGCATGCGATTACTTTTACAGACATGAATAGAAACGGTCAGATCCCCAAATTGAAGGATGTACTTTCACTTTAATTTCCAATGAATTCCAATGACCTTCAAAATGTGCTCTGGCTGTAAACCCAAGGATCTCTCCTCCACCTTCCCAGCAGACTTGAAAATCACAAGCAGCGAACAGCAACCCCAAACTGTTGAGTTTAGCCATGGGGAAGCGAGTTGGAAGCAGCAGCTGTTCCTCCGCTATGGAGGAGGAGCATCACCCCCCTGCCAGCAGCAGCTGCAAAACTTGAAAAATGAAACGATAAAAAACATGTTTATTATTGGTTTATTTTTCTCCTACCATGAAGTCTTGGGGGAGGGGCCAGGGGATGACAGGCGCTGAAGGGGAGTGATGGGCACTGTTATCAGTACGCATGACGGTTTGCCCGGACGTCTCACGCCGGCCAAACCGTCATGCGCACTGAAGCTGTCTCATACCTGAGCAGCGTTGCTGGGTTGGAGACAGCAGGCACAGGTTCCCAGTCTCTCTGTGAGGGCAAATCAAGGGTGCTAAGGGCAATCTTGATGCTGATCACCCCCGCCACTTTGCCCCGACACCAGCCGCGATTCTGCAGCAAAGCTCCATAACAAACTGGGGTATATTTACTAGAAAATGGCAGCATTGTGCTGCAAGCCATCTTGCTGCGCCAAGCTGCATCATTAGGATAGTGCAGGTATGCATCGTATTTACAAGTATGCAACACACCCTGTGCTTTTCTCTGTGCTGATGCACAATTGGTTGCCTAGTGCCAAGGCAGGCACCTTGCCTGCGTTGGGATGATTGTTTTTGTGCAGGAAGGGAAACCTTCAAACAATCATTGATGGCTTTTTTTCCTTCTATGTGTGCTGCAGAATGCAGCACATATAGAACGCAAAACAACGTAGAGAAATAAAGGTATTTCTCCTTGTTGTGTCGCTTTAACGCCTCCCCTAGGGTGGGGGGGGGGGCGTTAGAATCTAACGCATTCCCAGGTTTACGAAACTTTGTAAATCTGGGAATGCATCAGAATCCATGGGTAGCGCTTGGGAACACTCACAGCAACGCCCATGAAACTCTCCTTTCATTTTTTTTTTAAATATGTTTATTAACATTTAAGATCATGCAAGCACAGTACAGTCAGCAATCAACACTGCCTTAAAAACCCAAATGAACAACGGTCCTAGTAAAACCATGCCCGCTGGTACCCATTGACATACTCACTAAATTATCGCTCCCCCTATAAACCCTGCAATATAGTTTCCAGTAAGTCCACCATCAAATCGTCATGCGAGGTCATATTACAGGCATATGAATAGTAGAGCCCTCACTCAACAGGTCCAGTGCATAATCAATATAACTAATCCTAAATCAATCAGCTATACTCTGATACATTCCCTCCACCCCCTTCCCACAACTCCTCCGGCATGACTCGTTAGGCTGAATATATGGCAAGGCACTCAGTTCCTTGTAGTGTACCCCGCATTCTACCCCAGCACAGGACCACGGAGAACCCAAGTGAGGCAGCGCCCAATCCCCCCGGCACCCCTCTAATCCGATACAGTAGGGGATTGACTCTGTACCTCCCCATTCTCCAAGTCCTCATCCCCACTAGAGTCTGCAGCTTTCAATAGTACTGCTAGTGTTCCCCAGGCATGGGCTGCCTCCAATGCCCTGTCACTATGAGCACGGGTGGCCGACTGCAATCGAATAACCATTTCACAGTCTGCCCACCGGGTAAACTCCGCCCTCCACTTCTGTAGTGAAACTCTCCTTTCATGCAGAGTAATGTGGGAAAGTAGGCCATATTTACAAGGCCATGAAAAGTCACGCACGGTGGCTATGTGTGGCCTTTTAAATATGGCTCAGCATTGTGCGCCACCAGACCATCAAAAAAAGTGATGCTCCCGTGGCACAGGAGCCTTGTAAATATGCCCCACTGTTTGAGCAAGTATGCAAAGTACCAGATGAGGGGCTTAGTTATGATTATTGTAGCAGGTGCAGAGCCACCAGGGAACCTTGAAGCCCATGTTTACTCCAATTAAAAATGAATTGTCTTACCCAGTCAAAGTATGAGGAATGGATGAGGTGGGCGTTCAATTTAATTAATTACACTAAACTCTATGGCAGCCTTCCTACGTCGGCATTGTAAATGCGGCCACAAGAAGGGAAGAATGCTACAAAAACCTACTTCAAAGTAAAGAGCTTCTAAGCTTCCCCGAATCATACATTGTGTTTTTGTGGAGCTCAAGATAGGAACAGAGCGGCATGCTGGGAAATGCAGCGATCCCCTTCGCAATATTTCGTGCTTTAACAGGACAGAGGATATATTAGAAATTACATCATTTTCTCCTACTGTTCTTGACACAAAGGCCTCGCGCGGTACCCAGCACCAGGCACCTTAGCTTTCCAATGAGTTTGTGTCACGTGTGCACTGTGTCTGCATGTATGTGATCAGGTTGGCATCAAGGAAATATTGACTACACATTCATTATCAGGATGGTCTCAGGGTGCTAATGACTGCATACACATTGTCAACCTGGCATTGGGGAGATATTGACTGTTATAACAAACCGAATAAGCGATGCGGTCTGAGGGAGCACACGACCAGCCTGGACAAGTCCCCCTACTAACAATATATATACGCTGAGGTCCAGGGGCATGGAGAAGCAAAAAACTAAAAAAACAGAACAAACAGATAATACAGTGAAGCTTACAGAACCTGAATGAGAGATAAAACTAAGACCTAGTCATGAAGTCCTCATAAAGAGGACGTAATCCCATCACCCACCGTGGTGGCATGCTTCATCATATGGGATCTCCTCTTAACCAAACCTGGTTTGGCTAAGGAGCTACTACTCGCCGGCGGAATCTAAGGGAGGAGCTTGCGGATGTTTTGATCTATGCTGGTGGAACGAGATCTCCTAAAGATCGATGAGGCTAGCCTAAATTAGGTGAGGCTCTATAGTGCAGTGTAAACCAAAGTGATATAAAATTGACTACAGGAACAGAAAATACTTTAATTGAGAATTTCCCTGTGCCAATATTAAAAGCAGAGTAGTAGCGCGGTCTAACCAAATTTGCGAACGCGCTTACAATGAACCAGGAAAAGGTCTACATGTTTCAGCCAAACAGGATCAGAGAATTGTGATCAAGGCTTTCTTCAGGACCAATAAACAAAACTACTGCAACTGCGAACTAGTGCATAATGCACTAGCGTGAACTAGTGTCTAAATATAGTCAACTGGAATGATACAACCAACCTTGTACCACAGGATCAATTGCAAAAAATTTAGAATCCTGCCGGTCAAGAAGGTAAGTACCTGTAACAATTAGACAAAAAACAAAATATGAGAAAAGAGATGACTAGGAAATGTGCTTCATACAAGTCTATAGCCCACACATGGCAAGCCAATCAGACAGCTAAATATAAGTCTTACCCGTAATTAAATCGGGTCTGCGCCTGCCGCTCCTGGTAGCAACTCAGGGCGTGAGGCAACGCTCTGTGAAAGGAGAGATAAAAACAAGGTATAGTATAGTGAAATGTGTGCAACAGAGAAGCAACAAACAACAAAGCTTGTTACCCTCTCTACTGATTCAGCTCCCCCACAAGAAGGGAGAAAAATGTATAAGAGAGTGACACCCTCTAAGTAGCTGAGCAATGATGCCCACGCAAAAATGTTCCACAATATCAGGAACCGATACCCTACATAGATGTATCTGGGGTAATTCGTACTAATCTAGTACGTAAAAGTATGTTGCTCTCGTTCACATCGAGCCTCATCGACTATAAGCACAAATGTAGTCTCGGGCGGTAGTTAATAAAATAATCACCTCAGTATCCAATAAGCGGCACCCGTCATTGGACTAGAAGGAGCAACCGAAGTACCCTTAGACGCTGCCGGTACATGTTGAAGTGACATAAAGCGACAGTCTATAAAGTCCCTCTGAAGATATCATGGTGGGAAACTAGCAACATCCAAACAGCAGCGGTTCGGAAACAGAGGCGATAGTATGTAAGCCAGAAAGAGTCCGTTGATCAAAAGGACCTTAAAACTGAGTTTCTTACCTCTCCGTCGCTACCTCGGGCCTCCTTCCTGGATGCTACCGGCGGTAACTAGAGGGTGGAAACAGCCGGAATAAAGTAGCATTGAGCGCGCCTAGTCGCGCAACAACGCGTCATGACGTGACGCGTCGGGACAAGACAAGAGGCCACAGATGATGACGTGGCGAAAGGGCCGGGCAGACTGGGAAATGTAGTGAACAAACCCGGAAAACTCAGGCTAGTTCGTAAAGAGCCCAAAAACACACCACAAAACAAAACAGCAAGCTCTCAGACACCAATAACCTCCAGTAAGATCTATAATGTGTGGGAGAGCCAAACGGAAACGTATCAGTTTATATTAGTCACGATGTTAACATGGACAACAGAATAAAGCAGAAAACTCCAGACAGATCAAAATTGTGTGGGAGAGCATCAGTATGTATTGGTCACGATAGTGACATGAACAACACCTCGTGAAGTCAATGACACACCACCATATGGAGAAAGGGCTAATCCAAGGCTCAGAGAAAGTCACAGTATGCAGATAGAAACATCATGCATCACGCCAATTCAACCCAACCTGTGACTGAATACAGGTTAACGACTACAAAAAAGACCACGGTATGGAGTCATTGAGCCCACAACGGTCACTCTGTAACTTAAACACCCACCGTTGCTCTTTGTTAAAAAGAAATTTAGACACATCCGCAACGTGCGTAGGGATAAAGGGTTGTTCAAGTACAGTCCAAGACATTTGATCGGGACTATGATTGCACTCCAGGTAGTGGTTAGTCAATCTCGTCGATGCCTTCTTGCATCGAATGGTGCTCTTGTGTTCCATGATGCGTTGTTTCCCTTTCCTCATGGTCATGCCCACATATTGTTTCTGACACGGGCAAGTAATGAGGTAAATGACCTTTTCACTATTGCAATTGGTGTGGCGAAGTTGTTTCCACGGTTTAGATAGACCAATATTAATCTCAATAGTATGTCTTGTCTGCACACAGACCACGCATCCGCCGCAGGGAAAATGACCCCGAACTGGTGGAAGATTCCATAAAGGATTGGTGATGGCTGGTGGTGTGCTACGAGGTCTGGTGTGGACCATAGCATCGCGCAAGTTGTTACCTCTCATTCAGGTTCTGTAAGCTTCACTGTATTATCTGTTTGTTCTGTTTTTGCTCTGCATGCAGTTCTATGCCAAGTCTTGGCTCCGGTCACACTTTCCAGTGGAATAGAGGGAACAGAGGGTGAAAGGCTCCGTGGGCACCACCTCAACACAAACTTTAGCTCCTGCACGTTACACATACGCCGCTGCAGCTGGAGCTCAACCCACTGTACTACGACATAGTAGCCAGTTTCAGTACTCGAAAACCATGGAAAGTATTTTGAGTGGCGGCATCCATCATTCAGCTTGTGATCTAGTTGCAGTCCTTTTTTGCTGCAATGGAGGTGCGATCTGGTCTGCAACTCAGCCCGTCAAGCAGGAAGGAAAAGAAAACAATGGTAACCCCCCCCCCCCTAAAATACCAATTGTTTTGTTTAGAGGACGTTGCATGACATCCAGAGCTGCCGACTTTGGAATTGGGAACTGGGTTCGAGTCTCTGTGTCATCTCTCTCACAAGAAGCGACGTGCGTCGAAGCCGAAGACACGAGGAAACAATTTTTTGTTTTTTAAAGTTCCTCAAAATGGATCCATAAACAGAAAAGCGTAACAAGACCAGTAATTGAACGGTGCTCCTGGGAGTAAACAAAAGACAAAAAGGCGGGACAATGAGGGAGGATTAACCACTGGTAAACAAGCATTTTTAAAGGACAATCGAAGCAACCAATTAAAAGCGATAGAAGGGCTGGAAGCCCAAAGTGTAGATCCAGCATGTCTCGCAGAGCAGTGCACGCGCTGCCTAGGCTCGACCTAAGAATCTTTTTATTGAAAAGCCACCTCCCACATTAAGAACAGCGATCCTCACACAAATACATTGAAACAGATAAGTGCACTACTGCAGAGCATTTTCGGCTCCAACAAAGAACAGGCCTTCTGGCCAAGATGATCTTTAAAATCAGAGAGTAAGTTCCATTATAAAGTTACTGCTTTGGTTAGGATTCCTCTGAATGTTATTGCACTTTACCAGCTCTTGCCTGAGATAGGAGCATAATCTGTTTCTATTGAAGTGGTGTTGATGCCATATGCTAGAATGTGTTTGAACATTATCGTGCATATGCACAAAAAGAGGGAGATCGTTTTTTTCTGCAACACTGCTGTTTGCATGTATTTTTTAATCTTGTCGTGCAGTCAGTGTCTGATAGGACACCAAGACCCATTAGTCTTAAGTCATGTCATCCAGACACCTTTATAGGAAACACGAAGGGAGTTCAAATCAGGTGTCCATGTAATGGGAAAGATACGGGTGAATGCCGATTTGACCGCTATTTGGACTTTTTGGACCCTGGTAGCACCTAAAACCTGAACTCTTCCCATCTTCCCTGAGGTGAACTGCTTTGGGCTCAGCAGCTACATTGCCCAGTCCCATTTGCACCCAAACTCACTGCAACAACCCTGCTGCTCTGAACTTTACCACCCCACCACACCCACACGTCCCACCTACACCCAAACTCATACAACAGAAAAACAGTGCTGCCCATATTTACCACACTGTGGGCCAGATGTACAACCATTCCATTTTGTGAGTCGCAAATTGTGTTGAATTGCGACTCGCAATTTGCGACTTGCAAAATGGAATATACAACAGTGTCTCCGACACTGTTTGCGATTCCTAATGGGGTCTCAAATTGCATGCCTCATTAATATTCATGAGGCAGGTGCAATTTGCGACCCATTGGAATGGCTAGCACTCCCAGGGATGGTGGCCTGCTGGGTTCAGCAGACCTCCATGTCTGTGACTGCTTTTTTCATAAATCCTTTTTTGTGTTTTCGAATGCAGGCCGTTTTCCTTAAAGGAAAATGGCATGCATTTAAAAAAGAAAATTGAAAACTTTTCAGTTTTCATGAAGGGGTCCCCTGGGGACCCCTTCATGTTTGCGAGTGGCTTACCACCTACTTGAAGTAGGTGGTAAACTGCGAGTGTTTTGCAACCGCAAATACGGTCGCAAAACAATCAGACATTGCTGTTAGACTTGCTATTAGGAAAGGACGCCCTTGGCACGCCCCTTCCTAATAACTAGTCGCAAATCATATTTTGCCAGTAGGTAATAGGTTACCGACTCACAAAATATGGTTTGTGCATGGGGCACACCAATTTTGCAGTCACAAACGGGCCAAATTCCCATTTGCGACCGCAAAAAACGGTCATATATCTGCCCCTGTGTGTACTTTAACACCAATCCCTGATACCACCAAAATATTTTTCTTTTGTGCCCTCTCATCTCTGGGGTCTCTCCATCATGCACACTTCTGCTGCTTCTATGTCCCATTTGATCCAGGACAGCCAAATGTGTCGCATCCTCCCACCTGCCTCACTCATCACATCACGCCACACTAGCCATCCTGATAGCACATGGACCAAATAAGACCCAAAGCTAGCAGATAAAAAGAAAGAGGACTTATCTGTTAGCTAACAAAATGATAATAAATAGTGTACCCTTATTTTCCACCCAGCAATATGAGTATTACATAAACATAATGGGCCTTATTTAGAAGAAAGTGGCGCAGCGCGGCACGGCAAGCCATTTGGCTGCAGTGTGCTGCTTCACTCTCAAAGCACCTGGATGCGTCATATTTACAATATGTTGCATCCCTGTGTTTTCCCCTGCTCTGGTGCACAATTACCTGCCATGCAACAATGCAGGCACCCTTACGCCATGGTGCAAGGGTGTTTGCGTATTAGGGGAGATTGTTTTTGTGCAGGAAGGGATACCTTCCTGCACAAAAACAATCACATGAGATGTTTTCCTCTTTCTATGTGCGCTGCAAAATGCAGCACACATTTGAAAGAGGAAAAAACGAGGAGAAATATAAGTATTACTTTTCGTTGCGCCTCCTTACGCTTCCCCTGAGGAGGTGTAGGATTCTGTTGCATCCCCAGGTTTACAAAATGTTGGAAATTTGGGAATACGGCAGAATTTATGGGTGTTGCGTAGGATGACCCACAGCAACACCCATGGCACTCCCCTTTCACACAAAGTGCTGCGTGAAAAGGGGCCGTATTTGCAAAAGGCCACGAAAAGCCATGCAGGGTGGCTTTACATGGCCTTGTAAATATGGAGCACCACACTGTGCTGCCGGTTTGTCCCGAAAAGTGGCGTACCGACGGCGCAAGGGGCTTGTAAATAAGCCCCAGTAACTATAACTCTAGGAAGAGTCATTTCACGAAGTTCTACCCAAAGAAAGATGATCTATCCCACGTAATGAATAATCCCAGCAAATTTCAGTTTATAATCATTCTCAGCATTCACATAAAAGATAAGAATACAATATTTATAAAAAGGAGTCGAATTGCATTCACTTCACCGTCTTACAAATCGTTTTTCAATGCTATACATCATAAAGAAGTTTTAAAAACCTGTTAAAAATAAGAAAGTCACACCTAGAATATATAACATGTACATACACAAGAACATCGGCATGAAAAATATTTGAGAACAAATAAAACTTCACAAGTCAGAATTAATTAAAAGAAAATTAGACAGTCTACAGTTTTAAACGTTTCAGTCACATCAAGGCATATAATACAATTATCAGGATAGAAAATGTGAAGTCCCAATCCTATGTTGCTCTTAACCCTTCATAATGGATAGCTTCTCACTCCAATCTTTGCAAAACCATTATAATCCCCATATGTAGTTGGGAAATTAGTACATATTAGAAACAAACTCTACTGACCAGTTGCAAGGAGTTGCCTGAAACTTGCAAGCTTTCATGGCAGTACCAACACTTCCATTCGTTCTCCCAGGATATACAGATATGACATGGATCACAACCAACCGAAACTGGAATTTTTGCCTGATTGATTTGAAGCATCTGTCTATGCTGTATGGTTCAAGAGATATTGTCATTTGAAGGTGCAATGTGACCCTTGGCTAACCTAGGGTTCCACCGGTTACCTGTGGAGCCAATGCATCAAGTGGGCGCAGTGCTTAATTTGTAAAATCATAAGTGCCTGGACTCTCATGAGTTTGCCACATCAGCTTGCACCATCCATAGCCTCTGCCAGTTCAGACAATAGCAGCACAAACAAAACACAAAAACTACAGAAGGGTGAGAGGAATATCCCTCTTCGACCTCCCGCTCAGAAATTGAATATCACACAAAGAAGAGGGATAAAAAAAAGTTTCGTAGAGACCAATAAGTGAGTGGGAGATACACCAAATTTGTAAAACTGCCCTCACACACAGCAAGCTGTGTCATGTTTCATCATAGGGCTGCTACTACACCACCGCGCCAGCCAAGCGCATGGAGGTGGAGCAATAGGGAAGGGGAAAAAAGACACATACAACGTACAAAATGATGTGGAACCAACGGTGAGTTGAAAGTGCAGAACAAGTGATAGACAGTGATTAAAAACCAATACTGGGAAAACCTTGATCCAATTTTAATATTAGGTGCCCAGTTTGCAGTAGAAAAATCAAACAACGTGGGTGATGGGTTTGGAGAGCTTATAATGAGGTTCCAACCCCCCCCACTCTGCATACATGTCGACATGTTTCAGCCAGCACTAAAAAATATAACCCGGCTTTCCTCAGGACTTCTCACCACTGTTGTTCCCAGTTGTGAAACCTTCCTACTCCCAATTTGGGAAGTACAAGGAAGAAATACCTCAAGTGAGGTCTCTCGCCTTTCGAGAGGAACCTGTAGTGGGTATAAAACAAAATATAAGTGAAGGAAAAACAAACTCACCACCACTATATATACTAAAGAATATAATAAAAATGGTAAATGCTCCCCAACCTCACATTTAAAAGTCTCCACAGAAGCATACTCAAAGCTCCCCCAATAGGGATATAGGTGGTTGCTTATAAACAAAATGCCAATAAAGTTCTTGGCTATGTACTCCCTCCAGTAAATGTGCTTATCAGGAGGTGTAGTTATACCCAGTAAAGAACCATTAAAAACAATTGCTCGAAAGACACCACAACACCTTGCCATTTGTAATACACAACTCACCGAGTTTATTGAGTTTATAAACTCGAAATGGCGGGGGAGTGAGGACAGCCGCCCACACGCACTCTCTGGGAACACGAAAAAGCCAATACAGAGATTTAGATTTTAGGTTATAAAAGGAGGTATGTTCTACAAACAGAGACTTCAACTGTCAAGCGCTAGATCATGTATTAGCGCATACATTATTGTACATAGATCGTCTCATGAAAACAAGTTTTCTCTTCATCTAGGAGGTGATTTCATTACCCAAATTAATATTATATATAAACATAGATTTTAATTTAGGAATGCTGCAATGTTGATAAACAGCGCGATAATTTTTACAAAGCTATACGTAATGGTACCTCCGATATTATGTTCATAGGCTACCTAGATCGATGGAGAATGGCAGAACCCTTATATTTAGAATTATAATGCCTCAGTTGCTTATCTCCTCTGGCATAATGCGTTCTTAAATGTATATTAACCGCCTAACGCATTCTATTCCAAGGCTACCCCCCTGGGAACCCTCTTACTGCTTTCTAGGGCTGCTGTCCGCCACCGTATTTCGTGCCTCCTTCACCACCGTGCAGGGTGCTACAGCGGCGTATCCTCCATGCTTTTGAGGATGTACCAGTCACGTCTCTCAGCGTGCGTCGTCCCATGTGAACCGTCACGTGTAGCGGTATCACACGGGAACACTAGTCCGCGTACAGCAAAGTAGAGAGTTCCTTCCCTCGCATTCAAGCACCGGGGATCCAGGTTCAAGACCCCAGGGCAGCCCCTCCTAAAAAAAGTGTTGATAAATAGACATTTACGTAGGGAAAATTTTATATTTAAAAATGTATGAATATTTAAATTGTCGAGAGGAATTACATACTTAAAGGTGTGTAGTAGCATGGCCACTCATAATGAAGCGGTGCAGCGGTAATGTCGGGTTTCTGCAAAGTCTTGCAGTAATCCATATTGTCAATTGCCCCTCACACCTCTCATCCAATCAGATCTTAGCAATGAAGACTCTGCGCAATAGTTGAATAATTAGGCATATGTTACACGTAATGTGAGACATATACCGAAACGACTCATAAAACTGGAGTAGATATATTGGGCAAAGGAGGATCCGGTAGAGATCAATATAACACGGCCCTCGATATGACCCAAATAAAAATCAAGTTCCCATTAATTAGACAGAGAGTATTCAAAGTCTATTATTTGTTAATCCAAAAATAGGGGATAGAGAAGACCAAGATAGGAACAGACACTGGCAATTCATATCTAATGAACATATCTCAAAAGATCCCTTAGGAACCCAATAATCGGTATGTAGATCATACAGGGACATTTTCCAGTTTCAACTAGGGATTCAGGAGGCTATTCCAGGGAATATCATCATTTAGTCCCCTTATGGAACTCCCAACTCTTTAGATCCATTTCTGTTCCCGTAGGAAAAGGGCTCTTTCTGGATCGCCACTACTTAAATTGATGTTAGGTTTGTCTAATCCAGTCCAGAAGAAGTCCTCCGCCAAGTGCTTCTCATCTTTGAAATGGTTAGTCAGACGGCATGTTGTCTGTTGACATCTGAAGGTTGACCTATTCTCCATGATCCTTATCTTAACTCGCCTGGTCGTCATACCAAGGTATATTAGATCACAAGGACACTTCAGTAGATAGATTACATAGGCAGAGTTACAATTCGTATGACTGCGTTGTTCCCAAGGATAAGGTAGGCCCAGTTCTATACTTTTAGTGTTAGCAGTGAGATGACAGACATCACACATCCCACATCTGGTATGCCCTGAAACTGGTGGAAGAAAACCTATCTGGTTCCCTCCAATTCCTTCCACTTGCCTTTGTCTAATGAATCTCGGCCTTGTGTGGACCAGGATATCTTTGATATTTTGGCTCCTCTTGAATGAGAACAGTGGCTTCTCAAAATCGAGTCCCTTAGAATTTAAAATTCTCCAATTCCGTAAGATAATTTTCTGAATGTCATTGGAGGATGTATTAAAAGTAGTCACACACACTGTTCTTTCAGTAGGTGTTTTTACTGTGGACTCCAGGAGTACCTCACGATGGCAATTAGATGCTCTTTTCTTAGCCCTACGCACTACTCTCGCAGGGTAATTTCTTTGTAAAAGCTTCTTTTCTAAGGTCTCTGCTTCCGACTTAAAGTCTGCACGGTTTGAACAATTGCGCCGAAGTCGCAAAAATTGGCCTACAGGGAGATTTTCCCTAAGGGATCTTGGATGGAAGCTCTTGAATGATAAGAAGACTGTTCCTATCTGTAGGCTTGTGAAACATTCTTGTCTGGAGGCAGCCGCCTTCACAGAAGATGGTCAAATCCAAAAAAGGCAAACTCTCCTTTGATATAGTAGATGTGAAGAGAAGTAGGGGATTCCTACTATTCAGCCACACGAGAAACTCATCAAGAGACTCCCTATTACCCTTCCATATAAGTAGTACATCATCAATAAATCGCCTCCAGACCTTGATGTGATCAAACCAGGAGCCCACATGGGAGTAGATGTACTGGTCCTCAAAGGCTGACATGTACAACCCAGCTAAGCTGGGAGCAAAAACACTACCCATGGAGGTCCCGTGGGTCTGGAGGAAGTAGGTACCTTGAAATTCAAAGAAGTTTTTTTATCAGGGCTACCTCTGCCAGGTGTAGAAGGTCTAGGGGTACTGTACTCCCAATCCAAAGTGTATAGGATGTCTTCGACCACCCTTAATGTCTCCATCTGAGGTATGTTGGTATATAAGGACTCCAAGTCAAGGCCTACCAAGAAATCCTCTGTGGGGTCATATTCCAAGGTATTCAGTAGTTTTAAAACTTCCGTCGTGTCTTTCAGATATGCTGGTCTGGACTGTACAATGGGCTTGAAGAAAAAGTCACAAAACTGTGACAATGGCTCCAAGAGTGACCCCATACCCTGAAGAACCGGGGTTTAACCCAGCGGCGTCAGGGGCACGCCTAAGATCTTCGAGTTCACCTGTCTTGGTATACAGAGACACGGAATACTTCTGGATGGCATCAGAGACCAAGTTTATTAGCTGCAGCTAGTAACAGTGATCCTAGAAATACATCACGGTGTAAATTCTCAGGAGACTGCTCATTTTACTAAGGCGAGACATCTCCTTTTATACCCAATATTCACATTATAAATGTACACCCACTGCACAAAATTCTAGCCAATAAGGTACATTTTCAAACAAAGTGTCACATAACAAAAACTCAATTTACAGTATCCCAACCCAAAAGTTAATTATTAGGAATGTCCCAAATTCAATCTCCACAAGCCGGACACACCTATAATTGAAAGCATAACCCATGTAATGAAGAAACATAAAAAAAGAAACGGTAACAGATGCTGAACAAGATAAGGCATGTGCAAGGAAACTAAAAGTTAACGATGTCCTGAACATTGAATGGCAATCTCAGACAAAGATCGATCAGGGAAATTGGCTTTGCGGGGTCAGTTTCGGGTGCTGAGGTCAGTTTCTTACAGTTCATTTCAGAGTCAAAAAGAAACCTAGTTAATGTATACATGAACTAAGAAGGCCAGGCCACTTTATTTGCCAGGCTACCTTCACAGGCCTACGTGAGGACAACACAAAATGGTGGCACAGAACAAAATGGAGTCAGACTCGAGAATTACAGAACCTCAGACCCTCCTTTTGCCATTACGTAGGCAATAACCTAAGACTCATGTTAATCTGAATCTAGGTCTATGTCGATATTCATTAGGTCATCAAGGTGTTGCTGTAGCATCATCTTATTATTCTCTACTTCTCTGGGGACAGGTCTCCGAACACACATAGTAGCACAAAGACTACAAATGGCGGGACCACACTGGATGCAAAGACAATAAGAGAAAAGGATAGTTAAAACCATACCAAGGAATGTCAAAATCTTCCATCCCCATTTCGACAGCAGTTCCCAAAACCATCCCGTCAATGACCAGTCTCCTTCGTCTACATGGATAGACTCAGAGATTTTATACAACCTAGAGATGGCTTGGTACACTGTAGGGGCATTATCTGGTATGTAAACACAGCAACTGGATCCAATCAATTTACATACTCCTCCTCGATCTGCAAGTATGATGTCTAATACCATACGGTTCTGCAAAGTCATAAGGCGGTCCGCTTGAAGCTCAGCTGTAACATTACTAAGAGCACCTGCTGTCTCATTAATAGTAGCTTCAACAACGCGGACAAGCTGTCGAATATGCCTACTATTGATCATAGGACCCCAAAAGGGAAAGAGGCCCTTGAAGAAATCTCCTACTTCGTGTGCTGCGGTATCTTCCTTATTGAAGACACCTCTACCATATCTCGTTCTATGATAGTCTGAAGCAGTAGTGTATGTAGGGGGAAGTAGAAACGCCACACACCACGTTCCTGAAAAATCAGGTGGCAACCATGTGTAGGCTCTGTCATAACAAACAAAATATGTGCCTTTAGCTGGCACAAACGGTGGAGAAGTACGAGATGAATAGACATAGGTTTGAGCACACACACTCTTACCTAGCTGAGCTTTCGGATTCCGACCATTACCTTGAAAACAAAAGTGGCCTCGGTGGGGTACAATCCAAATAGGGGGAGACTTTTTTCGTCTCTCCTTCTCTGTCAAACTGGTACTATATCCAGTCACGTTCCAACCAACGTAAGCCTGTACCTCATCCTTAGGGATAGCATTATATGCATCAATATCTCGGATCATAGCTACTATTCCCCTTATTAGGCACTATTGCTCCAGTTATCTTTAAGGGAACGTAAGGGGCGTACCTCATTTGCATAGATAAACATGGTCTGAAAAGCCCACACAGACCCATTAGAAGAAAAAGGCAAAACCAAATATGGCATTTCTTTATCTGTCGTATGAGGCATAAGACCACAAACCCAACAATTAGTGGTATTTACTACTAACTGATGCTGATGCAACAACTGTATAAACGAATTGTTGACAAATTCTGATCTCCTTGTCTGTTGATGTTCAGGCAACGTATAAAACTGGTGCAAAGAAACAGTAGTGAAAGAAAGCATAGGTTGGGAAGTGGGTGCAGATGTCTGTTGTGTAGCATAGACAGTCCAACCCACACAAGCTAATGTGATACTTAAAAACATCAAAAAGCACAATATTATTAAACATTTGCTATGTATCAATGTACAAAATCTTGTCTTAAGATCTATTCTCTCAACATCTCTTTCAGTTACAACAGACTCCATCCTCTAACGTGCTGCTTGCGGCAATTTTCCTTCTTCACTCAAGTGTGCGTCCAGGTGTCCTAGACGTCCCTAGAACCGCAGACCTTTCGTCAATACGCGGGCCACCCCTTAAGTTCTTATACCGCAACCCTGCAGCTGAACCCGGATGGTGGTTCGAAAAAGAAAAAGAAAAATAGTCTCTTGTCTGAAAGAGTGTAATTCACAAAAAAATCACATTTTATTTGTCCTTTTTAGACCTTAAGTTGTAGCGTTTTAACCAGGCACAGTTTTATCCTGAAAGAGTGTCTCTGGGTACGTAGTATCAAGTCTCAAACACGGCGGCACAGCTTCTTGCAAGACTTTATCATCCGCACGTTCTGACTGAGTCCATTCCAGATGTGCATCGCTAAAAGGTACAAATCTCAGAACCCTTTCACTCTCGGAATCGGCAACACCTTCCCGGACCCACTTATCGTACGGTAAGGGCAAAGGTATCTTCTTACAATGGGTACCATGTACCCAGTTTTTCTTGCGGAACACCTTAATAGCAGTCCGAGTTGATAACAGGACTTGGTATGAACCGGTCCATCTTGGTTCCAAGTTCTTTGACCTCTGGAAATTCTTGGTTAGAACCCAGGCGCCAGGTTGAATCGTGTGGCCTGCGTCTACAGAAACTGAAGGCAAAGTGTCATGGACCTGTTGGTGAAGAACACGCAATTTAGCAGTCAAATAATGTAAGTAGTCAACCAACATAGGGTACTCGATATCACTGTACTTCTTAGGCCTCGGCACACCCCAGACATTCGCCGGGTGTCCAAAAACAATCTTGTATGGGCTAAGTCCCACGCGAGAATGTACTATCGTTCTCGTGTACAAAAGTGCCAATGGTAAGGCATCGAGCCATGTAAGACCAGAGCTCGCTTGCACCTTGGCCCACTTCAGCTTCAGAGTGCCATTATAGCACTCGACCAGGCCTGCTGACTGGGGGTGATTCGCAACGTGAAATTTCTGTTTAATACCCAGACCCACACATACTTTCTTCATAATCTGACCCACGAATTCACTTCCATTATCACTCCATACCATCCTCGGCAAGCCATATCTGGGAAAGAATTCTTTGAGCAAAACCTTGGCTGTAGACAAGGCAGTATTATCCTTTAGGGGGTAGGCCTCTATCCATCTGGAAAAGGCACAAACAACCACAAAAACATACTTCAAGTTATTGCATCTTTCCATATGAATATAGTCTATCTGCAGCACCTCGAACAGATACGTTGGAGGAGCAAAATGACCCGCTGGAGTTGGGGTTCCCTTTCCAGGATTATGCATCAAGCAAATCATGCAGTGTTTAACCAAATTCTCAGCACACTTAGGAATTCCACCATTCTGCCATACCGGAGCCAACAACTTACATATCCCTTTTGAACTAATGTGAGCCAACCCATGAGCCATAGTAACCACCGGAAGCACATATGCATCCGGCAACAACCATCGCTGGTGCTCTTACAACTCAACCCAACAGCCTGTCAAATCCAACATTCCCGTACTCTCTCTCCACATACTCAATTCTTTCTCAGTAGCTTCTGCCTGAATCATCTTCACACTTTCTGTTGTATCTTCACACATTCCTCCTTCCACAACCCATCTGGCAGGACCTGCAACATACATCCGACTTGTCACATCTTTCGCCGTTTCTCTCGCTACTTCATCTGCAAACGCATTCCCTTGACCCACATCATCCGTAAACCTTCTTATGCGCACTACACTTCACTATCGCAATTTGGGTCGGCAAAGTAAGCGATTCAAGAAGTTCACTCACTAATTGTCCATGCTGAATTTTCGTACCATGGGAAGTAAGAAATCCTCTCTCTTTCCACAAGCGACCAAAACTGTGAGCTACGCCAAATGCGTATTGGCTATCAGTATAAACATTCACTCTCTTTCCTTTTGACAACACACACGCTCTAGTCAATGCTATCAACTCCGCTGCTTGCGTTGAATTCTGTGCAATACGTGCTGTTTCAACAATCGTGTGCAAAGTTGTGACAGCATATGCTGCAGTCGTCTCTCCATTCGGTAGCTTAAAGCACGAACCATCTACCCATAGGGTACCATCAGAATTCGAAAGAGGAGTATCTTTCAGATCAACTCTACCCTTCGTTTCCTCCTCTGTCCGGAGAAAACAGTCATGCTGTTCCTGAGCATCTGTCTCTACAAAAATTGGCAACAATGTAGCTGGATTCAATGTGTTGCACCGCTTGATGTGCACATGGCTAGCCAAAAGCGTCAACTCATAACCTGACAAACGCGCACTGGTAAGATGTTGAGTCTTCGTTCTATTCAATAGGGTATCCACTGCATGTGGGACCATCACAATCAATGTATTATCCAATACCAAACCAGCAGACTGTCGGATAGAAACAGCCGCTGCCGCTGTAGCTCTTAGACAACTAGGCAACGCCCTAGCTACCGGATCTAAAGTGGCTGAAAAATACGCACATGGGCGCTGCTTGTCTCCAAATTGTTGCGTCAACACTGACAACGCACAACCTTCTCTCTCGTGTACATAAAGTGTAAAAGGTTTACTGTAGTCGGGGGTACCCAACACCGGAGCAGAACACAATGCATCACGCAATTCGGAAAAACTCTTCTGACATTCGTCAGACCAAGGAAGAGGGTGTGGTGTGTCCTTAAGAGTAAGTGCCAACAAAGGTTTCGCTAGCAAAGAAAAATTCGGAATCCAATGTCTACAATACGAGGTGATACCTAAGAAGGCACGCACCTCTCTCTGTGTACATGGCACAGTCATTTGGGCAATCGCTTGAATACGCTCTGGGGTCAATCGCCTTCCCTCCTTCGACAAGAGATGACCTAAGTAGGTCACTTCTTGGCGGCAATACTACAACTTCGAAGGTGACACTTTATGATGAAGGTCAGACAGGTGTTGCAACAAAGAAAGAGTAACTTCTTTACAAATCTATTCATTATCAGCAGCAACCAACAGATCATCAACATACTGGATAAGAGTAACACCAGAAGGCAATGTAAGAGTATCAAGTTGAGTTTTCAAAGCCTGACTGTAAATGGAGGGACTCTCACAATAACCTTGAGGAGCGCGCTTAAACCGGAAACTGCGGCCTCCTAAAGAGAAGCCAAAAATATCCCTACTTTCCTCAGCAATCGGAATACTGAAGAAAGCGTTCTTCAGATCAATAACAGAAAACCAAGCAGCTGAGGCAGGGATCATAGTCAATAAAGCAGTAATGTCCAGGACAACAGGAAACTGTGGCACAACGATCTTATTGACCTCTCGAAGGTCGATCACAAACCGATACACAGGTGGCTAAGAAGAGTCAGTACGCTTAAGGACAGGCAGAACAGGACTGTTACACACATTACCTCTCGTTTCTTCAACCACACCTTTCTCAACCAAATCATAGATAATCGCTAAAAGAGCTCTTTCGCCATCACTGGAAATTTTGTACTGGGGAATGCGAGGTAATTTAGCATTCAACTTAAGGGTAACAATGTAGGGTGGAATCTGCAAGAGACCAACATCATTGGGACCTGTAGCCCAAAGTGTATCAGAGAGAGAACGCAGTTCCAGTGGAAGGCGATCCTTAGACAGATACATCGGGGAAATCACATTCTTGCCCACCGTAAGATGTACTCCCGAAGGAGAACAATGTAATGTCGCATGCAATCTTTTCAACAAGTCCAAACCCAACAGATTCTCGCCACAGCCCGTCGTTAGAATAAGGGGAGCCTCCAATTCACAGGGACCAATAGAAAGGGGCAAAGGACAAGAAACCGGATTACGAACTGGGGCGCCAGAAAATCCTACTGAAACATTGGTCAAGCCAGACAAAGGTGCGCCGGGGAGTTTAGAGTGCATGATAGAACTTTTTGCTGCACCAGTATCCAAAAGAAAAGGTTCTGCCACACCTGATGTAATCACTTCAACATAAGGTCCACTCTGGTCTACTGGAACTGACACTACTCCCTCCCTTTGTCCATGGCTGTCCTAACTATCATTAAAACCAGCACTCTCACTTCCATCATAATAATCATCAGTGTAGTACTGAGTGGACTGGACGGTCGGAACATTCTGTTGGTCAAAATAATTCATAGAATTCTGAGGGGAAAAGGAACGTTCATTCTGGGGAAACATACCACGTCCCCTACCCCTAGGTACTTGCTGGAAACCACCACGACCTCTCAGACCAGACATACCATTCGCACGCTGTAGTAATATTGGGCAACTATTCTTGAAGTGACCATCCTCTTTACAATAAGCACACTGATTAGGGCCTAGCGGGAGTCGCGAAGCAAAAGACTCAGGCTTCTGCAACAGTTTCTGAAACTGTGGGGGTTGCTGAAACTGGGAAGGTTGCTGAAACTGACACTGATTAGGGCGAGGCGGATAAGCCTGCTGCAGAAGAACTTTCGTTTTTAATTCTCTAGTCTTCTTCTCTACTTTATCCTTCTCATCTTTATCTCTATTCTCATAGTATTGTGCAGTAGCCAATATCTGAGCCGAAGAAGAAACAGCCCATGAACTCTCAGAGTCCTTTAACTTATTAGAAAGTTCAGGAAATAAATTAAAAACAAACTTATCTACAAACAACCTCTGACCACCTTCTGTACTCATATCCTGACCACTATGATCAATGAATGTTTCCTCAAACCTAGTGAAGAAATCAGACACACTCTCATCTTTCTTTTGTTTGCATGCTGCTAACTTGTCCCAATTCACCCGCAGAGGAGGCATCATAGTTTTCATTAAATTAATAATCCTACCAGGTAGTTCTGCAACTAAGGGTTCAGGTTTGGCACCTCCTACCTGCCGACCATCTGCAGCAGTAATATTAACCCACGTATTTCCTAACTCTGGTGTGTGATCCTCGTGACGGATCTTCGCCCACAAGGGTTGAGGAACTACATTACCCATCAACATATCTATGTCAGCTAAATTCATAACACACGCATCAACTGTCTGAGACAACTCCTTATAATAACCAGCAGGATTTTTACGGGGGTCAGGCAAAGTCTGCTTAAGAGCCAGGACCTCAGCTCTCTTCCAAGGGACATGCACCCGCACTCGCTGAAAATGAGCCGGTGCAGCCGCAATACCATGAGCGGCATAAGCCACAACTGCCTCTCTCCATACAGGGGGAACCTCTCTCATAGGATACTGCTTCACTTTTTTCCTAATAGAAGGGGTCAGGTTCGAACAATGACTGAGGTGAAAGTCTAGACCTAAAAGTAAGTAGTGTCTCTACCGCTTCCTCATCATCGGAACCCACTATCGTCCCTTTAGCAAATTCAGACTGAACATTAAGCAATTCCAGTGGAATTAAACCCAACTCATTATCTTTCCACTCCTGACGAAGGAAGGTATACATGACATCAAAAACATACCTTTGTTTTGGTGCCTCCCACTGTAGGAAGATATCCATAACCACTTGTGGACTGTACTTGGAGGTATTCGAAACCCATCTACGAGCAAGGAGATCTAACACTGCCCGCTCTTCGGGACCAGGGAGCTGACTACGTCTCTGCTTACGTTCAGATCAGGGGTCATATTCATTGACCCAAAGAAAGGAGACAAAAGACTAGTGACAGTCTCAGTCATTCGTTGCCGAGCAGAAGGAGAAGAAGTTGACATGAGGACAGGAGACAAAGTGTTTTGAGGTGACAGAGACGTAGGGACAGAAATAGGAGAAGTCGAAGATAAAGGAGTGTAAAGCAAAGGAGTTTGAGGCAAGGCTGGTGGCAAGGCTGGCGGCCCTGGAGGGGGCTGCGCTGGGGGAGGAAGAACTACCTGTGAAGCAACGGGTGGCTGAACAACAACAGGGGGTTGAATGACAACAACTGGAGGTAACGGAGGTGCAGTAGCACCCTGCACATAAGGGGGTGGTAATCTCAGTAAATGTGACATCAAAGGATCCTTTTCAGGGTCTACAGTCACATTTGAAAGGGGAGGTGGCAAAGCCGGGTAACATTTGTCAATGGCCATGCAATGTTGTCTATCTGACACTTCAATCGCACGATCTTCTTCATCTTCCTTGAACTGCCCAGCAGCTTGCATTACCAATATATTCCTTTCCTTCCTATCTCTCTTAGCTTGCTTAATTTCTCGCTGTTTGGCTTCCTTATGCCAAAGGCGGAAAGAGTCAAACATCGCCGGCCGGGCTTTCTTCTTAAATAGCACAACTTCTAGGTTATCTAAAACATCTGATTCAAAACTACCATGTTGGGGCCATCGTAAAACACCATCTTTCCTTGTATAACGGACCCATACTTCATTAAAGGTAATGGGACCTACACCATGCTTTGAATAGAGCTCATAAGTTGGAGTTCCAACCGGAGGTATCGGACACGAGTCCTCCAATCGGGAATCCCTATTACAACTACAACAAAACCATTTCCTAAATTTGCTAAAACCAGGCATCTTTTAGCTCACTAGTCTTGCTTCAAACTTCAAGGGGTTATCAAAAAATGATACACTCGCAAATATACGAACCCCCCGGCTTCGACTATTGCAATGGCCGAATCAAAACCAAGAAACAAAACAAAGTCGTGGGAGCGACCCACTTATACTTAACCAAAATGTCTGTCACGCCACCAGAAGACCGTCTAACGTCACGCCTTACAAATCATCACAAGAGGGTCCAAGACAGGGCGACAGTCAGGGCAGCAGTCCTTCGCAGCCGTCGGAAAGGGGAAGCCTCGCAGAAAAAAACCTTCGGTCCACGTCGACATGCAGGGGTCGATGAAGTGGCGGCCGTCCTCCAGAATTTCCTCACGGGGCTCCTCACAATCTTCGGGCTTGGACCAGTACCGCTGAAGTCGCCCCACATTGGGCGCCAGTTGAAGAACCGGGGTTTAACCCAGCGGCGTCAGGGGCACGCCTAAGATCTTCGAGTTCACCTGTCTTGGTATACAGAGACACGGAATACTTCTGGATGGCATCAGAGACCAAGTTTATTAGCTGCAGCTAGTAACAGTGATCCTAGAAATACATCACGGTGTAAATTCTCAGGAGACTGCTCATTTTACTAAGGCGAGACGTCTCCTTTTATACCCAATATTCACATTATAAATGTACACACACTGCACAAAATTCTAGCCAATAAGGTACATTTTCAAACAAAGTGTCACATAACAAAAACTCAATTTACAGTATCCCAACCCAAAAGTTAATTATTAGGAATGTCCCAAATTCAATCTCCACAAGCCGGACAAACCTATAATTGAAAGCATAACCCATGTAATGAAGAAACATAAAAAAAGAAACGGTAACAGATGCTGAACAAGATAAGGCATGTGCAAGGAAACTAAAAGTTAACGATGTACTGAACATTGATTGGCAATCTCAGACAAAGATCAATCAGGGAAATTGGCTTTGCGGGGTCAGTTTCGGGTGCTGAGGTCAGTTTCTTACAGTTCATTTCAGAGTCAAAAAGAAATCTAGTTAATGTATACATGAACTAAAAAGGCCAGGCCACTTTATTCGCCAGGCTACCTTCACAGGCCTACGTAAGGGCAACACAAAATGGTGGCACAGAACAAAATGGAGTCAGACTCGAGAATTACAGAACCTCAACCCGACACAATAGGCCTCCCTGGAGGGGGTCTCGTAGGTTTATGTACTTTCGGGAGGATGTAAAAATGTGGGGTCACTGGTTCTGATTGGCAGAGGAATCTACCCTCTTTCTCTGTGATCCAATCATTTTGAATAGCTTCTTCAACCATTGATGTGATTTCCTTCTTAATATCCTCAGTAGGATCCTGTTCTAATACCCTGTAGTTCCTTCTATCGGCAAGGAGTCTCAGACATTCTCTTTCATAGGCAGTTCTGCTCCATACTACAGTAGCTCCACCCTTGTCAGCCTGCTTTATTACAATCTCATTGTTGTTCTTCAACTCATCAAGGGCCCTTCTTTCTTTAATTGATTGATTCATAAAAGTAGCAGATTTCCTTCTAGATAACAATTCTACTTCATGAATATTAGCTTGTTCAAAAGCCTCTATCTCCATAGGGAGTTGTCCTAATGTTGGTGTGAATTTAGATTTTGGGCAAAAGTTGGTATCACCCCTCTCAGGTTCTTCTACATTCTGGTCACCAAAGAATACCCTAAGTCGGATATTCCTAAAGAAACCGGCTAGTTCTTGTCTGATCTTAAAAATGTCTAGTGTATTAGTAGGTACATATCCCAATACCTTCTCCAATACTGCAATTTGGGTATCTGACAATTCTGTTTCTGACAAATTAATCACTAAGGATATCCTTCCCGGCTCGTACCTGGGGTTGGTTCCTTCACCCTACCACTGGTTACCCTCTGTTCCAGGTCTTCCCATTGCACTCCTGGGTTACCCTTCTGCTTGCCCCTGCCTCTCCCTCGGCCCCTCCCTAAAAAAGGAGGGTTCGGCACTTGGGGAAATTGTGTCATGGGTCCTCCCTGCATGCCTGGGAATTGCGGTGGATATAGTGGGGGCCAACCAAGGTTATTGTTGGGATAATGAGGGTATGGTGTAAACTGAGGGTGGGGCCCTCGAAAGGTTCCTCTCCCTCTCCCCCTTCTTCTCTGGGGTCTGCTCTCATAGTCACTGTCCTCACTACTGGAACTTGTTCTATCCGGGGTTCTACTCTCCCTGTTGTTACCATTTTTCATATCATCAATTTTTTTCTGAGCGTATTCATTGGTGATATAAGGATAGACTTTCTCCTTTGAGAACCTTTTCAGGTCCTTCTGGAGTTTGTTCACTTTTGATCTAAGTAGATAATCCTTGTGCTCTGCTATGTCATTGTTTATTTCCTCCAATTTCTTTTTGAAGGATCCCAATAGAATTGTAGTTTTTATTCCCTGTTAATTTTCCTGGATTTTAATGTAGAGGGCATCGGCTGTTCTCTTCGCTGTATTAATAATGAGAATCAGCCAATCCCCCGTATATTTCCAGGCAATCAAGGACCATTCTTTACGAAATACAGGGTCTTCAAGGAATATCAGAGGTTCATTAGTTACCAAAAGTCCTCTAGGTGCCGCATTCCCTCTTAAATATTCTGTTAAAATAGCCCCAGGTAAGATCGTTTTAACATGGGATCTTTTAAGCTCCAGGAGGGTATCCCAACCCTCCCCTTGTGTTAGGACCTGGTTAATTGTGGTATCTCCGAGCAATGATGGCCCTCTGAGGATTGCTGCTACTGCATCATCCCCAAATGCCAAGCCCTGTTCCTCAGCCATATTGTCAGGGCAGATGGCCCAGTCCGACTAATAACAACTCCACTTATATTGGTTATGCGTCCTGGGCAAAACTAAATTTAGTTTTTATTGAAAAGGATATAGACCCCTGTGGCTCAGCGGCCGCGCTTAGAAACAAACCACAAAAACTATTTATTTTTTAATCACTGTCTATCACTGGTTCTGCACTTTCAACTCACCGTTGGTTCCACATTTTGTACGTTGTATGTATCTTTTTCCCCTTCCCTATTGCTTCACCTCTATGCGCTTGGCTGGCGTGGAGGTGTAGTAGCAGCCCTATGATGAAGCATGACACAGCTGGCTGTGTGTGAGGGCAGTTTTACAAATTTGGTGTATCTCCCACTCACTTATTGGTCTCTACGAAACTTGTTTTTATCCCTCTTCTTTGTGTGATAATCAATAGCTTCACAAACACAACTCCTAACCATCACACTCCTACAAGTGTGCCAATTCAGACTATTCCAGGCCCCAACAACTATGAGAATGGCTTGGTTGGTATTTATTGGTCATTTTTTATGTACCTTGAATTCATAGACAACTGTTGTTGTGCCCTTCTCTAAATTGCACAAACCACTTGAGAACATACTGTGGGTGTTAAGTCGATCGCAGCATCAGTAACCTTGGAACTGCAATAGTGACTTTTATGACCAGTCATAGCTATAGCAGATCTTCTACAAGAATGTCTCTGACCACCATATCCTGGGTGAATTTGTTAACTGGACACAGGAACTTTCATTTCAGTACCAGTTTCTTTACCCCAGTTTGATATCAAAATGGATTTAGAATCCCTCTACTGATGGGATTTGAGGGTTTTCTTAAAACATGTTTTGTCAAAGTCTGTGCTATTCACGGGGTTGCACTCCCTTCAGGCCAGGAAAACGCTTGGAAGAAGGGCAGAGCTTTCATAGCATACTTGATACATTTGTGATACCTTATTTATTTAATACCAATGAAGTTCTTTTTAACTTGTAATCTAATTTACCAAAATGCTATGGTTATATCATTGTAAATTTTTCCATTGGCATGTATTTCTAAACTCTCCGCTTGTCATTTAATTTGCTATGTTGCTGTGCTTTTATGGGTACTAAGTTACCCGAATAAAGTTTATGAACTGAACTGAACTGATACCTTATTATTATTTAGGGAATGAGAGACATAGTCTGCAGTAAATAAATGAGACTCAAAGGTTCTGGAGATTGCAGGGGACTTGGAATCTAAGGCCATAGGATACAAATGACAATTAAACTGAATGAGATTTTTTTTCACAGCATCTTACTGTCTAAGTGCTATAAAACTGTTTGCTGTCATATCTTGGACCTGTTTTGAGTCTAATTTTAAATACCTTACTTTATGAGCCATTCGATAAGGACCTTTTTTAAAGTATTAGCAGTGACTGAAAATTGAGGTTTCCGAGTATGATCAATATGACATAGTAAGAACCACTGGAATTATGAAATTGTCAACTGCTGCATAGTCTGTAGGTTTAAACAAAAAATACATTTTGTTTTCTAGCTCAAATGGTTCAAAAGTTACTAAAAACGAAGCAACACGTGCTGCAGCGCAGTGGAAGGCCCTTTGCAAAGCCTGACTGGTCACCCTTCTGTTGATTATTGCTATCTTTGGGGTGTAAAACCGATACTAATGAGGTGCAACAGTGCCCAGACAGTGCTAACAAGTGTAAAAATGGCAAAATAATGAAGTAATACTATCATAAAATGTGCTGCATTACGCTTTATAATTTGCCTTTTATTGCAGCATAATTTACTCAACCCTGCAGCGTAGTTTGGACCAACACTGCCGCATAATTCCAGTGGCCCCAGGAGTAAGACACGACTGCTCGACCTAGCAACACTTAGACAGTGTAGTGTACAGAGGCAGAAATCTGCTTTTCTAATTAGAGTAGACTCGTATCTTTGACACCAGTGGCAAATGATACCACCCACATAAGCTGTTGCCCATTATAATTTGGCTGCACAGAACCCACAGAAAAGGTACTATAGGCTTTCCATTGGAGCAAGTTGAAACAGGATAACTTGCAAACCACAGAACCCATTGATGTATTTTCTCACATAAAAGAGTATTGAGGAAGGTTGCAAGAACCAACCCCAACTACAAAGTTCTACTACACACCGACAGAAATGTTTACATGATGCAACCACCGCATTTGAAATCCACAACTGTGCACATAACAACAGTGAACACACTAGTACAAGTGTGGGGTATTATCACAAGATCTAATAGCATTACATTACCAACCGAGTAGCTCTCAGTGATTAAGTACAAGACACATGGCACACTGAACACTAACACAGATGGTTAGAAAGCATACGGGACTGGAACCGCTTACGAGGCTCGCACCTTGAGAGAACGCATAAGCAGCAGAGCCAACCGTTTAATAAGCATAAGGATACAAGGACTCAACCCCTGGGCTACTGTTTCAGAAAACAAATAGGGGTAGATTTTCAAACAATTTGCGCTGGGTTACCAGTACAAAATGTTTTTGGTGGAAAGCACCCTAAAAGTAGCACAAAGCACTGCTTTGCATTACTTAGCCCCGAGGGGATGTTACACGGGTGGTAGATGAATGTTCCCATGCAACAACCAATGCCTTTTGACGCTGAACTGTATTTACAAAGAATTGTAGACTGGGTTATGTGCCAAACTTCAAAGGGGGCACTAACAGGAGTAATGTATGCATTTCTCCGAGCTTTTCCGACTTTGCATGCGTGCTGCACTGTGCAGCACACATTTAAAAGTGAGAACAGCTTTGAAACTTGTCTAAAGCGATACCAAAGGGGATGATGGACGGAGCGTTTGAGCAAATCAAACACTCACCCCCAGTCAACTGATCTGGGTTTAATCCATCACCGTTCTTTAGACCACTCTGCCACCCCAGTTCAGACATGGCCATATGCAAATCAGTCTGACCCTGTGCCTCATGGGAACAGTCCAGCCCGAACTGCCAAGCCATGCCTTCCCTGGACCGGAAACAAGCTTCCTAGGACCGGTTTCTGGCATTTCAGCCGTCTTCAGCCAGGCTTGCTTGAATCCAGTGGCAAAGTGAGCAAGGGACCCACGTCTGGGCATACCCTGCCAACTTAGGGCGAACAAAGCGATACCAAAGGGGATGATGGACGGAGCGTTTGAGCAAATCAAACACTCACCCCCAGTCAACTGATCTGGGTTTAATCCATCACCGTTCTTTAGCCCACTCTGCCACCCCAGTTCAGACATGGCCATATGCAAATCAGTCTGACCCTGTGCCTCATGGGAACAGTCCAGCCCGAACTGCCAAGCCTTGCCTTCCCTGGACCGGAAACAAGCTTCCTAGGACCGGTTTCTGGCATTTCAGCCGTCTTCGGCCAGGCTTGCTTGAAAACAGGGTCAGACTGATTTGCATATGGCCATGTCTGAACTGGGGTGGCAGAGTGGGCTAAAGAAAGGTGATGGATCAAACCCAGATCTGTTGACTGGGTGTGAGTGTTTGATTGGTTCTGATGCTCCGTCCATCACCACCCCCTTTTGTACCGCTTTGAAACTTGTCTAGGCATAGTATTTTGTACAGGAAGGGTAGCAGTCCTGTACAAAACTTATGCTAGATTCAGGCATGCACCTTAGCACTATGGCGCTATGGTGTGTGCATGGTGCACGGCAACTGAAATCAGCACCGGCGCTAGGGAAAGGGGAATAGAGAGCCATATGTCTGAAGATATGGCGCTCTCCTGCCCCCTCGATGTCATGCAGCGCAGCCTCTTTGGGGTCTGCGCTGCTATGTGTGACTTTTTAAAAAATCTGGCCAATTGCGTTTAAGCACCCATCCTAACAACCTGAATTAGAGGAGTACTGAGGTGGCCACAAGACATCCCCCTTAAGTCCCACTCCAATCCATTAGGTGTAACTCCGCTAGCTAACCAAGAGTGCCCAACAAAGTCATTAAATTTGAACAAAAAACTATGAATATATACAGGGCAACCTATACCTTAGGAGCACACCTCTCAGGCTGAACTTCACTGTGTGTTAGAAGTGGTAATAAGACAACACCCCTCCCGCTCCCAAAGGACTGTTTGTGTACACAACTAGTCCATGTCACTCTCTTTACTAAGATAGCCAATAGCAACCAGCGATGCCTGCAGATCACTAGGCTGCTCATTGTAGAGATGTTTAGATGAACTATCGGGCAAAAGAACATTGCATGGACAAAATATTGTGTCAAGAATATTGTGGATAACAATATTGTGAAGGTAGGTTTCTATGAGTAACCAAAGCTTTACTTTATATAACTTCACATATATTTGCCTTCACAATATACATATCTTCAAGGTACGCAGATGTGGAGGTAAGAGTGGTAAATCTATACTCACCTATTTGTACTTACCTTCTCAATATTTTGGTCCTCGATATTTTTGACATAATATTCTGCCCACACAATATTTTCATTACTGAAATTCTGTCAGTGATCCCATCACAGGAACACTTTTCTGTGATACCAACCTCACATGTCAGTCCTGGAACTGACATGCCCAAGTGCATGTGTTTTGTTGTCTATTGTCATAAATAAATGCAGGAAAAGAAACCATTCTCAGTCACCACCATACACATAACTGATGTCTCCCAATGGCTACTGGGTCCCGCAAGCCTTTTAATATATCATACTCTCAGATCTATTAAATCAGCTGCTCAGCAGACTGGGTGCCATATTCTGATGTTTATTTGCACCATGCACCCCTGACATTGAATATACAGGCCAGAGGTTTGCAGACTAGCTGGGTTAACATATAATGCCATTTATCGAGGCAACACATATCATCACTTCATTCATGCACACCTTTACATATAAGGTATCATAATAGATCATATTTTCCCCTTAGCATGGGTAGGGACACATCTGCTGTCTGCCGTGCTGAATTAGGAAGTGTTCTATACCTGTTCTGTGTGCTAGACAGGAATAGTGAAGCCTCAGAGGTCACTTGAGAATGGACTTGCTTCATGATCCAGGTTCAGAAACATGCAGATTTCCGATTGGACTGTAGGCCATGTTTGGAGCAGGGCCCACCCATGTACGTACCCATTGCATTAATCCATTCACTGGTATTGGCAGCTCTGTCATTGGTAATAGTCACTGTGTCATTTAGTTACTAACCAGACATCATTTGATAGGGGTTTTTAGACTCCTTCTAAACTTCTGCTGGGGATGTTGTGGCACAGGGAATCTGCCCACTGATGGCTCAGATCTGGTCTAGCACCTGACCACCCAGCAAATGGGTTTCCAAAAGTCTGGTCCAGGAAGCGGAATGTGGCCGTCAGTGTCCTTCAGGAGCGAGATCCTTTCTCTCCTTTTCAATTTCATCAATTTTTAGGCTTCACCTCCGGACAGCGCTGTAACTTGCAAAATCTCTTGTAGACTTAAAGTTTAAAGGGGGCTTAGAGCCCTCCCAATGCTGACCATTACTTACCACTGGTTGGCTTTGATGTCACTCTTGTTTTCTCGCTTCTTATTGCCCCTTTACTCCTACTCACTTTCTGCTTCCTCCTGAAGCTTGGAGTGTTTGTACTTGCTGTGGAGCATGTACCAACTACAACTTCCTGTCTGTGGCCAGCGTCCTTCCACTGGCCATACGCTTTTGCTGGTACTTTTTTTTTAACTTTCCTTCATGCACACTATAAGAGTGCATGTGTCTGCAGTCCATGTCCACTCCCTCCACTATCCATGATTTTGCTTGCTCCCTCCCTTCTCCCACCGTCAGTGCTCTTGCCCGAGCCCCTCCTCTCCCTGGTGTTACTTGCCCCCCCTGCACCCTTCTCCTGCGGTCCTTTGTGTTGCTGCTCCCTCTGTCCTCCCACAGTCTATGTTCTTGCTCCAACCTTCTTTCCAGCCCCTCCCCTGTGTCGTTTGCCCCTCCTGCCCCCGCCTACTGCCAGTTATGGTGTTGACACCCCTACCCTGGTTCTTCCTTTCCCCTTCAAACCTCCTGCACGCCACAAAAAACACTAACAATGCCAAATAGCACTCGGATACGCTAGAGCCATCTGGCTTAGTTGATATTTTTAGACATATTACACAGCAGTGCAGGCTGCTGATCTACATGGCTTAAAGTAAAGAAACACAAAGCACTATAAGGTGGTCCACGCTGGCTGCATCATATCACTTTTTTCTTTATTTTAAGGCATGGTGCACAGCAGCCAGCTCTGCTGTGCAATATGTCGAAAGAAATTGACAAAGACAATAGATCTCGCAGAGGTGAAACGTATTGACTTTGCTGTTGCTTCTCTGTCATACCCCACTAAATATATAACATACATGCTGCAGGTTAAGCATCTTTTCAGTCATAACTTCAGAGCACACAGCTATGTCTTTTGGAGGTTGGACAGTTGCAGGATCTCTCCAGCCTAGGGACTGCACATGGGGAAATCCAGGAGTAACAGATATCACTTTGATTACTAATTTACCCAAAGATAACGCAAAAATTATGAATTCACTTGAACAAATATTATGGATAGCCAGAAGAGCTGACTCCTCCCAAGGGGCTTCCCTGTGGAACAGGCCCAGTTCTGAAAGAGGAACCAGGGCAGGAGGGCTAGACCAACCCCAAGGGAGTCCTTGCCAACTTAGGGAACAATTACAAGCAGAAAATCAGCGTTCATTCCACTTTTAATGTCTCTTATGGGCTTGCTGCCCATGCATTTATCCTTATTGTGCAACTTTCAAGATTGTCACTGAGGGAGCCGGGTTCCAGGTTCTAGACTTACTCGGGAACCCCTGGCCGATGGGTCTGTGTTGCCTGCGTGCAAGCGTGGACGGGAGAGGAAACTATTAGACAGTTATAAATTACCATTTTCCATGACATTAAAGGACCACAGACTGGTCATCAAAACTTTAGTATATTTATTATAAAGCCAAGAAAAGTTGGACATACAAACACCTCCTGATGAGAGTGTAAAGATACATGGGCACTATTACAAAACCAAACCTATGAAGAAAATGTAAGTGATGCAACCTGCACAGAATGACCAATTCGAGAATCAGAACACAAATAATTATAAAGACTACATCAAGGACCTTCTTCATTTGAGGTTCGTAGACATAGAGCCTTAGTCTGTCCTTACACTACTGCTAACGTGACATCCCCACTTAACATTTCCCAAGGCCCCAGAAAGTTGTCAGCACGTGAAGACTTCCTAAGAAGCACACTCACGTTGAATGGGTCGATTAGCATAAAGCTACAGAGCACGTTCTAAGATGCTCCCCGCTCTGGAGGTAAGGCAGAAGTTCCTGGACTCTGTCCCGAACCCCAATACAAAAATCGAAAATCACAACCCCAAACACATCACGAGACCGCCTCATCCATTTAAACACCTCCTTGCAGGTAACTTTCCTTCCAGGCTCTTGCTCGATGACCTTGGTTCCCAGGCCTTCTCCAAAGAGAAACAATACCTCCTACATTATCAGCTGCGCTGTTCAAAGACATCCTCTCCTCCCTATGTCTGTCTAGCTCCTGGAACAAAGAGGTTATTCTAACTAACGAGGTCGAATTCTGCACCTGCAACAGAGACATGAAGAGAGGAAAATTTCACATGCACATTAATTCTATTAGCAACCTTCAAACTGCAAGCGAACAGGGAGAAACGAAAGTAAGGCCTACCAAATTCGACTAACATATGAACAATATACAAACTTAGAATATGTGTATATATAAATATGGTCATTAATATCCACAAGTTATATGAACATTAGTATCAAAACATTCATTAGTCATGAATATATATTTTTTGTACACAATTATGATTTTATCTACACACATACAATTACAACACTAACTCTTTGACGCACCTAAAGGGAATACTACTTCACTTCATCTCCACGGTGTTGCAATACACAATCTAATGACCTAATGTTATTACGACAACAGATTATATGTGGATGCGAACAATTTATTATAACGCAGCCCTACAAGTGGAGGAGAAAAATTGCACTCTATCATCACCAATACCTTGGGCAAGATAAAGTGCTGGGGCAGCTGGGAAGTCAACAGGGCAGGAAGCTGCTATTCCCATGCACAAATGAACAGCAGGAATATCCTGCAACAATCCCAATATAACAAAAGAAACTGCATCATCACAAGACACTTAAAACAAGAAAACAGTGGGCAGCTGGCAGAAATAATCTGAAAATAATGTTGTGTTCTTAAGAAAAGTATGTGAAAATGTTTATTCAGTTCTGATATGTATGCTAATTGTTTTATTTTTCCAAGCAGCGAGGCCATTCCTAACTAACCTCTGGTGGTATCCTGCCTTCTGCAGAGATCTTTGTGTAACTTGCAAGACACCAGTTCAAATCCAGCAGGGCCATCTCACCATTTCATCCTTCTGAGATTGCTTACAATTGGGAACTAATGAATAGGAACAAATATCACATACCGTGCTAGAAAATGGAAAAATATGTTGCAGCCAGCGCAACATAAAGACAAGTTATTATATATTTATTTAATGATTAAAAAAACCAAAGATTTCAGATAGAGTTAAGGTTAAAATCCTTAAAAAAGAACAGATCTAATGCGTAATAAAACACATCAGTTTAAGTGATTTTTAAAGCACCTTAACTGATGGAAGCATACAAATACCTTACCTAGTCCTAAATAATGCGGGACGTTGTGTCGTGCAATACTGGCAGTTATTCAGAATTAGATTAGGGTTTTATATAGCACTACTATGTTTGTCACCTTAAATGATGTGTTTCGGTACATATTTAAGTTTGGGAGCCTGCACTCATTTTTCCCTTAACTCCTGTTGACATGTTTGCATTAAATGAATGCCAGTGACTAAGTAGAGCTAGGCAGTGACCAGTATGAAGTTTGTATGCTTCCCATATTTGTTTAGTATAGGCCTGGTACATGCAAAAATATTTTTCTGAATGAACACAGCTTCTTTTATGGTCAGTTCACTTGGTACATGTTGTGATGAATAACTTAAATGAGATACTCTACCTAAATAGAAAGAATTCAAGTTTTTAGAGTAAATCCATTCATCTAAACGTGCATTATTTTGTATGATTGGATATTTGTAGGTATAGATGTACTTCTTTGGTTCACACCTCGATTTGTTTGGATCTGCAATTGTTTGCCCGAATGGTACATTCATTGTAGATTCAATTAGTCTAAGGTTCATGTGCACTATAGAGTCAGAGAGGTTCACTTTGTACCAATTTCTTCAACGAACTGAATAGTCATGGGACTTGAATTCATAATGGCGCTGAGGAGTACTACTCACTTAAAGTCACATTTAGACCTTGGCGGAGCAGGTGCTCCATCACAGTTGGGCCAAACGTCAGTATGTACACCGCGGAGACTGCTCCATTTCTGCTGCCTACAATACACCTTCGATGGCTCAATGGAGTAAGGGCCGTCAGATGTATGGCCATGTGCTTATCTGGGTAAACAGTCTTTACCACACATGCGTAACAACGCATGCCATAACAACGCAGTCATTACAACGACCGCGTTGTTATTTCGCATATCGTTACAACACAAGTCAGAACAACGACTTGCATTGGGGGGCAGAAGGTGTTGGATTGAAAATCTAGTAAATTATACTATTCCAACATCCAGCGCCCCCTAATGCAAGTCGTTGTTACGACTTGCGTTGTAAAGGTATGCGAAGCAACAATGCAGTCGTTGTATGACCGCGTTGTTATGGCATGCGTTGTAAAAGCATGCCTGCCCTTTTTAGAGTGGGAGAACATATTGCCAATTTTCACTGTCTATCACTGCCAGGTAAAACCTGGTGGTATCGGGCAGTGACAACTGCAAATTGACCCCCACGCCATGGGAGTAATCTCCCATGGTGAGTGGGTCATTGTATTTTTTCATTTCAAAAAGAAAATCCCACTTTGGGAATTCCTTGTTGATGATAAGTTTCTTTTTGAAGATAAGAAAATATTGAAAGTTTGACGTATGGCTCTGTTATGTGTGGACAGAAGCGTCCATCAAAATTTCAATGCATTTACAGGAACCACCATGGCAAGACAAGAGATATCTGCTGGGCTGGGGGACATCTTTTCTTTGGCAGGCAGATTACCCTAGAAATGATGGGAGTAAAGTTCTCCGCCAGTCTGACCGTACTTAATCCGTCTGCCAAAGTATAATTCAAGCATTAAATGCTTTTCATAAAAACAGAGAATTTGTTCTTTTTATACACACCTAGGGCCCAATTAAGACTTTTGGCAGAGCGTTGGCGAGGCGGTGCCAACCACCACGCCACTGCTCTGCCGAAGGTCACCGCCCCCCGCCCGTCTGCCATATTATGACTTTTCAATAGTCTGGAACGCCAGCCACATGGTTAAAACTGTGCTTTGAAAAAGGTACCATAATGGGACTGCACTACAAGGTTCCTACACAGCATGGACTCAAACGTCCATGACGTGCAGGAACCTATGTGCATGCACACATAGAGGGACATGTTATGCCCCCCTGTGTGCATCCACATGCGGTTGAGGCACAGAGGGGCCCCCTTTATATAGAGGAAGAACATCCAAGTAAACCCAGGAGGAGAGGAAACTTGTAATATGCTTGGCGGGACTGCGGTGGGCCTACCAAGCTATTGCATCCTCTGACCGCCGCTCCAATGCCAGGGAATGGCAGTTTCCTGCAGAGCCGGTGTTCCCGTGGTAGTCCGACAGACACTCCTAATGGGATGGTCAGAACTCTGGTGGGTGGCTCCAGCACAGCCGCACCGCAATGAGACCGGCGGTCCTCGTACCGCCAGACTCGTAATAGGGCCTTTCGTCTATGGTTAAGATTTAACTATATTTAAAATGCTTTTTTCTCAAATGCTTGGGAACTTTTGACCAAATATTAATTAAGATGTGACAAGGTAGATAATATAACATGCCAAACATTATTCGGATTTGATGTAAGCAATTTTGATAAAATTATGTTGTAAGGGGACCTAGAAAGAAACTTGTGTTAGAACTGTGCTTAAAAAATGATTACAAAATATATCCCCTAAACTAAGAGATTTTTGTTCATGGTTCACCAAATTTCAAATGTTTAACCCCGTGTAAATCACAGGATGGTATGGTAAATATTGTGAACTATTGTCAAAGATTATAATAGTTTAGCCGAAATAGATTTTGAATTCTCTTTCGAAAGTGTAACTCTTGAGAGACAGTGTGCACTTTTTGCCATTATTATATACATAAAAGTATATACAGAGGATACATAATGGGCAACTGTGTATTATGGTTTTTATTTAGGGGAGTGCAAAGTTGTGAACTTTAGTTCTTCCCACATGTTTTAATACTTACCAACTGCTTCAAAGCACAAATCTGGCAAAGTAAAAAATAAGCCACTGAAAAAGAGGCCCTGTGCACAGTGCTTATTTTAAGCCGGTGGTTGCAGGGAGGGCCCGCCAGCACTCATGTTTAGGGACTACCACTTATTTCCCCATAACAGACTTTGACCCAGAGCAAGAGAGAGAAAAACACAAAATGGGGAAAGGAAAAGAAAGATGGAAAGAAATTGACAAACAAAGAAAGCAAGGATGATAAAGAAGCAGTGAGAGTGAGATAAGGAATCAGGGGGTGGCTGGTGGTGGGTTGAAGAGGCACCAGGTTGAGTTAGTTGAGGCTGTGCAGCATTGGTATTTGGCACCCCGGCTTTCGATAGTGCCAGAGCGGGTTTCAGAGGAAAACTGTGGGCACCGTCACCAATTATTTTACAAATTGAGCGCTGCCTGCGTACCAGCGAAAACATCTGTGCTGATGCACTTAGCCAGGATCATGGTGCGCACCAGTTGCAGCTTACCAGTTCCAACAAGTATCTCACCCTCCATCCCCAACCTTGAAGCCAGTGTCGGACTGGCCTATAAGGCAATCAGCAGTGCCTGATGGGCTGCTCTGTCAGGTCAGTGTGTGGGGTGGTTTTTTGGCAGTTTGTAGGCTGTTTTATGATCTTCTGGGCTGGATTTTACAGTTCATTTCTCTGAAATAAAAAGGAACATTGTCTGCAGCAAGACCCAAATCCAGGCAGTCTTCAACACCTTGAAAAATACTTATACAGCATGTCTTTACAAATGCAAAAGTGGCCCAATTTAGAATCATGGGCCTTTCTATAGCTATCTAATCCACTCATGAGGGACACTTTTATTTTGGTGCATGGGCTTATTTGCCCCAGTCCGATCCTGCTTGAAGCTACAAATGTCAGGGTGGGACCACCCTCTGGAACACATTGCCATTCTCTGTTAGAAGCTGTCCTGACTATAGCAAATTTAGATAAGCACTAAAACCTCTACTGTTTTAGATTTGATTTTAGCCTTTTGTACCGACTAAGTGCCGAGTTACCCCGGTTGGGATGATTCATGCGTGGTATCAAATTAATTCATTCATTCATTCATTCATGCAGCAGGAAAAGCAGTGTGTAGCTGCATAGACAAAGGCTATGAGCCAAAAATGTCACATACAGACAGAAGATGTCAGAGCCTAAAACAACAGATCCTGCCACATCCTTTGTTGTTTTTTGCCTGCTCCCTCATTAGTTTCATGGCCTACCCATACTTGGTCCTCAAGAGACAGAATTTGGTTTCAGGTCATCTGTGGATAAATCCACAGCCTGCAGACATTTCTCTGCTATTTGCAGATAGCCAGCAACGGCAAGAGGCCCCTCAAATAGCAAATGTCATACTGCAAAAACTACCTAACAAAATATGGTGCATGTGGCTCTAGCAGCATCTTTGTACCACAGAGGACCAGTGGAGCTGGAACAATTTTCACAGTGGGGTTGCTGCCATCAATGTTACATCACTGAAGTCATAGCGATTGTGAAAAATCCAAGTGTAACCCAAAGAACAACCGCAGCAAATGAGCTACGTCCATTCAGCTGGAGAGTGCCACCAGTGTAGTTTGTAGCTAGTGTAGCATTATCCTCTTACAAATATATAATTAAAGCATTGTGAGGTAGGTCATCGTGTTGTGCAGACAGCACATTTGCATCAAAAGGGCCACTAAATTGGCACAGACATGCAGTTTTCCAGCTAAAACTATATTGCGCATATAAAATATTATGTGGAAATTGGGTTTCAACACATATTTATCATTTGCGCAGCAGCAAGAAAGGTTTCTAAATTTGTTTTTATCCTCATAAAATCTTTGTTCCCATCACAATTCAGAATTACAGAAAAGCTTGCCTCATGTGTGCTTCCCTAATGTCTGATATATTTTTATGTATATTTTTTAAATTTTTGCACACTTCATAAACAGGTATTTGAATGTTATTGTGTGTTAGAATAAAATAGATATCCTATATACAACCTTTCCTTTCACACTCCCTGTACCATAGCAAGATTGTCACATAGTTCACTGTACAAAATCCACTGACTTTTCAGCCAGAGAAAGCAGTGCTTCATTTGAGCCGGTGGTTTCCGGTGCTCGGCACTAGCACTTAATTGTCAACACAGGGGCTTGTGACAGTCTGCCACTAGGTGGCACTGTCTGGCTATTTTTGAGAGGACCACCACAACAGTTAATAATTAATTCAATATACATTAAAACAGACTATTACCTGCTGGCCAAGCCACACATATAGATTCGGGGGCCTAAAATAGTCAGAATTGTCACATTTGTGGGCATGTGATGGTTAGGGCAATATGTGGTGCAAGCTACAGTGGCCTTCTGACGAGAGCCCCGGCACTTCTTTTTTTTTACAAATTAAGCACTGAAGAAGAAAAGTTAAACAGGAATGTTCATGTTAAAAGAATAAGAAGCCATTTTTCAGAAGACAGTCTGACATTTGACCTCTGTCTCTGAACTCATAATAAATGTGACAAGATGAAAACAACATTTAAAGGCTTCTTTATTGCCCCATCTTGAACTCCAGCATGGTCACTTTGGTGGTGCTGCAGCATCCTCGGCACCCCTACTTCCAGCACCTATGCCAAGGACATGCAGGTGAGCATCCTTAAATTACTCTTATTATATGGCAACCATTCTTTCTTATTAAAAATATGCCACATGTATGATTCCACAAACCCAAATCAACACAATATTGTACAATTGTATTCAGTCACTCAGCCTGTGGCTGAAAAACATAGAAATATGTCCTTTTAGAGGGAGGGGAGATCCAGTTATCAAGTAAATTATTTTATTAAAATGATGGTGGTGCTGACGACGTTAAAAAAGAAAGAAAGGTGAATTTATCATCTCAAATAAAAATATAAGATATTAATTGTAGGAGAATAGGATCTGCTTCTTATGGTTACACCCACTTTTTGCTGATGTTTCACTGTTTTTCGACTTTAGTCTGGATGGGACCCTGCTATTCAGGGCCCCAGCCTAGCTGTTTCCTCTCTAAATTGATTGCATGTATGTTAGGTACACTCCAGATTGGATTCTGGGGTACCCTTATAAGTCGCTAGTATATGGTATACTATGTACCCAGGGCATAGGTACCCCAGAGGCCTACCAGGGGCTGCAGCATGTATTGTGCCACCCCTGGGAAGCCATTTAAAATGACACAACAGGTCTGCTGCAGCAGCCTGTGTAAGGTGGTGTATGCACCCCTTACTGAGATATTAGTTACCTATATCTCTCCATATCACTGCACATGTAAACCTATCAGTATCCCCTATAGCAGGCCTTAACAATCGTGAAAGCAGGGTGCTGGGTTTCATGTGAGAGGGTGCCCATGCATGAGCAGAGCCCCTCAGCAGCTTTCAGAACCTTTATTCCGGGGTTGTTTGTGATGCAGCCAAACCATATACTCTTAAGTGCATTATAACCTCGCGGTAAATGCTAACTTTGGAATGGCTGCATGGAAACATGTTGTGTTTGGTGTCAAACACCTTGGAATCATACCTCCACACCAGTAACTGGTGTGGAGGTATGATTCCACCCTACTAGAGGGAGAAACATGGCACCACCGGTACACCCGGTACTAGCTTAATAGACCCTGGCATCACAAAATGGATGCTACCAGCCACAGACACGAGTCTGCCCTCCTGCTGCTGGACGAAACTCTGGCAGGGGAGGTCTGGACAATAGGTTTCCTTTCACAGGGAGGTGTAACCACCTCCCAGACAGGCTTTAGTGTATTGGGGCTGGGTGGGTGCACTCCAAGAGTGCTTTGATGTCTGCACTGGGGGCACATTTGGTGTCCCTGTACATAGTCCAGCTCAAACTGGTTGCAGGGGCACTCAGCCCCTGCTCTGGCGCAAAACTGGACAAAGCATATGGGTGTAGCCACCCCTCTGTCCTGACCCTCCTATAGGTGGGTCCCTAGAGTTTGTCCCACCCCTTCACTGGGTATAAAGAGGAACCCCTGACTACAGGACTTTAGATTTACCTGGACAAAACTGTGCTACAGAATCCCAGACCTTCTACTATCTGCACGACGTTGGATGACCAAAGAATCTCCCTTGGAGTAAAGGAGTTACTCCCCTGAAAGGCAGACACCAAAGACGCATCTGTCCGGTTTGCATTGACGCTGCTCCCGAAGGACACCGACAATTTTGCAACACAGGAGGTGGGTTTCCAAGCTTCCCCGAGGCCAATCCATGCTCTCAGCAACTCTGTGATCCAAAATCCTCATGGGGACCGTGCAACCTGAACCCCTGGACACCGCGACCATTTGCACCAGCATATGCTTCTTGGCGATCTCTGAGGCTGTGCTTTGGGCTACTTGTAGTCCAGACCCCGAGCAGTGATTCCACCGAAGATTGCTGACCTACACTCCACGAGTGACCCGTGGGCTGGTATCTAGTGATTCCTCTCGAGGTCCCTTTGCGATCCCTTGTCCGTTGACTTGTGGGTCTCTGAGAAGGGTAGTTTGACTTTTAACTGGCTTACCTGTTTGCTCCAGATGTGCCCTGACTCTCCATCACTTGGGGAGTGCACAGGACCTTGCTGGTCCACACCAAAGCCATTTTTCTCTCACTGCGTGGGTTGCAGCCAAGGCTTGTTGGTCTCCAATCCAGAAACTGACCCCCCCAGCACTCGACACGCTTTTTGGGACAGCTCGCCTGCGGACTGTGGTTGTAGTCGACGCCTCCTGGTCCCCATGGCAGTGGAGTCAAGCTTCACCTCTTCGCACCTGAAACACCCGATATCTGTGGGCATTCATCTATCGTTCCCCTGGTCACTGGCAAGTGACCCAGACTCTGTCCCCTCTGCTTTCAGGTTCTTCACATCTTCAATCCAGGCTTGGATCACACCGGACACTTCTCTTTGCAGCACATTGCCATTGAAATCAACGACGATTCCCACATCATTTGACATCTATGCACCCGGCTTCCCTGGGTGAGGTAACACAAGTACTCCGGTGCTCCCGTGGGTGCTGGCCCTAGAACCCTCTAAGTCTAAGGGGTTTGCTCAAAGTCCTCTCTTAAGTGTCCTTATTCTTTAAAATTCCAATCGCGACTTTCCTAATGAATTGTACGGGGCTCGCGGCTGTGTTCTCACATTGCACACGTACCCGTGGGTCACCTGTGTCAGTACCTTGGGTGGTTCCTTGGGGTCCCAGCGATTCTATGTGCTCTAGGCACTGTGCCTAGTCAAGTCGTGGTTCTTATTCCACTTTCTTAATATATGGTTTGGTCTCCCCTGAGGGCCTATTGTATATTGTGCTATTTACTGTGTTTAATAACTGTGTAATGGTGTGCCTTGGTCTCTAACTTGATTAAAAGGTTAGTAGAGAGTGTTTAGAAATAAATACATATATTTTATATATATACCTTGTGTGGTTCTCCTTTCATTTAGTTATTCAAGAGGTTATAATCTGGTAAACCAAGCTGCTTTACATTCCTTTGAGACTTAGCCTGAAGGCTGCTCTCCATAGCTACCACTAGGCTAGCTTTCAATAAAGGTTGTCTTAAATCTAATCATCAATAAGGGTTGTTTGGACTGGTGCAAGGTGTCCACTATAACTAGTGGACAGCATATACCAGGCCAACTTCTCACATTAATGTTTATCACTCTGGGGCTTATTTACAAGGCCACTGCGCTGCCGTTCCGTCACTTTTATTAACACACTAGCGGCGTAATTAACTTGCCCATATTACAAGGCCACGTTAAGTCACCCTGCATGACTTTTCATGGCCTTTTAAATATGGTTACCTTTCACGCATTACTCTGCGTGAAAGAGGCGTTCCATGGGTGTTGCTGTGGGTGTTCCCAAGCAACATCCACGGAACTTGACGCATTCCCAGATTTACAGCATCTTGTAAAACTGGGATTGCGTCAGAATCCTATGCCTCCCAGGGGAGGCGTAGGAATGGTGCAACGAGGAGAAATACTTTTATTTCTTCTCATTTTTTCTTCTTTCTAAACATGCTGCATTCTGCAGCACGCATAGAAAAAGCAGAATGCCATTAATGATTGTTTTTGTGCAGGAAGGTGTTCCTTCCTGCACAAAAACAATCATCCCCGCAGCATAGGCACCCTTGCAAAATGACGCAAGGGAGCATGTGCTGGTGCATGACAGCTAATTGTGTGCCCGCGCATGGGAAAGCAGAGGGATATGCCGTATTGTTGTCAATACTATTCATCCCTGTGCTTTGTAAATGACATAGCACGACGCAGCTGGATGGCTTGCAGCGCTGCGCTGCATCATTTTCTTGCAGATGAGGCTCTCTCTGGATTGCCTCTGCATGATTTCCTTTCTGCACTATTTGTATCTGCAGTGCGGCTAGATTAGAACAATTATGTAGTGACTTGAGGAGGACGTGGTGGGCATAGAAAGAGGACCCTCTCCTGTCAATGGGTGTGTTGTTATGTTAATGTTATGTTAATTACATTTAATATAGTTCACAACTCACCCTAGGGCGTCCCGGCGCTGCCTACAGCTGCAAGCAAGCATCCACAAGAGAGTGTGGAAGGAGGTACCTGTCCCTCTAATCTTCCTTTGTACCCTTGCTTACCCCTTCCTTTAGCAGACAGTGGATTCTCCCAAGGGATTCAAATCAGATACGCTGCCACGAGGAAAGTCCCACTGGAAATACTGAAATAACTACAGCAAACACAACGGGATCTGTTCCTTCTCAGAATCTTTGGAACAAGTGACTCCTCCTGGGAGCAGCCATCTTAACAAGGTCATGGGCATTTTTAGTGATAACTGCTCAAATAAAATATGTTCGAATCTTGCAGGACCCTTAAGGCGCAGGAGAGTCTATAAATAACTTCGGCTTTATGGTAGCTGCTGCCTTCTAGGCAAGGCCTAAGTGTCCTTGTTTCTACAGCACCTCAGTAAATCTGCCAATGGCATATTTCTTTCAGCAGTCTCGCTATCTAGTTAGGTATATAACCCTGGTTTGCAGCTAAGCATACCATGAAAACTCTTGGGCCTAGATTTACTCAGCCCCTGCATTGCCCTTGTGTAGCGCAAGGTGACAAAAGGCAACGCAAAGGCTTATTTGTAATTTACAAAGCCATGTAAGGCCTGATTTGTGAAGATTTGCAACACATGGCTTTGTGAAGGAATGTAACGCAACGCAGCTGCCTGCGCTGCTTTACGTTACATTTCAACTTGGGAGGCTTTCGATGGGCAGAGCACGGGCTTTCCCATGCATCCACCCATAAAGTTTCGTGCATTCCCACATTTACTACAGCTAGTATACTTGGGAATGCATCAAAATGCTACACCTTCCCCAATGATTTATCTTTATATCTCCTCGTTATTTCCTCTTCTCACATGTGCTGCATTATTTCTCCTCGTTATTTCATCTTTCTGGGTGCACTTCTTCCTGCACAAAACAATCCTGCCTGTAATGTAGGCACACTTACTTTATGGTGCAAGGGTGTCTGCGTTGGCGTGAGGCTGAACAGATTACATCATCACAAGCAGGGAACAGAAATGCTCCGTATCTTTGTAAATAGGACACATCTGCTCTCTCTCTTTCATGATGCAACGAGGAGAAATGTTTTCATTTCTCTTGGATTTTCCCTCTTTGCATGTGTGCTGCATTGCACAGAATACATACACAGTGGGGAAAACATGAAAGCGTAGGTTTTTATTGGAAGGCACTCCTTGAGTACAACACGTCTGCTTAAGAGAACACATGCATCCTTGCACTGTGGAGCCAGGGTATCTACATTGGTATATGGCTGCCAAAAGTGCTCCAGTGTAGGAAATAGGCAGAACATCGCCACGTCTGAGCAGATATGGCACTATTCTGCTCTCTCTTTCAGGCACCACAGTGCAGCAACTTGCTGCCCTGCTTTGCTTGTCTTCTTGATTAACCTGGACCCTAGTTTGTACATTTAATAAGCTATAGGGACATACTATCTCCAGAGTAAGTCCAAGAGTCTCAGTTCTGGTTTGCGGCCTGAGAAAACTCAGTACTGTGAGCCTCCGACATTAAGCGGACTCGTTAGCTGACTTCCTGCCAAACTTAGAAGTTTACTTATCACTCCTGATGCCACAAGGCAACAATGTAAATAAAGCACAGCCACAGAACTCCAAAAAGCTGAGTTCAAACATCCACCTGAGGAACATAGACTCACATCCTACTATCCCTAGCTCCCACTAGTGAGGGTAGGTCTTAGCCTCGGCTCCATCTCAGGACAGGGTTCTTCAGTCCTCCTTGAGGGGCAGCTCCTCTAGACGTGTCACACATCTACTCCGGGTATCGAATGGTAACCAGTGGTGACTCCTCATGCAAACAGCTGTGGAAATAGCCTCCTCTATCATCCTAAGGGGTTCTATGGCACTGGGCATGGAAATAAATTGGGTATCCCATTGAAACACTTAGGTAGTCACTGAGACCTATACAATTATGACAGGTGCAATAACGCCCCAGAGTAAATAACATTTGAACTTGGTATTAGGTGTATTCTTTCACCCGTTTATTATGTGTGATAAATGAACCCTTATTATACATACATCACTGGTTCATATAGGTGAATACCATAAGCTAAAGGGCCTGATTTATATCTTGGCGGTAAGCGTACTCTATCAATATCTTAGTCTCCTGTCCGACCATTATTGAAAGCTTCAATTCACCAAATACATTCTTGGCAGCCAGTCTTGGAATGGGTCCCCTTTTGAGGGCAGATACACTTATACAGTGCTTAATTTGTAAAAACACAAGTGCCAGGGCACTCGTCAAGGGGCCTTTGCGGCTTGCACCACACTTTGCACCACACTTTGCTCCTGCCATGTTACCAATGATAGTAAAAACACAGCTACTAACCATCACACTCCTACAAGTGTGACAATTCAGACTATTCCAGGCCCCCAAAGCTATAAGAAGGGCTTGAGCAGAAGGTAATAGTCATTTTTAATGCACATTAAATTCATAATTAACTGTTGGTGTGGTCTTCTTTAAATTAGCCAAACTGTCACAGGTACCAGTATGGGCAATGAAGTTCCGGTGCTGAGTGCCGGAAACTACTGGCTCAAATTAAGCACTGCACTTATAAAGTTGCGCTAGCAGTGCATAAACGTTTACGCTAAGATCACTCCCATTACCCACCTAAAGATGAAGACTGCTGGAGGTTTTCGTCGGTTATGCAGCTCAGACACAGTTCTATATGTATTTTGCACCAGTGTGTCTCTGAGTACGCATCCAAAGTCTATCAGCATAACTACCTTGCCTCTGCATTAATAAATAATTTACCCCTTCTTCCCTTTGGCTATGTGGCCTCTTCTTTGAGGTATGGAATACCTTATGAGTGTTTTATGGTATCACCCCTGTCTTCATTAATTAATACATTAACCAATGCAACGAATGCATGTGCATAGGCTCAACGTGTTCTGTTTCGATGGATCCTGCATTATTGTCTATGTAGGTTTGATAGCGTCTGCATTATCACGCGCATAGTTTAATTATGAAAATGTATACTCTGTAGTATGTCCTATGTAAAGCATTCTGATGCTCTCCGTTTGTATATGCAATCTATCACCCCCTAAATAAATAAGTAAATCAATTGTTTACGATGCACCTGTGGTTGTCTCCTGGATAGTGCTGTGTGTTATGTTTTGTGTTTAGAACTAAAAGGAACAAAAATGGTGGGAATGACTGTGGAAAGCCAGCTGGAAACAGAATTCGCCTTCTGTTGACGTCAGCTGGTGGTTGTGAGCCAGTAAGGGTATATCCGAGGGTGCAGGCATATGTTTCTCTCCCTAAGAAACACAGCATTTCCCCTGACTCTAATGAATTGGGATAAGGGGCATTCCCACATTTTTGGCAGTAGCTCAATTACTGTCAACCTCAAAATGAAACTCTGAGGCCTCAGGATGTGACAGAAGTGCTATTTTTTGGATCACACAGACTTCAGTCAGAAAAACCTTTCCATTAAAAGCAGAATTGCAGCACCCGATCTTCTGTTACTACAGCTATCATCTCAAGTTACAGGGATCTTACAGGTTCAGTTATCTGTCAGACAAGCTATCTCTCAAGTTACAGTAAACCTATATTACCTCCTCGTCCCTCTCGCTTATTTCCATTACATAATGAGGCCCCTGTGCCTCGTAGATATACCCACTACCAATATAACAAGTATTAAAAATGCATCAGGTCTCAGCTTTGTAAAAGTTAAAGCAACTCTGTTTGTAATTAGGTGGCTTTTTAGCTTTGGTTTTATTAGTGTTTTTCAAACTTTCATGTACATAACATGCATATGTATGCATATATGTATCTGTATACATGCATTTATATTTGTGTTTATACAGATATGCAGATGTATATATGCTTATATATGCATGAATGTAAGTATATATATATATATATATATTCACTTAAAAAACCATAGGTTTCACACATGTTATAGTTAGCTGGACATGTCACTCGTAAAAACCAATGAAATTCCCCCGTTATAGTTAGTGCAGGCAACTATAACTCACGCGACCGCAATCCTCTGCTGATGACGTCAGATATTACATCACTGTATTTAGACACTTATTTACCCATGTCTTCTTCCATTAATCTTTAGCTATACATATATTACAAATATTTATTTTTTATAAAGACACATATGTCATCAGTGATGTAATATCTGACGTCATCAGCAGAGGATTGCGGTCGCGTGAGTTATAGTTGCCTGCACTAAATATAACGGGGGAATTTCATTGGTTTTTTACGAGTGAAATGTCCAGCTAACTATAACATGTGTGAAACCTATGGATTTTTAAGTGAATTTGCAAGGTTTTTTAAATGCTAATTCCTAACTATAACGTGTGTGAAACCTATGGTTTTTTCAGTGAATTTGTAAGGTTTTTTAAATGCTAATTTATGTATGTATGTATTATATTTTTTATATATTTATTTTACAAGTAAACTACCTATGTATATAGTTATAGATTGACTGTATCCTGTAATATTGAATGGCTCATTTAAAATGTTTTTTTTTTTTAAGGGTTTTTTACCGTGCGCGCACCCCGCTATTTTTTGAAGAAAAAATAAAATGTTTTTTTCACCCTTCGGGGTCCTTCAGGGACCCCCTGACAAAGGCTAGGGGGTCAGGAACTCTCTACCCTGCCCCCTTTTCACGCTCTCCACCTTTCTTTTTCACTGTCACACACAAAATGGCGGCCGACACTTCCTGATTTCAACCGATTCGAATGTTGACTGACATGTAACCACCAATCAGAATTACGCTCGCGCACGTTATGGTGCGCGCACCATGCGAGCACGGTGCGCGCTTATAGATATTTATGTACCTTTAACTGCAATTTTCTCAGGAACTACTGAACAGATTGACACCATATATGCAAAAGGCACATGCTTGACCTGAGGACTACCTCTTTGCCAAATTTCAAGTAATTCTGTTCAGCCGTTCGGGCTGTACCTTCGACTAAAGGTCCAATGGGAAAATGCATGGGGAAAATGCGTTTTGGGACCCCCCTTTTTTCTCAGCCCCCGCTTGACGAATCACCCCGAGACTTTCAGGGTAGGAGCTGAGCGGAGCGCCCCATTAGTTTTGAAAAGTTCGCGAAGGATTCGTCAACCGGTGCCAAAGTTATTCAAAAAAGAATTTTCAGATTTCCTATGGAAACTAGGTTGCAACTATAACTATCTACTGGCGACCGCCAGTAGATAATATATATATATATATATTCACTGAAAAAACCATAGGTTTCACACACGTTATAGTTAGGAATTAGCATTTAAAAAACCTTGCAAATTCACTTAAAAAACCATAGGTTTCACACACGTTATAGTTAGCTGGACATTTCTCTCGTAAAAAACCATTGAAATTCCCCCATTATAGTTAGTACAGCTAACTATAACTTGCGCGACCGCAATCCACTGCTGATGACGTCACATATTACATCACTCATGACATGGTCAGTGACATCACTCATGACATCACTGATGACATCTCAAATGACATCACTGATGATGTCACTGTTGAAGACATCAATGTGATAAATTACCACATCTTCTCACACCCTTATAAAAGGGTTTTTAAAGTGCACTAAATGTAAAGCCTGCAATCATGGGAAAAATACTTCATCCTATAAATCAGGACTCTCTAAAAGAGAGAAAAAGATTAAAGGTTTTTTGTCGTGCAAAACAGAATATGCTGTCTACGTTTTGCAGTGCCCTTGTGGCCTGCGATACGTGGGCAGCACTATTCATCCAGTACATGTAAGAATCCTTCAACATTTGAGAGCCATAAGGAATGGGGACAAAACGTACCCCGTTGCACGACATTTCGACACATATCACGATAAGAATGCGCAGGAACTAAGCTATTTTGTCATCGACTGCGTGCCTCCCAGCATTAGAGGCGGCAACCGAGAGAAAAAGCTTAGAAGACTAGAATCGCGCTATATTATCGAGTTAAACACTAAAACACCTATGGGTTTAAATATGGAAGAGGATCTGCTAACTCATTTGTAAAGTGAGGTATTAATCTGAGATGAAATCAAAGATGCGAGTTATGCCTGCTACACCTCTCTCAATTTCGAGTTTTAACTATTTCCTTTTGTTTCTTTTTCATTTTTTTGTCTTTAACTTTATTGAGTATTTTCTTAACACATGAAGAGCTATAGATTGGAAGATAGTTTTGAAAGATTCACACACTATGTGTGTTTATGCAATTATGGAGTTTAAGGTGATTGTCTATTAAACGTAATAATTCTGTCACTTGTATTAGAAACATATTCACAAGGATCGTTAGAAATGAGTGTTTGCGCCATTGGGCACAATTCAAGCTTAGCACCATATTTGACTTAATGAGGAATTTTTTACCCACTTGGGTTGCACCATATTTAAGCATAATTCGCATATATATATATGTAATTCTAAATATTAACGGGAATACACCCCGTAAGGCTAGAATTACCTGTATAAAGTTTATTGTGAATAGACTTTATACGACAAAAAATATCCAACCTGCAAAGTCAAGTACTCCCGTGTCTGGGGTGGACTCACTTCAAAAATGCTCGTTGTGATTTGTCGAGCAAGATGCCAAAAAAAATTTTGGATAGAGTTTTATTGAAAAATGCAAAATGGAATTGTATATTTGCTCGATGTTTAAATTAACTCATTTGAGAAATTAGCGCTATATCGAAACGAAAAATAGTGTGACAGATGTTTACGTGCCGTCATATGAATTTAGCGGCGAGAAGAGTAGTTGTTTATTCTTACGAACTACGAGTCTGTCTTCCAATACACTCAATTTGTAGTCTAATCATGTGACTAATGACTCATGCACTGTGATTTAAAATGTCTGATTTCAAAAATGGTTGAACTATTGGTGAACAAGCCTGCTTGGCAGGCGAAACGCGTCCTCCTAAGCTGTTCCAATAAATTTTTGGTCAGAACACCGCGTCGTCAATCTTTGTCGGTTCGAGAAGGAAAAAAGACAATATTACGGACCTTACCTTGGTGGTCCTTTAAGACGACGCACCCGTTGGTTTGGTGAGCGGCGGCTGTACCGAGGAAAGGAGAAGTTGAATATATATATATATATATATATATATATATATATATATATATGTGCATATGTGTGCGGGTAGAGAGAGGTAGAGAGGTAGAGAGGCAGAGGTGTAGAGGGGTAGATGTAGAGAGAGAGAGAGAGGCAGAGAGAGAGGTAGAGAGGTAGAGAGTAGGGAGTGAGTAGGGAGTGAGTAGTAGAGAGTGGGTAGTAGAGAGTAGTAGTGAGTGAGTAGTAGAGAGTAGGAGAGAGTAGTAGAGAGTGAGTAGTAGAGAGTGAGTAGTAGAGAGTAGTAGAGAGTGAGTAGTAGAGAGTAGCAGAGAGTAGTAGAGAGCGTTTTAGAGAGTGTAGGAAAGAGTGTAGCAAAGAATAGCAGAGAGAGAGTAGTAGTGAATAGGAGAGTGAGTAGTAGAGAGTGAGTAGTAGAGAGTAGTAGAGAGTGAGTAGTCGAGAGTGAGTAGTAGAGAGTAGTAGAGAGTAGTAGAGTGAGTAGTAGAGAAAGAGTAGTAGAGAGAGAGTAGGAGAGAGTAGGAGAGAGTAGTAGAGAGTAGTAGTAGTAGAGAGTAGTAGAGAGTAGTAGAGAGTAGTAGTAGAGAGAGTAGTAGTGAGTAGAGAGAGTGAGTTGTAGAGAGTAGTAGAGAGAGAGCAGTAGAGAGAGATTAGTAGAGAGTAGTAGAGAGTAGAGAGTGAGTAGTAGTGAGTAGTAGAGAGTAGTAGAGAGTAGTAGAGAGTAGAGAGTAGTAGGAAGTAGTAGAGGGTGGTAGAGAGTAGTAGAGAGTGAGTAGTAGAGAGTAGTAGAGAGTGAGTAGTAGTGAGTAGTAGAGAGTAGTAGAGAGAAGTAGCGAGTGAGTAGTAGCAAATAGTAGAGTGAGTAGTAGAGTAGTAGAGAGTGAGTAGTTGAGAGTGCGCAGTAGAGAGTAGTAGAGAGAGTAGTAGAGAGAGTAGTAGAGAGAGAGCAGTAGAGAATGAGTCGTAGAGAGAGTAGATGAGAGAGTGTAGGAGAGAGTAGGAGAGAGTAGTAGAGAGTAGTAGAGAGTGAGTAGTAGAGAGTAGTAGTAGAGAGTAGTAGAAAGTAGTAGAGAGTAGTAGTAGAGAGAGTAGTAGTGAGTAGAGAGAATGAGTAGTAGAGAGTAGTAGAGAGAGTAGTAGAGAGAGAGAAGTAGAGAGTAGTAGAGAGTACAGAGTGAGTAGTAGGGAGTAGTAGAGCGTAGTAGTGAGTAGTAGAGAGTAGTAGAGAGTGAGTAATAGAGAGTAGTAGAGAGTAGAGAGTAGTATAGAGTAGTAGAAAGTAGTAGAGGGTAGTAGAGAGTAGTAGAGAGTGAGTAGTAGAGAGTAGTAGAGTGAGTAGTAGAGAGTAGTAGTGAGTAGTAGTGAGTAGAGAGTAGTAGAGTAGTAGAGAGAGAGTAGTAGAGAGTAGGAGAGAGCGAGTAGTAGAGAGTGAGTAGTAGAGAGAGATTAGTAGAGAGAGTAGTAGAGAGTAGAGAGTAGTAGAGAGCGTAGTAGAGTGTGTAGTAAAGAGTGTAGTAGAGTATAGGAGAGTGAGTAGTAGAGAGTAGTAGAGAGAGTAGTGGAAGAGGAACCCTATAAGAGTAATTTCGAGCTGTGAAAACAACTGATTTTAATCTACTACAGCAATGAGAGAGGTGGAAGGTGTGTGCACAACATGGACTGAAAAGAACGTGCACTAATTCTTACTCAGTTCCCAAGCCCCGCCTTTTATAATATAAAACAAAAGCTAGTAAGCAAGCAGTTGGTTTCTGTTTAGAAGTGCAGCCTCCACGTCCTCCGTGCATACAGCATGGGCACTGGGTCAGCCCTCTTCACCCATTGGCTGACGTCATTGTGAGTGACTGCATTCTATCCTTTCGTAAGCAGAACATCTGAACACTAAGAATTTCCCTTCAGTGCCAGGGACTCTGTGAGCTTTTTGAGTCCAAAAATGTTTTTCCTTTTAGCCAATTTGTTTTTATTTTGGTGAGGGCTCGGAAGCAGCTCCATCAATAAAGTTTTACAAAAAAAATTACAACATAAGCGTAAATGCCTTTTGGCTTTGTCAATGCTTGTTTGTTTTCTCTGTGATAAGTGTACCAACTGTCTCTCTTTGCGACAAGTGCCCGGTTCTTTCTCTGGTATGTGATATCAACCTCACTCCGTGACCTTAACTGCGTGATTAGTTTATTATCGGCCTATCCCGGTCACTCCACAATGATCAAATGTACCTTGCCCATAACCGCTGTCCTTGCTCTCATAGTAAGCGTCCACACGTCTTTCTGCAATAATGGTAAATATTTTTCTCTGTGAATGTGGTTCAACACAGTACTGTGTGGCTGGTAAACAACAAATGATACCCCTTTAAGACATCTGCTAAATCCAGAAATCAGTAGCCTTAGAAATACAGTGAAAGAACATTCATTTTGTGGCCTCTTTGCTGTATCCTTTTGAATGGCTCCCACAGAACGAACAACTCGATGGTTGGGAGAACCGGAGACTCTGTGCAATAGGATACCAATGCTCAGGGGGCTGGCAGAGGGTGGAGAGAGCGAAAGAAAGAGGCAAAGAAGGGGACGGAGAGATCGCAGCAGGAGCTTGTCTTTATGGGGCCATGTGTTTGAAACTCATGGCCCCATAAAGATAAGAAAGCTTTCACGACGCACGGAAGGCAGACGAGCCCGTCCAAGTGGACCTTATCAAAAAGAGAAAAGTCTACGTCACAAAAAGCGCTTTTGGAAGTTACTAGCTCCGAGAGGAGTGAGTTCCCTCTGCACTGAAGTTGTTCTGTGCACCCGCCTGCGATTTTGATACCCTCCGTGGGTGTGGAGGGACAATCTACTGAAATAAGTGAAAATTCAAAGTCTGAACGAAACATTTGAAAGTAATTCGGCGCAGTCTGTAGGCATGAATGAACGAGGGTCCGGCATCCTTTCAACAAAGCGCAGACACACATCTGCTCAAGTGTCACTTGACAATGAACAGAGGCTTTCTGCAATATTGGTAAATATTTGTATCTGTGAATGTGGTTCAACACAGTACTGTGTGGCTGGTAAACAAGAAATAATACCCCTTTAAGACATCTGCTAAAACCAGAAATCAGTAGCCTAAGAAATACAGTGAAAGAACATTCATTTTGTGGCCTCTTTGCTGAATCCTTTTGAATGGCTCCCACAGAACGAACAACTCGATGGTTGGGAGAACCAGTCCCACATTGTTGCTGCCTGGATGATAATTTGCTGACAAAAACTTATTTTTTTATAAAAACAGGCCAATGTTTTGCTCAATAAGAAACAACATTCTTCAGTACAGAGAAGAAGAGGAACACCATAAGAGTAATCTCGAGCTGTGAAAACAACTGAATTTAATCTACCACAGCAATGAGAGAGGTGGAAGGTGTGTGCACAACATGGACTGAAAAGAACGTTCACCAATTCTTACTCAGTTCCCAAGCCCCGCCTCTTTTATAATATCAAAAAAGAAGCGAGTAAGCAAGCAGTCGGATTCTATTTAAAAGTGCAGCCTCCACGTCCTCCGTGGGAGAAATCCCCCTCTGTCTGTTCCCAAAACAGTGCTGTTGGTACCCTGCGCGATAGTATTCCACCCCCTCTACCTCCACCCCACACGAACGCAGCATCAGTGAGCGCCAACTGCCAGTGTTGTGTTCTTACCTTAGTAAAAACAGGGGAAGGGAACAGCTGACGGGCCGCAACCAGAGACGCTGTGCAAGCATACAGCATGGGCACTGGGTCAGCCCACTCCACCCATTGGCTGACGTCATTGTGAGTGACTGCATTCTATCCTTTCGTAAGCAGCACATCTGAACACTAAGAATTTCCCTTCAGTGCCAGGGACTCTGTGAGCTTTTTGAGTCCAATTTTTTTTTTCTTTCAGCCAATTTGTTTTTATTTTGGTAAGGGCTCGGAAGCAGCTCCATCAATAGAGTTTTACAAAAAAAATTACAACATAAGCGTAAATGCCTTTTGGCTTTGTCAATGCTTGTTTGTTTTCTCTGTGATAAGTGTACCAACTGTCTCTCTTTGCGACAAGTGCCCGGTTCTTTCTCTGGTATGTGATATCAACCTCACTCCATGACCTTAACTGCGTGATTAGTTTATTAGCGGCCTATCCCGGTCACTCCACAATGATACTTTGCTCATAACCGCTGTCCGTGCTCCCTTAGTAAGCGTCCACGCGCCTTTCTGCAATAATGGTAAATATTTTTCTCTGTGAATGTGGTTCAACACAGTACTGTGTAGCTGGTAAACAACAAACAATACCCCTTTAAGACATCTGCTAAAACCAGAAATCAGTAGCCTAAGAAATACAGTGAAAGAACATTCATTTTGTGGCCTCTTTGCTGGATCCTTTTGAATGGCTCCCACAGAACGAACAACTCGATGGTTGGGAGGACCAGAGACGCTGTGCAATATGATACCAATGCTCAGGGGGCTGGCAGAGGGGGGAGTGAGCGAAAGGAAGAGGCAAAGAAGGGGACGGAGAGATCGCAGCAGGAGCTTGTCTTTATGGGGCCATGTGTTTGAAACTCATGGCCCCATAAAGATAAGAAAGCTTTTGCGATGGGAGGAAGTCAGACGAGCCCGTCCAAGTGGGCCGTCTGAAAAATGGAAAAGTCTACATCACAAAGTGCTCTTTCCCAATGGCTGGCCACCGTTTAGCATAAATGGTGACGCCAGCCAATGGGAAAGAGGGGCAGGGCTTGAAGCCTTTTACAGAATTCCCTCAGAATCATTAAATCTCGCCGAGCGAGCTGCGCATGCGCGCAGTCACGCTAGCCGAGACCTAAAAATGCCCTGCCCCCTTCACAACTTGGAACATACAGGTGTTGTGGAGGGAGCAGGGCCTTTTATTATTGGTAGGGGGATGTCTACGAGGCACAGGGGCTTCAATATGTAATGGAGATAAGCGGGAGTAGGACACGGAATAATGCAATTACCAGTAATAGAAGCGATGTTCCTCGGGTTACCCAAAGCCTTCTTTCTTCGAACTCCGAGCTTTGGCAGGGATAATAGAGGTCTATAGAGATCGTGAACAAAATCCTAATAGTGCATTATAGAAGATAAAACCAAGGCTATTGTTTGAACCTTTATAGGTTATTTAGCAATAGTACGAGCTTCCCTCATACACAAAACATTCAAAGCGCATGACACTAGTAGTGCAAGTTAAACTTATGTAGATCAGGCACAGCATTGAAAAGCACCACACACAGAACAGTTACCACCAAGGCAGAAGCAGTGCAAGCTTCCCTTACATGGAGAATAAGCAGCATCTCTACAAGCTTTTCTCGTGAACAGCAGGCACAGCACAGAGAGGAGCAGATCCAGTGCCTAATTTGTAAAAAACATAAGTACCAGGGCCCTCATTAGTAGGCCACCACAGCTTGTACCACCCATTGCCCTTGCCAGCGCTGCCTATGACAGTACCAATACAACCACTAACCATCATACTCCAACAAACATGACAATTCAGACTGTTACAAGTCCCCAAAGCTTTAAGAATGGCATGGGAGGCAGATGTTAGTCATTTTAAATGTAGGATGTATTAATAAACAGCTGTTGTTGTGCTCAACACTAAATTAGACAGACAGCACCACCATGTGGCAGACTTTTAAAAGTGCAGGTGCTGACAATTAATTGCCGGTGCTGAGCACGGTAAACCACAGGCTCAAAATAAGCACTGAGCAGATCTGCTTTTCTCGTGAGATAAAAACAAACAATACAGAAGGCAGGAGTTCAAACTTTTTTCATTGAAAAAGAACACTGTATGGTGGCAGCAGTGCAGGCTTCAGCCAGCCAACAAAAGTGCCTGTTTCCCTACACGCACAGATAACAACATTAGAACACTCATACAGCAGTACTGTAAGCCTCCCTCAGAGACAAAGAAGAGATACAGTACTGGTGACAGCAGTGCAATCTTCCCTCATATGCAGAGCAGGTTCCACACAATGGTGGTAGAGATGCCAGTGTACATTGCACAAATGGACACATGTTGCTTATTAGGGTTGAGCTTGTGAGAACGTGCGCTAGAGCATGCTTCTCGCTTGCAAGACACTCGTGTGTACAAAGAGGGCCTGGAGCCCACCCGTAGCTTACTGTTTGTTGACTTGCATGACATTCTTTTTTACAGCCTCGTTAGTGGTCACTGCAGGCCAAGGATCATTTCTGTTCCTTTCTGTGGAGCAGGGACCAAACACTGATTCATTCAATTTAATCAGTGCCAATTCACTGCTCCAGACATGATTGAGGTACTATTTTGTTCTTTTTAACCTCGAGTGACCTTCAAACAGAAGGCAACAGACTCGAGATTGTGAACCCTTGTATAAAGCAGATAATGGGAACAGAACTATACGTAACCATGGGTTCAGGAAAAGGGAACTCGCTTTTAGCTGCTTACCAGTTTTATAGCCAATTCACGGAGCTGACAGTGTGACAAACACAATTGTAAAGTTGTATTTTCTATGGTTATCCTTATTTAATTTCCCAAGTATACTTTTCTCACTCTGCAGACTGTTTTGTTTTGTTTTTTCTCGTAGGTGCTGTTCTCAAAAGATAACGATTATCTGGTTCTAAATATTACAGAGTGACATTGTTTCTTTCTTATGTGTAATTTACGATATTATGCCTTCATACACAATCATGCAGTACACCCCAATCCAACCCAATCCAATCCACCCTACACCAATCAACCCCAATCCAATCTGCCCCACTCCAGTCCACCTCACTCCACTCTACTCCACTCCACTCCAACTCAATCCATTCCAATCCATCCCACCTCGCCCCTCACCAATCCACCCCAATCCAATCCACCCAACACCAATCCAATCCACCCCACCCCACTCCAATCTACCCCACTCTAATACAATCCACACCATTTCAATACAATCCACCTACTCCAATCCAGCACAATACAATCCACCCCACTCCAATTCCCTGACCCCAATCCTATCCACCCACCCCATCCACACCAATCCAATCCACCCCAATACAATCCACCACACTCCCATCCAATCCACCACATTCCCCAATCTAACCCAAGCCACTCTAATTTAATACACCACACTCCAATCCACCCCACTCCCTAATCCAAGCCACTTCAATCCAACCCACTCCAAATCACCCCAATCTAAGCCACCCCACTCAAATCCACTCACCACAATCCAATCCACACCAGTCCAATCCAGTCCATTCCAATCCACCCTAATCCAATCCACCCCAATCCAATCCGCTTCCCTCCAGTCCAATACACCCCACTCTTATGCATCCCACCTCACCCCACACCAATCCACCCCAATCCAATCTACCCCTCAGCAATCCAATTCACCACACTCACTCCAATCCACCCACACCAATCCACCCCACTCTATCCACCCCTCTCTAATCTACTTCACTTCAACCGACCCCACTTCAATCCACTCCAACCCAATCCACCCCACTCCAGTCCAATCCACCATACTCCAATGCACCCCGCTCCAGCCCACCCCACTCCAGTCCATCCCACCCCATCCCATTCCATTCCAATCCAACCCACCCCACTCCAATCCAATCCACCCCACTCCAATCCATTCCACTCCATTCCAACCAATGCACCACACTTCAATCCACCCCATTCCAACCAATTCACCACACTTCAATCCACCCCACTCCAATCCAATCCATCCCACTCCACCCACTCCAATCCCTTATACCCCAGTCCAAACCACCCACCCCAATCCACCCCACTCCCATCCACTCCAATCCATTACACCCAAATCCAAACCATCCCACTCCAATCCACGTCACTGTGATCCACCCCATTCCAATCCAACCATCCCACTCCAATCCAATCCAATGCACCACACCTCACTCCAACCCAATCTAGCCCACTCCAGTCCACCACAATCCATCACACTCGTCAATCCATCCCTCCAATCCAGTCCACCTCACTCCAATCCAATCGACCCCACACCAATCCTATTCATCCCACTCCAAGCCAACCCAACCCACTCCAGTCTAATCCTGTCCAGTCCAATCCACCCCAGTCTAACCCAGTCCAGTCCAATCCACCCCACTCAAATCCAATCCAATTCACCACAATCCACCCAAATACAATCCAATCAGACTCACTCCAATCCAATCCACCCCAATCAAATCTACCCCACTCCAATCCACCCTAATGCAACCCATCTCACTCCATACATCCAATCCATTCCACTCCACTCCACCCAATCCAATCCACCCCAATCCACTCCATCCACCCCACTCCAATCTACCTCACCACAAAAGCTCCACCCTACTCTAGTCCAATCAATCCCATTCAATCGACACTACACCACTCGAATCCAATCTGCCCCACCACAATACCCCACTCCAATCCACCCCAATCCAATCCACCCAACTCCAATTCAATTTAACCCCACTCAAATTCAATTCACCCCACCCTCTGGAATCCGCTCTACCCAATCCACCCCACCCCAATCCAATCCACCCCACTCCAATCCAACCCACCTCATCCCACACCACTCTACCCACTCCAATACACCCCACTCTAACCTAATCCGATCCACCCCACTGTACCTCAATCCAGTCCAAACCACTCAACCCGATTCCACCCCACCCCACTCCAATTCAGTCCCCCTCACACCAGCCCACTCCAATCCAATCCCCCTCAGTCCAATCCAATCCACAATACTCCAATTCACCCCAAATCAATCCCTCCCACTCCAATCCAAATCAACCCACTACAATCCAATCCATCCCAATCCAACCCACCCACCACATTCCAATGTAACCAACTGCACTTCAATCCATTCCACTCCAATCCATTCCACTCCAGTCCACTCCACTTCAATCCTATCCACCCCATGCCACTCCAGTTCACCCCACTCCAACCCATTCCATCCCACTCCAATTCACTCCACCCCAGTCCACTGCACTCCACTCCAATCTATTCCATCCCACTCCAATGCAATCCTCTCCACACCAATCCAATCCATTCCATTCCAATCTGTCCACTCCCCTCAAATCCATCCCAACACACTCCAACCTAATCCACCCCAGTCCAGTCCACCAGAATCCACCCACTCCAATCAATCCACCCCACTCCAATCCTTTCCAACCCACTCCAATCCAACCCACTATAGTCCAATCCACCCCAGTCCAATTCAATTCATCACAATCCACCCCACTCCAATCCAATCCACCACAATCCAATCCAACCCAGTATCACCCCAATCCAATTTACCCCACCCATCTCCAATCCAATTCACCCCTATCCAACTCACCCCACTCCAATCCAATTCACTTCAATTCAACCCACCCCATTCCAATGCACCCCAATCCATCCCACTCCACTCCAATCCACCTCAATGCAGTGCACTCCTCTCCACTGCAATCAGTTCCACTTCAATGCAATCCACCCAACTCCAATTCAATCCACATCACTCCAATCCACCCCATTGGGATGGAGTGAATTGGAGTGGGATGGAATGGATATGGGGGAGGGAGGAGTACAAAAATTAGCACAGACAGAAAAGAAATAAAACTTTACCTTCTTACTGCTGAGGTCTCCGCATTGCTCCTCGACTCCAGGGCTGGTGCACACTGTTCAGGCTCCCAGATGCCAATCCTGACCATGCTCATGCTATTCCCAGCATGAGAGAAGTGCTGGGATTGGTGTGAATGGTCTGGTTTGCCACTCAGACAGTGCCTTGGAGCATGTGGCGTTTTTCCACTGACTGTACAACACAGCTGGGTGGAAAAATGCTAAGTGAGCATGAAGGTTTGGCCGGCCTAAGACAGCCGGCCAAACCTTCATGCGCACTTAGTAGTGCCCATTATTATTATTATTATTATTATTATTATTAGGGATTTGTAGAGAGCATGGCTGCCCTAAGGCGTCCCAGCGCTGAGTGGTCAGATACTGAATAGGGCTAACCATGTCTTAGAGATATTGCATGAACACCCAGGTCTTGATCTCTTTGCAGAACTGTAGTTCCCTGTCTATCAATCTGTATTCTAACGGAAGGGAGTTCCAGAGTCTGGGAGCCAGGTGGGTGAAAGATCCTCCTCCTCATCTCTCCCTCCTGGCCTTTGTTTGTTTTAGTCGTTCCTCCGTGCTGGATCGTAGCCGCCTATTTGGGAAGTAGGGAGATACTATCTTCTCGATATTTTTGGGACCTCTATTATGGCGTGCTCTGTGAGTGATGACCAATACTTTAAATATTATTCTGGCTTCTACCGGAAGCCAATGGAGTCCATGTTGGTGCTTTTTTACTGACTCCTGTGTAGGAACGTTGCACAGCAGCCTTGCTGCTACATTCTGAGCCACCTGCAATCTGCAGGTAACATATTTAGGAGCCCCCAAGAACAGTGAGTTTCTATAGTCTAGTCGTGAGGTAACCAAAGAGTGTACCAGTGTCTTCCTGAGCTGTATGGGAACTCTATTCAGGATTCAGGATCTGAGTAGTCCAAAGCAGGTTGTGGCGACCTTCTTGGCCTGTGTCACCATAGAGAGATCTGTTTCTAACCAGAATCCTAGGCTTTTTATTATTTCTGTGGGGGTGGGTGGATTACATAGGCAGGCCAATCTATATTGGGCTTGGGTATTGCTTTGTTTCCGAGACATAGTATCTTAGTTTTGTCCCCATTTAACTTTAGACAACTTATCGTCATCCACTCTTTGACTCTTATCAAGCAGGAGGATAATCTCTCTCCGTCCCTGCTATTTTTTGGGTCCAAGGGGCACCATGTATACATTAAAAAGAGTTGGGATCAATGATGAGCCCTGTGGAACCCCACACCTCAGAGACATGGTTTTGGAGAGAGTGGAATTGTTCTGTACTTGAAATGTTCTCTCACTCAAGAATGATGACAACCATTTAAGCGCCATAAAACATAACAGGTGTATTTGTAAAGCGCACAATTACCGGTAGGTGTCTTGGCACTGAATAACAGATGTTTATTGTTACCCAACTCAATGGTACTCATTTTATCGACCTCAGATGGATGAAAGGCTGAGTGGACCTGCTGGGATTAGAACATGTCACCATGAGGTCGAACACAGGCCCCTGCAGTGGCTGCTTTAGAGCCACCATGCCCTGGATCCCAATGTTTGAAAGCCTTCTACGTAGTATATGATGGTCTACCGTATCAAATGCGGCGCTCAAATCCAATAGGAGCAGAACGGCTGATTTTCCCTGGTCTAGTGATCATCTCAGATCCTCCACCACTACCAACAGGGCAGATTCAGTACTGTGTTGTGCCCTGAAGCCCATCTGCTTGGGTTGAAGGCACTGGTTGGTCTCTAGAAATTCTGACAGATTTTTGTTGACATGTTTTTCTAGTAACTTGCCAAGAAATGATAGCAAGGAGATGGGGCGAAAGTTTCACAGTTGCGATCTATCTGCATTGCCTTTTTTCAGTAGAGGCTTTATCACAGCATGTTTCCAAGCACCTGGGACTGTGCCCGTTTCTAGGGATTGATTCATAACCCTCATTAGAGTCGGTACAATGATGGATGTTACTGTTCTGAGGATTTGCGGAGGGGCTGGGTCCAAAGGCGAGCCGGACTTCACCTTCTCCATCAAGGCTTCTATATCCTTCCGTTCCATAAGCGGGAAGTTGGTGATAACCTGTTGTGGGGGAACTATTTCCTAATTTTCTTCCCACTCTGCATTGAGGTCTCCATTTGTTTTAGTCAAGGTCTTTATTACCGTGAACAGTTCCCTTGAGGAGTTCTGAGCCTTATTGATTTTTTCTTCGAAGAACTTAGCTTCAACACCCCTCCTCCCCACTGCATGGCTCCGCCCCGCCCAATGATGCGCTCACTGGTAGCCTGCTGGTATGAAGAGAAATAAAATGATAATAAAATTGGTCTCTTTTTCATGTGTTTAAATCTGCTGCCACCTAGTGAGGCGGCGCTCCTCCAGCATAACGGAGGAGCCACCCCTCCTGGATGCGCAGCTAGTATCCAAGTTTCTATTTAGATACAAGACCAAACAAAAACTGGGCATAAACCAGGTTTTGTGCAGGTCCTGGAATGAGACCATTTGTTTTTCAGTTTTCTGGATGAGATGGTTCTGGTACAAGGAGAATTTAGAAAACATGTTTGTGACTTCACTGCACCAGTGCGACAGCGGGCCCTGATTGAAATTCAAGTTGCCCAGTTACTAAATGCTATTGACTGAAATTAGTTGCTGGTATGTTTTATTTTTGGATGATCATCAACTCCTATGGAGGAGGTTTCACAATGTTGCAGCTACATCTTGGTACTGATGTGGTGTCTAATGTTGCTTTCAATTGGTATCTTTACTTAGACAATAGGATTTCCTTTGTTTTTTTCATAGGCTGCTGTCCAAAAACTCATATGCCGCAGTTAGTAGAGGGCATCCAGGCGCTACCCATGGGCACGGGGAGATTAAGACATTTGCCCAGAATCAAAGGATGTTGCCCCGAGGCCAAGACTCGAACTCGGATCTCCAGCGCCTGAGTCGGCAGCTCTGGCCGCTGTTCCACATCCTCCTCCCAGTTCTGTCTAGTTCTGAAATCTCACCACGCGGTTCCAAAGTGTATGGATCTGAAGGTTACCACATGGATGAACACACAGAGATTTCTGGAACACTAAGAAAGTTTAGCTCCTTAGTTTTTGGAATGCAATCAACATTCACACTAAGGCAGCGAATAGCACTTAGAATTCCCCAGTCTGGAGTTTCTGATAGCACTGAGGTCAGGAACTCCCAAACGATGAAGTGCTTTGCAATGTCACTGCACCCCAGGAACATATTAGTGAATGTGGCAGCCATGGGAATCAAACTCAGTGACGCTGATTGGAATTCCACGGATCACTGACACAATATCGGAAACACAAATATCATATGGACAGATTATCGTGTCAAAAATTTCAAGGATCAGAATATTAAGAAGGTAAGTGCAAATGAGTAAGTCTAGATTTACTATTCTTAACTCCACATCTACGTACCTTGAAGATATATATAGTCAAGTTACATATATTTGGAGTTATGTATAGTAAAATGTTGAAAAGATGAATTGTAGTCACGAGGTAAACCAAAGTAGAGGTTTATTGGTAAGTTACAGGATGGTAGTTACAAGTAGATAAGATGGTAATGATCAATTCGTGGCCAGTTCATGGCTAGTTCAAGACCCCACCAGGAGCTGCATCTTTGCTGCTCAGCCCTCTCTCTCTGTCATTCCTCCAGTCCATCAGGCACACCAACATTCCGCACAGTCATCAGGCATTCCAACATTCCAAACACACTCATGCATACTGGCTGAGCAGCAGGAAATGTAAGTACAACATAGAACTTTGCTTACATATAGAAACTTATCTTCACAATATTTTTGTCCTCGATATTCTTAACACTATATTTTGTCCACACAGTATTTTTCTCTGATATTTTGTCTGCACACCGAATTCCACTCTGTTTGATTGTGACTGGCCCAGTGATCTTGCACCCGTTTTTGCAAGTGCGGGAACACCGGACCAAATTTGCCAGCCAGGAATTCTAGCTGGTAAAATCACTTGAGGCTTCGGCTGCAACATCAGCTAGGCCTCTGCGGGAAGCCCGGACCAACTTTTTTCTACAGCAAGAGGGGAACATACAATGCTCCAGCTCCCCTCTTGCTGCAGAAAGGATACGTCTTCCCCTGCCCTCCCCTACATTCCACACCCTCCTCCCACTGGCCCGCCGTGCACGGATACCCCTGATTGCATTTACCACCTCCTCAGAACAAGTAGGAAATGGGAGCATTAAACCCCACTGAGTTAGGACTTCAGTGCTGTTTTATACCTGGGAAAACCGGGACTGCACAATACATTACATGGAATTTTACCTAAAAAATGCTAAAAGCACTAGCAAGGCATTACTGCACGGTGATAATAATGACATGTTTGGAGTTTGCACCAGCCAAGTACCGTGCAACTTGTAGTCAGGGCCAGTGTCTCTATGCTCTGCTCTTGAAGGTAGACAAGCCATCGCCTGTGCAGGTTAGAGCCATGGTGCGGTTGGGGGGGGGGCGATTTCGACAGACGACGACAAGGGAAAATGTATTATTTATTTAATTTTTCCTCATAGTTGTCTGTCGAAATCCCCCCACCCAGTCCCACCACCCCACCGCTCTTACCGGCACCGGCTCCTGCTGAAGTTAAGACATAGGCTTATCAAGATGGTGAGTTGATATTCCAGCAGGATAAGGTTCGCCTCTAAGTACCAAGGAGAGGAAAAGTTTTTTGTAATACTTTCAAAAAGGTGTGTGGACATATTTTAATTTTAGGGAAAATCTAAACATTATAGTTATGTCACATTTACAGTCATATAACACTAATAAAACAGCTCTGCATTTGACATATTTCACAGTAAACAGTGTTTGTCATTTCCGCTATGCCATAGGGTATAGAAAGGTTTTGCAAAAAGGTAAACTTGTAAACAAAATATCAGCATACATTTTCCAGCTTGGCTGGCTCATGTGCTGCAAATTATCTCAAAAGTGGTGAAAACTTTCTTATACAGAGAAGACAAACCTTGAAGGCATCGTACATAAAGCTGGAAGTTTTAAAAGCTGGACAAAGAGGGAAAATTATGAAAATCACAAAACTAAGTCATTAGAAAATAAATGCATGTAGCCCTCAGGAGAAGGTATAAATTAGTTTTACACTGTCTACCTATATAACACAACTGTGGCAATGGGATTCCCTGTCCACAGAGGCCCCTGGTTCCATTGGTGCAGAAGGCACAATGGTACCGGGGCCCATAGGCAAGAGGGGTTCACTGAACCCTGTTTATTGCTGGATTTAGCAGCTCAAACATGGGGCTAATTTCCTTCCATGCACTAGGGCAAATGACTCTCTGGCTACTCCACTGTGACTGCGAACGCGTGCAAATGTTCGTATATGTGGTTGTGTATATGAAGACTAAGTACGCAGATAGTGATTTTCCAAGGGGGGCACATTGCTAAGTTTAAAGTACTCCCTGCCATACATTATAAGGATATTGAAAGTCACAGAGAAGTTCCATAGCTATATAGAGGAGCGAGGCCGAAGGCCGAGTTCCTTTATAAGGTTATGAAACTCCAAGGTGACTTGCAATATCCTTATCATGTACGCCAGGGGTACTTTATTCCATATAATACATTATGACAGTATCCACACATGGACTCCCTCCCATATAATACATCATGACACCATCACCTTTCCCACAAACCACTTAAATTCTTGATGTGTAGCTCTTTCATATGAAAGAGTGAGCATGTTTGCAAACATGAAGGAAAAAATAAAACCTCTTTGGCAAAATTAAACATATCAAAAACCTGTTAGATATTTGTTGCAAACAGATATTAGAAACAGTTCAATAAAAGTCAGTTTAAAAAAAAAGCTGCATTAGTTCGGAACGTGTGGAAACGTGCCAAAACATTCTGAGGGAGAAAAAAAACACATATTCTCTCTGCTTGTCATTGTACGCTATTAAAATAAAGCAGAAGAAAGAAAATGAAGATTCTGTTTGTTGCTTTAAACAGCTGCTTTAATTATGCTCCGTGACCTGACCTGTCTATCACTTCGGTTGCTGGATCTCGCAGCAGGCATTGTGACGTAAGAACTCAACCGAAATAAACTCATAATAGTCGAGTTCTGACGTTTTTTCTTTATAATCGGCAACTTGGTGGATTACAAATGGCCAATTACTAAGAAATTAGTGACTGCCGTTTATTCAGGGATTACATAATCCCATTTAATATAATGGCGTTACTGTTTAGGAGCCACTGCAATTACTACATATACACCAGTGATGGGATGACACTGGAGCCAGTTGAAATGTATGTTTTTCCAGCTGTTCCTGACCTGGGACCAGGTCCTCGGCCCGCCGTGATGCTGTGTGCTTAGGTTGGGACACACTTTCCCCGTGTGAAGGTGCAGTCTGAGTTGGCGCAGTCCTGCTCTTGTCGCTCAGTTTCAGGACTATCACTAAATCTATTTGTCCGAACTGAGGGGCTTATTTACAAGCCCCTTGCGCCGCGTGTGTGTCGCTTTTTCACATATTAAAAATGACGCACTGGCGGCGCAAGGGGCTTGTACATAAGCCCCTGAGGGCCTGCTGGGAGCAGCTGACTGGTGAATGGAGAAGCGAGCTGAATTCTATTCTTCTCATTCACCAACAACCAAAGGTACACTCAATTGTCTATACACACCTTTCAAAGAGATAAAGCGATATTCAAAAGTGTTTGTGACTCACAAACTCTGTGCGATAAAAATGGGTTTTGTAGAATGTCACGAACATCCGTCAGTATGTGTGTAATTACACTAACAATCACCTAAATAGCACCAAATAGAACGTGAATGATTCCAACACTTAATAAGAAGCGCATATTTCTACCCACCTAAACCCATTTTATTAACTTTCAGTAAAGAAATACTGTGTTAAAAGCTTCAAGAACTCAAAAGTATGCCTTGTAGATTACATGCACATGTTTGGAGTGGGGGCATAACTCATTGAGCCATTTTCCCTGATTCTAACAAGTGATCGATAAAATAGAAATCTGTGATTTACACCTTAGATGTACATTTCTGCAATAGACCCATCAACTCTCTGACCGGTTTAATGATTCAACCTTATGACCTGAGATTACACACAGATCTCTCCAGCATGTGCGTTAACCACCAATAGCATGCAACAAAGATCTCTGTAGCAGGTGCCTTAGCCCACTGAGATAAATACCTGCCCACTTGGAGAACAACCTCACCGTGTGGGGGGGGGGCTTAAAGGGCCAGGGCCTTCTGCTGAGAAGTACATGATACGAGGCACTTTTGAAACCCAACCGACCTCAAGTCCCCTCCTCCAACAAAACACAAAGCTTGCTGAGGCTGCTGTTGATGTCCTGGGGTGTTTTCACAGGCCTCAATGGCCGTCGGCAGTTCAAAGCCTCGGAAAAGAAGCTGGAAAACCACTATTAACAGTGGTTAGGTCTCGCCTGACCCAGCGCATGCGCTGGTCTGGCGAGACTTATTGAGAGGGCTCCAAAAAGTGCTACCAGGCCAGCCTGGAGCTACAGTGCATGTGCGCGGGTGCGCGCGCCGCGTTTTACCGTGATTACTTTCACTTTCGCGCCCGCACGGCCGCTTTGATGTTTGATCGCGATCACGATAATTTTCACTTACGCGGCCGCACGGCCGCTTGACATAGCCAATAGGTCTCGCTTTTGGGACCTTATAAGTATTTAGTCATGCAACTGTTGCATGACTAAACACTTATAAGGTCCCAAAGGCGAGACCTATTGGCTATGCCAATGCTTGTTTTTAGCTTGTTTTCCCTACCACCATGTGATATCAGCACCTCATCGAGTTGCCGTGTGATGAGAGCTGATATCGTGTGTAACATGGTGGCACAATGTGAGTTGGCAGGAATGGAAATAACTTAAAGTTCAGCCTGTTTGTGGACAATTAGGTACGACAGAATAACATTGGTATCACGTTTCAGGTCACACTTACAGACTCTTCTCTGACCCCCATTTATTTTTCATTTATTTATTTTTATGTCGGATGCAAAAGAGCTGTGGTCAGCCCACCAAGAACTTTCAATGGGTTTAAAGCCCACTCCTTTATTACCCAGGTTTGGCTATATTGTCACTTTAATTTGATTCCTTCTCACTCAATGGCTTGCCTTGTCCATCTGCTGTTTGTCCCTCCCTTGGAAGATATCGTTTTTACTTCTGTCCTTTCAGTGCTCACTTTTAGGGGACTACATTTTCCCTTCCACTTAAGCGCTCCTTGAGGGTGTATGTGTTTTACAACTGTCTCCCACATGTGCTTCTCTCCCAGCCCACGCTCTGTGTTGCTTTCTTTCGTCTGTGGACTTCTCACCAACGCTCTCTGTAGCGGTCTATCTCCCCTGTGCTTCTCTCACCCTGCGCTCTGTGTTGCTCTCGCCTGTATGCTTCTCCCTTCACCCAAGTGTTGTTCTCATCCTCTTAATCATCTTCCTCACCCTCCTTGTTCCACTGTCCCTCATGTACTTCTTTCCCATTTTTAAGTCTCGGCTCTAGACGGCTGTCTCAAACCAAGGCACCCCATTTGCTGGCACCATCGTCGCTCCATTTTGTGTTCTCCCCATTCGCCAAGGGCATGCATATGCTATGTTTTTTCTGGTGTTTCTTGTAGATACTTGGGGTATCTACTTCCAGGACCCCCTACCAATTGGGCTACCTTTCCACCCTTATTCCTTTGGGCTCATTTAATCACTGCCTACTACGCTACTTCAGTCAACCTGGCACAGAATACTTACCAGGCCTCTAACCCCTTTTTCCAATCTCTTGTAAACTTGGTGAAAATCATCTATCCCCACAACCTATCGCTAAAGGCTAAGAAGACCTTTAAGCACAATACCCTCAAGAGATGGCCCGAAGCACGATATCGGACACTTATACCTCAAATAAGGGCACTATAGTGAATAAGCTCATCTTCTACACAAACATAAGAGCACAGTGGAGAAAGGCCCTCACCTTTATGCTGCGCTCTAAACAGACCAAAACTCCACATGGTTTCCGTTTTACCACGCTTCCATCCCCAGCCCTTATGGCAGAGCTGACTACCTCCCTTTACAATAATGGTAATGTCCTTATCCAAGCATCGGACCTGAACCTCAAGCGTTTCAACTATGCCTTTTTGAGTTTCAAGAACTCTGTAACTAACTCCATCACCTCCACCGACAGTCAAAATGTGCTACTCACTGGCTCTGAAACCGAAGCGATTGACGGCCCCTCCTCCCCACTGCCCACGCTAATGTCTGTTAACACGATCCCCACAGCTCAACCCAAGTTAACAGATGGTATCCCAACCCCCCTCACCACGATCTTGAAATACCCACATCTGTCTCGTGCTGATGAAGGTTTAACTGACCAGAGTACCTCCCACCTTGTTGCTAGCCGTACCAATTCTCCTCCTTTACCTTGCCTCACCTCCTATCCTCAATCCCTGGTAGCTCACACTATTCATTCCAATAACGAGAGTGATGACCACCCTACCAACCCTAACAATCAGGCAGGATTTGGTACTCATCCCTTAGGCTCTGGATCTTCCAATCTCATTGCCAGGAACCTTGTTGATGTTTCCTATACATTGAACAATAACAGATACTCACCCTCACTATCACTACACGCGTCACCACCTTCTACTCCTCCTAACTCCACTCGTCCGTTCCATGTTCCCACTCCAAATTCTGATCCATATCTCGATTATGACCCTATCTCCCTATGTAACTGTGCCCATGATCCTACCCAACCCTATACTAACCTTACCTCAGCGGATCCTATCCTACCTGCGCGAGCTACTCCTGCGAATAAGTGCTTAAACAATCAAGGCCTTGAGAAGAGGAGAAGAAGATTGATGACCTCAAACATGATATATCGGCAGTCAAAGAGTTGGTGCAAAGCATTCTGCAGCTCTCCTTGAAGATGGAGAAACATAGGGTGCCACCCCCGCACAGAGGTATGATATCTACAATTCACAGAAGCTATACTCTACCAAAGACATGACCTCATTTTACTCCTACCTTAGCCCCAGCTGGAGCTCGAGGCCTTTGCCTAACCACCACTCTCGGCCCCACAGACCCCTACCTCAGTAATCCGATTAAGACATTCTCGCCATGCTTGGGACCTACACCGAATCAAAATCGGTCTCCCAACCCAACTTTACTCTCAACATCCCCTCAATCATTGCTAACCCTGATAGGGAACCTAGCTTTAATCTCAGAAAGTTGAACATAGAGAACCTACTTCACATAAACACCTCGACTCAAGAAAAGGTCACCTCCAACCATCACATCAACGCGATGCTGCTCAATTGTAGATCAGGTATGAAACATGCAGCTGATATATCTGATCTCAACCTGGCGCATAATTTGGACCGCCTGATCATCACCGAAACCTGGCTCAATGATACTTCCTCCCCAATTCTTGACATCTTTATCCCTCCCGACTACTCTATTCTCAGAAGTGATCGCCTGGATAAAACAGGAGGGGGCATTGCCTGCATTCATCTCTCCAGCCTCACAGTAAAACAATCCTCTTGTTCTGTCTTATCCACCTGTGAACAGCTAGTCTCTTAAATCTGGAACAAAGGCAAGAAGATTTGTGTGCTGCACTCGATATATTACCCACCTGGTGACAATCTAGTCTTCACAGAGCAAATGCATGGAGGTCATCAGCTCGAGCTCGGATCAACTCTGCCATATATTCCTGGGAGATTTCAACCTTCATTGGAATGACACAAATGATCCAATTGTCTATTCCTTTAAGACCTTCCTTTCTGACCTCAATTTCTCACAGCTTTGTGAAGGCCCTACTCACAATAAAGGCACCACTCTAGACCTCATCATTGAGTAAGACAACTTCATAGAAATAGGTGAAATCCTACCTTGTGACTGGTCTGATCACTTTCAAATTCCCTTCCTCATCTTAGACAAGGGACTGGGTCGACAGGGGCAACCCCTTAAAGCGAAACTCTTGATTCGCAATATGAGGGACCTCGACATTCACATGTTAACCTCTATCACCAAAAATAGACTACTGCCCCCCTCTAATTTGACCAACCTTGACGATCTTTCTGAGCACTACTTTAACACTTTTTCTAGCATTCTTGACTCTGTTGCTCCGAAACAGCTCAAAAGGATCCCAGTCAAACTCTCTAAACCAGGGGTCTTCAAACTGTGGGGCGCGACCCCCAGGGGGGCCGTGGAGTGATGCAAAGGGGGTCGCGCCTTCCCAGTCACACTTCTGCCCGGCCCCCCCACACTTCCCCCGTCCTGTGTCTCAGCCCGGCTGCTGCAGTGAAACTTGAGCTGCTGGGGGCTCAGGTGGGCAGTGTCTGGATTCCTATCTCCGGCACCCCCATGTTTTTTCACAGGTCGTTAAAGACCATTTAACATGCCTTTGTAAACTGGTTACAGAGGCTTAGGTTTTTTTGCTGGTTCCAGTACCCCCTGGGTCCCCACTGTGCCTATTCCTTACATTTTGATTTTACATTCACTGCCGTAGTGTGAGAATGCATTTCATGGAAAGGAATACAAAGTTGGCTTCCTGGGGGCGCCGTGTGTGAAAAGTTTATTGTGCTTTTGAAGCACCTGCTGCAGCTTTTCTTTCCCGGCAATTACCAGGCCTCACATAAATGTCAAGATAACTCGTGTGATTAATTATCTTCCTGGAGAGAGATCAGTGTTTTGTATACTTGAGGTTTTGACTTAGGTGAAGTTAGTGCAGAGGGTTAATATGCCTGCTGCAAAGAACGTGTACCAAGTAGATTACAGGGTGCAGATCAGCAGGTTACTGCTTTCAAAAGAGACATCCTTTTGTTGCAATTTATAACTTAAAGTCCTGATATAGAATAGTGAGCTATTAACTTTCATCCTAGAACAGCATGCACACTACAAAGAATACCTTATTAGACCATTGATTAATGTTGCAAAAAGGGTTCATTTGGCTAGAAATCAATTCTTATTATTAAAGGAAACTCCCAACTATGCTGTTTCTTTTTCGACTCTGAGTTTGTGCTTCTCCACACCAAGCACTCTTGAACTATACTGCCTACCAATATGGATGACATGTGACTCCTATACTTTTAGTCCTTTGGCTTATGTAACATTTCCTATACACTGATTTACACACTTATGATTGATTGTCTCTGTGTAATATGTGTGTGATGCAAAGTGCTCAGACACCCTACACTGGTATGAGTGGCACTATATAACTAATTCAATGCATCTGAGAGTGTGGGGTTATGGAGACTTGGTCACTGTTAAAGGGTGCTAGTGAGAGAATCCGTGGTGGGGGTGGTCATTGGGGGGGCACCAACAAACATTGTCGCACAGGGCACCACCAGCACTAAAGCCGGCCCTGGGAAGTATGCCAAGATAAGCGCTGAAAATACCGCTTTAGGTGACTGCTTTTTTTTGTACCGACAGGGCCATCAAAATAATCTGCTGGTAACCCTAACCATAGGACTGGAAGTTTGTTGCAGGATCAGCACATTATTTATTTCATTCACCCTCGATCCCCGATTAATGCCGCAATAGTTTAACTTAGATCTTAAAGTCTACGCCCCGTCAATAACATGCTGAGTTACTTCATGGGTCTGGGAATGCACCCTGCATTCAGACAACTCATTCCTCATTCTCGCCCTTTATTGTCACGCTCACCTTGCACTCACAGTGATCACAATGCACTCACACTGATCACCATGCACTTGCACCATTCACCCGCTCACCTTGCACTCAGTGATCACAATGCACTCACACTGATCACCATGCACTTGCACCATTCACCCGCTCACCTTGCACTCACAGTGATCACTCTGCACTCAAAATGCACTTGTCCTGCTCACACTATACCTCAACCTGCAGTCACACGAGTACACTACTCATCCTGCACTCATGTGACACTTCACTCACCTGTCACCGTCACCACTCAATATGCAACTCACTCAAACAAGCCCATCAGTAATCATACATTCATTCATACCATTCTGAACTTGCATCCGCACCCAAAATGAGAGAGGACAGCAAGGGAGTGAGAGAATTTGATTGAAGAGGTCAGGGATGAGGAGAAATGTGAATTGCCGAAGAGAAGTGTGGACACGCAAGAAGTGAGTGTGATCCAAAGGTGAGGGCTTCTGTTAGAACAAAGGGGAGATGTGAAAGAGGAATGGGGGGACTGGAGAGGTGTAAGATACAAATAGACAAAAATTTGAATGAAGAGACGAGGTGAATGAGAAGTGCTGAGGGGCACGGGAGGTGACAGGGCCAGAGAGGCCATGAGATAAATGTGAGAGACTGTTAGAGATGAGGGCAGTGAAAGGACAGAATGGCAAGAGGTGATTAAAGGTGAAGTGAGAGGTTGACTGGGGAGAGTTCAGAAGTTGTAAAAAGGGGTGAAAGAAAATGACCTGCAAAGTGAGAGAGGGATCCGGGGTTAGGAGAGGAGAGAGGGATGGAAGGGAGGGGGTGAGAGGAAAGCTGCATGTGTAAACGGCTTAACTCTACACAAAACCGCCAGGGTTTTAAGGGACCCCTGCTTCTTCCGGTCAGGGCCAGGTGAGCTTCTAATGTGGCAGCACGTATTGCTGCAGAGTGGAAGGCCCTTCACAAAGGTTGACTTGAAATCTTTCTGATGATAATTGCTGTATTTTGGTTATAAATGGGTACTGATTGGGTGAAATCTTTCCTCAGCGTTACTTTGTGTAACAAATATCAAAATAATGAAGCAATGCTATCCCAAAATACGCGGCATCACATAACCTCATTTACATTTTCATCCCACGCAATTTAGTCAACCGGTTTAGACATTTTTGTCAGGAGGGGGTCCTTACGCCTCAAAATGTTGACAGGGGGGTCTCGGTATCCAAAAGTTTGAAGACCTCTGCTCTAAACCATGGTTTAATGAGGCCCTAAGTGATGAACGACGCAATCTAAGACTCACTGAGAGACTCTGGAGAAACTCACCTTCCACCACAAAGCTCTCTCAACTGAGGAAAGTGAGAAGCGCTTACAACAGACACATACGCTTGGCAAAAATCGAACACTTCAGATCTCAACTAGATGGAGCCACAAATAGACCAAAAAAGTTCTTCGAAATCATTAAGGAACAATCTAACCTTTCTTCTAACCAGAGCTCTACTCCATTAACCCTGCTACCTAGTGGTGATGATTTTACAGCTCACTGCGCTGAAAAAACAATGAAAATAGAGCTGGATCTATTACCCACCGCCCCAACTTTATTATCCAAAATACCACCCGCAGGATCACGGGAGGAGGTAGAATCCATGACAATATACCACCTGCTCTCTCAAAAACAACACCTCTTGGAGCAGTTTTCTCCTACCAGACTGCACTGAGATTCTTCACAACATGGCATCCATCAAACCATCCAACCACTTTGGTGATCCTCTACCTACCAAGCTCTATAAAGATTTAATTTCAGCTGTTCTCCTTCTTTGGTCCAGGATCATTCATGAATCCCTCTTACAGGGAAAGATTCTGGACTGCCTAAAAGTTGGGCAAGTTACTCCAATTCCTAAGAAGCCCAATGTGGACCTATCAGATCCTAACAACTTCCGACCTCTCACCAGCAGCATGACTCTAGCGAAATTGCTTGAAAAATGCGTCCATTCGCAAATCTGCAAACATATTGAGAAACATCAACTCCTGGATCATCACCAGTCAGGATTCAGAGCAGGACACAGCACTGAAACGACACTAACTCACATAATTGATGACGCCGTGAGAGCCCTTGACCAAAATGTCCCTTGTCTCCTGTTCCTTCTAGACCTGTCCTCAGCCTTCAATACCATCAAACATGAAAACTTGATTGATCTCCTAGAACATAGGATGGGATTGTCGGGCCTGGTCCTAAATTGGTTTGCCTTCTTTCTTCACAACCGCACGTGAAGGATCAAAGTTAATCATGTCCTAGTCCCCAGTACCCCTGTCCTGATTGGAGTCCCCCAAGGTTCTACGCTATCGCCCACTCTCTTCAATCTATTTGTGGAGCCTCATGCAGTCATTCTGAACAGAGCCAACATGTATGAGAATGACACAGAATTGTACCTGAAGATCTCATCACAGGGGGACATAAATACTTTAAATGCTGCACTTGCCCAAACTCAGCAATGGCTAGCCCAGAACCATCACTTACTAAATACTCTCAAAACAGAATTTCTTTTGATCACCCCACCTAATCACTCAGCTCGTACCCATGACTGGATTAAACACCTAACTGCTCTGAACTGCACACCTCACGTTGTAGACTCTGCTAAATCTTTGGGTGTCACCTTGGATAAACACATAAATATGCACGCACATATCAGCGCTACTACTAGGGGAGCCAATTTCCAACCTAACACACTGAAGAAAATCAAACCATTCCTCTCACCCGAAGACCTTAGGCCGGCGGTTCAATCCCTGATTATCTCTAGATTGGAATATGAACTGGTGACCCTCGCAGGTCTTCCCAAAGCCAGCTTGGCCCCACTCAGAGCTACCTTGAATGCTGCAACCAGGCTTTTAACGGGTTCTAGGAAATTTGATCACATTTTATCTGACTTTTTGCAGCTAAACTGGTTATCTATTGAAGCTAGAATCTGACTCAAGATAGCTTGTCTGACTCATAAAGCCATACACCACAATACCCCATACAACCTAGCAAATAAACTTGAGCTTTTGGGCTCTAGCCGGAACCTCAGAAGTATGTCCACCCTTCTCTTGAAACCTCCAAGATTTAAAAAGAAAAGATCGTACAACCATGCACTCACCGGTCTTGCTCCGAGAATCTGGAACTCCTTGCCATCCGAGATCAGATCAAATCCTTCCACTACTTCCTTAAAAAAACTGGTCAAAAGACCTATAATGAATGAACTGATCATGCTTGTGTGTTTTGTTAATAACCAAAATCTTGAAGTATTCTCACTGATGTTCTATATGTTTTTACCCTATTTTGCATTCTTTTTGTTCCAGTCCTTGATAGCTCCTTTAACTGCATCAACTGTTGATTCTTGCTCGATCCCTCTTTGTTAATATTCCTTGATGCTCATCGCTCATCTAGGTTCTTTCTATTGTATGATGTTTTACTCTGGGCGCTCTATCGCGCCTCTGATACAACCTACTCTTTACTCTTGAATGTTTTTCCACAGGTTGTACCTTCTCGTACCTCCTTTATGTTTTGTATAATGGCTGAAGACAACTTCTGTACGGCGCTCTGATACCCCTTTGGGCCTTGTTCGCGCTCTTTAAAACTTTTCAAATAAATAAAATAAATAAATACATTTATTTTGCGATCTTCCCGGCCTCTTTATCTATCTCTTTTGTTTGCTGGGTCTTGTTTGTATATCCTCCTACCTCCGCACCGCAGTGCGGGTCGTTCTACAATTGGTTTCTCCACCTGAGTTTATATGCCACAGATCACAAGGTGAAAAGGAGGCTGGGCTGTGAGGGCAGGGAGCAGGGTAAACCTAGAGGAGGGGGCATGTATGAACTCACAAATACCAAGAACAAGTCTTGGGTTGAGGTGTATGCATGAGATGTCTTGGTCCACAAGCATCTGTTCTAATTCTAGAGGCGTCACCTCAGAACAGCATACAGAAGTCTCTCATTTTGTGTGTGTGTTTGCGTGTCTGCACACAAACCCGCAGCTTTTAAATCCATGTCCACGCTAGCGCAAATTTATACAAGCAGTCTGGCACTGTACAGTTAATATTAGGAAGGCTGTCCTGTGTATAAATATAACACTGGCAGCATGTGTAACAGAGCTGTCGCGGCGTAGAAAAAATGGCACACGTGTGGTACCTGACACCAGGGGCAGGGGATCCGCCCTTTGTCATTCACTCCCAGCCTGCTCGAAGCTCCCCACTGTGGGGAGGCTGCACACGCCCGAGTCTCGAAGACGAGGTGAACTTTCTGAGGGTTTGAGGGAGTGCACAGCATAGCTTCTCATAGGGAGATATTGGATGTCCAATAAACAGTGATGCTGCTTTTAGGGGAGCGTTTGGAGCAACATGTCAGCTGAGCCACACACTAGTACTTTACCCGAACACAGTGCCATATAGATACAGATGTGCACAGGTGTGCACAACCAAACACAAACCGAAGTATTCCGGCACTTGAGTGTTTAAGTGAGCATCTTTGGAAATACATATACTTTGCGCTTGTGAGATACAATATACTTCTATTACATAGAATTATCACACACATACCTGTGTCCACAATAACACATACAGATCTTTCTACATACATGTTCTTGTACATCAATGTGATATAACTGTCTCTAGAACCACTTCCGCAAGCACATCCGCATTTCAATATCTTTTTTTTTGTTTCGGATGCGCACATCTATATTTTTATATTTAACATTTTTTGTCTAGGACGTGCACATCTATGTTTCAATTTTTTTAATTTGTCTATGATTTACTCTACATGCAGAAACAAACGTGTGTGCAAATTAATTTTTTATTCTAGTACCTATTAGTATATCTCGATGAGTAATGGCAAAGCTGACATACGAGTACAACTGTTTTGTGTTTCACGTTTATGTTCTTCCTTCACCTGGAGAAATATGGAAGTGTGCTTGTATGCACTGTATACATCCATACACATATACATGTGTTCCCGTGTGCACAGATATGGGAACGTTGGGTTTAGAGTTTCAAACACATTTAAGTACAAAGTGAGGCATCTAAATATTAGTTTGTTTGCTTTTTTGTTTTTAAAAGGATGGATTCACCTGCTCAGTATATGGTTTATATTTGTGAAGGTGAGTGTGTGTGTGTGTGTATTTTAAAAAAAACCAAAGGTTACAAGGCCATTAAAGTTAGAAAATAGAATTTAAAAACCTTAGCAATTCACTGAAAAAAAACAAAGGTTACAGTGACATTACAGTTAGGCTCAAATTTAATTCGTACAAAACCAGTAAAATTCAGCAGTTATGGTTACCTGAGCTAACTATAACCAACGCCCCGGCAATGCACTGCTTATGACTTCACATATTACATCACTCATGACATGGTCAGTAACATCACTTTTTACGTTTCAAATGACATCCCTGATGAAATCATCCACTGAACCACTCACACACCCATTCACACCCCATACAACCTCTTGCACGCCCACTCACACACCCACACGACCACTCCCATACCCATTCATTGACCCCTACTAGTACTCACACCCAGTCATTCCTCCATAGAGCCACTCATATATTCACTCACCTACTCGTACAGGCACTCACTCACCCATTACAGCCACTCATACTACCAGTCACTCACTCATACAGCCAGTCACATAGCCACACACTCACCCATACAGCTACTCACACACCCACTTATTTACCTACAGTCACTCACACACCCACTCAATCACTCATACAGCCTCTCAACATAGCCACTCACTCACCCATACAAGCACTCAAACACCCACACAGCCACTTACTATTTCACACATCCATACAAGCACTCCCTTATCTGCTTACTCACCCATATAGTCATTCACACAGACACCCACTCTTCAAAACAACCATTCACACACCAACACACTTAACCAAACACTCACTGAAACAGCCACTCACTCATCCATCCAGCCATTCAGATACCCAGACAGTCACTCATACAGTCATTTAGACACCCTTACAGCCATTTACACACCCACTCACTCAGCAACAGTCACTCACTAACCCACAAAGCTACTCACTTACCTACATATACACCCATACAGCAACTCACACACCCTTTATACCACTCACACACCCACAAAACCACTCACACTCACTCACAAACCCATACAACCACTTAGATACCCACTCACACACCCATAAAACCACTGACACAACCACTCACTCACCTACAGACCTAATCAGAAATCCACTCACTTACCCAGTCACTCATGCACGCACTCACACACCCATCCAGCCACTCACACACCAACTCGCACAAAGATACAGACAGCCACACACCCACCCAGATTACACATGTTAGAGATAGTATCGCTCATTAGTAGAACAACTACTATACTAATCTAACTTTTGTAGGCTAATATATATGTTTAGCACCCATAAACTCTTAAAAACACTTACATTCACTTGATGATGTCATCACTGATGTCATTTGAAATGTCATCAGTGATGTCATCAGTGATGTCAACGACCATGTCATGAGAGCTGTAATATGTGAGGTCATAAGCAGTACATTGCAGGGGTGTAAGTTATAGTTAGATCAGGTAACTATAACTGGTGCATTTCACTGGTTTTGTACAAGTGAAATCTGACTCAAGGTCCAATATATAGGGGCAGATTTATGACGACTGGCGCATCCCTGCATATCAGCAGGGATGCGCCAGTTATTATGCGCCACAGCGACGCTACCATGGATGCGCCGCATTTATAATGCGGCGCACCATGGGGCAAAAACGGCACAGATGCATGACGCATCTGTGCCGAAAAGTGGCGCATTGCTGGAGTTGCGTCGCAAGCGCGACGCAGCTCCAGCAATGATCTGGGGGGCCCTATCTTTACAATGCTGCGTCAATCCTTACGCCTGCTTCAAGCAGGCGCAGGGTTTTGACGCAGCATGGGCCTAAAAGTGACTGAGTGAAATCTTGTAGATTTCACTCAGCCACTTTTAGGAGGCGTTCCTGCGTCGGAACGCCCCCACCTGCCCTGGAACGCCTACATGTGGCGCAGGGCTTTACAACGTGAGGCATCTCCCAGATGCGTCACGTTGTAAATACCCCGCACCATGGCGCAGGATTTGCGCCGCTGCTGCGTCACAAAAGTGACGCAACGGCGGCGCAAAAGTGGCGCAAGTGCAACATAAATCTGCCCCAAAGTTCCCTTTTGGTACACCTATACATAAACATTCCACGTATACTCACTTATTTCCCACTCCAATTTACAGAACCATAACTGAACCGGACATCGAAACACTTACAAATACCATTTAATAAAAAAGAATCTGATTGATACATATATCAAAACAATATTAAAAACATGGATAATACGCATTTCATATGTTTTTTCAAAAAAACTGAAAGGACTTTCCAAAAGACAATCACATTTGTCATTAAGTACATTAATGTGTAAACATATTTCAACTGAACATCATGTAAGTCATCATTACTTTATCAAGACAGGGTCAGTGCAATACAAATTAATGACAACCAGGCGTCAACATGTTTTGGTGGATTAGAATAATGAGACCACCTTCCTCAAGACCAAAAACTTTTTTTCTCTCCTCTAATCAACCATCACACCTATTTGAAAGAGAAACTTATATTGTCTTATTTGTTCACTTTATTCACACAGGTCTAATAAATTGTACAATTCAAAACAAACTATATCCTATATAATTTCAATTGCACATCATAATTATCATAAGTGTTCCTATATTCGTGAACTTGAATTCTAACTCAAAAGGATAAAAAATGAGCATTCATACTTTTAATTAAACCATCAATCATTCCTCTCACTCTTCCTCATACCCACACCTATTTATATTTTTGAAGTGTCCCGGTTATCTGCTCATGGTTTTGACTTAATAACGTGTCGATTTTAGGCAGGCGCGGCTTGACTGCAGAGTCATCTATGACCTGCATATAAAGATATGGGGTTGATAAACCTAAATTGATCGATTTTTTTGATCATTTCTTCTACAATATTCCTCCATTTGTTATTATTAAAAGGGCATTCAGAGTAGGCTCTCTGTAACCTTTGTTTTTTTCAGAGAATTTCTAAGGTTTTTTAAAATTCTATTTCCTAACTATAACGTCCCTGTAACCTTCAGTTTTTTAAGTGAATTTCTATGGTTTTCAAAAGTGAATTTCTATAGTTTTTTAACTAGTAGTAGCGTTTGCAGAGTGGTGGAGAAAAGGACGGCGCCTCTGACCAGCTCCCAAGAATCCTGCTGTGCGGGACTTTCTGGAGGTAACAGGAGAACTTCTTGGCCCCGAAGGGCCCTCAGCATCGAAGAGGACTTCATCCCCTAACCAGTAGTGCACCAGGAGGTGCGTTTTCAGAGTGGTAGTGAAAGGGGGTGGGGCTTTCGATGACCTCTCAGCAATGCCGCTGTATGGGACTTACTGGAGGTAACAGGAGGTCTTTTTGGCCCCCAAGGACCCTCAGCATGCAAGGAGACTTCATCCCCAACTAGTGGTGCACCAGGAGGTGCATTTGCACAGTGGTAGTGAAAGGGGGTGGGTCCTCCAGCAACTTGGTGGGGCAGTGCTTAAAAAAAATGGTTTGAAAGGTCTTTTTGGAATGGGGAGAGGAGCCGGATCCCGGCCGATTTCGGCCCTGGAGACCTTATCCCTTGGCCTTTTTATTTTTTTCATAAAGTAGGGGAGGGGGCAGAGCGGTCCCCCTTCCAGGCCAATTTCGGGGCCCGGTCTCTATTCTGGGAGCCTAGGGCTCTCTGGAGTGCACCAGTTCACCTCACTTACCTCCTTCTCTCCCCTCCACCCCGTGTCTCAGCTCTAGGTTCTACGCTGGTTCTAGTGATTTATTGCATCCCCATGGCAGGATCCAGAGAGGAAATGTGAGGGGGAAGTAAGTTGGGGCCTATATACTCACAACCGTCACCACATTTGTTTGTCTTTCTGCTCATGTAGGCCTAATAGACACAGGTTCATTATATAATCAAACTGACTTCCCTACTCCAGCTCCTCAGTCGTCATAGTGCCTTTCTTTCTTTTCTCCATTTTCGTTTTCTCCATTTCATAGTTTCTCTTTTGTGTTCCTTTCATTCACTCTCGCTCCGTTCTCACTTCGAGTCCCTTTCACCTAATCTGGTTGTTTCTAATTTTCTTTCTCTCATCCTTTTATACTTTCTCTTGGGTAGAAATGTATCTCTTCTTCCTGCCTGCTATTGATGTTGCCTCCAGTTTCTGTCTTTCATCTATTCCTGCATTTATGTTTAAATTTGCTTCTCTACTTTAGTAAATTTCCAGCCTTCTTTTTGTCTTTCAATTTTTAATCATGTTTTGTTTCTCTGTTTTTTATTCTATTTCACATTAGTTCTCTTTCTTTTCTAATCTCCTATCATCATTTTTATTCCCTTTCTTTTTCTTCATTCCCTTCTTTCCTCCTCTATTATTTTATGATTTAGAGCTAGATGTATGACCATTCCGTATTGCGGGTCGCAAATTGTGATTTTTTGCAACTCGATATTTGCAACTCGCAAAATGGAATGTGCTAATGTGTCTTAGACACATTTAGGGATTCCCGATAGAGTCGCAATTGACCAGCCTCATCAATATTCATGAGGCAGGTTGCAATATGTGACTTATTGGGAATGGGCAAGAACACAGGGATGGTGGCCTGCTGGGGACAGCAGACCACCATGTCTGTTTGCTTTTTAAAAAAAGCAACTTTGGGGGGAGGAGCCTAGCGCGCATCCAAGATGGTCGCGTGAGCACAGGGCTCCCCGGACCCTTGCTGCTCCTCGGAATTTATCCTGAGAATATCCTGATGTGGTTTATGGAATCTGGCAGATGACGACCGGCTGAGCACGTATCTCTTTTCAGAACTCGAATCGGACCTGGGAATCCTGAGTTGTCGTTGTTCGGACTTTTGGGACCCACCCGACGGAGGTGCCCGGGGCGAAGGTGAACCGTGGAGCCGTGTCGTAATTGAACAACAGCGGCTGCAGTGCGGTGCCAGTGGCCGCTCCACCACTTTCGGTTTCACTTTCGGACTTCAGGGGGCTGGCCGGCGAACGCACTTGCTGTGGCGGGGTGTTTCCTTGGCCTCTGCGCGAGACTTTGTCTCCACCTGCCACTAGTGTGCCCATCGCCTTGGGTCCCCCCGCACCGCTATATTGTGGTCTCTGGTGAGGCGCTGGTCTGCGGTGCCGGTGCCCCTACGACCCTTGATCGGCGGTCCCCTTCGGTGTCCGTGACCACATGGGGGGCAAGGAGGGCCCCGAGGGGCGTAAGACTAAGGCCTCCCTCCGCGGGGGACCGGTCCAGGTCAACAACATGGACCGCTACACTCTGGGCAGAGGGTCCCCTGGAGCGACCGGCCCCCCCCCGGACGCCGCCGGTGGAGGCACGACCGTCTCTCCGGAGCTTTCCCTGCAGGACATCATGGGCGCCATTGATGGCATCAGGGAAACCATCGCCACGCAATACGAGGCCCTGGCCCGTAAAATCGACACAGTGGCAATCGATGTCACCTTAATTCGGGCAGATCTCTCCAAAACTAACGAGAGGGTTCAGGCTCTCGATGCACGGACCTCCACCCTTGGTGCGGATGTGTCGGACCTGCAGGCCGCGCTTGGTGACATCAAGGTGGTCAACGATCAGATGGCCCGGCGGCTGGAGGACTTCGAGGGACGGGCCCGACGCAACAACATCCGTGTCATAGGCGTACCGGAGTCCTCCGACAGCCGCCCGGTTGACCTCCTGGTCGAAGAACTCATCCTCCAACAGTTGGCCCCTGCAGGCCTAAGTAAGTTCTTTGCCGTGGAGCGGGCCCATCGAGTTCCGGGCGGTCGGCCACGGCCGGGGGCCCCCCCGAGGCCTATCGTGGCCAAACTGTTCCACTATAGAGATCGAGATGCTATTCTGCAGGCCTCACGGGTCCACGGCCCGGTTCGTCATGAGAACTCATCCATTAACTTTTATCCGGACTTTACCCAACTTGTCCAGAAACAGCGGATGGGATTCCAGGGGGTGAAGCGTCGTCTCCGTGAACTGGGCCTAAAGTACTCTATGCTCTACCCTGCAAAACTCCGAGTGGAACATGAGGATCGGACTGCCTTTTTTGACTCTCCTGTGGCCGTGAGTGACTGGCTGGACTCGCTGCCGGACAAAGGTGGCCGTCCCGGGCCCTCTGCAGGCGCCGAAGGTGGCGGGTCCCCTTTGGAGTGACTTTTGGTCCTTGATTTTGCCATTTTGCACTGTTCAGCTGGGTTTTATTTCTTTTGTTCATTTTGTCTCACTAGGACCTGTGTGGGGGGCGGGCGGGGACGGGTCCCTTTCCTCCTCCGGGGTCTTTTCGTAGAATGGGGTTAGTAGGGCGACAGGCACACTGCAAGTTGGGGGGGTTTTTTGGCCCGCAGGGGTGCAGGGTGGGGGGAGTTGGATTTGGGGGGGGGTTGGGGGGAAGGAGGGGTTGTTTTGCTGTGTGTTTTCTGTTTGCATGGCGAGGTATTGATTTTTGTCCAGATTCGGGAACTGTGCTACTGACTGGGGGGCCTTTGATTTATTGGAGGGGATGGGGGGGGACGGGTTGAGGCTGATGTCATGGAACGTCAATGGGTTGGGGGACCGTATCAAACGGGGTGTAGCACTGCAGTACTTGCGTCGTCTGACTCCTGATGTGGTGTTTATCCAGGAGACGCATCTGGTTGGTAATGTTTGTCATGCAATGAACAGGGGGGGATACCGCCTCGTGGCCCATTCTGGTTTCACAACTGGCTCCCGGGGGGTGGGCATTCTCCTGCGATCCTCACTTCCGTTGGATATCACTAGGGTAGTCTCGGATGACAGAGGGCGCTATGTGTGTCTGACTGGGAGGTGGGAGGGGCAGCCCCTTTCCCTGGTCTCAGTTTACGTCCCCCCGGGCCTCCAGAACTCCACCTTCGCGGACTTGGGTCGAATGCTGCTAGAACTTCCGGATAGTCTTTTGCTTATGGGCGGGGACTTTAATTCGGTGGTTTCGGGTGACCTGGATCCTCACCCACCCAGGGCCCTCCCCGCTGCCCAGGCATGGCTTGGTGGACTGTTGGAGACCTTCGGCCTGGTAGATAGTTGGAGATTAATGCATCCGACCCAATGTCAGTACACCTTTCACTCTGGGGCGCATGGGAGTCTTTCTAGGTTAGACTACTTCCTTATGCCCGCGGCGCAGACTGGTCGGATTCGAGAGGTTAGGCACCTGGCGCGGGGTATTTCCGATCATTCCCCGCTGTGGCTGCTCTTTGACACCGAGTCGCGGTCTGCAGGGCGGATTGCTCCCATTAACCCGTGGTACCTGCGAGACCCTACGACTCGCGACAGCCTGGTTAAGGCTATGGACCAATACTTCCTTGAAAACGAGGGGTCGGTGTCGTCCGCAATGTCCCTGTGGGAAGCCTTTAAAACCGTAATCCGCGGACACGCCCTCTCCCAGATAGTGGTGGCTAAGAAGCTCAAGAGTGAGGCAGTGGTGAAGTTGGAGACTGTCATCTCGGGGCTGGAGTCGGCCTTGGAGACGGGTGTCACTCCGGACGGGCTCCATGCCCTCAGCCTGAAACAGTTTGAATACAGGTCTCTTGTCACTGACGCTGCCAAAACGATGTACAGGGAGCAGCAGGGACGATTGTATGATGCCGGGGACAAGGCGGGAAAGTTGATCGCGTGGCTGGATAAGAAGGAGAGAGTGAATCGTGTGGTCCCGGAGCTGCGTATCTCGGATGGAGTGTGTGTGACTGAGCCTGGTGAGATTGTGGAATGTTTCGCGGACCACCTCCGGGCCGTGTACTCCCCGGTGACTGATAGGGATGAAGAAGACTCTTGCCGTCTGCTGAGGGATATTGCTTTGCCCTGCCTGTCCGTCGAAGACCGTGAGCAGCTGGACGCCCCCTTGTCTGTAGATGAAATAGCAACTGCGATTCGGTCCCTTCGTTCGGGCAAGGCGATAGGTCCCAACGGTCTGCCTATTGAATTATACAAGTTGCGCCCGGATAAACTCGCGCCCTTCCTCCGTCGTATGTTTCAGGAGTCCCTTGAGGCGGGTTCCCTTCCTGACGACCAGCGTCTGGCTACGATAGTCGTGATCCCCAAGGACGGTAAGCCACGTGACCGCTGTGCCTCCTACAGGCCTATTTCACTGCTAAACGCAGAGCCTAAAATCCTGGCTAAAGTCCTTGCCAATCGTTTGTTGAGCGTCATCTGCGATCTGATTCATCCTGATCAATGCGGCTTCATCCCTCATCGTAACACCGCTCTTAACTTGCGGCGTCTTCACGGCGCCCTCGCCAGGGCGGAGTACCTCTCCGAACCAGCCGTGCTGGTTTCTTTAGACGCCACGATGGCCTTTGACACCATCGAGTGGCCATTCCTCTGGGCTGTCTTGACCAAATTCGGCTTTGGGGAGGGATTTCTTGGCTGGGTGAAGCTTCTTTACACGGGACCCATGGCTCAGGTGGTGGTTAATGGGCGGGTCTCTCGGCCCTTCGCTCTCGGTAGGGGTACGAGGCAGGGGTGCCCGTTGTCCCCTCTGCTCTTTGCTCTTGCCCTGGAGCCGCTCGCTGCCTGGCTCCGCTGGGAGCCCTCGATCAGAGGGATCCGGTGGGCCCCGGGCTTCGAGGATCGGGTCTCGTTGTACGCGGACGACATTCTCCTGTATCTCACCTCGCCGCGGCAGTCGCTTAATGTTCTCTTTGATGTTCTGACTTCCTTTGGGAGAAATTCGGGTCTAACGATCAACTGGTCTAAATCCTGTGTCTATCCTATCTCCGGTGACCCTCCTCTCTTGCCGCCTCGGCTTCCGATCCAATTATCTCTGTCCGGCTTTAAATACCTGGGGATATACGTCTCGTTGGACCCGGTGGCTCGCTATGAGCAGAATCTCCTGCTTCCACTTCGGCGTTTGAGGGAGGACACGGCTCGGTGGTGTAAGCTGCCCTTGTCCCCGCTGGGTCGGGCAGCACTGTTTAAAATGATGTCCCTTCCCAGGTTCCTCTATGCACTTCAGAACTCCTTCGATGTCATTCCTGTGTCCTACTTTCGGGAGGTGGAGAGCCTGCAGAGGAGACTAGTGTGGGACGGACGGGCGCGTATCGCTCTGGCAAAGCTTACTCTCCCCTGGTACGACGGGGGCATCGCGCTTCCCGACATTCGCAGGTATTATTGGGCCTCACAGCTATCGGCCATTAACCATGCCACGTATGCGCCTGGCTTGAATCCGGCGTATGAGATGGATAAATTCCTGCTTCCCGGCGGAAACTATAACAGGGCACTTTACTCCAGCTCGGCTGGACGGACCCTTACGGGCCCTACTAAGATTGCGGTACGGATCTGGAAGGCGGCCAATGTAGCCATGGGCTGGAGTGAGCGATTAACATGTGCTACTCCTCTGTTTGCCTCCGACCGACTGGGAAGCCTCTGGACAACGAAGGGGTTTGAACGTTGGGACACGATTGGTATTAGTAGAGTGGGAGACTTATGGATTAAGGGTGCGGTTAAAACATTCGCGGCGCTCCAGAGCGAATACGAACTTACGGAAAGGGAGTTCTTCCGCTACGCCCAGGTTCGGCATGCCCTGCTCTCTGTTTTTGGGGAGGAGACCAAGATCCCGGCTTCATCGCCCCTCGAGGACCGCATACTCGATGGTCATGTCCCCGACAGTACTATCTCTTTAATTTATAAAAAACTTATCAATAATCGGGCTGACCTCTTGGTGCGCCTTCGGGAGGCGTGGACGGGGGATGGGGTGGAACTGGACGACGAGGACTGGCAGTCCGCACTGTCGTCCCCCAAGGAAGTGGCCATTCCAGCCCGTCTCCGCCTGGTCCAGCTTAAGATCCTCCACCGGGTGTATGTGACGGGTCCCCGTTTGGTCTCGATGGGATTTTCTGAAGACGGGCTCTGTAAGCGGGGATGTGGGCTCAGTGCCACCTTTCTCCATATCCTTTGGGAGTGCCGCGAGGTGGCGGAATACTGGCGCCGGGTTCATGTGGTCATGGGACAAGTCGCCGGGGTTGCGCTGCTGCCGGAGGTTCGTCGCTGTGTCCTGAATGTGTGGGAGCCCAATGATTATAACGCGGCTCAGACTCGGTGGGCGGCCCTGGGGAACATGATTGCCAAGAGAGATATAGCGCAGCTTTGGGGTGCCCAGCGGCCTCCCACCGTGTCCGTATGGAAGGAGAACATGGACTGGTGCATGTTCAGGGAGAAGACTGTGTATGTGGCTCGTGGTAAACCGGGGGCATGGGGTAGAATCTGGGGGCAATAGAACGCGTATCGTGGGGGTATCTGTACTCCCCCCCTAGTGGACACCGATATTGCTTTGTCCCCCTGACCCTTGATGGTTCCTTGCGACTTCTGGAACAACCGAATATAGACGTTCCTCTCCCGTGACCCCCCCCTGACATATCAGTACTCCTTCCTCTTGATAGCTATTTGAAGGTCTGACGTAGAGTCCCCCGGACGTAGCCTGACCCACACTTTTTGCCCTTATGCCTCGCCTTTTGTTTTTAGTTGTTATTTATGTTAAACCTATGTATCCTGCTTCCTTAGGACTATCCGGAGCCATGTACGGGGCTGGGCCCCGGGAGTCGACTACTGCCTTAACAACTGTGTGATCCTTTCTGAATCTAGCGGCCGGCCCTGGTGGTTGTAGGCCCATGCTTGTAATTGATTTATTGTTTAATAAAATTTTCAAAAAAAAAAAAAAAGCAACTTTTTTTCTCAAATGCAGCCTGTTTTCCTTAAAGGAAAGAGGAATGCGCTTAAAAGAAAAAAATGATTTTTTTTCTTCATTTTTTAAGGGCCGGCCTGCTCTTAAAAAATATTTTCGCATACATTCACAAAGGGGAAGGGGTCCTTGGGGACCCCTTCCCGTTTGCAACTGGTTTACCACCTACATGAAGTAGGTGGTGTAGGAAGGTAGGATCCTTCTGCATGGATACCCCCAATTTTTGCCTGGTACTAAGCTGGTTTTTGACTAGTCTGACTGGGATCCTGCTAATCAGGACCCCAGTCTATCTGCTTTCTCCCTAAACTGTTGCGTTATGTACCTAGGTACACAGCAGATTGGAAACTCGGGTACCCTTGTCAGTCCCAAGTATATGGTAGGCATGTACCCAGGGCATAGGTACCCCAGATGCCTCCCATGGGCTGAAGCATGTTTTATGCCACCCATGAGAGGCCATGCAAAATGAACTACAGGCCTGTCATTGCAGCCTGTGTAAGTTGGTGCATGCATCACTTACTAAAGATGTAGGTTTACTATATCTAAGGGTCACTGCACTCAAAACCTATAAGTCACCACTATAGCAGGCCTTTGCAATCCTGAGGGCAAGGTGCTTGGTTCTAAGTGAGAGGGTGCCCCTGCATGAGCAGAACACCCCTGCAACCTACAGAGTCCATTCTCCCAGGTTGTCAGTGAAGCAGCCATATACTAATATAGAGGGGCATTACGTGACCGCGTGATTACCAGCTCGAAAACGGCTGCAATGAACCCTATCGAGTTTGGTGTCAAACATGTTGGACTCATACCCCCACACCAGTAACTGGTGGGAGGTATGATTCCACCCACCAGGAAAGCCCTCCGTGGGGCTCTATGTGCTCCAGGTACAAGCCTTCTAGCTTCGGACAGCACAAAATGGTTGCTGCTGACCAGAGACACATTTCTGCCCTCCTGCTGCTGAGCCAAGCTTGAGCAGGGCAAGGCAGGACAATAGGCATCCTGTCACAAGGAGGTATGACTACCTCCCAGAGAGGATTTAGTGCATTAGGACTGGGTGGGTGCGCTTGCCAGCGCCTGAAAGTCTGCACAAGGGGCATAGTTGGTGTCCCTGTGCATAGTCCAGTTCAAACCAGTCCTGGGAGCCGTCCATTAATTGTGTGTCTTTTGCTTTCTCGCCCTAAGTGTGCCAGGTATGCCCAGACTTGGGTCCTGGGCTCACTGTGCCACTGGAATCAAGCTATCCTGACTGAAGAGGGGTGAAACCCCGAAACCAGTCCTAGGATTCTTGTTTCCGGTCCAGGGAGGACCTGGCTTGGCAGTTTGGGCTGGACTGTTCCCATGAGACACAGGGTCAAGACTGATTTGCATATGGCCAGGTCTAAACTGGGGTGGCATGGTGAGCAAAAGAATGATGGATTTAACCTAGACCTCTTGACTGGGGGTGAATGTTTAGATTTGTTCTGCATTCCGCCCATCAATTGTGTGTCTTTTGCTTTCTCGCCCTAAGTGTGCCAGGTATGCCCAGATGTGGGTCCTGGGCTCACTGTGACACTGGAATCAAGTTATCCTGGCTGTAGAGGGGTGAAACCCCGAAACCGGTCCAAGGATGCTTGTTTCTGGTCCAGGGAGGGCCTGGCTTGGAAGTTCGGGCTGGACTGTTCCCATGAGGCACAGGGTCAAGACTGATTTGCATATGGCCAAGTCTAAACTGGGGTGGCATGGTGAGCAAAAGAATGATGGATTTAACCCAGATCTCTTGACTGGGGGTGAATGCTTTGATTTGTTCTGCATTCCGTCCATCAATTGTGTGTCTTTTGTTGACTGCCTCTCTGGAGCGAAACTGGACAAACGACATGGGGGTAATCTTCCCCTGTCCAGACTCTTCCCTGCAAGGGTCCCCTTAATCTTTCCAACCCTCTCCCGTGGTACTTAAGGGCTTTCCTGGCTGTAGGACCTTAGATTCGTCGTGGACAAGATTCAGAACTGAAACCACTGCACTTCGACCGTCTGGGCACACTGGACTTTGCTGGATTTCGTTTGGGCCTGACTTCATTTCCTTTCCAGTATGCTGCATCATCTGTGCCTGCGCATCCTCCAGGAACTTTCCAAGGTCTGTGAAGCATCAAGAATAACCTAGGTAATCTCCCTTGGAGTGAAGGAGTCACTCCCCTGCATTCACAGCCACCGCAACGAAGGCGACCGGTCTGCAGATCCTAAGCTCCTCCGGAGTCCGTGGGCTCTGCAACTCAGGTGGTAGTTGTTCTCAGCCCCCGAGGCCTGCTCTCCCCTCTGACCAAGTTTGAGGTCCAGCAGCTTGAGTGGGGGTTGTAATAATTGAACCCCTGGGTCCGGTGTCACCTTTGCAGTTGCAAAGGCTTGTTGACATCTTTGCAAGAAGATCTTTGGGTTCCAAGTAGCCCCAACCTCTAGCAACTTCTCCTACAAAGATATTCAACCACATCACACCGTGTGCTCCGTGGCCTGTTGTTTTGTAAAGCTGCTCAGCTGCTCAAGGTCCTCTCACGACTCCTGTGCCTCCAGCCTGTGGGTCCAATTGAGGGTCATCTTTGTTTTCCCTGGGCTCCCCTGATTGCTCGCATCCTGCCCAGACTGCCTTATTTGTGGTGAGTCTCCTGGACCTTGTTGGTCCGAATCGTACACTTTCATGTCCTCCTGCATGGGTTGCCTTTGTCAAGGCTTCTTGGTGCTCCCGCCGGACAGCAACCCCTCAGTACTCGACATCCTTCATGGGAAAGATTTAATTCAGATCCTGGTCATCCTCAACGTTGCCTGATCCCCGCAGCTGCAGAGTCAAGGACACCATCAACTATCCTGAAGCACCCAACATCGGTGGGCATTCGTCTACCGTGTCCCTGGTCGCTCTCCAGTGACCCAGACTCTGTCCCCTCTGCTTTCAGGTACTCTTCAACAAGAATTCACATTTGGATTTCTACAGACACATTCTCTTCTTCCAGCAGCGGCACTTTTGTGAAGTCCTCTATTGGGTTCGATAGAGGTTTCCAACACCAATTCACACCTATGCACCCGGCTTCCCTTGGGATAGGTACTCTTGGGTACTTCGGTATCCACGGTGGGGTGGCTCTCCAGCCTTCTGTCTTCCTCGGGGTTTCTTCAGGCTCCACTAGAAAGGGTCCTTATTCTTAAAAATGTCAACCGCCACTTGCACATAGACTTGTGTGGAGCATGCGGTCGTGTTCACAAACTGCACACAAACTCTGTGGGGTCTCTATCTACTCACCTTGAGTGGTTCCTTTGGGTCCCAGCAATTCTACGTCCTCTCGACATTGGCCTGACTCGAGTCATGGTTCTTATACCACTTTCTTAGTATATGGTTTGGTCCCCACCGGGGCCCACTGTGTATTAGTGCTATTTAATGTGATTTCTTTGATAAAGTATTGTGTGCTTTGTGTCTTTCTCCATGTGGGAGATACTGCAACCTACTAAATAGTGTTATATAATAAATACATATTTTTATAACTACTGTTTAGCTCTCTTTTCATTTAATCTATACTATAAGATTGCATTCTGATAAAACAAGCTGCTTTACACTCCTTCAAGACTATGCCTGAAGTCTGCTCTCCACAGCTACCACTTGGATAGCTTTTTAAGGTTGTCTGAGAACTCTTAAATCACCATAAGGGTTGTCTGGACTGGTGCAAGGTGCCCACTTACATTAGAGGACATCATATACCAGGCCAGCTTCTCTCAGATGGTAACTGTGATTGTTTTGCCACCGCACTTGTGGTCGCAAAACAATTGTACATACCAGTGCGACTTGCTTTAAGGAAGAGACTCCCTTGACATGGCCCTTCCTAATAGTGACTCGCAAACTAGGCCTGGGCGGTAAACTACGCTACGCTCGCGGAGTGTGCGTAGTTTGCACAACTACGCAAATCACACATAGAACAGTGCAAAAACGCGTAGCGTACCGGGCAGTCTTTGCTCACTCGCGGTCCTCAACATTAAGTTGGTGACCGCAAGCGAGCACAATCATCATCCCGGCGAGACTTTTTCCTCATTCGCGATCGGCAACATCAAGTTGCCGATCGCGAGCGTGGAAAATAAACCTCCCGGCGAGATTCTCAACACGGGGAGGTCAGGTTTCTCATTGCGAGTGGTCACGTATGCTCGTGACTGCTCGCGATGAGAAACTACCAGTCCGCGTAGAGAAAGCTGCCGCTCGAGTACAAATCTACTCGAGCAGCAGAAAACGACCACTTGCACTGTGCATGATGCCGTTTGCAATAATTGCACAGTGCGGACAAGCATCCGGCACTGTGCAACCATTGCGAACAGCATTTCCCTACCGCACTACGCAGTTCGCGTAGCTACGCGTAGCGTGAGTAGTGCGAAGTGCACTTCACGTAGCTACGTGTAGCACTACTATGCGAACTACGCCCAGGGTTATCGCAAACCCTATTTGTAGAGTCGGTAATAGATCACCGACTCACAAAATAGGGCTTGCACATACCACAACCCTTTTTAGGCATCGCAAACGGCTAGATTTTCCGTTTGCGACTGCTAAAAAGTGGCGTATATCTGGCCCAAATGCCTTTCTTCCTTTCAACTTTTCACTATTTTTTCTCAACATCCTTAATGCCTTTTTTCATTTACTTTTTCATATGATTTCCTTCTCTGATTTTGCTTCTTTGCTTTTTTACCCTTTTAGCTTTTTCTTTCACCCTCTTTCTTTCTCAGTCAATGATTGGCAACACTTTTAGCCCCCTATCTGCCACTCCTACATCCATTGCTTTATGTAGACATTAAGTATAATGCACCTAAGGCTGCCCAGTAATAAGATCAGGCATTTCTCCCCGAAATACACATTTGTTATTTAATTATTTGACAGGCAATTTCATTGTGAAGAGAAAAGGGATGCACAAGAAGCAACAGCAGAACGTTGAACAATTGAGGCCAGAAAGAGTGCTTTGGTTTGTATCAATCAATCAATCAATCAGGATTTATAAAGCACAGCTAATCACCTTATAGGGTATCCAGGTGCTTGCAGGTCTGGGTTCTTGGTTGTGTAGAGCCTTGGGTGCACGGGTCAGCAGCTTAAATTGGCATCTTTTCTGTACGGAAGCCAGTGGAGTTGCCAGAGATAGGGTGTGATGTGGCCGAGGATGAATCTGGCTGCGGTGTTCTGTATTGTCTGAAGTCTCTGTAGGAAATGTGCAGTGATTCCTACGTAGAGGGCTTTGACGTAGTCCAGTCATCTGGTGATGACAGCCTGTGTCATGGGTGTCTCATGTGTAGGGGTAGCCACTTAAAGATCGTAAGCAGCATGCACAGAGTAAGGAAGTAGGCGGAGGAGCGGCATTGACCGGTGATTTCATGGTAGGCACCTGGACACCTATTATTGTTTTGTATAACAGTATCTTTATAGCACTTAATACCTCTTTTGTGGTGCTGAAGTGGTGGACCATGCAGACCAAATTTGTGAAGAGGTCTTTGCAAAGCCTCTCTAAGAGCATAGATATAATACTTTTTATTTGTGATTTTTTTTTCATTACCTGAGCCTGTAACGGATCTAGACAGCTTCACTCCATCTCACCAACAGTGCCAAAGTTCCAATTTAAAAAAAGGAAATAATGACATGCATGGGTCAGTCTTATCAGCTCTTGATCTATGATCAGCAAAATTATTCACATTTACTGTAAACTGACTGCCCAACATTATGAAACCTAAACAATTCATTCTCGTCAAAGAGATTCTTTCCGGCCTCCTTCAAACATGTTATTGTGATAACTACTCTCAAAAGTCTTGGCCCCATTGCAGCTAAACTCAGTACAATGCAGCCTTTATTTTAAAGGTACTTTCAGAGTCCTCTCCCTAACTTGGGGGGGGGACTCAAAAATGATCACATCCCCTGGTTTTCAATGTCTTTTCAAGCTCTCCCATGGCTGGAGCTTTTGCTCCACAGCTGGGAGTGTTTCGTCCTCTAGGGGTCACATGTATGGTAACATTTAATCAGACTTGGAAGTGCTGAAAATGCAAAAATGTAATGTTGATGTTGTTATGCTCTCTAGGGAATGACTATATGGTTGCAATGGAACTCATTTTCAATGTAATGCTCTCTAGTGGCTGTTTTTACCATTGCAGCTTTGATATCAAGCCCATGCAATAATACACAAACACAAGGTTTATTCCTGATAAATGCTTTATGTGGTTCATCATAATCAGACTATCAAAAATTAACTATTGAGAGTCGAAGTACCTCCTACAAAACATTGCAATATCAACATTTCAGAGCAGCTTAGAGGATGAAAGCCACACCAGCAGATCTTTGAGCACAGCAACATTATAGGAAGTGACCATTACATAGTCTTTGAGTCAGTGACCTCGCATAACCTTTGACTAAGGGACAACTCTGGAAGTGACATCACATGGTCTTTGTTATACAACTCAGGCCTTCGTTACATGTGGTCTGTAATTAGTGTGATATTTATTGCACCAGATAAATAACTCCACTGATACCGAATTTGTTTAGTTTGATAAATACCACCCACTATAAAGATTTTTTGATACCATGTTTGTAACACACATTTTCAAAATAAGAGCTATTGAAAAATCCTTAGCTAAAAGACACTCATTTTGGCAACGCCTATAGCTCTCAAATTGCTGAGAACGATTGGCCTTGCCAATGCTTGTCTTCCTAAGCCAGTACCCCATTCTGTTCCTTCGTTGCTCGCCTTCCCGTTCCATCCAACCCAACCTGCAGTCCTATTTTTGTTCAAATTATAGCTTTTTTATGGAAGACCAGGCAGCATATTGCTGCCAGCCCTTCCACTTTATAAATAAAATTACTTTCGACCTAGTTCCTTTTCATATTTTATTCTATTTACCGATTCATCTTGGGTCAGTAAATTTAAAAAATTGCACCCGCGTCACAGGCATGTGTCATGAAATGTTTTGGGATAATAGCAGACTTATTAATCTAGTGTAAACAATATTTAGGTCCAATGACAGAGCATGTGGACATCTTTGATAAATAACCTGTTTAATACCATCAAAGAAGGCCTTAACGTCAATATTTGTGGATTTGAATGTTACATCTAGGTGATCACATAGATTTTTCAGGAACAGTCACAAAGTTTAGCCCCTTAGTTTTTAGAATGCAATCAGCATTCACACAAAGGCTGCCAAGAGCACTTACAACTTGTGCACCGCTGTCACAAGCCTGGAGTTCGTATCTAGAGGGTGTGTGATGAATGCTGATCAGAATTGCGGTCAGAAACACCCCAAAGATGAGCAGCTTTGCTGTGCCACTGCACCTTCTTAGCTACATTAGTTACCTTGCCTGCCATGGGAATGAAACCCAATGTTTCTGATTGTAAGTTGGATGCAGTAGAATTCCCATCTGGAAATTCGCTCTGCCTGACCACGAATGGCCCAGTGTCCCGCATCCTATTTTTCTAGGTATGGGAACATCAGACCAATTTTTCTGGCCAGAGATGCAGCTATTAATGGCTGTTTCTGCGTCAGAATACTTATTTTCCTTCTCTCCCCTATCCTCCTTACACATTTCCCCCACCTTTGCCCCTCACAAAAGCTCCTGCTCCCATTTACCACTTCAATAGAGCAAATGGTAATGAGGGCTACCGCGCAGTGCAAGATGGCGGCTCGCTTCTGAGCTGCGCTACGACGAGAAGAGGATTTTGACCGCTGCAGTGCCCCATTCCTGTGCCCTGAAGTAACTGACGTCACCCGCTTAATGGCGGCTTCCATCTAGTAGCTTTTCAGACCTTGGGACACCCGTCCTTTATATTTTTATCCGCTAAATCTTTTTGCCTCATAAACGCGAACTGCCGCCATTTTGTATTCTCAGCGGCCGTTGCGTGTGAGGAAATTTCTACGTGTAGTCTCCAGTGATGCTGTGGAGGTGCTGCTTTTGAGTGTGAGTACCAGTTCTTCCTCCTCTTCACTCGACATGTTGCCTGTGGAGGAATGGTGAGTCCTATCCTGAATGGCCACTACTAACTGTTTCCTGGCATAATTAAACACTTGGAGCCTCTCTCCTCAACTGCCATTCACCATCTGCTTTTATTCTCATTATTACTGTCCTGCTTGCTTGTGACCACCTTTATTATGAGTGCTATCATATATAGGTATGTCTACCTACTGATATGCTGTTCAAAGGTTTGGTTGTCAATACCCTATTTGTCGCAACAAGCACCTGCTGATGAGATAACATCTCGGGACTGGTGTTGATATTCACTCACAGGTTGTCTTCACCTCTTCTACTTGCCTATGGCTGCTGTTCCATGACTTCATATTTAATTGTCAGGGTATTGTCTTCTGGAAGGTCGTGACTGCTCATCATATTGTATATGTAATAGCTACCCTCCTGAGCGCTCTCCATAATTCTTATGTCTCTCATTTATGGGAAGGATTTCTACTTTTAAAAAGCATCCTCATTTCCGTCGACAAGTTCACTTTGTAAAGATAGCCAACAAATCCACCCCTTCTGCTAGATCCTCTTCATCTGGTGCCAAACCAAAAAGAGTCAAGAATGACCCTCCATCGCCTATTCAATCATCTTCTAATCCGGTCTTATATCCCATCTTGGAGGAAATTCATGCCTTAAGGCCATTTCTGACCGCCACTAACGAAAAGTTACAACTGATTGAAGATGGATGGATTAACATGGAAGGTAAAATGTCCGAAATGAAGCAGCGAATAAGTAGCCTTCAAGACGCAACCACTAAAATTCCCATGTTAGAACAAGAAATTCATAAGCTCAAACTCCACACCGAGGATTTAGAAAATCGCAATAGAAGTAACAATCTACATCTGTATGGCTTACTGGAAAATGTCGAAGGGCCGGATATCCTTTCCTTGTTTGAAGAAATTCTTGGCTGTCCTTCTGGATCTTCAGACCCCAGCTCCCCTCAATATCCAATGAGTGCATCGTCTTGGTCGTCCACAACCTCACTCTAATAAGCCACACGGCATAATTATGCTGTTCTTTGAATTTACTGACTGGGTGCATGTTCTCAAAGTTGCAAGAGAGAAACGTCGTCTTGTTTGGTCAGGCCACAACATCTTCATTTCACAAGCCCTCTCCAACTCTACCAACGCCAGGCGCAAAGAATTTCTTGCCCCACAACTTCAGATGAGATCTATGAATATTCGATATGGCATCCTGCATCCTTGTTTTTGCAAAATCACTCATGAAGGTGTTTCCCGTACCTTTGAAGATCCTCTTCAGTTAAAACAATTTCTACATTCTATTGCTCGACTTCCTATGGACGCTACTGTTCAACCTCCCTGAGCTTTTTATGCACCGATATCATTAAATTGTTAACTGCTAATGTTTTGCAATTGTTACTGTTACCTCTTCTCTAGTTCTAAAGGTTCCTCATTTATTGTGGTCCTCGGCTGTCCAGTCAAATAATTGCTTGCTTGTTGTTATACTTATATTATATTTTATATTATTTTCATAAGGATTTTCTTATCCTCTTCCTCTCCGCGTCTCAGTGCTGTCTGTCTTGCCCTTGAGTGCGGAAAAGCCCGGTTTCTATTTCTTATTCTGCTTCTTACAGATCTGAATTTTTGTCTTTGATCTGTCATATCTTTCTCTCTCTCCTTCTAACTCTTCTTTCCTCCTTGTTTTGTCCCCTTTCCCCCATTTTTCCTATTTTCATCTCTCTTCCCTTCACTTTTCTTATATGCATAAGAATACTTCTTTTATGTACTTTTGTGTCATCTTTTTCATTCTGCGCGATTCTTTATCATCCATAATTGTTTTGCTATTTTTCTCTGTATTACTTTCTATTGATAAATGGTGTCCTTCTGTCTTTGTGGCTACTCCTTTTTTATTTCTTATGTTTCTAAATTATTACCTCATTATTGCTAAACAATGTCTTTTTTCCTCCCATTGTTGTCTCTGCAGAGTGTCATCATTGTTCTTGTACTCTTGTCTATAAAGTAATTTATGCTTAATGTTGTATCGTGGAATGGTCGTGGTCTTGGTCACCCTGTCAAGCGTCAGAAGGTACTCTCCCACTTATCAAAGTTAAATTGTCAAATTGCTTTTTTCCAATAAACCCATTGCAATGATGTTGAGTCTCTTAAACTTAAACGCCAATGGGTGGGCAGGTTGTTTTATCACCTGTGGTCAATCGTAAGGGTGGGGTTGTAATTCTCTGAAATCAATCTTTACAAATTCATATTTTTTCTACTGAAAATGATACAAATGGACGATGGGCAATATACTTCAGGCCAAGGTTCATAATAAAGGGGTTACTTTCTTTAATATTTATGGACCAGTCAAACCTGACCCTGATTTTTGGAATACAATTAAACTTAAATTATCTTCCATGTCCAGTCCCAATATTATTGTTGCTGGAGACTTTAATAATTGGCTTGATCCTTTTTCCGATAGAAGATCAAAATGTAAATTTAAACCAGACAAATCCCATAAATCATTTCAATCCGCTATTACCTCTCGTCCACTTTTCGATGTATGGAAAACCTGTAATCCTGATCAATATGAATTTACTTTTTTCTCTAATGTTCATCACACAATGTCACATATTGATTATATATTGGTTTCAAAATCCCTTTTACCATCTGTTCAATCCTCAAAAATTGGATGCATCTTTATCTCTGACCATGCCCCTGTCTCCTCGTCATTTGATCTCTCCCTTACCAACTCTAAACATGCCCAATGGAGATTTAACAACTTTCTCCTGTCCGACCAATCATATATATCTGAGGCCACTTCTTTCATAAATGAATTCTTTCTGTTCAACAAAGCCAGTGATACTTCTATCCATAATAACTGGGATGCTTTTAAGGCATCCTTTAGGGCTTTCACCATTGCATACACGGCAATAATTTTTTTTTACTAAACTCTAAGTATCTCTCTGCTCTCAAACACATTAAATCTCTAGAACACTCTTTCTTCACATCTAATTCTCCTGCACACCTTCGTGACCTCATTAAGGTGAAATCTGATTTAAATAAATTAGCTACCACGGATGCTTATGCAGATAACATTTTGATCTATCTATCCAACCCCTCTACCGCTTTACCCCCATTCCTACAGGAAATTGATTTATACTCTAAAGTTTCTGGATACAAATGAAAAATTTCTAAAACTGAGGTATTACCTTTAAACTCCACCTGTTATCAATGCATGTTTTCCAACACCAATTTCAAATGGTGTCCCTCCAAAATTAAATATTTGGGTGTATGGTTCTCCTCTAATATCTCTCATACTCTTGTACATAACTTTAATGCACTAAAACTCAAACTTGGGGTAGACTGGATACTATAAAAATGATGATTGTTCCTCTCATTCTTTTTTTACTCTCTATGTTACCATTCAAAATTCCCAATTACTATTTTAAACAACTTAATTCTCTATGTATTACATTTTTGTGGAATAATAAGCCCTCTCGTATTGCCGTATCTAAATTAATTAAACCAAAAAATGAAGGAGGTGTAACATTTCCTAATTTAAAATTATATCATACCGCTTTTTTACTTAGACAACTCTACGCTCTAAATAAGCAGACTCACGACTCACCGATGCCCAGATAGATTGATTTTGAGCGTTCCTTGATTCATGATTTCTCTTTTTTCAAGATCTGTTCTATGTCTAATTGTACCTTTATTTCTCATTATCCCATTTTAAAATATTTCCCTCACTTGATACACTCGTTATACACAGAGGGTGCCACCTTTCAACAACAGTTCCTTGCATCTTCCATTTGGTATAATAAATTCATTAAGTTCCAACACAAATCATTCTACTTTAAACATTGGAAAGAAAAGGGTATTTTTCATGTGTTTCAACTTGTTTCTCATAACTCTGTTATACCCTTTACTGCATTACAACAACAATATAACCTACCTCCATTCTACGCTTCCTAATACTCACAAATATTCAGTGCCCTACAACCATTTTTGTCGTCCTCTAAATTTTCATCTGATGACACCATTCCATCTAAACCCTTTACTCCCTTGACCCCTTCGGCCACCATAAATCCCGACTCCACTCCCAAAGCTTCTATTATAAACAAGATTCTGTCCACTCCCACATCTGATATTATTCTAGCTTTCACTTGTCTTAATAAGTACCCTTGCCCTTCTTATTCATCCCTTAACCATAACATGTTCTCCTTTCCCTTCTCATTATTATCTTTGACTCAGTTTGCTTTTTATTATAATATTTTTCGATATTATACTCTATATTATTCCATTGTTTCATCTTATGCTCCATTGTAACTATGGGACTTTTATTATTACATCAATACAAATTATTTTTAAAATAAATAGAACAAATGGTAAATGAGAGCGTTAAAGGTTACGGAACTGGGTATTCTATGCAGTTTTACACCTGGTAAGTTATGGCCCACACTGTTATTCCCCATTCCAGTGGGTTAAATTTGTAATTGCATGGCAATAACATATGCAAAGAATGCACCCCTCCAGTACCGTTCCAATAGTAATCGGGACCAGTATCTCCACAATTCTACAAGTGTAGTGGGGGGCTGCAGGGAGTGCAGCAGACCCCCACCCCAAGCTTAATTTAAAATACAACCCGAAGTCTCCTCGGGCATAAAAATGATGACCCCAGGAAAAGTTTACTTTGTTTTTAAGCACTGCTAGAATTAGAACTTTTGCTCTATGGCTCTAAGTATGGGAACTCCTTGTGGAATGCACTATGGCAGAATTTTGTTGCCTGTAAATAGTGAAAAAGACTCTCACACACACATCGCTTTAAACTCAAGTGCTTTATTGACAATGTAGAAATTGAACAATGAGCGTTTACCTTTATGACAAATGTATTAGTATTGGTTCCATTGATTTGAATGGTAATGCAAGGTTGAGTCATGACGTGTTACTGATTTTATTAATGTGGTGATCCCCTGACAATGCCAGTAGGCCTGCCATATTTAAAATGCCCCCACTGTATTGTGATGTTGTATCTAGTATGGGTAGGGGTATTGTGCTAAAAGTGTTCAGGGCCCACTAGGGTTGTAATGTGATGAGAAGGTGTCACCAAAGTTATTTTAATTTACCTGAATGTGTATATTTGTAAATTAAAAAAAAATAAATAAAAAATAAATAAAAAATAAATAAGAACAACAAGAGAGCGAGGAAAAGCAAGACTTGTCCTCTTCCCCAGAGCAATATGGTCAAACAAAATGGACAAGTTTCATGACTTAAAGCAAACTTTTTTCGCTGTCATTGTGGGAAAACAAATTAGAAAGGAGAGAGAGCACAACTGCTGTGTAGGAAACCCCTCACCCACCTACCTAGTAGGTGGCATGCTTCATCATCGGGGCCCAACTGGATTGTCTAGCACAATCCAGTTGTGCTACAACGCCTGAGATACAGCGGAGCAGGGTTATGAGCAGTGAGTGAAGTGCTATGTGCAGTGATATAAGAGTTAAAAAAGTCTCAGGGAAATGCCCTTTTGAAAAAACTTTAATTTTAAGGGTCCCAGGACTAATGTAAAAAGAGAGAAGGGGATAGCATTAGGAATGTTATTTTCCTGGTATCCCTGGAAACTAAGGTCAACTAGTTTCAGCCTTCGTTATATTTCTAGAGGCTTTCGTCAGGACCAATTGAAATAGAAGAAAAATAAATTTAGGTGAATGGCCGTAAAAATTACATGTAGGCCAAGTGTAATTATCAGCACACACCCTAAAGTGTGCTGTGAGTGTAGTGATGATATACTCACAGTAACTTCGTTCGAGGTTACATGAGTAGAGAGGTTGTGAATCCTCTGGAGTTAGAACGCCGTGTGAATCTCCGCTTGCAGTTTGAAGGGAGAACAGGTCCGAAGTACCTAGGACGGCGCTCGGTTCAGTGCTGAACAAGCGGAACCGAGCGCCGTCCTAGGTACTTCGGACCTGTTCTCCCTTCAAACTGCAAGCGGAGATTCACACGGCGTTCTAACTCCAGAGGATTCACAACCTCTCTACTCATGTAACCTCGAACGAAGTTACTGTGAGTATATCATCACTACACTCACAGCACACTTTAGGGTGTGTGCTGATAATTACACTTGGCCTACATGTAATTTTTAAGGCCATTCACCTAAATTTATTTTTCTTCTATTTCAATTGGTCCTGACGAAAGCCTCTAGAAATATAACGAAGGCTGAAACTAGTTGACCTTAGTTTCCAGGGATACCAGGAAAATAACATTCCTAATGCTATCCCCTTCTCTCTTTTTACATTAGTCCTGGGACCCTTAAAATTAAAGTTTTTTCAAAAGGGCATTTCCCTGAGACTTTTTTAACTCTTATATCACTGCACATAGCACTTCACTCACTGCTCATAACCCTGCTCCGCTGTATCTCAGGCGTTGTAGCACAACTGGATTGTGCTAGACAATCCAGTTGGGCCCCGATGATGAAGCATGCCACCTACTAGGTAGGTGGGTGAGGGGTTTCCTACACAGCAGTTGTGCTCTCTCTCCTTTCTAATTTGTTTTCCCACAATGACAGCGAAAAAAGTTTGCTTTAAGTCATGAAACTTGTCCATTTTGTTTGACCATATTTGTAAATTAATTCATAGTATTTAGTAATGTGCAATTTGTAAAAGTGTTTTTCATTTTAAAAGAAAAAGTACTATTCTGGACAATAATTTAATGAGTGTTATTATTGCATGCCAGTGAATTGGGATTGCTAGCCCACACCACTGCTATTGAGTAGGCTTTTGACTGCTCTTCTGTGCTACCCAGAGATAGTCAAGTGCATCAAAGGGATACTTGGTTCCCAGTAATAAGACAATTGTGGACATATTAATTGTGAAGTACTTACAACATTCACAACAACTAACCCAATTTCTTGCAAAATGTTTTACTCTTCATATACCTGAAGAGTGAGCATGGGATTCCCTGACCATGAACACATATGAATGTTCATGTATTTGGTTGTGTACATGACAACAGGGCACACAGGGACATAGGAGAAGATGTTGTTTTGTCAAGGGATTTTGCATTGTGTTGATGGCATACAGATGCAGTGTTTAGGAGCAACTGCAATCTTTACATATTCACCAATATTGGGATGGAAAGGGATCCAGGCAGATTTCAATGTTGACAACTATTTCTGACTCGTGGCCAGACCTGCAGTCTACACTGGTGTATACAGGGGTATATCACTCACTATTGGGAGTATCACTAATCCCATTTGCCAGAATTGAGTGCCTGCTTGGAGGAGAGTGATCCCCTTGAGACTGAGTTCAAAGATGTAAGAACTCAAACGGAGGTTACATGCACATGTTTGTAGTGGTGCATAACTCGGTGAGCCATTTTACTTGATTGTAACTTGTGTCCTGTAGGCCTAATAAGGGTCTCTACAACAAAAGCATTAACCCACAGAGCTATCTTAATTAAAATAGAAATCCGTGACCTATACATTAGATGTAATTTTATGCAACAAACTCATGAACCGTGAGCTATTTTATGATGCAAAGCTATGATCAGAGGTTACACACAGATCTCCCCAGCAAGTGTGTTAACCACCTGAATTATTCTAGCCGTCACTCTCTGGGCTATCTTAATGTTCAGTCTGTTTGTGACCACTTAAATACATCAGGACAGCTTTACTATAACTTCTTAGGCCTCATCTGCAGACTTCCTCACTCTCTTTTGACCCCCATTCCTCCTTTCATTTTTATGTATTTAGTTTTACTGTTTGCCAGGGTTCGGCAGCTGCACACCAGACACTTCAAGCATATTTTTTTCTTTTAATCATTTTTGCAAGAGTCCAGCAGCTGTTCACTGCTACTGGACCACTCACTTTTCCCCATTTACCATTCCAAAATGGCCGTCTACCATCTTGGAATGGTAAATTAAAAATAAATTACAGTGGTGGATGTTGAAGGCGAAGAGGTGAATGGAGAAAGATCTTGACTGGATGGCGCAAATTGAAGATGGTGTCTGCAGCATGAGAATGCCTCAGAGATGCTAGCCTGCTTGTGAGAGAAATGGGGGTCACCCAAAGTGTCTGAAATGTTTTCTATGCCTGCATGTGTGCGCCAACTGAACCAGGATTTGTAGTTGCTTTATGGCCCAGTGAAGGAGACATGCTGGGAGGTGCCCCGGGGACATGAGGCTATGTCCAGCAGAACTGGTCAGCATCGGCCTGCAAAGAGACAGCATGTTAGAGCATCATGGTCTAAAAGAACTTGAGGAGAGTCAAGAAGGATTTTTTCCCACCACTGATGGGGAAAAATAAGGGGATGGCTGGAGAAGATGGTAAGGAGTCTGTAGGTGGAGAGCATGAAGGACAATGACATATGTTGGGGGTGTTGGATTAAATTATAAAGAAGTTGAACAAGATTGAGCAAGCATCACAGGCGATAGCAATTGGCTGCGGAGTCTGGAAAACAAAGTGTCAGGAATGAACATGTGATCATGGAAGCGGTCTCAACGCTGCTGGAGCTGGAGAGCCGAGTGTATCGAAAAAGGAAGAGTATGAAAAGCTGAGGCGGCTCCTCCGCTAAGGCGGTGCAGTCACCCCACTGCTGTGAAGCAGTGAAAGAAATAACAAATAAAATGACAATAACTTGAGGTTATTATCATTGTATTTGTTCCTGCTGTGCAGCTTTGCACAGGGGAGAAGTGGTTTGCCCACTTCAAATGCGCAATGACCGTTTGGCCGGCCCTCTCGGGACGGTCAAACTGTCATGCGCACTTCGCATGTTCTCCGTGCAGGCTGCATTTCAGCCTGCATGGAGAACATACCCAGGCCCCCATTCCCTGGCTGAGCGCCAATGCACGGTGCTCAGACCTATCACACTGCTGCATTGCAGTGTTGTCATTGGCTTTGGGGAGGGAGCCTGGCTGCTTCCTATTCCACCCCCGGAGAGACTGAGACGACGTGAGAGAGAGCGGGAGAGCGGCGAGGAGGTACGTTTATTTTCTTTCTTTTTTTTTTACATCCCCCCTGGCCCGCCCCACCCCACAACCCCCGATCCGTGCCAGCTGCTACTGATAAAAAGCAGAGCGACATTAATAACAGGCTGGCAGGGGTAATATTGGTTTTAAACAGCAGGATTGAGTCCCTTTAATACATAAGACAGAGTGCTCACATCACAGTTCAAGGTACCCTGCCTGGCTCCAGAGGTGTCTTTGCAGGAGATGATGGAGTCATTTTTTGCTTGTTACATCATGTCCCACTCCTGTGAAGATAGATCGTGATCCATCAAATAAAGCATTCAGGCTCCCTTCCAGACATCCAAACACACCAGATGCAATCTGTGCAGCAATATCATTGTAGTTCTTAATTATCCAAATCTGGGAACTTACTTTGAGGTCTCAAGTTGGAGCTACAAATGAACAGCAAACGGATCCTCCTATTTCCAGACTCTGTAACACAATCTTGATATAAAGATCTCCAGAAGATGCACCGGTAGATGACAGAGTAGGGTGTACACTTATCTGTGTATTATCAAGACCAACTAAAAACATCACGGCGGTACACGACTTATATTTTACTCAATCTGATGCATGACTAATCCAGAAGAGTGATGAAGTTCGGAGCTATGTAATGGAGGGTGAGATTAACAAATAAATCCTCTTGTGGACCACTAGGTCCTGGTGGGGTGATTGAAAGGATAAGTACGTGATAAGTACGTGGCTGTTTCCCATTTTCTATGTTTTCCCTTCTTGTCACCATCTACACACCCAAGAGTCCCTTCATTCCTTTGCCTTTTATTCTGGACTCCTACCCAATCTTTAGATTTTGCCTGAGAGAGTGCATGCTGTGTTGTTTGGGAGACATTTTGCTAACTTACAGTGGGCTCAGAGTCCGCCCACTGCTTACAATTAGTTGGCTTCATCATCACTCTTATTTCCTTGCTTCTAATATGTTAAAGTGTGCAGACTTCACACCCTCTTCTTCTGTTTGCCCCTCCCCAGGAGCATTGCCAAAGTACTTGTGTCCTTCCGCTGCTCACATTTTGGGTGTTACTTTTTTTTTGTAGAAGCACTCCATGAGAGTGCATATGTCTTTGTTTTGGTGTGTCTTTGTGTTGCTTGCCCACATCTTTCCCCTCCATACCCACATCATTCCTGTTGCTTGCCCCTTCCCTCTCCTCCATTCCCACTTCCTTCTTGTTGCATGCCCCTCCTGTTATCGAAGTTGTTGCTTGCCCCATCCCACTGTCCATGTTGTTGCTTGCTACCTTCCACTGTCTGTGTAGTTGCTTGCCCCCTCCTGTCTTCCATGTTGTTGCTTCTCCCCTCCCATTGTCTGTGTTGCCCCCAACACCAACCCCATAACAAAAAAAAGTGCTCTGACATGGACAATGCTGGCCATATCATAGGGTTTTTATTAAACTTCCAGTTATGCACCGTCCCTACCTCCCTCCTGTTGTTATTGCTTTCCATCACCCACCTTGTCATTGCTTGCTCACACCCACCCGCTATAACAAAAAATGGAAAGCTGAATGAGCTGACACTACTGGCTGAGCCATATTGCTTTTTTCCCCAAACCCTCTGTGTTGCACACTCTCCCTTTCTCAATGATGCCTCATGCCCTCCTCCTCTTCTAGCAGTAAAAACAAAATGCAATGATGCAGCCAGTGGTGGCCCTGTCATAGCACTTTTTTAGGTCGAGGACTACCGGTCTGCCGAAGGCAGAACCGGAAGTCGGAAGATTTAATGTTTACTAGAGTGGCTATTTAGCCCGCCTCTCTTTTTGCTTCTCCTCCATTGGCTGGCTTCCTAAACGGAGGCCCGCCATTGGAGGAGAGAGCCGTCCCTCCAAATAGGCTCCGTCTTTTTCAGATTCGGGGGCGTGTTCCTTGCTGTTCTTTCCACTTTTTAGCCACGCCCTTTTAGAACAGCAGGAACACGCCCCCGAATCCGAAAAAGTTTCGAAGCTTCCATCCGCCATTTTTTCGCTATTCTCTGGCCGTGAGGATCTTCTTGCTGTTGTGCATATAGGTAAGGCATTTTGCCTGTTTGTTCGTCTCGTCTGCCCCTGATGATCGTCTTGCTCTTGTCTTTCCATTCGGCTTTAGCAAAGTCAGCAGTGTGTTTATTTTCGCATCGCGCTTTCACTTTTGCGCGAGGCGAAAATAATCATGGGGCTGCCTTTGCAGTACCGCGCTTGTTCAGTACAGATTTCGTCATGGACGTAGTAGCCCGTAACGTACATTCTTAAGCGTCTCTTTAAATCACCGCGGTGGCCCAATAGCATTTCTCCTAAAGCTATATTTTGAAAATCGTAGTACTGCACCCTGGCGCTGCGTGAAACCACGAGGATTAAAGTTTAATGTGGGGGTCACTTCAACCTTAAAAGAAATACACAAGGCACCTACGTTACTTCTGTCATTCGAAGGAATGGCGCTAGCCTTTGCATCAATCTCACGGACACGTTAACATGTTCTAATCATAACGAAAGGTGCATAATGGCTGACGTGTTTTGCCTTCATCTTTCGTTCGCCTTCATCTTTCGTTCGAGAGGATCTGCAATCGTTTACAAGCACCCCGGGCTTCAGAGGGAAACACCCCGCTGTGTTATCAGACTGTAATCTACACCTTTCGATGTTTGCGCAGGCACGCAGACATACTCAGCACTTCTGTGTTTACATGTCTCTCTGTCTCGCCGTCACTCTCTGTAGACACCTACAGACACATGCATGCACACACACACACATATACACACGTACACAAGACACATACAGACATGCACACACGTACACACACATGCACACACACACACATACACACACGTACACAAGACACAGACACATACAGACATGCACAGACACGTACACACACACATATACACACGTACACAAGACACAGACGCACATGCATACAGACATGCACAGACTCGTACACACACATGCATGCACACACACACACATACACAAGACAGACGCACACAGACATGCACAGACACGTACACACCCACATGCATGCACACACACGTACTAACACTGTTACCTACAGACACACGCACACACATACAGATGCAGACACACAGGTACAGGCACACGTCTATGCACAGAGTGTAATGTTATTTGTTATCGTATCAAATATGGGGAGGGCTCATGACTCAAGAGATGCCCCCCTATCCTCCCTCAACAATGGTAGTGGAGAGGCCGCAAAACAGGGTCTTTCTGGTGTCACTTTTGCTGTACTGCGGTGATGAGCCCAAATTCGTCGTTTGTACCTCAGTAATTAATGGATGTATGTATGTGTGTATAAATATATATACCCAAACATATTTCATCCGTCATGGATGCCTCCTCCGCGCTTTATGAACACATGTTAATATGTTATATATACGTTTATTGCACACTGAACTGGAAGTCGATCATATGCGGGCTGGGATATTTGGAATCTTGATAGTGACTTGTAATGTGACTCGTACTCTGGCCGTGTACGTGTAGAACGGTGACCGGAAGCTAAGCTCAGTCTAACTCTTATCTGTATTACACAGAAACGCCAGTCCTGCTCCACTGGCCGCTGAGACGACGGAGAACCTGGGGCTGCCTGAGCCTCTTGAACTGTGTTGGGCCCCTGGTGGTGACCGCGGATCCTTGGGCCCCGTGACATGGCTTTATGCAGATATCAGTCCTTCTGGAGAGCGCCCTCAGATAGCTCTGATCAACTGAGGACTGCAATGACTCTGGGTCCCTTAATAACAATCACCCCGACCCACCACCGATGATGGTTTCAAGAATCAATGGTGCCCTCTAAATCAGGCTCTGCGATTCCGGAAAATAAAACAGCAACATGTCGACAGCAGCGTCTGTCTGCAGCACAGAGGGCCATGCTGTTAGTACACGCACTGAGGATCCTCTGAGAATAAACCTCGCTTCCTGTAATGGACAATGTTAGTATGCACTGAGAGATGGCTTATTAGGAGAGAAAGAGGGTTTGCTTTTACTTTACATGCACCTGTGTGTGTAAAGCCTGCCTAGGCATTAATAAACCATCACCGTGGCCCATCTATACCCAGGACCACTGAAATTATGACATTTCGACGCCGTGGACGTTCCCGCATAACTATGGGCTTGACTTATTTACCACATAATCGATCATTTGCTACCTAATCTGAAGATTGCTGAAAAAAAAGTGTTTCTGGTTCAAAAGTTACAAAAAAACATTGCAACACATACTGCTTGATTGTGGAAGGCCCTTTGCAAAGCTTAACATGCCACGTTTCTGTTGCTTATTGCTATATTTGGCTTCTAAACTGGTATCAAGGAGGTGCAACCAATGCCCAGACAGTGTTAAGTGTAAACATGACAAAATATTTAAATAACACTCACAAAATGTGCTGCATTATTACGCCGCATAATTTGCCCTTTCTTGGAGAAAAAAAAATACTCACCCTGCTGCATAATTTGGCCCTCCCCTGCCGCATAATTCTAGCGGCCCTGGGTATGGCACATTACAAAAAGGTGCAGTGCAAAAACATCTTTACAAACAAGCTGACATACCTATGTCACATGCAGGAGTGGGAAATATTTCAAGCAAATAAAGAATCAGTGACATAAAAAACAAGCATTTGCAATGCAATAGGTCTCGCATTTACGCAAGTTTAAGCTATTGGCATTGTAAATGACAATGCCATTTATTTATATTTTAAAAACAAAAATAAAAGGGATTGTTATTTGCCATGTCAATAGCTCAAACTCCTGTAAATGCGAGGCCTATTGCATTGCAAATGCTTGTAATATTTTACCTCCCTGCATTGCTTTAGGCAGTTTGGACTGACAAGCAGAGGCTTTCTGGGGTATTGGTTTTCGTTATGATCTTTTATTTGACGGGCACCAGCCCTCGAATTTCGATCCTCTAGAAATAATGGATCCTTCCTGAGCATAGTCAGTTCTGCTCTCAGGTCCCATGGGGCAGTCGCCTGCACTCTTTTACAGATGCATTACAGCCAATGATGCGTAGGCTATGATTACCAGAGGGGGCTGCAGCGGTGGCTCAACTGAAGCCCTCCTTTTCACAGCCACCTTATGCACAACCACTGGTATGCCTATCAGGTCACTAATCCTCACTGCACTAGTGTTCCTCCCCAGACTAATGGTATGACTGACTGGTTCAAATATACATTCAAGGTCATGTTTGCTGAACACGTGGCCGAGAGCTCGCCCCCACCTACTTTCTGCCCAGCATGAGCTACCCTGTTTAAAAAGGGCTAAGAGAAGCAGTGGCCTGGCTGCCAAATCCCCACACTTCTCCAAGTCTGGGCTTTGAGATGCTTGAACTGCATGAGGTAGTTACAGTAGCTCAAAATGTCCAACTCCTCCGAACAGGCTGATTGGGCTGCCTCCTTCCCCTCCTGGGACGTTTAGTTAGCTATAATTTCTACAGATCCAGATTTTTTTTTTATTTCTTGCAGTTTTCTATAGCAAAAACTCGACCCGAAGGCATAGGGAGCGCTTAACATGAGCACCAGTTACACTACACAAGGAGACACTCATTTTTGATAAGCAAGGAGAGATTAGTGATTTGCCCACAATCACAGGGTGTGTATGTGCTTTCCAGTATGGAGCAGCTTTGCTCATTCATTTGCTGGTCGCTGAAGTAAAACGCCTGAAGGCGTATTCTCTCGCTCGTGACTTCTTCAGAGCGCTGCCATGACAGAGTGTTATCTATTTCTGTCTCACTCTGGTGCATGTACCTCTCTCTCTATCTCACTACATCACAACATCACTCTATGCTTATATATCACTACCTCACAACATCCCTCTCCCTCACTACCTCACTCTCTATCTACCTCACTCTCTCTCACTACCTCACTCTCTATTTCAATACCTCACGCTCTCTCTCTATCTCACTATCTCACTCTCTCTCTGCTAATGCAATAGGTATCACATATGCAAAAAAAATGCTAATGCCAATAGAAATGAGAATGCCATTTATTTAGGGATAGAAAAATAATAAAAAAATAATGAGCAATACCAATAGCTCTACCTATAATATTGCCGAGACCATTGCATTGTAAATGCTTGTTTTAACTTTCCATCATGCTGCAAAGCAGCCATGCTGCTGTACAAAATGACTAAAAAGATATTGGCAAAGTCAATAGCTCTCTCCTAGGCGAGACCTATTAGCTATGCCAATGCTTTTTTCCTTCCTGGGTTGTTTTTCCCCTTCTTTACACTTACGGCGCTTCAGAAGAAAGTGCTGGACTGTCGGTGCGCCTTCAGCATTTAAAATCTAAAAAGTGGTTAGACCAGATGGGGGCTCTTAACTGTAATAATGTTTAGGGTGTAGCTTCTTGTACAGCGCCTTTTCTATATTTTGTTGTCAATAAAAAACGATTTCAACCATAAAAATAAAGTAAAAGGAAGGCCATATTATATGTGTGGGCACACTCGGAGTGGCCATCTTTGAATAATCTTTCTTTTGCTTTAAATAAAATCATTCGAAGACGGCAACCGCATGCGTATTCCTGCAGTACATTTTGAACATGGTTGATATATGCTATGAATATATCATATATAATTTGACATGTAAAACAAGAAGTATAGGATAGTGCTGCGTTTCTTAACCTTTTGACTTCCGGGACTCTACACTCAGTTACTACAAGAAACCTTGGACCCTTGCCTAATCAATTTCTATGATTTGACCCTCAAAAAAATACACAAAATACTGAATCAAGTATGCTTCAATAGACTATTTATGACACATTTTAATTCTCTCACGAAAATATTTACAAAATCAAAACGTAAATTTTAATGGGTAGGTTCATGCTTTTGCGTATGTGGTATTATTGCTAAAAGAGGAATGATATGCTAGACTCTAGCACATCACTTTGGGCCAGATGTAGGTGGCTAAATACCGGTCGGTAACGGCGAAATTCGGTAAATTTCAGCGTTACCGACCGGTATTTAGCCATGTGCGATGTAGGTAAGGAATCGGTAAATAAGGAATTGGTAAATTCCGATTCCTTATTGCTCTTGCATTTAAGGAATCGGTAATACCGATTCCTTAAATGCAATGTAGGAAGCACTGAAAACAGTGCACCTCAGCCTTAAGGAATCGCTATTCACCACCAACTTCAAGTTGGTGGTAAGTAGCGATTTCCTTACAAAAAGCACTTTTTTGCTTTTTTTAATGTGCCATGTGGCACACATCCATGCCCTTAGGGCATGTATGTGCGCCACATGTGCACACATGCACATTTATGGGGTGCAACAGGGTTTCCTTTGGACACCCTGGCACCCTTGAAATACCCCCCGCTATTAACGATTCGGTAATACCGAATCGCTAATAGTGAATGTCTTCACATTCATTCCTATGGGCCTCCAAGCCCATAGAAATGAATGGGTAGGTATTCCTTATTACCAGCCGCGGCCCGTGGAGGGAGTTCCGTGGGGCAGAAAGGCGGGGCGGGGGAGGGGCAGGGTGGGGGGTACTAAAAACTGGAATATGGATAATTGGAGGTAAGCAAACAATTAAATAAATAAAACAAATTTCGTAGCGTGCGCTGCATTGCATTTTGCGATGCAGCGCGCGCGCTACGAAATTCATTTTATTTATTTAATTGTTTACTTACCTCCAATTATCCATAGTCCGGTTTTTAGTACCCCCCATCCTGCCCCTCCCCCTTCCCGCCTCTCTGTCCCAAGGAACTCCCTCCACGGGCCACGGCTGCTTATTACCGAATCTCAATTACCGATTCGGTAATAAGGAATATTAAGGATTCGGTATTTTTTACCGAATCTTTACCTACATAGGATTTCTTAATACCGATTTCTTAATACCGAATTGATAAAATTCGCTATTTAGAAATCGGTATTTCACATTTACCTACATCTGGCCCTTTGTCTTTTTTCCTGCAAACGCCTGCTCTCTTTTTGTCTACTGTGTCAGTGCTTCAAATGAGGCCATCAAACGTCCATACTAGAATCTGGTTGGCGTACTTGTGCTGTTCCACAAATCATATTAAGGATACCATCTTAGGACCTCATTTATGAGGCCCGGAACATCACTTTTTATGATGTTCCGTGCCGCAGAAGTCTGCTCCATCTTTACAAGGCAGCACTAAACCACTTTTTTGGCTTAATGCTGCCTCGTAAATATTGTTCCCTTTAATGCAGTTTTCTGCGTTAAAGGGGCGTACAAATGGGTGTTGCTGGGGGCGTTCCCAGCATTCTCCAGCACACATAGAAAGAGGGAAAAGCCTCTTGTGATTGTTTTTGTGCAGGAAGGTTTTCCTTTTCCTATTGTGAGCAGGAGAAAAGGAGAGGAATGCGCCGTATCTGATAGATACAGCGCATTCCTGCCATAAATGATGCCCTTAATTTTTTGCCTCCAATATCAATTTGCTTAACATTTATAGAGAGTTTTTACAATTTTTGCATTTTGCTTTTCATCTATCTATAGTTTATTAATCTGCTACTATTGTTTAGTTTTGTAAACAGTCAGGTACCCCATGAGTGAGGAGGCTTTGTGGAGCCCCAGGTTAAGAACCACCAGGTTAGTGGGGGGCTTGGTGTAAACCACCAGCTGACAAGTCCATGTGCTCCAGGGTTCATTCCATGCCTGGGTATGTCAAAAAACATGAATGTTACGGAATTGTGTGGCACGAAGGGGCATATTATCAAGACAGGCGATAAAATTATCTCCGCTTTAGCGGCAGAAAACTGCCGCTAAAACAGCGATAATGGGCTTGATAATATGCTCTATGGAATTCCAATTGAAGCCCATGTTAGTTGTGAAGAACATCTAACCTGAGCTTCAATTGGAATTCCATAGAACATATTATAAAGCCCATTATCGCCGTTTTAGCGGCAGTTTTCTGCGGCTAAAGCGGCGATAATTTTATCGCCTCTCTTGATAATATGCCCCTAAATTCTTCTGAAAAGTAGCACATGTAAACTTGTGTGTTAGAATCTTCTAGGGACCGCTAAAGTGCTCTGCGAAACAGAGTTTCACACAAAGGCGATGTGTAAATAGAGAGGGAGGTGAAGAAAGGGTTAACCGGGAACGCACCATACCTGCTTATCAGTGGAAAGGGCTGGGGTGGCCCCACTTGCCCCACGCGTAGCAATCTATTGTCTGCGTGCTTGTCCCCCCTCTGGTGGAGGGAGGACAGGCCAGTCTCTCTGCCTATACAAGGCAAGGGGCCTGGAGCCTGCCTCGAGTGCTTTATCTGGACAACTCTATGACGGCACCATTCCAGATAGGCCTTATCAGGGAACAGCCGTAAATGCATATCAATTGGGGACACGCTGATACATTAACAATTAGCAGGCCGCTCTCAGGCCTGTGTGCAAGAGCTTCCTAATCCCTCCACACCCCCACCAGCCCTCAGAGTTCCTGGTTCCCAGCATCCCTCTCTGCCAGTCAGTCAACGTCCCGCCTCTGCAGAGGCCAATTACAGTTAGAGTCGTCAGCATCTGAAACAAATATGTCTTCACTTTCAGATGCGACCCATAACGGCAAAAACTCTTTTAACAACCCGGTGGATTCGCGCCTACCTTAATATTTTGCATATAACATCACTTAGAATTGGTTTCCTGCAAGCCAGCTTTTTTTGGTGAGTGGGTGTTTGTGTGTGTGTGTTTTAACCCCAAAACCACAATTATTGTTCGTTTATTCTTTTTAAAAAAAGCCAAAAAAACACTGAAATGTGCAAGTTATGGTTAGGGCCACAGTTCATAACGCACACAACAGCCAAGCGCACCATACCTTGCACCCCAAATGCACTGAAAATGATCACCCTTTAATGAAACGAATACAATTACAAATGTAGCAAATCATCTTACAGAATTCTTTACCATCTTCTCACAGATAACTACGAATGTAGTATAATTAAATCGTTCATGTGTTACTCTTTAATTACAGTTTGCTTTTAGGTGTTGCTATTTCTAAGTATAAATAGAGTGAAGTCATAAGTCCTTTATTTAGTGCACAGCTTATGGCTTGTGTTGTTGTCGTGAGAGATATGGATTGTGTTCCTAACCATAACTTGTGAATTCCAGTAGTTCCCCAGCTATAAATTGCTTCCATAACTGGACTTTAACATATTTTTTAGGGTTTCCTCTTTGTATCTGGGCCTATAAGATCTCCAATGGCAAGTGATGTTGGTATTAATATGCTTTTCCCAGGGGGAGGGGATTCAGGTTCTTTTAGAAGTCGTGTATCTTGACTCTTGCTGCCCACACACATTATTGGGCATACAACTGTCCAGCACCTCTGCAGGGAGCCCATGACAGGCAGATTTTGCTGCCCACACACATTATTGGGCATACAACTGTCCAGCACCTCTGCAGGGAGCCCATGACAGGCAGATTTAGATCTGGTTTTGTTTGTCCTTTGTATTCTGGATCTTACAGTCTTCATTGCCCTTTATAAGTCCAGAACTTTACCTGTTAGTAGGAAACCAGGAGCACAAGATTGGATGAGATGCACACTCTTGACAAAGGACATCTTGAGATCTTTGGTTCCGGTGTTTGTAGTGATAAAAAAGTTTTGGACTTTTACGGAAGCGTCACCCTGCTACATGCATTTACACTTCAGATTTGCGAAGTCATGTGACTCTTGGGAGGCCCCTCCAAAGTAAGGAAGGTCTGGGCAATGGGGGCAGAAACCTTCCCAAGAACATCTAATAGTCACTGATGATGTGCTCTGATTGTCATTGTGTTGAAGTAGACTTTTCACGCTCATTGAGTAACCACTATTCCCAAACTTGTAATGATGAACCCAACCCCCTAACGTTTAACTGTTAAGTCACTTCCTAAAACCCATTTCCTTTAATTCTTATCTCTTAACGCATTATCTCTAAATTATTACACCTACTCCCATCCCTGACAACCAAACTATGAGGACCGTAATCATTCTAAAACAGAATTCCTTCATCAGTAATTTTGCACACAGATTTACCAATATTGCAAGAACTATCTTAGTAAAAATTGGTCCTGGTATGCTGGCATACAACTGTAAACATATTTTACATTATTTACAGCAATCCAGTTAAGGCTGTAAAATCAAGAGGTCCCTTTTTAATGAAATCTGTAAAGAACAGGTCTTCTCTTCATGGCAGTTCCCATCTGACTGTCTTGGTCCAGTTCTACTATGTCTGTGCAGCCGTGCACATAGAGCGTGTGCATTAATAGATTAAGCCATCACTAGTGCTTCTGGTTCACACTGTCAGATGACAAACCTACATCATTGAGATCAGTAATTCCAGAATGAACATTTTCTTTAGTGTTACTGCTTTTGCCCGATTGAAAGGTGAATTACCAGAGTTTTCTCAAAAACAACAAAAGAGTGACTGCTATATTTAGAAAATAGAACAGCACAGGGAAAAACTCTATTCTTTAAAAGAACCCTCACTCACCAACCTAGTTGGTGACACGCTTCATCATTGGGTTCCCACCAGAGCGGCCGAGTGCCTCCCTGGTGTGCTACAATGCCTGAGTTACAGCGGAGCAGGTTTTTGTGCAGGGATGTGAATGTGATAAGTAGTGTGAATTTAAAAGGTGGCCGGTTTTAACCAAAACTAATTTTAATAGTGGAAAACCAGCTACCGTTAAAAACAAGTGAGACGGACGTTGACTGGCTGGTTAGGTTGACCAGGACCATCTGATTTAGTAGAATAAGTGATAAGAAATGGTCAACATGTTTCAGCTTATCTGTGCAAATTCGCTAAGCATTCATCAGGACCGAAAAGAAATTCCACGGCGGTATGCGCTCGCTAAGGCGCACCCTAACCAGTGGAACTGTGTGGGCGGTAAAACTCACGGTTCAGTGGGGCCTCCTGGGATTTCCTAGGCCACTAGACTCTGTAAGAAAAAATTAACAGGACACACATAAAGTTGTACAGTACAATCAGTGGTCAACTGTTTAAATGGCATCCAAATAGTGTGGAGTGCTTAAGCAATCCCGTTTCCAAACTGTGACACCACTAGTGCCCTTATCTCTGGCACCCATGTCCATTAGATGCAGCCACTCCGAACATAAATATCTTTCTTTAGGCGGAGGGGTCCAAACTACAGGAAAACCCCTGTAGTATATTCCGCCCTCTTGATGAAGGCGATTTCGAACATAATTTACGAGTTTTAGGGTGTGTAATACAATAATCACAACTGGTGCTCAGTGACGCGTACTCCTAATAAAAACATACATATACGTTACTACAGCGCTATGCAGATGGATGGAAGCGCTTGGGCATATGTATGTACATGTAGAAAAAAACTAGCATGGAAAACATGGCAGCTTACATGAAAACTGGACTTGTTTTACGTCATGGGTCCGGGAGGGGGAATCGGTATGCTGATAGGATCTAAACAAATGGTGCGAGATCGTAAGTGGTAGATAATGATACAATGAGTACAGAGGTATCCCGTCCAGAACCCCCAGTAAACTTACTTCTATACTCGCACACTCCTGTTAGTCACCTAACGCTGTCCTCCTCGGCCCGAATGTTGCCGCGTCGCGGCAATCGCGGATAGAAATGCTGGTTAGCAGTCACGTGACACCGACGGAGAGCGTATGACGCGCTACGTCCGGGTTACGATGCATTAACAACTAGACTGCGTGGAAGTAGGGACATTGAGCTAAACTTTATTAGTCAGTCTCAAGAACCATGTTTGGACCAAGGGCAAACCAAATTCAAAGGATTGAGAATCGTGCAGTTAAAGCGATTTTTCTTCAGAAATCGATATCGTCAGACCCGGAATTAGGGTCAAACAAACGTTATAGTGATGGGGATAACTCAATTTATAATGAAATAATCATGGTAAATAGTGTGAAGGGCTAGTTGGGTGATGGCCCTTCCAACAAATACATGTGTGATAATGTCACAGTAATGATTAGGAGCAAAATAAACCATCAATTCTAGTTTTAATTGCATTTGAAAAGGTACATATTGAGAGAGACTGTTGATGCAATGTAGACCGATAGTCTGAAAATCAGTATGTGGATGGATCTCTAATCAGACAGATGCGCTTAAGTTCTAGATGGCACTGTTCAGAAAGGAAGTAGATGTTAACGTTTAAGAACTGAGCCCCATGGAATATTATCATTAAGTCCTGTGCGATGTGTGGACAAACGGTAAATCCACCGCTGTTCTTTTTCAAAGAGCGTCTGTTGGCTGTTTGAACCTGCATAAGGTTGCTCAATGATAGTCCAGCTCAGATTGTTCGTGGTGTGATTGGACAGAAAGAAATGATCTGTGAAAGACCAGAGTAATCAGTGGCATGTCACTCATTTCTACAAACAGTTACTCAATTTCCAGGTCATTTTCCGCAGACACATTCCACCAGGGCATACCTAGCAAAATTTGCCTTCAAGAAACCGGAGTGCAGTAATACAGCACATAGGATCGCTACGGTACATGTACTATTGATTCAGGTAGAAACTTCAATTCCTGCATAATTAATATTAGCAGGAACCTCGAAATGAGGGCTTGAGTCCATGCATACCTACTGCCCCCTTTTAACTATCAGTATAACCCTAACTCCTAGCTGCTTTGCCCTCCTCCCTAATCACTTACATTTACCACTTTACCTCTAATCCCTAATTAATCTCTTAATCCTAAAACCTTAACCTCCAATCCCAAACCCTAACTTCTAACCTTTAAACTGTACACTCCCAAACTCCTATTTCATGTCTCCTAAACCCTAGCCCCTCATCCCTAACCAGGACAGTCTCCGCCCATGGTCCTCTCCAACGCCTGCATGCACTGGTCAGCAACGGTTTTGGAATAAAGCAACAATTTAGCTAACCCAACAGTAATTGTATCATTGATGAAAACTCAGACTTTAGTGATGCATTCTATCGTTCAACAGAATACAGAATTCTTAAGGATTGCCAGTCTAAAACAAGCACTGGCAGTGCATTTTGCCTTTTGCCAATGATTTGCAGCATCAGCAAAAAGAAATACTTTCCTTTTTGACGATTGCTTGCAATATTGGCAAAAAAGGAATGTAATTGAATAAAATGTAACAATGAGACTGACAAGAAAAGTAACTAATGACAAGGAATGAGTTGGCTGAAAGAACACTCTACAGTTTTGTATTGTCTACAATGGGTGTTTTCAACAACAACAGACAGCTAAAAGATGAACGCGGATCCTAAACATGATTAAAAACAACACCAATTCCTTTTAACCCCTTGTGTGCCCCGCCCTTTCCCCGCCCTGTGCCGGGCGTTGAATTAGCGGGCGGGGTTCATGACGAGATAGTCTCGTCATGGGCACAGCGCAACCGCGGCCCATGACGAGACCATCTCGTCATGGGCACTCAAGGGGTTAATACAACCTGACCCTGCCGAAAGGTTTGGAGAGAAGATATTTGATGTTAGTTGTAAGGTGTCATTTAGGTCTGACAGAAGCCATTAGCCTACATTGGAATGCATGAGGGACTATTTTACATCTGAAAAGAACGTCAATCATGTTTTGCCACATTTTATTATTTTATTGACACATACATTTTGCTTATAAATAAACTTGTTTTTCTTCACACTAGCATCTGTGGTTTTTTAACAAATATATTTATTGCCAGGTTGCGGAAATATATGGAAGACACTGGGCATCAACTTCAATCATCACAGCATAATGCTTTAGGAAATAAACATCACTACTGATTGGAGGCATACATTAACGTGGGCCTTAATTAACAGTAACAGTCCCTCAATAGTTCAAATAATCAGAAATGCCCTGAGTTAGTGTCCTGATGGTACGGTCAAACATTGGAAAACACAGTAAGGACAACCTCTAGGAATACTACTAAAGGCTCTATTACAAGTCTGTTGGTCCATGGACCGCCAGACTTGTGCGGGGCCGGTGGTGGCGGTATCCCGACCGACCCATTACAATTAGGTCAGTTGGACCACCATTGCTCTGCTGCAGCCGCCAAGGGGCCGCGGTTTCGGCAGTAAAGAGGCCGGAATATGCTTGGCGGAACCACCGCAGTCCCGCCAAGCAAATTTCCGGTTTCCTCTCCAGTGGCGGTGTCATGGAGGTTCCTACTCCATGAACACCATAGCGGAGAGGAGAGGAAACAAAGGGGGCACTGCATGGCTGCTTGTGACTCCTCCAAATCCGAATCGGGATGCATGCAGGGGGGCATAATATGTGTCCCACTCTATACATGCACCCTAGTTCCTGCATGGCATGGACTTAATAGTTGCGGAAATATATGGAAGACACTGGGCATCAACTTCAATCATCACAGCATAATGCTTTAGGAAATAAACATCACTACTGATTGGAGGCATAAATTAACGTGGGCCTTAATTAACAGTAACAGTCCCTCAATAGTTCAAATAACCAGAAATGCCCTGAGTTAGTGTCCTGATGGTACGGTCAAACATTGGAAAACACAGTAAGGACAACCTCTAGGAATACTACTAAAGGCTCTATTACAAGTCTGTTGGTCCATGGACCGCCAGACTTGTGCGGGGCCGGTGGTGGCGGTATCCCGACCGACCCATTACAATTAGGTCAGTTGGACCACCATTGCTCTGCTGCAGCCGCCAAGGGGCCGCGGTTTCGGCAGTAAAGAGGCCGGAATATGCTTGGCGGAACCACCGCAGTCCCGCCAAGCAAATTTCCGGTTTCCTCTCCAGTGGCGGTGTCATGGAGGTTCCTACTCCATGAACACCATAGCGGAGAGGAGAGGAAACAAAAGGGGCACTGCATGGCTGCTTGTGACTCCTCCAAATCCGAATCGGGATGCATGCAGGGGGGCATAATATGTGTCCCACTCTATACATGCACCCTAGTTCCTGCATGGCATGGACTTAATAGTCCATGCCGTGCAGAAACTATTTTTGACATTCCCATTCTGGTGCCCATTTTCAGGGTACCGCCGTGAGAATTTTGAAAAAAAGCCTGCCGGATAGGAGGAAACTCCTAATCTGGTGGGCAGCCCGACCACAGCTTTGGTGGTGTGGCAGGGCGGACCCCGTGCCGTCCGCCAAAGTCGTATTCAGGCCAAAAGTGTTTGACCTTCTAGTTGCATTTTAAATTCACATTTGCTCCAAGATTCCAAGATTGCTGTTGCCTATCAGTACTACCTCAGTACTATCTTCTCCACAAGATGTACCTTAAAGTTTTGGGACATGGTCACTCTTTGGATCTATATATCTCCACGTGAATGCATTAATGGATGAACATACTTCTCCCGCCCTTCAGGGTCACACCTGCCTATCACCCTCAGGTTGCTCTCCTAGTGTTCCCCAGCTTCCTAGCCTATTTTCCAAAGAAGTAACAGAGGTAACTGCACGGTTTTGAAAGTTAGAGGCATGGTTGTATATCTCGCCTTGATGAGCACAAGTTTACTCAACTTTTATATCCAGTTTCCTCCATTCAAAATGTATCGTCAAGGGACTGAGAGGGGGTGACGTTGTCTTCGATTGGAGGGGAGTTTCTTGACTTCCCAACTGGTCAGCTCAGGCCCACTGGAGCTATGATTCTTTGACCTCCCATCCTTATTTTCGCTGCTATGAATAGTAAAAGCAAAGTCCATGGGGGAAGAAGGCAATACAGTCCGGCAGTCCCATTACAAGTAGCTCTATGCTAGCTTAGCTATTGGCAGGGCCGGACAGGGCCGTTTTTGCAGCATAGCTGCTTTATCGGTCGCTGTAACGAAATCGTCTGAAACCGGCCCTGGCAAACAGCTCGGCCGCACCCCCAAACTCCCTGGGGGCCGGCCGAGCACTTTGCCAGGGCCGGTTTTGGTTCCCAGTCCAGCCCTGGCTATTGGTCTCAGGAGGGTTGATCTCACAACCATCACCTTGGGTCAGAGTATAGCAAGTTTATCACTGCCACAGTGTGGACTTTGCAAAAACAAACCTACTCTGGAGCTTCCATGGCCAATTAGCATACATTTTTTAGATTCTTTTTGTCAGCACTCAAGTAAGAGCCTGACTATAAGATGCCCCTCCCCTCTTCAACGATATCTCACATTTTACATTAGGACAGCCTTACCGCTAGATGCCCAAAGTCTTACTAAATGAGCAGCAAAAGTGCAATTTTGCTTGCATCATGAGCTGAGGCCATACGATGTGCAGCAGAAGAGTAGAACCCTAAAGGATCCTTTTTAGATGTGGCGCGAGCTAGAACTTTTTGATTTCATTAAAGTTATACATATGAAAGACTTACCTAAAGGGCCTTCCAGCCATCTCTCTTTATCCACTGGTCTATTGTTATGTCATTCACATTTTGCTTCCGGACACTCCAGTATAGTATACAGCATGAAGCATTGTGCAGCCTACGTAAGCTACTGGTTAACTTCACTTAGAGTGACTGCATTTTCCACTTTCACAATGAGCACATCCCCACACACAGTAGTTTCCTTCAGTGCCAGTGTTTTTGTTTTTACTTTATAATTAGTTTAGTGTTGCCTTTTTGTTTAGAGCCTGGTGTGATGGGAGGACGCTTTTGATGTATATTGTACATTCCAGCTTTATTATTTGATGTCTTGTAAATTCCGTTTGGAGTGACCTCTGTTTATCTGGCTGCTGCTGTTTCACTAGTCTGAAAAAGTTGTGGAGAAAAGTAATTTTGAAAGGCAACAGTAATACTAACAGCAACTCACACAAACTCTAAATATAAGCTCATGAGTGTGGTCTATCTTTGAACCCATATCTGTCTATCTTTCCTTAATACTATCTTTCTTTCCTCGTTGCTTTCTTATTTCTTTCCCTAATGCCTTGGTTCCTTCATTCTTTTTGTTTTGCTTTACTTACTTTTTCTTTCATTCTTATCTTCTTTTTTCTTTCTTAACTCCTGTTTGTGCCTTCCTTCGTTCCTTGTTTTTAACTTCTTTCATTCTTTCTTTCTTCCCTTGCCTCTTTCTTGCCATTTTTCATTTTCCTTTCTTCTCTTTCCTCATTTGTTCTTTCTTTCTTTTATTGCATTCTTTTCTTGCCTTTTTCCTTGCCCTTTTCACTCCTGCCTATTTTCTTGTCCTGCTTTCTTTCTACTTTCTTTTTTCTTCTTTCTCTGATTCTTTCTTTTTTTACTTCCTTCTTTCTTTTCCCCCTTTTTTCTTTCTTATCTATTCCCTTCCTTCTATTTCCCTTCTTGTTTTCCTTCCTTCTTTCTTTTTCCCTTCTTGTTTTCCTTCTTTCTTTTCATCCTTCTTTCTTGCATTCTTCTTTTCTTTTTCTCGCTTTTTCATTCTATTTCCTTCTTCCTTACTTTTTAATCTTTCTTCTTTCTTTTTTCTTCCTTCCTTCCTTCTTCCTTTCTTCTTTCTTCCTTCCTCCTTTATTCTTGCCTCCTTTCTTCCCTTCTTGCTTTGTTTCTTTCTTGTGTCCAACTTTCCTTCTTGCCTTCATTCTTTTTTGCTTTTCTTTTTTTTCCTTCTTTCTTGAAGGCAACAGGCGAGCTACTAATTCCACATCAATTGGCTTTTTCATGAGTGTGTTAACCAAGACCTTTTGATTTTACTAACAATTATGTCTATAACATAATTACTTATGGGGGTTTTCAGCCAGACTTCATCTATCAGTCTGTGGTTGTGTCATTCAAATATTCTTCCACCCACTCCAGCATGCATCAAGGGGCAATGTATCAGCCCACTTCAGCCATTGGCTGACTTCACTCTGCGTTATGACACGCTGCCCTTTCACAAGGAGCACATCCACACACAAAGTCGTTCCCTTCAGTGCCTATGTTTATGTGTGCTTTTTTGAGACCAAAACTATTTTTGCCCTTAGCCAAGGTTTTTAAAAAACTTTTAGTTTGATTTTTTCTTTTAATTATTTTTATTAACTTTTGCTCAATTGCCCATTCATAACAATAGTTACCGCAATTTGTACACAGTTGACATCTCAATCTGACCACATTTGGCTCCCAGTGGGATACAAGGACACTGGTAACATTCATTTCAGAAAGCCCAACCCATGGCAGTTTATACATACAATCAACGAGATAACCCCTTTCAGCAAAACAGGGCCACACTTTCTCATAGCCTTGCCTCTCTGGTTGTTGATCCTCTACTCCCATCTCTAGTCTATACTTACGCCATGGTGACCATATTTTCTCCCACTTTTTGATGCCATTTCTTCCACCATTTGGCACCAATCGAGGTCACATTTCTCGTCACCTAAAGATGGTGGCGAGGGCGCCCCCCTCCTTGCAATGTTCCTTTTGGCGATCCCGGCTGCTAGGGCAGGCCAAATTCTCGTATATCTGGTACAGTCTGAGTCGCCTTTGATCATTAGGAGGAGCCATTTGGCGTCCACAGGGACCTGTACAGCTGAAACTCTGGACATTACATCCGTTACACCCTGCCAGTAACTGGCTATCTTCGGGCATTCCCACAGAATGTGAAAAAAGGTGCCCTCTTGCTGACAACCCTTAACGCAGAGCGCTGTGTGCGTTTTACCCCAGGTGTGTAGGTGTGTGCGCGGGTGGTATGTACGGTGAAATATTTTGAGTTGTACTAACCTAAATTGCATCCGTACTGCAATCTCTCTTGGACTCTGTAATGCCTCCTGCCAATCGTGTCGTCCATGTTCGCTAGATCATCTGTCCATGCTGCTCTAAGGGCCACTAGGGGTCTGGTATATTATTTACAAGCGCACGGTAAATTGTGGAAGTTATCGTTTCCATAATAGGGTCAAGGAGTAATCTGTCTTCCAAAGGTGAGTAATCCGGAATGGAGGTGCCATGCTGAATTTGTCGCTCCAGGGCGTGCATTAGCCTAAGATAGTGGTATTTTTGCATGTGGTGTAGAGTGTATTCCTGTTGCAAATCTTCAAAGGTGAGTGGTGTTTCTCCTCTCCACACATCGCCTAGGTGTTCAATCCCTATTACTTTCCAATTTCTGAAGCCCGCTAATGTAGCTACCTGCCTCAGGAGATCGCCCTCCCATATTGGGGTACGGCAAGTCAACTCCCTGGACCAGCCCAGTAGTTTGTTTGCCTCCCTCTAACACTCTACAACTACCCTTGTATGCGATGGACACTCCAGCCGCCTCCCTCTAGAGCACAGGAGTGAAGCATAGTGACCCCTGGGCATATCGGCTCTGTCAACCCTGTACGCTGGTTCACTCTTGTTATCATATACCCAGTCATTTATAACCAGAAGCTGGGAGTCCCAATAATAGAGCCTGATGTCCCGGACAGCTAAACCCCCATCGTATACCCCTCATTGCAACTTGGTGAGCGCGATCCTAGGTGAGCCCCCTTGCCATAGTAACAGTCTGACTTTCTGGGACATTTTTTTTTTAATTGTTGGGGGGACTCGATATGGGGTGTTCTGGAGAACATAGAGAAGGCGAGGCAGGGCCATCTTTTTGAACAGGGCCACCCTACCCATTAATGGCAACGGAGGGGCACGCCAGTGATGTACATTGGCGCAAAGGCGCTCAAACTGGGGCTCAAGGTTTTTCCACATGAACGCCTCATGATCTCTCACTATCTTTACACCCAGGTATTTAAACCCCTCCTTTACTACCGGGCTGGACATTAAGCCGGTACCATGGGCGGGGGTCCTGAAAGTGGGAATATTACCGACTTAGCCCAATTGATGCTGTATCCAAAATAGCTGCCAAAGAGCTCAAAAATGTGGAACACCCTCGCCATTGAGTAATGCGGTCTTGCCAGGTATAGGAGGATATCATCCGCATAAAGCAAGATGCGTTCCTCCCACCCTCCCAGAGCACCGATACCACAGATCATCGGATCTCTCCGAACCCAGTGTGCTAATGGTTCCAGTGCAAAGGCAAAGAGCAGCGGGGTCAGGGGGCAGCCCTGCCTGGTACCCCTACCCAACCGAAAGGATCTTGACATTACGCCATTGACTCGTACTTGGGCGCTGGGACTCTCGTATAATAGTCTTACCCACCTACTGAAGTTGGGACCAAAACCCAGTTTGCGAAGTACCATGAATAAGTAGGGCCACTCTATACTATCAAACGCCATTGAGGCGTCTAATGACATCACTGCCGTCTGCTGAGCCTCTGGACTATTGGTTAGGTGAAGCACTCCATAGAGTCTTCGTAAGTTATGGCGGGTGCTTCTGTTAGGCAGGAATCCCGATTGGTCGAGGTGTATTATCTCTGAAAAAACGGATATCAATCTGTTTGCCAATGACTCGGCACGCACCTTCGCCTCAACATTAATCAAGGAAATTGGGCGGTAGGAAGCGCACTGATCTGGCGGTTTCCCAGCCTTATACACTACTGCAATACTGGCTGCACATTGGTCTGGCGGAAAACGCCCCTTCTCCCGGGCTTCTACTAGCATGTCTAGCAACGGTGGAATTATTATTGAGGCTTGACTCTTGTAGATCTCTACAGGGGGTCCATTGGGACCAGCCGCCTTTCCAGAGTTGAGGTCTCCTAGGGCTGCGCCCAATTCTTCCTTCGTGAGGTCTGCTTCTACTGTGGCCCGTGACTCATCGGATAGCTTGGGAATTGAAAAGTTTCTTAAGAATTCCTCACAGTCGCCCTCGGTTCTAGTGCTGACCGGCGTGTATACCCCCTCAAAGTGTGCTGCAAAAGACTCTGCTTTGCCTGTGCTAGTTGTCTGTAGTTCCCCTGCCTTGTCTATCACACCCGTCACCCAGAAGCGCTCTCTATCTCGTTTCTCCAACCATGCTAGGAGGCTCGATGCTTTGTCACCCACATCACATAGCCTGTGTTGCATCGCGAGAGCATATGCTCGCGCTTCGCCGTCTGCAAGTGCTCGCAAGTCGTGTTGTTTTAGTGCGAACCTATGTCTCAGGTCTCTCGAGGTGTCTTCTGCTGCCTCCTACTCCATCTCAATTATCTCAAGCTCCAGGGATCGAACTTGGAGCGCTTCATCCTTTTTTTCCCCCTGATAAGTGCCTGTGCCTGCCCCCTTAGCACCATTTTATAGGCCTCCCACAGTAAGATGTGGTAGATTACTGAGCCTTTATTTTCTTGAAAATACAGCTCCGAGCTCTCTCGGAGCTGGTCATGAAGGTCCGGGTCCCTCAGGCGCCAGGGATCAATTCTCGGGAAAGGCTGCTCTATTTAGGATAGGTCCCTTAATGGCTACTCCCAGCGGAGAGCCGTCCGAAATTCCCCGAACCATCTGCCTTGAGTCCAAAAACTCTTCAGCCCTGTTATTCCACGTGAAGAGGTATTCAATCCTAGAGAAGGAGTTGTGTCGAGCCGAGTAGTATGTGTACTGTCTATTTGAGGGGTTATGTGCTCGCCATAGATCGATCATGCCAAGGGCCATCATGAAGTCTGCCAAGTCACGCTCTCCCTTGCCACGCACTCTGGAGCTAGATCGATCCAGCTCCGGGTTCATGACGGCATTGGTGTCTTCACCCACTAGGAGGGTGCCCAGGGGCAACTCAAGCAAGAAGGAACTAATCTTGGGTAGGGTGACCCTATGCAGCCCCGGAGGTATGTAGATTGAACTAAGCACTATCGTGCGCCCTTCCCATTTACCCACAGCTACCACCATGCATCTCGCCACGTCCACCCTCACACTAGTGATGGTCAGAGGGAGCTCTTTGCGGATCAGGATTCCTACACCTCGAGCCCCCGAGGAAAAACCAGAGTGAGCCGCTAACCTGTATTCAAATCGATCCAGTGCTTTACATTTGCTGCCTTTCAGGTGCGTCTACTGAATCAACACCACATCTGGGGAATGCCTCTTAATGTACTGAAAGACCAGGGTGCGCTTGATTTTGTTGCCTATACCGTTCACGTTCCAGGTCCACAACTGGATGTTAGTTTGTTCCCTCATGACAAGAGGTTTTAGGCTTACAATCAGTAGCCCTCTTTTCCCACCAATCCCATTTTTTGACAATTCGGTGCACGTTTTTGGCTATATTGATCGTGAGCACATATTCAAACATGAAAAATAACATTAAACAACATACCCAACACCCCCCTCCCTGCAACCCTGCTTGGTGAGTAATAACCTCCCAAACACACAGAGTACCTGTCGCCCGAACTGTGTTATAGTAAACAGTAAAGAAGGGGCAGTATGCCAGCCGCCACTGCGAAGAGCCATATTACTTCCTTAGGATACTTCTTAACCCAATAAGTGAGTTTTGGTAGCAACATAGTCCTTTTTTCCCCCTCATGTCCCTTCATCTCTGGATATGCAAGTATAGTGTGACGCCACAAGTGCCTCCGTGGATTGCGACTTCAACTGTGGGTCCCACTCTCCCCTTGCTCTCATAGGACCCACCCCTCTCCCCCAAAGCCTCAAGTCCAGGAAAATACAGCATTTAACAATAATACTTGTGGGGGACGAGGCGTCTCCTGTATCGCCCATTGTTCATTGATGCTACTACATTGATGAAGGCCCCACAGCCTCCTGAAAAATAAACTTTTGCAAAAACAATGGCAAAACAAAACAAGAATCACCAAAGGGCTGGCGGCCAATGCCAGACCTGTTGGCTTTGCCAGTGCTTGCTTACTGTACAGTCAGGCTGCCACTACTCTCCAATGAGACCGGCGACTGAAAGAAACAAGCACTGGCAAGGCCAATAGTTCTCCCCTTATGGATATATTGGCTTTGTCAATTCAGTTTTTTATGCTGTTCAGCACTTTTTGCTTATGTATCACTAAAAAAAGAAAAACCTTTGCTATGATGTGACCACTGATATCAGCTGTGTCACTCTGTAGATGTGTGCATGTGCGACAATGCATGCAAACACCTACAGAATGAGTAGGGTAACGTTTTCCTATTTTTAATTTACCAATCCAAGGTGCAGACACAACTTGGATCAGCAATTTTTAAAAAAGTACATTTTGGTTTATGGCAAAATAAAAATAAAAAATGGCATTGCCATGAAAAGGGAGGGGGGAGAACGGGTAAGATATGAGAGGAAAAGCAACACAAAATAGAGAGAGCAACATGGGGAAGAGGGAGATGCACATGATAGATAGAATAACATTGTGCAGGGCGGGAGAGTTTGGCAGGGGAGAAGCACACAAGAGAGAGTGAGCAATACATAAGGGAGGGAGGAAGACTGGGGCCCGGGAAGAAGCGCACGAGGAAGACAGCAACACTGAGCGCAGTCTGGTTTGAAGGGAGAAGCACACGAGGAAGTGCGAGGGCTGCATAGGAGGGAGAAGAGAGCATAATGAAGCACGTTGTAGATGTATTTGGCTGTGGTGAAGCACATGAAATAAAAAGCTGGAAAACACAAGCACTCTTATGGCGTGCTTAACCAAAATGAAAAAATAGTTCCCTAAAAGTGAACAGTGGAAGGATACGAGTCAGCCAATCAAAAGGATGGTAAAGAAGCTTTCCTAAGGAAAGGTGCAAAAACATCTAGAGAAAGTGGACATTGAATAAGAAGCAAGCAAATGAGAGTGACAAGAAAGTCAACCAATGGTAAGCGAGGAGTGGAGTGTAGGCCCATTGTAAGTTCACAATAGTTGTTTTGGTGGGCACCGTGCCTGGTGACTCCTTTTGATCCTGCTTCTGAGCCAATGCTAATAAACATTGGCAAGCCGGTGGTTCCGGCTTTCATCTTCAAATAAGAGCTAGACCTATTAGCTTTGCGAATACTTAATTTGTTGAGACAGAAGCATACTGTCAACATTTTCTACGAAGTACAAATACAGAATAAAATGTTGAGTGTTCAGGTCACCAAGCAGAGTAGAAACGAAAATATTTTTATAGCCCCTACAGTTGGTATGCAATTAGGTACCACCATAACGTGGAAGAAAATGACTCAGCAATAATTTGGAATAGCAATTTAATTTTTTCAGAGGCTATTGTGTTTTGCTCAGATCACACACTGCATGGAGGGAATCCCAAAGTTATAGATTTTTAATGTGGAGAAATCCCAACTTCCAAGGGTCCCAAATAAATGAAAGGAGCTCGGATTTTGGAAAAAAGTGTAATTTCTTTCAAAGCACACAGTGTGTCATGTGAGTAGCAAAATCAGTGTTTTTAAACCACATAACTGCATCCTTCACCTCTTAATGTAGTCATATTTTGGGAGAAAACCGAAATGTTAACTTTATCACTATTGCGTTTGAGAGGACACTGGAAAATATTCTATACCTCAGCGTAAACATAGTGGGTCGTTTGTCACATATGCTAATTGGAATTGTTTGCATTTTCATCGTTATGCGGCAGCCTAATGTTTATCGGGTTCTTTATTCATAAAAATGAGCTTCGAAGTGCCAGCTTTTGGTTACGCACTCGGCTTGCCCCTGTCATACACAGGCCTTTGTCCCCCACACAGCCATGTATCAGAATACAGGGTCATGCAAAGCCCCTGTTATTTGCAAGTCAATGCAACTCGCTGTGGAGCAGGCGTGAGTGGGCAGCTGTGTGCTTTTTAATCCAGGCGGATAAAGGAACGTGTCGATATAAAGCTTTCTACACACCAGGCTCCGGGCTCGTCGTGCCGCGGCAACCTCGAGTCAAGGGAGAAGGGCACTGGCTGCGTTTTTTCATATTTTTTAGTTTGATTTTTGTAAATTTGAAACGTAGACACGACACTTCAAGAATGATTTTAACCCGTTGTCTTCGGTTTCCGAGGCATAATAATACGCAACAGAGGCCTTGAGTCTGTCTGGAAATGGCCCTAGCCAGTGCTCTACGTAAGTCAGAGCCTGCCAGGGCTGAGTTGTTGTAAAGAAAAACAAGCACTGGCGAAACCAATAGGACTGGATGCATTGTACTAACTCATGTAATCATCACTAATCTCAAATGCTGGTTGTGTGCCTTCCGTCAGCAAACGCTGTGCAGCCCATTGCAACCAACCTTATTAGCTTTGCTAATATAGAGGGTGGGAGGATAGCGAAAAAGTGATTGGTTTCTGTAGAGAATGCGTCTAGGAGCTAAAGAAGGAACTTTACAAACAGTGTGATGACTGGCTGTACTTTTCTAATGGAAAATAGCCCCTCATTTATTCTAATGGAAGCACTGGTGTGGCATCTGAATATCGACTTCAAAAATATCGTTTGAACATAATATCGTGATCAAAATATCATCAATGAAAAATATCATAGGGCAAAATATTGAGCATAAGTATATCATTTAAAAAAATACACTGATGTTTAAAATATAATGAAATAAAACCAAATGTTATTTTTATTTATAGTTTTATATAAATATATGTTGAATTATTACAACAAAATGGTCGCACACTGCTGACCTACCTGCGAGTTACCCCAAAGAACTGTGGTCCCTGTAGTTAGCGTCGGCGGATACACCTATGCTCGTGTCGTGAGTGCAAGTGTGAATAGCGTTAGCCATCCCTGGACACGTGTTTCGAGGTAGTTGCCTCTCGTCAGCAGGGAGTAGGAAAGAGTGTAGGGTTGCAATGTAAGCTGCTAAAATCATTATCAGGTCTAGTACCTCTCGTAGCAACGCAGGTGCGTAACCTGAGTCCGTCGACTCCCCGGCTCAGAGAGCCACTAAATAGTTACAACAAAATGGTCGCACACTGCTGACCTACCTGCGTGTTACCCCAAAGAACTGTGGTCCCTGTAGTTAGCGTCGGCGGATACACCTATGCTCGTGTCGTGAGTGCAAGTGTGAATAGCGTTAGCCATCCCTGGACACGTGTTTCGAGGTAGTTGCCTCTCGTCAGCAGGGAGTAGGAAAGAGTGTAGGGTTGCAATGTAAGCTGCTAAAATCATTGTCAGGTCTAGTACCTCTCGTAGCAACGCAGGTGCGTAACCTGAGTCCGTCGACTCCCCGGCTCAGAGAGCCACTAAATAGTTACAACAAAATGGTCGCACACTGCTGACCTACCTGCGTGTTACCCCAAAGAACTGTGGTCCCTGTAGTTAGCATCGGCGGATACACCTATGCTCGTGTCGTGAGTGCAAGTGTGAATAGCGTTAGCCATCCCTGGACACGTGTTTTGAGGTAGTTGCCTCTCGTCAGCAGGGAGTAGGAAAGAGTGTAGGGTTGCAATGTAAGCTGCTAAAATCATTATCAGGTCTAGTACCTCTCGTAGCAACGCAGGTGCGTAACCTGAGTCCGTCGACTCCCCGGCTCAGAGAGCCACTAAATAGTTACAACAAAATGGTCGCACACTGCTGACCTACCTGCGTGTTACCCCAAAGAACTGTGGTCCCTGTAGTTAGCGTCGGCGGATACACCTATGCTCGTGTCGTGAGTGCAAGTGTGAATAGCGTTAGCCATCCCTGGACACGTGTTTCGAGGTAGTTGCCTCTCGTCAGCAGGGAGTAGGAAAGAGTGTAGGGTTGCAATGTAAGCTGCTAAAATCATTATCAGGTCTAGCACCTCTCGTAGCAACGCAGGTGCGTAACCTGAGTCCGTCGACTCCCCGGCTCAGAGAGCCACTAAATAGTTACAACAAAATGGTCGCACACTGCTGACCTACCTGCGTGTTATCCCAAAGAACTGTGGTCCCTGTAGTTAGCGTCGGCCGATACACCTATGCTCGTGTCGTGAGTGCAAGTGTGAATAGCGCTAGCCATCCCTTGACACGCACGTGTTTCGAGGTAGTTGCCTCTTGTCAGCAGGGAGTAGGAAAGAGTGTAGGGTTGCACTGTAAGCTGCTAAAATCATTATCAGGTCTAGTACCTCTCGTAGCAACGCAGGTGCGTAACCTGAGTCCGTCGATTCCCCGGCTCAGAGAGCCACTAAATAGTTACAACAAAATGGTCGCACACTGCTGACCTACCTGCGTGTTACCCCAAAGAACTGTGGTCCCTGTAGTTAGCGTCGGCGGATACACCTATGCTCGCGTCGTGAGTGCAAGTGTGAATAGCGTTAGCCATCCCTGGACACGTGTTTCGAGGTAGTTGCCTCTCGTCAGCAGGGAGTAGGAAAGAGTGTAGGGTTGCAATGTAAGCTGCTAAAATCATTATCAGGTCTAGTACCTCTCGTAGCAACGCAGGTGCGTAACCTGAGTCCGTCGACTCCCCGGCTCAGAGAGCCACTAAATAGTTACAACAAAATGGTCGCACACTGCTGACCTACCTGCGTGTTACCCCAAAGAACTGTGGTCCCTGTAGTTAGCGTCGGCGGATACACCTATGCTCGTGTCGTGAGTGCAAGTGTGAATAGCGTTAGCCATCCCTGGACACGTGTTTCGAGGTAGTTGCCTCTCGTCAGCAGGGAGTAGGAAAGAGTGCAGGGTTCCAATGTAAGCTGCTAAAATCATTATCAGGTCTAGTACCTCTCGTAGCAACGCAGGTGCGTAACCTGAGTCCGTCGACTCCCCGGCTCAGAGAGCCACTAAATAGTTACAACAAAATGGTTGCACACTGCTGACCTACCTGCGTGTTACCCCAAAGAACTGTGGTCCCTGTAGTTAGCGTCGGCGGATACACCTATGCTCGTGTCGTGAGTGCAAGTGTGAATAGCATTAGCCATCCCTGGACACGTGTTTCGAGGTAGTTGCCTCTCGTCAGAAGGGAGTAGGAAAGAGTGTACGGTTGCAATGTAAGCTGCTAAAATCATTATCAGGTCTAGTACCTCTCGTAGCAACAGAGGTGCGTAACCTGAGTCCGTCGACTCCCCGGCTCAGAGAGCCACTAAATAGTTACAACAAAATGGTCGCACACTGCTGACCTACCTGCGTGTTACCCCAAATAACTGTGGTCCCTGTAGTTAGCGTCGGCGGATACACCTATGCTCGTGTCGTGAGTGCAAGTGTGAATAGCGTTAGCCATCCCTGGACACGTGTTTCGAGGTAGTTGCCTCTCGTCAGCAGGGAGTAGGAAAGAGTGTAGGGTTGCAATGTAAGCTGCTAAAATCATTATCAGGTCTAGTACCTCTCGTAGCAACGCAGGTGCGTAACCTGAGTCCGTCGACTCCCCGGCTCAGAGAGCCACTAAATAGTTACAACAAAATGGTCGCACACTGCTGACCTACCTGCGTGTTACCCCAAAGAACTGTGGTCCCTGTAGTTAGCGTCGGCGGATACACCTATGCTCGTGTCGTGAGTGCAAGTGTGAATAGCGTTAGCCATCCCTGGACACGTGTTTCGAGGTAGTTGCCTCTCGTCAGCAGGGAGTAGGAAAGAGTGTAGGGTTGCAATGTAAGCTGCTAAAATCATTATCAGGTCTAGTACCTCTCGTAGCAACGCAGGTGCGTAACCTGAGTCCGTCGACTCCCCGGCTCAGAGAGCCACTAAATAGTTACAACAAAATGGTCGCACACTGCTGACCTACCTGCGTGTTATCCCAAAGAACTGTGGTCCCTGTAGTTAGCGTCGGCGGATACACCTATGCTCGTGTCGTGAGTGCAAGTGTGAATAGCGCTAGCCATCCCTGGACACGTGTTTCGAGGTAGTTGCCTCTCGTCAGCAGGGAGTAGGAAAGAGTGTAGGGTTGCAATGTAAGCTGCTAAAATCATTATCAGGTCTAGTACCTCTCGTAGCAACCCAGGTGCGTAACCTGAGTCCGTCGACTCCCCGGCTCAGAGAGCCACTAAATAGTTACAACAAAATGGTCGCACACTGCTGACCTACCTGCGTGTTACCCCAAAGAACTGTGGTCCCTGTAGTTAGCGTCGGCGGATACACCTATGCTCGTGTCGTGAGTGCAAGTGTGAATAGCGTTAGCCATCCCTGGACACGTGTTTCGAGGTAGTTGCCTCTCGTCAGCAGGGAGTAGGAAAGAGTGCAGGGTTCCAATGTAAGCTGCTAAAATCATTATCAGGTCTAGTACCTCTCGTAGCAACGCAGGTGCGTAACCTGAGTCCGTCGACTCCCCGGCTCAGAGAGCCACTAAATAGTTACAACAAAATGGTCGCACACTTCTGACCTACCTGCGTGTTACCCCAAAGAACTGTGGTCCCTGTAGTTAGCGTCGGCGGATACACCTATGCTCGTGTCGTGAGTGCAAGTGTGAATAGCGCTAGCCATCCCTGGACACGTGTTTTGAGGTAGTTGCCTCTCGTCAGCAGGGAGTAGGAAAGAGTGTATGGTTGCAATGTAAGCTGCTAAAATCATTATCAGGTCTAGTACCTCTCGTAGCAACGCAGGTGCGTAACCTGAGTCCATCGACTCCCCGGCTCAGAGAGCCACTAAATAGTTACAACAAAATGGTCGCACACTGCTGACCTACCTGCGTGTTACCCCAAAGAACTGTGGTCCCTGTAGTTAGCGTAGGCGGATACACCTATGCTTGTGTCGTGAGTGCAAGTGTGAATAGCGCTAGCCATCCCTGGACACGTGTTTTGAGGTAGTTGCCTCTCGTCAGCAGGGAGTAGGAAAGAGTGTAGGGTTGCAATGTAAGCTGCTAAAATCATTATCAGGTCTAGTACCTCTCGTAGCAACGCAGGTGCGTAACCTGAGTCCGTCGACTCCCCGGCTCAGAGAGCCACTAAATAGTTACAACAAAATGGTCGCACACTGCTGACCTACCTGCGTGTTACCCCAAAGAACTGTGGTCCCTGTAGTTAGCGTCGGCGGATACACCTATGCTCGTGTCGTGAGTGCAAGTGTGAATAGCGTTAGCCATCCCTGGACACGTGTTTCGAGGTAGTTGCCTCTCGTCAGCAGGGAGTAGGAAAGAGTGTAGGGTTGCAATGTAAGCTGCTAAAATCATTATCAGGTCTAGTACCTCTTGTAGCAACGCAGGTGCATAACCTGAGTCCGTCGACTCCCCGGCTCAGAGAGCCACTAAATAGTTACAACAAAATGGTCGCACACTGCTGACCTACCTGCGTGTTACCCCAAAGAACTGTGGTCCCTGTAGTTAGCATTGGCGTGTACACCTATGCTCGTGTCGTGAGTGCAAGTGTGAATAGCGTTAGCCATCCCTGGACACGTGTTTCGAGGTAGTTGCCTCTCGTCAGCAGGGAGTAGGAAAGAGTGTAGGGTTGCAATGTAAGCTGCTAAAATCATTATCAGGTCTAGTACCTCTCGTAGCAACGCAGGTGCATAACCTGAGTCCGTCGACTCCCCGGCTCAGAGAGCCACTAAATAGTTACAACAAAATGGTCGCACACTTCTGACCTACCTGCGTGTTACCCCAAAGAACTGTGGTCCCTGTAGTTAGCGTCGGCGGGTACACCTATGCTCGTGTCGTGAGTGCAAGTGTGAATAGCGTTAGCCATCCCTGGACACGTGTTTTGAGGTAGTTGCCTCTCGTCAGCAGGGAGTAGGAAAGAGTGTAGGGTTGCAATGTAAGCTGCTAAATTCATTATCAGGTCTAGTACCTCTCGTAGCAACGCAGGTGCGTAACCTGAGTCCGTCGACTCCCCGGCTCAGAGAGCCACTAAATAGTTACAACAAAATGGTCGCACACTGCTGACCTACCTGCGTGTTACCCCAAAGAACTGTGGTCCCTGTAGTTAGCGTCGGCGGATACACCTATGCTTGTGTCGTGAGTGCAAGTGTGAATAGCGCTAGCCATCCCTGGACACGTGTTTTGAGGTAGTTGCCTCTCGTCAGCAGGGAGTAGGAAAGAGTGTAGGGTTGCAATGTAAGCTGCTAAAATCATTATCAGGTCTAGTACCTCTCGTAGCAACGCATGTGCGTAACCTGAGTCCGTCGACTCCCCGGCTCAGAGAGCCACTAAATAGTTACAACAAAATGGTCGCACACTGCTGACCTACCTGCGTGTTACCCCAAAGAACTGTGGTCCCTGTAGTTAGCGTCGGCGGATACACCTATGCTCGTGTCGTGAGTGCAAGTGTGAATAGCGTTAGCCATCCCTGGACACGTGTTTCGAGGTAGTTGCCTCTCGTCAGCAGGGAGTAGGAAAGAGTGTAGGGTTGCAATGTAAGCTGCTAAAATCATTATCAGGTCTAGTACCTCTTGTAGCAACGCAGGTGCATAACCTGAGTCCGTCGACTCCCCGGCTCAGAGAGCCACTAAATAGTTACAACAAAATGGTCGCACACTGCTGACCTACCTGCGTGTTACCCCAAAGAACTGTGGTCCCTGTAGTTAGCATTGGCGTACACACCTATGCTCGTGTCGTGAGTGCAAGTGTGAATAGCGTTAGCCATCCCTGGACACGTGTTTCGAGGTAGTTGCCTCTCGTCAGCAGGGAGTAGGAAAGAGTGTAGGGTTGCAATGTAAGCTGCTAAAATCATTATCAGGTCTAGTACCTCTCGTAGCAACGCAGGTGCATAACCTGAGTCCGTCGACTCCCCGGCTCAGAGAGCCACTAAATAGTTACAACAAAATGGTCGCACACTTCTGACCTACCTGCGTGTTACCCCAAAGAACTGTGGTCCCTGTAGTTAGCGTCGGCGGGTACACCTATGCTCGTGTCGTGAGTGCAAGTGTGAATAGCGTTAGCCATCCCTGGACACGTGTTTTGAGGTAGTTGCCTCTCGTCAGCAGGGAGTAGGAAAGAGTGTAGGGTTGCAATGTAAGCTGCTAAAATCATTATCAGGTCTAGTACCTCTCGTAGCAACGCAGGTGCGTAACCTGAGTCCGTCGACTCCCCGGCTCAGAGAGCCACTAAATAGTTACAACAAAATGGTCGCACACTGCTGACCTACCTGCGTGTTACCCCAAAGAACTGTGGTCCCTGTAGTTAGCGTCGGCGGATACACCTATGCTTGTGTCGTGAGTGCAAGTGTGAATAGCGCTAGCCATCCCTGGACACGTGTTTTGAGGTAGTTGCCTCTCGTCAGCAGGGAGTAGGAAAGAGTGTAGGGTTGCAATGTAAGCTGCTAAAATCATTATCAGGTCTAGTACCTCTCGTAGCAACGCATGTGCGTAACCTGAGTCCGTCGACTCCCCGGCTCAGAGAGCCACTAAATAGTTACAACAAAATGGTCGCACACTGCTGACCTACCTGCGTGTTACCCCAAAGAACTGTGGTCCCTGTAGTTAGCGTCGGCGGATACACCTATGCTCGTGTCGTGAGTGCAAGTGTGAATAGCGTTAGCCATCCCTGGACACGTGTTTCGAGGTAGTTGCCTCTCGTCAGCAGGGAGTAGGAAAGAGTGTAGGGTTGCAATGTAAGCTGCTAAAATCATTATCAGGTCTAGTACCTCTTGTAGCAACGCAGGTGCATAACCTGAGTCCGTCGACTCCCCGGCTCAGAGAGCCACTAAATAGTTACAACAAAATGGTCGCACACTGCTGACCTACCTGCGTGTTACCCCAAAGAACTGTGGTCCCTGTAGTTAGCATCGGCGTGTACACCTATGCTCGTGTCGTGAGTGCAAGTGTGAATAGCGTTAGCCATCCCTGGACACGTGTTTCGAGGTAGTTGCCTCTCATCAGCAGGGAGTAGGAAAGAGTGTAGGGTTGCAATGTAAGCTGCTAAAATCATTATCAGGTCTAGTACCTCTCGTAGCAACGCAGGTGCATAACCTGAGTCCGTCGACTCCCCGGCTCAGAGAGCCACTAAATAGTTACAACAAAATGGTCGCACACTGCTGACCTACCTGCGTGTTACCCCAAAGAACTGTGGTCCCTGTAGTTAGCGTCGGCGGGTACACCTATGCTCGTGTCGTGAGTGCAAGTGTGAATAGCGTTAGCCATCCCTGGACACGTGTTTCGAGGTAGTTGCCTCTCGTCAGCAGGGAGTAGGAAAGAGTGTAGGGTTGCAATGTAAGCTGCTAAAATCATTATCAGGTCTAGTACCTCTCGTAGCAACGCAGTTGCGTAACCTGAGTCCGTCGACTCCCCGGCTCAGAGAGCCACTAAATAGTTACAACAAAATGGTCGCACACTGCTGACCTACCTGCGTGTTACCTCAAAGAACTGTGGTCCCTGTAGTTAGCGTCGGCGGATACACCTATGCTCGTGTCGTGAGTGCAAGTGTGAATAACGCTAGCCATCCCTGGACACGTGTTTTGAGGTAGTTGCCTCTCGTCAGCAGGGAGTAGGAAAGAGTGTAGGGTTGCAATGTAAGCTGCTAAAATCATTATCAGGTCTAGTACCTCTCGTAGCAACGCAGGTGCGTAACCTGAGTCCGTCGACTCCCCGGCTCAGAGAGCCACTAAATAGTTACAACAAAATGGTCGCACACTGCTGACCTACCTGCGTGTTACCCCAAAGAACTGTGGTCCCTGTAGTTAGCGTCGGCGGATACACCTATGCTCGTGTCGTGAGTGCAAGTGTGAATAGCGTTAGCCATCCCTGGACACGTGTTTCGAGGTAGTTGCCTCTCGTCAGCAGGGAGTAGGAAAGAGTGTAGGGTTGCAATGTAAGCTGCTAAAATCATTATCAGGTCTAGTACCTCTCGTAGCAACGCAGGTGCATAACCTGAGTCCGTCGACTCCCCGGCTCAGAGAGCCACTAAATAGTTACAACAAAATGGTCGCACACTGCTGACCTACCTGCGTGTTACCCCAAAGAACTGTGGTCCCTGTAGTTAGCGTCGGCGGGTACACCTATGCTCGTGTCGTGAGTGCAAGTGTGAATAGCGTTAGCCATCCCTGGACACGTGTTTCGAGGTAGTTGCCTCTCGTCAGCAGGGAGTAGGAAAGAGTGTAGGGTTGCAATGTAAGCTGCTAAAATCATTATCAGGTCTAGTACCTCTCGTAGCAACGCAGGTGCGTAACCTGAGTCCGTCGACTCCCCGGCTCAGAGAGCCACTAAATAGTTACAACAAAATGGTCGCACACTGCTGACCTACCTGCGTGTTACCCCAAAGAACTGTGGTCCCTGTAGTTAGCGTCGGCGGATACACCTATGCTCGTGTCGTGAGTGCAAGTGTGAATAGCGTTAGCCATCCCTGGACACGTGTTTCGAGGTAGTTGCCTCTCGTCAGCAGGGAGTAGGAAAGAGTGTAGGGTTGCAATGTAAGCTGCTAAAATCATTATCAGGTCTAGTACCTCTCGTAGCAACGCAGGTGCGTAACCTGAGTCCGTCGACTCCCCGGCTCAGAGAGCCACTAAATAGTTACAACAAAATGGTCGCACACTGCTGACCTACCTGCGTGTTACCCCAAAGAACTGTGGTCCCTGTAGTTAGCGTCGGCGGGTACACCTATGCTCGTGTCGTGAGTGCAAGTGTGAATAGCGTTAGCCATCCCTGGACACGTGTTTCGAGGTAGTTGCCTCTCGTCAGCAGGGAGTAGGAAAGAGTGTAGGGTTGCAATGTAAGCTGCTAAAATCATTATTAGGTCTAGTACCTCTCGTAGCAACGCAGGTGCGTAACCTGAGTCCGTCGACTCCCCGGCTCAGAGAGCCACTAAATAGTTACAACAAAATGGTCGCACACTGCTGACCTACCTGCGTGTTACCCCAAAGAACTGTGGTCCCTGTAGTTAGCGTCGGCGGATACACCTATGCTCGTGTCGTGAGTGCAAGTGTGAATAGCGTTAGCCATCCCTGGACACGTGTTTCGAGGTAGTTGCGTCTCGTCAGCAGGAAGTAGGAAAGAGTGTAGGGTTGCAATGTAAGCTGCTAAAATCATTATCAGGTCTAGTACCTCTCGTAGCAACGCAGGTGCGTAACCTGAGTCCGTCGACTCCCCGGCTCAGAGAGCCACTAAATAGTTACAACAAAATGGTCGCACACTGCTGACCTACCTGCGTGTTACCCCAAAGAACTGTGGTCCCTGTAGTTAGCATCGGCGGATACACCTATGATCGTGTCGTGAGTGCAAGTGTGAATAGCGTTAGCCATCGCTGGACACGTGTTTTGAGGTAGTTGCCTCTCGTCAGCAGGGAGTAGGAAAGAGTGTAGGGTTGCAATGTAAGCTGCTAAAATCATTATCAGGTCTAGTACCTCTCGTAGCAACGCAGGTGCGTAACCTGAGTCCGTCGACTCCCCGGCTCAGAGAGCCACTAAATAGTTACAACAAAATGGTCGCACACTGCTGACCTACCTGCGTGTTACCCCAAAGAACTGTGGTCCCTGTAGTTAGCGTCGGCGGATACACCTATGCTCGTGTCGTGAGTGCAAGTGTGAATAGCGTTAGCCATCCCTGGACACGTGTTTCGAGGTAGTTGCCTCTCGTCAGCAGGGAGTAGGAAAGAGTGTAGGGTTGCAATGTAAGCTGCTAAAATCATTATCAGGTCTAGTACCTCTCGTAGCAACGCAGGTGCGTAACCTGAGTCCGTCGACTCCCCGGCTCAGAAAGCCACTAAATAGTTACAACAAAATGGTCGCACACTGCTGACCTACCTGCGTGTTATCCCAAAGAACTGTGGTCCCTGTAGTTAGCGTCGGCGGATACACCTATGCTCGTGTCGTGAGTGCAAGTGTGAATAGCGTTAGCCATCCCTGGACACGTGTTTCGAGGTAGTTGCCTCTCGTCAGCAGGGAGTAGGAAAGAGTGTAGGGTTGCAATGTAAGCTGCTAAAATCATTATCAGGTCTAGTACCTCTCGTAGCAACGCAGGTGCATAACCTGAGTCCGTCGACTCCCCGGCTCAGAGAGCCACTAAATAGTTACAACAAAATGGTCGCACACTGCTGACCTACCTGCGTGTTACCCCAAAGAACTGTGGTCCCTGTAGTTAGCGTCGGCGGGTACACCTATGCTCGTGTCGTGAGTGCAAGTGTGAATAGCGTTAGCCATCCCTGGACACGTGTTTCGAGGTAGTTGCCTCTCGTCAGCAGGGAGTAGGAAAGAGTGTAGGGTTGCAATGTAAGCTGCTAAAATCATTATCAGGTCTAGTACCTCTCGTAGCAACGCAGTTGCGTAACCTGAGTCCGTCGACTCCCCGGCTCAGAGAGCCACTAAATAGTTACAACAAAATGGTCGCACACTGCTGACCTACCTGCGTGTTACCTCAAAGAACTGTGGTCCCTGTAGTTAGCGTCGGCGGATACACCTATGCTCGTGTCGTGAGTGCAAGTGTGAATAACGCTAGCCATCCCTGGACACGTGTTTTGAGGTAGTTGCCTCTCGTCAGCAGGGAGTAGGAAAGAGTGTAGGGTTGCAATGTAAGCTGCTAAAATCATTATCAGGTCTAGTACCTCTCGTAGCAACGCAGGTGCGTAACCTGAGTCCGTCGACTCCCCGGCTCAGAGAGCCACTAAATAGTTACAACAAAATGGTCGCACACTGCTGACCTACCTGCGTGTTACCCCAAAGAACTGTGGTCCCTGTAGTTAGCGTCGGCGGATACACCTATGCTCGTGTCGTGAGTGCAAGTGTGAATAGCGTTAGCCATCCCTGGACACGTGTTTCGAGGTAGTTGCCTCTCGTCAGCAGGGAGTAGGAAAGAGTGTAGGGTTGCAATGTAAGCTGCTAAAATCATTATCAGGTCTAGTACCTCTCGTAGCAACGCAGGTGCGTAACCTGAGTCCGTCGACTCCCCGGCTCAGAGAGCCACTAAATAGTTACAACAAAATGGTCGCACACTGCTGACCTACCTGCGTGTTACCCCAAAGAACTGTGGTCCCTGTAGTTAGCGTCGGCGGGTACACCTATGCTCGTGTCGTGAGTGCAAGTGTGAATAGCGTTAGCCATCCCTGGACACGTGTTTCGAGGTAGTTGCCTCTCGTCAGCAGGGAGTAGGAAAGAGTGTAGGGTTGCAATGTAAGCTGCTAAAATCATTATTAGGTCTAGTACCTCTCGTAGCAACGCAGGTGCGTAACCTGAGTCCGTCGACTCCCCGGCTCAGAGAGCCACTAAATAGTTACAACAAAATGGTCGCACACTGCTGACCTACCTGCGTGTTACCCCAAAGAACTGTGGTCCCTGTAGTTAGCGTCGGCGGATACACCTATGCTCGTGTCGTGAGTGCAAGTGTGAATAGCGTTAGCCATCCCTGGACACGTGTTTCGAGGTAGTTGCGTCTCGTCAGCAGGAAGTAGGAAAGAGTGTAGGGTTGCAATGTAAGCTGCTAAAATCATTATCAGGTCTAGTACCTCTCGTAGCAACGCAGGTGCGTAACCTGAGTCCGTCGACTCCCCGGCTCAGAGAGCCACTAAATAGTTACAACAAAATGGTCGCACACTGCTGACCTACCTGCGTGTTACCCCAAAGAACTGTGGTCCCTGTAGTTAGCATCGGCGGATACACCTATGATCGTGTTGTGAGTGCAAGTGTGAATAGCGTTAGCCATCGCTGGACACGTGTTTTGAGGTAGTTGCCTCTCGTCAGCAGGGAGTAGGAAAGAGTGTAGGGTTGCAATGTAAGCTGCTAAAATCATTATCAGGTCTAGTACCTCTCGTAGCAACGCAGGTGCGTAACCTGAGTCCGTCGACTCCCCGGCTCAGAGAGCCACTAAATAGTTACAACAAAATGGTCGCACACTGCTGACCTACCTGCGTGTTACCCCAAAGAACTGTGGTCCCTGTAGTTAGCGTCGGCGGATACACCTATGCTCGTGTCGTGAGTGCAAGTGTGAATAGCGTTAGCCATCCCTGGACACGTGTTTCGAGGTAGTTGCCTCTCGTCAGCAGGGAGTAGGAAAGAGTGTAGGGTTGCAATGTAAGCTGCTAAAATCATTATCAGGTCTAGTACCTCTCGTAGCAACGCAGGTGCGTAACCTGAGTCCGTCGACTCCCCGGCTCAGAAAGCCACTAAATAGTTACAACAAAATGGTCGCACACTGCTGACCTACCTGCGTGTTATCCCAAAGAACTGTGGTCCCTGTAGTTAGCGTCGGCGGATACACCTATGCTCGTGTCGTGAGTGCAAGTGTGAATAGCGTTAGCCATCCCTGGACACGTGTTTCGAGGTAGTTGCCTCTCGTCAGCAGGGAGTAGGAAAGAGTGTAGGGTTGCAATGTAAGCTGCTAAAATCATTATCAGGTCTAGTACCTCTCGTAGCAACGCAGGTGCGTAACCTGAGTCCGTCGACTCCCCGGCTCAGAGAGCCACTAAATAGTTACAACAAAATGGTCGCACACTGCTGACCTACCTGCGTGTTACCCCAAAGAACTGTGGTCCCTGTAGTTAGCGTCGGCGGATACACCTATGCTCGTGTCGTGAGTGCAAGTGTGAATAGCGTTAGCCATCCCTGGACACGTGTTTCGAGGTAGTTGCCTCTCGTCAGCAGGGAGAAGGAAAGAGTGTAGGGTTGCAATGTAAGCTGCTAAAATCATTATCAGGTCTAGTACCTCTCGTAGCAACGCAGGTGCGTAACCTGAGTCCGTCGACTCCCCGGCTCAGACAGCCACTAAATAGTTACAACAAAATGGTCGCACACTGCTGACCTACCTGCGTGTTACCCCAAAGAACTGTGGTCCCTGTAGTTAGCGTCGGCGGATACACCTATGCTCGTGTCGTGAGTGCAAGTGTGAATAGCGTTAGCCATCCCTGGACACGTGTTTCGAGGTAGTTGCCTCTCGTCAGCAGGGAGTTGGAAAGAGTGCAGGGTTCCAATGTAAGCTGCTAAAATCATTATCAGGTCTAGTACCTCTCGTAGCAACGCAGGTGCGTAACCTGAGTCCGTCGACTCCCCGGCTCAGAGAGCCACTAAATAGTTACAACAAAATGGTCGCACACTGCTGACCTACCTGCGTGTTACCCCAAAGAACTGTGGTCCCTGTAGTTAGCGTCGGCGGATACACCTATGCTCGTGTCGTGAGTGCAAGTGTGAATAGCGTTAGCCATCCCTGGACACGTGTTTCGAGGTAGTTGCCTCTCGTCAGCAGGGAGTAAGAAAGAGTGTACGGTTGCAATGTAAGCTGCTAAAATCATTATCAGGTCTAGTACCTCTCGTAGCAACGCAGGTGCGCAACCTGAGTCCGTCGACTCCCCGGCTCAGAGAGCCACTAAATAGTTACAACAAAATGGTTGCACACTGCTGACCTACCTGCGTGTTACCCCAAAGAACTGTGGTCCCTGTAGTTAGCGTCGGCGGATACACCTATGCTCGTGTCGTGAGTGCAAGTGTGAATAGCGTTAGCCATCCCTGGACACGTGTTTCGAGGTAGTTGCCTCTCGTCAGCAGGGAGTAGGAAAGAGTGTAGGGTTGCAATGTAAGCTGCTAAAATCATTATCAGGTCTAGTACCTCTCGTAGCAACGCAGGTGCGTAACCTGAGTCCGTCGACTCCCCGGCTCAGAGAGCCACTAAATAGTTACAACAAAATGGTCGCACACTGCTGACCTACCTGCGTGTTACCCCAAAGAACTGTGGTCCCTGTAGTTAGCATCGGCGGATACACCTATGATCGTGTCGTGAGTGCAAGTGTGAATAGCGTTAGCCATCCCTGGACACGTGTTTTGAGGTAGTTGCCTCTCGTCAGCAGGGAGTAGGAAAGAGTGTAGGGTTGCAATGTAAGCTGCTAAAATCATTATCAGGTCTAGTACCTCTCGTAGCAACGCAGGTGCGTAACCTGAGTCCGTCGACTCCCCGGCTCAGAGAGCCACTAAATAGTTACAACAAAATGGTCGCACACTGCTGACCTACCTGCGTGTTACCCCAAAGAACTGTGGTCCCTGTAGTTAGCGTCGGCGGATACACCTATGCTCGTGTCGTGAGTGCAAGTGTGAATAGCGTTAGCCATCCCTGGACACGTGTTTCGAGGTAGTTGCCTCTCGTCAGCAGGGAGTAGGAAAGAGTGTAGGGTTGCAATGTAAGCTGCTAAAATCATTATCAGGTCTAGTACCTCTCGTAGCAACGCAGGTGCGTAACCTGAGTCCGTCGACTCCCCGGCTCAGAGAGCCACTAAATAGTTACAACAAAATGGTCGCACACTGCTGACCTACCTGCGTGTTACCCCAAAGAACTGTGGTCCCTGTAGTTAGCGTCGGCGGGTACACCTATGCTCGTGTCGTGAGTGCAAGTGTGAATAGCGTTAGCCATCCCTGGACACGTGTTTCGAGGTAGTTGCCTCTCGTCAGCAGGGAGTAGGAAAGAGTGTAGGGTTGCAATGTAAGCTGCTAAAATCATTATTAGGTCTAGTACCTCTCGTAGCAACGCAGGTGCGTAACCCGAGTCCGTCGACTCCCCGGCTCAGAGAGCCACTAAATAGTTACAACAAAATGGTTGCACACTGCTGACCTACCTGCGTGTTACCCCAAAGAACTGTGGTCCCTGTAGTTAGCGTCGGCAGATACACCTATGCTCGTGTCGTGAGTGCAAGTGTGAATAGCGTTAGCCATCCCTGGACACGTGTTTCGAGGTAGTTGCCTCTCGTCAGCAGGAAGTAGGAAAGAGTGTAGGGTTGCAATGTAAGCTGCTAAAATCATTATCAGGTCTAGTACCTCTCGTAGCAACCCAGGTGCGTAACCTGAGTCCGTCGACTCCCCGGCTCAGAGAGCCACTAAATAGTTACAACAAAATGGTCGCACACTGCTGACCTACCTGCGTGTTACCCCAAAGAACTGTGGTCCCTGTAGTTAGCGTCGGCGGATACACCTATGCTCGTGTCGTGAGTGCAAGTGTGAATAGCGTTAGCCATCCCTGGACACGTGTTTCGAGGTAGTTGCCTCTCGTCAGCAGGGAGTAGGAAAGAGTGCAGGGTTCCAATGTAAGCTGCTAAAATCATTATCAGGTCTAGTACCTCTCGTAGCAACGCAGGTGCGTAACCTGAGTCCGTCGACTCCCCGGCTCAGAGAGCCACTAAATAGTTACAACAAAATGGTCGCACACTTCTGACCTACCTGCGTGTTACCCCAAAGAACTGTGGTCCCTGTAGTTAGCGTCGGCGGATACACCTATGCTCGTGTCGTGAGTGCAAGTGTGAATAGCGCTAGCCATCCCTGGACACGTGTTTTGAGGTAGTTGCCTCTCGTCAGCAGGGAGTAGGAAAGAGTGTATGGTTGCAATGTAAGCTGCTAAAATCATTATCAGGTCTAGTACCTCTCGTAGCAACGCAGGTGCGTAACCTGAGTCCATCGACTCCCCGGCTCAGAGAGCCACTAAATAGTTACAACAAAATGGTCGCACACTGCTGACCTACCTGCGTGTTACCCCAAAGAACTGTGGTCCCTGTAGTTAGCGTAGGCGGATACACCTATGCTTGTGTCGTGAGTGCAAGTGTGAATAGCGCTAGCCATCCCTGGACACGTGTTTTGAGGTAGTTGCCTCTCGTCAGCAGGGAGTAGGAAAGAGTGTAGGGTTGCAATGTAAGCTGCTAAAATCATTATCAGGTCTAGTACCTCTCGTAGCAACGCAGGTGCGTAACCTGAGTCCGTCGACTCCCCGGCTCAGAGAGCCACTAAATAGTTACAACAAAATGGTCGCACACTGCTGACCTACCTGCGTGTTACCCCAAAGAACTGTGGTCCCTGTAGTTAGCGTCGGCGGATACACCTATGCTCGTGTCGTGAGTGCAAGTGTGAATAGCGTTAGCCATCCCTGGACACGTGTTTCGAGGTAGTTGCCTCTCGTCAGCAGGGAGTAGGAAAGAGTGTAGGGTTGCAATGTAAGCTGCTAAAATCATTATCAGGTCTAGTACCTCTTGTAGCAACGCAGGTGCATAACCTGAGTCCGTCGACTCCCCGGCTCAGAGAGCCACTAAATAGTTACAACAAAATGGTCGCACACTGCTGACCTACCTGCGTGTTACCCCAAAGAACTGTGGTCCCTGTAGTTAGCATTGGCGTGTACACCTATGCTCGTGTCGTGAGTGCAAGTGTGAATAGCGTTAGCCATCCCTGGACACGTGTTTCGAGGTAGTTGCCTCTCGTCAGCAGGGAGTAGGAAAGAGTGTAGGGTTGCAATGTAAGCTGCTAAAATCATTATCAGGTCTAGTACCTCTCGTAGCAACGCAGGTGCATAACCTGAGTCCGTCGACTCCCCGGCTCAGAGAGCCACTAAATAGTTACAACAAAATGGTCGCACACTTCTGACCTACCTGCGTGTTACCCCAAAGAACTGTGGTCCCTGTAGTTAGCGTCGGCGGGTACACCTATGCTCGTGTCGTGAGTGCAAGTGTGAATAGCGTTAGCCATCCCTGGACACGTGTTTTGAGGTAGTTGCCTCTCGTCAGCAGGGAGTAGGAAAGAGTGTAGGGTTGCAATGTAAGCTGCTAAATTCATTATCAGGTCTAGTACCTCTCGTAGCAACGCAGGTGCGTAACCTGAGTCCGTCGACTCCCCGGCTCAGAGAGCCACTAAATAGTTACAACAAAATGGTCGCACACTGCTGACCAACCTGCGTGTTACCCCAAAGAACTGTGGTCCCTGTAGTTAGCGTCGGCGGATACACCTATGCTTGTGTCGTGAGTGCAAGTGTGAATAGCGCTAGCCATCCCTGGACACGTGTTTTGAGGTAGTTGCCTCTCGTCAGCAGGGAGTAGGAAAGAGTGTAGGGTTGCAATGTAAGCTGCTAAAATCATTATCAGGTCTAGTACCTCTCGTAGCAACGCATGTGCGTAACCTGAGTCCGTCGACTCCCCGGCTCAGAGAGCCACTAAATAGTTACAACAAAATGGTCGCACACTGCTGACCTACCTGCGTGTTACCCCAAAGAACTGTGGTCCCTGTAGTTAGCGTCGGCGGATACACCTATGCTCGTGTCGTGAGTGCAAGTGTGAATAGCGTTAGCCATCCCTGGACACGTGTTTCGAGGTAGTTGCCTCTCGTCAGCAGGGAGTAGGAAAGAGTGTAGGGTTGCAATGTAAGCTGCTAAAATCATTATCAGGTCTAGTACCTCTTGTAGCAACGCAGGTGCATAACCTGAGTCCGTCGACTCCCCGGCTCAGAGAGCCACTAAATAGTTACAACAAAATGGTCGCACACTGCTGACCTACCTGCGTGTTACCCCAAAGAACTGTGGTCCCTGTAGTTAGCATTGGCGTGCACACCTATGCTCGTGTCGTGAGTGCAAGTGTGAATAGCGTTAGCCATCCCTGGACACGTGTTTCGAGGTAGTTGCCTCTCGTCAGCAGGGAGTAGGAAAGAGTGTAGGGTTGCAATGTAAGCTGCTAAAATCATTATCAGGTCTAGTACCTCTCGTAGCAACGCAGGTGCATAACCTGAGTCCGTCGACTCCCCGGCTCAGAGAGCCACTAAATAGTTACAACAAAATGGTCGCACACTTCTGACCTACCTGCGTGTTACCCCAAAGAACTGTGGTCCCTGTAGTTAGCGTCGGCGGGTACACCTATGCTCGTGTCGTGAGTGCAAGTGTGAATAGCGTTAGCCATCCCTGGACACGTGTTTTGAGGTAGTTGCCTCTCGTCAGCAGGGAGTAGGAAAGAGTGTAGGGTTGCAATGTAAGCTGCTAAAATCATTATCAGGTCTAGTACCTCTCGTAGCAACGCAGGTGCGTAACCTGAGTCCGTCGACTCCCCGGCTCAGAGAGCCACTAAATAGTTACAACAAAATGGTCGCACACTGCTGACCTACCTGCGTGTTACCCCAAAGAACTGTGGTCCCTGTAGTTAGCGTCGGCGGATACACCTATGCTTGTGTCGTGAGTGCAAGTGTGAATAGCGCTAGCCATCCCTGGACACGTGTTTTGAGGTAGTTGCCTCTCGTCAGCAGGGAGTAGGAAAGAGTGTAGGGTTGCAATGTAAGCTGCTAAAATCATTATCAGGTCTAGTACCTCTCGTAGCAACGCATGTGCGTAACCTGAGTCCGTCGACTCCCCGGCTCAGAGAGCCACTAAATAGTTACAACAAAATGGTCGCACACTGCTGACCTACCTGCGTGTTACCCCAAAGAACTGTGGTCCCTGTAGTTAGCGTCGGCGGATACACCTATGCTCGTGTCGTGAGTGCAAGTGTGAATAGCGTTAGCCATCCCTGGACACGTGTTTCGAGGTAGTTGCCTCTCGTCAGCAGGGAGTAGGAAAGAGTGTAGGGTTGCAATGTAAGCTGCTAAAATCATTATCAGGTCTAGTACCTCTTGTAGCAACGCAGGTGCATAACCTGAGTCCGTCGACTCCCCGGCTCAGAGAGCCACTAAATAGTTACAACAAAATGGTCGCACACTGCTGACCTACATGCGTGTTACCCCAAAGAACTGTGGTCCCTGTAGTTAGCATCGGCGTGTACACCTATGCTCGTGTCGTGAGTGCAAGTGTGAATAGCGTTAGCCATCCCTGGACACGTGTTTCGAGGTAGTTGCCTCTCATCAGCAGGGAGTAGGAAAGAGTGTAGGGTTGCAATGTAAGCTGCTAAAATCATTATCAGGTCTAGTACCTCTCGTAGCAACGCAGGTGCATAACCTGAGTCCGTCGACTCCCCGGCTCAGAGAGCCACTAAATAGTTACAACAAAATGGTCGCACACTGCTGACCTACCTGCGTGTTACCCCAAAGAACTGTGGTCCCTGTAGTTAGCGTCGGCGGGTACACCTATGCTCGTGTCGTGAGTGCAAGTGTGAATAGCGTTAGCCATCCCTGGACACGTGTTTCGAGGTAGTTGCCTCTCGTCAGCAGGGAGTAGGAAAGAGTGTAGGGTTGCAATGTAAGCTGCTAAAATCATTATCAGGTCTAGTACCTCTCGTAGCAACGCAGTTGCGTAACCTGAGTCCGTCGACTCCCCGGCTCAGAGAGCCACTAAATAGTTACAACAAAATGGTCGCACACTGCTGACCTACCTGCGTGTTACCTCAAAGAACTGTGGTCCCTGTAGTTAGCGTCGGCGGATACACCTATGCTCGTGTCGTGAGTGCAAGTGTGAATAACGCTAGCCATCCCTGGACACGTGTTTTGAGGTAGTTGCCTCTCGTCAGCAGGGAGTAGGAAAGAGTGTAGGGTTGCAATGTAAGCTGCTAAAATCATTATCAGGTCTAGTACCTCTCGTAGCAACGCAGGTGCGTAACCTGAGTCCGTCGACTCCCCGGCTCAGAGAGCCACTAAATAGTTACAACAAAATGGTCGCACACTGCTGACCTACCTGCGTGTTACCCCAAAGAACTGTGGTCCCTGTAGTTAGCGTCGGCGGATACACCTATGCTCGTGTCGTGAGTGCAAGTGTGAATAGCGTTAGCCATCCCTGGACACGTGTTTCGAGGTAGTTGCCTCTCGTCAGCAGGGAGTAGGAAAGAGTGTAGGGTTGCAATGTAAGCTGCTAAAATCATTATCAGGTCTAGTACCTCTCGTAGCAACGCAGGTGCATAACCTGAGTCCGTCGACTCCCCGGCTCAGAGAGCCACTAAATAGTTACAACAAAATGGTCGCACACTGCTGACCTACCTGCGTGTTACCCCAAAGAACTGTGGTCCCTGTAGTTAGCGTCGGCGGGTACACCTATGCTCGTGTCGTGAGTGCAAGTGTGAATAGCGTTAGCCATCCCTGGACACGTGTTTCGAGGTAGTTGCCTCTCGTCAGCAGGGAGTAGGAAAGAGTGTAGGGTTGCAATGTAAGCTGCTAAAATCATTATCAGGTCTAGTACCTCTCGTAGCAACGCAGGTGCGTAACCTGAGTCCGTCGACTCCCCGGCTCAGAGAGCCACTAAATAGTTACAACAAAATGGTCGCACACTGCTGACCTACCTGCGTGTTACCCCAAAGAACTGTGGTCCCTGTAGTTAGCGTCGGCGGATACACCTATGCTCGTGTCGTGAGTGCAAGTGTGAATAGCGTTAGCCATCCCTGGACACGTGTTTCGAGGTAGTTGCCTCTCGTCAGCAGGGAGTAGGAAAGAGTGTAGGGTTGCAATGTAAGCTGCTAAAATCATTATCAGGTCTAGTACCTCTCGTAGCAACGCAGGTGCGTAACCTGAGTCCGTCGACTCCCCGGCTCAGAGAGCCACTAAATAGTTACAACAAAATGGTCGCACACTGCTGACCTACCTGCGTGTTACCCCAAAGAACTGTGGTCCCTGTAGTTAGCGTCGGCGGGTACACCTATGCTCGTGTCGTGAGTGCAAGTGTGAATAGCGTTAGCCATCCCTGGACACGTGTTTCGAGGTAGTTGCCTCTCGTCAGCAGGGAGTAGGAAAGAGTGTAGGGTTGCAATGTAAGCTGCTAAAATCATTATTAGGTCTAGTACCTCTCGTAGCAACGCAGGTGTGTAACCTGAGTCCGTCGACTCCCCGGCTCAGAGAGCCACTAAATAGTTACAACAAAATGGTCGCACACTGCTGACCTACCTGCGTGTTACCCCAAAGAACTGTGGTCCCTGTAGTTAGCGTCGGCGGATACACCTATGCTCGTGTCGTGAGTGCAAGTGTGAATAGCGTTAGCCATCCCTGGACACGTGTTTCGAGGTAGTTGCGTCTCGTCAGCAGGAAGTAGGAAAGAGTGTAGGGTTGCAATGTAAGCTGCTAAAATCATTATCAGGTCTAGTACCTCTCGTAGCAACGCAGGTGCGTAACCTGAGTCCGTCGACTCCCCGGCTCAGAGAGCCACTAAATAGTTACAACAAAATGGTCGCACACTGCTGACCTACCTGCGTGTTACCCCAAAGAACTGTGGTCCCTGTAGTTAGCATCGGCGGATACACCTATGATCGTGTCGTGAGTGCAAGTGTGAATAGCGTTAGCCATCGCTGGACACGTGTTTTGAGGTAGTTGCCTCTCGTCAGCAGGGAGTAGGAAAGAGTGTAGGGTTGCAATGTAAGCTGCTAAAATCATTATCAGGTCTAGTACCTCTCGTAGCAACGCAGGTGCGTAACCTGAGTCCGTCGACTCCCCGGCTCAGAGAGCCACTAAATAGTTACAACAAAATGGTCGCACACTGCTGACCTACCTGCGTGTTACCCCAAAGAACTGTGGTCCCTGTAGTTAGCGTCGGCGGATACACCTATGCTCGTGTCGTGAGTGCAAGTGTGAATAGCGTTAGCCATCCCTGGACACGTGTTTCGAGGTAGTTGCCTCTCGTCAGCAGGGAGTAGGAAAGAGTGTAGGGTTGCAATGTAAGCTGCTAAAATCATTATCAGGTCTAGTACCTCTCGTAGCAACGCAGGTGCGTAACCTGAGTCCGTCGACTCCCCGGCTCAGAAAGCCACTAAATAGTTACAACAAAATGGTCGCACACTGCTGACCTACCTGCGTGTTATCCCAAAGAACTGTGGTCCCTGTAGTTAGCGTCGGCGGATACACCTATGCTCGTGTCGTGAGTGCAAGTGTGAATAGCGTTAGCCATCCCTGGACACGTGTTTCGAGGTAGTTGCCTCTCGTCAGCAGGGAGTAGGAAAGAGTGTAGGGTTGCAATGTAAGCTGCTAAAATCATTATCAGGTCTAGTACCTCTCGTAGCAACGCAGGTGCGTAACCTGAGTCCGTCGACTCCCCGGCTCAGAGAGCCACTAAATAGTTACAACAAAATGGTCGCACACTGCTGACCTACCTGCGTGTTACCCCAAAGAACTGTGGTCCCTGTAGTTAGCGTCGGCGGATACACCTATGCTCGTGTCGTGAGTGCAAGTGTGAATAGCGTTAGCCATCCCTGGACACGTGTTTCGAGGTAGTTGCCTCTCGTCAGCAGGGAGAAGGAAAGAGTGTAGGGTTGCAATGTAAGCTGCTAAAATCATTATCAGGTCTAGTACCTCTCGTAGCAACGCAGGTGCGTAACCTGAGTCCGTCGACTCCCCGGCTCAGACAGCCACTAAATAGTTACAACAAAATGGTCGCACACTGCTGACCTACCTGCGTGTTACCCCAAAGAACTGTGGTCCCTGTAGTTAGCGTCGGCGGATACACCTATGCTCGTGTCGTGAGTGCAAGTGTGAATAGCGTTAGCCATCCCTGGACACGTGTTTCGAGGTAGTTGCCTCTCGTCAGCAGGGAGTTGGAAAGAGTGCAGGGTTCCAATGTAAGCTGCTAAAATCATTATCAGGTCTAGTACCTCTCGTAGCAACGCAGGTGCGTAACCTGAGTCCGTCGACTCCCCGGCTCAGAGAGCCACTAAATAGTTACAACAAAATGGTCGCACACTGCTGACCTACCTGCGTGTTACCCCAAAGAACTGTGGTCCCTGTAGTTAGCGTCGGCGGATACACCTATGCTCGTGTCGTGAGTGCAAGTGTGAATAGCGTTAGCCATCCCTGGACACGTGTTTCGAGGTAGTTGCCTCTCGTCAGCAGGGAGTAAGAAAGAGTGTACGGTTGCAATGTAAGCTGCTAAAATCATTATCAGGTCTAGTACCTCTCGTAGCAACGCAGGTGCGCAACCTGAGTCCGTCGACTCCCCGGCTCAGAGAGCCACTAAATAGTTACAACAAAATGGTTGCACACTGCTGACCTACCTGCGTGTTACCCCAAAGAACTGTGGTCCCTGTAGTTAGCGTCGGCGGATACACCTATGCTCGTGTCGTGAGTGCAAGTGTGAATAGCGTTAGCCATCCCTGGACACGTGTTTCGAGGTAGTTGCCTCTCGTCAGCAGGGAGTAGGAAAGAGTGTAGGGTTGCAATGTAAGCTGCTAAAATCATTATCAGGTCTAGTACCTCTCGTAGCAACGCAGGTGCGTAACCTGAGTCCGTCGACTCCCCGGCTCAGAGAGCCACTAAATAGTTACAACAAAATGGTCGCACACTGCTGACCTACCTGCGTGTTACCCCAAAGAACTGTGGTCCCTGTAGTTAGCATCGGCGGATACACCTATGATCGTGTCGTGAGTGCAAGTGTGAATAGCGTTAGCCATCCCTGGACACGTGTTTTGAGGTAGTTGCCTCTCGTCAGCAGGGAGTAGGAAAGAGTGTAGGGTTGCAATGTAAGCTGCTAAAATCATTATCAGGTCTAGTACCTCTCGTAGCAACGCAGGTGCGTAACCTGAGTCCGTCGACTCCCCGGCTCAGAGAGCCACTAAATAGTTACAACAAAATGGTCGCACACTGCTGACCTACCTGCGTGTTACCCCAAAGAACTGTGGTCCCTGTAGTTAGCGTCGGCGGATACACCTATGCTCGTGTCGTGAGTGCAAGTGTGAATAGCGTTAGCCATCCCTGGACACGTGTTTCGAGGTAGTTGCCTCTCGTCAGCAGGGAGTAGGAAAGAGTGTAGGGTTGCAATGTAAGCTGCTAAAATCATTATCAGGTCTAGTACCTCTCGTAGCAACGCAGGTGCGTAACCTGAGTCCGTCGACTCCCCGGCTCAGAGAGCCACTAAATAGTTACAACAAAATGGTCGCACACTGCTGACCTACCTGCGTGTTACCCCAAAGAACTGTGGTCCCTGTAGTTAGCGTCGGCGGGTACACCTATGCTCGTGTCGTGAGTGCAAGTGTGAATAGCGTTAGCCATCCCTGGACACGTGTTTCGAGGTAGTTGCCTCTCGTCAGCAGCGAGTAGGAAAGAGTGTAGGGTTGCAATGTAAGCTGCTAAAATCATTATTAGGTCTAGTACCTCTCGTAGCAACGCAGGTGCGTAACCCGAGTCCGTCGACTCCCCGGCTCAGAGAGCCACTAAATAGTTACAACAAAATGGTTGCACACTGCTGACCTACCTGCGTGTTACCCCAAAGAACTGTGGTCCCTGTAGTTAGCGTCGGCGGATACACCTATGCTCGTGTCGTGAGTGCAAGTGTGAATAGCGTTAGCCATCCCTGGACACGTGTTTCGAGGTAGTTGCCTCTCGTCAGCAGGAAGTAGGAAAGAGTGTAGGGTTGCAATGTAAGCTGCTAAAATCATTATCAGGTCTAGTACCTCTCGTAGCAACGCACGTGCGTAACCTGAGTCCGTCGACTCCCCGGCTCAGAGAGCCACTAAATAGTTACAACAAAATGGTCGCATACTGCTGACCTACCTGCGTGTTACCCCAAAGAACTGTGGTCCCTGTAGTTAGCATCGGCGGATACACCTATGATCGTGTCGTGAGTGCAAGTGTGAATAGCGTTAGCCATCGCTGGACACGTGTTTTGAGGTAGTTGCCTCTCGTCAGCAGGGAGTAGGAAAGAGTGTAGGGTTGCAATGTAAGCTGCTAAAATCATTATCAGGTCTAGTACCTCTCGTAGCAACGCAGGTGCATAACCTGAGTCCGTCGACTCCCCGGCTCAGAGAGCCACTAAATAGTTACAACAAAATGGTCGCACACTGCTGACCTACCTGCGTGTTACCCCAAAGAACTGTGGTCCCTGTAGTTAGCGTCGGCGGATACACCTATGCTCGTGTCGTGAGTGCAAGTGTGAATAGCGTTAGCCATCCCTGGACACGTGTTTCGAGGTAGTTGCCTCTCGTCAGCAGGGAGTAGGAAAGAGTGTAGGGTTGCAATGTAAGCTGCTAAAATCATTATCAGGTCTAGTACCTCTCGTAGCAACGCAGGTGCGTAACCTGAGTCCGTCGACTCCCCGGCTCAGAGAGCCACTAAATAGTTACAACAAAATGGTCGCACACTGCTGACCTACCTGCGTGTTACCCCAAAGAACTGTGGTCCCTGTAGTTAGCGTCGGCGGGTACACCTATGCTCGTGTCGTGAGTGAAAGTGTGAATAGCGTTAGCCATCCCTGGGCACGTGTTTCGAGGTAGTTGCCTCTCGTCAGCAGGGAGTAGGAAAGAGTGTAGGGTTGCAATGTAAGCTGCTAAAATCATTATCAGATCTAGTACCTATCGTAGCAACGCAGGTGCGTAACCTGAGTCCGTCGACTCCCCGGCTCAGAGAGCCACTAAATAGTTACAACAAAATGGTCGCACACTGCTGACCTACCTGCGTGTTACCCCAAAGAACTGTGGTCCCTGTAGTTAGCGTCGGCGGATACACCTATGCTCGTGTCGTGAGTGCAAGTGTGAATAGCGTTAGCCATCCCTGGACACGTGTTTCGAGGTAGTTGCCTCTCGTCAGCAGGGAGTAGGAAAGAGTGTAGGGTTGCAATGTAAGCTGCTAAAATCATTATCAGGTTTAGTGCCTCTCGTAGCAACGCAGGTGCGTAACCTGAGTCCGTCGACTCCCCGGCTCAGAGAGCCACTAAATAGTTACAACAAAATGGTCGCACACTGCTGACCTACCTGCGTGTTACCCCAAAGAACTGTGGTCCCTGTAGTTAGCGTCGGCGGATACACCTATGCTCGTGTCGTGAGTGCAAGTGTGAATAGCGTTAGCCATCCCTGGACACGTGTTTCGAGGTAGTTGCCTCTCGTCAGCAGGGAGTAGGAAAGAGTGTACGGTTGCAATGTAAGCTGCTAAAATCATTATCAGGTCTAGTACCTCTCGTAGCAACGCAGGTGCGTAACCTGAGTCCGTCGACTCCCCGGCTCAGAGAGCCACTAAATAGTTACAACAAAATGGTCGCACACTGCTGACCTACCTGCGTGTTACCCCAAAGAACTGTGGTCCCTGTAGTTAGCGTCGGCGGATACACCTATGCTCGTGTCGTGAGTGCAAGTGTGAATAGCGTTAGCCATCCCTGGACACGTGTTTCGAGGTAGTTGCCTCTCGTCAGCAGGGAGTAGGAAAGAGTGTAGGGTTGCAATGTAAGCTGCTAAAATCATTATCAGGTCTAGTACCTCTCGTAGCAACGCAGGTGCATAACCTGAGTCCGTCGACTCCCCGGCTCAGAGAGCCACTAAATAGTTACAACAAAATGGTCGCACACTGCTGACCTACCTGCGTGTTACCCCAAAGAACTGTGGTCCCTGTAGTTAGCGTCGGCGGGTACACCTATGCTCGTGTCGTGAGTGCAAGTGTGAATAGCGTTAGCCATCCCTGGACACGTGTTTCGAGGTAGTTGCCGGTCGTCAGCAGGGAGTAGGAAAGAGTGTAGGGTTGCAATGTAAGCTGCTAAAATCATTATCAGGTCTAGTACCTCTCGTAGCAACGCAGGTGCGTAACCTGAGTCCGTCGACTCCCCGGCTCAGAGAGCCACTAAATAGTTACAACAAAATGGTCGCACACTGCTGACCTACCTGCGTGTTACCCCAAAGAACTGTGGTCCCTGTAGTTAGCGTCGGCGGATACACCTATGCTCGTGTCGTGAGTGCAAGTGTGAATAGCGTTAGCCATCCCTGGACACGTGTTTCGAGGTAGTTGCCTCTCGTCAGCAGGGAGTAGGAAAGAGTGTAGGGTTGCAATGTAAGCTGCTAAAATCATTATCAGGTCTAGTACCTCTCGTAGCAACGCAGGTGCGTAACCTGAGTCCGTCGACTCCCCGGCTCAGAGAGCCACTAAATAGTTACAACAAAATGGTCGCACACTGCTGACCTACCTGCGTGTTACCCCAAAGAACTGTGGTCCCTGTAGTTAGCGTCGGCGGGTACACCTATGCTCGTGTCGTGAGTGCAAGTGTGAATAGCGTTAGCCATCCCTGGACACGTGTTTCGAGGTAGTTGCCTCTCGTCAGCAGGGAGTAGGAAAGAGTGTAGGGTTGCAATGTAAGCTGCTAAAATCATTATTAGGTCTAGTACCTCTCGTAGCAACGCAGGTGCGTAACCTGAGTCCGTCGACTCCCCGGCTCAGAGAGCCACTAAATAGTTACAACAAAATGGTCGCACACTGCTGACCTACCTGCGTGTTACCCCAAAGAACTGTGGTCCCTGTAGTTAGCGTCGGCGGATACACCTATGCTCGTGTCGTGAGTGCAAGTGTGAATAGCGTTAGCCATCCCTGGACACGTGTTTCGAGGTAGTTGCGTCTCGTCAGCAGGAAGTAGGAAAGAGTGTAGGGTTGCAATGTAAGCTGCTAAAATCATTATCAGGTCTAGTACCTCTCGTAGCAACGCAGGTGCGTAACCTGAGTCCGTCGACTCCCCGGCTCAGAGAGCCACTAAATAGTTACAACAAAATGGTCGCACACTGCTGACCTACCTGCGTGTTACCCCAAAGAACTGTGGTCCCTGTAGTTAGCATCGGCGGATACACCTATGATCGTGTCGTGAGTGCAAGTGTGAATAGCGTTAGCCATCGCTGGACACGTGTTTTGAGGTAGTTGCCTCTCGTCAGCAGGGAGTAGGAAAGAGTGTAGGGTTGCAATGTAAGCTGCTAAAATCATTATCAGGTCTAGTACCTCTCGTAGCAACGCAGGTGCGTAACCTGAGTCCGTCGACTCCCCGGCTCAGAGAGCCACTAAATAGTTACAACAAAATGGTCGCACACTGCTGACCTACCTGCGTGTTACCCCAAAGAACTGTGGTCCCTGTAGTTAGCGTCGGCGGATACACCTATGCTCGTGTCGTGAGTGCAAGTGTGAATAGCGTTAGCCATCCCTGGACACGTGTTTCGAGGTAGTTGCCTCTCGTCAGCAGGGAGTAGGAAAGAGTGTAGGGTTGCAATGTAAGCTGCTAAAATCATTATCAGGTCTAGTACCTCTCGTAGCAACGCAGGTGCGTAACCTGAGTCCGTCGACTCCCCGGCTCAGAAAGCCACTAAATAGTTACAACAAAATGGTCGCACACTGCTGACCTACCTGCGTGTTATCCCAAAGAACTGTGGTCCCTGTAGTTAGCGTCGGCGGATACACCTATGCTCGTGTCGTGAGTGCAAGTGTGAATAGCGTTAGCCATCCCTGGACACGTGTTTCGAGGTAGTTGCCTCTCGTCAGCAGGGAGTAGGAAAGAGTGTAGGGTTGCAATGTAAGCTGCTAAAATCATTATCAGGTCTAGTACCTCTCGTAGCAACGCAGGTGCGTAACCTGAGTCCGTCGACTCCCCGGCTCAGAGAGCCACTAAATAGTTACAACAAAATGGTCGCACACTGCTGACCTACCTGCGTGTTACCCCAAAGAACTGTGGTCCCTGTAGTTAGCGTCGGCGGATACACCTATGCTCGTGTCGTGAGTGCAAGTGTGAATAGCGTTAGCCATCCCTGGACACGTGTTTCGAGGTAGTTGCCTCTCGTCAGCAGGGAGAAGGAAAGAGTGTAGGGTTGCAATGTAAGCTGCTAAAATCATTATCAGGTCTAGTACCTCTCGTAGCAACGCAGGTGCGTAACCTGAGTCCGTCGACTCCCCGGCTCAGACAGCCACTAAATAGTTACAACAAAATGGTCGCACACTGCTGACCTACCTGCGTGTTACCCCAAAGAACTGTGGTCCCTGTAGTTAGCGTCGGCGGATACACCTATGCTCGTGTCGTGAGTGCAAGTGTGAATAGCGTTAGCCATCCCTGGACACGTGTTTCGAGGTAGTTGCCTCTCGTCAGCAGGGAGTTGGAAAGAGTGTAGGGTTGCAATGTAAGCTGCTAAAATCATTATCAGGTCTAGTACCTCTCGTAGCAACGCAGGTGCGTAACCTGAGTCCGTCGACTCCCCGGCTCAGAGAGCCACTAAATAGTTACAACAAAATGGTCGCACACTGCTGACCTACCTGCGTGTTACCCCAAAGAACTGTGGTCCCTGTAGTTAGCGTCGGCGGATACACCTATGCTCGTGTCGTGAGTGCAAGTGTGAATAGCGTTAGCCATCCCTGGACACGTGTTTCGAGGTAGTTGCCTCTCGTCAGCAGGGAGTAGGAAAGAGTGTAGGGTTGCAATGTAAGCTGCTAAAATCATTATCAGGTCTAGTACCTCTCGTAGCAACGCAGGTGCGTAACCTGAGTCCGTCGACTCCCCGGCTCAGAAAGCCACTAAATAGTTACAACAAAATGGTCGCACACTGCTGACCTACCTGCGTGTTATCCCAAAGAACTGTGGTCCCTGTAGTTAGCGTCGGCGGATACACCTATGCTCGTGTCGTGAGTGCAAGTGTGAATAGCGTTAGCCATCCCTGGACACGTGTTTCGAGGTAGTTGCCTCTCGTCAGCAGGGAGTAGGAAAGAGTGTAGGGTTGCAATGTAAGCTGCTAAAATCATTATCAGGTCTAGTACCTCTCGTAGCAACGCAGGTGCGTAACCTGAGTCCGTCGACTCCCCGGCTCAGAGAGCCACTAAATAGTTACAACAAAATGGTCGCACACTGCTGACCTACCTGCGTGTTACCCCAAAGAACTGTGGTCCCTGTAGTTAGCGTCGGCGGATACACCTATGCTCGTGTCGTGAGTGCAAGTGTGAATAGCGTTAGCCATCCCTGGACACGTGTTTCGAGGTAGTTGCCTCTCATCAGCAGGGAGAAGGAAAGAGTGTAGGGTTGCAATGTAAGCTGCTAAAATCATTATCAGGTCTAGTACCTCTCGTAGCAACGCAGGTGCGTAACCTGAGTCCGTCGACTCCCCGGCTCAGACAGCCACTAAATAGTTACAACAAAATGGTCGCACACTGCTGACCTACCTGCGTGTTACCCCAAAGAACTGTGGTCCCTGTAGTTAGCGTCGGCGGATACACCTATGCTCGTGTCGTGAGTGCAAGTGTGAATAGCGTTAGCCATCCCTGGACACGTGTTTCGAGGTAGTTGCCTCTCGTCAGCAGGGAGTTGGAAAGAGTGCAGGGTTCCAATGTAAGCTGCTAAAATCATTATCAGGTCTAGTACCTCTCGTAGCAACGCAGGTGCGTAACCTGAGTCCGTCGACTCCCCGGCTCAGAGAGCCACTAAATAGTTACAACAAAATGGTCGCACACTGCTGACCTACCTGCGTGTTACCCCAAAGAACTGTGGTCCCTGTAGTTAGCGTCGGCGGATACACCTATGCTCGTGTCGTGAGTGCAAGTGTGAATAGCGTTAGCCATCCCTGGACACGTGTTTCGAGGTAGTTGCCTCTCGTCAGCAGGGAGTAAGAAAGAGTGTACGGTTGCAATGTAAGCTGCTAAAATCATTATCAGGTCTAGTACCTCTCGTAGCAACGCAGGTGCGCAACCTGAGTCCGTCGACTCCCCGGCTCAGAGAGCCACTAAATAGTTACAACAAAATGGTTGCACACTGCTGACCTACCTGCGTGTTACCCCAAAGAACTGTGGTCCCTGTAGTTAGCGTCGGCGGATACACCTATGCTCGTGTCGTGAGTGCAAGTGTGAATAGCGTTAGCCATCCCTGGACACGTGTTTCGAGGTAGTTGCCTCTCGTCAGCAGGGAGTAGGAAAGAGTGTAGGGTTGCAATGTAAGCTGCTAAAATCATTATCAGGTCTAGTACCTCTCGTAGCAACGCAGGTGCGTAACCTGAGTCCGTCGACTCCCCGGCTCAGAGAGCCACTAAATAGTTACAACAAAATGGTCGCACACTGCTGACCTACCTGCGTGTTACCCCAAAGAACTGTGGTCCCTGTAGTTAGCATCGGCGGATACACCTATGATCGTGTCGTGAGTGCAAGTGTGAATAGCGTTAGCCATCCCTGGACACGTGTTTTGAGGTAGTTGCCTCTCGTCAGCAGGGAGTAGGAAAGAGTGTAGGGTTGCAATGTAAGCTGCTAAAATCATTATCAGGTCTAGTACCTCTCGTAGCAACGCAGGTGCGTAACCTGAGTCCGTCGACTCCCCGGCTCAGAGAGCCACTAAATAGTTACAACAAAATGGTCGCACACTGCTGACCTACCTGCGTGTTACCCCAAAGAACTGTGGTCCCTGTAGTTAGCGTCGGCGGATACACCTATGCTCGTGTCGTGAGTGCAAGTGTGAATAGCGTTAGCCATCCCTGGACACGTGTTTCGAGGTAGTTGCCTCTCGTCAGCAGGGAGTAGGAAAGAGTGTAGGGTTGCAATGTAAGCTGCTAAAATCATTATCAGGTCTAGTACCTCTCGTAGCAACGCAGGTGCGTAACCTGAGTCCGTCGACTCCCCGGCTCAGAGAGCCACTAAATAGTTACAACAAAATGGTCGCACACTGCTGACCTACCTGCGTGTTACCCCAAAGAACTGTGGTCCCTGTAGTTAGCGTCGGCGGGTACACCTATGCTCGTGTCGTGAGTGCAAGTGTGAATAGCGTTAGCCATCCCTGGACACGTGTTTCGAGGTAGTTGCCTCTCGTCAGCAGCGAGTAGGAAAGAGTGTAGGGTTGCAATGTAAGCTGCTAAAATCATTATTAGGTCTAGTACCTCTCGTAGCAACGCAGGTGCGTAACCCGAGTCCGTCGACTCCCCGGCTCAGAGAGCCACTAAATAGTTACAACAAAATGGTTGCACACTGCTGACCTACCTGCGTGTTACCCCAAAGAACTGTGGTCCCTGTAGTTAGCGTCGGCGGATACACCTATGCTCGTGTCGTGAGTGCAAGTGTGAATAGCGTTAGCCATCCCTGGACACGTGTTTCGAGGTAGTTGCCTCTCGTCAGCAGGAAGTAGGAAAGAGTGTAGGGTTGCAATGTAAGCTGCTAAAATCATTATCAGGTCTAGTACCTCTCGTAGCAACGCACGTGCGTAACCTGAGTCCGTCGACTCCCCGGCTCAGAGAGCCACTAAATAGTTACAACAAAATGGTCGCATACTGCTGACCTACCTGCGTGTTACCCCAAAGAACTGTGGTCCCTGTAGTTAGCATCGGCGGATACACCTATGATCGTGTCGTGAGTGCAAGTGTGAATAGCGTTAGCCATCGCTGGACACGTGTTTTGAGGTAGTTGCCTCTCGTCAGCAGGGAGTAGGAAAGAGTGTAGGGTTGCAATGTAAGCTGCTAAAATCATTATCAGGTCTAGTACCTCTCGTAGCAACGCAGGTGCATAACCTGAGTCCGTCGACTCCCCGGCTCAGAGAGCCACTAAATAGTTACAACAAAATGGTCGCACACTGCTGACCTACCTGCGTGTTACCCCAAAGAACTGTGGTCCCTGTAGTTAGCGTCGGCGGATACACCTATGCTCGTGTCGTGAGTGCAAGTGTGAATAGCGTTAGCCATCCCTGGACACGTGTTTCGAGGTAGTTGCCTCTCGTCAGCAGGGAGTAGGAAAGAGTGTAGGGTTGCAATGTAAGCTGCTAAAATCATTATCAGGTCTTGTACCTCTCGTAGCAACGCAGGTGCGTAACCTGAGTCCGTCAACTCCCCGGCTCAGAGAGCCACTAAATAGTTACAACAAAATGGTCGCACACTGCTGACCTACCTGCGTGTTACCCCAAAGAACTGTGGTCCCTGTAGTTAGCGTCGGCGGGTACACCTATGCTCGTGTCGTGAGTGAAAGTGTGAATAGCGTTAGCCATCCCTGGGCACGTGTTTCGAGGTAGTTGCCTCTCGTCAGCAGGGAGTAGGAAAGAGTGTAGGGTTGCAATGTAAGCTGCTAAAATCATTATCAGGTCTAGTACCTCTCGTAGCAACGCAGGTGCGTAACCTGAGTCCGTCGACTCCCCGGCTCAGAGAGCCACTAAATAGTTACAACAAAATGGTCGCACACTGCTGACCTACCTGCGTGTTACCCCAAAGAACTGTGGTCCCTGTAGTTAGCGTCGGCGGATACACCTATGCTCGTGTCGTGAGTGCAAGTGTGAATAGCGTTAGCCATCCCTGGACACGTGTTTCGAGGTAGTTGCCTCTCGTCAGCAGGGAGTAGGAAAGAGTGTAGGGTTGCAATGTAAGCTGCTAAAATCATTATCAGGTTTAGTGCCTCTCGTAGCAACGCAGGTGCGTAACCTGAGTCCGTCGACTCCCCGGCTCAGAGAGCCACTAAATAGTTACAACAAAATGGTCGCACACTGCTGACCTACCTGCGTGTTACCCCAAAGAACTGTGGTCCCTGTAGTTAGCGTCGGCGGATACACCTATGCTCGTGTCGTGAGTGCAAGTGTGAATAGCGTTAGCCATCCCTGGACACGTGTTTCGAGGTAGTTGCCTCTCGTCAGCAGGGAGTAGGAAAGAGTGTACGGTTGCAATGTAAGCTGCTAAAATCATTATCAGGTCTAGTACCTCTCGTAGCAACGCAGGTGCGTAACCTGAGTCCGTCGACTCCCCGGCTCAGAGAGCCACTAAATAGTTACAACAAAATGGTCGCACACTGCTGACCTACCTGCGTGTTACCCCAAAGAACTGTGGTCCCTGTAGTTAGCGTCGGCGGATACACCTATGCTCGTGTCGTGAGTGCAAGTGTGAATAGCGTTAGCCATCCCTGGACACGTGTTTCGAGGTAGTTGCCTCTCGTCAGCAGGGAGTAGGAAAGAGTGTAGGGTTGCAATGTAAGCTGCTAAAATCATTATCAGGTCTAGTACCTCTCGTAGCAACGCTGGTGCGTAACCTGAGTCCGTCGACTCCCCGGCTCAGGGAGCCACTAAATAGTTACAACAAAATGGTCGCACACTGCTGACCTACCTGCGTGTTACCCCAAAGAACTGTGGTCCCTGTAGTTAGCGTCGGCGGATACACCTATGCTCGTGTCGTGAGTGCAAGTGTGAATAGCGTTAGCCATCCCTGGACACGTGTTTCGAGGTAGTTGCCTCTCGTCAGCAGGGAGTAGGAAAGAGTGTAGGGTTGCAATGTAAGCTGCTAAAATCATTATCAGGTTTAGTGCCTCTCGTAGCAACGCAGGTGCGTAACCTGAGTCCGTCGACTCCCCGGCTCAGAGAGCCACTAAATAGTTACAACAAAATGGTCGCACACTGCTGACCTACCTGCGTGTTACTCCAAAGAACTGTGGTCCCTGTAGTTAGCGTCGGCGGATACACCTATGCTCGTGTCGTGAGTGCAAGTGTGAATAGCGTTAGCCATCCCTGGACACGTGTTTCGAGGTAGTTGCCTCTCGTCAGCAGGGAGTAGGAAAGAGTGTAGGGTTGCAATGTAAGCTGCTAAAATCATTATCAGGTCTAGTACCTCTCGTAGCAACGCAGGTGCGTAACCTGAGTCTGTCGACTCCCCGGCTCAGAGAGCCACTAAATAGTTACAACAAAATGGTCGCACACTGCTGACCTACCTGCGTGTTACCTCAAAGAACTGTGGTCCCTGTAGTTAGCGTCGGCGGATACACCTATGTTCGTGTCGTGAGTGCAAGTGTGAATAGCGTTAGCCATCCCTGGACACGTGTTTCGAGGTAGTTGCCTCTCGTCAGCAGGGAGTAGGAAAGAGTGCAGGGTTGCAATGTAAGCTGCTAAAATCATTATCAGGTCTAGTACCTCTCGTAGCAACGCAGGTGCGTAACCTGAGTCCGTCGACTCCCCGGCTCAGAGAGCCACTAAATAGTTACAACAAAATGGTCGCACACTGCTGACCTACCTGCGTGTTACCCCAAAGAACTGTGGTCCCTGTAGTTAGCGTCGGCGGATACACCTATGCTCGTGTCGTGAGTGCAAGTGTGAATAGCGTTAGCCATCCCTGGACATGTGTTTCGAGGTAGTTGCCTCTCGTCAGCAGGGAGTAGGAAAGAGTGTACGGTTGCAATGTAAGCTGCTAAAATCATTATCAGGTCTAGTACCTCTCGTAGCAACGCAGGTGCGTAACCTGAGTCCGTCGACTCCCCGGCTCAGAGAGCCACTAAATAGTTACAACAAAATGGTCGCACACTGCTGACCTACCTGCGTGTTACCCCAAAGAACTGTGGTCCCTGTAGTTAGCGTCGGCGGATACACCTATGCTCGTGTCGTGAGTGCAAGCGTAAATAGCGTTAGCCATCCCTGGACACGTGTTTCGAGGTAGTTGCCTCTCGTCAGCAGGGAGTAGGAAAGAGTGTAGGGTTTCAATGTAAGCTGCTAAAATCATTATCAGGTCTAGTACCTCTCGTAGCAACGCAGGTGTGTAACCTGAGTCCGTCGACTCCCCGGCTCAGAGAGCCACTAAATAGTTACAACAAAATGGTCGAACACTGCTGACCTACCTGCGTGTTACCCAAAAGAACTGTGGTCCCTGTAGTTAGCGTCGGCGGATACACCTATGCTCATGTCGTGAGTGCAAGTGTGAATAGCGTTAGCCATCCCTGGACACATGTTTCGAGGTAGTTGCCTCTCGTCAGCAGGGAGTAGGAAAGAGTGTAGGGTTGCACTGTAAGCTGCTAAAATCATTATCAGGTCTAGTACCTCTCGTAGCAACGCAGGTGCGTAACCTGAGTCTGTCGACTCCCCGGCTCAGAGAGCCACTAAATAGTTACAACAAAATGGTCGCACACTGCTGACCTACCTGCGTGTTACCCCAAAGAACTGTGGTCCCTGTAGTTAGCGTCGGCGGATACACCTATGCTTGTGTCGTGAGTGCAAGTGTGAATAGCGTTAGCCATCCCTGGACACGTGTTTCGAGGTAGTTGCCTCTCGTCAGCAGGGAGTAGGAAAGAGTGTAGGGTTGCAATGTAAGCTGCTAAAATCATTATCAGGTCTAGTACCTCTCGTAGCAACGCAGGTGCGTAACCTGAGTCCGTCGACTCCCCGGCTCAGAGAGCCACTAAATAGTTACAACAAAATGGTCGCACACTGCTGACCTACCTGCGTGTTACCCCAAAGAACTGTGGTCCCTGTAGTTAGCGTCGGCGGATACACCTATGCTCGTGTCATGAGTGCAAGTGTGAATAGCCTTAGCCATCCCTGGACACGTGTTTCGAGGTAGTTGCCTCTCGTCAGCAGGGAGTAGGAAAGAGTGTAGGGTTGCAATGTAAGCTGCTAAAATCATTATCAGGTCTAGTACCTCTCGTAGCAACGCAGGTGCGTAACCTGAGTCCGTCGACTCCCCGGCTCAGAGAGCCACTAAATACTTACAACAAAATGGTCGCACACTGCTGACCTACCTGCGTGTTACCCCAAAGAACTGTGGTCCCTGTAGTTAGCGTCGGCGGATACACCTATGCTCGTGTCGTGAGTGCAAGTGTGAATAGCGTTAAACATCCCTGGACACGTGTTTCGAGGTTATTGCCTCTCGTCAGCAGGGAGTAGGAAAGAGTGCAGGGTTGCAATGTAAGCTGCTAAAATCATTATCAGGTCTAGTACCTCTCGTAGCAACGCAGGTGCGTAACCTGAGTCCGTCGACTCCCCGGCTCAGAGAGCCACTAAATAGTTACAACAAAATGGTCGCACACTGCTGACCTACCTGCGTGTTACCCCAAAGAACTGTGTGTGAGAAGTTGGCCTGATGTATGATGTCACTAGTTCTAGTGTACACCTTATATCAGTCCAAATACCCTTATGGTGATTGGTTGTAAAGTCAACCTTATAGACCAGCTATCCTAGTGGTAGCATGGACAAGAGCAGTCTTAGGCTAAACTCTGAATGGCATGTGAAGCCAGCTGTGATACCATATATAATCCCTTGAATACCAAATGAAAGGACACCACAACAGATGTATATATATAATATAAAGTGTATTTATTCTAGTCAAACCCTCAGCACTCTTTATGAGATTAGAGGTAAGTACAACACAGTCTCATTCAAGCATACATTAAGTCACACAGGTAAGTAATACAGTTAGGCCCTAGGGGCCACGCAAACCATATACTAAGTAAGTGGTATAAGGACCACTGTCACGGAAATAGAATAGGCCTAGGCCTAGGGAATCGCTGGGGCTACACTACACTAGCGTTAGTTAGGAAGTGGGAGGCCCATGGGATTCGTGTGCAGAGTGGAAACACTCACGCGTAATGCGTAAAAGTCACTAGCAATAGTACAGTTTAGAAAACGGTAGATTTAGGACACTTCCGGAGTAGCTAGGAAGTTGAGACTGGAAAACTAGACACTAGGATAGTCACTATCCTGATGAGCACCGGAGTACCCAAGTTACCTAGCCCACAGGCTGCGGGTGCATAGGGATGAAGATGCGTCGGTTTTCGTCGTCGACTCCTATGGATGCCTGAAGAAAGATGCTGACAGGCAGTCAGTGAAGAGTGTCCGGTGGATCCCAAGGCTGGGATCAAGAAGAGAGGAAACCTGCAAGCAGAAGGGACAGAGTCAAGGTCACTAGCCAGTGACCACGTGGAACCAGGAAGGAACCAGGCGATGTCGTGAAGATTGCAGGTGAAGGTGAAGCTTGTCGCTGCAGCCAGGAGGACCAGGAAGCGTCGAGGACGACAAGGAACAGGAGGCGAGCTGTCCCACGAAGGCTCTTTCTGTCGGCGGCGTCGAAGTTGGACTAGGACTCACCAAGCCTTGGCAAGCGGAACCCACGAAGAACGGAGGACTTGCTTCTGGTGCAGACCAGGAAGGTCTGGGGTGCTTCTTCTTTGCAGAGAAGCGGGAGCCAGTCTGGAGGAGCCAAACCAGCGCAGAAGATTTCAGGGTGCGTCGTCACAAAGGCCACTAGCCAGCGGGCAAGCAACCGGACAGACGCGGCAAGCAGGAAAATGCAGAAGGGCCCCACGCAGGACTCGTGGAGTGTGGGGGGCTGATCTTCGGTGCAGATGGTGCTTGGGGTTGGGGCTTCTCAATCCCCGGTGCACAACTTCGAGGGTGCCTCAGAAGCTGCGCTTTAAGTCACTAGCCACTTTTCCCAGGTAGCCGGTCCCACTTCGCTCGTCGCCTCCACGGATCTCAGCTTTGCTGTGGATGTGGATCAGGGACGGAGAAGTCTGGAAGTCAAGGCTCTGGTCGGGCTCTGCAGTCGGTTCCTCGTAGAACGTGGGCAAAGCAAAGGGTAGTCTCTTGATGGTGCCTGTTTGCACAGGGTAGCCACTCCTTGGCTACAAGGGAGATTCTTCAGTCTTCTTCTTTCGTCGAATGTCGAAGGTCCAGAGTTTCTGTTCAAGTTGCAGGTTCAGGATAATCTAAAGTCTTGAGGCCCAACTCCCACTCTTATACTAATCTGGGGGGCTGGGATACCTGCTAGGTCACGCCTTATGGGTGGGACCTGGGAGGGGGTGGTTACACCCACTTCCCTTTGTCCAGTTTCGCACCAGAGCTGGGGCTGGAGTGCCCCAGCGCCGGTTTGAACTGGACTATGCAAGGAACACCTTGTGTGCCCCAGGCATGTCTCATTCCTTTCAGCCCACCCTGCCCCAATACACTAAAGGCTGTCTGGGGAGGTGCTAGCACCTCCCCAAGCAGGAAACCTATTGTCCAGGCCTCCCTGGCTGGGATCACTCCCAGCTGCAGGAGGTCAGACTTGTGTCGTGGCAGCAGCATCCATTTTGTGATGCTGAGGCTTTGGTCAGAGGCTAACAGTGAAGTATGATTTTAACATGTCTTTCCCTCTAGAAGGGGGGAATAATATCCTCATGTCCAGAAATGGCATGGGGGTATTATTCCACAGTGTTAGACACCTTACATGACATGTTTCGATAAAGCCAAACCATAGTTACCATAACCGTCTAAGATTATAAGGCACTTTAAGAGTATATGGTAGGCTATATCATAGAACAGCTATAAGGACTTGGTTCCGAAAGCTGCAGACAGGCTCAGCTCATGCTAGAGCACCATCTCACATGTTACCAAGCACTCTGCCTCCAGGATTGTTAAGGCCTGCCATAGGAGTGACTGATAGGTACACATGTGTCTATATGTAAGTTAGGTATAGGAATACTACACCTAAGCAAGGGGTGTTTACACGACCTTGCCCCAGCTGAGTGATCAGCCAGTTGTGTCAGAATGGAAGGCCAGGCCAGGGGTGGCATAATACATGCTGCAGCCCCTGGTAGGCCTAGGGTACACCTATGCCCTGGGTACCTAGGGTACACTGTACAGGGGCCAATAAGGTGATCCTATCCAAATGGGTTATGCACCTAAAGTACATAGTATTAATTTAGAGAGAGAACAGCAGGGCTGTGGGTCTGATTAGCAGGCCCACAGCCACATCTAAGTCGAAAACCAGTAAAGCAAAAGCAAAAAGTGGGGGTGAACATAGAAAGCAGACCCTACTCTCCTACACAACCCCCCCCCCAAACTTAGGGACATTAAACTAACCTTGACCAGTTGAGTCTTCATATCTGGAGAGTCCATCTGCATTGGCATGGTCAGTCCCAGGTCTATGTTCCACTGTGAAGTCCATCCCCTGTAGGGAAATGGACCACCTAAGAAGTTTGGGGTTTTCACCCTTCATCTGATTTAGCCACAAGAGGGGCTTATGGTCTGTCTGAATCTTGAAGTGAGTGCCAAACAAGTATGGCCTCAGCTTCTTCAGGGCCCAAACCACAGCAAAGGCCTCCCTCTCAATAGCTGACCAACGTTTCTCTCTAGGGGTCAGCCTTCTACTTATAAAAGCAATGGGCTGGTCTTGACCATCTACATTCAGTTGTGAAAGAACAGCTCCCACACCTAACTCAGAAGCATCTGTCTGGACAATGAACTCTTTGGAGTAGTCTGGACTTTTCAGAATAGGTGCACTGCACATGGCCTGCTTCAGGTCATCAAATGCTTTTTGACAGCTTACTGTCCACTGAACTTTCTTTGGCATCTTCTTGGAGGTCAAGTCATTAAGTGGTGTCACTATGGACCCATAGTTCTTAACAAACTTTCTGTAATACCCAGTCAGGCCCAAGAAAGCTCTGACCTGAGTCTGGGTAGTTGGAGGAGCCCAGTCCTTTATGGTCTGGATCTTGCTCTCCAGTGGTTGAACCTGACCCCCACCAACTAGGTGGCCCAGGTATACAACCTTGCTCTGCCCTATCTGGCACTTAGTGGCCTTGATAGTGAGGCCTGCCTTTTGCAGGGCCTCTAAAACATTCCTCAGGTGGACCAGGTGATCCTCCCAGGTGGAGCTAAAGACAGCAATATCATCAAGATAAGCTGCACAATAATCATCCAACCCAGTAAGGACTTGATTCACCAACCTTTGGAAAGTGGCAGGTGCATTCTTCAAACCAAAGGGCATTACCACAAATTGATAATGTCCTCCTGGGGTCGAGAAAGCAGTTTTGGCCTTTGCACTCTCAGCTAGTCTGATTTGCCAGTAGCCTGCTGTCAGGTCAAATGTGCTCAAAAACTTAGCAGCTGCCAGTCTGTCAATGAGCTCATCTGCCCTAGGTATTGGGTGGGCATCTGTCCTAGTGACAGCATTGAGACCTCTGTAATCCACGCAAAACCTCATCTCTCTCTTACCATCTTGGGTGTGAGGTTTTGGCACAAGAACTACAGGACTAGCCCAAGGGCTCTCTGAAGGTTCAATGACTCCCAGCTCCAACATCTTTTGTACCTCAACTTTTATGCAGTCCCTGACATGGTCAGGTTGCCTGTAGATTTTACTCTTCACAGGCAGACTGTCACCAGTGTCCACCTCATGGGTGCACCAGTTTGTCTGACTTGGGGTCAGAGAGAACATATGTCTGTAGGATTGCAGAACTTGTCTGCAGTCCTGTTGCTGATGGACAGTGAGGCTGTCAGAAAAGACCACACCATCAACTGAGCCATCATCAGGGTTCTGAGTCAACAGGTCTGGGAGAGGGTCACTCTCTTCCTCCTGCCCCTCATCTGTAGCCATGAGTAGCCCCATGTCTGCCCTGTCAACATATGCCTTTAATCTGTTGACATGAAGCACCCTGTGGGGGCTTCTGGGAGTCCCAAGGTCCACCAAGTAGGTGACTTCTCCCTTTTTCTCAACAATGGTGTGGGGTCCAGACCATTTGTCTTGGAGTGCTGCTGGGGCCACTGGCTCCAACACCCACACTTTCTGTCCTGGCTGGTAAACAGTCAGTACAGCATTTTGGTCATGCCAAGCTTTTTGGAGTTCTTGGCTTGCCTCAATGTTTTTAGAAGCCTTCTTCATATACTCTGCCATCCTGGAGCGGAGACCAAGTACATAATCCACTATGTCTGGTTTGGGTTGTCTGAGAGGTCTCTCCCATCCTTCCTTCACCAAACACAGGGGTCCTCTTACAGGATGCCCAAACAAAAGCTCAAAAGGGCTGTAGCCAACCCCCTTTTGTGGGACCTCTCTGTAAGCAAACAGAAGGCAGGGTAAAAGGATGTCCCATCTTCGCCTAAGCTTGTCTGGTAATCCTTTTATCATTCCCTTTAGGGTCTTGTTGAATCTCTCAACAAGCCCATTGCACTGTGGGTGATAGGGTGTGGTGAACTTGTAGTTAACACCACACTCCTTCCACATTGCAGTCAAGTATCCTGACATGAAGTTGGCACCTCTGTCAGAAATGACCTCCTTTGGAAAGCCCACTCTGGAGAATACTCCAAGCAGGGCCCTTGCCACAACAGGAGCTGTTGTGGTCCTCAGGGGAATTGCTTCTGGGTACCTGGTGGCATGGTCCACTATCACCAGTATGAATCTGTGCCCAGATGCTGTTTGTGGGTCCATTGGTCCTACAATATCTATGCCCACTCTTTCAAAGGGGACCCCTACCACAGGTAGTGGTATGAGGGGGGCCTTTGTGGTGCCACCTGATTTGCCACTGGCTTGGCAGGTGACACAGGAGCGACAAAACTCCTTAGTATCTTCTGACATATGGGGCCAGTGAAAGTGAGGGACAAGCCTGTCCCAAGTCTTGTTCTGGCCTAGATGTCCTGCAAGGGGAATATCATGGGCCAAGGTAAGAAGGAAGCCTCTGAACTTCAGTGGTATGACCAACCTCCTGGATGCACCAGGCTTGGGGTCTCTAGCCTCTGAATACAGTAGCCCTTCATCCCAATACACTCTATGGGTACCTTGAGCATTCCCTGCAGCCTCAGCAGCAGCCAGCTGTCTGAGGGGTTCAAGAGAGGGGCAGTCTAATTGAGCCTGCCTCAGATCTGCCCTTGAAGGTCCCCCTGTCCCAAGAAACTCAACCTGATCAGGTTCAAGTTCTTCTAGGACAGTTCCTTCAGGGCTCTCAGAATCATCCTCCTGGGTGGGCTGATCCACCACCTGAGGCAGGGGGGAAGGCACAGCCTTAACCCTACTGCTCTTTCTCTTGGGTTGTGACTGGTCCATAGTTTCAGGATCCAGCACTTGTTCAGTGGTGCACTTTTTGGCCTGTGACCACAGCAAGGACATGTGCATCTATCCCCAGCATTTCTGCATGGGTCCTATACTCCACTTCAGACCAAACTGAAGTTTCAAGATCATTGCCCAGTAAACACTCTACAGGAAGGTCTGAACTAACAACAACTTTCTTGAGGCCAGTTACCCCTCCCCAGGAGAAGTTAACAATAGCCACACTATGGGAGGTAGTGGCATTGCTAGCGTTGGTCACTAGGTAATTCTCACCTAGTATGATCTGTCCAGGGTCCACAAAAGCAGGTGTCACCATTGTGACACTAGCTCCAGTGTCCCTGTAGGCCTGAGCCATTCTTTGGTTGATAAAAGGAGTCTGTCTGTACTTGCCCAGGTTACTGGGGCCTACAGTAGAGGACAAAGCTAAGTCCCCATCACAGATCAGAACAGCCTGAGTAGGTACTCTGACTAGGCCAGAATCCTCCTCAGTTCCCAGGGTTAACCCTACTACACCCTTTTGCTGGGAACCACCACTTACAGCTGAACTAGGGGGTACAGTTGCCTTAGGGGCAATGGTGGCTGGGGGCTTATCCTTTTTGGTGCACTCACTAAACCAATGTGAGTTGGACTTACAATAGTTGCACCATGGTTTCTTTTGGCCATCTTTCTTTTTATCCTTTTTGGGACCACCCTCCCCCTGAGCCTTTTGGGGGCCTGGTGAAGACTTCTGGTCTTTTTGTTTCTGATCATTACCCTTCTGGTCTGCCTTTTTCTGATCACCGCCCTGGTTCTGGTTTTTCTGCTTAACTCTAGTCCTGACCCATCTATCTGCCTTCTTTCCCAATTCTTGGGGAGAAGTCAGATCAGAATCAATCAGGTGTTGATGCAATAGCTGGTTTTGACAGTTGTTAAGTATTTGCTCTCTCATGATCAAATTATACAATCCTGTATAGTCCTTAACCTTACTTCCCATTAGCCAGCCTTCCAGAGCCTTAGTGGCACAATCTACAAAGTCAGTCCAGTCCTGAGTCTGTGTCTTCTGGGTATCCCTGAACAACAACCTGTATTGTTCAGTGGTTAGGCCAAACCCATCAATCAGAGCACTCTTCGGGACAGTGTAATTATCTGCATCCTCATCACTAACTGTGAGGAGCTTGTCTCTACCTTTCTCAGAGAAGGAGAGCCACAAGATAGCTGCCCACTGACTTTGGGGTACCTGCTGTACTTTGCAAGCTCTCTCCAAAGCAGTTATCCATTTGTGGATGTCATCCCCACACTTGTAGGGAGGGACAATCTTGCTCAGGTTTCTATTATCATAGTGCCTGTCTCTATCCTTAGGGATATTGCTGCCACCAGTGGGTTCTGACCCACTTAACTTTTGCTCTCTAGCCAGAGCAAGCTTCTCCTTGGCAAGGGCAAGTTCTTCCCTCCGAATCCTCAGATTAGCTTCCCTCATTCTGGCTTCATGTTCCTTTCTCTCAGGGGAAGTCATTCCCCTGTGAGAGGAAACACTAGAGATGCTAGAGACATGGGAGTGGATGGATTCCCTTGAAGGGGATCTGTCCCTCCTGTTTCTCTGGTTAAGCCCACTTGGGGGTCTGTATGGGGGGACCCCATGCAAACTCCCATGTAAACTTAGGTTAGCCTGGCTAAGTCTTCCTACTTGGCCCTGGCTGTCTACCTCTCCATCTGAAGCCCCATCTGACTCCTCTGTGGTGGGTAGACCCTCCTCTGTACCTAGGGTACCTGCCTGAGATGCCCTAAGAGTATCATACTCCTCTAGGAGTTGTCTTAACTGAAGGAGGGTAGGGTTTGCACCCTGTTTTATTCCTCTGGAGGTACACAAGTGTCTCATCTCCTGGAATGTTAAGGTATCATATCTAGAGGGGGTCTTTTGCAGACCTGACCCTCCTGAGAGAGCATCTACTTGATCTCCTCTCAGAGACATGATCTAGTGAGGGTGTGGTGTGTGCACCTACCTACACTAGTTGTTTCTACTAAACCTCTCTAGTAGTTATAGTCAGGGTGTGTTACTCCCTTCAACCTACAACTACTAAGTCCAGTAGGACTTAAGTATTATAATCTTATGTTATATGTACCTAGACAATATCTGTGTGATCTTTCAATTTAGTATCTCAAGATTACAATGGTATTACAACAGCAAGCTCAGATCCCAACCGCTGCTCACCAATGTGAGAAGTTGGCCTGATGTATGATGTCACTAGTTCTAGTGTACACCTTATATCAGTCCAAATACCCTTATGGTGATTGGTTGTAAAGTCAACCTTATAGACCAGCTATCCTAGTGGTAGCATGGACAAGAGCAGTCTTAGGCTAAACTCTGAATGGCATGTGAAGCCAGCTGTGATACCATATATAATCCCTTGAATACCAAATGAAAGGACACCACAACAGATATATATAGAAAATAAAGTGTATTTATTCTAGTCAAACCCTCAGCACTCTTTATGAGATTAGAGGTAAGTACAACACAGTCTTATTCAAGCATACATTAAGTCACACAGGTAAGTAATACAGTTAGGCCCTAGGGGCCACGCAAACCATATACTAAGTAAGTGGTATAAGGACCACTGTCACGGAAATAGAATAGGCCTAGGCCTAGGGAATCGCTGGGGCTACACTACACTAGCGTTAGTTAGGAAGTGGGAGGCCCACGGGATTCGTGTGCAGAGTGGAAACACTCACGCGTAATGCGTAAAAGTCACTAGCAATAGTACAGTTTAGAAAACGGTAGATTTAGGACACTTCCGGAGTAGCTAGGAAGTTGAGACTGGAAAACTAGACACTAGGATAGTCACTATCCTGATGAGCACCGGAGTACCCAAGTTACCTAGCCCACAGGCTGCGGGTGCATAGGGGTGAAGATGCGTCGGTTTTCGTCGTCGACTCCTATGGATGCCTGAAGAAAGATGCTGACAGGCAGTCAGTGAAGAGTGTCCGGTGGATCCCAAGGCTGGGATCAAGAAGAGAGGAAACCTGCAAGCAGAAGGGACAGAGTCAAGGTCACTAGCCAGTGACCACGTGGAACCAGGAAGGAACCAGGCGATGTCGTGAAGATTGCAGGTGAAGGTGAAGCTTGTCGCTGCAGCCAGGAGGACCAGGAAGCGTCGAGGACAACCAGGACCAGGAGGCGAGCTGTCCCACGAAGGCTCTTGCTGTCGGCGGCGTCGAAGTTGGACTAGGACTCACCAAGCCTTGGCAAGCGGAACCCACGAAGAACGGAGGACTTGCTTCTGGTGCAGACCAGGAAGGTCTGGGGTGCTTCTTCTTTGCAGAGAAGCGGGAGCCAGTCTGGAGGAGCCAAACCAGCGCAGAAGATTTCAGGGTGCGTCGTCACAAAGGCCACTAGCCAGCGGGCAAGCAACCGGACAGACGCGGCAAGCAGGAAAATGCAGAAGGGCCCCACGCAGGACTCGTGGAGTGTGGGGGGCTGATCTTCGGTGCAGATGGTGCTTGGGGTTGGGGCTTCTCAATCCCCGGTGCACAACTTCGAGGGTGCCTCAGAAGCTGCGCTTTAAGTTACTAGCCACTTTTCCCAGGTAGCCGGTCCCACGTCGCTCGTCGCCTCCACGGATCTCAGCTTTGCTGTGGATGTGGATCAGGGTTGGAGAAGTCTGGAAGTCAAGGCTCTGGTCGGGCTCTGCAGTCGGTTCCTCGTAGAACGTGGGCAAAGCAAAGGGTAGTCTCTTGATGGTGCCTGTTTGCACAGGGTAGCCACTCCTTGGCTACAAGGGAGATTCTTCAGTCTTCTTCTTTCGTCGAATGTCGAAGGTCCAGAGTTTCTGTTCAAGTTGCAGGTTCAGGATAATCTAAAGTCTTGAGGCCCAACTCCCACTCTTATACTAATCTGGGGGGCTGGGATACCTGCTAGGTCACGCCTTATGGGTGGGACCTGGGAGGGGGTGGTTACACCCACTTCCCTTTGTCCAGTTTCGTGCCAGAGCTGGGGCTGGAGTGCCCCAGCGCCGGTTTGAACTGGACTATGCAAGGAACACCTTGTGTGCCCCAGGCATGTCTCATTCCTTTCAGCCCACCCTGCCCCAATACACTAAAGGCTGTCTGGGGAGGTGCTAGCACCTCCCCAAGCAGGAAACCTATTGTCCAGGCCTCCCTGGCTGGGATCACTCCCAGCTGCAGGAGGTCAGACTTGTGTCGTGGCAGCAGCATCCATTTTGTGATGCTGAGGATTTGGTCAGAGGCTAACAGTGAAGTATGATTTTAACATGTCTTTCCCTCTAGAAGGGGGGAATAATATCCTCATGTCCAGAAATGGCATGGGGGTATTATTCCACAGTGTTAGACACCTTACACGACATGTTTCGATAAAGCCAAACCATAGTTACCATAACCGTCTAAGATTATAAGGCACTTTAAGAGTATATGGTAGGCTATATCATAGAACAGCTATAAGGACTTGGTTCCAAAAGCTGCAGACAGGCTCAGCTCATGCTAGAGCACCATCTCACATGTTACCAAGCACTCTGCCTCCAGGATTGTTAAGGCCTGCCATAGGAGTGACTGATAGGTACACATGTGTCTATATGTAAGTTAGTTATAGGAATACTACACCTAAGCAAGGGGTGTTTACACGACCTTGCCCCAGCTGAGTGATCAGCCAGTTGTGTCAGAATGGAAGGCCAGGCCAGGGGTGGCATAATACATGCTGCAGCCCCTGGTAGGCCTAGGGTACACCTATGCCCTGGGTACCTAGGGTACACTGTACAGGGGCCAATAAGGTGATCCTATCCAAATGGGTTATGCACCTAAAGTACATAGTATTAATTTAGAGAGAGAACAGCAGGGCTGTGGGTCTGATTAGCAGGCCCACAGCCACATCTAAGTCGAAAACCAGTAAAGCAAAAGCAAAAAGTGGGGGTGAACATAGAAAGCAGACCCTACTCTCCTACACTGTGGTCCCTGTAGTTAGCGTCGGCGGATACACCTATGCTCGTGTCGTGAGTGCAAGTGTGAATAGCGTTAGCCATCCCTGGACACGTGTTTCGAGGTAGTTGCCTCTCGTCAGCAGGGAGTAGGAAAGAGTGTACGGTTGCAATGTAAGCTGCTAAAATCATTATCAGGTCTAGTACCTCTCGTAGCAACGCAGGTGCGTAACCTGAGTCCGTCGACTCCCCGGCTCAGAGAGCCACTAAATAGTTACAACAAAATGGTCGCACCCTGCTGACCTACCTGCGTGTTACCCCAAAGAACTGTGGTCCCTGTAGTTAGCGTCGGCGGATACACCTATGCTCGTGTCGTGAGTGCAAGTGTGAATAGCGTTAGCCATCCCTGGACACGTGTTTCGAGGTAGTTGCCTCTCGTCAGCAGGGAGTAGGAAAGAGTGTAGGGTTGCAATGTAAGCTGCTAAAATCATTATCAGGTCTAGTACCTCTTGTAGCAACGCAGGTGCGTAACCTGAGTCCGTCGACTCCCCGGCTCAGAGAGCCACTAAATAGTTACAACAAAATGGTCGCACACTGCTGACCTACCTGCGTGTTACCCCAAAGAACTGTGGTCCCTGTAGTTAGCGTCGGCGGGTACACCTATGCTCGTGTCGTGAGTGCAAGTGTGAATAGCGTTAGCCATCCCTGGACACGTGTTTCGAGGTAGTTGCCTCTCGCCAGCAGGGAGTAGGAAAGAGTGTAGGGTTGCAATGTAAGCTGCTAAAATCATTATCAGGTCTAGTACCTCTCGTACCAACGCAGGTGCGTAACCTGAGTCCGTCGACTCCCCGGCTCAGAGAGCCACTAAATAGTTACAACAAAATGGTCGCACACTGCTGACCTACCTGCGTGTTACCCCAAAGAACTGTGGTCCCTGTAGTTAGCGTCGGCGGGTACACCTATGCTCGTGTCGTGAGTGCAAGTGTGAATAGCGTTAGCCATCCCTGGACACGTGTTTCGAGGTAGTTGCCTCTCGCCAGCAGGGAGTAGGAAAGAGTGTAGGGTTGCAATGTAAGCTGCTAAAATCATTATCAGGTCTAGTACCTCTCGTACCAACGCAGGTGCGTAACCTGAGTCCGTCGACTCCCCGGCTCAGAGAGCCACTAAATAGTTACAACAAAATGGTCGCACACTGCTGACCTACCTGCGTGTTACCCCAAAGAACTGTGGTCCCTGTAGTTAGCGTCGGCGGATACACCTATGCTCGTGTCGTGAGTGCAAGTGTGAATAGCGTTAGCCATCCCTGGACACATGTTTCGAGGTAGTTGCCTCTCGTCAGCAGGGAGTAGGAAAGAGTGTAGGGTTGCACTGTAAGCTGCTAAAATCATTATCAGGTCTAGTACCTCTCGTAGCAACGCAGGTGCGTAACCTGAGTCCGTCGACTCCCCGGCTCAGAGAGCCACTAAATAGTTACAACAAAATGGTCGCACACTGCTGACCTACCTGCGTGTTACCCCAAAGAACTGTGGTCCCTGTAGTTAGCGTCGGCGGATACACCTATGCTTGTGTCGTGAGTGCAAGTGTGAATAGCGTTACCCATCCCTGGACACGTGTTTCGAGGTAGTTGCCTCTCGTCAGCAGGGAGTAGGAAAGAGTGTAGGGTTGCAATGTAAGCTGCTAAAATCATTATCAGGTCTAGTACCTCTCGTAGCAACGCAGGTGCGTAACCTGAGTCCGTCGACTCCCCGGCTCAGAGAGCCACTAAATAGTTACAACAAAATGGTCGCACACTGCTGACCTACCTGCGTGTTACCCCAAAGAACTGTGGTCCCTGTAGTTAGCGTCGGCGGATACACCTATGCTCGTGTCGTGAGTGCAAGTGTGAATAGCGTTAGCCATCCCTGGACACGTGTTTCGAGGTTATTGCCTCTCGTCAGCAGGGAGTAGGAAAGAGTGTACGGTTGCAATGTAAGCTGCTAAAATCATTATCAGGTCTAGTACCTCTCGTAGCAACGCAGGTGCGTAACCTGAGTCCGTCGACTCCCCGGCTCAGAGAGCCACTAAATAGTTACAACAAAATGGTCGCACACTGCTGACCTACCTGCGTGTTACCCCAAAGAACTGTGGTCCCTGTAGTTAGCGTCGGCGGATACACCTATGCTCGTGTCGTGAGTGCAAGTGTGAATAGCGTTAGCCATCCCTGGACACGTGTTTCGAGGTAGTTGCCTCTCGTCAGCAGGGAGTAGGAAAGAGTGTAGGGTTGCAATGTAAGCTGCTAAAATCATTATCAGGTCTAGTACCTCTCGTAGCAACGCAGGTGCGTAACCTGAGTCCGTCGACTCCCCGGCTCAGAGAGCCACTAAATAGTTACAACAAAATGGTCGCACACTGCTGACCTACCTGCGTGTTACCCCAAAGAACTGTGGTCCCTGTAGTTAGCGTCGGCGGGTACACCTATGCTCGTGTCGTGAGTGCAAGTGTGAATAGCGTTAGCCATCCCTGGACACGTGTTTCGAGGTAGTTGCCTCTCGTCAGCAGGGAGTAGGAAAGAGTGTAGGGTTTCAATGTAAGCTGCTAAAATCATTATCAGGTCTAGTACCTCTCGTAGCAACGCAGGTGCGTAACCTGAGTCCGTCGACTCCCCGGCTCAGAGAGCCACTAAATAGTTACAACAAAATGGTCGCACACTGCTGACCTACCTGCGTGTTACCCCAAAGAATTGTAGTCCCTGTAGTTAGCGTCGGCGGATACACCTATGCTCGTGTCGTGAGTGCAAGTGTGAATAGCGTTAGCCATCCCTGGACACATGTTTCGAGGTAGTTGCCTCTCGTCAGCAGGGAGTAGGAAAGAGTGTAGGGTTGCACTGTAAGCTGCTAAAATCATTATCAGGCCTAGTACCTCTCGTAGCAACGCAGGTGCGTAACCTGAGTCCGTCGACTCCCCGGCTCAGAGAGCCACTAAATAGTTACAACAAAATGGTCGCACACTGCTGACCTACCTGCGTGTTACCCCAAAGAACTGTGGTCCCTGTAGTTAGCGTCGGCGGATACACCTATGCTCGTGTCATGAGTGCAAGTGTGAATAGCCTTAGCCATCCCTGGACACGTGTTTCGAGGTAGTTGCCTCTCGTCAGCAGGGAGTAGGAAAGAGTGTAGGGTTGCAATGTAAGCTGCTAAAATCATTATCAGGTCTAGTACCTCTCGTAGCAACGCAGGTGCCTAACCTGAGTCCGTCGACTCCCCGGCTCAGAGAGCCACTAAATAGTTACAACAAAATGGTCGCGCACTGCTGACCTACCTGCGTGTTACCCCAAAGAACTGTGGTCCCTGTAGTTAGCGTCGGCGGATACACCTATGCTCGTGTCGTGAGTGCAAGTGTGAATAGCGTTAGCCATCCCTGGACACGTGTTTCGAGGTAGTTGCCTCTCGTCAGCAGGGAGTAGGAAAGAGTGCAGGGTTGCAATGTAAGCTGCTAAAATCATTATCAGGTCTAGTACCTCTCGTAGCAACGCAGGTGCGTAACCTGAGTCCGTCGACTCCCCGGCTCAGAGAGTCACTAAATAGTTACAACAAAATGGTCGCACACTGCTGACCTACCTGCGTGTTACCCCAAAGAACTGTGGTCCCTGTAGTTAGCGTCGGCGGATACACCTATGCTCGTGTCGTGAGTAAAAGTGTGAATAGCGTTAGCCATCCCTGGACACGTGTTTCAAGGTAGTTGCCTCTCGTCAGCAGGGAGTAGGAAAGAGTGTAGGGTTGCAATGTAAGCTGCTAAAATCATTATCAGGTCTAGTACCTCTCGTAGCAACGCAGGTGCGTAACCTGAGTCCGTCGACTCCCCGGCTCAGAGAGCCACTAAATAGTTACAACAAAATGGTCGCACACTGCTGACCTACCTGCGTGTTACCCCAAAGAACTGTGGTCCCTGTAGTTAGCGTCGGCGGATACACCTATGCTCGTGTCGTGAGTGCAAGTGTGAATAGCGTTAGCCATCCCTGGACACGTGTTTCGAGGTAGTTGCCTCTCGTCAGCAGGGAGTAGGAAAGAGTGTAGGGTTGCAATGTAAGCTGCTAAAATCATTATCAGGTCTAGTACCTCTCGTAGCAACGCAGGTGCGTAACCTGAGTCCGTCGACTCCCCGGCTCAGAGAGCCACTAAATAGTTACAACAAAATGGTCGCACACTGCTGACCTACCTGCGTGTTACCCCAAAGAACTGTGGTCCCTGTAGTTAGCGTCGGCGGATACACCTATGCTCGTGTCGTGAGTGCAAGTGTGAATAGCGTTAGCCATCCCTGGACACGTGTTTAGAGGTAGTTGCCTCTCGTCAGCAGGGAGTAGGAAAGAGTGTACGGTTGCAATGTAAGCTGCTAAAATCATTATCAGGTCTAGTACCTCTCGTAGCAACGCAGGTGCGTAACCTGAGTCCGTCGACTCCCCGGCTCAGAGAGCCACTAAATAGTTACAACAAAATGGTCGCACACTGCTGACCTACCTGCGTGTTACCCCAAAGAACTGTGGTCCCTGTAGTTAGTGTCGGCGGATACACCTATGCTCGTGTCGTGAGTGCAAGTGTGAATAGCGTTAGCCATCCCTGGACACGTGTTTCGAGGTAGTTGCCTCTCGTCAGCAGGGAGTAGGAAAGAGTGTAGGGTTGCAATGTAAGCTGCTAAAATCATTATCAGGTCTAGTACCTCTCGTAGCAACGCAGGTGCGTAACCTGAGTCCGTCGACTCCCCGGCTCAGAGAGCCACTAAATAGTTACAACAAAATGGTCGCACACTTCTGACCTACCTGCGTGTTACCCCAAAGAACTGTGGTCCCTGTAGTTAGCGTCGGCGGGTACACCTATGCTCGTGTCGTGAGTGCAAGTGTGAATAGCGTTAGCCATCCCTGGACACGTGTTTCGAGGTAGTTGCCTCTCGTCAGCAGGGAGTAGGAAAGAGTGTAGGGTTGCAATGTAAGCTGCTAAAATCATTATCAGGTCTAGTACCTCTTGTAGCAACGCAGGTGCGTAACCTGAGTCCGTCGACTCCCCGGCTCAGAGAGCCACTAAATAGTTACAACAAAATGGTCGCACACTGCTGACCTACCTGCGTGTTACCCCAAAGAACTGTGGTCCCTGTAGTTAGCGTCGGCGGATACACCTATGCTTGTGTCGTGAGTGCAAGTGTGAATAGCGTTAGCCATCCCTGGACACGTGTTTCGAGGTAGTTGCCTCTCGTCAGCAGGGAGTAGGAAAGAGTGTAGGGTTGCAATGTAAGCTGCTAAAATCATTATCAGGTCTAGTACCTCTCGTAGCAACGCAGGTGCGTAACCTGAGTCCGTCGACTCCCCGGCTCAGAGAGCCACTAAATAGTTACAACAAAATGGTCGCACACTGCTGACCTACCTGCGTGTTACCCCAAAGAACTGTGGTCCCTGTAGTTAGCGTCGGCGGATACACCTATGCTCGTGTCATGAGTGCAAGTGTGAATAGCCTTAGCCATCCCTGGACACGTGTTTCGAGGTAGTTGCCTCTCGTCAGCAGGGAGTAGGAAAGAGTGTAGGGTTGCAATGTAAGCTGCTAAAATCATTATCAGGTCTAGTACCTCTCGTAGCAACTCAGGTGCGTAACCTGAGTCCGTCGACTCCCCGGCTCAGAGAGCCACTAAATAGTTACAACAAAATGGTCGCACACTGCTGACCTACCTGCGTGTTAGCCCAAAGAACTGTGGTCCCTGTAGTTAGCGTCGGCGGATACACCTATGCTCGTGTCGTGAGTGCAAGTGTGAATAGCGTTAGCCATCCCTGGACACGTGTTTCGAGGTAGTTGCCTCTCGTCAGCAGGGAGTAGGAAAGAGTGTAGGGTTGCAATGTAAGCTGCTAAAATCATTATCAGGTCTAGTACCTCTCGTAGCAACGCAGGTGCGTAACCTGAGTCCGTCGACTCCCCGGCTCAGAGAGCCACTAAATAGTTACAACAAAATGGTCGCACACTGCTGACCTACCTGCGTGTTACCCCAAAGAACTGTGGTCCCTGTAGTTAGCGTCGGCGGATACACCTATGCTCGTGTCGTGAGTGCAAGTGTGAATAGCGTTAGCCATCCCTGGACACGTGTTTAGAGGTAGTTGCCTCTCGTCAGCAGGGAGTAGGAAAGAGTGTACGGTTGCAATGTAAGCTGCTAAAATCATTATCAGGTCTAGTACCTCTCGTAGCAACGCAGGTGCGTAACCTGAGTCCGTCGACTCCCCGGCTCAGAGAGCCACTAAATAGTTACAACAAAATGGTTGCACACTGCTGACCTACCTGCGTGTTACCCCAAAGAACTGTGGTCCCTGTAGTTAGTGTCGGCGGATACACCTATGCTCGTGTCGTGAGTGCAAGTGTGAATAGCGTTAGCCATCCCTGGACACGTGTTTCGAGGTAGTTGCCTCTCGTCAGCAGGGAGTAGGAAAGAGTGTAGGGTTGCAATGTAAGCTGCTAAAATCATTATCAGGTCTAGTACCTCTCGTAGCAGCGCAGGTGCGTAACCTGAGTCCGTCGACTCCCCGGCTCAGAGAGCCACTAAATAGTTACAACAAAATGGTCGCACACTTCTGACCTACCTGCGTGTTACCCCAAAGAACTGTGGTCCCTGTAGTTAGCGTCGGCGGGTACACCTATGCTCGTGTCGTGAGTGCAAGTGTGAATAGCGTTAGCCATCCCTGGACACGTGTTTCGAGGTAGTTGCCTCTCGTCAGCAGGGAGTAGGAAAGAGTGTAGGGTTGCAATGTAAGCTGCTAAAATCATTATCAGGTCTAGTACCTCTTGTAGCAACGCAGGTGCGTAACCTGAGTCCGTCGACTCCCCGGCTCAGAGAGCCACTAAATAGTTACAACAAAATGGTCGCACACTGCTGACCTACCTGGGTGTTACCCCAAAGAACTGTGGTCCCTGTAGTTAGCGTCGGCGGATACACCTATGCTCGTGTCGTGAGTGCAAGTGTGAATAGCGTTAGCCATTCCTGGACACGTGTTTCGAGGTAGTTGCCTCTCGTCAGCAGGGAGTAGGAAAGAGTGTAGGGTTGCAATGTAAGCTGCTAAATTCATTATCAGGTCTAGTACCTCTCGTAGCAACGCAGGTGCGTAACCTGAGTCCGTCGACTCCCCGGCTCAGAGAGCCACTAAATAGTTACAACAAAATGGTCGCACACTGCTGACCTACCTGCGTGTTAGCCCAAAGAACTGTGGTCCCTGTAGTTAGCGTCGGCGGATACACCTATTCTCGTGTCGTGAGTGCAAGTGTGAATAGCGTTAGCCATCCCTGGACACGTGTTTCGAGGTAGTTGCCTCTCGTCAGCAGGGAGTAGGAAAGAGTGTAGGGTTGCAATGTAAGCTGCTAAAATCATTATCAGGTCTAGTACCTCTCGTAGCAATGCAGGTGCGTAACCTGAGTCCGTCGACTCCCCGGCTCAGAGAGCCACTAAATAGTTACAACAAAATGGTCGCACACTGCTGACCTACCTGCGTGTTACCCCAAAGAACTGTGGTCCCTGTAGTTAGCGTCGGCGGATACACCTATGCTCGTGTCGTGAGTGCAAGTGTGAATAGCGTTAGCCATCCCTGGACACGTGTTTCGAGGTAGTTGCCTCTCGTCAGCAGGGAGTAGGAAAGAGTGTAGGGTTGCAATGTAAGCTGCTAAAATCATTATCAGGTCTAGTACCTCTCGTAGCAACGCAGGTGCGTAACCTGAGTCCGTCGACTCCCCGGCTCAGAGAGCCACTAAATAGTTACAACAAAATGGTCGCACACTGCTGACCTACCTGCGTGTTACCCCAAAGAACTGTGGTCCCTGTAGTTAGCGTCGGCGGATACACCTATGCTCGTGTCGTGAGTGCAAGTGTGAATAGCGTTAGCCATCCCTGGACACGTGTTTCGAGGTAGTTGCCTCTCGTCAGCAGGGAGTAGGAAAGAGTGTAGGGTTGCAATGTAAGCTGCTAAAATCATTATCAGGTCTAGTACCTCTCGTAGCAACGCAGGTGCGTAACCTGAGTCCGTCGACTCCCCGGCTCAGAGAGCCACTAAATGGTTACAACAAAATGGTCGCACACTGCTGACCTACCTGCGTGTTACCCCAAAGAACTGTGGTCTCTGTAGTTAGCGTCGGCGGATACACCTATGCTCGTGTCGTGAGTGCAAGTGTGAATAGCGTTAGCCATCCCTGGACACGTGTTTCGAGGTAGTTGCCTCTCGTCAGCAGGGAGTAGGAAAGAGTGTAGGGTTGCAATGTAAGCTGCTAAAATCATTATCAGGTCTAGTACCTCTCGTAGCAATGCAGGTGCGTAACCTGAGTCAGTCGACTCCCCGGCTCAGAGAGCCACTAAATAGTTACAACAAAATGGTCGCACACTGCTGACCTACCTGCGTGTTACCCCAAAGAACTGTGGTCCCTGTAGTTAGCGTCGGCGGATACACCTATGCTCGTGTCGTGAGTGCAAGTGTGAATAGCGTTAGCCATCCCTGGACACGTGTTTAGAGGTAGTTGCCTCTCGTCAGCAGGGAGTAGGAAAGAGTGTAGGGTTGCAATGTAAGCTGCTAAAATCATTATCAGGTCTAGTACCTCTCGTAGCAACGCAGGTGCGTAACCTGAGTCCGTCGACTCCCCGGCTCAGAGAGCCACTAAATAGTTACAACAAAATGGTCGCACACTTCTGACCTACCTGCGTGTTACCCCAAAGAACTGTGGTCCCTGTAGTTAGCGTCGGCGGGTACACCTATGCTCGTGTCGTGAGTGCAAGTGTGAATAGCGTTAGCCATCCCTGGACACATGTTTCGAGGTAGTTGCCTCTCGTCAGCAGGGAGTAGGAAAGAGTGTAGGTTTGCAATGTAAGCTGCTAAAATCATTATCAGGTCTAGTACCTCTTGTAGCAACGCAGGTGCGTAACCTGAGTCCGTCGACTCCCCGGCTCAGAGAGCCACTAAATAGTTACAACAAAATGGTCGCACACTGCTGACCTACATGCGTGTTACCCCAAAGAACTGTGGTCCCTGTAGTTAGCGTCGGCGGATACACCTATGCTTGTGTCGTGAGTGCAAGTGTGAATAGCGTTAGCCATCCCTGGACACGTGTTTCGAGGTAGTTGCCTCTCGTCAGCAGGGAGTAGGAAAGAGTGTAGGGTTGCAATGTAAGCTGCTAAAATCATTATCAGGTCTAGTACCTCTCGTAGCAACTCAGGTGCGTAACCTGAGTCCGTCGACTCCCCGGCTCAGAGAGCCACTAAATAGTTACAACAAAATGGTCGCACACTGCTGACCTACCTGCGTGTTAGCCCAAAGAACTGTGGTCCCTGTAGTTAGCGTCGGCGGATACACCTATGCTCGTGTCGTGAGTGCAAGTGTGAATAGCGTTAGCCATCCCTGGACACGTGTTTCGAGGTAGTTGCCTCTCGTCAGCAGGGAGTAGGAAAGAGTGTAGGGTTGCAATGTAAGCTGCTAAAATCATTATCAGGTCTAGTACCTCTCGTAGCAACGCAGGTGCGTAACCTGAGTCCGTCGACTCCCCGGCTCAGAGAGCCACTAAATAGTTACAACAAAATGGTCGCACACTGCTGACCTACCTGCGTGTTACCCCAAAGAACTGTGGTCCCTGTAGTTAGCGTCGGCGGATACACCTATGCTCGTGTCGTGAGTGCAAGTGTGAATAGCGTTAGCCATCCCTGGACACGTGTTTAGAGGTCGTTGCCTCTCGTCAGCAGGGAGTAGGAAAGAGTGTACGGTTGCAATGTAAGCTGCTAAAATCATTATCAGGTCTAGTACCTCTCGTAGCAACGCAGGTGCGTAACCTGAGTCCGTCGACTCCCCGGCTCAGAGAGCCACTAAATAGTTACAACAAAATGGTCGCACACTGCTGACCTACCTGCTTGTTACCCCAAAGAACTGTGGTCCCTGTAGTTAGTGTCGGCGGATACACCTATGCTCGTGTCGTGAGTGCAAGTGTGAATAGCGTTAGCCATCCCTGGACACGTGTTTCGAGGTAGTTGCCTCTCGTCAGCAGGGAGTAGGAAAGAGTGTAGGGTTGCAATGTAAGCTGCTAAAATCATTATCAGGTCTAGTACCTCTCGTAGCAGCGCAGGTGCGTAACCTGAGTCCGCCGACTCCCCGGCTCAGAGAGCCACTAAATAGTTACAACAAAATGGTCGCACACTTCTGACCTACCTGCGTGTTACCCCAAAGAACTGTGGTCCCTGTAGTTAGCGTCGGCGGGTACACCTATGCTCGTGTCGTGAGTGCAAGTGTGAATAGCGTTAGCCATCCCTGGACACGTGTTTCGAGGTAGTTGCCTCTCGTCAGCAGGGAGTAGGAAAGAGTGTAGGGTTGCAATGTAAGCTGCTAAAATCATTATCAGGTCTAGTACCTCTTGTAGCAACGCAGGTGCGTAACCTGAGTCCGTCGACTCCCCGGCTCAGAGAGCCACTAAATAGTTACAACAAAATGGTCGCACACTGCTGACCTACCTGGGTGTTACCCCAAAGAACTGTGGTCCCTGTAGTTAGCGTCGGCGGATACACCTATGCTCGTGTCGTGAGTGCAAGTGTGAATAGCGTTAGCCATTCCTGGACACGTGTTTCGAGGTAGTTGCCTCTCGTCAGCAGGGAGTAGGAAAGAGTGTAGGGTTGCAATGTAAGCTGCTAAATTCATTATCAGGTCTAGTACCTCTCGTAGCAACGCAGGTGCGTAACCTGAGTCCGTCGACTCCCCGGCTCAGAGAGCCACTAAATAGTTACAACAAAATGGTCGTACACTGCTGACCTACCTGCGTGTTAGCCCAAAGAACTGTGGTCCCTGTAGTTAGCGTCGGCGGATACACCTATTCTCGTGTCGTGAGTGCAAGTGTGAATAGCGTTAGCCATCCCTGGACACGTGTTTCGAGGTAGTTGCCTCTCGTCAGCAGGGAGTAGGAAAGAGTGTAGGGTTGCAATGTAAGCTGCTAAAATCATTATCAGGTCTAGTACCTCTCGTAGCAATGCAGGTGCGTAACCTGAGTCCGTCGACTCCCCGGCTTAGAGAGCCACTAAATAGTTACAACAAAATGGTCGCACACTGCTGACCTACCTGCGTGTTACCCCAAAGAACTGTGGTCCCTGTAGTTAGCGTCGGCGGATACACCTATGCTCGTGTCGTGAGTGCAAGTGTGAATAGCGTTAGCCATCCCTGGACACGTGTTTCGAGGTAGTTGCCTCTCGTCAGCAGGGAGTAGGAAAGAGTGTAGGGTTGCAATGTAAGCTGCTAAAATCATTATCAGGTCTAGTACCTCTCGTAGCAACGCAGGTGCGTAACCTGAGTCCGTCGACTCCCCGGCTCAGATAGCCACTAAATAGTTACAACAAAATGGTCGCACACTGCTGACCTACCTGCGTGTTACCCCAAAGAACTGTGGTCCCTGTAGTTAGCGTCGGCGGATACACCTATGCTCGTGTCGTGAGTGCAAGTGTGAATAGCGTTAGCCATCCCTGGACACGTGTTTCGAGGTAGTTGCCTCTCGTCAGCAGGGAGTAGGAAAGAGTGTAGGGTTGCAATGTAAGCTGCTAAATTCATTATCAGGTCTAGTACCTCTCGTAGCAACGCAGGTGCGTAACCTGAGTCCGTCGACTCCCCGGCTCAGAGAGCCACTAAATAGTTACAACAAAATGGTCGCACACTGCTGACCTACCTGCGTGTTAGCCCAAAGAACTGTGGTCCCTGTAGTTAGCGTCGGCGGATACACCTATTCTCGTGTCGTGAGTGCAAGTGTGAATAGCGTTAGCCATCCCTGGACACGTGTTTCGAGGTAGTTGCCTCTCGTCAGCAGGGAGTAGGAAAGAGTGTAGGGTTGCAATGTAAGCTGCTAAAATCATTATCAGGTCTAGTACCTCTCGTAGCAATGCAGGTGCGTAACCTGAGTCCGTCGACTCCCCGGCTCAGAGAGCCACTAAATAGTTACAACAAAATGGTCGCACACTGCTGACCTACCTGCGTGTTACCCCAAAGAACTGTGGTCCCTGTAGTTAGCGTCGGCGGATACACCTATGCTCGTGTCGTGAGTGCAAGTGTGAATAGCGTTAGCCATCCCTGGACACGTGTTTCGAGGTAGTTGCCTCTCGTCAGCAGGGAGTAGGAAAGAGTGTAGGGTTGCAATGTAAGCTGCTAAAATCATTATCAGGTCTAGTACCTCTCGTAGCAACGCAGGTGCGTAACCTGAGTCCGTCGACTCCCCGGCTCAGAGAGCCACTAAATAGTTACAACAAAATGGTCGCACACTGCTGACCTACCTGCGTGTTACCCCAAAGAACTGTGGTCCCTGTAGTTAGCGTCGGCGGATACACCTATGCTCGTGTCGTGAGTGCAAGTGTGAATAGCGTTAGCCATCCCTGGACACGTGTTTCGAGGTAGTTGCCTCTCGTCAGCAGGGAGTAGGAAAGAGTGTAGGGTTGCAATGTAAGCTGCTAAAATCATTATCAGGTCTAGTACCTCTCGTAGCAACGCAGGTGCGTAACCTGAGTCCGTCGACTCCCCGGCTCAGAGAGCCACTAAATGGTTACAACAAAATGGTCGCACACTGCTGACCTACCTGCGTGTTACCCCAAAGAACTGTGGTCCCTGTAGTTAGCGTCGGCGGATACACCTATGCTCGTGTCGTGAGTGCAAGTGTGAATAGCGTTAGCCATCCCTGGACACGTGTTTCGAGGTAGTTGCCTCTCGTCAGCAGGGAGTAGGAAAGAGTGTAGGGTTGCAATGTAAGCTGCTAAAATCATTATCAGGTCTAGTACCTCTCGTAGCAATGCAGGTGCGTAACCTGAGTCCGTCGACTCCCCGGCTCAGAGAGCCACTAAATAGTTACAACAAAATGGTCGCACACTGCTGACCTACCTGCGTGTTACCCCAAAGAACAGTGGTCCCTGTAGTTAGCGTCGGCGGATACACCTATGCTCGTGTCGTGAGTGCAAGTGTGAATAGCGTTAGCCATCCCTGGAAACGTGTTTCGAGGTAGTTGCCTCTCGTCAGCAGGGAGTAGGAAAGAGTGTAGGGTTGCAATGTAAGCTGCTAAAATCATTATCAGGTCTAGTACCTCTCGTAGCAACGCAGGTGCGTAACCTGAGTCCGTCGACTCCCCGGCTCAGAGAGCCACTAAATAGTTACAACAAAATGGTCGCACACTGCTGACCTACCTGCGTGTTACCCCAAAGAACTGTGGTCCCTGTAGTTAGCGTCGGCGGATACACCTATTCTCGTGTCGTGAGTTTAAGTGTGAATAGCGTTAGCCATCCCTGGACACGTGTTTCGAGGTAGTTGCCTCTCGTCAGCAGGGAGTAGGAAAGAGTGTAGGGTTGCAATGTAAGCTGCTAAAATCATTATCAGGTCTAGTACCTCTCGTAGCAACGCAGGTGCGTAACCTGAGTCCGTCGACTCCCCGGCTCAGAGAGCCACTAAATAGTTACAACAAAATGGTCGCACACTGCTGACCTACCTGCGTGTTACCCCAAAGAACTGTGGTCCCTGTAGTTAGCGTCGGCGGATACACCTATGCTCGTGTCGTGAGTGCAAGTGTGAATAGCGTTAGCCATCCCTGGACACGTGTTTCGAGGTAGTTGCCTCTCGTCAGCAGGGAGTAGGAAAGAGTGTAGGGTTGCAATCTAAGCTGCTAAAATCATTATCAGGTCTAGTACCTCTCGTAGCAACGCAGGTGCGTAACCTGAGTCCGTCGACTCCCCGGCTCAGAGAGCCACTAAATAGTTACAACAAAATGGTCGCACACTGCTGACCTACCTGCGTGTTACCCCAAAGAACTGTGGTCCCTGTAGTTAGCGTCGGCGGATACACCTATGCTCGTGTCGTGAGTGCAAGTGTGAATAGCGTTAGCCATCCCTGGACACGTGTTTCGAGGTAGTTGCCTCTCGTCAGCAGGGAGTAGGAAAGAGTGTAGGGTTGCAATGTAAGCTGCTAAAATCATTATCAGGTCTAGTACCTCTCGTAGCAACGCAGGTGCGTAACCTGAGTCCGTCGACTCCCCGGCTCAGAGAGCCACTAAATAGTTACAACAAAATGGTCGCACACTGCTGACCTACCTGCGTGTTACCCCAAAGAACTGTGGTCCCTGTAGTTAGCGTCGGCGGATACACCTATGCTCGTGTCGTGAGTGCAAGTGTGAATAGCGTTAGCCATCCCTGGACACGTGTTTCGAGGTAGTTGCCTCTCGTCAGCAGGGAGTAGGAAAGAGTGTAGGGTTGCAATGTAAGCTGCTAAAATCATTATCAGGTCTAGTACCTCTCGTAGCAACGCAGGTGCGTAACCTGAGTCCGTCGACTCCCCGGCTCAGAGAGCCACTAAATAGTTACAACAAAATGGTCGCACACTGCTGACCTACCTGTGTGTTACCCCAAAGAACTGTGGTCCCTGTAGTTAGCGTCGGCGGATACACCTATGCTCGTGTCGTGAGTGCAAGTGTGAATAGCGTTAGCCATCCCTGGACACGTGTTTCGAGGTAGTTGCCTCTCGTCAGCAGGGAGTAGGAAAGAGTGTAGGGTTGCAATGTAAGCTGCTAAAATCTTTATCAGGTCTAGTACCTCTCGTAGCAACACAGGTGCGTAACCTGAGTCCTGCACTCTTTCCTACTCCCTGCTGACGAGAGGCAACAACCTCGAAACACGTGTCCAGGGATGGCACACGCTATTCACACTTGCACTCAAGACACGAGCATAGGTGTACCCGCCGACGCTGACTACAGGGACCACAGTTCTTTGGGGTAAAACGCAGGTAGGTCAGCAGTGTGCGACCATTTTGGATTTAGTTATTTAGTGGCTCCTTGAGCCGGGAGAGCCGACGGGCTCTAGGTTACGCACCTGCGTTGCTACGAGAGGTACATACCTGATAATTATTTTAGCAGCCTACACAGCAACCCTGCACTCTTTCCTACTCCCTGCTGACGAGAAGGAACAACCTCGAAATACGTGTCCAGGGATGGCACACGCTATTCACACTTGCACTCACGACACGAGCATAGGTGTACTCGCCGACGCTGACTACAGGAACCACAGTTCTTTGGGGTAACACGCAGGTAGGTCAGCAGTGTGCGACCATTTTGGATTTAGTTATTTAGTGGCTCCTTGAGCCGGTAGAGCCGACGGGCTCTAGGTTACGCACCTGCGTTGCTACGAGAGGTACATACCTGATAATGATTTTAGCAGCCTACACAGCAACCCTGCACTCTTTCCTACTCCCTGCTGACGAGAGGCAACAACCTCGAAACACTTGTCCAGGGATGGCACACGCTATTCACACTTGCACTCACGACACGAGCATAGGTGTACTCGCCGACGCTGACTACAGGGACCACAGTTCTTTGGGGTAACACGCAGGTAGGTCAGCAGTGTGCGACCATTTTGGATTTAGTTATTTAGTGGCTCCTTGAGCCGGGAGAGCCGACGGGCTCTAGGTTACGCACCTGCGTTGCTACGAGAGGTACATACCTGATAATGATTTTAGCAGCCTACACAGCAACCCTGCACTCTTTCCTACTCCCTGCTGACGAGAGGCAACAACCTCGAAACACGTGTCCAGGGATGGCACACGCTATTCACACTTGCACTCACGACACGAGCATAGGTGTACTCGCCGACGCTGACTACAGGGACCACAGTTCTTTGGGGTAACACGCAGGTAGGTCAGCAGTGTGCGACCATTTTGGATTTAGTTATTTAGTGGCTCCTTGAGCCGGGAGAGCCGACGGGCTCTAGGTTACGCACCTGCGTTGCTACGAGAGGTACATACCTGATAATGATTTTAGCAGCCTACACAGCAACCCTGCACTCTTTCCTACTCCCTGCTGACGAGAGGCAACAACCTCGAAACACGTGTCCAGGGATGGCACACGCTATTCACACTTGCACTCACGACACGAGCATAGGTGTACTCGCCGACGCTGACTACAGGGACCAAAGTTTTTTGGGGTAACACGCAGGTAGGTCAGCAGTGTGCGACCATTTTGGATTTAGTTATTTAGTGGCTCCTTGAGCCGGGAGAGCCGACGGGCTCTAGGTTACGCACCTGCGTTGCTACGAGAGGTACATACCTGATAATGATTTTAGCAGCCTACACAGCAACCCTGCACTCTTTCCTACTCCAAGCTGACGAGAGGCAACAACCTCGAAACACGTGTCCAGGGATGGCACACGCTATTCACACTTGCACTCACGACACGAGCATAGGTGTACTCGCCGACGCTGACTACAGGGACCACAGTTCTTTGGGGTAACACGCAGGTAGGTCAGCAGTGTGCGACCATTTTGGATTTAGTTATTTAGTGGCTCCTTGAGCCGGGAGAGCCGACGGGCTCTAGGTTACGCACCTGCGTTGCTACGAGGGGCACATACCTGATAATGATTTTAGCAGCCTACACAGCAACCCTGCACTCTTTCCTACTCCCTGCTGACGAGAGGCAACAACCTCGAAACACGTGTCCAGGGATGGCACACGCTATTCACACTTGCACTCACGACACGAGCATAGGTGTACTCGCCGACGCTGACTACAGGGACCACAGTTCTTTGGGGTAACACGCAGGTAGGTCAGCAGTGTGCGACCATTTTGGATTTAGTTATTTAGTGGCTCCTTGAGCCGGGAGAGCCGACGGGCTCTAGGTTACGCACCTGCGTTGCTACGAGAGGTACATACCTGATAATGATTTTAGCAGCCTACACAGCAACCCTGCACTCTTTCCTACTCCCTGCTGACGAGAGGCAACAACCTCGAAACACGTGTCCAGGGATGGCACACGCTATTCACACTTGCACTCACGACACGAGCATACGTGTACTCGCCGACGCTGACTACAGGGACCACAGTTCTTTGGGGTAACACGCAGGTAGGTCAGCAGTGTGTGACCATTTTGGATTTAGTTATTTAGTGGCTCCTTGAGCCGGGAGAGCCGACGGGCTCTAGGTTACGCACCTGCGTTGCTACGAGAGGTACATACCTGATAATGATTTTAGCAGCCTACACAGCAACCCTGCACTCTTTCCTACTCCCTGCTGACGAGAGGCAACAACAACCTCGAAACACGTGTCCAGGGATGGCACACGCTATTCACACTTGCACTCACGACACGAGCATAGGTGTACTCGCCGACGCTGACTACAGGGACCACAGTTCTTTGGGGTAACACGCAGGTAGGTCAGCAGTGTGCGACCATTTTGGATTTAGTTATTTAGTGGCTCCTTGAGCCGGGAGAGCCGACGGGCTCTAGGTTACGCACCTGCGTTGCTACGAGAGGTACATACCTGATAATGATTTTAGCAGCCTACACAGCAACCCTGCACTCTTTCCTACTCCCTGCTGACGAGAGGCAACAACAACCTCGAAACACGTGTCCAGGGATGGCACACGCTATTCACACTTGCACTCACGACACGAGCATAGGTGTACTCGCCGACGCTGACTACAGGGACCACAGTTCTTTGGGGTAACACGCAGGTAGGTCAGCAGTGTGCGACCATTTTGGATTTAGTTATTTAGTGGCTCCTTGAGCCGGGAGAGCCGACGGGCTCTAGGTTACGCACCTGCGTTGCTACGAGAGGTACATACCTGATAATGATTTTAGCAGCCTACACAGCAACCCTGCACTCTTTCCTACTCCCTGCTGACGAGAGGCAACAACCTCGAAACACGTGTCCAGGGATGGCACACGATATTCACACTTGCACTCACGACACGAGCATAGGTGTACTCGCCGACGCTGACTACAGTGACCACAGTTCTTTGGGGTAACACGCAGGTAGGTCAGCAGTGTGCGACCATTTTGGATTTAGTTATTTAGTGGCTCCTTGGGCCGGGAGAGCCGACGGGCTCTAGGTTACGCACCTGCGTTGCTACGGGAGGTACATACCTGATAATGATTTTAGCAGCCTACACAGCAACCCTGCACTCTTTCCTGCTCCCTGCTGACGAGAGGCAACAACCTCGAAACACGTGTCCAGGGATGGCACACGCTATTCACACTTGCACTCACGACACGAGCATAGGTGTACTCGCCGACGCTGACTACAGGGACCACAGTTCTTTGGGGTAACACGCAGGTAGGTCAGCAGTGTGCGACCATTTTGGATTTAGTTATTTAGTGGCTCCTTGAGCCGGGAGAGCCGACGGGCTCTAGGTTACGCACCTGCGTTGCTACGAGAGGTACATACCTGATAATGATTTTAGCAGCCTACACAGCAACCCTGCACTCTTTCCTACTCCCTGCTGACGAGAGGCAACAACCTCGAAACACGTGTCCAGGGATGGCACACGCTATTCACACTTGCACTCACGACACGAGCATAGGTGTACTCGCCGACGCTGACTACAGGGACCACAGTTCTTTGGGGTAACACGCAGGTAGGTCAGCAGTGTGCGACCATTTTGGATTTAGGTATTTAGTGGCTCCTTGAGCCGGGAGAGCCGACGGGCTCTAGGTTACGCACCTGCGTTGCTACGAGAGGTACATACCTGATAATGATTTTAGCAGCCTACACAGCAACCCTGCACTCTTTCCTACTCCCTGCTGACGAGAGGCAACAACCTCGAAACACGTGTCCAGGGATGGCACACGCTATTCACACTTGCACTCACGACACGAGCATAGGTGTACTCGCCGACGCTGACTACAGGGACCACAGTTCTTTGGGGTAACACGCAGGTAGGTCAGCAGTGTGCGACCATTTTGGATTTAGTTATTTAGTGGCTCCTTGAGCTGGGAGAGCCGACGGGCTCTAGGTTACGCACCTGTGTTTCTACGAGAGGTACATACCTGATAATGATTTTAGCAGCCTACACAGCAACCCTGCACTCTTTCCTACTCCCTGCTGACGAGAGGCAACAACCTCGAAAGACGTGTCCAGGGATGGCACACGCTCTTCACACTTGCACTCACGACACGAGCATAGGTGTACTCGCCGACGCTGACTACAGGGACCACAGTTCTTTGGGGTAACACGCAGGTAGGTCAGCAGTGTGCGACCATTTTGGATTTAGTTATTTAATGGCTCCTTGAGCCGGGAGAGCCGACGGGCTCTAGGTTACGCACCTGCGTTGCTACGAGAGGTACATACCTGATAATGATTTTAGCAGCCTACACAGCAACCCTGCACTCTTTCCTACTCCCTGCTGACGAGAGGCAACAACCTCGAAACATGTGTCCAGGGATGGCACACGCTATTCACACTTGCACTCACGACACGAGCATAGGTGTACTCGCCGACGCTGACTACAGGGACCACAGTTCTTTGGGGTAACACGCAGGTAGGTCAGCAGTGTGTGACCATTTTGGATTTAGTTATTTAGTGGCTCCTTGAGCCGGGAGAGCCGACGGGCTCTAGGTTACGCACCTGCGTTGCTACGAGAGGTACATACCTGATAATGATTTTAGCAGCCTACACAGCAACCCTGCACTCTTTCCTACTCCCTGCTGACGAGAGGCAACAACCTCGAAACACGTGTCCAGGGATGGCACACGCTATTCTCACTTGCACTCACAACACGAGCATAGGTGTACTCGCCGGCGCTGACTACAGGGACCACAGTTCTTTGGGGTAACACGCAGGTAGGTCAGCAGTGTGCGACCATTTTGGATTTAGTTATTTAGTGGCTCCTTGAGCCGGGAGAGCCGACGGGCTCTAGGTTACGCACCTGCGTTGCTACGAGAGGTACATACCTGATAATGATTTTAGCAGCCTACACAGCAACCCTGCACTCTTTCCTACTCCCTGCTGACGAGAGGCAACAACCTCGAAACGCCGTGTCCAGGGATGGCACACGCTATTCACACTTGCACTCACGACACGAGCATAGGTGTACTCGCCGACGCTGACTACAGGGACCGCAGTTCTTTGGGGTAACACGCAGGTAGGTCAGCAGTGTGCGACCATTTTGGATTTAGTTATTTAGTGGCTCCTTGAGCCGGGAGAGCCGACGGGCTCTAGGTTACGCACCTGCGTTGCTACGAGAGGTACATACCTGATAATGATTTTAGCAGCCTACACAGCAACCCTGCACTCTTTCCTACTCCCTGCTGACGAGAGGCAACAACCTCGAAACACGTGTCCAGGGATGGCATACGCTATTCACACTTGCACTCACGACACGAGCATAGGTGTACTCGCCGACGCTGACTACAGGGACCACAGTTCTTTGGGGTAACACGCAGGTAGGTCAGCAGTGTGCGACCATTTTGGGTTTAGTTATTTAGTGGCTCCTTGAGCCGGGAGAGCCGACGGGCTCTAGGTTACGCACCTGCGTTGCTACGAGAGGTACATACCTGATAATGATTTTAGCAGCCTACACAGCAACCCTGCACTCTTTCCTACTCCCTGCTGACGAGAGGCAACAACCTCGAAACACGTGTTTAGGGATGGCACACGCTATTCACACTTGCACTCACGACACGAGCATAGGTGTACTCGCCAACGCTGACTACAGGGACCACAGTTCTTTGGGGTAACACGCAGGTAGGTCAGCAGTGTGCGACCATTTTGGATTTATTTATATGTTGAATTATTGTTGGGTATATTTTAATTTTTTACCATTAACATTTTTTGGGTTGTTTGAGATTAATAAGGGATTCGGTGGAAATGTTTTGTGACTTGTATTCTCAATGTGCATCCTTTCCCTTGGTTACCTATTCCCTGCTGCTCAGCCAGTATGGATGTGGTGTGTGTGTGTGGAATGCTTGATGAGGTAGTGGAATGCTGGAGTGCCTGGTGTGGGTGACAGAGAGGCAGCTGGAGTGTGCGGGCTGAGCAGCAAGGATGCTGCTCCTGGTGGGGCTGAACTTATTATCTTATTTACTTATCATATTGATTATCCTGTAACTAAGCTTAATAAACCTTCTTTCTATAACCCACTTAATGGCTACCTTTGGACTTCCTTTGGATTGTAACAAAATCATGTCTTATATTGTTATCATTTCTATTTATGATAATTAGCATTATTATTGAATTATATTAATATTATTTTGAAATGAACGCATCAAAATATTTTTGATGATTATTGTTATTTTTTTTTAAATTCTGCTTGTGGGGTTTATTGGGGGATTAAGTTGGTATTGTTATATTTTAATAATATATTAATTATTAATAAATTAACAATTGCAATAAAGTTAGATATGTTTTAAAATTAGAATACTCATCTACATATAAATGTAAATGTAAATTTGATACTTGTATAGCGCACTACTCACCCGCAAGGGTCTCAAGGCGCTTGTACGAATACCGCTGTGGAACCCATCCTGGCTTTCCCTGTGAGGCGTCCACTCCTGGGCACCCCCAAGGTGGAGGCCAGGCATCCTTAGCGTTGTGGGGGCCGTTGTGGAGATTAAGCAAGCTATTGCCCAGAGTTGCAGAGTGGGACTCCATGATTGGAATAGGCACCGAGGCGAGAATTATCAGGTCAGTGAAACTTTGAGCCCAAGACCCGCCGAGGCGGGGAATTGAACCCTGGTCCCGGGCTAGATCTCTGCATCAGGGTCTGCCACTCTAATCATTTTAGCTTTGGTTTTCTTTAATTTCTTTCAACTATTTTCGTGCATGCTATGTTATTTAATTGATATTTTGGCAAAGCCTACCTTTAAAAAGAAGAAAAAAAACCCTCTATTTTTGTTGTCTATGTTGTGGTGTTCAATATTTTTGTATCTATTATATTTTAATCACAATATTTTTGCCATACATATTGGAATTTAATTTTATTATCCATGATATTTTTCTCACAATAAATTTGTATCTCAATATTTGCAAAGTTGATATTCCATCACTCGACGAGAAGCATTACCTACAGTTAGTAATGTCACATCAAACACCCAATAGTAAGAGGTGAGAGAGAAATACTTCTTCATGAGGAGCCAAAGCTCACTCTACATGTATTTTAAAGAATTGATAACAGTAGTTCTGACAGACAGTTATACTGTGCGGAAAGAGTTTCTTATCCTTTCCAGTTGCTTCAGGATTTCAGCCCTCCTTTTATGATGGATACTGTTTGATAATGCATTCCTGCTAGTTTGAGGTGATTCTTTGAAAAGGCTTTGACCGCCCATCTCCCAGGTTTTCTACAGCTGCTAACTTACAATTCCAGTAAAACATTAGTGCTGTGAAGTAGCTCCTGGTCATACGCTAAAGCTTTAAAGATACAATTAAATAAATGAAGGTAGAATGTTGAGGAGCAATAGCCTGGGTTTAGTTGAAGCTGGAAGCAGAAGCAGGTTGAAGCTACCTTGTGAACTGACATGCCACCCTGCCCAAGCACTTTAGATTAGGAATCTAACCCTTGAATCAAATTACCTATATCAATGTTGTCCTGGGGCCCTCTTCATTAAACTCAGTGATACGACTGCTTAGTCCTGTGCCTAATGCGCCAACCCTGGTATAAAATGTGAAATTGCTCCAAAGTGGATCCTGAGACAACTGTGTCGCAGTTGGGTTCCAGGATTCCACAGGCACAGACAGAATTTTACATCCAATGTCTGCCTTGGACAAATAATGCCATTCAGAAGTGGGTGCATGGGGAACATGAAGGATGAAATGAATGCTTCCTATAGATATCTTTTTTTAAATTTGTGAAGTCCTTATAAAAGGAAGGTGTGTCCTAAGTTTAAATCATTTGACACTGCTGTGGAACTCCATTTGTTTTACATTAAAGAGGTGGAAATGTCACAAGCCTTATGGGGCTGGCTGATCCTTTTGTGCTTGTCTCACAAGGAAGAGATGAGTGCTCTCAGTAGTGCAACTTGGAGTCTAACTCAGCCCCCCACAGATAGTCGTAGGAGATTTTAAGACTGGTATTCTGTGCCAGGATGACAACCCCTGTTGTTGCATAAGTATGTCCATTTACAGTGTCTGACTTTGAGTTCCTAAAATGTGTGTTCTGCTCTATACCACAGAGAGATGTAGAACATTTCCTTGAAAAGGGGTTCCATGTCTTTTTAAATGTTCACGTAATACTGTTTAAGGCTTCTAACAGTTTTCGGCTTCTAACAGGCTGGTGGAAAGCAAACAGTCCTGTGATGAGCAGTTCATCAAGGTAATTCGTGTTCCCCCACACATAACCTTATAAAAAAAGTGTCCAACGCGTCACTTCAGTTGGGTTCTATCACATTATCAAAGAAGAAATATCAATTTATTCTTATACGGGGATCATAAAATCGAATCCTGAAATAGCACAGTGGCGTTAATCGTACAAAATCTACACTTAAATTAGGTTTTCTGCGTGGATGAGTGTTCTGAAGGTACAAGAACTAAGAGCTTCATTTACGAAAACTGCTGCATCGCTGCGTGAAAACAGCGATGCAACAGTTTTTACTACGGCCTCCTTGCAACACGATAGATGCGCTGCATGTGCTGTGAGGCAGGCATAAGATTTTGACGCAGTGGCGCCCTAGAAGGGGCGCAGGGAAATCTGAAATATTTCACTTCGCCAATTCTACGAGGCTTTTTACAGGGGAACACCCACCCTGCAAACATTATACCTGACGCAGGTATAATGTAGCAAAGGGCTTTGTAAAGTCACACATCTTTTTCTATGCGTCACTTTGTAAATAGGGCGCAACATGGCACATTTTTTACGCCGCCGGTGCATCATAAAAAGTGATGAACGGCAGCTCAAAAGTGTCGCAAGCCCTCATAAATAAGGCCCTAAATGTTGATCACAGTAGCTTGACGTCAGAAGATAAATTTAACAGCATCCCAAATTCCCAATGAAGGTTGAAGAAAATAATAACACTTCCCTAGTTTCATACTTTCAAAAGAAAACATCCACATCCTCAAATAAACCCTGTGTTACTTGTTTTGATGATCTTTATGGAAAGAGATTATTAAACCTAGGACAACCCTCACCCCAAAGGACCGGTGTAGAACTGAAATATATATATCTCAGCCTCATTATTGTTTTCCAAGACATTGGCACCGGCAGATAGTAATAAACGCGGATCTCTTCTTGGGTTACACCTGGGCATTTTTAGCAATCTGGAAAACAGCTGTAGAGCAATTAACATCACGAACACGCTTATTAAGACCTGGTTTAGGTTTCTTCACTGTGGAAATAAACAAGAAAACTGATTTATACTTTACAGAACACAGCCTAAATACAGGTAATTCCTAAAAGCAGGAAAAACGCAAAAACGCCGGTTCTACTTGCAAAACCATACAATAAATGAAATCACAAAACAAGAAAACCTACATTGATTGTGTTTTCTGCACTCTATAGCAGGGTTTATCTACGATCACTATGGTGAGTAGGCTAGACCAGTATTTCCCAAACTATGGGGGTCATCCGAATTTTGGTGGGTCACGAAATCCCAAGCAGTGTGTTTTTTGTATTAAAAAAAAACTTTGACAAAAAAAGGAAGCATTGGCTAAGGCTAAAGTTTGCAAGCCAATAAAGACCTATTGGCTATGCCAATGCTTTTTATATTAGGATTGAATAAATGTTGCTTTGTTTGCTTACGTCTGAATGTTCAGCTGTATATTCTGGTAACTTAGGCAAATGCAACTTCCATCATTGAGATAGGGCTTGTCCAAGCCAAGGTCCAGCTGCTTTGTATGTCAGTTGAGTCCTTACTCAGCCACGAGCCTCTTTCCCACTGCACTCTTGCAGCTGAGAGCAAGGCCCTTGACATGGCAACAGTTTGTTGTTGTTTTGTGTTTAACGTTTGCTGAATTACACCACTAAATATACACGTCATTGAGATTCCTTTAATTTGAGGCTTCTATTGATCTAGCCTTTATTTAAGCACTCTGCGGCCTAAAGCATAGATTAGTGCATAAGTGTAAAATACTATCTGTAAGTTATGGGGCATCAATTGCTGGCCTTGGCAAGTGCATTGGTGTTTGATAGACTGCTGCAGTGGTTGGCAGCACATATACTGCGTAAAAAGGAAACTGCTCTTCGATCGCTCTCCTCTGAGTAAAAAGCAATGGCATTTAATATCTTGAAATCAAAGGGATGTCTCTTTACCTGTTTATTCATAAAGGCAGGGAAAGTTAATACTTGTAAGAGGTGAAGCAATAAACCTTGAGGGACCAATCATTTTAGAGAAGGAGTGGCTTCATTAGGCGTAAACCGAAGTGGGGTAAGTCTCAGCAGAGGCGCAGTGAAGTGTTCCTTCGCGGGAAGAATGCTGGATCCGTAGAACAGCCATCAGCAAATATGCTGAGTATAATCCCATAGGGCTCTTTTGGACAAGACACACAAGGACTCCATAGTCCTGGAGATGCCAAAGAACAGCTGGCGAATGCTCAGGCTCTGTGGCTGTCAGAAAGTCTTACCTATGGGTTGGGCAGAAGCAGAACGATGACAGTTCCCAATGCCCTTCCCAGATCTCTTCCCGTAACCAGAATATCTACTGGGAACCAGGAATGCCCTGAGGGTGAAAGAGGATAGAGATAGAAAAGAAGAGACTGCCTAAAGTTCTCTGGTGCCTATTTTCACTCAGTTGCACACCTCGTCTGTCTTAACTCTGGGTGTAAGTACTGCATTCAACTGGTTTGCCTAAGAAACTAAGAACATAACAATCTATTAGACTTCAGGGAGAAAACTCTTGGAAAAAACATTGGGGCACATTTACTAGAAAATGTCGGAGTGTGGAGCAATGCCAAATTTGGCAGTGCACGCTCCAACATTTTCAAAATGTAGGGATGCGCAGTATTTACTACAATACTGCATAGCAATCCTGAATTTTGCAACACCTTAGCTTCTTTCTTTTTAAACAAAGTGGAAGTTTTTTCTCATCCTTTAATAATCAATTGGGGGCTCCCAGTGAGGGGGGTCCTGAGATTATGCCAACCAACAATGCCCCCACTTTTAACAACTTCACCCCACAGGCTAACCATGAGGTTGCCAATCTGCTGGTGGATTGCAGACCTGGCTCCCCTAAGGATCCATGTTCAGCCACAATAATAAAAATGGCTCTGGAAATCATCACCAATACCCTCACCCCGTTATTTAACTTGATAATGGAGACAGGTCAATACCCCATATCCTGGAAAACAGCTTACATTTTACCTCATAAAAAAAAACAATCTAGAGCCAAAAGACCCCAATAACTATAGGCCTATCTCCCGCCTCCCCCTTCCGGCTAAAATTATGGAGAAGGCCATGAATACGCAATTAAGCCTGTTCCTGGAGACAAACAACCTACTGGACTGCTCACAGTATGGGTCGGAATCAGCCTTGATAAAAGCAACAGAAGAGGTCCGTAGGCCGTGGACCAGGGAGGTTCAGCCATTCTTATCATACTGGACTTGTCAGCAGCCTTCGATACGGTACACCATGAGTTGTTGCTGGACTGTTTGTCAATGGCCTGGGTCCAGGGCTCTGCCTTGAACCTACTAAAATCATTCTTGACAAACAGAATACAAACAATGGATTTAGGAGGGGATAGTTCTAAACCATTTGCACTTCCCTGCAGAGTTCTGCAGGGATCCTCCCTTAGCCCCACGCTTTTTAATATTTATGTGAAACCTCTGGCTGCCCTTATACCATCGTTCGGCCTACTTTTAACCTCCTATGCCAATGATACACAGATAGTGCTATCTCTACAAAGAGGCAAAGAAACGGCAAAGGCCTCTAGCGGCCAGGATTGTATGGCTGCCATTACCGGCTGGATGTCCGCTAACTGCCTGAAGCTAAACGCAGGCAAAACTGAGGTGATCATATTCGGGAATAATCCCAACCTCTGGACCTCGGCCAGTGAGATGGACCTCCCTCCTCCACCAGCACCTAAAGTAAAAAACCTGGGTGTGATTGTAAATAATACTCTTTCATTTGGGGACCAGGTTGGTAGAGTGGTGTCTACATGTTTTTTCACTCTAAGAACTTTGAAAAAAATCAAACCCTTCCTAACAGCCGAAAGCTTTAGATCCATAATATCCGCCCTAGTTCTGTCCCGTCTGGACGGACACTCCAAGGTACGTGTCAATTAGGAACGGTCTACGAGAACTTCACTGGCTCCCTATTAAACAACGGGTCTAATTTAAGGCCCACTGTACCGTATTCAAGTCCCTACAGGGATTTGGGCCGCTCGACCTCAGAGAACGCTTCCAGTGGTATGTCCCTGGGAGAGCATTGCGCTCTATGGAAGCAAAGCGGGCAGCCATCCTTAGGGCAAAAAGGCCAACTGGGGCGGAAAGAGCTTTGTGCTCAAAGCCACCAACGCCTGGAATGAACTTCCGTTTTATCTAAGGTCTGCCACGGAACTTCTAATCTGAAGACTTGGCTGTTTTCAGCCTAGTTTCTGACAATGCTCCTGGGGTGGGTTTTTCTGTTTCTTACGCTGTCTCTTCCAGGTAAACGACTTGTAGCGCCAGGACACCTTCGGGTAACAGTGCGCTTTATAAATTAATATAACATAACATAACATAACATATGGTACACCCCTGTGTTTTCCCCAGCGCTGTAGCGAAAATTACCTGCCTAGCGCCAACGCAGGCACCCTTGCACCAGTGGTAAATCCTGTCATTCCTGTGCAATTTTACTTCACAATTGTGTAATCCAACACAGGAGTAAATTCCACCCAAAGGTTGAAGAGTGGGCATTCCAAGGGCTGATTAGTACATGCTGATGTACAAATACATTGTATCGTTCAATAGTGCTGCTGCTTTCTATCAGGGACAGCCCTCAATATAACAAGAAAGATAATGCATTGGCAGAGCTAATAAAGCCCGCCTATTCAAGAGTTATCGGCTTTGCCAGTGTATTTTAGCCATGTTGTATACCAGAATGGCTAAAAGTTAGTGGTGTAGATAAGAGTGGCGTAGAGTAGAGTGGAGTGTTGTAAGGTGGTGTGGAATAGAGTGGAGATGTCGTAGAGAGTGGAGTGACAAAGAGTGGAGATGATTGGCATAGAGGACAGTGGTGTACAGTGTTGTGGAGTGGCGTAGAGTGGAGGGGTGTGGAGTGGTATAGAGTGGTTAGGAGTGCCTTACAGTGTCGTAGAGTGGCTGATTAGTATTGAAGGTTTGTGAACACTGACAGACAAGTGAGTTGTTCTGTGACAATTTCCTGACACTGGAAATGGCCAAGGATTTACGGCAAAATCAAGAGTTAGGGGCATAATTGTGTAGGAGCTGTATTGCCCTTGCGCCACACAACAGGGGCGCAAGAGCGACACATCTATTAAATTTTATTTATAAAGCCACGTAAGGACAGCTTGTAATGCAACGCAGTGCAAATCACTGCATTGCGTTACTCTGCCCCAGGGAGGCCTTCTATGAGTGGAGAGTGGGTGCTCCCATGCATCCACACATGTATTTTGGCGCATTCCCATATTTACCATTACTGGTAAACCTGAGAATGTTTCAAAATGCTACACCTCCCCAAGTGAGGAGTAAGGAGGAGAAATATTTTTATTTCTCCTCAGTTTTTCCCCTCTTTCTCTGTTTGCTGCTTTCTGCAGCACGCATAGAAGGAGGAATATGCCTCAGGGGATTTGTTTTGTGTAGGAAGCCGTGCCTTCCTGCACAAAAACAATCATGCTTATAACACAGGCACCCTTGCACCATTGTGTCGTGGAGTGAGTGTCGTGGAATAGAGTGGAGCAGAGTGGAGTGGAGTGGCGTAGAGTGGAGTGGGCAAGAATAGAGAAGAGTGTCATAGAGTGGAGTGGCGTGGAGTTGCGTGGAGTGGAGGGTTGTAGAGTGGCGTAAAGTGAAGAGGGGTGTCATGCAGTGTCATAAAGTGAAGTGTTGTACAGTGTAGTGTTCTGCAGTAGGGGGAGTGCCCAAATTAAGAGTGGACTGTCATGGAGTAGAGAAGAGTGCCATAAAGTGGAGTATCATAAAGTGGCATACAGTAGAATGCTGTGGAGTCAAGATGAGGGTCGTAGAGTAGAGTGGAGGGTCGTAGAGCATTGTGCAGTAGAGTGGAGAAGAGTATGGTGGCATAGAGTGGCATAGAGTAGAGTGTCATAGAGTGGAGTGACTGATAGTGGATTAGAGTGGAGTGGCATAGCATAGAGTGGCGTAAAGAGTCATATAGTGGGGTAAAGTGTTGTAAAGTAGGGTAGAGTGGAGTAGAGTGGCATGGAATCAAGTGTCTCAGAGTGGTGTGGGGTGGTGTGATGTGGGGTGGTGTAGAGTGTAGTAGTGGGGTGTACAGAGTTGTAGTGTATTGTAAGGTAGTGGGAGTGTTGTAGGAGGCATAGAGTTGAGAGGCGTAGAGTGGAGGGGCAGAGAGTGGAGGGGCAAATTGTGGAGTGAACTGCTGTAGAATATCATAGAGTTGAACAGATTGTCGTACAGTGGAGTGCAGAAGGGTGGAGTGTCATAAAGTTGAGGTGTGTAGAGCGGAGGGGTAAAGAGTGGAGTAGTGGAGAGGCGTAGAGTGCAGTAAAGTGTCGGTCAGTGGTGTGGAGTATGTTGGGGGAAAGTGTTGTAAATTGGAGTAGAATGGATTGGCATGCAGCAAAGTGGCATAGAGTGGAGGGGTGTAGAGAGGATTAAAGTGGCCTTGAGTTATGTGGCATATAGTGAAGTAGAGTGTCGCAGAAAAGAGTACAGTGAACTGGAGACGAGTGTCACTGAGTTGAGTGACAAAGAGTAGAGGGGCGTAGCATGGAGGGTCATAGCGCTGAGTGGATTAAAGTGCCTTAGAGTGAAGTAAAGTGTTGTAGAGTGAAGTAAAGTGTCAGAGTGTAGTGTTGTAGTGTAGAGTGTCATAGAGTGGAGTAAAGTGGCATGGAGTGTAGTATTGTGGAGTGGCATAGAGTGCCATAGAGTGGTGTAGAGTGGAGTGTCATTGAGTGACATAGAGTGGAGTGCCGTTCAGAGGAGTAGAGAGGCCTAGAGTTAGGTGGCGTAGAGTGTCATAAAGTAGAGTGGCCGAGAGTAGCATGGCCTAGAGTGGAGCAGAGTGGAGTGGACTGGAGTGGGATATAGTAGCGTGGCAAAGAGTGGAGTGTCGTATAGTGCAGTAGAGTGGCCTAGAGTGGCACAGAGTGCAGTAGAGTGTGGTAAAGTGAAGGGGCCTAGAGTGGAGTCAAGTGGCTTAGAGTGGAGTAGAGCAGCAAAGAGTGGAGTAGAGTGGCATAGAGTAAAGGTATTGAATTGCTTTGGTTGTATTCAAATATAGGTTCCCGGCACATTTCAGAATTAATTAAAATTGCTTCATTTGTGCTTTCCTAACTGATAAATACATTCTGACATATTTGCACAGTTCACCTACAACCTTTAAATTGTTTTGCGTGCCAGTAAAGAGCCTTTAGTAAGTAAAATAAATTTGCAGAGCACACAGTACGGAAAGATATTCCTGCTCATTACGCCTACCCTGGGGTGGCGTAGTATTTTGACGCATTACCAGGTCTACCACCAATGGGAAATCTGGGAATGTGCCAGAATCTATGGGTGGTTGTGGGGGAACACCCACGCACCATCCATGGAATGCCTCCCTGTGGCAGAGTAACCAAGACACGATTTGAACATAAGGGAGGGGGCACACAGATTGTTTTGGACTGGAGTGGGCTGGATTGGAGTTGGGTGGATCGGAGAGGGAGAGGGGTGGATTGGATTGGGGTGGGTGAGGTGAGGTGCAGTGGACTGGAGTGGGGCGAATTGGAGTGGGGCATCTTGGAGTGTGGCAGATTGGAGTGGGGCGAACTGGAGTGCAGTGGATTGGATTGGAAAAGATTGGAGTGAGGGAGATTGGAGTAGGGCGGATTGGAGTTAGGAGGATTGGAGTGGAGCAGATTGTTTTGGATTGGGGTGGGGCAAATTAGAGCAGGGCAGATTAGAGTGGGGAAAGTTGGAGTAGGGCAGATTGTTTTGGATTGGAGTAGGGCAGATTGAAGTGGGATGGATTGGAGTGGGGCTGATTGTTTTGGATTGGAGTACTGGCAGATTGGAGTGGGCAGATTGTTTGGGATTGGAGTGGGGCAGACTGGAGTGTGGCGGATTTGAGTGGAGCAGATTGTTTTGAATTGGAGTGGGGTAGACTGGAGCGGGGCAGATTGTTTTGGATTTGAGTAGGCCGGATTTGAGTGGGCAGATTATTTTGGATTGGAGTGGGGTGTATTAGAGTGGGGCAGATTGGAGTGTGGCATATTGTTTTCTGTTGTAATGGAGTGGACTGGAGTGGGACAGATTTGCATTTTGCATATTGGAGTGAGGCAGATTGGAGTAGGGCAGATTATTATTTTGGATTGGAGTGGGGCAGATTGTTTTGGATTGAGCGGGGCAGATTGTTTTAAATTGGAGTGGGGCAGATCAGAGTGGGTTAGATTGTTTTGGACTGAGGTGGGGTAGACCGTAGTGGGGCAGATTGTTTTCAGTTGGAGTACGGCAGATTGAAGTGGGGTAGACTTCTTAGGATTGGAGTGGGGCATATTGGAATTGGAGCAGATTGCTTTGGATTGGAGTGGGGCAGATAGTTTTGAATTATGGTGGGACAGATTGTTGGAGTGGGAAAGATTATTGGAGTGGGGTAGATTGGAGGTGGGGTGGATTGGAGTAGGGCAGATTGTTTTGGATTGGAGTGAGGGATATTGTTTTGGACTGAGTGGAGCAGATTGAGTGGGGCAGATTGTTTTGGATTGGCGTGGGGCAGATTGTTTTAGATTGGAGTGGGGCAGATTGTTTTGCATTGGAGTGGTGCAGATTGTTTTGGATTGGCGTGGAGCAGATTGTTTTATATTGGAGTGGGGCAGATTGTTTTGGATTGGAGAGGGCAGATTGCTTTGTAGTGAATGGGGCAGAGAGGTTTGGATTGAAGCGGGGCAGAATGTTTTGGATTGGAGTGGGGAAGATTGTTTTGAATTAGAGTGGGGTAGATTGGAGTGGGTCAGATTGAAGGTGGGCTGATTGTTTTGGATTGGAGTGAGGTAGATTGGAAGTGGGGCAGATTGGATTGGGGTGAACTGGAGTGGGGCTGATTAAAGGGGACGCATTGGAGTTGGGCAGTTGGATTGGGTTAGATTATTTGGATTGGACTGGGGCAGATTAGAGCAGGGTAGATTTGAGTGGGGAGGATTGGAGTAGGGCAGATTGTTTTGGATTGGAGTGGGGAAGATTGGAGTGGGATGGAATGGAGTAGCGCTGATTGTTTTGGATTGAAGTAGGGCAGATTGGAGTGGGGAGATTGTTTTGGATTGGAGTAGGGCAGACTGGAGTGTGGCGGATTAGAGTGGGGCAGAGTGCCTTGGATTGGAGTGGGGTAGACTGGAGTGGAGCAGATTGCAGTGAGGCAGATTGTTTTGGATTTGAGTGGGGTGTATTAAAGTCGGACAGTTTGGGGTGGGGCAGATTGTTTTGTATTTTAGATGGGTGGACTGGAGTGGAGCAGATTTGAGTGTTGTATATTGGAGAGGCAGATTGGAGTGGGGCAGATTTTTTTGGATTGGAGTAGGGCAGATTGGAGTGGGGAGATTGTTTTGGATTGGAGTAGGGCAGACTGGAGTGTGGCGGATTAGAGTGGGGCAGAGTGCCTTGGATTGGAGTGGGGTAGACTGGAGTGGAGCAGATTGCAGTGAGGCAGATTGTTTTGGATTTGAGTGGGGTGTATTAAAGTCGGACAGATTGGAGTGGGCAGATTGTTTTGTATTTTAGATGGGTGGACTGGAGTGGAGCAGATTTGAGTGTTGTATATTGGGGAGGCAGAGTGGAGTGGGGCAGATTGTTTTGGATTGGACTGGGGCAGATTGTTTTAATTTGGAGTGGGACAGATTGTTTTGGACTGGGGTGGGGGAGGGAGAAGTGGGTGAGATTGTTTTCAGTTGGAGTAAGGCAGATTGTAGTGGGGTAGACTGTTAATGATTGGAGTGGGGCAGATTGTTTTGGATTGGAGTGGGGCAGAGTGTTTTAAATTGGAGTGGGGCAGATTGGAGTGGGACAGATTGTTTTGGACTGGGGTGGGGTAGGGAGAAGTGGGTCAGGTTGTTTTCAATTGGAGTAAGGCAGATTGGAGTGGGGTAGACTGTTAATGATTGGAGTGGGCCAGATTGGTTTGGATTGGAGTTGGACAGATTATTTTGGATTAGAGTGGGGCAGATTGTTGGAGTGGGGCAGATTGGAGTGGGGTGGATTGGAGTGGGGCAGAGTGGATTGGAGTGGGGCAGATTGGAGTGGAGCAGATCAGAGTGGGGCAGATTGTTTTGGGTTGAGTGGAGCAGAGTGAGTGGGGCAGATTGTTTAGGATTGGCATGGGGCAGATTGTTTTAGATTGGAGTGGGGCAGAATGTTTTGGATTGGAGTGGGGCAGATTACTTTGTAGTGAGTGGGGCAGATCTGTTTGGATTGAAGTGGGGCAGATTGTTTTGGATTGGAGTCCTGCAGATTGTTTTGAATTGGAGTGGGGCAGATTGAATGTGGGCAGATTGTTTTGGACTGGGGTGGGGCGGACTGCTCTGGATTGGAGTGGGACAGAGTTGTATGGATTGGAGTGAGGCAGATTGGAGTGCAGCAGATTGGAGTGGGGTAGACTGTGTTGGATTGGGGGCAGATTAGAGTGGGGTGGGAGGTTTAGAGTGTCATGGATTGGAGTGGATTGGATTGGATTGGGGTGAGTGGTTTGGATTGGAGTGTGGTGGATTTGAGTGGTCGTGGTGGATTGGATTGAGTGGGGCAAATTGGTGTTGGGTGAGGTGAGGTGGATTGGCATGGATTGGAGTGGGGCAGATTGGATTGGGGTAGGTTGAGGTGTACACCACGATTATGTGTTAAAGCATCATTTCAGAAATTGCACATAAGAAAGAAACACTGCATATAAAATAATCCAGAGAACATCATCCACGAGCAAAAACAAAAGAAAAAATGAGTGCAAAGTGAGAAAAGAAGACTTGGCAAAGTAGAAGAAAGTTAACTATAAAAAATAAATCTTTGCTGTTTTGTTTGTCCTGCTGGGCACGTTTTTGCCAGTCACACGTCTTCTGTTTGCAGGGCAGTAAAAGTTTAACAGAACAAAATAGAACCTCAGTCAAGCCAGTGGGCAGGCACTGATTAAGTTGAATCAAGCAGTTCTTGGTCCCAGCTTTACAGAGAGGAACTGAAATGATGTCAGGCCTGACTAGACTATTTAAGAGGCTGTAAAGAAGAGTGTGACATAAGCCAACAAAGGGTAAGCAACGGGTGGGCTCCAAGCCCTTTTATGTATACAGCAGTGTCTCACAAGCGAAATGCATGCACTAGCACGTGCTCTCAAATGCTCAACCCTAATAGAGTAGCAAATAGAAACCAAGCAAATGTAAGTTACAAATTAAAAAGCCAATGGTAAGCAATGGGCGGAATGCATTCCTAGGTCAGCTTTCCAAATGTCCCCAAGATGTCTTCAGCAAACCTGAAAGCTTCGCTGTTTGGTAGGCTTCAACCTAAAAAAGGTAATTGCAGGGTGAAGACATAGGATAGTGATATCTGATTAATGTCACGGTTTGGAAATAACTGCAGAAATGACAATAGTCCAGCCAGTAAGGGCATATTGCAAAATACATGGAGGCCACTAATTGGAACCATCGTTACAACACGCTGCAGAACACTCTGTCAAATAGGAGCTAATTTAAACTCGAAGTCAAATGACAGTACATGAAAAAGGGATTTCTTTCTTCAGAGTGCCAGTCAGGGGGTCTGGGTGTTTTCATCATCTTCATAGTGCAAGCAGGGCTAAAAGGTTCTAGTAACAGGGCCATTTTTTATCAAACTTTAACGCAGCACAGCGTAGCAAGCCACCTTGCTTCAGTGCGTGAAAGGGGAAAGGCAGGAATGAGCCGTATTTAGTATTAGATGCCACATTCCTGTCCTTTCCTTGTGCAGGCGCACTTTTGGCTGCATAGCAACAATGCAGGCACCCTTGCGTCATGGTGCACTGGTGTCTGCATTGCAGACAGGTTTGTTTTTGTGCAGGGAGGGACACCTTTCTACACAAAAAGAATCCTCAGAGGCATGTTCCTCTTTCTATGTGTGCTGCGTTCTGCAGCACACGTAGAAAGAGGAAAGAATTAGGAGAAATAAATATATTTCTCCTCATTATAGCTCCCCTGGGGTGGTGTAGCATTTTGACGCATTCCCAGGTCAATCACTTATGGTAAATCTGGGAATGCACCAAAACTCATGGGTGGATGTGGGGGAACATCCATGCTCCACCCATGGAACACCTCCTTGAGTTTAGCCTTTCATCAGTAGAGAGTAGAAGTAGTAAAGAGCAGAGAAAAGTCATCTGTGGTGCTGAAATGCGGTCCAAGTCTTCACAGGTCACAGTGCCACTGCACAGACACACAGGTGCATCCAAGGTGAGCCTGTCAGCTCGTTGGATCAAGGGAGCCTTTTAAACACAAAAGGGAATGGAGCACACTGCCTCTGATCCCAGCACAGTTCCCCCCCATTGAGTTCTGGTAAATGTAGTATGCGTACTACAACGTTGAAATATTTTTTCAGTAAAGTTAGTGCAGGGAGTGCTGTTATCTCTAGACACGTGTTTCTGGGTTTAACCCTTTATCAGTAGAGAGCAGAGAAAAATAATCTGGTGTTGCTGAAATGCCCACGGAGTCTTCACAGGTCACAATGCCACTCCACAAACACACAGGTGCATCCAAGGTGAGCTCGTCAGTTCGTTGGCTCAAGGGAGGCATTTAAACACAGCGACTTGTACTGCCTTGAGTTACTCCAGATTTATCAAGACATGCAGGAGAAGTCTGACTTTGGTGCTGCGTTGCCCTGGCGCCCCCTTGCGTGGAGCAAGGACGATGCAACACTAGGATAAATCTAGCCCAGATTTACTGTAAAGGAAGCGCCTTTACACTTTACACTTTAAGGAAGCCTTTCCAGCACGTAGAAAAATGAACTGAAACAAAACACGCACTTTCTGATGCTAGGGAGCATGTCACGTTTTCAGAAGTGGCAAAAACTGTAGAGCTAAAACATACCATTTAAAGTCTCACCTAGTCCAATGCACTTCAGTCCATGGTAACTGCGTACAAGACAAGAGCACTAAGGGGTATCATTGCATTTTGGGGGGTTGCAGACCCAGCAGGCTCCTACTGACCGCCTGTCTTACTTATAGTTTTGATCCCTCAAAATATTGAGGGCCTGAGAGTCAATTACTGGGTTTGCTCATCATTGGTCTCCTGTAATGAGTAATACATCTTATTCTCTTACTTTTAACATGGGAAAAGTGACGCAAAAGTGGCACAAGGGGCTTGTAAATAAGCCCCTAAGTGCCAAAAAACGAACTCACCCAACATGCATGAGTGTAGACGTTTTTATGGCCGTGACGCCAGTCTGAGGCTGCTGCTCAATGCAGTGAAGGGAAGCCAGTAAGGTGGCCAGTTTCAAAAAGAGATGCTATTAAGTGAAGGCAAAGGCAACAAAGACCACAAAAAAACAATTGCTCTTTAACCAATAAAAAAACAATATTAGAATACTAATCGTAGAAAAAAATATTTTGTGCTAAAAGGTCTGTGCATAGAATGCAAGGTGCTCATATTTTTATAAGTCAGATTATGTAATTAAGAAAGATGCTGACATGCGGGTTTTGCACTGTGCAACTTACAGCCCTTGGGAATGAGCAGTCAAGAAGCAGCAAGCATCAGATTATAATTCTTATATCTGCCCACATAGGATGAAGGATTATAAGGCATCTCCCACAAACCAATTAAGACCTCACAGCCCTTAAATGGGGCACGGGGTAAACAGATATACTAAAATAAGGACATACTGAGCAAGTGCCATGAATACCTAATGGCCATCACACCAGCCCCCATTGGCATCCAAACTCATCCAACCCCTTCTATTCTGCCCCCCTAAGCATCACTCTCTATAGGGAAGATATGGAGGGTGAGTGGATCACCTGGAGTTTTTGTGGGGAAGGGTGGAAACGGGTGTGCTGAATAAGATGTATTACTCATTACAGGAGACCAATGATGAGCTAACTCAGCAATTGACTCTCAGGCCCTCAATATTTTGAGGGATCAAAATCTTAAGTAAGACAGACTTACTCGGTCTGCAACCCCACAAAATGCAATGATACCCAGGATCACCGTCTGGCTCGTTGGAAGAATACCATGGGGATATAAAAGGTTCTATTGAAGCTTCCTTTGGATCATGACACAGAAACCCATGCCAGTACTGGATGCGAACAGACACTTTCCTTTGCATGGAAAAAGAGACCAACTCCAAGAACTTTGAGGTGGGTTGCATGACTTCTGTCCAGTTAAGGGGAGAAGCAGGGTGTGATGGGAAGAAATTAGAAGTCAAAAGCTCATTAGGGCTTGCATGCTGGGTTTACTTGACTTTTCTATAATTCGCAGACTTCTCTTAATGTAATATCTGTCATTTATATTGTGAATTTTTTATTGCGATGGATATCCAACATTTCTTCTTGCATTGCTCTACGGGTTAGTCCAACAGTACACATAAAACAGCACATCGCACACAAAATCAAATATTGCCTTCAAAAGCTGTCATTGGTCCCCCCAAAATTGTTTTTTAGAACACAGCCTAGGACAGTATTAGATTAAACTCTGAGCAAGCAAACAACAAAGAGCAGACATGCCATAACATTAGGTGCTAACATGCTCTTAACAGCATTTAACATAGAAAAACTACAAACTTCCAACGCAATGTTGAGACAGAAAGCCTTATCCATATCCAACGTGGTGCAGCTATACTGATTAGGTGGAGGTAAGTGTACCAACAATTGCATGCACACACACTATCACCATATAACACTATATAACATAACATGTCTAAACAGATACGCTAACACACCGATATCAGTCCAGAGAAGACACCAGGTGTATATCAACACAGCACCCAATACCTCCTCCAATCAATTTGTACACATACAAACTCACTGGTCAAGAATCAAGCAAATGAACCACTTCGCCGCGGCACGAATTTTGCCGCGGCGCTGGGGGGGTTCGGGGTGTTAGCGGCGCCGCCATGCTCGTGACGGAACCACTCCGTCATGAGCCACGGGCGCGCTGTGCTCATGACGGAGTGGTTCCGTCACGACTCCGCCCACTTGCATTGTTCGCCCGCACAGGCGGGGAATCAGTGCCACGTGGGCGGAGCGGCCGCCAACGGCCGCAGCATGACGGAACCACTCCGTCATGAGCACACGGCGCCCGTGGCTCATGACGGAGTGGTTCCATCATGAGCAGGCAAGGGGTTAAAACATTTGTCAAGGAACCACTTGGTCAACTCTTCGGCTAAAGGCAACGAATTTAGGAAACATATAATTATCAATAAATAGCCAGACATTCCCTACTACAACTCGCAAACACAGTCAGACCTAAAAAAGTAGACCTCCAAAGTTGGGTGAGTAGCTACTAAAACGAAAGCCATGCAGTGGCAGAATATGAGACATATCAGTATGTGAATCATGCCATTGTGCTCAGAAAGACATACTCCAGGGGTAATACAGCAGTTGTTTTCTGTTTTAATATTAATACCATGTTAGAAGTTTACCACCCAACTGTGATTGATGGCTGTTGGGACAGAAAATTCCCCTGCATGATAATGGTTGTACACCTTAGCCCGAACTGCTCCAGCTGCATGTGGATCAAAAACCAGGTTCTGAAATTGGACTTGTGACTTGCACAGATCATGCATTGCTGCCATGAACTGGGCCTACCTTGATGGACAGCGGTCTACCATAGACCAGGAGGGGCACCAAAAGCACTTCCCTGAGAATGGGTTGGGATGCTGCCTTCACATAGAGCTGTGGAATAGAAGCATGGTGGTGGCAGCATAAGCGAGTGATGAACAGTGGAACGGCCAGGTTGTTTCATTGTCATAGGAGTGGAGCCTACCTGCCACTAGGTAAAAATCTTGCAGCTGTATTCGGAACTCGCTTGGCCTACATGTGAGCAATGTAGCGCTGTAAAGAGGGTTCCTGTGTGTGCTAAAGACTGCATATATGCATGCCTGGAAGAGTACAAAACATGGAGTCCTGTGGACCCCATTTTGGGAAGCCCAGTGCCTAGAAAATCCTAAAATAGAGGTGTGAACTGCTCACCCATACAGGAGATATGGATTGCTGGCACTCCTGGAGCTGGGGGACAGCTACACTGGAAGGGGAGCAGAGTATGCTCTGTGTAAATCAAAAACATCTTATGCTTCAGGAACTGTGCTGGGCCGGGAGGCCAGTGTTAATGGTAGATGGTGCGGCAGATAAAGTACACACTACAGGAACACAGAAACATAAATGATGGGATGCTTAATCCTTTGAACCTTCGTTGACGCATATGTCACTGGAGCCTGACACCCAAGTGTAACCCCATTGCTGCATCTGTAACTATGGCTGTGAGTTCATCAGCTCTGGTGTCACCTCTGCAGTGGCAGACAGGCACACGGACAAAGAACAGAATGGAGAAGTAGACGCTTCAAAGAGCCTAACACTCACAACACAAACTTTAAAGGGCAATGCACTAAATCACATTTGTGTTGAGAGAGACTGTATAAATGTGGAATCTCATACCCACTTGTTGTTCAGAGATGTGATAAGATCACAACGACTTGAACTACTGCAAGCAGGGATCTAGGTCAGCTGGTCTTCCAGCCGAACAGAGGGACACTACCAATGATGCCAAGAACACTTGCCCTGAGCCTGGAACACCATTTTGTCTGCCAAGACCAATGTACCCTGTAAGGAGGAGGAGAGTCTAGAGGGGAGGGGCCCAGCAGGAACCTGGGAACGAGGATCCCGGTGAGCGTGGTGTGAGGCCGACGATCCATTGGACCAAATACCTTGTGGGACTGCCGCAGTGCACCACGGGCCATTTGCTTGTGTGTTGTGGGCTGTCACCCAACGACATCCTTGAGGCCATCACCCATTAGCATCAATTAGGGGCAGTTGCTGTTGTGTGATCGGACCGCAGCTCAAGTGCTTCCTCGAGGCCATTGCCCAAAGAGCAAAGTGAACTCACAGGGACCCTCCCCGTCTGCCATGAGAGGAGGACCCAGGTGACTCAGGGGCCGCCATCCAAGACCCCAGTGTGCACCATCAAGCCCAAGGAGCCTGGGAGCTACTTACCTGCCGTCGACTGCCAGACCTGCACGCCGAGGAGGATTCTGCAGGACTGGGAGGCTCCCACCTTCCCATCGAACAGGCAACTCCTGCCGACGGGCCCTCTACCTCTGGATAAGGTTCCTGCATCTGCCCGACTTTAGGCCACAGCGCTTTTGTCCCAGCACTGAAATCACCGGAACACATGCTGGAGCGTAGAAGGGAACTGTTACCACCTAGGTATGAGACATCGAGCAGGGGCTCATTAAGACTTGGGGACCACGGCGCGATGCTCCATATGTGAATACTTGCAGGTTCTTGTTATGCTCTGTGTGAACTGAAGCCTAAGGCTGTGGGGTGTTGCACCTGTGGGAGAGTCGCCCCATATACAACCTAGATGGACCTAGATGGGAAGAAGTCGGGTGAACTCGCCCAAGACGTGGCTCTGCAAAGGATTGTGTTGGTTATTTTACTGTGACCGATTTGAACTTTTGTGTGGAATAAATTCTTGTTTTTTTCCACAGAACCTAGCATTGGGATTACTCGAGGGCATGTTGAGTTGTGTTTGCGCCTACACTGGTACTCTACCTCCCCCTCGAAAGCCTTGGTCTTCTCGACCTGCACTACCACTGATAGTCAAGTGCATACTGGGTAGAACTTGTCCCATTGGTGGCGGAGCTCATGGTAGGCTGGGCCCAAGGACAACACCTTTGTGGTCCAGTAACCCCTGCCTTCCCTGTGGTCCTCTGACAGTGGTCTCGGACTGCCACCCAGGGTTGGACTGTGTTAGAAAAAAGACCAGGACACCAAAATAAGAAGATGCCCACATTTGCAAACATAGGGCAGTTTTTAATGTGTAAAGACGCGTGGTATCGGTGTTTTGCTAAGTATGGGCGAATGCATGCATTTGTACTTGCTGCAGGTAATGTTTGTGGTAATATCATGGAAATCAACAGAAGAAAACGGGCCACCAAATCATAAAACATGTTCAAAAACAGCCTGTCGGACCAGCCTTTCCGTCACTGCCAGATTGTCATGGAGGCCAGTCCGCCCCCGCAGCATCCTGAGCAGGACAATGCAATGCGCATCAATTCCTCATCAGGAGACCGCAAAAAAGGGGGATTTCTGTCAGAAAAAACGGGGTTTTAAATGTATTGCGTAGAAAAAACATTTGCGAGAGAAAAATGCGTATCCAACTGTTGAGACTCTCAATTAAAAGCTCCAGAATTGGGGCAGGACAGGTGAGAGAGATCGCTCACAAAATGGATTCTGCTTTTTCGAACAAACATGCTCCTGTACCAGATTTGCCAAGTGTATCCACCTCTCCAGGCCAGGCTCCTGCAGGCAAACTCTCTTATTTTAGGCGTATTTGATAGTATTCCCCTGAACAAGCCAACCTTCCGGTAGTTTTGACCTTTGGCCTGCACGAGACTGCTTAGCCGTATGTCAGCAGCTGCGGGCTGCCGTACAGCTGCTTGTACTTGTGTTCATGTGATAAAAGATTTGCGGGTTTACCGCTGCGGTAGCTTAAAACAAAGAAGTGCTCTATTGCAGCAACAAGCGAACACTAGTCTAGACAATCCGGGGCTTAGGAAAATCTCGCGACAAGTGGCAGGCGAGCAAGCAGGTGCCAAACATGTCACCAGCAGAGAACGTAGAGCACGTGTGGTTCATGCCAGCCACGGAGACAGTCATAAAATGAGCGATTTGGAAATAAATTCATCAAATATCTGATGTGATCCGTACAGAAAATAAAATTCACATAATTCAATATACTTGCATAGAGTGATGTTAGGGACAAAGGCCTTGATTTATATCCTGGTGGACAGACTGTGGGTCCGCCAGGTCAATGGAATTAAACACTCCATTGCCCTGGTGGAAGGACCACCCGCCAGATTTACAATTGACTGCCTAGCTGGCGGTCATTTATAAAGCAAACTCATGGAGATGATGGACGGGGCGCTGAATCTTTTCAGTGACTCACCCCCAGTTACAGATCTGGGTTGAATCCATCACTGTTCTTTAGCTCACTTCGCCACCCCCGTTCAGACCCAACTATATGCAAATCAGTCTTGACCCTGTGCCTCATGGGAACAGTCCAGCCCGAACTGCCAAGCCAGGTCTTCCCTGGACCGGAAACAAGCATACTGGGACATTTATAAAGGCATTAGCATGAACAGCCTTCATGGCAATTCCTGTCAATGCATTTTACTGTTTGCTTCCGGGCTTCGTCGGAAGGACGCAGCTCTGCAGAAAATAATATTCAGTTTTTTCCTTCCAAAAAGAAAATCCTGAAACTGTATTTTCTTTTTGAAAAGAAAAAAAGTAATGCTTCCCTGAGTATGGGTGGCTTCTCTGATGGCGGGGGGAGCATTATAACAATTTTCTGTCATTACCACCAGGTTTTACCTCGCGGTAAGGAACAGTAAAGAATGACTACATGTCCGCTAATCCAAATTGGGCGGGTGTACATGTAACCATTTGTCCGATGGCCCTCCCAGGGCCGTCTGGGAAGTTTAACCACGGCGGAGACAGAGTAGTCTCCACCGTGGCCAAAATGAAACTCCATCCGAGTTTGCATTGGGCAGGCTGACCTTCATATTGGCGGTATGTATACTGCATCGCCGTTGTGACAGAGTATACATACCATCGATATATAAATCGGGCCCAGAGAGAGGTGCACGGTGGAAAAGTAAATGGATGTAAAACAAGCTGACGTCATGACAGAAAGAAATACTGAAGCATATGATGTGGCTTCGTTGGTAAAACCGAACAGATGGCTTGAAGGCCAGATTCCTTACCACCACAACATACCCAGCAGAATGTGAATGGCCTTGGCCACAATTGTTACTAAGCCACCTGCATTTTAATTTGGGCACCCGATATTTAATTGGTGTTGCAGTGGGATAGATAAAACCTGTATTTTGACCCCTTGCATGGTAACTTTCGGGTGCGCACCCATGTCAATATTAAAATAACTCTGGAGGGGGCACTGGTGAGCATTCACTCATCGCCCTTCGCGTGCCCTCCCTGTCATCATGCTCTATCAGAGATTCCTCAGTTGGCAACTGGTGGGTATGAGTGATATGCCACCTACAATCTACAAACCACCCTCACCCAAGGGATGGCAGATCCTTTTGCACCATTGACCAATTAACCAGTTTGAAAAGGTCCTACATGGTTTCACCAAACAAAGAAGTGAGAGGATTAATTCATGCCAAGAGCGAATCTACCCATGCTCATGAATTATAATGATTCCCATTCATTCACCGTTTGTGCAAGGAAAAACAAAGACAATGATGGGGGTGGAAAGCACTTTCAGATGCGAGCCGTGCAGACACAGGTGGCAGATGGGGAGCCACCTACTGCCATTCACCACCATAGTTTGTATTGCACTTGTAAACAGAAAAGAAAAATGTAGCCTTTTTTGGGGGAAGGATGTATGGGCAATATTCAGTATAGAGGCCGGCCTGGATGAGCCATGTAAGTACCAGGAACCCAGCGACAGCAGATGAGTGAGCTCACTCATGACCATAGATCAGAGGTGGACCTGATTTTGTAAAACTACAAATTGAGTCCAAAAACAATGGCAACATGGTGGGCCACTGCCAGCAAAGCATACATTCAGATCTAGGAGTCATACGTAAGGCTGGGGATGGGGGGGCTGCAGAGTAAACACAAGGCTGCCTTCAAGGAGCAGGTGCAGGGGGTTAGTGCACAGCAAAGTCTCCCAGAAAACGAATGAGACTAAATTGGCAAATTCATCCCAAATGTCAAAGTTTCAGCATAGGACTGCATCAACTCTCAGCATGGTTATGTGTCCCTAAATCTCAGGATCGCGCCCTAGATTTTTAAGTGCTCTCAGGCTGTCGCAGCACTTTATTAAACCCTGATTAAATAAAGCTACATTTGTCACCTGGAGAGCCTACTCAAAGCTTTAACTGTTTGGTACCACATCTATGCAGGCAATATGGTGGTTCCATGAATATGATTAAGACCAACTCACCCTAATCTCAGACAAACTAACCCTCATTCGTGATTGGATGGTCATTAACATGCTCTGTTGTCACTTACGAAAATACAGAAACATAGGGCCCGATTCACAGAACTAATCTGAGAAAAAATCCTAAACTTACCACTTTTGGTATTCACAGAATGCACTTACTACTTTTGGTTAAACTTACTACTTTTGGATAAACTTACTACTTTTGGTTAAACTTACTACTTTTGGTATTCACAGAAGGCATTTAGTAGTAGTAAAGTTAGTTTACTACTACTAAATGCCTTCTGTGAATTACAAAAGTAGTAAGTTTAACCAAAAGTAGTAAGTGCATTCTGTGTATACCAAAAGTAGTAAGTTTAGGATTTTGTCTCAGATTAGTTCTGTGAATCCACAATTTCTAACAAGGCGACTTTCAGAGTTCTGACCAGCTTATAGTCACCTGTAGTAGTTGTTTGATGCCCGGACAAAATACCTTTAATACCATAATAGTGAAGAGACTTAGGCTTATTTGTAGTTTGGCGGATGGAGTTTACTACTTCCGGAAGGTGGAGGAAAATACCTACTTATCCCGAGGGAACTTTGCCTGGCAAATTTGCCAACCGGACAACTCTGTATGATGACAGGAAATACCGTCATGGCGGTTCCTGACCATATAGGAAAAGTTGGGCGGTTGTTACCATCAGCAATGATGGCTGTGTTCCAAATATTTTAAAAGGTTCTTGTTTTTCAGATACAAACTTCCAACCCAAAAGTTTGTATTTGAAAAAATAAACTTAATGGCCCCCACACCCTGGGAGTTTTCTCCCAGGGTGTGTGGTCATGATTGCTTTTCCTAATGCTTACTGACAGAATTTTCCTAGCAGTGACAGACAGTGAAAAAAACGACGTTACACCATCCATTACAATCATGACAGATGGTGTGAAGACCTTCCTCTGAAGGACTCCTACTCTGTTGGGCCATCGGTGGAAGTATTCTGTCGATGGAGCCCAAACCAGATATGGTCCGCCCAATGCTAAATGAGGCATGCAGATCAAAGGTTTTGTAGACAGGGTACTCTACTCTGTCATATTTGCGATAGATTACCCTGTCCGTCAAACTCTAAATAAGGCAGTTAATGTTATATTAGAAACCAAACCCTAAATAAGGCCCTCAATGTTACATTAGACGTCCAGTTATCATTTAACTCTAGTATCAATATGAAAATGTCATCCACAAAACTCAGACTGAGACAAATTCGTAACATGAAACAACGATTATCCAATCTTGAACTGTAGAACCATAGCACCATATTCAGTGACCGTGTGAGTACCTACATTAAAAATTCTAGATGCTCTAAAACTCTTCTTCAAGAATAATTTGCGACTCCTAAAACTGCTATCACATGAAACTAATCCTAAAAATTTGCCACTGGTTCCATATTGATTAGCGACGCCAGGTCTATGTACTCAATCGCATCTACAAATCCTAAAGAAAAAAGATCCCAAAAATATATGAGAACATATATTAATTCATTCTATATGCAGATGATCACAGTCTTCTAATAAGAATTTGATTCACTCTCACTCTTAAGAGATCCTCCTTTGCGGGCAGAGTTTTTACATTAGAGGCACCTCCCGGTGGATTTGGCTCTCCCTGCACCTGAACATTGCTAAAAATGAGAAATTCTGGAGTTAGGGTCAAGGCTGGAAATAAAGCAATTACTTACCACTACCCTAATCAGGAGTCTTTCTTGCCCCGGTCCTAAAGAAATGATGACCCTCGCCTCCCGACAGTTTATTTACACACTATGGACATAGCTACACATTTTGTTTTTACATAATCCAGTAGGCTGTGTGAGTTCATTTTCTATCTCTAGTACACACACTGTATAAATCATCCCTCCCCAACCCTTCTCCTGTCATATTACCAAGTCTTAAAATATGAAGGAGCATTATGGAAAGGAGAGAGGGAAGTGGACTGGGGCAAGAAGGACTCCTAATTGGGGTATCAAAGATTACCGATAAGTAATTGGTTCAGTACCCACTCATGGTATCCTCCTTGTCCCAGTCATAAAGAAATGAAGATTTCTCAATATAAGAAATTTGCACCAACATCACAAGATGCAGAATATGTTTATTTCCATTCAACAATTACTTCATTACTGAAGAAGGCACTTCAGAGCCAGAACTTTGGTGCCCAGAATCAGAAACATGAAGGTGATAGTGCTTAATGAAGGTGTGATGTGACAACCAGGTGGTAGCCCTACAAATCTCTAGTAATGGAACTCCTCCTGCCCTTGAGGTTGATATTGCCCTTGTTAAACGAACCTGGATATTACCATAAGAGATCCACCTTCAGTGGCATATGCCTGTGAAATTTCCTGGTGAATCCACCTACTCAGATTAGCTGTAGATCCCTTTCTTCTCTTCGCTACTGATCTATGAGAAATAAAGATGGCATTTGAGGATCTGATATGTTCCCTATGTTCCAAATAAATGAGTAAAGTTCTTTTAACATTCAAAGAAGAAGAAATGGAGAAAAGTAGTGTTGTCCTGTAAGACTGGCCAAATGATCTCTTAAACTAGATGAAAAAAGGAATAATGAGTAAGCTGAGGATCTAATTGCAAAACAATTCGATCAGGGGAAAAACTAACGACATAGATGACAAATAGTTAATGCTCCCAACTCACCCAATCTCTGGACTGATTTTTTAACAACTAAAAAAAGCATCTTGATAGGGAAGTAAAACTTGCTTCCTCTAGAGGCTCGGTGGAATTCACCCGTAACTACCATAGATAAATCCCACAATGATAAAGGGCTATGAACTGTGGATTTCTGTAATTTAAAACTCTTTGTGAGTCTTGTGGCCGAGAGAGAAATCTTAGAAAGGACACTTGAAAATGGATGATATAAATTTATCACAATCCACTGGTTATTTAATGTGGATGGAACCAACCCTTTAACACAACTATCTCTGAGAAACTCCAAAAACTGAAAGTGGTGATTTGAAGTAGGATATTCTGATTTAGGCATACACCACTTAGTAAAGGTAGTCAAATGTTTTTAATATGAGGTCAGGGTTGATTTTTTTCTTGAAGATTTAGCTCTGAAGCTACTTATATTAAGCAAGCCAGACCCTCCAGCCCAAAACTCTCAATAGCCAAGCCATCAGCCTGAGATACTGGTAGTGAGAAAGTGCCAGTCTTGGGAACTGCAATGAAGATGGACTGAACGGAAGGTGAACGTATCATCCGTTTGCTATCGCTAGGAGGAGGGACCCAAGGACATCTTGGCCAATAAGGAGCAATCAGAATTACAAGTACATCCTCCGGAAAATCTTCTGAATAACTATCAGAAGAAGAGAGATCTGAGGGAATAAGTAAAGTAAACACTGTGGCTAAGGGACTGACTTGGAATACACTTCCCATGCTTGGGGGGAACACATTTCTGTTCAGAAGTCTGACCACATTGCATTGGTCAGGGAAAAGAACAGACCCAACTGTGGAGTCCTGAACCTGCTACATATCTGATTGAATTGTTGGATGGACAGATGATACATCACTGAAGATGGAAAGTTGCGATTGAGAGGGTCAGACCAGAAATTCAATGTTCACTTGATGTAACCTATTCTCAGAGCTAGGAGAGGTGTCTCTGCCCATGCAAATATCTGAGCTGCAACCTGTTTCAGAGATTCAGTTGTCACTCCTCCTTGATGACTCAAATAGCGCCTTGCCCCCTAGATTGTCTGTTCTGACTACCACATTTTTTCTCTTTCAATAAAGGTTGGAGCACCAAGAGGGACCTTAACACCACATACCACTCCCTCCAATTTGAGGGTGGAATGCTCTCTAAGAGAGACCATGGAGCTTCATGTTCTTGATTGTCCAGGACTGCCCCACCAGCCACAAAGTCTGCCATCTGTAGTAAGTTGAACCGGAGTTTGATACTAAAATGGAACCCCTTTGTCAAGCTGTGTTCTTTCAAACACAATACCAGGTTCTGGATTATTTGAGGAGTCCCTGGAACCCACTGCTCATAATCCGCAGAGCCAGGGCACCAATATGATAGAATATGATCCACCAACAGCTTTTGGTGAAATCTTGCCCAGGGCACCACTGCGGTAGATGCAGCTAATAGCCCCTTGTCTCCTGGTCCAAGTTCTTTCCTTAGCCCTGGATTGCCCTGCTAGTATCTGAACATTGCCCTGGATTGACAACATCACATTGTGCTGTAGTAAAACTGCCCCCACATGTGTATTAAAGCGTGCTCCTGTGAAGGTCTTGACATGACATACATTCAGTTGTAATTTTTGATGATTCAATAGTAACCTAAGGTCTTGAAGCACCAAGATCACTTTGGAAACATCTGACTGAGCCTTTAAATGGGGAGCAGAAAGTAACCAATCATCCAAGTATGTAACTATAGCAATATTGTGTGTGTGTGTGTGTGTCTGTATATATATATATGCCATATTAGGGGCCAATACCTTGGTAAATGTCTGAGGTGATGTTGTCAGAACAAATGGGAGAACCTGAAAATGTTGGCTGATTACGGCAAATCTCAATTGGAGTTGATTGTTGATGTGTATTGCAACATAACATATGTATTTGTAAAGCACACATTCACCCCAACAAGGTCTCTTGGCACTGAATAACAGAGGTCTATTTTTACCCAAGTCAATGGTACTCATTTTATCAACCTCAGACAGATGAAAGGCTGAGTGGACCTGCCAGGATTTGAACCTGTGGTTGAACACAGACCCCTGCAGTGGATGCATTAGTCCACTGAGCCACCAGACACAGATGAATGGAAGTAGACATCTTGGAGGTCCAACGTCACCAGGATGTCGCCCTTCATGACCCGAGAGATAATGGACTTCAACATGACAATCTGAATGGTTCTACCACGACTAACTTGTTCAAAGACTTCAGACTTTCAGCACCAAAACCAGAATCAAATAAAACCCAGTATTTCTTTGCTGTCCCAGCACTGGCGCAGCACCTCTGTGTAGCACAGACTGTACCCCTTGAATGTGATATAGATGTTTTAGAATGTCCTTTGTAAAGGAGTAATTTTGAATTGATGAGGGCTCACGGGAGCCGGCTGCCGATCAACCTCTGTCACTTCCCCCACCCTATGCGTGAACACAACACACTGGCAAGGGCCCGGAAATGCTAAATCCATAGAGCCCGAAGGACCATAACGCCAGCGCGTAGGCAACCCTCCCCACCTCAGTCCAGCACATGGGTGGGGAACACGCTCACAAATGGAACAGCACGAAAACCACCAGCTCAGCGAGGCAGCGGGTATATGAGAGCGGTCACTCAATATTGACAAAACAAAATTCAAAACAAACAAAGAGCCAATGTATGTAGAAACATAATGTATCTTCATAAACCGTTGATCAGACACAAAAGCAAGAGGAGGAGTGTAGGGGGAGGAATAATTTATACTGTGTGTGTAAAAGCGATAGAAAATACACGCACACTACCTACTGGAAGAATATGAATATATATCATGTAAATAAACTGTCTGGGAGGTGAGGCGCATCATTTATTTAGGACTATGACGAGAAGGACTCCATGTGGCAGTAATGATAACATGTTTTGTTCCGATTAAGCTTGTTTTGCTGAGGGGGGGCACCTAGTTTTGAATTTTAGATATGCAGTTTCAATATTCAGGTGGGTAATACCTGTTCCTGCCCAATGACAGGTATAATGGCCCTGGATAGAGGCCGGTTGAAGAATATCCGATTATCTGTTGGACAAAAGGCCCTCGTGGTTGTCGTTCACATCTTCCGTAAGGCTTGGGCGGAAGGCTGTTTCTCTCCATCATGGCGGATCGGGCAGTCACGGAATAACCGGCTGCGCCGGTCTCGTAACCGCGAACAGCACTGGGGCAGCCGCAGGTACAAGACTTTCAAGGCGCACAGGAAAACGCCGAGCTAACCAATTCCGTCCTATTCGTGACATGCCTGTTTACACATGTTCAGAATTTAAATTGATGACCTAGAAGTTGTAAAATTCTCATAACCCTTATTAATTTTTAATATTCTCTAACTCTTTGGGGCCCTCCTCCGCCTTTGTTATTCTTTCCCTCGGAGGCTTATAATAAAGCCAGCAGCTCGTGAAATATTCATTAAAGGAGGCATCTCGGCAGACCCATAAATAATTTTGCATGTGTTCAATATTTATCAGTGTCACCATGGTGAGGACTTTGTCTCCCTGTGTAGCTACTTTACATCTAAAGACTGGAGGGCTTACTAGAGAGCCGCTGCTGTCACCCAGCCAAACTCCATAAAGCTGTCATTATGAGTTACGAGAGCTCCTAGATTAGGAGATAAGGCTTCCAGGCCCAGATAGAGTCTGCAGGTAATCCACAGAATGCGTGCCAGCTGTCATGGGGTTAATAATAAAACGGCGCGTCCTTTGTGGCCGGAGCGAGCCGGATGTGACGCGCGGTGATGTCATACCTAGCGACACTCCGCAGAAAAGACATTTGTGAAAAATATATACTTTTTGACAGGACAGCCGCACTTTTTCTTCACATGTTTCCCCTTCCTCTCTTCTTGTGTGTATTTTATGCTCCTCAAATCTGATGGGTCAAGTTGATGTTGAATTTTAAATTGAAAATCAGGTCCGCGAGGCAGCTGTGCCTCTTCCCAGCAGGGCTGGCCTTAGTGCTGGTGGCGCCCTGTGCAACAATGTTGTTGGCGCCCCCCAATGACCACCTCCACCACGGATTCTCTCACTAGCACCGTTTAACAGTGACCAAGTCTCCATAACCACACTCTCTCAGATGCATTGAATTAGTTATATAGCGCCACCAGAGGCACAACTAGAGCAAAAATTTCGGGGGGGGCTGAACTTTAAGCAATTGGCAGAGTGGAGCTGCAGGGGCTCTTAGAAGGGGTGAAAAAACAGCAAGGCCTCATTAACATGCAAATAGTCGTTTAAATACCTGTGAAGTGCTCGGGTGCGGCTGCTTTTTTGCCCTGGAAGGTGTCTCATCCCGGGCTGCCACACACGACGGGGGGGGGGGGGGGCTGAAGCCCTTTGAGTCCAATGGGTGTTGCGCGCCTGAGCGCCACTCAGAGGCGCAACTAGAGCCAAATTTCGGGGTGGGGGTGGTAGGGGGGTTAGCAAAAATTTCGGGGGGGGGCTGAACTTTAAGCAATAGGCAGAGTGAAGCTGCAGGGGCTCTTAGTAGGGGTGAAACAACAGCAAGGCCTCATTAACATGCAAATGGTCTTTTAAAGACCTGTGAAGTGCTCGGGTGCGGCTGCTTTTTTGCCCAGGAAGGTGTCTCATCCCGGGCTGCCACACACGACGGGGGGGAGGGGGGGGGGCTGAAGCCCTTTGAGTCCAATGGGTGTTGCGCGCCTGGCGCCACTCATACCAGTGTAGGGTGTCCGAGCACTTTGCATCACACACACATTACACAGAGACAATCAATCATACCTGTGTAAATCAGTGTATATGAAATGTTACATAAGCCAAAGGACTAAAAGTGTAGGAGTCGCATGGCATCCATACTGGTAGGCAGTATAGTTTAAGAGTGCTTGGTGTGGAGAAGCACAAACTCCGTCGAAAAAGAAACAGCATAGTTGGGAGTTTTCTTTAATAATCAGAATTGATTTCTAGCCAAATTAACCCTTTTTGCAACATTAATCAATGTTCTAATAATGTATACTTTGCAGTGTGTATGCAGTTCAAAGATGAAAGTTAATAGCTCACAATTCTATATTAGGACTTTAAGTTATAAATTGCAAGTAACAAAGGGATGCCTCTTTTGAAAGCAGTAACCTGCTGATTTGTTCACATTATACGCCGGCCCTGCTCCCCAGGGTGGGGTATGGGTGGATGGTTGGGGGTGAAGAACATAGGAGACTGGCTCAGCTCTTGGTGGGCAGATTGGTGCTTTTTAGGTCTCGCCTAGGCAGTGCGCATGTGCTGCCATAGGAGGGTCTTTAGCCATCGGTCTACACTTTTCAAGCACTGCACTTGTGCTTGTGGCGGCATCCACCTTGCGGGAGCGAGCAGCGGCGTGCCACAAGCACGAGTGCTGTGCTTGAAAAGTGAAGACTCTTTTCCCAAGCGCGCGCGCGCACCACTCGCGGGCTCACCTCCTGCTCCCCCTCTCTCTCACAACCTCTTCCTAAATCGCTCTCTCCTCCTGGCACCCGACTTATTTCTCAGTTTCCCCAACCATGCACCCCACCGCTTTTGCACTTTACTTAACAGAGAAACCTTTGTGGTTAAATTAGTAAACAAGAGTAAGTCTGTAAATTAACCTCCAAAGTGTTTTTCTTTTAACCCCACTGTAGCCCTTGTTCTGTTCAATGGCGGACTATTATTTTAGTGGGGTTCTAACGTACTTTACCTCAGGTCTCGTGCAAAGGCACAATTAACTCCCAACTCCAGTCACTCGTTTGTAAGATGGCCGCAGCAGTAACTTATCTGTTGCGCAGACTGCACGGGTGGCGCAAGCGTCTGTTCTGTAAATCCTAAGTAACGGACGCTAGGGCGGCGCTCTGGTAGGTGTTTATCTGCCAAAACTCAGCTTGCCACAGACAAAAATGTTATGCAGTTGTGGGAGAAGGGGGTGATGTTGGGAACACAATTATACCCGGTTAGCTAGCTAAAACGTTGTTCCATCTACAGGTGTCAACAAAATAGTATAATAAAACCTCTCTCTGTTCCCAAATACAACTGCTGTGCTAGTTTAAGTTGAGGTTCCCGCCTGCTGCTCCCTGCTTATATGCATTTCAAGCGCAAGTTGGTGTTTTTTACGGAGATAACAAAACAATCCATATTCAGGGTGCGTTTTTAGTCACAGTTTTTAGAGTTCGATATTTCCTAACTTAAATACGTTAAACAATTCTGGAACTGTCACCGCTCACAGTCTCACCCCTCGCACCCTCACAGCCCCACCCCTCTGTGGCCGCGCACCCTCACAGCCCCACCCCCTGCATTAAACTACTGCTTTCACTCTGCGGTGTCTCTTCCCATCCTCCTCTTCCTCTCAGCCCCCCTCACAGTGTCACCCCTGCATGACCACAAACTGTCTGCCCTCCAACACTCCCTCCCTGTATTCCACCAGCCTCACATCCTCACCGTGTGCAGCCTCTCTGCCCCTTCGACCTCACATCTCCCACTCCTCCGTCACTCACCCTCTGCCTCACCCCACCAGCTGTCTCACCCCACCCTGTCATACCTCCCAGCCTCGCATCGCCCCCTCTCACCTCACCCTCACAGTCTTATCCCTCACCTGTCACGCGCCTGCACGCTTTCACACACCACTCTCCCCTCATAGTATAGCTTCCTTCCCATCGTATCTCTCACCCCTGCATCACCTCGCCCCCTGCCTCACCCTACCCTCATTTCACGACCCTCGCAGTGTCACTCTGCATCATCTCTGCCCATCCTATCTCCCCTTTTCTTAATCCCGCCCTGTGTCTCACCCCACCCTCACACCCTGAATCACTCCCCCCGCAGACTTCCAGCACCTGACCCCATTCATGCTGAAAGCTGGCAGTGTGTGCTGCATCTCGTGATTAACGCCTTCGAGCCCTCGTCCTGTCTGTCGGTGCTGCTGGGAGCCATGCCGGCCCTCCTCTGGAGCGGATTCCTCACTCTGCCTTAAACATCTGCCCCAGTACTCGGCACCACTGCCCTGCACCTACCCACGGGGGGCAAGGGCACCCCAACGCCAGAGGAGCCCGCTTTTAGAACCTTATAAGTATTTTGTTATGCAGCACAATATCCTTGGTGCACCAACATTAACTGTTGCATAGTTGAACACTTATAATGTCCCAAGGGCGAGACCTTTTGGCTATGCCAATGCTTGTTGGGCTTATATACAAGATCCTTTTCGATTTCTGATCTTTTCCCTTCTGTTTGTGTTAGTGATGCATGTTGGTTGAGTTGAGTAATATGTGCACAGAGGAACAATTCAGTGGGTAAACTATATTTGTGGCTCAGCGCTGTGGTGTCAAAAGCTTGTGGAGGCAGCCATGTGGCTCCCCCAGGAGGTGGACAGTGTAGTGTCCTGCTGGACACATTCTAGTGTCTCAGCAGGCAACAGTTTCACCAGCCACTCCATTGAGTGTTGGCCATACACCCACCCCACACGCATTCACCACAGGCGTAACCGGTCAGGTGAAACTACTAATAAAAGGGCCCGGGCACACGTGCTCGTGGCCAGTTCTGTACAGTTATTAACGTGTCTCTGTATCATCATTCAATAAGCATTATGGGCCCGGGGCCCACAACTTTACATTGGCGACGAGTGGGTCTGCCCTATGCCGTGCCGCCTTGCAGGTCTCCGTGTTTGAGGGGGACATCAAGGTCTGCATTGTTGCTGCAGCCTGCCCGTGGGGGTGGGCATGTCGCCCCTAGGGGGAACCATCTCCTTGCCGTAAGGAAAACAAAGGAGATAGAAGAGACTGTCTCCAACACCTCGCTGCAACAGCAGCCATCCCCTGCTGATTAACTGCGCGAGGCGAACAATGCAGAGAAGACTAAGTAGCGCTCCGGCCTGGCCACTGAAGGTGAGAGTTGGCCACTAGTAAAGCTGCTGCCAGAAAATACAGAGCGCTGTGCATGCATGAGGTGTATGGACGCGGCCCGCCTGCTGTCACTGCAGCAAGCGAGGAATGCCCCATGCCTATCACTGTAGGTGGTCAGAGGGCCAGTGGCTGATCATCATGGTGGGAAGCAGTGAGGGACCCTGTACCTCCCAACCATTCCACAAGGCGCTGGCAAGCTGCCCTGGTTGCCGGCATTGGCCCAGTGAGAGAAGAAAAGGGGAAAAGTGCCTTACCAACGAGGTTCAAGTGTGCACCATGTTCCGCTGCAGCTCCCGCATGCCGGAGCTACTGAAGGAATCATATAATAAGCCGGGGGCATGCTGAAGCCCCCTTCCGCCTTGAGTACACAGCCAGCCTAACAAGGCACGACCTGCAACAGTGGGAAGATCTGAGTTTAATCCATCGTTCTTTTGCTCACCATTGACTGGAGTGACTTGCAGCGGCAGCCCAGACTAAGTGTCCAAACAACGCCCTGCATCGCGATCCCCATCTGCAGCTCCAGCCCATACCTGGAGAGAGACTGCTGAGGTGGTGACGGAGTAATGCAGCTCCCCCTAGTTGCGGCTCATAGCACCACACCCAGCATACTCATACGAGGCAGCTTTGACCCGGCCAAGAAGTAAAAACATCTGCCCTGCCTCTCAACAGCATTCACCGGCTTCTGGGCAGAGAGAAAATGCTTTTTCCAAAGCAGTACGTGAAAGAGGGAGATGCTGGGTGAAGAAGACTGCTCCTGCATTGTAGTGATGCCGGTAGGTTACCTTAAGGCGCAAGAGAACAAGAATCCCTCAGCACTGCCTCATAATGCCACTCTCAGCCTGCGGGAGCTGCGGCCCAGAAATCAGCTGCTTCCGAGCCGTCTGTCGTCCTAATGTACAGTGGGAATGCAGGCTTTGTCTCCTTGCCTGTGGCATAACTAGTTTCCAATAAAGAGAGCCCCTGGGAATCTGCACGCAACCTGACATAAGAAGACTACCCACATCTAAAGCCCAGAAAGGCAGAGAGAAATAAATGGCCAACTAAACTGCAGAAATAAAGGCTGCCATCACCTTTTTGTGATATTATCGGCTCCTCAGAGCTCTTTGGCAATCCACCGCAAGAACTACGACTGCCACCCCAGCTGCACTGACTTTAACGTGGCCTCTGTAAAAGCACAGATGGACAAGTTGCTGCCCCCCACTGGTGAACAGTAGTACTGCACCTTCTGGTGTTAGCCGGCAAGAGGAGACAGTTCTTGAGTGGTGGGCCACAGTTACCTACTCACCCCATGAGAGTCACTCAGTACAAAATAACAAAACAAAGCTCCAACTGCAAGCAGGAGAACAAGCAGAGGAGACCGAGTGCTGCCCCCCCGGCCCCACAACATGCCAAGATAACCGATGCCTCTACAGAAGAGCAAAAGACACACAATTGATCGACGGAATGCAGAACAAATCTAAACATTCACCCCCAGTCCAGAGATCTCGGTTAAATCCATCATTCTTTTGCTCACCATGCCACCCCAGTTTAGACCTGGCCATATGCAAATCAGTCTTGACCCTGTGCCTCATGGGAACAGTCCAGCACGAACTGCCAAGCCAGGTCCTCCTGGACCGGAAACAAGCCTCCTAGGACCGGTTTCGGGGTTTCACCCTTCTTCAGCCAGGATAGCTTGATTCCAGTGGCACAGTGAGCCCAGGACCCACATCTGGGCATACCTGGCGCACTTAGGGCGAGAAAGCAAAAGACACACAATTGATAGACGGAATGCAGAACAAATCTAAACATTCGCCCCCAGTCCAGAGATCTGGGTTAAATCCATCATTCTTTTGCTCACCATGCCACCCCAGTTTACACCTGGCCATATGCAAATCAGTCTTGACCCTGTGCCTCATGGGAACAGTCCAGCCCGAACTGACAAGCCAGGTCCTAACTGGACCGGAAACAAGCACCCTAGGACCGGTTTCGGGGTTTCACCCTCTTCAGCCAGGATAGCTTGATTCCAGCGGCACAGTGAGCCCAGGACCCACGTCTGGGCATACCTGGCGCACTTAGGGCGAGAAAGCAAAAGACACACAATTGATGTACGGAATGCAGAACAAATCTAAACATTCACCCCCAGTCCAGAGATCTGGGTTAAACCCATCATTCTTTTGCTCACCATGCGACCCCAGTTTAGACCTGGCCATATACAAATCAGTCTTGACCCTGTGCCTCATGGGAACTGTCCAGTCCGAACTGCCAAGCCAGGTCCTCCCTGGACCGGAAACAAGCACCCTAGGACCGGTTTCGGGGTTTCAGCCCTCTTCAGCCAGGATAGCTTGATTCCAGTGGCACAGTGAGCCCCGGACCCACGTCTGGGCATACCTGGCGCACTTAGGGCAAGAAAGCAAAAGACACACAATTGATGGACGGAATGCAAAACAAATCTAAACATTCACCCCAGTCCAGAGATCTGGGTTAAATCCATCATTCTTTTGCTCACCATGCCACCCCAGTTTAGACCTGGCCATATGCAAATCAGTCTTGACTTACTTAAATATTAGACTGATGTTTTTCCTCAAAATGGGTTCTAAAGAGTTCTCTCAGGAAAGATGCTGTCTCTCCAATCTCCTATTGCCATATTTGTGCCAATTTCAAGGTAATTCATTAGGTAGGTGTGTGACAATTTGTGAAGCCGTTTAGTCCCCTCAAGGACAAAGTCTATTATCTTGGACATTGTGTTTTTTTATTTGGTCTTAGTGTGGTCGTATAAAACAGTCAGTCACCGACCTAGATTTCATTTAATGCCCTTGGTGTAATGGAGTTGATGTAAAATATGGTTTTAATATTGAAACGTCGATACAAATACAGGGGCTGGCTGTAGCAAAAAGATGGCAAGGAGATACGGGTATATAGAAATCTGGAGGTAATCCTCTCCAACTCTGAAATGTTTGATACTGTATGAGAATAACAGGCGTGAGTCCGGTGTGAGTATGCCCCATCAACTCTCTTATTTGAGGGTATCCAAGGGATCAATATAATTGCACTAGAAGATTTGGTAATTTCTTAGTATTCTTATAATACATGGGATTCCTCAATCCCTGTATAAAAATCAGTCTCTAATTTCTTTGTTATCCATGGCTCTCATAGAGAGGCTCTTACATTTACATTAGATTCTAAATCCGATAACTCACTGCTGTGAGTAGCAACAGCTGATAACAAAACTCATTACCCACTGTTACTACATCATAAAGGCTTTCCAGTCCACGCGGAAAGGTCTCTCTAAGATCCTATCAACACAGCGTTGATTGTCCTGCTTTGACTGAAAGCAGAAATCACAGCTGCAGGAGGGGGAAAGAAAGCAGGGAAGATGGTGTGAGCTAGTTAAGGATGGCCGGTAAGGTATTTATTTTCAAGTTTGGGTCAGGCAGGAGAGGAGAGACTATGTTATGTATGGCTCCCCCACAACTCCTCGTGCCCTGCGTAGTAGTTGAAAGCAGGGGCAGGTGATTTGGGGGCACATATAACAAAATTATAGAGAGGTCAAAAGTGAATTACAAGGATGTTTCTCACAGACAACTCGAGCTTCACTCTCATTGCCTATTTAGTGCTACTCAGAACCCCTTGGTGAGAAAATACCCCCCAAAACTCACTTTTACCCATCAATAATTCTATATATAATAAATGAGGTTCTGCAATGCTTGTATGAAACCTGTCTCTAATTCCTTTATAATCAGTGACTTGTGACACACCCAATTGCTGACTCTACAGAAAAGACATCAGAACTTAGCTGTAATAACTTATTACAGTTGTGTTCTGATTTCACACTGCCTGCCGCCAGAGACAGCAGCCAAAGGGAAACGCAGGTCAGGTCACGGGGCATAATTAAAGGAGTTATTTATAAAAAGATAACAAAATGTGGCTCTTCTTTCTTTCTGCTCTGTTTTTCTAGTTGTAGAGTGACAACCACAAGAGAGATAGTTATGGAAACATGTTTCTTTTTTGCACTCCTTAGGTAATTCTAGAAAAGTTAAAATATTTCCGTATGTTTTTAACTGACTTGTATTAAACTGATTCCAATATTTTCTTGCAACATGTATCTCACAGATTTTTGTTTATGTATTTAATTTTGAACTAGAGGTTCGATTTCTATTCTTCATGTTTGCAACCATGCTGTCTCTTTTATATAAATGAGCTACATATCAATGATATAAGTGATTTGTGGGAAAGGTGATGGTGTGCCCACTTATTATAAGGAACCAACTACCCCCTGCCATACATGATATGGATATTGCAAGTCACCTCAGAGTTCCATAACCTTAAAAGGAACTCAGCCTTGAGTCTCGTTCCTCTATATGGCCATGGAACTCCTCTGTGACTTGCAATATCCTTAGAATGTACAGCAAGGGGTACTTTATCCTATATAAATTGCTCTTGAGGTCAACGCCATTATGCAGCACACCTAGAAAGAGGAAAATGTTTCACAGGATTATTTTTGTGCAGGAAGGTACCCCTTCCTGCAATAAAACAATCCTGCCTACAACGCAGGCACCCTTGCACCATGACTCAAGTGTTCCTGCATTATCGCTAGGCAGCCAAAAGTGTGCCAGTGCTAGGAAAGGACAGGGATGAGCTGTATAATGTAAAATATGGTGCATTACTAGCCTTTCACGCAGCGCAGCAAGATGGCTTGCTGCATTGTGCTGGGTGAAAGATTATAAATATGGGCCCAGATGTCTGCCACAATGGTCCCTGCCTTTAACCTATCCATCTCCGTCGATCCAGCAACACATTAGCAACCTCAAGATTAGGTGTTTTGTAGTTTTCCCCCCAAAAATATTTGTACACCACCAGGTGTTGGTCTACCACATGGGCACTTTACAAATATCACCGGAGGCAGGTTGAGCCGTCTATGTAGATTAGGCACAATAGTATAGGTTCTGATGAATTGCCACCCATCCGTTTAAGGACTACAAAAGACAAGAAGCATGTTGACCCAGATTACATCCTAGCGGAAAAAATGTTATTCAAGTTCACCCTTGTTTTTAACCTTAACAAAAGGCCCCAAGGAATTAAAAAAATACTAATGGGGTTCATTAGCTAATTTTAAGCCACCCACACTCATCTCTGGCCAATCTACTCCACACACAGAGCTCATTAATGCATATTCTCAGGCTAAATATAAAAGATCTCCGGCAAAGCGCCCCTTTGAGGGGCGCATGGGGTATTTCAGCATCAGCCCTACGAGCAGCATATGCTCAATAATGTAGTGTTGGAAATTGGGTTGCTGGTTGAGAGCGGTGAAACCTTACTCAAGGAGCAACCCCAATTCCTATCAGGGTGAAACACAAGCAAACCGTAAACCTCTGTGCTCAACCTTCTGGTAGCTTAGCACAAAGCAGTCAGGCTTAACTTAGATGCAATGTGTAATGTATTTATGCAGCACTTCAAGCAGTAATAAAGTGAAAACACAACACAAGAAAAATCCCACAACAATTTAGAAAAATAGATTGCAATTTAGTCAATTATGTGAGACCAAAATGACAAAAATCCAATTAGTAAAACTGGAAATATACAATTATCAAGATTTAAGTGAAAATAATGCCTAGAAGGACAAAGCATCAATGGTGATAATCTGGTCACACTAATGGGGACAAAGTCTCAAGTTCAGGCAGACTACAAACGAACGCGTGTCGGACACAAGGACCAGGTTCGGCCGGCTGAACAAAGTAACTTAAATCTTGGTTGCAGAGCATTGCGAGATCCCTTGTCGAGGATGCATCACGCAGCATCGGTTCAAAGGAACTGCGAGGCTGCGATGCAAGGTCCTGTATCGTTGTAAGGATGCGGTTGATGAGGGGCTTGCAATGCGAAGTCCTGAGTCAAAGATGCGTCGTGCAGCGGCGGGTCCAAGAAGCTGCGGGGCTGTGATGTGGAGTCCTGCATCATCATCGAGGAAACTGTCTACAAGGGGCTTGCGATGCGGAGTGGAGATGAGCCATGCTGCATCTATTCTGCCCACAGGACTAAAGCTGGGCTGGCAGGGCACCTTCAGGGCTATTTTCAAGGGTCCAGGACTGTGGTAGTACCACTTAGGAAGGCGAAACTCGCAGCAAACTGAGTCCAGGCCCTGGGTTCATGGTGGTTGGAGCCTTTTCTGTCCATTTGACTCTGATCAGGAGACTAGTCAACTAGCCCTTGGAGTCGCTCTGGTGATCCTGAGCTCAAGATGCAGGGCCAGTACTTTCACTCAGGCAGCAGGGCAGCACATTAGCAATCCTTCTTGCACCAGAGCAGCACAGCAGTCCTGAGAAGTCTTCCAAAGGTCCAGCAGTGGATTGAAGAGTACGGTCTGAAGGTCAATTCTTTATACCTGGTGCCCAGTTACTTAGAAGTAGGAGAAGGTTCTAGAGGTTTCCAACCACCAGAGGGTTTGGAATTTCCTACATCCCTGTCCTGGCCACAGCTTTCTAGGGTTACAAAAGACTAGTGTCAAACCCTTTGTAATTGTAATTAGGCAGACCCGTTGTGATGTGTGCAAGTATGGTAGATGACAGCTCCTCCCCTCATCCTGCCAACACCCATGCTCCTTTGTCTCACTGTCTGTGAGCAATAAAATAAGACCAACTGTAAGCTACACCTTGTCATGTGATCCAGGAAACAGGCTTCAGGCACCAAATGATTGGGACAAGGAAAAGCCAACTTTGTAAAAGTGGCATTTTCAGAATTGTGACTTAAAATCCCACTTTACCATTTAAGAGGATTTAAAATTACAATTCTTTAGATAGCATACTTGCGATTCGTACCTGCTCTCAATTGAAAGTTATCACTTATTCATTGCAATACGTTAACCTGCTGTTATTCAATGGGAGTTGTAGGCCTTGTAGTAGTGAAAAACGAATTTGAGAGTTGCTCACTACCAGGGCATGCACAAGTTAAAAGCATATGTCCACCTTTTTAAATACACTGCACCCTGCACTCTGGCCTGTTCAGCGCCTACCCTAGGGGTGACTTATATGTATTAAAAAGGAAGGTTTAGGCCTGGCAAAAGGCTTAAGTTTAAAACTGCACACACAGGCTGCAATGGTAGGCCTGAGACACGCTTTAAAGGCTACTAAGGTGAGTAGCACAATTAGTGCCGCAGGCCCACTAGTAGCATTTAATTTACAGGCCCTGGGTACAGGTAGTCCCGCTTTACTAGGGACTCACCAATTAAATTTAATATGCCAATCTGGTGTAAATAAATATTACCATGTTTAAAGGAGAGAGCACACGCACTTTAACACTGGTTAGCAGTGGTACAGTGTGAAGAGTTCTAAAAGCCAACAAACAGGAGGGTGAAGGCAAAAGGTTTGGGGATGACCTTGCAGAAAAGACCAAGTCTAACATGAAGCACGCCACCAGTTTTGTGGATGACGGCATTTGCTCCTACATAATAAAGCTGTGTCTTACCCTAGTGAGGCCATCATATCACAAGAGATTATTTAAACCATATTTCGGAACTGCACACCAGACGTTTTGGTATCTAACATTAGGGAGGTAGTGCGCTGGACCGACCCCAATTATCTCTTACCCTCTATTTGAATGTGTAGTACCATATTAGATCAATTGTGCATCACATTTTTTATTTTGAAAGTTTGATTTTGTTCAGTGTATTTGCTAACTTTGATGCAGATTGGTTAGTGTGGGGGGACAACGTTATTAACCTCTTCAGTGCCCATGACGAGATAGTCTCGTCATGGAGCACGGTTGCGCTGTGCCCATGACGAGACTATCTCGTCATGAACCCCACCCACTAGTGCAACGCCCGGCACAGGAGGGGGAAAGGGCGTGGCACTGAAGGGGTTAAAGGTGCAACTATGGGTTTTCATGTACAGTATTAAGTGCACCTTAACTACAGAGGTGAGAATGATTCATTTGTAACTCTTGGGAGCCTACTTGTAAGCTTTGAGCCTCACTTACAAGGAATTAATGTAGCACAGTGTCGCAAGTCATTTGTCTGCACAACGCTGCGTTAATTCGGAAGCACTGCGATCTACATCGATGTGACGGATCCCTTTGCTCTCCCCTGCACTTGCGCACAATTTGCTGACATGCGCCGATGCAGGCACACTTGCACCATGGTGCAAGGCAGTGGCGTAACATAGGCCCCAGCAGCCCCCGTGCAGCACACATAGAAGTAGAAAAACATATTTTTTTTCAATGATTGTTTATGTGCAGGAAGGGACACCCTCCTGCACATAAACAATCACAAGAGGTGATTTCCTCGTTCTATATGTGCTGGGGAGGCGTAGCATTCTGATGCATTTCCGGGTTTATGATTTCTCGTAAATCTGGAAATGCAGCAGAAGCCATGGGTGTTGCGTGGGAACACCAACAGCAACACCAAAGTGTTGCGTGTAACGGGGCTGTATTTACAAGGACATGAAAAGCCACGCAGGGCGGCTTTACGTGTCCTTGTAAATATGGGGCAGCAGGTTGTGCAACGGTGCTTCAAAAAAAGTGACGCACCGGAGATGCATGGGGCTTGTAAATAAGCAAGCCCCTTTATTTATTGGAGAGTTTTATATAGTGCTGTATGTCCCCTCACTGTAACTTCATAGTACTCTAATATTCACATATGTATGTATCGCAGCATATTGCATATCCATGAGCACACTCATTGCTGCTTTATTAATGTATGTACAAGTTTTATGTAGCGCTACACGTGGTCTCACAATGGCTTCAAGGTGCTGCAAAACTCAGAAGGCAAATCCTGGACTCTGACGATGCAGCAGTCTAAGAAAATGGGACATGAAATATTCCTCGATCACTGCTACTCACTGGCCACCACAGCAAGGAAAAGGAGGCCCGGGTCCAGGCAGGGTCAGGCATTAATATAAACCGGCCCGAGTTCTCTGTGTGAAGGTATCTGGAGGCCACAATCCCGAGCGGGAGCTCCAAGGGTAGAGGGTCCTTAAATGGTCATGTGCGGTGAAAAGCCTGAATCCGGGGACTGTCCGTAGGATATCTCCGGCCCCTGGGGATAGATATCTCAGCCGCGAGGATCCCTCGTGCCTGGCTGAGCAGAACAGATAGGAATTACCCCTTCTCTATCTCTGTTTAGTGAAATCAAACTCCTCGGAGAGACTATAAGTGGATCTAAATTGCAACAGGGGATTTTACGGGATTATCCTCTTGTTACTGCGTCTGGAATAAGCCGCGCAGTTAATAACGCTGAGCCCAAGAACCAAGACCTGCTGTAAAAGCGGGATATCTTCCCTCTCAGGCAATCAGACCTCCCTTCACTGTAAAAGAAGACAATGAAAATAAATAATAATGCAGTGTGTATATAGGGCTCGGTGTCACGGGCCGGCAACCATAAACAAGGTTTTCATAATTTGAACTGGAAGGCGCGCATGATTTCAACATCAGAGCAGTGGAAGGCTGAGGGGCCTTTTATGGCAATAATTCACTGATCTACCAGTTGCTCGTACATCTCTCAGCCGACCTTTAACCCACTGAGTCACTACATCATATTTTCTGCAGGGTGGATGTGTAGTGGTGCCTGATCGCTCCATATAGATTAAATACAATGCATGGATCGCAGCCAAAAAAAACAAGCATTTGCAATGCAATAGGTCTCGCACTTGTGAGAATTTAAGCAATTCGCATTGTAAAAGGCAATGCCTTTTATTTATCTGTTTTGATTATTAACACACAAATAAAAGGCATTGTCATTTACAATGGCAATAGCTCAGACTCTTGTAAATGCAAGACCTATTTCATTTCAAAGAAGCGGCCGCCATTGTTGCGGCTGCCATTGTGCCGGCTGCTTGGAAAGTGAAAGCGCCCACGGTGCGCTGAATGTTGCAGGAGAGCATGTTGTGCCTGCAGTAGGAGAAGCTCATTAAAGTAAATAGTGCCTACAGACTAAATAAGACATACCATGTAACAACAGAAGTAAAAGGGCCAATCCTCATGGGAGGTTACAAATGAAGACAAGGCGGTACTAAGGAGGAACTAACAAGCCTATTAACGAATCAGAAGCCAGCATTTACAAAGGTCAATGACACAAGCCAATAGAAAATATGGACGGAGAGTGGGCGGAGCTTCAAGTCCATACTCAAATACAGCATGCCTCGCAGAGCAACGCATGTGCTGACCAGGCTCGACCTAAAAAAAAAAGTCTGGGGGGCGGTGGCATAGGTAGGGGGCCTTGGAGGGTCAGAGCTTTGTGCCGATAACTGTCTAAGAGGCACTTCTGCCCCTCTCTACACCAAATTCTCCCACACCCAAAAACAGAGACAACACATCTGCTGCTGCTTGCAAGACATTTTGTTTATATACAGGGGGCCTAGAGCTCACCAACTGCTTACCATTGCTTGGCTTCATAGTCCGTCTTATGTGCTGGCTCTTGTTTAATCAGCAAGTGCGGGCTTCACTCTGGTTTCACTTTGTGTATTTCTCCCATCCCTGGAGCTTAGGCCAACTCTTGCTTCTTTTTTTTTTTTTGAAGTGTCCTTCCGCTGTTTCTGCTTTGTGTTTCAGTCTTATTTATTTTTCTACTTTCAGCACTTTGTTAGAGTATGTGTGTTTGTAAGTTGCCTTGCTCCTGGTTTTGCTATGTGCTGGTGCGTCACCGCTGTTTTCCGTATTCGCTCCCTTTTACTTTGAATCCTCTCCCATTCGACTATTTGGTGCAGCAAAAAACCAGCAGGCGCAGGTTGTTAGTGTTGCTTTGAACAATGACTTAAAAATACTTTAATAGCTTTGCGCTATCACTATTAAGTAATCACTCGTTTACTTTGGAACAAAGTACTTTTTGGTACATGTTTCATGATTTATATGATGTCTTGGGCATGACTAATATGTAGTTTTCAGTGTGTTTTAAATGGGGTTTTGCTTGCCCAAATACAGATTGGATAGAATAATCTTGCATGAAAATAACATTATATAGTAAAGCTTTTTTATGCTTCTTTGGCCGCTCCTATTGGGCTTCCTCTCATAGCTTAAGGTGTACATTGTAATAAAGATTACCATATCAAACCATGTTAAAGGACCTTGTCTACCTTAACCTTAATCATTGCATAAATGAGGACAAAAAAAAAAAGATTACCATATCATACCATACTATAAAATGACAGGCTGTACCACACAATACCATATTGAACCGTACTGTACCATACAATACCATTTAGAATGCCACGCCATACCATATCATGCTATACAATGACACGTCATACATTACCGTACTATACAGGGACGTGGATTTTTTTTTTTTAAATGCACTTGTCCAGTGGACAAAGAGCTACAGAAATCTTCTTGTCCTGTAAAGAAATCCACTTGTCCCACCTACTGCCTACATTGTTGAGATGGGCCCTCACAGATGCATTGCCAGTCTACTGGAGCCTCCAAAATAAACTTGCTCCTGTATACTCTCTGTCCTCCAGTATTGAGAGGTGGGGCAAATTCTTAGAGAAAATTATTACTTTCCACATTGCTCTCACCAAAGGTGTTAAATCTGTTTCCTTGTCTATATTTTTCCGTAAGCTCCATACCCCTTCCACTGATTTCTTGTAATGCGTGTTGCTCCTTTCCTTCTGTTCTCTCACAATACAAGCTTCATGCTCTTTCCCACTTTTCTCACCACTGACTGGATACCCTTTTTAACTCCAGTTTCTCCCCACACGCTCTATTCCATGTCCCTTCTTCCACTGTAACATTACAGGATTCCTTCTTGCCCTCCTATCTTCCCTCACAATAAACATTGCATTCCCCTTTCTCCACTCTCTCCCCAAAGAGTCCATGCTCCTTACTCTTCAATATCTCACCTCAACCACAATACCCTCTCTTTTGCTCTTGCCAGCTGCTCCAAATCCCCTGTCCTCCGCTCTTTCCCCACAGACAACCCGGACTTATTTGGCCCCATTTAGTTGCCCTTGGATTAATAGAAATGCTGTAGAACCTCCCACTCCCTACCTCTGCCCCATTTTCTTCCTATCATCTGGTGAAAGTTTGGGGGCAGTTTGCAGGGTTGTCAGTCCTGGAGGTATGCTGTAAGCAATAGCGCTGGTCAAGGTATGAACATGGGTTGCTTAATAATGCAGCTTGTGTAGTGAACACAAAATGTGAAATAATTGAAAGTATCTTTCGTCAAAGAACACATGCTTCCAGATAAAAAGGTAAGGATTTTAATGGACATAAACAGCGTGCAATAGAATAACGATAGTGCAGGAGATTGGCGATCAGGAATAGGCAAAGCATCAATGCAGGAGACATACTTGTGTGATGGAAAAGACTAGGTAAAAGGAAGGTGGTTGTAGCACAATGAGTATATAAGGTGGAAGAAGATGTCCTATGCCACAGGGCAGCGGCACAAAGGACTGGTGATAGAGAATCAAGCCAACACTGACCCATCCTGGCCAGGGCAGTGGTGAGAGTGCTAGCTAGCATCAGTGAGAGGGTGGTCATGAGATAAGTACCTGGCACTCAAGTAGGCAGGCGGCACGAATTTTGGGGGTGGCAGCTGGCACCCTACACCCCCCACTCTTACTTGCGGCCATCGCAGAAATCGCCAGCACCTCCCCGCTCTTGCATTCGGCCGCGTGGGCGACAAACGCAGGGGCCACCACAGGCTGCCTAAGGCCTAGCTACACCACGGAGCCATGTCCTGATGAAAGTGAAGAAGAGAAAGCAGCATGGAGGAGAGTGGGACGGGTGGCAGGAGAGGGGCATGGAATCAGCTCGAAGGACTTGCAAGTTGAGTGACGTCTTGAGAAGTCAGGGTTCTGGTGAGAGGAATAGAGTGAGCCCTAGTAATTCCCACTATCATATTTTTTTAATTTTGTTTTCCTCAGTGGAGTAAAGCTCGGGCACAGAAGTAGGTGTGTCATGGAATCTCAGTAAAAGGGAAGAGTAGTGTCGAGCGCAGAGGCAGAAGTACCAGAGGGTGGGGGGGGGGTAAAAGAAAACTAGTGACATAATTAACACAAAAACGAGGCAGATCATATTGTGCAGGGAAAAAGGTGCAGGAGGTCCCATAGTTTCGGAAGACAAATTAGCGGAGGGGAAAGATGCTTCCAATCCGACAGAAGAGAGACAGACAGGGGCTAGCAATGGGTGCCTTCAGCGGTCTCTGGGGCACTAGAGTGTGGAAGACAGTGATAAAGCAACTCCTGACGAAGACGAGGGCGTGCAAGGAGGATGCTGGGGAGAGAGGGAGGTCTGAAGATTAAAACGAGAAGTGAGCGGCATTTTTTTATTTTTATTTATTTTATAAAGTTTTATATAGCGCGAATCAGATCCCGAGGGATATCAGAGCGCTTTACACAAGGATGAAAGGGAGAACAAGACTCCAGTAACGATATCAAGTAAAAATACCAAACAGTTATAGTCACAATAATCACAGACAAATGGTGCACAGCGAGTAATAAAATTAACAGGTAAATAACAGGCTGCTACGGGGGGCACACCTTACAGCCGAGAGGAGCAGAGGGCCGAAACACAAGTTGGTAAAAATAAATTGTAGAGTCATGCTACAGAAAAAAAAGATACGAATTTGTTATTTTTTAGGAAAAGAAATGATGCTAAACAAGGACTAGGCCCAGGCGACAAGAGGTACGGGACAGATGGAAGGCATCAGGGGAAGAGCGTAAGTCAGTCATCTTTAAGTGTAATGTATGGAGCAGTGTCTCCTCCCCCCCCCCACAGCCCCCTTTTCTTGGAAAGAGTCTAGAGCCGGTTTATTCCTGGTAGAGAGGAGGCAGAGGGGGATAAAGCCCGAAAGTATGATATATATTTTATGTGACAGCAGATGAGGCCCTGATAGTCTGGGGAGTGCAGTATTAACAGGAAATACATCAAACTCTGCATAGCGCATAGACCCCTTCAGACGTCCATTTTTAATGTGCTACATGGATAGGTTCCGAAAGAGGCCGAGGAAGTTGCAAGAAAGGGGAAGGGGGTCTTGGTGGGAGAAGGGATTGTTGAGTTCGGCAAAGGAGGTGCTATGGGCGTCCTGCCTGGCTGTCTGTTATGGTGTCACTCTCAGCTCCTGGGGTGGTCTTGTCGTACCTCTGTGCCTCTCGTTATATTTACAGGGAGCATTGTATTTTTCACCTTTAGGCTCACTGCCAGTAAATAGAGATCTTATAAGTCAATATCTCAGGGCGCAGTTTCAGGCTTTCGATCAACATACTCCATTCAGGAGTTACCTGAGCCAATGACAGTTCACCATTTATTTCTCACAATAGAAGGGTTATGTTTTTTTAATTGTTTCTGTCTCCCTGATTTGCTGTGAGTACCAGGGCGCCCAAGCGCTGAGCCTTTTTATCATAGTTACCATAATTTCATATAGAAAGGGCAATGCAAAGTTTTTCACTTTGAAACGTACTTGAGGTTGTGGCTATATTAGTGGCAGGAGAGCAAAAGAAAATGTTTACTTGTCCAACGGACTAAACAGAAATGAAATCTTCTTGTCCCAGACTCAAATCCTCATGGCCCAGGTGTTGGGCAATACAATGTCCACACCCCTGTACAAATAGCGCGTATTTGTAGGAAGTTTTAGAACCCTTGATCATCAAAATCTATCAAAGGGTACTAGAGATACAGATTTTAGAACTTTTTGAACTTTTTATCACTTTTAAATGCAACTGCAAACATACATTGGCAAACTATAATGTTTGAAAACTTTTGAAAAGTTTGGAAAAGTTAGTGTGAGTACTCCGGCCCGACTCGGGTGACCAAATCTATCAAGGATAAGATCTAGGGGGCCAGAAATGATACTTTGGACAGTTACCTGGCTACCAGTGCATTTTTGAAGCAAGTTCTAAACTTTACAGGATAACTGCCATAGAAATCTATGGAGTGGTCCTGATGCTGAGGGATGCAGGCAAAGATGCTCAAAAGGATTCTTCAGTTGTGGTGCGGTCGACGGGGATGTCTTGGTCGTGGTTCCTCGGCCCATGGGTGATATGGGGCGACAGTGGTCATGGAGATCGGAGTCCCTCGAAGTTCTCTACTTTGAAGTAGTCGGACAGCCAACGCTGCAATACTGGCCCTGCTGCACTGTGGTTGGATGCAAACTCTTTGGTGGGGGCTGGTGTCCCTTGTGAATAACTTATCTGAACTTGGGAAACACTCCTGTGTCCGCCAGACTCAGGTGCAGGTTTTGGCTATTTTGGATTTGTCCTCTGCTGTGCTGGGCGACTAGTAGCGACAAAACGTCTGCGGTGGCTACCAATTTGTCCGTTTGGGCTCTTTCAGCTCTTGTTGTCCTGGATCTGGTTCCAGGAGATCAGCAACCTGATCCTCTGAGTCACTGGTCTTGGTGAAGCAGAAAAATCAACATTTCCCAGGGTCTGGAGCCACAGACACAGTACCAGTCTCGCTAGCCCAAAGGTGTAGTCCTCTCAATTGGACAGCCTTAGTTTGCACAGTTCAAGGGCAGCACGGCAGTCCTTCTTCAGTCCTCTCTTCTTCTCCAATGTTAACTGAGGGGAAGGGTGCCAGGGGCGCCCTCCCTATCCCAAGAAAGTGTCCCAAGGGGACCACATGATCACTAGCCAATGGGCTAATGGGTCCCCTCCTCTCTAGTGACAACTTTCCTGTGATGTGTGGCATCTGGCTATTCCAGAGTTCCCCATTCTTGCCGCATTCATGATGGCACAACCCTTTCTCGGTCATTGGGAGCAGGGTAGGTCACCGTAGAGGTGTGGCTACCATTGGGGTACACGTCCATGGGAAACTGGTTTGGACACAGGTTTATGTTTCCCTCCCTTAACTCTGTCTCCTAATGGACTGCAGGAACAAAAGGCATCCTACTCAGGGATGTCACAAGCGGCCCTTTAGAGGTGGCTCCGCCTTTGAGCCCTGCCTTTGCGCTAAAACCCTGAGAGGCCTTCCCGAGAGAGGAGGTGACACCTTGCTCTGCGGCAACTGCCTTTGTTCCCAGGCCTGGGAATTGTCCACAAGTCTCCCCAAGCATTAGGAAACCCATTTATGTGTCAGTGCCTTTGTGAGGTTACTGTACTAACTGGAGTGCAGAGTGACACATTTCTAAAAGTTGCTTAACTTTAATAGTGACTTGAAATCCGGCCTGGTTATCAGGTCGGATTTAATGTCCCAATGAATTTGATTTCTTACTTGACCCTGTTAGGTTGTCCCAATCAGGAGGTAGACGGATTGGGGTGGCAATCATTGAACTCTGTGTTAGCCAATTGGGCTCCAAACCTTTCCACAGCATAACAACAATTTGGAGGTGTTGATGCTAAGTCATATAAAAAATCATATGTCCTACTTAGGGGAGATAGCTCCCTGGATAGGGCTCCATAGGCCTTCCTGAGGGGAGACTTCCATATATCCTCAAGGGAAGTGGTGGATTTGGCCTTTTGGTGTAATGGTAAAGTCGAACTGCAGTGTCACACACTGCCCTGTCAGTCTGCAGTGGCAGGCTGGGGCTCGTTTGTCTCTGTCACACGCAGAGTGGCACAAAAATTGCTGCAGCCCTGCGCGAACACTGTGCCTTATATGCCCTTCGTATCCTGGGTACCATATACTACGGACTTATCAGTAAGTCAGTCCCTGCCAATTGGGTGTATCCAATTAAACAGACGTTTTGTAATGGGTCAGAACACTGGCACTGAGGTCTGGACAGCAGGCCTCGGTACACTTTCAAAATAGAAAAACTAGCAGCTAGCAGTCCAAATGGGGCACAGCGTGGGAGAAACCTGCACTAAAGCCTGTTTCCTTACAGCCATACCATATCATACAATACTATACAATGACAGGACATACAATTACATGCCATATCATACCACACCATACAATGACAGACCATACCATACCATACTATGCAATAAAAGGTCAAATCATACCATAAAATAGCATACCATGCCATACAATGACAGGGCACACCATACCATATTATATCATAAAATGACAGGCTATACCATATCATAACATACCATACCTCCATACCATGCAATGAGAGCCCATACTATACCACCCCATCCCTTACTATAGCATGCCATACAATGACAGGTGATATCATACCATGCAATGACATGCCAAGTCTAAAAAGTGAGGTGGGTCAAGGAAATGCCTCACATAAGCAACACCAGAGGAGCTGCTGGTAGGTACTCACCAGTTAGCTCACCTGTCAAAGTTTTGTGGGTTACCGGCCTGTTTTGATTGATTTTATAAAAAGACACACATGGGGGATATATGATTAGATATAAAATCCTGTCTCACCTAGAAAGATATGGTGGGGCTCACCCTTTTAATTTTGACTTATATGTGTAATATATAACCAGGTTTATGTATGTTTACCATAGTGAGTGGAGGGCATCCTGGTTGATTTTCCCTCTTAAGCTCCCCGTTTTGAAGATGACTGTTTGACATACGGTGGCACATTGCGAGTTGGTATGTCTTGTGCTGGGCTTTATGTGGACAAATCATTGCTGTCAGAAGTGTTAGTTGAATTCCTACTGATGAAACATATGAACATTAGAATTCCTACAATGCACTGCCTCACTAGATTAAAAGATACGGGCCAGCTTCATGGTATTTAGTGTACATCGAGTAAGTCAACAGCATGATGCAACATTTAGATTATTGTGACGCTACTTCAAGTGCAGCAGTATTTGCAGATGTTCTGCACTGCTTTGGCAGAGGTTGTATGCCACCAACAGGTACCATGCACTGGCCCAAATTCAGAGCAGTTGAAATTAACTTTGACAAATCTCACAAAGCCAATTTCTAGATTTGACCTATGTTGGGGGAGCTACTTCTGAGCATGCATATCTGTTCATCCTTTTAGAGGGTGATCCATTTATAGTGAATGGAGAGTGAACATGTTTTGGAAGGTGCTACAGGTTTGAAAAATGGGTGACCTTCATTACAGTCAATGGGCACATTTTGTTTGTCAGGCAGGTGAAAAGAAGTCAAATGAGGGTGAAACCCACCAGATGAAGAGAAAGAGTGTGTGTGTGTGTGTGTGTGTGTTTGTGTGTAGCAAGCACACATGCTCCTGGACACAGTTATGTTGTTAAAAATGAAAGGCACATGGTGACTTACAAAAAGAATACTGGCACCCTCAGAGACATTCTGCTACCTCCACATAAGACACGCACTGAGAACGGCTATGCCAAAAGGGGAGGACCTCCCCGAGTCCTCTCCATTAGAAGATAGCTCTAGATGACTACTTGCAGACAAAAGCAATCACTCCAACTTATCGCAAAATTCTATATAACGCCCCTGATACCCTGGTGAGGTTGCGCGAAAAGTGGATGGAAGATGATGAGTGGCAAGAGGCTATGGCGTCCCCCAGGGAAGTACCTATCCGCTTCCATTTTAGATTTGTGCAACTTAAGAACCTACGCATGAACAACACTGGTTAAGATGGGCAGGCTGGAGTCCTCACGGTGCCCTAGGGGCTGAGGTATGAAGGGCACCTTCTTCCACATGTTTTGGGACTGCCCAGTAATTCAGGTGTACTGGAAGGCAGTGATAACCTGTATGATGGCATTCAGTAAAGAATTCATAGGGCCCTCACCTCAGTGGTGCCAATCAAATGTATGGGAGGCCACAGACTTGACCTTGGGGGATAGACTCTGGGTAACGCTCCGCCTTATGGCGGCCAAACGCAATATTACCCGGAATTGGAGTGCTGAGTCCGTCCCAACGTCGAGAGATTGGAAGACGGACATGGACTGGTGCATGCAAGCGGAAAGGGTGGTGTATGAGGGCAGGGGGTGTCCACAAAAATGGACCTGGATTTAGGGGAAATAGAATGAAAGCAGGGGAATGTTGTGCACACCTGTTAGTAGAATTGAGTCGAGGTAATTGGAATGAATGTGGCTGTATTCCAAAGCTCGCCACAGAGAAATTTCCAAAGGGCTCTGGTAAACGGCAATGTACAAGAACTGTCAAAGACCCGACTGTTGATGCAATGTATCTTGCTATTTTTTAGGTGAAGGTTACTGCCTTTGCTGTTCTATGTTTATCAACTGTAATAAAAAAGAGGTTTCAAAATAAAAATAACAAGCATTGGCATAGCCAATAGGTCTCGCCTTTGGGACCTTATAAGTGTTTAGCCATGCAACAGTTGCATAACTAAATACTTATAAGGTCCCAAAAGCGAGATCTATTGGCTATGCAAAGCGGCCATGCGGCCGCGAATGTGGAAGTAATCGCGGTAAAGTGCGGCGCGCGCCCCCGCGCACATGCACTGTAGCTCTAGGCTGGCCTGGTACACTTTTTGGAGCCCTCTCAATAAGTCTCGCCAGACCAGCGCATACGCTGGGTCAGGCGAGACCTAAAAAGTGCACGAGCGCGAGGGGGGGCACAAGTGCCCCACGTCTTGATTGGTGTGGCGCGTTCCTGCACTCTCCCTTTCGCGCAGCGCAGCGCAGCGCAGCAGAGTGTCTTGCTCTGTTGCTTGGATAAATGATAAATATGACCCATGGTGTTTTTCAAGGAAGAGAAGGAAATAACAGATTGCTTCATACCCTTCATTTTAAGATCTTACTATATAAGGTTTGGCTCAGGACTGGAAAATATTAGGTAATTCTATGTAGGAGTTGTTTTTCCACTACTACTAAAATATCACTTTGGTTATAATTCCACTGTGTAAACTGAAAACAAAACAATGCTGGGTATGTATTTCATGGACCCTCTGTATTGTCCCTTTTTATGTGACTGGCGCTCTTGTGATCACATGGATGCCAAGCTTACCGTCATCTCGCGCAATCCAAGAGAACAGTTGCTAACTTCTAGCAGGCATAAACAGCAATAGATGTGGCCTGTGGGTATTTTCTCTCTGGGACATGTGGTTTTCAGTTGAATAAGTGTTTGTATGCTTGGTGTTGTCACAGGTTCTGGCATGGTTTGATGGTGGATGCAAGCTCACATCATGCTTCTGGTCTGTCACAATAACTGTGCCAATGAATACTCTGTCTTTATAGCAAAACATGCATAAAAAGAAGAGCCACCAAGGATTTTGAGCTATTGCACGGTCCTTTGGTGCAAACGGCCTCCTTACAAACACTGTCACATGGCGTACACAAATGTTGCTGTGCACAATGTCGGCCAGCAGCTGGAAAATTCAGCCTTGAAACTGTAATTGTGTTTTGTGGGGGGGTTTGCAGTTCTGTGAGGAAACCTTGGGTGCAGCTCCTTTTAGTGTTACAGAGGGTTTTTGTCAAAAAATAGGCACCAGGTGTGCATGTATTACATTGACAAGATGATTAAAAAATAAATAAAGGCACAGTATTGTTATTTCTTTAACAGAAGACTATATTTGTTTTACCTCCTCTTCCTTTCAGGTAGATAAAGAATAGGTTTCATCTTCCCACAATCACACTTTGGAATACCAATAAGTGCCCCAATGATCAAGCAACCACAGTCAACCAGGAAGAAAGGAGGGTTTACAGTCTTGTGAGTGAGATTTAATAGCCAGAAAACATCACAAAAAATTAAATCGTCACACGGGAGACAATAGTACAGCTCAGACAAAAGAAGACAAAGTAGAGGCCAGACTCCGCCTGCAGTGAGAATCAAGGGCCAGATGCATCAAAGGGCTTTGACCATTCTGTGTCCATGGGAAAATGTGTCCATGCATATGGCCCCAAATGTATTGGTGGTTGCATGGTAAATGCCAAACACCTGCAATTGTCTATTGTCCAGCCTGGCTGCTGCCATCTCTATGAAGGGACTGTCAGGGATAAATCCTCAAATCTCGACATTGATAGCATCCTTTGTAAGCGAGGGAGCCATATCTACCAACCTACAGAGGCTGACCATGGCAGATTCTCAACGCCTCTCCCCAGACGCAAACAAAAGCAGAGGTTTTATCCAACGAAATTATTACACTACTTTTCCCCCAAAAAAACCTAACAATTAGCTATATTTTGGCTAATTTCTCGGTTTTCTCCAGGAGAATTCACAAACCCTGGGTACTGTTAGAATCCCCAGGATTTTGGAAACAAAGACGCACATTTGCAGTGGATAGCTTATGTGTAAAAAAAGGAATGGAGGCCTAAGAGTAAACTAGCCAAAATAGCCAAAAAAAGACTTAGTACTGGGGGATAGAGGGCTGTCAGGCCTACAGGCGGAAGGGTTAAAGCACCCAAAATTCGATACTACATCCCTGTATCGATCAGGGCAACTCCATTCCTTCTCCAAGTTAGGGAGCACCAGAATACACAGCTCTTTAAAGAGCGCTACGTCAAGACAAAGGAAGAATCTAACCTATTCTTGGAAACTCCTGCCCCTCCAATCTCATATTGATTGTTTTGTTCACCTTTGACAATGAAAAGTGTTCCATGCATTTGGTTAGGTTTGTGTTACACAGGTAGCCCTTGAATATATACATACAGGCATACTTGGGATTCTTCACCATGAAGAAGGTAGAACCCCTGGAGAAGTGGTCAGAACAATATCAAGTCCGGTGGAAATCAGAGAGCACCTTGGATCTGAAGGCGGGAGGAAGCCACAGAACTACCACCTTGGGACGACATATCAGGTGGGGTTTTTCCAGACAAGGGCCAAAAGCTCCACCAAGAACCTTGAAGATGTCCTGACCTATGTTCCCTCTAGGGTGTGCGCATGTGCCCCCGCACACTGCTTCCTTGAAGCGCCCAGAGTCTTTTATGGAGCGCGCAGGCCGCTCTAGAAACCATTCAAGAGCATTTCGTGTCTAAAATGCACGTCTTTCAAAAAGGCGCGCGTGTGAAAGGCATTAAATCTGTTGTTAAATCTGCTGCAGGTCAACAAAGATCCAGGAACCCAGCTGGGAATTGAGACAGAAATGCCCATCACTGTGATGGCAGCAAACTGTGCCATTAGCCTGAAGGTGAGGAAGATGCAGTAAAAGAGAGGCGACTCTGCCTTTAATTTACAACAAGAAGTGCATGAGCCAATAAATTAGTAAGCAGAGCAAAGTCAAGTTTATGGTCTCACTTCACTTTGAGAGCCGAGCTTTGAAAATATTAGAGGTAAATGTTAATCATGCAACAAAAACAGGGTAGAAATGTGATAAAAACCTTTTCAAAATTAAAGGGTATTTCTCTAAAGCTTTCAGCTTAGTATATCAGATTCCATGACTGCAGAGATGTTTAATAAAAATGATAGTTTTTTTTAATGAACTTCAACACATTCAGGCCTCTCGCTCTGACAACAAATCAAGAGGCAAGTCAGTTTTCTCGGGCATCCAGTAAGTAGCCTAGACTCTTATTATACACAGAGCAACATTATAGTCTATTAAATCAACACATAAGAGGATTTTGTGCAGTTTACATACTGAACTCAAGTGTTTGAAGGTGCTTTCATATGTGATACTGGAGGAAAAAAGAGGCTCAGTCAAACAAAATATTTGCATAGAATCCATACTTGCATAGAATCCAGTCCTAGAACTGGAAACATTTACTATAGGTACCTATACATTAGGGTTCAAGCTGTGCAGAGGAAAGTAAGTGGAGTCATGAGGGGCAGAGCTTGAAAAACAGAGTCTGAAAGTAGACTTGTACACTTATTTAAACAAGCATTGAAAATGCAATAGGTCTCGCCTTTGATTGCGTTAAAGCCATTTGCTTTGCTAATGGTATTGTATAGCAAAGCAAATGGCTTTAACTTAATGAAAGGCGAGACCTATTGCATATTTAATGCTTGTTGGTTTTCCCATTCCTCTAACACATCTGTGACTATGCCCTCATTCTCTTTAGTGTAGTTTTGGAGTGCTTTCTGTAGCAACTTCCTATAGATTCTATCTTCTATCATGGTGTCCTGTAATAATTCAGGTAGGTGGTGTGGTGGCCCATATGAGACTCTGTAATACTGAATTATGGTCTGAGAGTATCTTGCATAAGTATTTGTAATGTCTGAACTCATCCTGTATATCGTACAAACATATCCAATCTAACATGCATGGACCGTTGAGTTGAATGAGTATTCCAGAGTTCCCAGATGTATTTGTCTCCATGCGTCATTTAGTTCCTAGTGTGTTTTCTGCTTGAGTTTCTGGAATCGGTGGGTGTGAACAGTCCAGTCTCACATTTGACATGCAGTTACAGTCCCATCACAGCAGAATCGTGAGCCGCCATGAGCCCAATTTCTTGCATATATATTGAAATGAAGTCTGATTGTTCTGTGTTGGGAGCGTATATGCTACCCATTATAATCTCCTTCCCTACAGTCCCTCAACCTCTGATCAATGTATATTAGGAAGAATATTCTGTTGTGATCAATTACTCTCTCTGCCTGCGCTGAAGCATAATCCCTTCTTGTTTTGTAATATGTGTTTAACTGTCATGCCACTTGAGTCACCAACATTAAACATTATTTTATTTATTAAAAAAAAATTATTGATGAAACTTTGTGACAGAAATGCATACAATATTGACATATGTTGTTAGCTGGCTACACTCATCATGATACATCTTACAGAGGTTGATAAAGCGAATAAGAAGTGACATCTCTGTCCACATTTCTGTGCATGTCTAACTCCACCATGGGTGATACACAGATATCCCCTCTGTAAACGTTCCATTTCGTCCACTTTTTGTCCCATTTCTTCGGGCACCCCCTGGTTATAAACACCTCTTTCTCAACATTGAACATTCTTGATATGTAGACCATGGCCATTAAACAGTTGCCTCAACTCCCATTCTCCAGGCTAGTAGTGTAACTGCACTCCGCCAAACTATGAAACATTAACTTAAATTGAGTCAACACTCTGCTCGGGAGTGAAGGGAGTGTCTGGTTGCATTATCGTTTCTCTGAGGCCACCCACCACCAACTACATGTTTGCTGACCTGTTACTGAGTCTCATTACTGTATAATTTCTTGCTTGATCATTTTGAGTATGAGTTCTAGGTCGACCTCCCAATCGATAACACCTTGGGGATGTTCAGTTCGCTTCATCGTAAGTCATCTACAGTTCTTGGTGTGAGGGTTGGTGGTGCCTCTCCCTCAAAATGCAATTGATCAGTTTTTGATTAATCTTCATATAAGACAGGGGATGTTGCCCTAGGGCTTTGTGGCATCTTCCTGAGGAGGTGGGGGGCTGACTATTGCAATCGCCGCTTCTCTTTCTCCCTCCATCTGCCTCTTCTTGTTCTCTGTGAGAAGGGGCGGTGTCCTCCTGTGTTTCGATCCAGTCTCATAACTCACTGGGGTCTGTGAAGACCATTGCTTTTTTGTTTTCTATGGACATCAGTTTAGCTGGAAAGAGAAGGATATACTTCCTTTTGGTATATTTTGGGCACTTCTCTACCTCTGTAGAGGATGTTCACTAATGTTTCACCACCACCATTTTGTCTGGGAAGAAATGTACCAATTTATTTTCGACTGTAAAAGTCTAGGTGGGTTGCCAGAGGTAGGTTGTTTCACTGGTACTCTATGTGCACTGTTTGAATCATAGACTTTAGTGAAGCCCTGACGAGCTACCTCAAGCTTGAGCCATCTTTCAAGGCATCCCAGCATATTTTAGCTGGCACAGCCGGGTTGTGATGTGAGGATAGAGCCTGGAAAATGCAGGTCAAGTCAACAACAAGGATGAACGGTGATAGCTTTTGGATCCAACCACAGCCCCTCTCTCCTGGCTCCATTAACAACTTTGAATTTTCTGTTATCAGTTCCACCAACCTCAATACACACTTCACTTAAAAAAAAAAAATAACATTAAAAAAAACCTGATATTCTTGGAAAACAATATTTAAGGTACAACTTTCACACTGCATGCATATCCCTTGAAGTCCCTTAATTCGACCTATAAAACTAATAGGTAAAATAAATATGTAAATTTAAAGTGACATCTGAGGAATACACGCATTAGACATAGACGTTGTCAAATGCATCGTTTCAGGGACCGTGCAAACAGTGGGCGTGTTGTCCTCTTGAAGTTGTTATGCTTGGCCTCACAAATCCGTGTAAGTCTCCGAAGCAGAAAGGGACGTGACAGTGCTGGGGTCAGACATTATACAATACATGGAAGCAGCCAGGCAGGCAACTAGAGCCAAATTTCGGGGGGGGCTGGAAAAGATTTCGGGGGGCTAAGTCTTCCAGCCATAGGCAGAATGGCTGTAAGAAGGGGTGATAACACAACAAAAGCCTCATTAACAAGTAAATGGTCTTTTAAAGACCCGTGAAGTACTCTGGTGCGGCTGCAATTAGACGGACGCCAGCCCGCGAGGCTGTCTCAGCCGGGCCGTCACACACGATGGGGTGGGCTGAAGCCCGGTGAGCCCAATGGGTGTTGCGCGCCTGGAAGCAGCTATGAATTGTGAACTCTGGGTGTGTAAGGGCACGGGGGACAAAAATGCACACTGAAAGTTCTCTTCCTACTGTAAACGAGAAATCATTACTCTTCAGACTTTTTATTGCAAACATGAAAAGAAAACTAAACTGATGCAGATAAACAAAATGAAACTGAAGATGTGATTGCATCAGATACTGCTCTTTAATTTATGAAATTACAAATTGCCTGGCCTTGCCCAAGTCTTCAAATATTTAACTTGCAGGTATTTGACAACCTAGGGGGGCTGATGAAACTCAGAAAATACGCCTCTGTCCCCACACAGCCATGTCCTCATTGCACTGGTTCCTAGTTCAAGAGTGCATTCACTTCAAGGCACTCTGTCTCGTGCACAAAAACCATTTCAGTCAGACATCCTCTCCCTTTCCAAATGCTTCAAGCACTACCTCCGTAGTCATGAACTAAAATCCTCTTTTAGTAAGGGCTGCACGTGCCGGACCATAGCTGCCCTGGAACTTGATAACTCTATCAGCGATGAAGCTAATGGCAGAATAGATAACAGGACAATGGGCATTTTCACCAGGGCCCCCAGAGGGGGGCGTGGCTTGTGTTGATTTACCAACATTGTGTATGGTTTTTCCCACTCTGCGAGCACACGGGCAAGGCCTTGGGTGTAAATGTGTTTCCACGGTGGCAAAGGGGATGCAGCACCCCAGATTTCATAGGGATACACTGAAAGTGTTGTGTGCTCCCAATGCACACCTTATATGCTTACCTTACTGCCTGCAGACCCGCCAGAAGAACCACTGGATTAAGAAAAAGGATTTTGGGTGCACGGACAGAGCTTACAGTGTACCTTATGCCAATCTAAAGGCTCTTTCTCTAGTTTTGACGAAAACGGTCAATGACAGAAGAGCGATCACAGAAAGCTGTTCTCCATTCCATAGTCCATAGCATTAACTTGCAATAACCCTAAATGGCAGACAAGTCTAGCAAATCTGACGGCATGCCCTCTGATACCATTCTGAGTGCCTGTGGGCTCTGATTATGTCGAGTTTAGCTCTTTTAGAAATATTTAAAATAATTACAATGATTCTTAACTTCCTAGCCTCTAATTGTAACCAACAGATGTCAGTAGTGCTCTATAAGCAGTATTATTACAAAAGTCTTCAATAGCACAGAAAATATATACTCGGAGGTTACAGATGTAAAACTCGAAAACTCTGCTTGCTATTTATCAACTCCCCAGGGGTCCAATATGCTTATTCACCACTGTCTGTGGGCCCGGTTCCCTGCCCTTTGAGTTATGACTGTTGTATGCTAGCAAATAGGCATCGTTAATCCTAGCTATGCCGTGCTTGTAAACAAGCACGGCCCGTCATGGAACGGACAGAAGATGTGCACGCGGGGACTGCCTTTACTGGCGGTGAAATATAGTGCGTCCGTCTCATGCCACGAGTAAAGGGGCCAATCCCAGCGTGCACATCTTCTGTCTCGTTTGTCTCCCCATGTGCACGCTGGAATCGTATCGATTCCAAAAGGCCTCTGCATGGCAGAGCAGCGCATGCGCTGCTTTCGCAAGGCCGAGACCTAAAAAGCATCTGTGGCAAAGAAATTGCAACAAGGACACATGACAGTAAATTTCTTGTAGCTTACATAACTTGTCACCAAGAGGCTGCCAGGGTTAAGACACGGGCTGAAGAGATCTTTTTATGCCCAGCAATTCGGAAGGTATTGTAATAGCAAGAAGATATATCTAGTGGTTAACTCAGTTCTGTGTTTTGTCCAGTCAAAGTTTTGACTCATAAAGTAGCATAGAGGGTGAATGTGCCTGCACATCGTAATATATGCAGATCACACATTGGTATTTTGTTTGGAGAGGTAAGTGGGCTACTGCTTTAGCGCTGAGATCACTTTGTTACTTCCAGTTAATAAGTTGCAAGCCTTCTAATACAGCACAGTGAGGTATTTATCGGCATCAAGAAGCTGCATGCAAACTGTAGGTCATAGGTTTAGATCCTTATTAAATTTGTCTCAATATGTTATTCTAAGATTGCAAAGAAGGGTTCCCTTGGGAATTAATAAAGTCTTGTTAGTACAGACAACAACAATCACTGTTACATTTTATATCCTAATTTTGTTTCCCCAACCATTAATTCTTAATCTATAATGTTTACAAGTATGGATAATAGGTTACTCCGACTCCAATAAACCTCATTCTCTTATGTAACATTTCCTGTACATTGTTTACACACATATGATTTATTGTGCCTCTATGCGTGATGTGAAGAGCTCTGACTCTCTACACTGATGAGTAGCACCATAAAAGAATTAGATACAAAAAATAGTAAGTGTCATTTAAATAAATATTTGCATAATTACTCATACAGACCAATAAAGCCACCATTCTTACAGTGCAAACACATCTCTTACACAGGAAGTTGAATAAAGCAATCCATAATATCACAGGAAAAGTATAGAGCACTGACATATTGAGACGATAAGTGCATATTGGTAACTATTTATGTGAAACACACTGGGGGGTTGGGCCCAGTCGGTGGTTACTCTCTGAATCTGTAGTTAATTCTTTTGTTTACTATTGGTGTCTAATGGCCTAAGACACTATTTCATTCTAACTAAATAACAGACTTATTGTTTTGTACACCAGTGGCTTCATTTGGGACATAACGCAAAAGAAACATCATTCACTGGCTGATGAAGTTGGTGGACCATATCTCGACAGCATGTGGAGCCATCCACTTCCCAGTTAAGGATTTCACCAACGTTTATTGTCTGAAGCTGTGTCTACTTGTACCATGCAGTCATAAATGTTGAATTCCCTACCCTCACTATAGTGATCAGAAATGCACCTTAATTTCAAGTGATCGCACTAAATTGGAATAATTCAATGGCCACACAAATGCCTCCAGTATAGCAATGGGTTTGCCTTTAACACAGTAGGGCATAAGTACTTTAAGTGTAATATAGTACTGTGTTGTGGTATTTGTAAAGTACTTCACAACCATCATGGGGTTCCTAAAGCACTTTCTTGTTAGTTAAATAACTTAAAATGGTGTATAATTGATGTTAGTTTGTAGTGTAGCCTATGTGTAGTGTGTTTAGTGTTGTGCATGAGATTTTAAGGTATGCTCCAATCATGCTGCAGTTACCTTTAAGTAGCGCTTATGCATGAAAGCGAATCTGAAAGAAACATAGGATCTCAGTTTGCATATATGTCCCTTTACATCTTATAACCTGCACCTGATGCATCATGTGCTTGGTAGCAGCCAGGTTTTATGGTGCTTGAGGTTCTAGATGGTGCTTGATTTTATTTATTATGATGGAGACTAGGTGGGATTGTAAGAAGTCCCAAAATGACCCTTTCAACAGCACAGTTCTGCTCATATTATTGCTGTAGGTAGACAACACAACCATAAGCTGGAGTTGAGCGCATGGCTAGACAAACTCAACAACTACCTGGAAGCAGCTTATTTGTACCAGGAGAGTGTACCCACGTTTTGATTTCTGGACAGGGAAAGCTTCAGCCAATGTGGAACTTATTGAAACTAGGGAAGTAATGTTGTTGGAACCTTTCTTATAAGGTTTTTACACTGCTGGACCCTAAATATTCCACTGTTCACGTGTAGAGACCACTAGAGGTGACAGAGCAGCTGTCAAGTGAATGAAAAGAGGTTTGCCTTTTTATGGACACTGAGAATCAAAAGTTCTCTTTTAGAATTTGCATTTGATAACTGATGCGTTGCACTCGTTTGCAAAGTGAGTTGATGCATGTCTTTGGCGCACGCACTCTTTGGCTCTGATGCACAGAGATCATTCATTACTGCACTAGGAGGAACATAATTAGAGAGAACATTGGTCATGACTACTAGAACAAATTATTTTTCTCAGAACTGTGGAGGATCCTATTACACAGACTCAAATGTGAGGCTAACAGGTCGGTCTTGGAGAACCAAAGGAAGGTCGCAGGAGGGAATCAGGGACTTAACCTTAGGATACATGAGGTCAAAACCTTGTAGGAGCAAAAGACACATCACGACAAATGCTAATTCATGCCAAACACCTTGCTAGGGTGAGGTGACCTGCAGTCTGGACATCAAATGACCCATCAAGAAACCACCCCACTTGGAATGTAAGATCATCTTGAGATTGCAAGACATGCGGTATATGAATTTTCATTATATACCAGATACAGGACCCCTGATGACATATTGTAAGGCATGAGCGTTGCTGGGCATCTGCATAACTTGACAACCACCTTTCTAGGGCCCTCTAGTATTAAAGACCAAGCCTCTCAAGCTCATGAAGGCCAGGTATAGTTGTCGAATGTAGGCAAAAGATCTCCAGTTAGCCTAAAGTACAGGAAAGAACACAAAAAATAATTACCTGTCCCGGAATGAAAAGTGATTAAAATGATGTTGTGATGTTCTGAACAAGGCAGGTGCCACAAAAAGGTCCTGTGACCCTCCCTTAAAAATCATGCTGTAGAGGATTCCCAACATATCTCAGTGGGGATAAACCAAAATGAATAACAAAATATAGAGTACTGGAGGGATATTTGAATCACCTCTTTCGGAATATCTTTTTTTGTAGCTCTTCCCTCCAATCTTCTGCCGATTCCCAGGACACAGTGCATACAAGGAAAGGCGAATAGGCAGCTTGGAGGCCACTGGAACAGAAAGTTGTCTTACGCCTCCACAACTACCCCAACCTACAGCCACTCGAAAAAACTGCCCCTACTCGAACAGACCAGAGGAAGAGCTATCCCCTCCATAAGCAAACAGATATATTACTGGTGACCCAACATGATGAAAATATCATCTATTGTGTCCACCCACATGTTCAACCAGGATGGAACTGTGTAGTATTCTCATGTCATGGTATTTCTCCTATGTTACCCTTTCCCTAGCTGCTCAGCCTGTGTGTGTGTTCTGAGTGGAATGTTGGTGTGTGGGCTATGTGTAGAATGCCTGGGTGACTGGATGAGGAGTGACAGTTGGTGAGAGGGGCTGAGCAGCTAGCAGGCTGCTCCTGGTGGGGCTGTGATTTACCACCTACAGGACTTTTATACTGCTGTAATGAAGACTCTTCTACCTGTTAACCTACCCGTGAATAAACCTACTTGGTTTACATCATACCAGCGTGGCGTGATTACTGTAGACTGTCCAACCCATCAGTCAGCACATATATGAGACCCGGGATGTAGGCTCAGAAGGAGAAGAGATGTTTCTTTGCCCACATGAAACTCATAACCCCACACCAGTGTATTTAATTTGGCATCGACCTGAGGATGATGTGATTGCCTGTTTGGCCCTTGAGAGCTAGAATTTGCAGGGTCACAGAGAACTTCCGTAAACCCATCCAAATACCTGTGAACATCTTTGAGTTGAAGGTTAGCCCTTTGAAAGGTAATCAGCGCCACTGACTACACATAGCGCCGAGTGTGGCCACACCCCTCATGCTAGCAACTGTGGTCAGAACCAAGTTATTGGCGGACAAAGATCAACACCTCCAAAATATGTGCCAACATCAGATGCCACTGATAAATCTGCCGGAGAGAGACAGGGTTGAGGTAAACGTAACCCATTAACAAATTAGCCCAATGGTTTCTTGTACATTCTTTCCCAGGGTAAACAAACATCCCCTTACACTTTGGACGTCAGACTACTAAACTGAGCACTGGAACTTCTTTCCCTTTTCAATGTCAAACAGAGCTCCCACAAACCCCAAACCTTGCTATATGGGAACAAAAGAGCAGACATATTGGGTTTAAGGAATCAGTCAAAAGGCTGGAGGAAGTGGCATACCTCCTGTAGAAGGCTGAGCAAGTGAGGAGAGGTGGATGAGCCAACTCCAGAAATCTGTGCATTTTAAATCCTCTGGCTTGCCAGATACACGAGGACCTTCATTAACCCTTGTGGTGCCAACAACAGACCAAATGAGAGAGCCCTGGATTGAAATTAGGACGACAGAGCATTGGAATCAGCTATGGACAGGCTAGAGTAGTCCATAAAAGGAGCCATGCCCTAGGTTTAGCCTAGTTAGTTGAGAGAATATCTTGAAGAGACTCCTTTCAGACCGATTTCTTGATATTAAGCTTTTCATCCACTTGAGATCTATAGTGAAATGCAAAGCAATAGAGCATTTGAGGTCCAGAAACAAGATAAATAACACAGCCGTCCCCCATCTTTTAAGTTTCACTGAAACCACGTCTCACTAGATCCTGAAATCTTGATGGTACAGACAGCAGTGTCTGAAGACATTGATATCAATGTGTTCGATGGAAATATTATAGCAGTGCCATCCATTGCCATTTTCGACCACTTCGCTAGCCCAAGCATCTGTGGCAGCAGACTCCTACATGGAGCACATACCTGATTTTGATGCCAAATTCAAGTTCCTACCATGGAGGACAGTAATTTGCCTGGCATAGAACAAAGAGCTTCTTTCCACGGAGAGCTTCGGCATCATAGCTTTATGTGAAGCACAAATGCCTCCTACCATCAGTAGCCAAGGATCTCATGAGAGTCATGGACTTTAGGGCATTCTAATTGTTCTCAGATGATATACAAGGGCCTGATTACAAGTTTCACACACTGGGGTAACAGTAAAATTGCATATTTTTTTTACCATTGCTGTGCAGTAAATCTACACAAGTACCATGAGATTACAAGTAAAACCCTATGCAATTGGGAATTACTGTGTGGGACCTATTTTCCCAGTCACTAAAGCACATAGAATTCACAATTCTCTGAAGGTTTCAACACACACTTTACCACCTCCTCTGAGGAGATGACACATGTATGTTGTGACCTGTTGGGTTGCGTGAGGCGGTGGAAGGAGTAGGGAAGGGAAGAGAAAGTGTTTTTTTTGCAGAGTAATGTATGCTCTTCTCCTGACAAAAAAACGATGAAGGATTTCCAAAACCGGTCCTAGAATGCTTGTTTCCAGTCCAGGGAGGACCGGGCCTGGCAGTTCGGGCTGGACTGTTTCCATTGGGCGCAGGGTCAAGACTGATTTGCATATGGCTGGGTCCAAACTGGAATGGCATGGTGAGCAAAAAAAGATGGATTTAGGCCCTGATCTCTGTACTGGGGTGAATGTATGACATTGTTATGCATTCTGTCCATCAACTGTTGTTTTTGCATTTGTCACCCCGAGTGGGATGGGTATGCCCAGACGTGGGTCCCGTGCTCTCCATGCCACTGGAATCAAGCTATCCTGGCTGAAGAGGGGTGAAACCCCGAAACCAGTCCTAGGATGCTTGTTTCCAGTCCAGGGAGGACCTGGCTTGGCAGTTCGGGCTGGACTATGCCCATGAGGCACAGGGTCAAAACTGATTTACATATGACTGGGTTCAAACTGGAATGGCATGGTGAGCAAAAAAACGATGGATTTAGGCCAGATCTCAGTACTGGGGTGAATGTATGAAATTGTTCTGCATTCTGTCCATCAATTGTTCTTTTTGAAGAATTTTTCCAGCCAGAATTACCAGAAGGAAATATTGGTATGGTTCCCCCATTCCCTGTAAAAACAGATGTGGAAAAACCTATCCTCTCTGAATCAGGCGGAGAAAATTCTATGCAGTAATTTTACTCTGCCTGATTCAGAATTAGGGCTCTAGAGGACATTTTTCCATGATCTCAAGAAGTAGGCTATAATTAATAGCTTTTTCAGGGGTAGTAATAGGAGACTTGAAGTCCCGCAGCAAAGATTGCACTTTTCATCATGTTTCCTATCAAAGAGTGAAGGAATCCAATGAATGCACCTTATTAAAGGGCGATTGCACAATCTTTTCTATAGAGCCAGAAGACGATGAATGATTGCAAGACCAACCACGCTTAAAACCTGCAAAGAAGAGATAAGACATTCCTATTGAAGGAGGCTTTTGGCTCTTAAGAACATCTCATTGGGACCATCACCTTCTCAAAGGGACCAACCCCATCAGCAAGGACCAAGTTCACGGATTCTATACCTAGAGGTGAGGCACCATCACACCAGCACTAGCACAAGGTGATCGAATTGTTACACAGGTTGACTCAGGGACGGCTTTAGTACTGGTGGTGCCCAGTACGACATTATTTTTTGGTGCCCACCGACCAATTTCCTTCAGATAGCTTGAAACTTTGTTCCATCCAATCACCTTTTGTGCACCTCCTCAGAAACAAACCAAAGGTTTTCATAACAATGTCTGCTATCTGTCTCACCAAAAAGGCCACTCAATGCTAAGGACATAAACTTGTGCTAAAAAGCTGCTGACCGGCATGCAACCTGTACACAGCTAAAGGAGGGAGCTAAATCAGCTGTCATCTACTTGTCCCCCCCGACTTTCTCCCCACCAATATCATTCCGCTGCAGTCCCCAGACTGCACAACTCGCCAAAGAAGCCCGAGTGGGGTGGGGGCTTATGCCTTAGAAACTAGTATTAAACCCCGTCCTCACTTGACATTAAAACAACCTAAACAGCCACTTCTCCTCCCCTAAATAACCCTTCCTGTGTCCAAACAATATACAACCTTTCTTCACTGTCAACTCCACACATCCAACCATCACTGCGCATACTCAAACTGTTACCTTCCTCTTGCCTTCCAACTTCCCACCTACCCACAACCCGCATCTCTAAACTGTATCTCATGCTGACCAATTTCCTTCAAATAACTTGATACGTTGCTCAACCAACTGCCACCAGAAAAAGCCCTGCGTTTTTCTGCCCCCTCCCCCCAAACAAATACCCTTAACAAGCAGGGCCGGCTTTTGTGCTGGTGGCGCCCGGTGCAGCAGTCACTTTTGGCGCCCCCACGTCCCATGACCTCCTCCTAGGATTCTCTCCCTACCACCTGCAAAAGTACCCCGTATCTCTCCGATCCTAGGTTATTGCTAAACACAGCGCCCTCCACAGGTCAGCGCCCAGTGCGGCCGCACCAGTCGCACTGCCCTAAAGCCGGCCCTGTTAACAAGGTAACCACAATAATTCTTTCAAAACATGGCACAACTGGATCCGATAAAGCTCAATTCCAAAAATGGACAGATGGACTCCATCATTCCTAAAGAAGTGAGCTGTCTCTTCCTTAACATCAGAATGTTCCCACTTAAAAATCCCTTCAGCTCCACAAAACATCCTCATCTCCCTGTTAAAATTCCTCTTCGCCTTGTCATTAGCTCCAGGTTTATTGCCACCTCTGTACACCCTATGCAGCTACAACTCATTCCAGACAATGGTTGTTCCTGCCCACATCCTTTTCATTTCCAACAGGCCCTCTTTCGTACATTTCAAAAGAGCTGAACCTTCCATTTATACAAGATTGTTCTCTCCTAGATGGAGGATTAACAGACCTGGAGAAGGGGATACTCTCATCAGCACCTCCAACTTCAGGAAGAGCTCGTGCCAATGCATACCACCTCTCCCAACCATTTCATTTGCACAGACAGGTTATCAAGCCCTAGTTACTTCCCAAATTTCCATCATTAAGGTAGGTGCGCAGCCCATTTTATGAAGGAGTGCCCGCATATCCAGGCCTCTTTGAAATCGCGCTGTAATGACTATCCCAACGTAACTTACTTCTTATAACAGTCAGACCTCCACCTCCCCACCCATTGAATGAATGCACCAGACCATCCCCACAATTCTGCCTCCATCACCAAACCAATGCGAAATCAGTGGATGCCAAAATCCCACCCTAGTAAACACATTGCAACTAACTTCTTGCTCATCATTCCCAATATTTGGGATGCTGAAAAATTGCAACCATTTACATGTTGAAAAACCTCCCCTTGTCTGGGCACCCTTTGTGAAAACTTCTCCCACCATCACAGAAAACGAATCCTCTAATTTGGGTATCGCCATAAATTGTCACATTTTCCCCCAACCAGATTGATACGTCTTTGACCTGGGTAACCACACCTGAACCCCTTCATTCAAAACCCTGAAGGCCTCTCCCCAAAGCATCCATTTCCCCTTTGAGCCCACAATTTCTGCCACTGTGAGTGCCCCTGAAAACATCCCTGCAGATGGCACGTATCCCCAGTACAGCTTCCCGAAGAACACCAAGCCTGACAACTTACCAGTGATTGTCACTGCAGACAAACCTAACTCAATTAACAGTGAAATGAATTTTACCGCATCCTTCCTTTTCTTCCCTCTGAGCCCCTGAAGCCAAAAAACGTGTTCCACGCCAGACCGTGTGCCCACCTCGTGGAATCTGATAAAGAGCTGACAATCAGCTGAATGATGTGACACCTCCAACCTTCCGCAGATGCCTCAGCATTGCCATTTTCCTCTTGTCCACCCATGGTGCAAGCTCACTGAATCTCTGCCACTGCGAATGAGAGAGAGCATCCGCAATCCCATTGTCCACCCCTGCAACGTGCTTTGCCCTGAATGTCACATTAAAATGCAGGCATTCCAAAACAAACAATTGCAACAACTGCAAAACTTTTAGGCCTCTGCCTTACTGTCTGTTGACTGTGTTGACCACCCTTGTTGTCAACATTGAAGAGCATTTGTTTGCTTGCATAATGGTGGCCCCATAGACAAACTGCAACTAGCAGAGGGAAAAATTCCAGAAAGGCATTGCTATGGCCCCCATCCTTCCATTCCACAAGCCAAGATTTGACACACTAATGCCCTTTCCAGAAAACTCTGAAGCCAGAGCCACCTGCTCCATTAGAAAAGAGCTCCAAGGACCATTCAGCCTCTTCACACATTCCTGACAGGGTACTCCATGAAATTCCTTAAGCAAAACCTTCCAAACTAGCAAATCTGCCTTCACTCCTGCTGTCACATGTACACTGTGGTGGGGCAACGATGCCCCGACAAAGCCAGACCCAGCCGCCAACAAAAAGTTCTGCCTTCTCGCACTGCTCTGTAAGCGAAATTCAGATGCCCCAAAAGTACCTGTTTATCCTTTACCTAAGCCTTTTTCTTGGCACACATAAGGCCTAACAATGCCTTTAAAGTCTCATTTTTTTCCACAAGCAAACACACATCCATCTTTGTAGAATCCAGCTCTACATCCAAAAAAGTTATGACTTTAGTTGGGCACACTGTCTTATTTGATGCCAACAGCACACCTATATCCTCCATCAAGACATGACACTCATCAAGTAATTTGTTGCGCTCATCCGATAGTGGGGAACCAACTATAAAAAAAGTCATCAAGATAATGAGTCATGTTATCTGTTTTCGTCACAAACCGAAAGAATCTCTACAAGAGAGTACTAAATGTCTCAAACAAGGAACATAAAATAGAATATCCCAAAGGCAATGCTTTGTCAACAAAAAAGAAACCTACAAACTGAACACCCAACAGTTTGAAATCCAAAAGGTGCACTGGCAGAAATCTGAAAACGAACTTAATGTCACACTTTGACATTAGAGTCCCGGGTCCCAGTCTACTCATCAGCGGTATGGCCGAGTCATCGAGGCATAATGAACCTTGCTCAATTCCTCCAGAATGTAATCATTCACGGAGCGCCCTTCTGGCCATGAGTGGTGCTGAATAAACCTGAATTCACCCATCTTCTTCTTACAGACCACCCCAATAGGTGGAACAATCAGGTTTGCCAAAGGCCAGTCAGAGAATGGGCCTTCCATGGGTCTTTCATGAACCTCCTTCATTGGTTTAGTCCATACCAATTCCTCGTGGCCAAGCACCGAATGCAGATTTTCTGTCCATCGTCGTTCTTGCGGACCCTCATATTTCATCTTGAGACCAAATTCAAAAGCATCCAACAACTGTGTTTCCCGAACTTTACTGCCTTGTGTAACCAGTATCATAACCTGTCGGGTTTAATTGGAGTACCAGCCTTTTCCCATGGTATTCTGTCCTCCCCTCTCCCTACCTCTGTCACTTGAAGACTGCCACTGTTTCCAATACCATCTTGGGACCCAAAACCTCCCACATGTGGCCCGCATTGTAGTTATGGAAGCTTGCCCCCACATTTGGAGCATTCATGCTGGGAGCAGCAAAACTCTCTGGTGCATGACACCCTTTTGAATGCCCAGCATGCACCTGAACCTCTTGTCTTTCCCCTGCCAGCTGCACCAACCCCTTCTTGGGGGGATGGCCTTAAAAGGGCTTGTAAATCACAGGCCATCCACTAGCAATGTACGTTGTTGAAGCTGGCCTCATCGGCATCACAGTCTGCAAAAACGACTCACTATCCCGCTGATCCAGACCCCGTTGGCATCTTCTGCCAATCTTCCCCAAAATTCATTGTCGTACCTTACCCATGTCCAACCACCAAAGGTGAACAGCGCCTTCTGTACTACATCTATATATTTAAATAGTACTACACAACATCCTTCTTGCATTTGCCCTCCTTTTATGATTCCTTACCTGGCCTCAAAGTCGGGACCCACTCCAAAGCCTACCATCTTGATGCCAAGTTCAAATCTGTCTGGATCGAAACTTCTCTCAGAACTCCCTTCCCCGGTGGTGCTTTCTGTAAAGCACCAACTCCATCTTGCCTGTTAGTCTCCACACACTGATGAGGCAGATCATCACGCATGTTCCACCACTCTTGCTCCTGAACCTCAACATCCTGTATTTCTCCATCTTCAATCTCGTCTTCTTCATAATCCAAAACCGTGTCATCCATCAGACACACCTATGCACCACGTCCTTCACCACTCATAACTGGTGCCTCATCATTTCCCACTATGTCATCACCAACCTGCGCTTCATATAAATCCTAGTATAAATCCTGCTGACTGGAGAAGGCCACATACATTCTTCCTCCTGATGATCCTCCACGGTCCCTCAAATTCCTGGAACTGGCTGCACTGGTGCAACTTCTGACTTTGGAGCAGGTTTTGTAGCTGCCATAAGCTGTCCTAGCAGAGCAACACTGTATGTTCCTGTACCTCCTTAGGTACTTACCACTCCAGCCTGATCTGCTTTAAAGTTTCCCTGTACACCTCTGTTCCCTGCCTCTGCACCTTCAAGAACATGCCCAAGCCCAATCCCTTACCCTGTGTGCCCTACTTGGCATCAAATGCTCCATATAAGTAGGTGTAAGTGAATCTGGAGCAAGCAAGTAGCCACCTTCCCTAACAAAGTCACCTTCAATTACCATTCCCTTCTCCACTCCTGACATTGTGCCATGGTATGTTCTTTTCACCCTTAAGGTCACCTGCCTTATAACTCTCCCACTGACCCCAGTCCACTTGTCCTCAGAAATCCTCTAGTCGGCTGTTAATTCCATTTCCCCATTCATCAGAGAACTGCTCTGGTCTGTCCTATTTCTATCTCCATGATGCTACCTCCTCGTGTTTTACTGCTAGCATATGCTGGCTGGAAAGTTCGAGCTCAAGGTTCAAGCTCAGGGCCATATTTGCAGCTCAAGGCTGGTGTCTCACTTGGCCTTTCATGTGGTCCAGCCACCCACACCTGCTCCTCCTCTGCCTCTGTTTCCCGGCTCCGACTCTTATTGGAAATTGTCACCCAGCGAGGCCTTTCAGCACTAGAGGGCTGGCCCGCCAGAGGTGCTGTATGTGTCCTGTCCGCATCTCCTGTCCCAAAACTATGTTCTTCATGTTTTAGGTCAAGCCTGGGCAGCACATGCATTGCTCTGCGAGGCATGCTGTATTCAGGTATGGACTTGAAGCTCCGCCCAATCTCCGCCCATCTAGTCAATTGGCTCCTGCTACTGTCCTTTCTAAATGGCTGCTTCTGATTCATTATTAGGCTTGTTAGTCCCGCCTTAGTAACGCCTTGCCTAATTTGTAACCTCCCATGAGGACTGGACTTTTTACTTGTGTTGTTACATAGTCTATTTAGCTACAGTCTGTGAGCACTATTTTGTTTAATCTGGCTGCTTTTGCAGGCACAACAGGCTCTTCTTAAACCACCCTGTTTTCGTGACAGCGCGGCACCCAATCATGGACGCTGCGCTTTATCTTTGAAAAATGCTCCCTGCATAGAGCAGCACTTCTGCACATGCTATGCTGCTTAACAAATGCTTTTGATTTTTAAAAGTGCCCCATACTGTGCTTTTACTTTGATGGCAGACGCCCCTTTTGTGTTAGACGAGCCGCATCTTAAAGAATGGGGCGTGGCCGACATTAAAGTGAAGGCGCAGCATGGAGCGCGTTTACAAAAAAACATTTGTTTGTCAACTTGACAAACAAATGTTTTTTTTTGTAAAAGTGCCCCATACCGCGATTTCACTTTAAAGGCAGCTGCACACTTTTCTTTAGACGAGGTTCGTCTAAAGAAAGGGGTGTGGCCGCCATTTAAGTGAAAGTGCGGCATAGGGCGCTTTTACAAACAAGCATTTGGAATGTAATAGGTCTCACATTTGCGAGAGTTATAGGGGGTGATTATGTTGGAGGGCGGATCGCCACCACAACCACATTTACCCCCGCTATATTACCATCGCGGGGGGTACCGCAGCGGATGGAAAGTCCGTCTGCTGCTTTTCTGCCGGTCGGCAATCGTTACGATTGCCGGCCATGCGGAATTGGCCCCTAATATGGTGGCAGTGCCTAGTAGGCACTGCCATCCATATTAGGATGGTGTGAGGTGAAGGCCTTTCCATTGCGGCTTCGTCGCCATGGAAAGGCAGGCGGGAATTGCTGTAGGGGCCTGTTGCGGTCCCCCGGGGGGTGGGGGGCTGCACTCGGGGGGTACCACATTGCCATGCACAAGGTGGCAGGCACTGCACGGTGCCAACATGTATTCTTGGCATTGCTGCGGGTGCTGCTCACAGCAGCACCCACCCCAATGTTAACAATACGGAATGCGACCTCCAGGGTGGCAGTCGCATCCTAATTGGTTGTGCGGGACCACCACACCGCTGGCAGCCGGTCCCAACACCGCTAGGGTGGCGGGCGAACGTTCTAATGGGGCCCTAAGCTATTAGCATTGTAAATGGCAATGCCTTTTATTTTTTATACATTAAAGGCATTGTCATTTGCGGTGCCAATAGCTCAAACTCGTGTAAATGCGGGAACTATTGCATTGAAAATGCTTGTTGACTTTGGTGGCGAGTGGTCAGTACTACCCCGCGACCTCCCCACTGGTCTCCCACAACTGGGGCCCGAGGCTTTTTCTAATCGTCTCTCCCTGGGCGAGGAGAGCCTCAATAAACCTTTTATTCTGGCCACTAGCCATATTTGAGTTATTTTACTAACCTTGAAATCGAAATTTTACTACTGTCCCTACTGACCGGAGTGCAACCCATACACATGTAAAGGAGGGAACAAAGCCAACTGTCATCAACTTTGAACCATAAGCCCCGCCCCTGCCGTGCTCCCCACCAATGTCATTCTCTTGCAGTTCCCAGACTGCATCACTCGCCCGAGAAGCCTAGGGGGGTAGATTTCAAATGCCCCCACCCCCAAACCCCAATTTTACTACGTGTGATTTGAGGAGAAAATGGAAACACACACACACACACAGATCATGGCTACACTGAGATTCAGGATTGAGGTGGTGTGGGTCTAGTTCAGCCAAACAAAGGAAATACAGTTTTGCAAAGTGCAGTGTTTTCGTATTTAAGGCAACATGTTCATGATGTTAAGCACTCATTATTTATTAATCAGAACTATATTTCTAAATAGCCAAATGCATTCTGGATGTTGTAGTCTTCTTACGCTTTCATTGAACCAATGAAACTAACAAACCTGAAATCAGTAGTTTGTACATGAAATTTCTGGAGCTGAAGAGAGTGTCTGTCACGACCTGAAGTGAGGTGGTCACCCCACTTCTGGGAGATTTCATCACTGCATGGCACCACCTGTAGTTAATATTGCTGCTGTACAACCAACAGGTGCGAGTCGGTACTGCATAAAAATCCTTAAATAATACAATAAACTCACTGGGTTGAGAATTTAATGCAGATTACAAATTTGAATTAGAAAAGGGATGATTCAACATTTTATCTAATTGAAGTTAACACTAGTAATATATATTTAGGTGATGTTAATACCTATTATTATGCGGCAAGCGACATCTCAATTAGCTGTGTGGTCTATATAAATAATCAATAGTATGGCAAATGTTTTCCTGATCTGGATAGGGATAATACAACCTCCATACTTTCTCCCATAAAGTTTCCTTGCTACAAATAGATTCCATTTAGTGGAAAAAGTCAAGCGTCATGCTGTAAAATTACTAGTGACTTCGCTGAGAACTAATAAAACCCCTTTTAAAGAACCTTCACTGACTTTAATTAAGATTAAGATGAAGTGGTCATTAAATTATACCTAGAATAAAAAAAAGGAATTACTGCAGCAGTAAGACTGTTAATATCTGCCATTTGTTCGCCTTGGGCTGTGAAGCAATAAAGCAGTGATTGACTGCTCTTTCTCTATGCTCTGCAGGGCCAACAACCCAGCTTGGTATCTTACATTGAGTGAAATGGTTTATTAACTTCACAGGAAGGACATATTTTGTCTGTGGGGAGCCTCACAGAGAGTCTTTGGTTTTTGACGTAGAGTAGGTGGTGTTCTTCAGAAGGGATAATGAATGAAGGGCCTTGAAGACAAGAGGGTCCCAATCAAAGGATGTGCTAGTGGATATAACAGCTGGGTCCTAGGATATGCAAGGGTTAAAGGGCCCATCCATTGTTGAGAAACAAAATTGTTTTCTTCGCCCATTCCTGCATCACTAACAGGCATTCTAGGGGCATATGTACAAGGAAGTGGCGGAGCGAGGCGTTAGCCGTCATGGCTTAACGCCTCACTCGGCCACCTCCGAAACGCATGGCTGCACCATATTTGCAAGGATATGGTGCAGCCTTGCGTTCCCCCCTGCGCTGGTGCTACACTTAGCAGTGTAGTGCCAATGCAGATAGCCTTGCACCATAGTGCATGGATGTCTACGTGCAGGGGAGGATTGTTTATGTGTAGGAACGTGTCCCTTCAATGCCATTTTGTCACTTCTATGTATGTTGCTTAATGCAGCACACATGGAAGTTACAAAATGTAATTTATTTTACAGATTGGTTATATGCAGGAGGGGTCACCTTCCTACACACAAAAAACAATCCAAGGCGTTTTGCTTTTTCCATGTGTGCTGCACAAGGCAGCTCACATGGAAAAAACAAAAACGAGGAGAAATAAAGCATTTCTCCTCGTTTTGCCAAATTAAAACCCGGTTTTTCCTGGTCTTAATTTTGTCGCTGCCCCCTATTTACTTTGCTCTTGTAAATACGGGGCAGCATCAAAATCAATGGGTGTTACAGTGCATCGCCCTCCACAACACCCAGTGCCCACCCCTTTCACGCTAAACATAGCGTGAAAGGAGGACTTGTTTACAAGGCAGCGTTAAGCCACATTAAGTGGCTTAATGCTGCCTTGTAAATAAATCGAGGCCCCTAACGCCAACGCAAGGTCACTGGAAGTGACATTGTGATGGCGATAGGGGTTTGTACATATGCCCCTTAGAATGCTACTTTGCTTGATGTCATCTAGGGTTAGAGATGTATGTGACATCATTTACTAGATGGCCCCTTTAACAAGAAGTCTCTTACTTATATTCGTGCATTCTCAAGATTCATATAGCAACAGGCAGGGCCGCCACTAGACCCATACTTCGAGTCACAGTGGTGGGGCTATCACTTCATGCAATGTGGGCAGAGATGTCTTCAGAGTCAGTGTGAGAGCACACACTGCCAATACGACTGGCTTTAATGTTCTAACACTTGCAAACAGCATTTGTGCATGCCTGTAATTTCATGCTTCAGCACATTAATGCCAGATCTTTTGGCTTTGCCAATAATTTCCACTCAGACGCTAAGCAATGCTGGAGCTTCGAGAGTTCCACCAGACCTGCAAGCATTGGATGTCAGCAAGATGTTTGGTACATAGAGATTCTTGAGTCTCAGTCCATAGCTAACACATAGAAAATAAAGCACTGAAGCCTTATTGAAAGGTGTTGTTTGACACTAAAAGCAACGTAAGACACACAAACAAAACTTTTCATGGAACAAGAAGATGTGTTTGGCGGATACCTTAATAAACACAAGAAAGTGCTCCCACAGACACCGTGAAGGAGACTTGTAGGAACCATATTAAAGGTGTGGAACGTATACTGAGATAAAGAAAATTTCATGGCGCTTCTATCGAAATTTTATAAAATGAGGGGGTTCCCAAGGAGCCTAAAAGGAAGAGGCATTTACAAAGTGGAGTAAGTGGGATAACAAAACAATGTAAAACATGTCTGTGTTTAGATTTATACAGCACTGACTTAGCTGGGGCGTACCAGAGCGCTGTGCAATTTGGGGAGTGGGACCGCATACATCTAGTGAATGTTTACATCTTCGAACTATCCAGTTACACACAGCTACACCATTATAACAGATTACAAGCTTTGCCCAGATCTGCACAATTTCCAGTGAAGTGCCACTGAGGATTCAAATCCAGATCCCCAGGTTGACTTTGTCACTACACCACATCTTCTTCCTTAGTTGATGAAAAAACACAAAATCAAAAAAAGGTTAAGAGTTGAAAACGCTCCAAATGTTCACCTTCACTAATCCTTGTCAACACCTCTATTCTTTTTGATATTTCCCATAGGCATTATGCTGTGTCCCACATGCTGTCTAGTGAGCAAACCGAATTCAAAGGATTGTGGTATCTAGTTATTATACAGGGGTTGCACCTTGATTATGTTATCTCTCATTTAACTCGTTCCCTGCTCATGACGGAACCACTCCGTCATGAGCCACGGGCGCCGTGTGCTCATGACGGAGTGGTTCCGTCATGCTGCGGCCGTTGGCGGCGCTCCTCCCACGCGGCGCTAATTCCCCGCCTGTGCGGGCGAATAGCGCAGTGGGCGGAGTCGTGACGGAACCACTCCGTCATGAGCACAGCTCGCCCGTGACTCATGACGGAGTGCTTCCGTCACGAGCATGGCGGCGCCGCACTGCCCCCGAACCCCCCCAGCGCCGCGGCGGAATTCGTGCCGCGGCGAAGGGGTTAAGGTTCAGGTTTGTCTATGTGCATATGCACTACTGGTAAAAGTGTAACATGATATACAGCTTTAATATTTACGTATTTTTCAATGATGTAATGGTTTATTAGTAGAGATGCATCTCCATTTTACATATCAGAGTGAAACAGAGATCATGGTCCAGATGATGAGTACCTTTTGTTTTTGCTGTGGCATATTCTGTCATTTTAAATATCATACACAGGGTTGCAGAATCTTTTTTCAGTTTTTGGCCCTGCAATCCTTTCTTGAAATGGCTATGCGCTGCTGTGACATTAAAGCGACCGCAGCACTTTCATCAATATGTCAATGAGCAGGAAAGTAAAAGCTAAAGAACTAATATTAATAAAGGGGGCTCCATGTTGGGGCCAGCAGCATTTAGGTAAGGGCCAGCGGGAGGAGGGAGGTGGCGCCCAATGGAAATTCTTGCCATTATGTGTGAGTGCAGGCATCAAAGCCTGAGCAAACGCAACCACTATAAAGTCAGGTGAATTCTAGATTTGGCTCTAATTATTATTCCACGTTGGGCAGGGCACAAGTCAGTGGTACACGCGGGTATACAGAGTCCATCCACTATTTTGAGAGGGTGGGCACCGTCCACCCTGCCAAGAAGCTGGGCCCCACTAAAATATGCTGAACTGGTCCTGGAGTAGTTTTAAGAACCCGGACCATTCAGCAGCACCTGCATGATGTCTCCTTTGAGGGGATATTGTTATTTTAAATTCCAGCTTGCCCAAAACAAAGGCAGAATTTAAGGGGCCATCAGGCCTCCTTTTGTTTGAGTATCCTGGCTGAGGGATATCTGGAGCTTCACACCTAGATGCAAATTCAATGGATGGGAAACAAAGGCACAGAGCTTGTTATCACTTCACAGGTACTTAATCGAGGTGTTGTTTTGACTTTGTTCAATCCCTGTATATAAGAGATATGCATGCACTGTAAGAATGCCTAGTATGATGGTCCCAGTATTTATACAAATAACAATTGAAATACCACTATTTTGTTTTATTTCTTTTATTGCGCTACTCATCCCAATGCAGTGTGTAGGAGCTCTTAACATAACACATACACAATAAATCATACAGGTGTGTAAATCAATGTACAGGATGTGTTACATATGACAGTTAGGGTTGCGAGGTGTAGGAGTCATATGTCCTTCATAGCTCACTATGCTATAGTAGAAAGATTACAATTTATGAACTGCAAGAAACAAAAGGATCTTTGTGTTAAAAGCAAAAACCCACTTACCTATCTACATAAAATAAAAATCTGCCATCCTAATGTTACATGATGTGCTTTACAGGAGACACATTAACCCTCTATGCTACTTTGATTCAAAACCGAGACAAGATAAAACACAGATCTCTCCAGGAAATGCCATAACCTCCAAAGTTATCTCACCATTATTATTATTCCCTGAGATTTATTGGGCACATAAAGTAGAGGTGGGCGAGCCTACAAATTAACAGGGAGAGCCAAGCCAGTGCTGGGCCAAAGGCCTCCCTTGGCTTGTAGAGCTCGTGCATGAGCCGAGCCCTGAAAATGTTTGCTATGTAAATAACACAACAAACATCACTTAAAACACGATACCACCTCTTTGCAATTAAATAAAAAGCATATTTCTTTACATTGTGACAGCTTTGACATTAATTCGGCATTTTATGACACTGAACTGGAAGCACTTAGTAAAAGTTAATTTAAAACCTGTACATGACCCGATTATTATAAAGCAACATTATAGTCTAATAAATCAAACACAATACTTTTTTTTACAACTGGGAATCTGAAATCGCATTTTGAAGGAGCTTTCATGCCTGATAATGAAGAAAATTGAGTTTTGGTGAAATAAAAAATGCCTTAGATCACACAATTTAAGCAGGGAAGCTGTGATTTCTCCAGATTTTCTGGTTTGACTTTAACCAAATCAGTCAGTAGAGGTGGACATATTTGTCTTTCCTTATATTCACACTTTGTTTTTATCTCTTTGCGCATTTTTCTGTAGTTTTTATATAGTGTGAACTTGACCCCGCAGTATTGAAACGGTTTAGGTGAGCACCAATTACATTACACATGGTCCTATTAATTATTTATAGGCAGGGGAAGACTAAGTGATTTGCCTAGACTCATGGGATGAGGGGCAAAGCGGAGTCTCGAACCTGGTTTCTCAGCTCCAAAGTCAGTAGCTATCCTGGGTGGGGGAAGGGTGGCAAGCAGAAGCCACATGGAAATTCGGCTTGGTATGGGCTCGAGGTTCCAACAGGACTTTGGGCTGAGCCAATGCCAAGCTTCAGGCTCGAGCCTGACTCGAGCTTTCACTGGCTCGCCCACCTCTAACACAAAGATCTCTGCAGCAGGTGCCTTAACACACATAGGATATTTTAAAATGCAGACTTTTGAACCGTTTAACCAGAACAGAATCACTGCCACATATCTCTTTGTAGCCAATTTCTTTGTGGCAGAGTTTTTAAAAAAAATGTATAGGTTGAGGTCCAGATTTTGTGTCGGGTTGCATCACTTTTTTGGCACAATCCCGACACAAAATCTCATGTTTTAAAATTTTGCAATACATTTAATGGTAGCCTTGTTAAACTTGTGTGAGGTGTTAAGATCTGATGTCACTTCCTGTGATGTCACTTCCTGTGATGTCATGCACTGTAATATCATGTGCCTTGATGTTATACACTGTTATGTCACGTGCCGTGATGTTATGCACCATGATGTCACTTGCACCTTGGCTAACTCAGTCAGCCCACGCTTCTTTTGATAGGACTTATGCCCTGATGGAGGGGTAGTGAAGCAGCAGTCTGCAGGAGCCTGGGGCTTAGGTGCTACAGCAACTATATTTTGGCTGGCCATGGGAGCTTCTTTAACAGGACCTGGGGGTGATTCGGGAGATGCTACTCATGCCTTGGGACCAGGATATGGCTGAATTACCTAGGTCCATCTGCCAAAGGATGCCAAGCGGGAGCTTATTTTGTGTTGTCTTGGAATTGTTTAGGGTCTAACCTACTGGCTGGCTGAAGGGGGGGCCTTTGGTATGAGGGAGTGGGTAAGTTCACCTTGCCAAGTACTAAGTAGAGGCCCTAGTCGAAATGTGGAGAGACCAAATCACATTTTCATGGGGATGGTGCTTGATAGGCCAGACCGGTGAGTGACCATGCTTTTGATACATTTTATACAGAAAAGGTTATGTCTAACATTGTATTGATGCGGATGCTCAATGTACATGATGTAAATATTCTGAGGTGTGTCAATATCAAGAAATTATACTTCCGTGTCTTTTGAAAATAAATACAGCCCGAAAATGTTTAATTCTCAAAACCAAGTTTGGTAGTCTAAAGCTACTTCATTGCTTTGATGCTGTGGTGGGGAATGGGGCTGGTTTACTGTATTTACACAGATGTCATCAACACTCAACCTTGGTGGGTCCCTCACTATATAAAATGTAAACTCTTGTCCCTGGCATCAAGCTTGAACTTTAAAATTCCCTCTTCAGGCAGACATTCAAAAGAGGCAAGACATCAGGACTGTCTCAGCAGAAGGTGCATTCCACACAGGACTGAAGTTGCCAGTTTGAAGTTGGCCTACGGGAGTAGAAGATAGAGTGGGCACCAGCTGATTGCAACAGTGGGTCAGGTTGAAGGATAGCAGAGACCAGACGTTGCGCAGCCAAGCCTTTGAAATGTGTCTGTGTCTCGTCTGTGTCTTTAAGCTGGAACTGAGTACTCTTTTTTCCTGGTTTTCCAACCACCAACACCACTCACAGAGATGATCAGAAGACCCAAAAGGTAAACCACACAAGGACAGAGCGGTCTGTGGTACACCATGCTGCCGCGGAAGAAAGCTTTGGTGGGCGCATTGCCAGGTGCTGCTCATGCTCACTGCCATGCTGATCCACTCTGCCAGTCTATAAATGTTCACTCAGGCCACCAGGCACACACAGAGATTGTGAGGTGGACTGTGAGAGGTCAGCACCCAGCAGCCATCGACAAAGCGCAGTGAAATATTGCACCACATGTGCATCACGTGCCGCCCTACCCAAACTGAGCTACATAGCAAACAAGAGGTAGAGGAACACCATGATGGGCTGCTCTCCTTTGATGCCTGTTTGCAGACTGTTAGAGTAACTGTGTGGCATGACAGACAGCAAGGACAATTTTACTCAGAGGCTGTCTGCGGTGTCATCTTTTAAAGATCCCTGCCCAAACTGTTAAGTGCTGGTACCACCCACCATCAACTGCTGAAACTAACTGCCCAGACCCCTTATTTGCCAGTATCACTATACACATTCTTCGTTTTTAGCCAATATTTGGAATTTTTAGAAGAACAACTACAAGCGCTCTCCTTGTGAATGCAAGGTGCTGTTGGTAAAATAATCTAGACTGCCTAATGGACACTGAATCATTGCAAACCCATTTAAAAAAAGAGAACAAAAATAAATGTCTTCTCTTTCTGCATTTATATAGTGCTTGCTACCACGTGTCATGGGTAATAAGCACTATATAAATACAATTACATATGATATCATCAGGGCCACTCGAACTATGCGATTGTGCAGCTGCAGCGTTTTTCGCATGATTATGGATCTCCTGCATTTGCCACATAATTCATCATCTGCTGCATAATCCGCAAATGTTCCCTCCCCCAAAAATTTGTTTTTAGCTCTAACGGATTAAAAGTTACAAAAAACACAGCAATGTGTTGTCGCACAGTGGAATGCCCTTTGTAAAGGTTGACCAGTCACCTCTCTGTTGCTTATGGCTTTGTGTGAGTATTAAACTGGTACTAATGAGGCGCAACCTATGCCCAGTGTTAACAAGTGTACAAAAATGATAAAATAGTGAAGTGATACTATTAGAAAATGTGTTGCATCGTGCCACATAATGTGTATTTTCTAGACACATAATTTGGCCAGCTCTGCCGAAACTAAAGCCAAAAGAGTAAACTTTTCACTCACATTTAGCTCAATGAAATAGGCACCTGAGGCAGTTTGGGGGGTAATTTTATCAGACACCACCATGATGACATGAACTTTTCACTCGAGTAGAGCCTACACCCCAGTTGTCGAAGCAAAAAGACTCAGAAGTTTGTACCATCAAGATTTGAAGTTTTACTTTGAACACTGCCAATTAGAATGGGAAACAACCGTTACAACGCATGCATTATAACGCATGCTTTTACCCCGCATGCCATTACAGCGAAATGGCTTGTTGTAGGGGTGTAGAAGGTGTTGGATTTAACTCCAACACCTTCCCTACTGTTGCACAGACTGGAGTTGGAATAGTAAATTATACTATTCCAAACTCCAGTGAACCCCCGACAGCAAGTCGTTGTCACAACTTGCGTTGTAATGGCATGCGGGGTAAAAGCATGCGTTGTAACGACATACAACCAGCATGTGTTTATATTTTAACAGAGCAAATCTAGTTGTGGAGTAGGTGAGCTCTGTACATCAGTAGGGGTATTGGTAGTAGGGTAACTACCTCATTCCAGGTCATTACGGACACTGTCTGGAGTCCTGCACTTTCACCTACAAATCATTGATTTCTGGTGTTAGTCGAAATTGTTCAATGAAAGCAAAACAAGTCTATAACATCCAGAATTCATTAGGCTATCACAGGAAAGTTTAGGACTGGAAACAGTGTCTGTAATGACCTGGAAGGAGGTGGCCACACTAGTCAGGAGTCAATACAAGATCATACTGAAAACTGAGAAACATCACATGAAAGTACTAACTGGTCTCAGGTGTTGCAACATTTACTTGATATAGAGTGCTTTGAGGCACTCAAGTTCCTATTACCCCTTCCTGTTAAGCACTGATTGGTTGGCAGTGGGTCTTGGGTGTTGATTTCCTGACCGAGTAGACATTTATATTATTTTCTTCCCTGAAGCAAACCTCATCTGAACCTATAGCAGCCAGCGACACGTAAAACATCTTTATAACTGACAGAAAGAAACTTAAGAAATGGGTTTAACCCCTAAATGTGATGATGTGAGCACTTTGACTAACACAATTCACCAAGCATGCACAGAGAGAATCAAAGAGAAAATATGGAGTCCTGCATCAGGACTGTACAGTCCCTGAGATCTATCATGTATAATGGCACAGCTGAAGACACCCTTAAATGCTAGTTTGGTAGATTGGTTCAGTTGTTTCGTATCTGTTTCCCATACACCAATCTAGAGAAAGATTAGAAGATGTCACACTGAGTAAAAAACTAGAAAGAATTCTGCTGCTAACACATTCAAAGAGTGGAGTCCAATCGAATGAGCTCAATTCAATCTGGATGGTACAGATTCTCTGCTGAGCCAAACAGTTTTCCATAACCTTGATGTATCTGAAGATTAAAGAAAGAAAAAAGCAATCAACCTTCCACAGCACAACTAATTAGAAACATTTACCTTGAACAGCTCAAGTTGGAAGAATGCCATCACTGTTGCTTGATTTCTTAAATTAAAAGGAAGATACAACCCTGTGGAGGAACACGTTGTAGCAAGTTAGTTAGAGGAAGTGGAAGAACAAATTCTCTAGAAGTCTGCAAATTTAGCTGAGGAACCTCATAACTACGTGAGGGCACAGGGTTCAAACTCCATCTTGGCAGAATAAGAACCGCAGGATCCAAGAACAGAAGAACCCCAGACCTCATAGGACCTAGGGGTGGGCGGAACTCATGGAGTTTCACTCTGCAAAATTCCACAGAGTTACATGAAAACACTGCAAGATTCTGAGGAGTTCTGCGATCGGGCGGAAATAGGCAAATCACACTGATTTGTAGAGCCAGGTGCTTGTTCCTCACAGCAAAATAAATGTGAAAGGTACCACGCGGCACGCCAGAGGTCGCTGCTTCTTTGCTGCCACTCGAGAAGATTTTCTACTCGAGCAGCAGCTTTCTCACTGCGAAGGGTCGTGACAGCCCGTGATCTCATGTGTTAAGAAAATCTCTCCTGGTGCCTTTTTAGCACCCAAAAATGGCACTACGGGACACCAATTCTGTATTGCGCTTGCCAACTTACTGTTGGGAAGCCGCTTATGAGAAAAAACAACGCCACGTGGGGTTAGTGGAGTTTGGCCGGAACCCCGCATTACAAGCATAATGTGATGCGGTCAAAACTCCACTGACTCGGCCTTCAGAGCAGAATTTATTGCCCAAGCTAATTGGAACCAGAAGCATGCTCGTCTTTCTGTCACAACGCAGAAATGATGGTCGGGAATTGTGTGAAACCTCCACAGGGTTCTGAACTATTTATCTATGTACAACTTTATAGGCTTGAAGTTAGAAAATACTTGAAAAAGGTTTTCATGCAAAAACATCTGGAATCTTTATAAAAGATGAGTTTCGAAATTGGCACAAATACGCTCAATCCCCAAACACCACGTGAACACCAGATGGATTAATAGGAGAGAAGCTGAACAAGCTTAAATAGGTTAACAGGCTACTGGACTGCTGAATATTGGAAGCCTTGCCATACTCGTTTATAAGCCTTACTACAGAAGGTAAACAAAGCATCTGCCCTTGGAGTCACTGGAAGGATTAAATCTACTAAGTGTTGAGATTCTACTTGTAACTACACTGTATTTTTCAGGGTGAGGATTTGAATACATTAAGACGTTGCTAAATTTCAGCCAAAACCGTTTACTCTATGACTCATCATCCAATGTTCACCTCTAATCATTTTTCTCTGTGTGCAGCAACAGTATGGTAGCATGTACTCATTTATTGACCATGTGAAGAAAAAAAGCACGTTGTGCCATTTTGCGGGTGATTTTGCTAAGTGAGCTACCACATTGGGGAGAAGATGAAGGGACGCAGGAAATTAGGAAGAACAGCAAAGATTCAATTGGAAAAAATAAGCAAAAGTATGTCCCCTGATGCTTCTAACATGGCTCCAGTTGTACAATCTAAACCCTCAACTTGAGTAAATTGACCTCCCACTGAAAGCCGAGGTTTAATGGTGCTATGTGAAGCTCAATTATGTGTAGATGTGCTGAATGTTATATATATTCACTGAAAAAACCATAGGTTTCACACATGTTATAGTTAGCGGAAATTTTACTGATAAAAAACCAATGAAATTGCCCCGTTATAGTTAGTGCTGGCAACTATAACTCACGCGACCGCAATCCTCTGCTGATGCTAATACTGTATTTAGACACTTATTTGCCCATGTCTTCTTCCATACATTTTTAGCTATACATATATTACAAATATTTTTTTTTATAAAGACACATATGTCATCAGCAGAAGATTGCGGTCGCGTGAGTTATAGTTGCCAGCACTAACTATAACGGGGCAATTTCATTGGTTTTTTATCAGTAAAATTTCCGCTAACTATAACATGTGTGAAACCTATGGTTTTTTCAGTGAATTTGCAAGGTTTTTTAAATGCTAATTCCTAACTATAACGTGTGTGAAACCTATGGTTTTTTCAGTGAATTTGTACGGTTTTTTAAATGCTAAGTTACTTTACGCCATTCGAGGCGTGCGCGCCCACTTAACGCAGTGCGTTCCGTGCACGGTTTTTATCAACTTTAATAAGCCCTGTACATTTGGTGGCCTTCGGCCACCAAAAGCACAGGGGGTGGGGTCAATGTGGATAGTGTTTTTTTTATTTCGATTTTATAATTTCATGTTGCCAAAATATAGTTTTTTTACTGTTGTAATAAGCCCTGTACATTTGGTGGCCTATGGCCACCAAAAGCACAGGGGGTGGGGTAAGTGTGGATAGTGTTTTTTTTATTTCTATTTTTTACCGTACGCTTACGGTAAGCGTACGGTGAGCGTACTCGGCGAAATTGAAGAAAAAAAAATAAAACCGTTTTTGCTCTTGGGGGATGTTTGGGGACTCCCTCAACATGACTATGTGGGAGGGAGTTGTCAAAACAGCCCCGTAACATGTTTTTGGGCATCATGTTTGATAAATAACACTCAGTGCGAGAGACAAAATGGCGGACGCCGCTTCCTGGTTTCGGCCGATTCGAATGTTTACTAAGATCTAAGAGCCAATCAGAATCGCGCTCGCGCACGCCACCGTACGCGTACGGTAAGCGTACGGTAAGCGTACCGTAAGCGGGCTCAGATATATATATTGATTTAAAGGCTATTTTCTCAGAATCTACTGAACAGATTTACACCAAACCTACAAAAGGCACTTCCTTGACATAGGGACTACCTCTCTGCCAAATTTCTAGTAATTCTGTTCAGCGGTTCGGGCTGTAGCTCTGTCTAAAGGTCCTATGGAAAAATGCATGGGAAAAACGCGTTTTGGGACCCCCCTTTTATCTCAGCCCCCGCTTGACGAATCCCCCCGAGACTTTCAGGGTAGGGGCGGAGCGTAGCGCCCCACCTATTTTGAGAAATTCGCGAGGATTCATCGACCGGCGCCAAAGTTATTCAAAATAGAATGTTGCGGATTTCCTATGGAAAAGGGGTCCTAACTATAACTACCTACTGGCGACCGCCAGTAGGTAATATATATATACATACATACATATATATACATCCATATATATATTCACTGAAAAAACCATAGGTTTTAGGGAAAGTTATAGTTAGTTGGACATTGCACTCATACAAAACCCGTAAAATTCCTCCGTTATAGTTAGTTCAGCTAACTATAACTCACACCCCCGCAATGCACTGCTGATGACATCACATATTACATCACTCATGACATGGTCAGTGACATCACTGATGACATCACTGATGACATCTCAAATGACATCACTGATGACATCACAGATGACATCATCCAGTGACTCGTGTGTTTCTGTAAAGTTTAAATATGTTTAATATATATAGGGAAAGGCATATTGAAGCATAAGTGGGTGTATAAGTGTCTGAATGGATGTTTTACTAGGAGCGTGACTGACTCTATAAGTGAGTGCTTAAACATATCTTACTGAATGCATGGGTTAGTGACTAAACTGTGTGATTCTCTGTATCCGTCTGTCTGTTGGTGTGTAAGCAATTGCATGGGTTTGTGAATAACTACATAAGTGACTATATGAGTTATTGATTGGTTGTCTGAGTATCTGTATGAGTACCTGAGTGTTTGTGTGGGTGGGGTGTGTGTGACTCTGTGCATAGATGTGTGAGTGGGTGATTCACTGTGTGCATAGTTTAAAGTGTGTATCTGTGATGGACTGTATGGGTGGGTGAGTGTGTGTATGGGTGTGTTAGTGAGTGAATGTATATCTCATTGGTACATGTGTGAGTAACTACATATATGAAAGGCAGTATATATGTGTTAGAGTATATAAATGGCTATAAGTGAGAGTGGCTGCATGGATGAGTGTTTGCTTGTATCAGTGATTGTATAAGAACGTAAGAATGTGCTAGTATTTGTATGAGTAAGTGAGCTGGTGTGTGTATAACTGTATAGGTGGGTAAATGGGAGTGTGATTAATTATTTGCATGACTGACTAGGTGTGTGAGTACCTCTATGGATGAGTGATGGTGTGTGGGTGTCTATATAGGTGTATGAGTGCATATGATAGTCCTGTACTGAGTGACCATAAGTATGAGTGACTGTACGGGTGAGTGAGTGGATGTGTGTGTGTAGACCTAAGAATCAGTGAGTGGGTATGTAGTTATTGGTGTTGGAGTGTCTATGGTTTTAAGAATTGCAGTCTGTAATTTAGAGTGGGTGTATCTAAAGTTATATTAGGGTGTGAGAAGATGCATGAAATTATCAAATGGATGACATCATCAGTGATGTCATCAGTGATGTCATTTGAGATGTCATCAGTGATGTCACTGACCATGTCATGAGTGATGTAATTTGTGACGTCATCAGCAGTGCATTGAGGTGGCCCGAGTTATAGTTAGCTGAACTAACTATAACAGGGGAATTTCACGGGTTTTGTACGAGTGAAATGTCCAACTAACTATAACTTTCTCTAAAACCTATGGTTTTTTCAGTGAATTTCTAAGGTTTTTTAAATGCTAATTTCTAACTATAATGTGCCTGAAACCGATGGTTTTTTTCAGTGAATTTCAAAGGTTTTTTAAATGCTAGTTTCTAACTATGCCTACAGAGGTAGGACATGAGATGAAAGAAGAAACAACGCACAGAAAGAAAAAAAAGAAATGCAGAAAGAAGCAACAGAAGTCCACAAAGATGAAGAAAAGTGCAGGAAGAAGAAGAGATGTGCAGAAAGAACCAACAGAGGAGCAGCAAGTCCTCCTGTGCCCACACTTTTTCAAACGGGTACTGGTAGTAACTGACTCTGACTAACCAGGCCTAGAGCCAGTGCTATTCTAAAAGACACCTAGAATACAGTGAAAACACCTACATACACTAGGGAACACTATGCGTTGGGGTACCCCTGTGATTAGCATGACCTCCTCTGTAAGACCCTAGTACATAATAGGGCAGGGGGATTAAAACTACCTCTTAAAACGCGCCACGGGGCACGTTTGCACACTGGTGACGGGAGGGGGGGCCTGAGGTTACATGTGTGCAAACACGCCCTCTGGCCGTTTTAAGTTGGGGGATAAAGTCCCCTTGAATCCTGAGGGTCCCTGGGGTTCAACTATACCACCAGGTACCTCCAGTAAGAGCCACAGAGCTGCGTTGCAGAGAGGTGTAAAAAGGGGCATGGACTGGACCACCTCTCTGCAACGCAGCACAGTGGCGCTTACTGGAAGCACCTGGTGGGCTAGTTGGCCCCCAGGGGCCCTCAGGATTGCAGGGGAATTAATTCCCCATCTTAAAACGCGCCACAGGGCGTGTTTGCACATGTCACCTCTGGCCCCATCCCCTCCCTTCACCACTGTGTAAACACGTCCTGTGGCAATTTTAAGTTGGGAGATTAAGTCCCCTTGAATCCTGAGGGTCCCTGGGGTCCAACTAGCCCACTAGGTACCTCCAGTAAGCGCTACAGAGGTGCGTTGCAGAGAGGTGTAAAAAGGGGCATGGCCTCTGAACACCTCTCTGCAACGCAGCACCCTGGCGCACACTGGAGGTTCCTGGTGTGTTAGTTGGCACCCAGGGACCCCCAGTATTCAATGGGAATTAGTTCCCCATCTTACAACGCACCAGGGGGTGTGTTTGCAGAGTGCTGCAGGGAGGGGCCGGTCTTTATTAAATTAATTTTTTTAAGAAGAGGGGCTGTGTGGCTCCCCTTCCTTTCCTATTTTATTGGCCCTGGGGACCCCATCACCCAGGGCCTGACCCCTATTTTTTTTTATTTAAAAAAATTGGAAGGGGGCCACATGGCCCCCCCTCCCAAGGCCATGTTCGGCCCCGGGACCCCATCCCCCGGGGCATAGCCAGGTTTAAAAAAAATATATATATATTTGAGGGGGGCTGCGTGGCCCCCCTCCTCAGGCCATTTATGGCCCCAGGGACCCTATCCCCCGGGGCCAGCCTTTCCGTGTTTTAAAAAAAAAATTATAATAGAGGAGGGGGGCCGCATGGCCCCCCTCCCGGGCCACTTATGGCCCCGGGGACCCCATCCCCCTGGGCCTGGCCTCTCGTTGGGGACCGTGGGGGGGTACCCAATTCCCCCACCGTCCCGCCGACTCCCCGCCTCCTGCTGGAGCCGGTATTGCTTTTCCACATGGGGAGCTGCTAAGATGCAGCTTCCCATGTCGAAAAGCAAAGTGCTTTGGATTTTGAAAGCAAGAGCAGGTTTCCTGCTCTCGCTTTCAAAACCCAAACCAGAGTATGCAATGACAGGGCAGGAGCCACGAGGCTCCTGCCCTGTCATTGCAAACAGCAGTGTCCCGGGGGTGGGCACCCCGGGACACTACAGGAGCTGATCTTTGGGGGTGGCGGTCCCCAGGGCCATCACTGGCTCCAGGAGGGGGGCCGTGCGGCTCCCCTCCCAACATTAGCAAAGCCCCGGGGAGGTGGTGGTCCCCGGGGCTCGGGGGTCCATAACGGACCCCCAAATTTGCATAGTTAGTGCCCCGGGGAGGTGGCGGTCCCCGGGGTGTGTGGGGGGGCTCAAGCCCCCCCCCCAACCGGTATATATATTTTTTTCAAAACAAGCCCGGGGGGGGTGGCGGTCCCCGCGGCTGCAGTGGGGCCATGTGCCCCTCTGCAAATATGTAAAGAAAGCCCCGGGGGTGGTGGTCCCCAGGGCTTGGGGGGCCTTGGAGGCCCCCCATCTACAAGCCCCGGGGGTTGGCGGTCCCAGGGGCTGCGGGGGGCTGTGTGCCCCCGCAAATATTTATAGAAATTCCCTGGGCCCCCGCAAATATATTTTTGATATGCCCCCGGGACTTGGCCCACCCGGGGGCTAATTACTAACAAAGCGAGGGAGCCTGCACTTTTTTTTTTTTTTCGCGGCCGGATCCGCCGATCTTCCGCGCTTCTCAAAGAAGCTTTTTTTGGCCCTGGGGGTCCTTGTGGGACCCCCTAAGCAGGCCTAGGGAGTCAGGGTGTTTCTATCCTGACCCCTTTTCTTGTTTTTCACGTTTGTTTTACTGATTTCTTGTGCCTCGGTTCTACCGAGGCACAAGATGACTGCCAACACTTCCTGGTTTGAAGTGTTGACAGCCAATTAGAATGCAGCTCATGATTGGGAGGGTGCGCGGATCCACCACGCCTCTAAATATCAAAACTTTTATTTTTGATTTTCTCACCAACTACTGAACGGATTTACACCATTTTTAAAAAGATCGCTTTCTGAGCCAAGCAGTACCTTTTTGCCAAATTTGGGGTAAATCCGTTCAGTAGTTTCGGCTGTATCCTTGCATAAAGTTTCCTATGGGAAATGGATTTTTGACTTATTCTTTTAATTTCTCAGCAACTACTGAACGGATACACATCATTAAAAAAATAGGTCTCTTTCTGAACCATGGACTATCTTTTTGCCAAATTTGGTGTAATTCCGTTCAGCAGTTCGGGATGTAGTCGTGCCTAAACTTTCCTATGGGAAATAACATGGAGAAAACACGTTTTGGGACCCCCCTTTTTTCTCGGTCCCCGCTTGGCGAATCACCCCGAAACTTTCAGGATAGGAGCTGACCGGAGCGGGCCATACGTTTTGAAAATTTCACGAAGATTCGGCAACCGGCGCCAAAGTTACTGGGAAAACAAAAAACGCTTTTTGAATAGAAACAAGAGCCTAACTATAACTACCTACTGGCGACTGCCAGTAGGTAATATATATATATGTGTGTGTGTGTATATATATATATATATATATATATATATATATATATATATATATATATACACACTGAAAAACAGAGCTTAAAGGGACGTTATTGTTAGGCTCAGATTACAAATGTACAAGACCATAGATATTCAGCAGTTATAGTTACCTGAACTTATTATAACTTACGCCCCGCAACGCACTGCTTTGATGTAATTCCGTTCAGCAGTTCGGGCTCTAGTCATGTCTAAAATCTCTATGGGAATTAACTTGGGAAAAGGAGTTTCTTTGACCCACCCTCTCTTTCCTCTCCCGTTTGACAAAACACCCAGAAACTTTCGATGCCCAACTAGACAAAGTTGGGCACTGTTTTGGGAAAGTTTCGTGAAGATTTGTCAAACAGTGCCAAACTTATAAACAAGTCAAAAACGCTTTTCCTATGGAAACTAGGTCCTAACTACAACTACCTACTGGCACCGCCTGTAGGTTTTATATATATAATTTTAAGCATAGATCCTAAATAATGAGTTTAAAGGCCAGAAATGGCACAGGCTATAACTCTGAATTAACTAACAATATTTATTCAATATTTAACACACTGTTAAAAATAGCAATAAATATGGGAGAGAAAAAGGGACATAACGGTGTTTCACATAATGGCCCTGATTCACAAAGGTAAACTTAAATTTTTGTGTAAGTTTACGATTGTTTGTGCACGAAGGTATTTTGCGAGTAGTATCTTTATGACTGCGGAGTCTCCTCACATAATGCGATCAGACTGTCCTATTTTTTTATGGGCAGAAACTCCGTAGTAGTAAAGATACTACTTGTACAATACCTTAGTGAATAGCAAACAACCGTAAACTTGCACAAAAGTGTAAGTTTACCTTTGTGAATCAAGTCCATTGCTTTTAAGGTTTGCTTTGAATGGAACAGTTTAACAACACATGAAGCAAAATGCCCAGTACAAACCTCATTCCATTTAGGGACATAAAATTGGACTCAATAAGTCCCCGTCCACACCCTCCTATGAAAATAAAGTTAACACAGGTACCTTCACAGTTTCCCAACTGCTAATGGGGAATAATATGTGGCAATTATCTTGGAGGCCGGTTTTACCGCACAATATTCACCTAACTACATTCTTCTGTTCACAAACTTACCACAAGTGTTGCTTGGAAGGAACTGAGGTGTCAAAACAGTGGCTGAATCTAAATTTGCGCCAAAACAGTGATTTCAAACCCGATGTCAGGTTATGACAGCACTCTGATTGAGGCTGCTAGAGTTTAATAAAAATTCATGTTGCTGCAAAAAGACTCATTTCCTGTCTATAGTGTTATCCAACTAGGCCAACTAAACAGGAAGCACCACGAAATGTCCTTAACCTTCATCACTGAACACACTCCTTCCTTGTGAAGCAACTATTCTTTCACTGAAAATGTTTTTGGGGCTTTTTCAAGGAAAACTACTATTATATTTGAGTTTTTGCTATCTCATCTACTAAATTTAAGGTCAAAATACTTCTTACCATATTAGAATTAAAAATGGTAAAACAATGTTTCAATTCAAGTCAAGTCAAGTCAAGTCAAGCTGTATTCGGTTTATAAAACACAACCATAAAAGCATTCTAACAATTTGCGTTATTCCATTAGCAAAACATTTGTTCATACAGTCCAATGCATGATACAATCTAGTACATACTAGTACTAAGGTAATTGAGGGAGATTGGTAAGAAAGTAAAAATGTTATACAAAAGACAACGTAATAGTAAATGAGCAACATTTCCTCTTTTAATAAATGAATCGGTAAATTCTTTTGAACCATTTACACCACAAACATTTGGAATGCAGTGCACGGAAAATGATCAAATGAATAGATTTATCTCCACATTTCAGTTTGCTGATGAAAAAAACCTTGCATGTGTACACAGGCAGGACTCAAACTTTCAGTGAATTAGAAGTGCTTTGACTGTTTTTCTTTACCTAGGAGGCAGGAGCTACCCTAGCAAAGGTGTCATACTTTAAGCCGTGCTCTAGCAACATCTTAATCTTTACAGATGCTATCTCTTGCTAGAGTTGCCTTTGTGGATGCATAAACAAGACTATCCTAAAGCAGCAGGACAACACCCCTAAGGCCTTTGACGATGCAGAACCCCAGTAATTAACCTGTGAAGGTTAGTGACCAATCAATCACTGCAGGGTGTAACCTTAACCCGGCGTGTTAAGGTTCTCCTCTGTGTGCAGTGTCATCCTCTATGTGCAGGGCATGAGGAGAGAGAGTACACGAGCGCCATAAGCACGCATCTCACAGGGAACACAGTTCATGGTTGTTGGACCTGACAGCCTTAGCGTGGTCTCTTCCTCCAGCTTTTTGACTACCTTCCCCATTTTTCGGATCTCGTTTTTGCTGACTTTAGGACTCTGAGCACCTTACCACTGCATGTGCATGTCAATGCACAACATGCATATTTAACAATGTGGCGGGTGCTGCTCACAGCACCGCCCGCCACAATGTTGAATATGTGGGATGCGACTGCCAGGGTGACAGTCGTTGTGCATGCCAATGCACAACATGCATATTTAACAATGTGGCAGGTACTGCTCAAAGCACCGCCCACCACAATGTTGAATATGTGGGATGCAACCGCCAGGGTGACGGTCGCATCCTAATGAGCACAGCGGGACCGCCGCACCTCTGGCGGTCGGTCCCGTTCCGCCCGTCATCATAATGGACCCCTATATGTGCAGTTTCACACTGCCATGTCGACCTGGCAAGTAAAACTTCTTGCCAGGCTTAAAACTTCCATTTTAATACATGTAAGTCACCCCTAAGGTAGACCCTGGACAGCCCTAAGGGCAGGGTGCAGTGTATTTAAAATGTTGGACATGTATTTTTAAGTTTTACATGTTCTGGTAATAAAAAAACTATTACATTTGCTTTTCACTACTGCAAGGTTAACTGTCCCATAGGGTAGAATTGGGATTGCCTTATTACATCTTATAAGTGTAATTTCCCAACCGGACAAGATAGAAATTTCGCGTGTGGTGTCTGTGGACTCGGAATGTAAAATCACAACTTATGGTGAAGTTGGATTTTACATTGTTATTCTGAAAGTGCCACTTTTAGAAAGTTGGCATTTACTTACTTTAACCATTCTATGCCTTTGCCTCTCTCTGATTAATCATCTGGGGTGTGTGACAGCTGGGCTTTGTGCATTCTCTCTTGACAGCCACACACAAAGGGAGCATAGGTGTGCCTGATGGGCCATTCTCAACCTGATGTTCCATCACCTGGCTGATAGGTTTTCCTGAGCTAGATGGGAGGAAGGAGCTGACACTTGCTCCTGAATAGGTCTGTGCCTGTCCCCACACAAAGAGCTGCATACCCACTGTAGTGAGTTTGGAGCTAGGGCAGGAAGGGCAGGGACCTTGTGCACTTCAAAGCTTTTCGTTGATGTCTCCCCCACTTCAAAGGCACAACTCGGTATAAGTGCTGGAACAATAACATCACCATCTCAGTACACTTCTGGACCTGTTACTACTCTGTCAGGAAGAACTGCTGTGCTGCAGAAAGGACTGCCACTCTGCTGGACTACTGCTTTTCCTTGCTGTGCTCTTACCTTGCTGAGCCTGAATAGATGGTAACCCTTAGTGGGGGGTTATTGGCCCATCTTTTTCTAGGGCATTGCTTAGGGAAGTGGATTGTTTCACCATCATGGCAGCCAGGGGAGTGGGGGGGCCGGGTGGGGTTTATTGACGATGATTTGGATTGGATTGTGCAGGCACTGGTTGTTGGGGGAAAGTAACAAAAATGTTAGGTTGATAAACTTGGCATGTGGGGGAACAATGGTGTTTATCGGTATCAGGCAATTCCTTCTTGGGGTGTGTCTGCAGCAAACTGTATGTATAAAGGATAGCTTGTTGAGTCTGATTTTAAATGATAGCGGCTGGTGATAGTAGTTGTTCTGGTCAGCAACTGCATGTTCTGTCATGGAATATTAATGGGATCAAGTCACCACACAGGCGGAAGTTGGTACGAGAGGAGTTGAACACCTTCAAGCCACACACTATTTGTCTTCAGGAGATGCACCTTGCCTAGGCAGAAAGCTCTTTTTTAAAGGATCTTTAATATAGAGTTTTGTCTGCTTCGTGTTTCACTTCTGCACAGAGGAGCGTCACAGTCCTGGCTCGGAATGGTAATTGGGGAGTGCAACGCCAGAGGGTGGATACGGGGGTGTAGGAAGATGGCTCTATATATACTACACCAAAGTAAGATATAGTGTGCACAGAGTTCAGTGGAACGCCAAAGGTAGGCAGAGGTAAAAGTAGATAATACCTTACTCTCTATTTATGGTAGTGTGGGTGAGCAGTAGGGTTTTGTCAGAGGGTAGTGTTAAGTGTGTATTGTACACAAGTAGGGAAGAAATGATGTCACACACTCAAAGAGTGAACTAAGACCAATTTTGTTTGTATAAAAATATTTTTTTGTTATATTTTTTTTTCTAGAGCCAGGCTGGGTACAGGTAAGTATAATAATACTTTGCAATATTTATGCAGTAAATTACAGTTAAACGCAGGTTAAATACAGTTGGTCGATTTACAGGTAAGTCAACAGCTGAAATTACTTCTCAGTTACTTTGTAGATCACAGTGTACGTTACTTCTTGGATTACTTTTTAAGTTACTTTTGCTACTCAGTGGGATATGCCTAGATATCACACTGGGACATTTCCTAGACAAAAGGTAAGCAATTCCGTTTTTACACATTTGCAGTTTCTTAGGGTTTTCATACAAACCAACTACACACTTAGAAGATTTTTCACAGAAAAGCAATCAATGCAGTCCTATGGGAGAAAACAGTGTTATCGGTTAACGGGTAAGTACTCGGTCTGGGGAGCTGGTTTCCTGATGTTAGAAGCAGGGTTCCCCCAGGGTCAAGGATGCACTCTCAAAGCACCCTCAGCGGCACTAGGGTGGCCGGGTGCAGAGTGCTGAGGCCCAATGTTATCCAATGGGCCTCCGGTTGGTGGCTGCTCACGAGCAGGCCACAAGGTTGTGGGAGAAAAGCTCCTGGTGTTAGGCCCAAAGGGGGATCCGATTTAGCACACTAGGTGCACCCACAGCGGCACAGGGGCAGCCGGGTGCCGGGTACTGACTTCGCATCAGGTGCCCTGTTGGTTTCAATGGGGATTCTCCGGTTGCAACAAACACTGCAGGCTTGGGGACGAAGATTTTCTGTCTGGAGGTGACCACCGGTTGGAGAGGTAAGTTGGGATGCCTTGGGATAGAGGTAAGTTGGGATGAGGGCCACCATCGCTTGGGCCACCCAAGGCGATGGGACGTCGGGTGCAGGGGTGTCTTTTGGGGTCAGGTTTCTCTTACCGGCTCCGGTTGCGGTGGGGGGGATCCTCCAGAAAGGGGTTGCAGGCGTCGGTTGGAGACTTGAGGCAGGTCAAGGATCACCATGGAGACCTCCTTGTGGTGTTGGGCCACTCAAACTCGGGCCGCGGGTGTCGGGTGCATCGTGGTGCAGACTCGCGGATTTGGCCGGAGTCAGAGAATGTGGGTGAACAAATCCAGTGCTCATGGGAGACAAAGTCTGGTTTGGGATGGCAGGGCAGGTCCTTTGGGTTCTTGGGGGCTGCTAGCTGCAGGACACACCGTGTCAACGTCGGGACAGGCCGGTCGGGCTGGGGCCAAGTCAGTGGGTGTCCTCCTCTTCTTCTTCAGCATGGCTCTTTGGTTCGTCTTCTTGTTTCTTCTTGTCCCATGCTCTCAATGCCACGGGAGTCAAGCTATCCTGGCTGATGGGGGGTGAAACCACGAAACTGGTCCTAGGATGCTTGTTTCCAGTCTAGGGAGGTCCTGGCTTGGCAGTTTGGGCTAGACTGTTCCCATGAGGCACAGGGTCAAGACTGATTTGCATATGGCCGTGTCCAAACTGGGGTTGCGAGCAAAAGAAGGTTGGAATAAACTCAGATCTTGGTGACTGGGGGTGAATGTTTGCATTTTCCAGCATTCCATCCATCAATTGTTCTTTTTCTTTTTGTCTCCCTAAGTGCACGATCAGAAAAACAGGTGGGAGAAATAAAATCGAACTGTGGTACAGCAACCCCCTTCCTCAGTCGCAGGCTCCCCTGTGACTCAGGGCTACTGGTAAAATATTGAAGCATTGTGATTGGCTATCGGGAGGCTGAGAGTGCTTTCTGCTTCCTTTGCAGAGAAAAAGCCAGGAAGAGGACAGAGGTGAGGCGACGGTGGCCGACCAGCAGGTCTGCTGGCAGGAAAGTGTTTTTTTGTTTTTTTTAAACCCCCCTCCCTTCTTCCCCCCTCGCTAAATTAAAATTACTCAACACAAAGGGGAGAAAAGGAAACACAAACATTAAAAAGCAGGACAAGCCCTACTCAATATAGCAGCTCTGTAAGGAACCAGGCACCTCCTAAAAGCAAAAGCCACTGGAGTCAAGCTATCCTGGTTGATGAGGGGTGAAACCCTGAAACTGATCCTAGGATGCTTGTTTCCAATCCAGGAAAGCCCGGTCTGGCAGTTCGGTAGGGACTCTTCCCATTGGGCGCAGGGTCAAGACTGATTTGCATATGGCTGGGTTCAAACTGGAATGGCATGGGGAGCAAAAAAACGATGGATTTAGGCCCATATCTCTGAACTGGGGTGTATTTATGACATTGGTCGGCATTCTGTCAATCAATTGTTCTTTTTACTCCTCTTCTTCAGCACGGCTCTTCAGTCCTTCTTCTTCTTGTCTGAGGAGGCAAGGTTCAGGGATGCCCCTAAATACTAGATTTAGGGGGGTTACAGGTAGCTACAGGTTGGGACCAATGGGTCCCTTCCTTGGGGTGGGTACCCCTTATAGCTAAAGAACCAGTGATCCCCTTTTTCTATTGCCTTCCCAAGATTCATAAAGGGACTACTCCAGTGCCTGGTCGGCCTATCGTGTCAGGCATAGGATCCATTCTGGAACCGTTGTCGCAATTTGTTGACCATTTCATCCAGCCCCTGGTTAGAACTACTCCTTCGTACATCCGAGACACCACTGATGTTCTCCGCCTCCTTGAGGGTATCCAACACCCACAAGAGATAGACCTTTTGCTGACACTGGATGTTGAGGCGTTATATACCAACATACCCCAACAAGCCACCCTCCAGGTCATTGAGGATGCTCTGATGAGCAGTGAGCATACTTCCACTACACCTGTACCATTCATAATGGAATGCGCTAGTCTGGCTCTTACCCAAAACTTCTTTGAGTAAAATACCCAGCTGTACCATCAAACCCAAGGTACTTCCATGGGCAGTACATTCGCGCCGAGTCTAGCATGTATGTACACGTCGGCTTTCGAAGCTAGGGAAATTCATCATTCTTCTAATCCCTACTCGGCGAATGTACTGCTCTGGAAAAGATTTATTGACGACATCCTGATCCTTTGGAGAGGAGACTACATGAAGTGTACAGAATTCTGTACCTGGATCAACACCTTAAACCCCTACTTGAGATTTACCCACACGATCTCCGACACGGAAGTTCCCTTCCTGGATCTCCTTGTCCGACTTGAAGGAGATAAGATCACTACGAGTCTGTACCGAAAACCAACTGACAGGAATAGCCTCCTCTTATTCAGCAGTTACCATCCCAAGTCATTGAGGGAAAATCTTCCCTTTGGGCAATTTTTGCGCATCAGAAGGAACTGTAGTTCTGTGACAGACTACCAGAAAGAGTCCGCGACCCTCATGAATGATCTCATCAAGCGAGACTACCCCAAACAAGTAGTGTCACGGGCTCGCAAGAAACAATAACAGAGAGAGCTTGCTAGACATTAATATCAAGGAACCTGATCAATCCATTACGTGTGTCACCACTTTTACCCCTGATTCCAATAGGATCAGATCCATCATCAAAAAACACTGGGGGATCCTCAATACTGGTGACTTGGATATAGCGACTCCCAGGTTCGCATTCAAACGTACTAGTAATCTGAAGGATTTACTAATACATACTAGACCTAAGAAACCAACTATTAGGTCACAAAGAATGTTGTGGGATCTACCTCCAGTTAAGGGTCATTATCCCTGTGGGTCGTGTTCTATGTGTCCCCAGACACGCATCAGTAAAGAATTGGTATTCCCTAACGGCATGACTTGGAGTATCTGCAAACATACCAATTGCAACTCATCTAACTGCATTTATATGATGACATGTCCATGTGGTCTACCTTATATAGGTATGACCACTCGTGCAGTCAAGACCCGCATGTTGGAACATAAAAGTAGTTTCAGGTGCGCCAAAACCAACACCAAAATGACGTCCCACTATCACCTTGAACATCATGCCTCCAATTCGTTCCAATGGGTTGTCTTAGAATCTCACCCACACATGTCGAAAAAAGCCCTCTTTAGACTCGAACAACGGTGGGTCCTTAGATTGGCTGCAGGCGCTACTGGCCTCAACGAGGACATTCCGTGGAGCATGCTTACTTGAATTTATTTTGACTGACTCCTGTATACTCTAGCTCAATGAAGCATGCTGGCACCGTTTTACTAAAAAGCCGATTTGCTTTATATATTTTTTAACCCAAACAACGTTTGTCAGTTCTCTACGACACCTAACTTGCTAATTTCATTCTGGGAACTCTGTACTTTATCTGGTTGCCACAATGCAATCTAGTTTCCTTCAACCCTCCTGGTAACTCCTCTATCACGTGAACTTAATTCCCTTTATCCTCGATTACTCAAGCGACATGGTTGTCTCCCCGCGTACATGTTGCTATGACAACCACGTATGCGCCTCGTCCTATACACATGAGCGAGGATAACGGCCTAGTTGTTACCGCGGGAGCACGCCTGTCTCCACCGGATGTCCCCGCCCCCCACGCACCCGCGCTCCACGCCGACGTGTTCCCATAACTAGGAACTGCCCGGACATGCGAACACCAGACTGCAGTGGCTGGTTAGGTTTTAGGTGCACGGTGTTTCCCAAATACGGAATCGTGAGTATCGAGACTTATATTTCGCCTACTATCAGGCTTGTTGCATTGCATTGTATTCCTCTGAACGTTGACCAATAGAGGCTTTCCGTGTACGTGTATCGTACATTTCGCCTACCATTAGGCTTTTTGCATTGTATTCTGCAGAACGCTGACCAACAGAGGCTGTCCGTGTGCGTGCAACGTTTGCGTCAGGGCTATTGTATAACTGACTACCCCATGATTTATGGCAAGAGACTATCGCTAGTCTCTGCTCTATGAATGTTTTGGTATAGAGCATTATTGGTTTCACGCTGTCAAGCAACACTTGCCGCACGAGGATGTGAACGTCATCAAGTCAGACTCATTTGGATCCTTTGTTCCACGGGCAATTTACACAGTTGAGTGTACTTTAACCCTTGAGTGATACTGGATCATCTACCACTTGAACAGCTTGTGCCTTCTAGGGGTCGCAGCTACTGACCGCTTCCTGTGTACTCCAATACACCTTGAGGCTTAATCAACTGAGGTCGTTTACCTTATTATGTTTTGCCTTTACAGTGCCCCTTACCTGTCTTTTGTTGCATCTTCTCTCTATATTTTAGGACACTAAAATTTAGTGCACTCTCACCCTGGCCTCGAATCCGGCACAGCCTATGAGGGTGAGTTCTGCAAATTACTCTTGGTAAATTGACACAGCATTTCTCTAGCTGGTCTTTGTGAGTTGGTTGATCAATTCTGTGCTGCTTTGAGTCCTTAGTAAGCCCTACAAACATTGCTCACAATCCACGCATGTCACGGTTGTAATTTTGACACTACCACTTGTCTGGAATTAACCTGAGATCTCGGATTGAGTTGTATTATTATGCTTTTACTTGTAATTTTTCTTTTCTTCCGCAGGTTGTGTTTCTTTACCCACGGTACCACACATTTTTAGGGTGCTGTATGTGTGACCACCAGTGATACCTCTTAGAGGCTGTGGCCACCACCAAAAAGGTGTAGGTAGCCGTATCTTTTCCCCTGGTCCTGAAGAATTGCCAATTAATACATTACAAGGCAAGAAACATGTTGCCCCTCTGATCCCCTTAGCACGTTTACTCACACACCTAAAGGTGAGAGATGTGCGGATTCTTTTTGATTTTAATCAGGATGGTGACCATGCTTTATTAAAATTGTTTGAAGTGGATCACCTACCCCTGTTTTAGTACACTTTCTTTCACCTCATTTGCACCTACACTCACCATTATAATTAACCCCTTTTCCCCCCCACACACCTCACTCATTGGCGTTGGAAATAAAGATCTCCGATAGGAAGGCCACATTGGGTGCCTGATCGGGCATTGCACCTGCTGGCCCGATAAGGAGCAAAGACCCGGTGATGAAGCAAGACACCCGCTTGTTGGGTGTGTGAGGGTCTTCTTTTCCAAAAGGAGTAACCTTTACTCCTGTCTTTCACATCAATTTTCACAGTATCACCCTGGTACCCTATAGTGACTCTAACACACCTTGCGCTAACTTTAGGAACTGCATACCTCTTTGTTTTCACATATTGATGGGCATGTATGCTGGACATTTGATAGTAATAAGACAGAATTATTATTATTAAAAAGCCCCCCCTTTCCCTCTAATTGTTTGAGAACACCCCCTATTATGCCAACCTCCAATGGGAGGGGGGCATAAGCCTCACTCAGATTGGCTGGGTCCCCCATCTTCAAGATGGCAGGGACTGAGAGTTGTACTTCACCTCGCCTTTCCCACCTGAGGGGTGGGGTTGTCAAAGGTGGGTACACCTCTCCTCCTAACTTGGTTTTCCGCCGATTCTCCCGCTGAAAGTGGGGGTCCGAACTGTTGGGGGCCAGTTGCTGGGAGCAGCAAATGGCTGGGGTGGGTTACAAAGGCGGCAAGCCTTTGAAGCTTCCCCATCGTGGACCCAGCCCGTCCTGGGGGAGGAGACTTGGTACCTCGTTGCAGGTTGTGCTTTGTTTCAGGACCCTGGGAGTGGCAGGCCCTCAAACCAGGGGTCCAGAAACATGTCTAGTGGTGGCAGCTGGTGAGCAGCCACTCAGCCAGGACAATAGAATGAGGTTGTTTTTCAGGTGGCATCTCTAAGATGCCCTCTGAGGGCATTTTTCATTAAATCCTACACTGGCATCAGTGTGGGTTTAATGTGCTGAGAAGTTTGATACCAAACTTCCCAGTTTTCAGAAAAGCCATTATAGTGCTGTGGCATTCGTATTGACAAACTCCCAGACCATATACTCTTTATGGCATTACTGCACTTGCAATGTCTAAGTATTGACTTAGACACTGTAGGGGTACAAGGCTCATGCACCTGTACCCTCACCACAGGCATAGTGCACCCAGCTAGAGAGGTGGCTTACATATGCCAGGGCAGCAGATTTTAGGCATGGCACACAGGGATGTGTGCCATGTTGACTCTTCACTTTGTTCTGCACCAAAACACGCAGCCTGCAATGACAGTGTGTGGGTGTAAAGATACAGGGCCTCTAAGGGTGGCACTATAAGTGCTGCAGCCCTTAGAGGCCTTCCCCGGTCTCAGTGCTCTTGGCACCTGTGACACCTTTTACTAGGTACTTACACGTGGCCAGAGAGTTGCCAATTGGGCTTAGCAACAGTACAGTTTGGTGAAAGAACATTGGCCCTGGGTACCTGGTTGGCAGGAACCCAGGGCACACTCACTCAAAGTACATTAACATTGGGAAAAAAGTGGGGGGCAACCATGCAAAAAGGAGCACTTTCCTACAGGAGAGTCAATGCCAGCTCTTGTCGACTATTCAGAAGGACTGCATTTGATTTAACATCTGTTGTCTATGGTCCAAATACTGACAATCTGAGGACCTTCGATTTTCTGTTGACTGAGCTCCATCTTTGGACACTACCCTATATTGTTTGTGGCGACTTCAATGTGATGCTATGCCCCAATAGGGACTCTTCATCTCAGACCTCAGTCCTGACTTGATTCATTCTAGTGAGGTTCTTGGGGGTAAGCATCGACTTAGGTTTTTTTTTTTACACCAGTTCATCTCTTCATATGAGTTGGTTGATCTTTAGTGGTTTGAAGGACAAAGGAGCCAGGCTTCAAGTTTTATCTGGCTCCCTATCAACCCCTGTCACGGTTAGATATGCTTCTAATCAGTAACATGCTGGTTTCATCTTCTAAGTTGTTTCTTAATCCAAGGGCCACATCTGATCACAATTCTCTATCGCTGTTTATTCAGTCTTCTGGCCTATCCTAGCATCAGGACTCTGGGGTTGGACATTTGAGCATAAACTTTTATTGGATGTCAGCTATATCGATGCTATGCGCTTACACTTACGTGAATTCCTGGAGTTCAATATTGGTTCAGCATCATCCTCTGTTGTCTTGGACACATGTAGGGCCCCATGCCTTGGACAAATGCTTCTGATCGCTGCGCGCCAATGAATGCCTGCTTTGGCGGCAGAGATGGAGGCACGTCGGACCCACAGTATTTTAGAGTCCTGTTTGGGGCATAGTATTATAACCAGGGATGGGCCCCCATCATAGGCCCTCCTGGATCAGTCTATCGCTCTAAGGGAATCTCTTAGGAAGGAAATCTGGGATCGGGCAGTCAAACATTATCGCTCTAGGCAGTTGTCCAGCTTTGAAAACAGTGAAGATATGGAGCGGATCCGCTCCTTTAGAATAAAGGATAGTTCCAGTGCCAACACCGATCATCAGATTAGGCGTTAGAACGACGAACTAGTGGTAGATCCAGTCGCTATCAGAGATGTCTTTTAGTGGTTTTATCAAGCTCTCTACCGAGACGAACGTTCTTCATCAACCAACGAAATACTTCAATTTACTGGGCAGTATTTTCTTTATAAATTGAGCCATACTGAAAGATTGAAACTCGAAGCACCTATAACCCTTTCCGAAGTGGAACCCGCAATTGACTTTCTGGCTAAAGGTAAGACCTCTGGCCCGATTAGATCCCACTGGAATTCTACGCCACCTTTTTGCATATTTTGACTTCAACCCTAAGGGAATCGGTTGAACTCTTTTGAAGTACTCGGACGGGGTCCTGAGTCTTGGGGAAAAACTAATATTTGTATTTTTTATTAAAGAGTACAATATAATGTTACATACAGTGCATTCCTGTTCTTTCCTTTTCATGCAGTGCTACGCAGCAAGGTGGCTTGCTGCGTGAAAGTTTGATAAATGTGCCCCTAGGCCTCTGTGTATGACAACAGAGCAAATTGCACTGGTTCCAACAGGGAAGCACCTTTATGGCATGGAAAATCCATTGGGAGAGGGAGGGTCAACTAGCTTAAAAAAAATCACTTACTTCCCGTCTGGTCGGCTGGCCAGCCGCCGCCTCTTCTACGTCCTCTTCCTGGCTTCTTAGGGGAGACAGGACGCAGAAAGCGCCAGGGCTCCCATGCTCCCTGCAGCCAAACACAACGCTCCAATGCAGCGTTGTGATTGGTCTGAACGCCCTGGCACGGTGCTCAGCCAGGGGCTGGAGGGGTGGGCATGTTCTCCACGCAGGCTGTAATGCAGCCTGCATGGAGAACACGGTATGTGCGCATGACTGTTTTGGGCTGTCCGAGAGAGCTGGCCAAGCCCTCATGCTCACATAGGGAGTGTAAACCACTCCTCCCAATGCTCTGAGAGCAGCCCCTCCCCACAAAGACGCCACAACGGGGAAAACTAAAAGTATAATAACCTCGGGTTATTATCATTTTATTTTTCCTTTTTATTAACTGCAAAGAGCAGTGGGGCGACAATATTCCAGTTCCAAATTTGTGCCATTGTTTATTTCCACATGACATGGGTGACCCATATATAAAAAGTTACATCCAGTATTTCAGAGCCAGCATTTTATCATTGTTTGCTTCCCTCTACCTTCCCTTTCAGCGCCAATATGGCACGGTTGTCCCTCTGAGGCAAAGTATTACATCCAGTGTGTGAGGCGCAGCATTCTGCCATAGTTATCCCTTTGAATCAAGTATTGCTTTCACTATTTCAGAGTCTGCATTTTGCCTTGGGTGCTCTTGCGTATGCAAATAATTACCTGCAATGTCTCAGCACCAACATTTTGCTCACATTATACTCACTGTTTCTCACTCTCACTTACACACATACTTACACACCCTCACACATTCACACTCACTGACTAGGGGCTCTGATGCAACTTCATCTGCTGAATCATTGATAGCTACAACCTCCCCTGAATCACTTCCACTCCCTCTCACAATCTCCAATCATGCAATCCTTCTAACGGAGTCACACTCCTTCACTCACTCACCCCCTCACACTCACTTTCACTTATTCATACACACTCCCAAAACCACAGTCTCACTCACTGTCACTCTCCCCCTTAGAAGCTGTCTTCAATTCTAGCAGATGTTCCATAGTTAACATACATGCACACTACTGTAAACCTGGCCAATCACATTCCAGCAGAAACTGAAAATCACTCAGAAATCGGTGTCAAAAATAACTGCGTGCCTCAACCTTCCTTGCTGAAACTGATGAATTGCTTAGCTTCATCCTCCTGCTCCAAAAGATGTGACTCACTGTGTGCTCTGCAGGACATTGCACGTGCTGCAATCATCTGGCACTCTGAAGTCACACTTTCATGAACCCTGTAGGCACAGTAGCCCTACTCAACAGCAAAATACACATCAGAAAAACAAAATCACTCCAGGTTTGCTGCAGCAATTCATTAACCATAGAAGATGAAACATTTTAATAAATGAGGGTAAAACTTAAACACTGTCTCTCATGGCTCAACCATATGAGCAACAAGCATTGGCATGTCCAATAGGTCTCGCTTTTGGGACCTTATAAGTATTTAATTATGCAGCACAATGTCGTTGGTGCAACAAAATCAACTGTTGCATGGCTAAACACTTATAAGGTCCCAAAGGCTAATGGCTATGCCAATGCTTGTGGTGATAATTATCCAGCCTGCTTTTACCTGATGCTTTGCGCCATCTGTTTAAAATAAAAACATATAAATAAAAAAGGTGCGATGACTTGACCCGAGGACACGCATGCCTCATAATGTCAATTTTCATCAGCAGAATAGCTCGGGCTCCCTGTGCATTGTTTCTTTACTGATGCCACTTGAATTGATAAATGAAAAAAATAAGAATTCTGGGTGTGAAACCGCAAAATAAAAAAAGACAGCACATAATGGGGTGCAAAGGAGCAGCGGGCTAGGGAAGGGGCAGCGCACGAGAGAGAGAGCAACGCGGGAGTTGGAAGAGAGCAGCATGGGAGGCAGGGGGGAGCACTTGATGGAGTGGCGAACACAGCGCAGTAGGAGAAGTGCACGAGCGAGCAGCACATTAGGGTGACAGCAACACAGGAAGTGTAGAGAAGCATATGAGGGAGAAAACAGCGTGTGGGACAATTGGGAAGTACACACACAGCTGGGGGTGGGTATTTGGGGGCGGGGATCACACGGGTGAGAGGCCTGAAAACACATGCACTCTCATAGATTGCTTAATAAACAAGCCCGCAACCCTGCACATCCTGACAGCTCGAATCCTAACAGCTCACTAAACGCTGACGTTCGCACCGCACTTGGAGAGGAACTTGAGACGATAACAAAATCAAAATACACACAGCGCGCTGAACATATTAAACGCGCGCTACACATTTCGAACAACGCAAACCACCACAAGCACTCACGTCTCCCATCCAGATGCTGGTGGTCATATTGCCTCTCCATTTGTGGAGGCAGGCGCTCTACTGTCCTCGATCGCAGGTTCGGCGCAGCTCAGTAAGGCAAAAAGAGAAAGATGACTCAGGTGAACGGCATCATCACAAAGAAAGGACTAAAGTATCTCGGAGTGTTTAATTTCCACGAGTGACAGCTTTCTATTAAAGTTCAAATTAGGCAATCCACTTCACAGAATATACTGTGTATCTAGTTCCTTATGTAAAACATATATATGTGCACGGAATTAATCGATTGAATCATATCTTTCGCATATGACACCATTAGAAACCCCAAGCGTTAGAAGCGGGTGACTTGAAATGAAAACTACAGAGAAATAAAAACAATCATTGAAAGCGTGCGTCATCGCGATTGCTCTGAAAGCGAAAGTGATTGCGATTGTGCACGAGTTTTCAAAGTGCTGCTGAAGGCTAGCTGTTCGCGCGTGCACGGTCGCGTGAACGCAAGCGCTAGGCCAGCCAGCAGCAGTTTGAAAACTCACATACAAAATGTCTCTCCGAGCTAGCGCATGTGCTGGGCTCAGCGAGACCTAAAAATTTGGCGACAGGAGAATATATGTAGTTACAGTGATTGTTTCATGTGGTACAGCTCAATAAAAAGCTTGTTTGAAGATGCAGTGTTGGAACTTGGGAACCATGCTAGGTGCATCCCTGGACCGAGTGATGTTGTGCCTATCATGAAGGAATATTCTTGAAGGCTGTGTAGTGTAGTATAATTTAAAGTGAATGCCACAGTAAGCTGGTAAAAAGAGAAATCAAAAGAAAGGGAAGGATCTGGTCAATGCTTAATTTGAGCTGGTGGTGCAGGTAGGTCCTACCAACACTCATTTGTGGGGATTGACACTTACTTTTCCTCATCAGACTTTGATCCAAAGTGTGAGAGAGTACCACAAAAAGGTGGAAGAACAGAAAGACAGAAAACAGTGACAAAGGGAGAACGAAGGGATGAAACAGAACCTGCAAGAGTGAAATAAAGGGTCAGGGAGTGTGTGGTGGTGGAAAAAAGAAGCATGAGGTGGAATCAAGACTATGCAGCCTTGACATTCGGTAGTTCTGAAAACGATCAGTGCCAGCTGCGGGTTTACTGAGGAGACTCCGGGCACTGCCACTTATTATTTTACAGATTAAGCACTGGATATGACAGCTTGACAAGGGGAAAGCTAATTAAGCAGGCAGCAATGAAAACATTTTAAGAGGGGGAAATGAAGTGGAGAGAGGGACAGTAAGAATGGCATTTTCAAGGTCCATATTTGATGGAAATAATAGCTGAACTGTGTTTCCGAGATCATAGCGATCTAGAATGAGTTTACTGTTTTTCAGCAGTCCCTAGTAATAAAATGAAAATGTCACCCTTTTATTTTCCTTACAATTTAATGAGGAATAAAAAAGAGAAACACAATTATTATACTGTAGGGTTAACTGGAGGACTAGCGACAAGAAAGGACAACCAATTTTACTCAGGAGGAGGAAGTGAGGAGAAGAACTTTGGGGCATATTTACAAGGAAACGACGGAGCGTGGCGCTGCAGCAAATTTTGCAGCTCCGACATTTAAAAAATGCAGGAATGCACCATGTTTACAACAATATGCCACACCCCTGTGTTATCCCTTGCGCTGGCCCTAAAAATAGCTACCTAGCGCCAATGCAGACACCCTTGCGCCACAGTGCAAGGGTGCCTGTGTTGCAGGGATGATTGTTTATGTGCAGGAAGGTTTCCCTTCCTGCACATAAGCAACCCATAATGGCAATTTGTTACTTCTATGTGTGCTACATTCTGCAGCACACATAGAAGTAGCAAACCGTCATTATTTAACGACTGTTTATGTGCAGGAAAGGACATTTTCCTGCACATAAACAATCATTAATTTTGTTTTGCTCTCTACTGTGTGTGCTGCAGAATACATACCACATAGAAAAAGCAGATTTACACATCCTTGTAAATCTGGGGCAACGTCAAAAAGCAATGGATGTTTCGCCGCTTTGTAAATATGGAGCTAGGCATTGTGCCACAGGAATGTTGGTGAAAGTTACGTTCCTGTGGCGCACTCCACTTGTAAATATGCCCTTTGAGTTTTATAGGATGACTACCACCAATGACACCAGGGAATTGGTGTATGGTTATACTGAAGTCCACCAGTACATCTCCAAAAGGTAGAGACCATTTTCTACCAACCAGTTTGAACAACCACTTGATAATCTTGTGGACTCAGGGGCAGATTTATCAAAAAGTCACGCAACGCAACAAGGCAACTTGATGCTCTCTGTGACAGGGAGAGAGAAGGAATGCAACATATCTACTAAGATATGACACATTCATGCTCTCTTCCTACGTTGCTGCACTGAGTGCAGCCGAACACCAACGCAGGTAGCCTTGTGCAAGGGTTCCTGCGTTACAGTCCGGATTGTTTTTGTGCAGGAAGGGCTTTGAGGTATTATCCTATTACTACGTGTGCTCCAGAATGGGAATTAAAAAAGGAGAAATAAATATATTTCTCCTTGTTATACCAGTGTTGTGAAGGAGCACCATTTTGAAGCAATCCCAGGTGTACTAACCTTATTAAGTCAGGAATTGCGTCAAAATCCCTGGGTGAACAAATAAACGCCCATGCTCCACCCATGGAAAGCCTTTCCAACGCAGAGTAGTGCCAGCAGCAATTTGCGATACCTTCCGTTGCTCTAGATTTACTAAGCCAGGCTGCACCACGCATGGTAGCTTTGCGTGTCTTAGTAAACCCACTAAAGTGCTTGTGTTGCCTTGCGTCAACTTGAGTGAAGCAAGGGTAACGCAAGCCCTGTATAAAACCTGGGCCCATGTGCCACAGGAATCTTATTTGAAAGCAAATTACCTTGCTTATGACAGTCATCTTCGGTGCTTAATTCGGACAGAAGAGCTTATAACACAGAGATAAACTGAAGTTACTAAAGCCAAATATTTAAGTAGTGACTCTCAGTACCCTGAATGGTGTGGTTGAGTGAGAGCTCCAACAGAATTAACACATTTCATCTGTGGTGTAAGACAGCAGAAATTATAGATGTGGTGAAGTTGTACTGAGGGACCTCACTATTCATCACTGGATGCTTGTGAGACATTTTTTTCGGGATTCCCAGACCAATAATGTTGTGTAGTTTCGACTTTCCAGTAAGATCTCCCCATTTGTTGGGCAACATTAATTTTGGGATACTGGCAGGCTGATTCCCAACACCCCCACTGGATATGTTGTTCTATAGACCAACTAGCTCACAGTGCCACCATAAGCCCCCCTAAACCTAGACAGGTAGCAAATGGTTTTGGCGACCACAGAACACAACAACACTGACTCAACCAGGAATCATAGTAACAAATCTAGAAAGCTAAGTCACTCTTGCTCTCTCTCAGAGAAATATATAAGGAATACACAGAGGTTTTTTTTTCAATTATTTATTGAACTATCGTGATTCTTGTATAGATTATATGTGCTGCAACAAGTAATAGACAGAAGCAGATAAAAGTAATTTGCAGTATACGGACAGTGAAAAAAATATTTAGCTCCACCATATTGCTAAAAGAATGTGTATAAGCAAGCATGTAAAACAGTATATAGCGCACTCCTACTATGCGTTTTATAACCTAAATGCCTAGGGTGTGTGTATGTGTTCTGCTAAGAATCCCCTATTGGATGATCCAACCACCACTGCCTGAAGGGAAAGTATTTAGGTCCCCGTCTTGGTCACAGGTTGGACAACCCTCCTCGCAGAGGGATCAGCAAGAAGCTCGTCTAAGGTTTCTGTGTGTAGTGACCTTGCAATGACAGCAAGTGCTCCTCTTCCCCAACCCGGAAATGCTTGTTTATTTATGACAACAATCATCGATACACCAGAGCCGAAACCTTAGTCAGTTCTATTGACAGCGGCATTGCCTCATGGACGAATAACAAAGAACCTCATTTGCGCAATGTATGTTCAGACCTTGTACGAGATGGTCAAGTTGTCATGATAGTGTTCTTACAAAGTGGAATTTATAAGTAATGCGGTTTCATGGAAACGAATCCTACACTGTCACGCACGCAAATGTGTGTCAAAAGTCATTGTGTGAAAGAGATGGTAACTTAGGAAACGTATGCATGTTAAAATGGCAGCGTTTCTTCCCAGACCTAACTGAGCCATGTAACAATAAGGGATTCCTGGGCTCAGATTGTAAAAATGCAATCCTTTTACCACTGGCGCCCTGGGGCATCTAACTCACTATTGAATGTCCAAAGAGCACACTGAGTACACCCCTTTAGCACTTAAACCTAAAGGTAGGTGGGTCGAGAAATCCATGGCCTACTTATTGAGCTGGTGTGAAGCACAGACTCAGAACTCAAACAAGCACCTGACAACCGTTATTAAATCATTGTCCACCCAGTGGTTTTACTTATAAAAGAAAAAGTACTTTAATTAGGGTACATAACTAAATACTATACATTAAGTGCAAAGGGCAACCATTACAATTCAATGGAAAACTGTGGAATGTCCAGGAAGTTACCTAACGCTAGCTATGGACTGGCCCCAGATGCCTACACTTGGTATTACAAAATCAGTGCATATCACAAGTATCTCTTTCACACACATGGCAACATTTGGAAAGCAGAAAGAGGGAGATGTAAAAAATAGAAATCAGGGGATTTATTTTCCCCATTTACTTGTATTGTAGTAGGTGCAATTTCAGGTGCAAGAAAGGTTAATTAAAAGTAAATTAAAGCCATTTTGGGGTTTCAAAACCTGGAGTCTCCTGCCTGAATTGGGTTTGTTGAAATGTAGACTTTCACTGCTTTTTTGTTAAACAATATGTCATAAAATTAATAGAAATGCAGAGAATCCCTGGCAGAGAAATTAAGCTACCCCAAAGACTGAGGAGTGTAATCTTCTTTTATTTTCCCATTCCAGTTGACATTCCAGGTATGAAGCGGGTGAAGTCTAGCTGCTCTTAAGATACCTATGTAGCTACCTGGTGTCTATTGAAAGTTATTGTAGTCCAGGCAACCCTAGATGGCCACTGTTCTTTGAGAGGATGAGTTGAGGTGCCTGGACATAGTTTGCTGAGGCAGATATCCCTGGGGGAGCCGTCCTGCGGACTCTGCACCCACACTACAGACTCTAGCACCATCTTCAAGCTTGTGCAGGCACAGATTGATGGAGGTTGCATTCCTACTCGAGTCCCCCACATAAAATGAAAAGTCCACCCCAGGTCACTGCAGTATCATTGTAGAGGGAGGAGAATCAGGGTCACAAGGCCTACGCACATGGCCCCATTGTGCAAATCCTTCCCCTGGGCTGTTGAGGTCCAATGTCCAGGTCTTCCTGGACATCTCCTTATGGGTCTTCTCTTCTAAGCAGTTGTTCATTCATGCTGGCGTATCTACAGTGCAAAACCAAAGGGGATGATGGACGGAGTGTTGAACAATGCAAGCACTCACCCCCAGTCAACTGATCTGGGTTTAATCCATCATCATTCTTTAGCTCACTCCGCCATCCCAGTTCAGACATGGCCATATGCAAATCAGTCTGACTCTGTGCCTCATGGGAACAGTCCAGCCCGAACTGCCAAGCCATGTCTTCCCTGGACCGGAAACAAGCATCCTGGGACCGGTTTCTGGCATTTCAGTCGTCTTCAGCCAGGCTTGCTTGAATCCAGTGGCAAAGTGAGCAAGGGACTCACGTCTGAGCATACCCTGCCAACTTAGGGCGAACAAAGCAAAAACCAAAGGAAATGATGGATGGAGTGTTGAACATTGCAAGCACTCACCCTCAGTCAACTGATCTGGGTTTAATCCATCACCGTTCTTTAGCCCACTCAGCCACCCCAGTTCAGACATGGCCATATGCACATCAGTCTGACCCTGTGCCTCATGGGAACAGTCCAGCCCGAACTGCCAAGCCATGTCTTCCCTGGACCGGAAACAAGCCTCCTAGGACCGGTTTCTGGCATTTCAGCCGTCTTCAGCCAGGCTTGCTTGAATCCAGTGGCAAAGTGAGCAAGGGACTCACGTCTGAGCATACCCTGCCAACTTATGGCGAACAAAGCAAAAATCAAAGTTTTTGCTTTGCGTTACCTTGCGGTAGCAACCCTTTTCATGGGTGGAGTATGGGTGTTCCCATGTATTCCCCCATGGATTTTAGTGCAATCCCATTTTTATAAAGAGTTGTAAACCCGGGAATGCGTAAAAATTCAGTGCCTCCCAGACCCATGCATAACAAGGAGAAATATCTATTTTTCACCCTTGTTACTTTCTTATTCTAAAAGGAAAATTTCTTTAAGGATTGTTTTTCTGCAGGAAGGGGCTCCTTCCTGTACAAAATCAATTCTGCCTGTAGCGCAGGCACCCTTATACCATGGTGCAAGGGTGCCTGCGTTGGTGCTAGGAAGTACATAGAGCACTAGTGCAAAGAGTAAGAAGAAAGGCACCTTATCTTTGTTAATTTGGCACATTTCTTTTGTCTTCCTTTCCGGCAACACAGCAAGTTGTTTGGCTGCGCTGCGTTGCATGAAATGTTAGTACATCTGGCTCCTGGAGTCTTGTCTGTAACAATTCACCACTAATCCTTTATGGGTTCCGGAGTAGCCTGCTACTCACCGAAAAAAGTGCTTCAATGCCTCGTCATGGGTAGTAAGCGCTATATAATACAGTATGCTACTAGTAATGGTGGGAAACTCGCATGTGTGGTCAAGGCTGGTATCATGAACCACTTGTTTGCACTGCTCCGTCGCAGAAGAGGTCTGTGCAATTCTTTTTTCCGTCTAAAGTCCATACATTAACTCAAAGAGGCAATTAATGCCCTGTCTTTCTTTCCTCGGCTGTCTCCAGCCTATGCACTAACTCAGAGATATTTAGAGTTAATGTTGGCGCTGAGGATGAGAAAAAGAAGCTCACAGAAGCCTTCCGCATGGGTACCGTGCAGAGAAAGGGATTATGATACGACCCTTTGTTGTCTGTTTTCAGCAGATATAGTTTAACCATGCCTTGCCACAGAACTGTAAAACTAATGTTTAGCTGCACTGATGAAGCGTGCATAGAGAGAAATTTGCATAAGTGCATTTCTCATCTCAGTATCAAACCTCCTCCAGCGTGTTAAAGGGAAAGTAAGCCAGGTGTGTTCATAGACTGTACTTTCCTGAAAGGGGAAATGAAAGGATTTGCATAATTGCAGATGTTGATGGTAGGCCTGGTTTTCATATCAATGGTTTCAAACTGCCATGCAAATGATATGAAAATGTAAGAAACGTAGCAGCAACATGGCCCAGACAAACAGAAGTGACCCCACAAAGTTAGTTTTGTGTTTATTGGTAAAAAGGTCTTGGAAATGCTTTGCACTGAAAATCTTTCAGCACACAGTCGTGAATTGTGCTGTGGTAACTGGACTGTAGAACAGAGCTTAGAAGCTGTATTGTGAGCCTAAATATAATATTCATGGGAAGATTTATCAAAGATTTGTGCTGCCGCAAATTGCCACCGGAACGTCACTTTTTCCAGCGTGCCCCGCTCCAAATTTATAAAGTGGCGTTAAGCCACTTTTTCTGGCTTAATACCGCTTTGTAAATATGCTACCCTTTCACGCAGATATCTGCATGAGAGGGGCATGCAATGGCTGTTTCTGTGGAGCTCCACCGCAACACCCATTGCTTTTTGACGCTGCCCCAGATTTACAAGGATGGGGCAATGCCAAAAACTAACGTCAAAACAGGCATTAGAATGGTGCAACCAGGAGAAATATTTTTATTTCTCCTCGTTATTGCTCTTTCTATGTCTAGAAAAAGCAAATCCCCTTTAAAGATTGTTTATGTGCAGGAAGGTACCCCTTCCTGCACAGAAACAATCATCCGTGCAACACAGACATCCTTACACCATGGTGCAAGGGTTCCTGCATTGCCTTTTCCTAGTAAATATGCTCTATAGTCTTGAAAGGGTATTTACTCTCAAGCACCAAACGTATTTTGTGCTGGAAGGCAGCCTTTCAGGACAAATTGCACTTTGCAGTGCTTCTTGCTGTTTTGCATCAAGGGGGGGCGTAAGGGGGATGGCACTTAGGCATTCGACTGCAAGTACCCATGTTTTTTGACGCAAACTCCAGTCTACTAAAATTGTCAGACTCGCTTTGCATCATAAAATAACACCTCCTTGAAATAGGTGCAAAGCTTGAGAAAAACGTTTATTTCTCCAAACAGTTGGCACATTGCATGCGTCCTGCACATGGTACATCACACTTCCAGTGTGTGACATTTTTGGATTTTGTGTTAGAATCAGTGCTTCATTTGAGCCGGTGGTTTTTGGTGCTAGCACCGGCACTTAATTGTCAACACCTGCACTCATGACAATCTGCCTCATGGTGGAGTGGTCTGTCTAATTTAGAGATGAGCAGAACAACAATTGTTGATTAATCCAATCTACTTTAAAAATAACTAATGCCTGCCACCCACGCCATTCTTATCGCGTTGAGAGAATGAAATAGTCTGAATTGTCCCACTTGTTAGAATGTGATGGTGAGTAATTGTGATGGTACTGTCATTGGCGGGGCTGGCAGGGGCAATAGGTGGTGCAAACTGCAGGGACCTCCTGACCTGGGTCCTGGCACTTTTTTTTTTTCTACAAATCAAGCACTGATTGGAATGGAATATTTTAAGTACAAAATCTATGCTATCATATGTGTGTGTGAGGCGCCCAGTTTGTACCCCATTTCCAGTGGCGGCTCGCTGAGGGAGTGCTGTGGTGCGGGGCAGGGGAGGGGAGGGGCAGGGTGGGGGGGTAGTAGAGTCCGACATACGACGGACCGGAGTAAGGTAAGTAATGAAATAAATAAAGCAATTTACCTTGCGCGCGCTGCATCGCCGAGTTGGTAAATTGTTTTATTTATTTCATTACTTACCTTACTTCTCTCCGTCATATGCCAGACTCTACTACCCACCACCCAGCACCTGTAGCTCGAACCTGCAACTCTGGATTTTTGTGAACGTGAAAGTGGCACTGCCAGCATTCTCCTACCTGTTCCGCACTGGGCACTGAAGAGCAGCGCAAGTCAGACCCCGCCTGCAATTAAAACTTAAACCCTTGTTAAGTGTAGTCCAGGAAATTGTGGCCCATGTGGAATCACTAGTCTGTGCAGGATTTGTAATCAGATGTTTGTTTTGCTAACATTTCTGCCCTCAAACTTGCCAAAACTAAAGGGTAACAAGCATTGGCATAGCCAATAGGTCTCGCCTTTGGGACCTTATAAGTGTTTAGCCATGCAACAGTTCCATAACTAAATACTTATAAGGTCCCAAAAGCGAGACCTATTGGCTATGCCATTCGGCCATGCGGCCGCGAAAGTGAAAGTAATCGCGGTAAAGCGTGGCACGCGCGCCCACGCACATGCACTGTAGCTCTAGGCTGGCCTGGTAGCACTTTTTGGAGCCCTCTCAATAAGTCCCGCCAGACCAGCGCATGCACTGGGTCAGGCGAGACCTAAAAATGGCCCAGTAAACTCAAAGACATTTGAAAGCATCGAAACCCTCATGTTATTCCTCATTTAGTTCTTTCACGCAAATCCTTATGCGAGAGTGCACCTTTGCACATCTAGCTTGTATTCCAAGGAAATACTGCTCAAAATACAGTCTTGGCTAAAGCAATTAGATTACAAGCTTTTTGCTGAAATGATTTTTTTACATTGATAGCCCTCAAAATATTTAGAGTCTCGGGTATCTAATGTAAGCCCAGGAAAATTGGATCAAGTCAGATTTTTTGTGATTTAGGTCAATTATCTGCACATTTATCTTAAGTGAAGACACTGTAAATCAGATCTGTATCTGAAGCACCTGGACCTAGGTTGGAGATCCCTAATGTAGACATCTTCCAGGTAGAGGAGTATGAACAGTGACATACGCCTCCATTTTGAAGGTTACTGGGCTGCAGAAGTGGCAAATGAGAAACAGTCAATACATTTATTTACCAGCCTTAACCTGTCAGTCACAAGTAGGAAAGACAATAGGCACAGTATTGAGAGGAATGTTGAAATGATATTCAGCACTACTGGCAACAAATTGTGCCTCCTGATATTGTAAAAACCCCAAAATGCTCCATAGGCTAAAATGCCGGTTCTCAAACTGACAGTCCACTCAAGGAGTGAGAGGGGATGATGAGAATGCTTCATCACCTCCCTAGCTAGCACTCCCTAGCTGGTCCTCCCTAGCTAATCCTTCAAAGCTAGTCCTCTCTAGCTAATCCTCCCTAGCTAGTCCTCCCTAGCTAGTTCTCCAAAGCTAGTTCTCTAAAGTTAGTCCACCTTAGCTAATCCTCCAAAGCTGGTCTACTCTAGCTAATCATCCCTAGCTAGTCCTCCCTAGCTATTCCTCCCTAGCTAATCCTCCCTAACTAGTCCTTCCTAACTGATCAGTATCTCCCAAGGACTTTGACAACCTATATCAACCACAGACTACTGCAGTCTCACTGGCATCAGACAGTTTGGGAAGAGCCGAGGTACATTGACCTAGACATTGCCCATTACAGATGTATTTATTGATGCAGACAAGGGTGCCTAGGACACGAACTTTCAAGGCTACAGCAGAAAATTGTAAAATGAGACCACTGCAAAACAGCTGGAGAAAAAAATCTTGAATATTGGGGCACATGGTACTCTGTTCCATCCTTTTACACGTGCCCCTTCACTAACACAACATGCTTATCATCTAGGGAGCCAGTCCTTCATCCATATTTCTGACCTTTATCTCCTTCTTGTATGACGGTTCACTCAATATCCTCTGTCCTGTAGGGGCAGGCGCAACAAGTAGCTGCAGTCGCTCTATGGGCCTTATTTACAAGATGTTGGCGTAGGGCAGCTCTGCAGGCCTTCTTGCTGTGCTGAACTACGGCAAAAGAAAAGGGCAGGAATGCGCCGAATCTATCAGATACGGCTCATTCTTGTCCTTTTCCCCTGCGCCGGCACACAATGGGCTGCCGTGCGCCAACGCAGGCACCTTTGTGCCATGGTGCAGGGGGGCCTGTATTGCAGGGATGATAGTATCTGGGCAGGAAGGTTTTCCTTCCTGCACAAAAACAGGCTTTTTTCTCTATGTCTGCTGCAGAATGCAGCACACATAGAAAAAGGAAAAACAAGAAGAAATAAAGGTCTTTTTTTCCTCGTTGCGCCTCTCTTACGCCTCCCAAGGGAAGGCATACGTTTTTGGCGCTGCTTCAGAGTTACGATGCCTCTTAAATCTGGGGAAATGTAAAAAAGGCATCGGTGTTGCTGGGAAAGCCTACAGCAACACCCACTGCACGCCCCTCTCATGCAGCAAACTGCGTTATGGGATAGATATTTACGAGGCAGCATTAAGCCACGCAAAGTGGATTATTGCTGCCTGGTAAATATGAAGCAGGCCCCTCCGCCACCGGAGCGTCGCAAAAAGTGACGCTCCTGTGGCACAGCCTCATTGTAAATGAGGCCATATGTCTGCAAACCTGTCCTATAAATGTGGAAGAAGGACAATGGAAGATGTAGGTACTCATAGATCTCATGCAGACCTTTACTATGGGATGAAGTGTTGCTTGTGGAGTGGGGAAATGAGATTCTACACATTAATCCCAGCCCGAGCTGGCAAACCATGACAAAACGTATAAAATCTGCCTGAGAACTACTAACCCCCGCGCATGCCCATAGGTCTTCTATTTCTCTTGATTAAAAAGGCTTGTTTCCAGCAAAACTCACTGATGATCCCTACCAATGGCAGGATGCTTAAAAACAAACCGTCTGAGGCTGAAGGTGGTATCAACATGCAATTCTATATACTAAATAGTTGACACTATGACATGCCAAAGCACGTTCAAGGTTCACATAGCTGACTTAATTGTTCAGGAGGTGTTGCATACCATCAACCGGCTTGTTGTGAGCATAAACACTACATGCGTTTCATAACGTTTTTACTAGATTGTTTTGTAAACCATCATTGAACCAGAGAGAATTAAAGTTCATTATATGCAACTTACAGCATGATGCGTTCAGCTCAGTTCATCCCTCATTGTACAGATGCAACATGTCAATGAAGGTGATGGGTGGGCATCGGTGCTCCATTAATTTCATTTTCTTGCTCCACTTAATTCAAAAACATATCAGCTAACATATGGTCTGTCCATAGTATTTTCAATCAATGACCTTGTCAGAACTCCACATTCAGGCTAACTTTACCTTTGTTCAGCACGGTTATTGCTAGATAAAAGTTGCACTAGGTTGGTGATTTACACAGCTATTTATGCCATGTTACGATGGCCTCATAATTCATTACAAATCCTCCCTCAATAGAAGAATGACAGAGGACTTGATCTCTTTATGAGGATGGAAAGTCTAGTACTTATTGCTAGAGGCTGCCCTCAAAAGCACACCAAAATATGGGGGGGGGGGGGGGCTGGACAAGATATGTGGGTATCATTATAAACTTGGTAGATTCATCAAATGCAATATTAGTTGATGAAATACGAGGGATACAAAGATTGCATACTAAAATCTCTGGAGCTGTCTGATTCTAGGTAATGAAATGCTAAATTTGGGGATGGTATGAAGTATTGATGAGATATAGACAGGCAGATGAGAGGTGGAAGAGCAGTGGGTTTTATTTTCACCTTTTGCATTACTATTAATCTGTAACAATGGTGCTTAGTTTTCAAAACCAATAAAATGTGAGCTGGCTTGCCCTTTTCTGTCACCTTATCTTTTCACCAGCTATTCTCATTCGACCAAGACTCAGACAAAAATACACTGTTACAGTCCTCAAAGGATGAGTGGCTCATTACACTCCCAAAATGAGTACCCCCCAGTCTGCTAACCAAGGACTAGCTTCAAACCACTAGGGTTTATCCACAGAAATATCTTGTATTAAGTCCTGTGCCTTTGGGACACTACAGAAGATAATTAACACCTTGAGCTTACTCTGCTGAGCTATCATGGCTTGTGCCCCTTGAGCCGTAAACAAATGAAGCATTTTGACAAATTCTTTCTGACTTTTTACTGCCGATTCTGACATATCTGAAAAAATAAGACAGAATGGCACTTCTGCCGAGGAAAACTGTCTTTGCCTGATTGCCCTTGACAAAATCTGCTCCTTGATCCTACAGTCTCCAAAGTTGACCAGAATCGTCCGGGGGAACTTAGCATTAGGAGGGAGATGTGCAGGGACCCGATGGGCTCTCATTATTTTCAGATCCCCATTAAATTCTGGAAGGACATTTTTCTTTATGAAGGAGTCAATCCATTGTAGCATCTGCTGGCCCTCTAAGCCCTCGGGAATGCCCAGGATTCGAAGATTTGAACGTCTGGAATGGTTCTCCAACTCCTCCAGCTTCATTTCTAGTGAGGCTCTCTGGGACTGGAAGGTAGTCAATTTACGATTCAGAGATGACATTTGATCCTCCGATTAGGAGATCCTGGTTATGGCCTCCAAGAGCCGTGCCGGAATCTGAGCCATGGATTCCTCAATCTTCATCAAGCGGGCATTAATTGCAGCGATCTCAGTAGATTGAGAAGTTTTTAGATCCCGAATTTCTTTCAGAATCAAATTAAGGAGGCTCTTAGCGTCCCATTGCATAGAGAAGGAACCGCCACCTTGAGGGGGATCAATCTGAATAACGTTTGAACTATCCTCCGGCTGGGAACCCTCTGGATCAGTCAGATCAGGGACCACAGGGAGGTCGACATAGACACTTCTGCGACCACCGGCATTGAAAGAATGGGCGCTCCCCCAACTGATGGATTTAAGAGACCTGAAGATGGAATAGAGGGAAGGGGCAAATGACTGCCAGACTTGGAGATTAAAGATTCTGGGCCGATGTCCAATAAATTATCTGCTACTGAAAGGTCGTCACCTTCCGTCTCCTGCACTGCTTCTACTTCAATCAAAGGCCCAACCTGTTTGGCTTTGAACAAATAGGGTACTTCCTAGCCTCTAAAGATTCACTTGCTGCCTTTCCGGGAGTCAAAGTCTCTTTAGTCGAAGCGGCAGGAATTGGTTAATCCACCCTTGAAGAAACCATCTCACTGGGGCTAATGGGAGAATCCAAGTCCACCATATCAGCCTCAAGCTGATCGTGTTTGGCCGGATCAGCACTTGCCATCTCCGCAAGCTCGGATGAGAGAGGAAGATCTTGTAGAAATGCCGCTGTGTGGTTCAACCGCGCTGCGGCCTGGGCTGCACGCTTTTTATCCTTTTGACCTGGAGTCGGCGATTCAGCAAGAATGGTTCCCTTTGCACCTTTGACAGGCTTTCGCATAATTTCTTCCTTACAACACCTCTTAGCCAATAGCTGGTAAAATATGCTGCCCAGAACACTGCCACAGAAAAGGGCAAAGAAGGTTAATGATGGTATAAGGCAGTTTAACTGTAGCTTTTGTAGTTCAGGAAGGGGAAGTGAGGGTAGGGGGAGGGCTTCATTCAGCTGCACTAGGCACCAAGTCAGTGTGCCTGTAGTAGGGTGGGTGGGTGGGACTCTGAGCAGGGGCGGCCATCTGATCGGGTGACAATGGGTCAAGGGTTGGGACACGGGGGTGTGAGCATGGGGGAAAAATGAATCCATATCGTGAGTTCATACTCATTTGTTTATTGCTATGCGAAAGTAAAAAAGGAGTGCCTGTTATTTCTGCTGGAATCGGGTTGGAGGCTTCTCTCAGAGTTAGTTAAAGGAATATCTTCAGAATATGGGGTCATTCAGAAAACTGTCCTGTTTATGTAATGGGAAATAAGGAAATAGTGAAAGTCGTTTCATTTAATGCGAACGGTCTTAATAATAAAAGGAAAATGCGGGCCATTGAGGCTTGGATTAAAACAGAGAATCCCTCGGTCATCATAATACAAGAGACCCATATTCCAGCGGGGAAAATCTTAGATTTTGCAATGTTCAGAGCTTGGGCAGCCTATAGGGGTATTTCTTCATCCTCTGCAGCACATAGGGGGACGGGGATCTTTTTTAATCACCAATTTCAGGCTGAGGTGGTTAATTCTGCAAGCGACCAAAGTGGTAGATGGTGTTGGGTTACTTGTAAGGTAGACAATCAGCCCTTGACGTTTGCGAGTATGTATGCTCCAGTTGAGGACAATCCTCTCCCATATGAGGAATTCTTTCAATCAATCAATCAATCAATCACATTATTTGTAAAGCGCACTACATACCCGGTAGGGTTTCAAGGCGCTGGGGGGGGGGGGGGTGCTGTTACTGGTCGAAGAGCCAGGTCTTGAGTTGTCTCCTGAAAGTCAGCAGGTCTTCGGTTTGTCGCAGGTCGAGGGGGAGGGTGTTCCAGGTCTTGGCGGCGCGATGGGAGAAGGACCTGCCTCCGGAAGTGGTTCTCCGGATGCATGGGACCGTGGCCAGGGCGTGGTCACGGAGCGGAGATTCCTGTTGGGTACGTAGAAGGAGAGTCGACTGTTGAGATAGGCTGGGCCAGTTTTGTGGAGTGCCTTGTGTGCGTGGATCAGGAGCTTGAAGGAGATTCTTTTGTCGACTGGGAGCCAGTGCAGGTTCCTCAGGTGGGGGGTGATGTGGTCGCGGCGCGGGACGTCGGGATCAGGCGTGCGGAGGCATTCTGGACTCTCTGCAGTTTGCTGTTGAGCTTAGACGGGGCTCAGACATAGAGGGTGTTTCCGTAGTCGAGTCTGCTGCTGACTTGGGCCTGGGTGACTGTTTTTCTTGTGTTAGTCGGACTCCATCTGTAGATCTTGCGGAGCATGTGGAGGGTGTTGAAACAGGTGGAGGAGACTGCGTTGACTTGTTTGTTCATGGAGAGTTTTGAGTCGAGGATGACACCCAGGTTGCGTGCGTGGTCGGTGGGGGCCGGGGGGGACCCCAGTGATGTGGGCCGCCAGGAGTCATCCCATGCGCAGGGGTTGGATCCGAGGATGAGGATTTCCGTCTTGTCTGTGTTCAGTTTGAGGCGGCTGTCCTCCATCCAGTCGGCGATGGCCTTTATTCCCTGGTGGAGGTTGGATTTGGCGGTGAGGGCGTCCTTTGTAAGGGAGAGGATCAGCTGAGTGTCAGCGTAGGAGATTATGTTGATGTTAGGTAGTGCTGTCGGGCGATGCGTGCTAGAGGTGCCATGTAGACGTTGAACAGTGTCGGGCTGAGGGAGGATCCTTGAGGGACGCCATAGATGATCTCGGAGGCCTCGGATCGAAACGGGGGGAGGCGGACCCTCTGAGTTCTGCCGGACAGGAAGGAGGTGGTCCAGTCCAGGGCTTTGTTACAGATCCCAGCGTCGTGGAGGCATGTGCGTAGTGTGCGGTGGCAGACGTTGTCGAAGGTGGCGGAGAGGTCCAGGAGGATGAGGGCCACCGTCTCGCCGTTGTCCAGCAGGATCCTGATCTTGTCTGTGTTTGCGATGAGGGCGGTCTCGGTGCTGTGGTTGCTGCGGAATCCTGATTGGGACGGGTCTAGGATGTTGTTGTCTTCGAGGTGCCGGGTGAGCTGGGTGTTAACTATCTTCTCGATGACCTTTGCTGGGAACGGAAGCAACGAGATGGGCCGGAAGTTCTTGAGGTCACTCGGGTCCGCCTTGGGTTTCTTCAGTAGGGCGTTGATCTCTGCGTGCTTCCAACTCTCAGGGAAGGTGGCGGTCTCGAAGGAGAGGTTGATGATTTTGTTCAGGTGGGGAGCGATGGACTTGCGGGCTTTGTTGAAGATGTGGTGCGGGAGAGGGTCGAATGGGGATCCGGAGTGGATTGTTCCCATGGTCTTGATTGTGTCCTCGATGCTCACGTTGGCCCAGGTTGTCAGGGTGTCGTGGGCGGTGGGGCGCGGTGGGTTCGGTGTGGTGTGGTCGGCAGGGGTCGTCCGGGGTCTGAAGCTGTTGTGGATGTCGGTGATTTTCCGGTGAAAGAAGGTGGCGAGGGAGTCGCACAGGGCTTGCGATGGTGGGATGTCGTTGGAGTTGGGGTTGGAGAGTTCCTTCAAGATGGTGAAGAGCTCCTTGCTGTTGTGTGCGTTTTTGTCAAGGTGGTCTGTGAAGGAGGTTCTTTTGGCGGTCCTGATGAGGTGGTGGTGGTTGCGGATGGCGTCTTCGTAGGCAGTGCGGCTGTCTGGCGTTTGGTCGTTGTGCCATATATTTTCCAGTTTCCAGCAGGTGCGTTTGGAGTTGAGGAGTTCCGGGGTGAACCAGCTGACTCTTCTGCTGGTGTCTGTGTTGGTGGGATTTTTCAGTGGAGCGACGGTGTTGGCGCAGTCATTCATCCAGCGTTCGAGGGCGAGTGCACCTTCATCCGGGTTGGTTTGGGTCGTCGGGGGGTTGAGTGCGAGGTTTGTCTGTCCAAGTTCCGGGAGAGTTGATTGTGGGAGGCAATTTTAATTTGCTAATGAATCCAAAGATCGATTCCTCATCTAAGTAAAAAAAACAGTTAAAATGAAAAACTTTTAAAATAGTACATAGTTACACTTCAGTGCTTGATATTATCGACCCTTGGGGAACTGCATTTCCTACGAAAATTGCTTACACTTGCTTTTCAGGGAGATTCCACACTTTTTCACGTATTTATTTCTTTCTTATTTCCAGGAAATTGGTCGTTCTACAGCAGAAAATTCTTCAAAATGGATTTTCAGACCATGCACTGGTGGTTTTAGAGTTAGCATTGGGTAATGGCAGTACATTCTCTAAAAGATGGTCGTTAAACCAACAATATTTGCTAGAAGAAAACTGGTTGTCTTCTAGTAAAACACACATATTTTGAGAGTTTTTTGAGCGAAACCTCGGCTCCGCTCCATCCCACGTGGTATGGGATTCATTCAAAGCCTTTTTTTGAGGCCTAGCTATAGGTAAAGAGGCAGAGAACTCAAGGGAAAGGAAGGAAGAAAAACAGTCACTAGAGCAAAAAGTGCAAGAATCCTTTGATAGATTTCTTTCTAATCCCTCGGCCTTAAATAAATGTCTGTGGACTCAGGCTAAGCAGAACCTGACTGAAGTATATAACGCTAAGAGTGATACCCTTTTCCAACAGGATAGGCAAAAGATCTATGAAGAAAGCAATTACACCGGGAGATTTTTGGCCTGGCAGGCTAGGGAACGGGCCGCAAGAAATCAATATTGGCATTGAAATGCCCCATCTCCAGTTCTTGTACTGAGAATTCGGGAGAAATAGGGGAGATAATGGTCCAACATTATAGGAATATCTACGGTCAGCAATTACTAATTGATATGTCGTCGTTGGAAGATTTTTTGCAGGAATATGAATTACCTTGACTATCTGAGGAGGATAAAGGGCATATGATGAGCCCGTTTACAAAAGAGGAGTTAGGGGAGGTCATTAAAAATCTTCCAAATGGGAGGAGCCTAGCGCTTGACCAAGATGGCCGCGTGAGCCTTGAGCTCCCGCTACCCTCGCGCCCTCCTGCAATTATCCTGTCCTAAATCCTGATTTTCATGCACGGCATCCTGCAGATGAGTCACAGCTGGGGCGACTGACGTTATCCGGGCCAAGATCGCCCACCGGGAACCGAAGTTGTGCGTGGCGGAAGATTGCGGCCTACCCCCGACGGATGCCAGGGGCTTGCGGTGGCAGGATGCCCGGCCACTAATTGAACAACAACGGCCTTGGGAGGAGTGAACTGACGGACGGACGCCGCTGCACTTTCACTTTCGCTTTCTCGCCCTTTGTTTGCTCAGGGTGGGGAGTGATCCGTGCAGGCCCTCTATTGTCTGGAAGACCTCCACACGGTCCTGACTAGCTGCTGAAGTCCTAGTTGACCCTGTTTCCTTTAGCGGAGTGAGGGACGTCCTTTTGCGACTGACCGTCCTGCTCTTCGAGATGTCGACCAAATCAGAGGCGGACAGGTCGAAGTCTAAGACTACCAGGCGAGGCGGCTATACCCAATCCAACAATATGGATCGTTATGCCCAACAGAAGGGGTCGCCTGGTGGATCGGGACAGTCGCTGGAAGCCCAGAAGGCCGATTCATCCCCGGCCTCGGAGTTATCATTGCAGGACATCAAGGGGGCGATAGATGGGATGCAATCTTCGATTGGCCGGCAGTTCGAGACCCTGGCGCACAAGGTGGACATGATCTTGGTTGATGTCAACTTGATCCGCGCGGACCTGGGCAAAACCAACGAGCGGGTCAAGTCCCTGGACCTCCAGACTACTGGCCTCACGGACGACGTCTCGGAGCTTCAGGCCGAGGTTCGCAAGTTACGAAACGCGAATGACCTCTCTGCCCGCCGGCTCGAAGACTTTGAAGGTCGGGCCCGGCGCAACAATGTGCGCATTATTGGGGTCCCGGAAACTTCAGAGGAGCTCTCCGTGGATTTACTTGTCGAGGACTTGGTGGTGAATCATCTTGCGCCTAAGGGCCTCGGCAGGTTTTTTGCGGTGGAGCGGGCTCACCGAGTGCCTGGCGGACGGCCTAAGGTGGGAGCTCCCCCGCGGCCGATTGTCGCCCGGATCTTCCATTTTCGAGATCGGGACGCTATCCTGCAAGCATCGAGGGTGACAGGCCCGGTGCCTTTTCAGAATGCCTCCGTGAGCTTTTACCCTGACTTCACCCAGTTGGTGCAGAAACAGAGGCAAAGTTTCCTGGGGGTGAAGCGGCGGCTTAGGGATATGGACCTGAAGTATGCCATGCTTTTCCCCGCCAGGCTGCGTGTGGTATATGAGGATCGGACTTTCTTCTTCGAATCACCGGACATGGCAGGGGACTGGTTGGATGCACTCCCTCGGCGACAGCCCGGCCGGGACAGCGTGGATGGGGCGGAAGGCGACCGGGATGGACAGAAGTGATACCTCCGGTGTCGGCCTGTTTTGATTCAGCCCCGGACAGTGACTCGCACCTTACTGCAGTAATGGGAGGGCGGCGGGGGGAAGATAGGGGCTCTTTCCTCCCTTGGGGTACTTTTTGTAGATTTGTTTTTGATAGGGCGACAGGCACACTGCAAGTTGGGGGGGCTTTGTAAGCTGACGCAGGGGTGCAGGGTGGGGGGGGGACTCAGGATGTTGGGGTTGTTGTTTGGGGTTGTTGTTTTTTTCTTGCAAGGCGTAGCACTGACTGTCAGAATTGTCCGACTGTGGTTCTCCGGGGGGGGGGGGGGGAGGTCTCTTTGTGTTCAGGGATGGGGGATAGGGGCTTAAACATAATTAGCTGGAATGTAAATGGCTTAGGGGATCGTATTAAACGGGCGATAGTCCTGCAATTTTTGAAACGGACCTCGCCAGATGTGGTCCTCCTGCAGGAGACCCACCTTATAGGTAATATGTGTTATGCACTTAACAGAAAGGGCTACAAATTCATTGCCCACTCGGGGTTTTCCTCCGGATCCAGGGGTGCGGGCATACTTGTCAGAGCTTCCCTACCATTTGAGGTTGACTCCACTATTGCTGATGATAGGGGGCGCTTTGTGGCCGTGGCGGGGAGATGGGAGGGCAGAACGTTGGTATTGGTTTCTGTCTATGTCCCTCCTGCCCTGCAGGCCTCCACGTTTGCTGATCTGGGCAAGGCCTTGTTGGGACTCCCCGAAGGGATGCTAGTGGTGGGAGGAGACTTCAATGCGGTTGGTTCTGGAATGCTCGATAGGTACCCGCCCAGAGACATCGGGGGTGCTCAGAAGTGGCTTCCCGACTTTATTGATACTTTTGGTCTGGTAGATTGTTGGAGGCTGCGGCACCCCACTCAGAGACAATATACTTTCCATTCCGGGGCCCACGGGAGTCTCTCTCGGATTGATTATTTGCTCACTCTGGCGGCACACGCCTCTTTGGTATCTGAGGCTAGGCACATGGCACGGGGCATATCTGATCATTCACCGGTGTGGGCCCGTCTGGACATTGGCCGGGTGGTGGGGGGCAGGGTGGCTCCCGTTAACCCCTGGTACTTTCGTGACCCCCAGCTGCGCAGCGCGTTGCTGAAGACAGTTGACCACTATTTTCGAGATAATCAGGGCTCAGTTGAATCCGCGGTGTCCTTGTGGGAAGCTTCTAAGACTGTACTGAGAGGGGAGGCTTTGTCCTTGGTAGTGGCCGCCAAGCGGCGGAGGGACGCCGAGGTGATACAAGTAGAGGACGAGATAGCGGCTTTAGAGGTGGCCTTGGAGGGGGATGTTGCGGCGTCCACACTTCATAATTTGAGCCTGAAGCAATTGGAATATAGGGATCTGGTGACAAACGCCGCCAAGACCCTCAACAGGGAGCAGCAGGGTCGATTGTATGATGTTGGTGATAAGGCCGGGAAATTGCTGGCATGGCTGGATAAAAAGGAGCGTGTTAATCGTGTGGTGCCGGAGTTGTTGACGGATGGGGGAGAGGTTGTCACTGATCCCGACGGTATAGTTCGGTGTTTCTCGGACTATTTTCGTACGGTATACACCTCGGTCTCGGATAGGCCGACTGAGGACTCGTGTGATCTTCTGCGTGACATCGCTCTGCCCTGCCTTTCTGCCATTGATAGGGAGGACCTCGATGGTGATATCACTGTAGACGAAGTGGCGGGTGCTATCCGTGCGTTGCGCTCCGGTAAGGCTTCGGGCCCAAATGGTCTGCCGATAGAGCTGTACAAGCTTTGTCTGGATAAGTGGGCTCCTCACCTGCGCGCCATGTTCGTGGAGGCGCGGGGGCATGGGTTTCTTCCGCTCGATCAACGGCTGGCGACGATTGTGGTAATACATAAAGACGGAAAGCCCCGGGATAAGTGTGGCTCCTATCGGCCGATCTCACTTCTCAACGCCGAGCCGAAAATCCTTGCCAAGATTCTCGCTAACCGCCTGGTCCGGGTGCTTGGCGACTTGATCCACCCGGATCAGTCGGGCTTTATCCCGCACCGTAACACTGCACTAAATCTTAGACGCCTCCATGGAGTGATTGCTAGGACGGGCACGATGCGAGAGCTGGCTATTGTGGCGTCCCTCGATGCCACGATGGCCTTTGACACGGTGGAGTGGGCATACCTGTGGGCTGTGCTAGCCAAGTTCGGCTTCGGGCCTGGATTTGTGGGATGGGTGAGGCTGCTCTATGAGGGGCCTCTTGCAAGCGTCGTGGTGAACAGGCGGGCGTCGGCACCGTTCGAGCTCGGGAGAGGCACCCGGCAGGGTTGTCCCCTGTCGCCGTTGCTGTTCGCCCTTGCTCTTGAGCCGTTGGCGGCGTGGATACGGTGGCACCCGGATATACGTGGGATTCGTTGGTCACCTGACCACGAAGACCGTATTTCACTCTACACCGACGATATTCTGCTATACCTTGCCTCGCCCAAGAAATCTCTGATAGTGGTTTGTGACGTCTTGACATCTTTCGGTAGAAACTCGGGCCTAGTCATCAATTGGGGGAAGTCATACTTGTATGTCCTGTGTGGGGATGTCCCACCTGTCCCGCGCAACTGCTCGATCCAGATAGCCCAGCAGGGCTTTTTGTATTTGGGGATCTATATTTCCACCGACCCCATTTTACGATACGAGAAGAACTTGCTCCCTCCCTTGGCGCGTCTGCGGCGGGATGTGGCAGGCTGGCGGCGATTGCCGCTTTCCCTCCTTGGCCGTGCCGCGCTGTTCAAAATGATGTCCCTTCCCCGTTTCCTCTATGCTCTGCAGAATACCCTTGACTTGGTCCCGGCCAGCTATTTCCCTGAGGTCGAAAGCCACCAGCGCGCGCTCTTGTGGGACGGGCGTCCGCGTATAGCGATCGCTAAGTTACCGCTTCCGTGGTACGACGGTGGTATCGCGCTTCCAGACATTCGACGTTATTACTGGGCCACACAGTTGAGCGCGATTAACCATGGTGTATATGGTCCGGCGCTGAGCCCCGGCTTCGCCATGGACCGATGGTTGCTCCGTGGGGGTAATTACCACAGAGCGTTATACTCGAAGTCGTCGGACTTCACCCTTACAGGGCCCACCAGAGTGGCCGTTCATGTATGGAAGGTGGCGACGGACTCGCTGGGCTGGAAGGGTAAGCTTACCCATGCCACCCCTCTGTTTGACTCCGATATTCTAGGGAAGCTTTGGCATACAAAAGGGTTCGAGAAATGGGACCTGATTGGCATATCCAGGGTTGGAGACCTTTTGGTTAAGGGTAGGATAAAGTCATTCGAGGAGTTGCAGAAGGAATACGAACTGGGGAGCACGGAGTTCTTCCGATATGCTCAAGTGCGCCACGTCTTGCGGTCAGTCCTTGTAGAAGGGGAGAAGGTGCCCGAGTCCTCTCCGTTGGAGGACCGGATCCTGGATGGCCATATGCCAGAGAGCACGATTTCGCTCATTTATAAGAAACTTATTAATGTTCGGGCGGATCTTCTTCTAGGGTTGCGCGATCAATGGACCAGAGATGGCCTTGAACTAGATGATGAGGATTGGCAGTATGCAGTTTCTTCTCCCAAAGAGGTCGCTATCCCCGCGCGCCTGCGGCTGGTGCAGCTTAAAATACTCCATAGGGTCTATGTGACGGGGCCCAGGTTGGTCCACATGGGTTTCTCTGAGGAGGGCTTATGTAAGAGAGGCTGTGGTATGGTGAGTACCTTCCTACATATTATTTGGGAATGCGGTGCGATTATGGAGTTTTGGAGGCGAGTCCACGAGGTGATGGGGGAGGTGACGGGAATTGCCATGCAGCCTGAGGCGCGGTGTTGTCTCCTGAATGTCTGGAGTCCTACTGACCACAACGCGGCACAGACTCAGTGGGTGACCCTAGGGAACATGGTAGCCAAGCGCGATATTGCTCGGCTGTGGGGCTCTAATAGGCCTCCTACCTTGACAGCGTGGATGGAAAACATGGACTGGAGCATGTTTAGGGAGAAGACAGCATATTGTGCTCGAGGGCGCCCTCGGAAATGGCACTCTGTATGGGGGCCATGGAACCAGTACAGAGGGGACATATGCCTGCCCCCAGACCCGGACCCGCCTGAGGAGCAGCTTTCCCCTTAGCTTTCTTTCCGGCTTTGAAGTTCTTGCTGATATGTGTTTGTTTTCTTGAGTCTCTGCCTTTCCCTCCTTTCCCTTACTATAGACCTGTGTCTGTTGGACGGAATGGGGCTCGTCCCCCCTGATGGGAACCTCTTTTGGTGCTTACGGTACTTAACGCCTTGTTTGTGTTTTAGGGTTGGATTTATGTTTATTCAAAACAGAACCTTTGACTCTCCTGTCAGTAAAATGTGGACGCAAGCATGTGTTGAGTCTCTAAAGCTGCCGTACCTCCGGGTTGTCGGCTGAATAGCTGTGTCACTGATTTAAAATAAAGGTTTTTAAAAAAAAAAAAAAAAAAAATCTTCCAAGTGGTAAAGCTTGCAGTCCGGATAGTGTGCCAGCTGAATTTTTTAAAACATTTGTAGGTGTAATTGGGGATCATCTATTATTAGTCATAAATTCAATTTTTGAGGGTGGGCCTATCCCTCTGTCATTTAGAGAAGGAAGTGTAGTCAGTTTTTTAAAAAAAGGTAAAAATAGTGAAGATCCTAACTCATATCGCCCCATTACGCTTCTAAACTCTGACTACAAAATAATAACTAAACTTTTAGCTAATCGTTTTAACGGAATTGCTTCACATTTAATTCATCAGGATCAAAATGGTTTTTATTGCCGGAAGGCAACTAGGCACGCACTTTTTAGTGGAGGCACTTGACTATTTCGATCCCCAGAAGATACCATCTTTAGTGCTTTTTTTAGACACCGAAAAGGCATTTGATCTGGTGATATGGGAATCTTTATTTTGTATTTTGGGTACATTTGGCATTCCCTCTAAAATTACGGGGTGGGTTGAAATGTTATACTTGAATGCTGAGGCCAACATTATTATCAATGCAGCTAAAGTCGGCCAAGTAAAAGTCAAAAGAGGAACCAGACAGGGATGTCCGTTGTTCCCAGTGCTATTCGCCTTTTTTATTGAACCTCTCGCGAAAGCCATTAGGAATAATATGGATATCTGCCCCCCGCTTCCAAATATGGATTAAATAAAATTATACACTGATGATATTATGCTTATTATAAAACCAGAGAAGGAAGTGCAGGCAGATGCCTTCCAGATTTTTTAACAGTATGAGGCATTCGGAAGGTGTAAAATTAATTTTAAAAAAAACAGAAATACTGCTTTGTGGCGGTGGGGCATCTAGAGATTTGCACCCCGATATTATCTCATGTTTAAACACAAATCGGAAGAGACATTTAGGGATTTATTTCTCACCATTGATTTCGGAATTATATGATTTCAATTTTGTCCCTTTAGTACGTAAAGTTCAAGATCTGCTTACCCGATAGCATTCTCTCCCATTATCTATTTTAGGTTGGGTGGCTCTGATTAAAATGTCAGTGCTTCCTCTTTTTAACTTTCTCTTTTCAGCAATTCCATGTGTTTTAGTCAATTCCTTTTGAAAGAAACTAGAGTCTATGGGGCAGATTTATGATAACTGGCGCATCCCTGCATATCAGCAGGGATGCGCCAGTTATTATGCGCCACAGCTGCGCCACCATGGATGCGCCGCATTTATAATGCGGCGCACCATGGGGCAAAAACGGCACAGATGCGTGACGCATCTGTGCCGTAAAAGTGGAGCATTGCTGGAGTTGCGTCGCAAGCGCGACGCAGCTCAGCAATGCTCTGGGGGGCCCTATCTGTACAATGCTGCGTCAATCCTTACGCCTGCTTCAAGCAGGCGCAGGGTTTTGACGCAGCATGGGCCTAAAAGTGACTGAGTGAAATCTTGTAGATTTCACTCAGCCACTTTTAGGAGGCGTTCCTGCGCCGGAACGCCCCCACCTGCCCTGGAACGCCTACATGTGGCGCAGGGCTTTACAACGTGACGCATCTCCCAGATGCGTCACGTTGTAAATACCCCGCACCATGGCGCAGGATTTGCGCCGCTGCTGCGTCACAAAAGTGACGCAACGGCGGCGCAAAAGTGGCGCAAGTGCAACATAAATCTGCCCCTATGTTTACATCTTTCCTCTGGGGCAAAAAGGTCCCCCGAATAGCACTGAATACTTTATATGAAGAACAGACAGAGGGGAGGGGTTAGCTCTCCCCAATTTAAAGGAATATTACTACGCGTACATTGCACAATATATGTCTAGATTTAAGCAGGATTTACAGTCGGGTTATTTTGTTAAATTTTTTATGAACTTAATTTGTAAAGAAAGCCAGATCCAATGCCCACTATCAATTTTCAGATCCCCTAAATTAGTATGTTATAAGTTTTTACATTGGTTTTATCATAAACGTCAGGCTTTCTATAGAAGATACTCTATCCTAGCAATTAATAGCTCAACTCTTATAGCGGGTCTTATTTCCTCTGTTGGAATTAAAGATCCATCTATAATTATTCAAAATTGGAGTAAGGCCGGGTTCCGGAAACTTTCGGATTTCTTGCGAAATGACAGATGGTTGAATATAGATGAAATGTCTCGTTTAATTCCCCGCAATTTTCTTCTCCTGGGGTCTTATAAGGTTGTTAGGAAGTAGTAACCTGGACTTGGTCAAAATTATCAATCAGAAGAGTCTAGTTCATGACTTATTAGAAGATACGGTTTTTAAAAAACCGGGGGAATGGAAAAAACGTCTAGCCTCAATCAAGGGGGAAGATAAGGGGCCATATGTAGGAAGCCCAATACCGGTCGGTAACGGCCGATTTTCGGTAAATATCCCGTTACCGACCGGTATTCAGGCTTTTGGTATGTAGGGGGCACATTTCAGGATTCGGTAATTTACCGAATCGGTAAAATTACCGATTCGGTAATTTTACGAATCCTGAAATGATATGTAGGGGGAGTGTGTGGTTGTTGTGGGGATTCGTTATTTACCACCAACTAAAAGTTGGTGGTAAATGACCAATAGCTGTAAAAAAGCATTTCTTTGCACTTTGAAGTGTGCGATGTGGCAGACATACATGCCCTTAGGGCATGTATGTGTGCCACATGTGCACACATGCAGGAATCAGGGGTGCAACAGGGTGTCACTGTGACACCCTGCCACCCTTGATTGTGCTCCCCCCATTACCGAATCGGTATTTACCGATTCGGTAATGGTAACTGGCTTCCCATTGATTCCTATGGGCCTCCTGGCCCATAGGAATCAATGGGAAGCCAGTTACCATTACTGAATCGGTAAATACTGATTCTAAATTACCGACCCATTCCGAATCGGTAAATATTACCGATGGATTACCTACATAGCATTTACCACTTCATAAATACCGAATCGGTAAAATTCGGTATTTATGAAGTGGTAAATGTTAGGCTACCTACATATGGCCCTTAGAGGCTAAGGCTATAATTAAATGGGAAAAATATGAGGAGTTGGAAATTACAGCAAATATTTGGACTACAATTAATAAATTGAATTTCAGTACAGTCAGAGGGGCGAATTGGCGAAGGATGTTATTCTTTAGTAAGTGGCTACTGTATAGAACTCCGAGCTTTATAGCAAAGGCCTACCCAAATCAATCAGGGCAGTGTTTTCTGTGCCATATTCAGCCTTCTGCCAATTGGACGCATATCATTTTACAATGCCCCCTGATCCAGAAATTTTGGATCGACATTTTTGATTATTTAACATCAGAAGGTATATTAACAAGTGAGCCCAATGCTCTGCTGATAATGATTGGTTATGATCCAGTCCTGAACCTACCTGATAAAATGATTAAACTCCTTTATATCGGAATGGCTGTTGTCTGATCACTTCTACTTCAAAGATGGCGATCGGATTTAATTCCATCAAAATATGAATGGGTCCGGAAAATGGCACAGGTCAAAAGAAGTGAACGTGTGTATGCCTTACGAACGGGTGGGCCGAAAAAGTTCGATAAGATCTGGGCGGAGTTTTTTAATGGTGAGGCTTAATTATATCTATTATTGTTGGTATCCTGGCGTTTATGATTTTTAGGAAAAAGGTAGCAGCACTATATTTCGTTTTGATTAGTTTTCGAGATCTAAGTAAACTATATAGGATCAGGTTACACTCTTTATATATGTTCTTACTAGGTTCATATTTTAGAAATGGCAGATCGGAGAATATGTTTAAAGTCAATGAGAACATACGGCAATGGATGATGTTTTAAGACAATAGATGTTTTATCTCGATGGTCTTAAAATGACGTTTTTTGATTGGTTAGCTGGTTGAACTTTGATTAAGTATTGTATGTTAAATCATAATTCCTGCTAATCCGATGATATTGATGAATTTTTTGATGTATGAATATTAAGATGCTAATTTATGTAATATATGGATTTCAATAAAATAATTAAAAATAATTAAAAATGTGAGCTGGCTTTAAAATGTTGAGGGACTTGAAGAGATGGAATGGATAGAGCAAGGTAGTTCCTGAATGAGATTTTCAGAACATATGACCTCACCCTAATGGATCTTTCTCACTGGAGCTAAAAACTTGTTACATTAGACCACTCCTCACAGAGAAGAATCTTGACCAATGAAATTCAGCAAACTAGAGATCAACTAAGCCAGTTCATAGGTGAACCATCTGAAAGAACAATTTTTACTAATTTCTCCAATTGTACTGAGGAAAATAACTTAATGTTGAATCAAATATATGAATTAAGACCAGATAGAGATGCAGGGTCTTCCCTTGTAGCCACATGGGCTGACTAAAACCTCCCAGTAGACAAGAACGGGTGGCTACCTTATTGCTTCTCGACTTACTGGCAGCATTGACATTATTCACCACCAAATGCAACTACACAGATTCATATCTCGTAAAATGCCAAAATGCCATAAAATCGATTGCCTCATACCTCAAAGACAACCAGGGCTTGGGTTTTCCTACCATGTTTCATATCCACCCATCGCTCCCAACATTGTGGCTTCCCTCAGGGCCGAATCTTCTCTCCTCTCCGGTTCAACATCTACCTAACATTCAGGTCATTCAACATTACATGTTTCATCCATGCAGATAATATGCAAATCATTCTAAAAGTAGATAGAAAGAAGACTTCAGCATGTCAAGAAGTTGTGCCACTGTTGCATGACGATGATTAATCACCATACCAAGAAGACAGACACATGCCCTTCACACAAACTGGGGAGCTCCACCGAACATAACTTTGCAATTACCTCAGCATACAGATATAATATAACTACATCATCCTAATCATAAGATATGCCTATTCAATAATTACTAGAAAATACCCATTGCATTACCGACCACTTCACAGGCATAATAAACAATATATATCCTACATCCTACTTCTATCCACAAGATGGGGGATATTAACTATGGGGCATATGCATCAACATTGGCATTTGCGATTCCTTATTAGCGAAAAATAAGGAATCGCTAATAAGGAATAGCAAAAGGCTATGCATGTAGGAATCGCTATTCAAATAGCGATTCCTTAACTTTCCTTAATTGCTACTAGCAAATTGCGAGTAGCAATTAAGGAATGCCATCCCAATCATTCCTATGGGCCTCCAGGCCCATAGGAATGAATAGGAGATTGCATGAGCAAATAGCGAGTACCAGTAGGTTCTCGCAAATTGCTCATGCAATTTCAAGGGTGCAAGGGTGTCAAAATGACACCCTATTGCACCCCTGAAATTGATATGTGCACATATGTTGCACACACACATGCTCTAAGGGCATGTGTGTGCGCAACATGAAACTTTGAAAAATGCACAAAAGTGCATTTTTCAAACTTTTAGCAAATTACCATGCAGTTTATCTTCATGGTAATTTGCTCCCCCTATTAGCGAATTCGCTAATTTTTGTACTTTCATGCATTGCATTTAAGGAATCCCAAATAGAGATTCCTTAAATTAAGGAATCTCAATTTGGGATTCCTTAAATGCTATCGCTATTTAAGGAATCGCTATTTAAGGATTCCTTAAATAGCGATTTTTCCTTTTGGGTTGATGCATTGGGATTGGGTATTTTTAACTCAATACCGGGAGCTATTAGCGAATCGGTATTTTACCGACTGGATTTTGGCTTGATGCATGAGGCTGTATGTTCTTTATGACCGTTCTGTCCTCTCAGTACCTATTCGATATACTTTATGTCACTATATGATATCAAAGCAATTATAGATAGATATTCAATACCCGATCTCTCAGAGTCAACAAAGACTGGCATAAAATATATGTGATGGCCATGTGGAACCATGCTGGCAACTGGATGGCACCGATACAGATGATACCAGCATGCTTAACTTACCACTCAATACTAACCACAAAGGCCTGTAAAGATCAAAGAGAACTGTCAAAAATTGCTGGTAACCGAAGGACTCTTAACATAGTCCACCCTGCAGGCTCCAAATAGCCACACACTCAGTGCACTGACATCCTGTTATCACAAAAAGGATAGTGATAACTCAGTACACCTTGACAAATCTCTCCACCTAATATTTCATAAGGGCAGTCACGTAAAGAAAGACTGCAACACAGTCCAAATGGGCAATTCTCCGACACCCCCAGCTCATCGCTAGCTAAACCTATTACCTCTCCCACATTCATACATCAACAGAGTGGAAGACCTCCTGAAACACCCGTAATAGAAAAATTACCAACTACCAACTCAATAAGAGCACCTGCTGAGTTAATCAGAGCTGAACAAACTATAAAATTCAAGTCACTTTCTCATAGTTTCTCATCCATCATATCGCTAAGCGCTGTGTCCCACAGCACAATAACACACCTGCTGGACATCAGAAATAATATGGAAACACTACTTATGTAAGCTGAAACAGAGATAAAAATCTTCCAACCACAAATCAACATGGTGTAGTGTGCTCCCTGTGTGGATAGGTGCTGCAGCACCCAACATGGGGGCAGTAAGTGATGGGGAAATACTGGCACCCTCCCAGGAGCAAATGAATTAAACTCACCAGACATAGCAGGTTTGCTCAGAAACAGAGTGAAATTTATTTATTGGTACCAAAAGCATGCATCATTGCTAATTAGCAAGGAAGAAGTCAGATCTGCCACCTTAGGGGCTCTCAGACTGCTTCTACTTGTTCTCATAATTCAGGCACACCAGGGTATAAAAGGACTCTACTATTCACAAGTCAAGAAATTTTCGAAAATTGATAAGCTTCCATTACGTCCTGAAGGGCTGAGAACATAGTGGGCGAGTTCTGGTGTAGTCCATAGGCACCTCCAGTAAGAGAAGAGAGCGCAACCTAACGTTACCTGCCAGCCTTCTTACTTCCATGTACAAAGAGAACAAATAGAGATGGGTGCTAGGGGGAGAAAGGCAAGATTATGCAGGAATGTATTTTCCACTTTAGATAAGGCCTCAATGTTCTCAAAACCTCAGAGCTCATCCATGTAAATGGCTGATCCCAGTGCCTCGGCCTTGTATATTTGGAGCGCAGGTGAAATGGGTTTAGGGTAAGATGCAAAATACTCCATAAGTATCACCCCTAATGCTTGTTTAAGATTCAGGAAAGCTTTAATATGGGGTTTCCAAGACATGCAACCACTAAAAGTGACGCCCAAGTAAGTGGAAGAGTCCACTGTCTCTAAAGGTGCCCTCCCAAAAAAACTGCACTCTTTTTATATGATTTATGGGGGTTAAATGAAATCAGTTTAGTTTTGGTAGCGTTGATCTCCAGACCATGAGCAAGACAGAATTCATGAAAACGAGTCAGAAGTTTTTATAGCCCGCTTGTAGTCTTGGAGCTCATCAATGTGTCGTCGGCAAGAGAAGGCACAATTTTGTTGATGTATAGTGAAAGGAGTGTAGGAGCCGGTACGCAACCTTGACAAAATAAAGATATTTGAAACTGAATGGGTATTCCAGATATAAGGTGGGTATCCTTCACATATAGTGGTCAGCCTTTTAAGATAGTGGCCACCACTGACATCTAATCAGCATTCTATGAGAACTAAATTGTAAATTGTAATTTGTAAATTGTAATTATATAGCAGTTTCCTTCCCTGATGAGGCATTGGCAAGCTTTACAGCGAGTAGCATGCTATTCCGGAGCCCAAGATACGAGGTTAATAGTTAGTAGGTTAATATTGTTTTAATTTTCTTTCTATATTCATTAGTTACATTATGTTTGTGCTCTTGGTTTCTTGTGTCTTTAGTAGAGTTTAGAGTAGGGATAGAATGATTAGAGTGGATTTCAAAGAGGAAGTAGTAGGATTGTTTTTTGTAAGTATATGTGGTGTATGCCTGTTGGGTGATATGGGTAAAAAAGAAGGGGAGAACTTAGACATACCCATATGCACATGGTAAGGTTGTATTGGCTGGAGAAAACAGCTCTATATAAAATACCCAATAATGCACAGAAACAGTAATATTTAATATGGTCTGATGTGCAGAGTTCTCTTAGAGCTTTGGGAGCAGGCAAAAACTTTCTATATACGTACCTATATGTACATTGAAGCAGACATTGTCTGATATGCATGTCTCTAGTGCTGTAATTTACCTGTTTTCTTCTTGTATGAATCTATGACCTTATAACAGGAAGTATAGTTCAATGTGCAATGACACATGTATAACAACAACTTCATCGCTAAAGTGTGAAAAGCATAGTTGGTCATGTCTAACTATACTGTGGTTGTACACTGTTGTGTTGTAGGTATAGTTGTCAAGTGGAGAAGAGCCAGTTCTTGTATAATCTTCTGAAGCTAAGATGGTTGTCAGTGAATCCTATGTGTGTGGGTGGTAGGGTCCTTAGTTTGGATGCTTAAACAGAGAAAGATGTTCTACCCATGTTGTTTTCTTGTCTGCTGGATATTGAGGCGGGAGCCATTCTTGAGCATAGGTTCTTTTGTTGTATGTATTTGTTGATTTTCATCATGATGAAGAGTGGCCCTTTGTATTGTTTGTGTGAAACGAAGCAGCTTGAAGGTGGATATTCTTGCAACTATTAGCCTGTGAAGGGTCCTTAGGCAGAGGAGATGTGTTCTTTTGGCTTTACACGTAGGACAGTCTAGCGGCAGTGCTCTGAATTCTCTGTATTCTTATAGTTCTAAGAGATGATACGTGATACAGCCCATTAGATTAACCCAGGTTAGATAGTAGATCAAGATTGTAGCTTGAACCTTGTGAGGGAATTCTAGGTGCAGAAAGATGCATCGTAGTGTTTTCAATGTGAGAATGCTTGATTTGATACCTTGTTCACTTGTGCATTTATTGACGGCTTGGCATCCATGGTAATTCCGAGGTTTCTTACCTCCTTGGATATAAGGTTTCCAGTTGCCAAAGGTGACTGTTTCTATTTAGGAAGCATTCAATTTGAGGTAGCTCCATGTCATCCACTGGTTAACGGCCTGGAGCCAAATGAAGATTTTAGAAGTTCTAATGTCTTTACCGTTTCCAATTTCAGAGTATCTGCACGTCATCTGCATAGTTATAGTAGGTGAAGTCCTACCCATTGATAACATCTGGTAATAATTTTGTACAGATGTTGAAAAGCATGGGTGAGATAATTGAGTCTTGATAGATTCCTGCTTTAATGCTGCATGGTTTAGAAGAGAAGGGAGGACTATGTATCATATTTGCCTTATTGCGTAGGTACGATGTGATCCAAGCGAGAGTTGTGCCCTCTATTCTGGTGCCCTCAAGTGTTTAGATTAGTGTGTTATGATCCACTGTGGCAAAGACTACTGAAAGGTCCAAGAGAAGAAAGGCAGCAACTCTGTTCTGGTCTACTGTGTTTTTAAGGTCATCCCAGTTAGGGATAAGAGTCGATTCAGTGCCTCTTTCTGGACAGAACCCATTGTGGGAGTCTTAAAGAATGGATTTCAGTTCAATAAATTTTGACATGTGGGTGAAAGCGGCTCTTTTTATAAGTTTGCCCAGGAATGGTCAGTTTGCCATGGTTCTGTAGTTGTCGGTGTCTTGATTGTCAATAGTAAATTTCTTTTTTTAAATAAAGGGCGTATTTATACCTTTTTTAAGTCTCCTGGAAAAACTCCTATTGTTAAAGAGTTGTTGATGACTGCTCTGACTGGGATGGATGCAGATGTTAACAGTAGATTGTTTTTTAAGATTTGAGGTGGACATGGGACAAAGGGCAGCCTTCAGGCTCGCTTGCTTTGACAAGATCCGGAAATTCAGTTGGTGATAGTTCGTTCAAGGGGTGTGCTTTCCTTTCCCTGGTGGGTTTTGTGGGAAATGTGTTGTGGCTGTTGTTTTTTTGTTATTTAAACAAGAATCCAACAGTTTTTGCTTTGGTAGTGTAATGACTTGCGTACGTGGGGTACACAGCTTCTATGTATGTTGGCTAACAGGATTCTGAGCATTTCATAGAATTCTTTATTAGCACACCTTACACTGGGGATTCGGTTGGAATAGTAGAGTGTTTTGCATTTTTAATTGTAGACTCTTATAGTTGATCGTGGCCAGGTCTGCGTTTGAGGCAAGCGGGTTTTCTAGTTCACCCAAATTTAGCTTGTAACAAGGTCAATATGTAGTTGAGGGCAAGATAATTTTAGATGGGGTGAGTTTTTGTACCTTGTGTTGGAAGGCAACAAGATAGCAGTCTGACCATGTGACTAGAGTAATGGTTTGGAGTCAGGGTTGGCTTAGATGATATCGAATGTATGTCCAGCGATGTGTGTGGGATTGGGAGCAAGTTGTGTGTGCTTATTCCCGTGAGGATGGTTCTAGAGTGTGGCATATTAGGTTTGTCAAACCCTATGTTGAGGTCACCAAGGATGCATATGTTTGAGTATGTTCTAAAAAGGTTAGAGATTGTATCCAGCAGTGTGTCTAGGAATGTTGCATTGCCAGGAGGTGGTCTGTAGAAACGGAGAAAGTAACATGAAAAAGTTGGGGAAGGGTTGGATCTGACAAGGAGGGTCCTACAACCTTGTACAGATCCATGCTCAGCTTTAGTGAAATTTGTTGTTTCTTTAAATTAGCTACTTACTGTTTTTGGTGACCAGCCATATCATAAGCCGGTGCTCCATGACACTAGGGATGCACAAAATATTCAGGAAAATTTTAATACAAGTGAAACTCGCTTGTTTTTTTTCCTACCCTGGGAGCAGATTCAGGGTTACTCTACAGGCGAAAAAAGAAAAACCAACATAGTTGTTTTTAGGAGCACTTTGAGGAGGCAGGCAATGTATTTACCTGAATGTGAACTTCACTAAGTTAAATAAATTGCACGGAACCCTGGGAGTTTTGTTGAAACCATCTTGCCCTGAACTGGAAGTATTCTTGACCCATCCTGAAAAGGAGATACTTTCAATTGCCTCTTACGTCATGGAGAAAAAGAGCTGCCATGAAGTTCCCTCAACCTGTGGCCAGTATGATTCTGACGAGAGTCTCCATCTTAATGTGGATTATTAACATTTTTAATGCACAACAAAATGCGCAATCATTAAATGAATCATCAGTTGCTGATCCAGGGATTCATCACTACTTTTTATCAACACAACAAGTAGAGATTTAAATATTTTTACCTAGTTGCTCCAAGGGGCAAGCAGTTTCACAACCTTGGCCAAATAATGGAGATTCCTAGCCTTGGTTTGAATTTAAAGTACTTGATTCTCAAGAAGTTCTTCCTTAACATTTTTGAGGACTCACGTTTGCAATCAGATCATACTATGCTGAATACCCATTAGCTTGTCGCATTATCAATTCATAAAATAATAAAATGAGGCCTCCACCAACATATTCCATCTTATAATGAGGGACGTAGCTTCAAGGGGTGGTGGGTAATTGGGGTGTTACATCCCCCAATAAATAACTGGGTACAGGTGCTTTCAGTCGGGTAGGGTAAGGTGTCTTGGATTTTACCGGGGATTTCTGAATACTCACTTGGACAAAACACAAACACACTCGCATCTCTGTTTGAAGGTCTTAAAACATGGTTATTTTACAAAATACTGTGTTTGAAGTATCCCCTTACTATCCGCACTCCTTTCCCTTTCCACTAGCCCTTAAGCTCCCTCATACGCTGCTTCTCATATAATGACTGACAATATTATGCCACCGTGATTGTCGGAAAGTCTGAAGCTCATCCTCTCCCCAGTCTTACTGACCAAGCTGTGCCCCTGCTCATAATGCTATCAGTGGAAAAGTCATGTATAGGATAATATGAAAATAGAAGGCGTATGTCCCCTGTTTCAGAAGAATCCTCCTTGGACTCTTGAAAGTCCACGAAAAGAGCTTGGGGTAGCCAGCAGTGCTTAATTTCAGCTGGTGGTTGCCGATGGGGGCCACCGGCACTCATTTTTGGGGACCATCATTTATTTTTCCACATCAGCCGTTTACCTAGCGCAAAGCGGAAAGATGGAGGAAGAAAAGGACATAAAAAGCCATCACAAAGAGAAAAAGTTGGAAATTTAAATAGTGAGAAAAAGGGGCAGGAAGCTCCTGGTAGTTGATTAAAGAGCCATAAGGTGGATTTCGGACTACCCTGCCTTGGTATGCTGTGTGCCGACATTTAATTGCACATGCGGCAAGCTTTCAGCAGAGCTTAGGGCACTGGCACTCTTTTTTTCCTTCAAATTAAGCACTAGTAGCCAGAATACTTTATTTAAGGTGGAATCTGATGCCACAAGTAACATTTGAACATGATTTGACAATGAGTCATGTTTTCCTTGTTTTCTGTCCCCTGCTTGATCATCTCTCCAAGTTGTGCGACCAATTAATTTATGATCCTTTGGGGCATTCTTTAACATCCATGAAGTAAGCCACATGCATCTTCTTATTAATATCATACATGGAGCACTGCAACCAGATGCCAGAGACCACCAGTATACGCTCTTGCATTAGCTCTTACATAGAGATCCGTCTACATTCTGTTATATGGCCTCATATAGTGTGTGAAAACTCTAATGCAAGGAAGGGGCCACATATACTTGTAGCCGCCTGTTTGCAACATAGTGATTTCACCTATCGGCAACCTCAGCTTGTGTTGTCTTCTAATTCTAGGTACACATGCCTCGACATGATGGTCAGCATTAGGTCCACCCTGAGTGTGACCTTCACTGTCCAAAGTACGTCTTGCTTAGAAGACTCCAGCAGGTACCATTTTGTCAAGTACCTTGTTAATGCTGTTGCTACATCGACCCAATCTTTGAGAAAACCCTACTTTACCCTGCTGCATAATTTGTCCCGCTCCTGCCGCATAATACCAGTGGCCTGATTATAAGACCACCAGACCATTGGCTGCCTGTTAAAACACACCTGCTAAAGAGTTTAAGGGTATCTTGCCTATGCTTCAACCCATTAAAAATATATTATCTAAAATTTAGGAAAAAAGGTATTTATGCCACATTCCAATGTATTTACCCACCAAACGCCAAGGTGCTTTGAGCATCAGGCTCATTAGTTCATCGCTTTTTATTGTGCACATATTGTAATTGCTCTCTGGTTTTCATACTCTCATCCTACCCAGAATAAATTTCCAGTTGGGTACAATCTCCATCTTATTAAACAAAACCAAACACTAACCGTCCAAACATACACACAGCCCACTTCTAAAATAGTGACAGGTTAACACAACCAAAATATGGCTATCCCAACCTCCCTTGAATATGAGTCCCTTTTACTGCAGTGGTAGCAAAACTGTCAGCTTTATTTCGGATGCTAATAATAATAATAACGTGAAGAAAAATAACAGACGTCAGGCTCAACATACCTTTGAAGAAAAAAAAAACATTTAGAACATAGTCAGGAATAGCAACTGTCCTAGTCTTATTGTATAAAGGTGAGTTGTACTAAGACTAGGAAGAAGTTGTGATTTTCTACCTGGGAAATACTGGCCATTGGTGCAAAACAATCTGGGAACTGAATTTCCCTTCCCCTGTTTTCTTTGTCCTTTTTGTCAGTCGTCTGGATGTTTCCCTTCTTCATTGTCTTCTTCTTCTTGGTCTTCTCTTTCTTGCTAAAAGTTATGAAGTTACCTTTGTCAGCGGCTTGGCTGGGTGACTGATCCTGTCGAATGGAAATAACTGCGGGAGAACTTGGGATGATTCAGTAGTTGTGGAAGTCAGGCAGGGTAATTAGAGCGGGTTGTTTTCGGTGTCCAGATCCATATTTGAAGCTCCACCTTTTGCTGTTCACACCTGCTCCCACTGGGAGGGTGGGGAGTGGACTTCTCCTCCTTCAGGTGCAGGAAGCACCTTTTTGGGATTTCAGTGGTGAAGAGACAGTGTATGTGGTGAATCCCTTTTGTAAGCCTCAGATAGTGCATTTTAGCCACTCAAGATTCTCACAATAAGTGAAGTATGAGATCTCTGACAGATTATCGATTCCAACAATATTGAGGGACATAAATATTGTGTCAAAAATATTGATTACAAAAATATTGTTTCCCTATACTTATAATAAGTACCAAAATGTCGAAAGAAATATAATTTTTCAATAATATATTTTAAAAACATACACAAATATTGTTTTTAAATGTATCTATAGTTGTAAATAGTAAATCTTAAATATTTTCATATATAGCATTACTATAATGTAAATTAAATACATTTAAGTAATATTTAATACTATGTATATATATATACTTATATAAACATACACATAAATATATATGTGTGTGTAAATTTATTTATACATATATAACACTATTATTAAAAATATATTTTACATTATATAATTTTTGTATTTACTACTATAAAAAGCATATATATACATATATGTATATATATATATATATATATAAATGTAAATATATACATAAAAGAATATGACCAAATCAAAAGCAAAATATAAATTACAAAATTCAGTGTTACACCACGACTAGGAGCGTACTGCTGACAGGAGCGTTACGGCGCTTGCTGTTTAGTTAACTTTTTACTCACCTGTTTGTTTTCTTTTAGGTCTTCTGACCCTCGCTCTCCTGCTCCCCTCACTTGCACTATAATTGTGCCCCTCACCGCCGTTTGGCGGGCTGGTCCTGGGGAGGCGGACATCTTGGTTTGGGGTGAGGTGAGGGATTAGTCCGACAGCGCTTCATTGCGCATGCGCCAGCGGGGGGACGCATATTTAACGCGAGTCCCCGCCTTTCCCTCCCCCTGACAAGGAGCGTACTGCTGACAGGAGCGTTACGGCGCTTGCTGTTTAGTTAACTTTTTACTCACCTGTTTGTTTTCTTTTAGGTCTTCTGACCCTCGCTCTCCTGCTCCCCTCACTTGCACTATAATTGTGCCCCTCACCGCCGTTTGGCGGGCTGGTCCTGGGGAGGCGGACATCTTGGTTTGGGGTGAGGTGAGGGATTAGTCCGACAGCGCTTCATTGCGCATGCACCAGCGGGGGAACGCATATTTAACGCGAGTCCCCGCCTTTCCCTCCCCCTGACAAGGAGCGTACTGCTGACAGGAGCGTTACGGCGCTTGCTGTTTAATTAACTTTTTACTCACCTGTTTGTTTTCTTTTAGGTCTTCTGACCCTCGCTCTCCTGCTCCCCTCACTTGCACTATAATTGTGCCCCTCACCGCCGTTTGGCGGGCTGGTCCTGGGGAGGCGGACATCTTGGTTTGGGGTGAGGTGAGGGATTAGTCCGACAGCGCTTCATTGCGCATGTGCCAGCGGGGGAACGCATATTTAATGCTCCTCCCCTAGCGCAGCGGGATCGCGCAGCGGGCGTGTCTTCGCGTGGCCGGAGTCGTGCCAGAGTCCTGCCCGTCTGCGCCCGTCCGTGCTAAGGCCGTGCGGGACGTGGCGGGCTCTGGTTCGCGATAGTCATAACTTCTGGTCTGTTGCCATGCGGACATACTCCAGGGAGAGCCTGATGTCCATCGACCAGGTGAGCCTCTGCTGTACACTTCCGCTTGTCCACCCTCTCTGTGGTCCGTATCGTTGTCCCTGCAATGGCCTGATATTTGACCCCCCAATGCCTCTCCCTCGGAAATATCCTTCTGTTGTTCATCATAGTAGGGGCTCTCTTCCCTTTCTGCGGATTATGAACCTAAATGTGAGGTCGGTCTTGAAACATCAGCAGAATCTGTACGATCTTATTGAGGATGAAGCCCCGGATATCCTTGCCATAACTGAAACATGGCTTCAGGAAGCTGACACTGCCATTTTCAATCTGGCATGCCCCTCTGACTATTCTATGTACACCTTGAATAGAGCATCTAGAGGGGGTGGAATAGCGCTGATAGTTAGGTCTCGTTTTCCCTGTGTGTGGAACAGCCTTAAGATCGCTGGCTGTGAAAGCGCCTCTTTTAAAGTCTCTGTCAGCCCAGAGTTTACACTCTCTGGGATGGTGGTAGATCGTCCGCCGGGCAGTGACGTGCTGTTCAGAAATGCTTTTTCGGATATTGTCGGCACTTTGATCACTGACTGCGCCAACTTTTCTATACTGGGCGATTTAAATCTGCATTTCGATACACTGTCCAGTCTGACAGCTCGTGCCATCTCTTTGGACTTAGAGGCTCTTCAATTGTCCCAGCTGGTTTCCCAGCCTACTCACATTGGGGGACATATTCTTGACCCTTTTTTCACCAATTTGACTGAGGCTAAAATCACTGCGATTACTCCAGTAGAATGGTCTGACCATTTCCTGGTGTCTATCCAGTGTCCCGTGTCAGTGACCACTCCCACTTCCTCAGCTAGACGGGTACTTAGGAGATCTTGGAACAAACTCAGGCTGGAAGATTTTCATCATCTTCTGTTAGTGGAGCCCTTGGGCCCATTGAACAATGTAGACGAGGGGTATGACCTCTTCTGCTCCTGGCTTACTAGGGCTCTGGACGCCTTGATACCTATTGTATCGACTAAGATCAATCCTCGTGAGTCGAGTCCCTGGTATGATGGGGCCTTACGCGCCTTGAAGGGAGCCAGCAGACGGGCGGAGAGGGCTTGGCGGAAGACATATGGGGCCGATTTAAAAGCTGCATATGCCGCGTCCGTCAAGCTCTATCATTGGGCCATATGTCGTGCTCGTGCGGCCTTTTATGCCGAAGAATTCCGGAACAGCACCAACCCGTAAAGGCCATCTTCAAGGCGGTTAAAGATCTTATGGCTAAGCGGACTACCTCTTCAGCCGAGAGCTCTGTCTCCCACTGTGAATCCCTTGCTTCCTATTTTTTGGGAAAGGTCCAAGCTATTTATCGGACATTCCCTAGCATTGGGGTTTCGTTGGGAAGTTCCAATGAGACACCACGTCAGATCACCCTGCCTTCATTTCCCCCTCTCACCTCCGATGGGTTTGATAAACTCGCTTTGCAAGTTAAATCTGGATCTCCATCCGATCCAGTAAGGCCTGCTCTCTTTCGAGACCAGACCTTTATGGGACGCCCTGTTGTGCGTTCCCTTGTCAACCTCTCCTTGGAGTCGGGGGTAGTTCCAACTAAATGGAAGCAGGCGGTGGTGTCCCCGTTCATCAAAAAACCCTCCTTGGACCCGTCTAAGCCTGAAAGTTTTCGCCCCATCTCGCTGCTACCTTGGCCGGCAAAGTTGACAGAGGCCCATGTTAATCTGGCCCTGTCAGAACATCTAGCCCGGACCAACGCCCTCGATCCCACACAGAATGGCTTCCGTGCTGGTCACAGCACGGAGACCGCTCTCCTTGCAATGGTGGAACATCTGCGTGCAAGGCTGGATGCGGGTCAGACGGCGGCGCTGATATTGTTAGATCTCAGCGCCGCCTTCGACACGGTATCTCACAGCATCCTCCTGCATCGGCTCGAGGAGATTGGTATCAGTGGTCTGGCGCTGCAATGGTTCCGCTCCTTCCTGGACAACCGCTCCTTCTGTGTGGCCATTCCTCCCTTTTCGTCCAGTTTCCAGCCTCTGGCCATGGGGGTTCCGCAAGGGTCCTCGCTAAGCCCCACGTTGTTCAACCTTTACGTGAGACCGCTGGCTGATGTCGCGAGGCAGTGGGGCCTAACTTTGGTCTCATATGCCGATGACACTCAGCTGGCGGTTACTCTCAGCGGGGATGTACAACAAGATGCCCCCAGGTTTCAGTCTGGACTGAAGGCGGTGGCTAGCTGGTTGACAGAAAACTGTCTCCAGCTTAATGCCACAAAAACGGAGGTAATGGTTGTTGGGAAGGGAGTAGAGCTTTGGGGCGATCAGTGGTGGCCTTCTGAGCTGGGCCCCACTCCGACCTCAGTGTCGGAGGTGAAAAATCTGGGGGTCTGGTTGGACGTTGGCCTTACCTTTATAGGGCATACCAAAAAAACTGCAGCCTGTTGTTTTGGTCTGTTAAGAGGACTTAGACCAGTTCTTAAATATTTCGAAGCCCCAACCAGACAGCTTGTAGTCCAGGCAACTATCATCTCTCGTCTGGACTACGCTAGCTCTCTTCTGGCTGGGGCTAACCAGGCTGAGTTAACTCGCCTACAGCGGGTTCAAAATGCTGCGGCTAGAGCCATTGTTGGCCTACCCAGATTTTGCCCGGTGGCGAATGTCCTCCGCTCCCTGCATTGGCTCCCTGTAAGGAAGCGTATTCTTTTCAAGGTCCTTTGTTTGGCCTTTAAAATTTTAAGAGGTATAGGCCCTGAAATCTTGTCCAATTGTATCTCTTTCTATGTCCCCACCCGAAGTCTTCGATCTCAGGGCCAGGCCCTTGCTGTGGTCCCCAGATTTAGACTCAGTCGGATGGGGGGCCGTTCCTTCAGCGTGAAAGCTGCACTAATTTGGAACACCCTCCCAGTTGAAGTCCGTCAGTTAGATGATCTGCTGTCTTTCCGGAGAGCTATTAAAACTTTCTTGTTTTAGCTGTTCATTTTAGGTTTTTTCTTTTCCTGTTGTGTTATGTTTCTCCTTGTCTCTGCGCCGGGACGCTCCTTGGCTGGAGTAGCTGTGCGCATAATAAATTAATATAACATAACATAACATAACATAACATAACAATGTTTACTGATTGAGGTGCTACTTAAGTAATTCTATTAATGGCTTTTTATGATGGTTTTTAAGGATTCTTCTGGTTTTACCTTTTTTAAAGTTTTTATGTGCATTGTATTTATGTGAACCTTTATAGGATCATTTACCAAATAAAGATTATAAAGAAGAGGTACAAAATTAAATAAATTTCGAAAAATTACAACAAATATTGAAAATCAAAATTATACAATAAAATATACACATACTAATATTATAAAATGATTCAAATAAACAAATAATAACATTACATATACTTAACCCCTTCCATGCGGCGCGAATTCCGCCGCGGTGCTGACCGTTTCTTGCGCGGGCGGGCTCATGACGGAACGGTTCCGTCATGAGCACAGCTCAACCGACGCTCATGACGGAACCGTTCCGTCATGAGCGCCGAAGGGGTTAAACAACACAAAAAAATATTAAATCTGGGAGTAATACATATTCTATACCCACTTCAGTGTATGCAACAGTAGGAAAAGCATTGGAAGTCAGAGGAGTAACATTTTCTATTCCGATTCCAGGCTTTGCAACAGTAGGGAAAGTGCTGGACTCCGGAGGGGTAAAATGTACTATTTCCACTCCAGACTGTGCAACAGTAGGGAAATCAATGTACTACGTAGGGGCAACATTTACTATTCCCACTCTAATCTGTGCAGCAGTTGAGAAAGTACTGGACTCCGGAGGGGTAAAATTTACTATCCCCACTCCAGTCTGTGCAACAGCAGGGAAAGCATTGGACTCTGTGGGGTAAAATTTACTATTCCCATTCCAATTTGTGCAACAGTAGGGAAAGTGTTAAACTGCGGAGGGGTTCAACTTACTATTCCCACTCCAGTCTGTACAACTGTTGGGAAATCGTTGGACTCCGAGGGGGTAAAATTTACTATTCCCACTCCAGTCTTTGCAACAGTAGGGAAAGCACTGGTCTTCAAAGAGGTTAAATTTACTATTCATACTCCAATCTATGCTAAATAAGGAAAAGCATTGAACTCCGGAAGGGTAACATTTACTAGTCCCGCTCCAGTCTGTGCAACAGTAGGGAAATCAATGTACTACGTAGGGGTAACATTTACTATTCCCATTCCCATCTGTGCAACAGTTCAGAAAGCACTGGACTCCGGAGGGGTAAAATTTACTATCCCCACTCCAGTCTGTGCAACAGCAGGGAAAGCATTGGACTCTGTGAGGTAAAATGTACTATTCCCATTCCAATCTGTGCAACAGTAGGGAAAGTGTTAACCCCTTTACAGCGGGGGTAATTCCTCCACAGCACGGGGGGAGGGGTGGGGACGCGGCGCCGCGGTGCTCGTGACGAGCCCAGCTCGTCATGAGTCACAGTGGAACTGTGCTCATGACGAGCTGGGCTCGTCACAACTCCGCCCACTGATGAATTCGCCCGCACAGGCCGGGGAATCAATCGCGCGTGGGCGGACCACGGCTGTTATGACGAGCCCTACTCGTCATGAGCACAGCTCCACTGTGACTCATGACGAGCTGGGCTCGTCATAAGCATGGAAGGTGTTAAACTTCGGAGGGGTTAAATTTACTATTCCCACTCCAGTCTTTGCAACAGTAGGGAAAGCACTGGTCTTCAAAGAGGTTAAATTTACTATTCCCACTCCAATCTGTGCAAAATAAGGAAAAGCATTGAACTCCGGAAGGGTAACATTTACTAGTCCCACTCCAGTCTGTGCAACAGTAGGGAAATGGCTGGACACAGAGGGGTAACATTTACTATTCCCTTTCCAGTCTGTGCAACAGTAGGGAAATCAATGTACTACGTAGGAGTAACATTTATTATTCCCATTCCCATCTGTGCAACAGTTCAGAAAGCACTGGACTCCGGAGGGGTAAAATTTACTATCCCCACTCCAGTCTGTGCAACAGCAGGGAAAGCATTGGACTCTGTGAGGTAAAATGTACTATTCCCATTCCAATCTGTGCTACAGTAGGGAAAGTGTTAACCCCTTCGCCGCGGGGGTAATTCCCCCACAGCGCAGGGGGAGGGGTGGGGACGCGGCGCTGCGGTGCTCGTGACGAGCCCAGCTCGTCATGAGTCACAGTGGAGCTGTGCTCATGACGAGCTGGGCTCGTCACGACTCCGCCCACTGATGAATTCGCCCGCACAGGCGGGGAATCAATCGCGCGTGGACGGACCGCGGCTGTTATGACGAGCCCAGCTCGTCATGAGCACAGCTCCACTGTGACTCATGACGAGCTGGGCAGCTTGAAGGTGGATATTCTTGCAACTATTAGCCTGTGAAGGGCCCTTAGGCAGAGGAGATGTGTTCTTGTGGCTTTACACGTAGGACAGTCTAGCGGCAGTGCTCTGAATTCTCTGTATTCTTATAGTTCACAGAGATGATACGTGATACAACACATTAGATTAACCCAGGTTAGATAGTAGATCAAGATTGTAGCTTGAACCTTGTGAGGGAATTCTAGGTGTGGAAAGATGCATCGTAGTGTTTTCAATGTGAGAATGCTTGATTTGATACCTTGTTCACTTGTGCATTTATTGACGGCTTGGCATCCATGGTAATTCCGAGGTTTCTTACCTCCTTGGATATAAGGTTTCCAGTTGCCAAAGGTGAATATTTCAATTTAGGAATCATTCAATTTGAGGTGGCTCCATGTCATCCACTGGTCAACGGCCTGAAGCCAAATGAAGATTTTAGATGTTCTAATGTCTTTACCGTTTCCAATTTATGAGTATCTGCATGTCATCTGCATAGTTATAGTAGGTGAAGTCCTACCCATTGATAACATCTGGTAATAATTTTGTACAGATGTTGAAAAGCATGGGTGAGAGAATTGAGTCTTGATAGATTCCTGCTTTAATGCTGCATGGTTTAGAAGAGAAGGGAGGACTATGTATCATATTTGACTTATTGCGTAGGTACGATGTGATCCAAGCGAGAGTTGTGCCCTCTATTCTGGTGCCCTCAAGTGTTTAGATTAGTGTGTTATGATCCACTGTGGCAAAGACTACTGAAAGGTCCAAGAGAAGAAAGGCAGCAACTCTGTTCTGGTCTACTGTGTTTTTAAGGTCCTCCTGGGATAAGGGTCGATTCAGTGCCTCTTTCTCGACGGAACCCATTTTGGGAGGCTTAAAGAATGGATTTCTCTTCAATAAATTTTGACATGTGGGTGAAAGCTGCTCTTTTTATAAGTTTGCCCAGGAATGGTCAGTTTGCTATGGTTCTGTAGTTGTCGGTGTCTTGATTGTCAATAGTAAATTTCTTTTTTTAAATAAAGGGCGTATTTATACCTTTTTTAAGTCTCCTGGGAAAACTCCTATTGTTAAAGAGTTTTTGATGACTGCTCTGACTGGGATGGATGCAGATGTTAACAGTAGATTGTTTTTTAAGATTTGAGGTGGACATGGGACAAAGGGCAGCCTTCAGGCTCGCTTGCTTTGACAAGATCCGGAAATTCAGTTGGTGATAGTTCGTTCAAGGGGTGTGGAGGCTGTGCTTTCCTTTCCCTGGTGAGTTTTGTGGGAAATGTGTTGTGGCTGTTATTTTTTTGTTGTTTAAACAAGAATCCAACAGTTTTTGCTTTGGTAGTGTAATGACTTGCGTACGTGGGGTACACAGCTTCTATGTATGTTGGCTAAGAGGATTCTGAGCATTTCATAGAATTCTTTATTAGCACACCTTACACTGGGGATTCGATTGGAATAGTAGTGTTTTGCCTTTTTAATTGTAGACTCTTATAGTTGACTGTGGCCAGGTCTGTGTTTGAGGCAAGCGGGTTTTCTAGTTCACCCAAATTTAGTTTGTTACAAGGTCAATATGTGGTTGAGGGCAAGATAATTTTGGATGGGGTGAGTTTTGGTACCTTGTGTTGGAAGGCAACAAGATAGAAGTCTGACCATGTGACTAGAGTAATGGTTTGGAGTCAGGGTTGGCTTAGATGATATCGAATGTATGTCCAGCGATGTGTGTGGGATTGGGAGCAAGTTGTGTGTGCTTATTCCAGTGAGGATTGTTCTCGGGTGTGGCATATTAGGTTTGTCAAATCCTATGTTGAGGTCACCAAGGATGCGTATGTTTGAGTATGTTCTAAAAAGGTTAGAGATTGTATCCAGCAGTGTGTCTGGGAATGTTGCATTGCTAGGAGGTGGTCTGTAGAAATGGAGAAAGTAACATGAAAAAGTCGGGGAAGGGTTGGATCTGACAAGGAGGGTCCTAAAACCTTGTAAAGATCCATGCTCAGCTTTAGTGACATTTGTTGTTTCCTTTAAATTAGCTACTTACTGCTTTTGGTGACCAGCCGTATCATAAGCCGGTGCTCCATGGCACTAGGGATGCTGAAAATATTCAGGAAAATTTTAATACAAGTGAAACTCGCTTGTTTTTTTTCCTACCCTGGGAGCAGATTCAGGGTTACTCTACAGGCGAAAAAAGAAAAACCAACATAGTTGTTTTTAGGAGCACTTTGAGGAGGCAGGCAATGTATTTACCTTAATGTGAACTTCACTAAGTTAAATAAATTGCACAGAACCTTGGGAGTTTTGTTGAAACCATCTTGCCCTGAACTGGAAGTATTCTTGACCCATCCTGAAAAGGAGATACTTTCATTTGCCTCTTACGTCATGGAGATAAAGAGCTGCCATGAAGTTCCCTCGACCTGTGGCCAGTATGATTCTGACAAGAGTCTCCATCTTAATGTGGATTATTAACATTTTTAATGCACAACAAAATGCGCAATCATTAAATGAATCATCAGTTGCTGATCCAGGGATTCATCACTACTTTTTATCAACACAACAAGTAGAGATTGAAATATTTTTACCTAGTTGCTCCAAGGGGCATGCAGTTTCACAACCTTGGCCAAAGAATGGAGATTCCTAGCCTTGGTTTGAATTTAAAGTACGTGATTCTCAAGAGGTTCTTCCTTAACATTTTTGAGGACTCACGTTTGCAATCAGATCATACTATGCTGAATACCCATTTTCTTGTCGCATTATCAATTCATAAAATAAGAAAATGAGGTCTCCACCAACATATTCCATCTTATAATGAGGGGCGTAGCTTCAAGGGGTGGGGGGTGCTTGGGGTGTTACATCCCCCAATAAATAATTGGGTACAGGAGCTTTCAGTCGGGTAGGGTAAGGAGTCTTGGATTTTACCTGGGATTTCTGAATACTCACTTGGACAAAACACAAACACACTCACATCTCTGTTTGAAGGTCTTAAAACATGGTTATTTTACAAAATACTGTGTTTAAAGTATCCCCTTACTATCCGCACTCCCTTCCCTTTCCACAATCCCTTAAGCTCCCTCATACGCTGCTTCTCATATAATGATTGCCAATATTATGCCACCGTGATTGTCAGAAAGTCTGAAGCTCATCCTCTCCCCAGTCTTACTGACCAAGCTGTGCCCCTGCTCATAATGCTATCAGTGGAAAAGTCATGTATAGGATAATATGAAAATAGAAGGCGTATGTCCCCTGTTTCAGAAGAATCCTCCTTGGACTCTTGAAAGCCAAGCACCATCTGTGCAACAGTTCAGAAAGCACTGGACTCCGGAGGAGTAACATTTACTATCCCCACTCCAAAATATTGATTACAAAAATATTGTTTCCCTATAGTTATAATAAGTACAAAAATGTCGAAAAAATATATAATTTTTCAATAATATCTTTTAAAAACATACACAAATATTGTTTTTAAATGTATCTATAGTTGTAAATAGTAAATCTTAAATATTTTCGTATATAGCATTACTATAATGTAAATTAAATACATTTAAGTAATATTCAATACTATGTATATATATATATACTTATATAAACATACACATACATATATATGTGTGTGTAAATGTATTTATAGATATATAACACTATTAATAAAAATATATTTTACATTATATAATTTTTGTATTTACTACTATAAAAAGCATATATATACATATATGTATATATATATATATATATATATATATATATATATATATATAAATATAAATGTAAATATATACATAAAAGAATATGACCAAATCAAAAGCAAAATATAAATTACAAAATTCAGTGTTACACCACGACTAGGAATGTTTACTGATTGAGGTGCTACTTAAGTAATTCTATTAATGGCTTTTTATGATGGTTTTTAAGGATTCTTCTGGTTTTACCTTTTTTTAAGTTTTCATGTGCATTGTATTTATGTGAACCTTTATAGGATCATTTACCAAATAAAGATTATAAAGAAGAGTTACAAAATTAAATAAATTTACAAAAATTACAACAAATATTGAAAATCAAAATTATACAATAAAATATACACATACTAATATTATAAAATGATTCAAATAAACAAATAATAACATCACATATACTTAAACAACACAAAAAAAATTACAATCTGGGAGTAATACATATTCTATACCCACTTCAGTGTATGCAGCAGTAGGAAAAGCATTGGACGTCAGAGGAGTAACATTTTCTATTCCGATTCCAGGCTTTGCAACAGTAGGGAAAGTGCTGGACTCCGGAGGGGTAAAATCTTTTATTCCCACTCCAGACTGTGCAACAGTAGGGAAATCAAAGTACTACGTAGGGGTAACATTTACTATTCCCACTCTAATCTGTGCAGCAGTTGAGAAAGTACTGGACTCCGGAGGGGTAAAATTTACTATCCCCACTCCAGTCTGTGCAACAGCAGGGAAAGCATTGAACTCTGTGGGGTAAAATTTACTATTCCCATTCCAATTTGTGCAACAGTAGGGAAAGTGTTAAACTGCGGAGGGGTTCAACTTACTATTCCCACTCCAGTCTGTACAACTGTTGGGTAATCGTTGGACTCCGAGGGGGTAAAACTTACTATTCCCACTCCAGTCTTTGCAACAGTAGGGAAAGCACTGGTCTTCAAAGAGGTTGAATTTACTATTCCCACTCCAATTTGTGCAAAATAAGGAAAAGCATTGAACTCCGGAAGGGTAACATTTACTAGTCCCACTCCAGTCTGTGCAACAGCAGGGAAAGCATTGAACTCTGTGGGGTAAAATTTACTATTCCCATTCCAATTTGTGCAACAGTAGGGAAAGTGTTAAACTGCGGAGGGGTTCAACTTACTATTCCCACTCCAGTCTGTACAACTGTTGGGTAATCGTTGGACTCCGAGGGGGTAAAACTTACTATTCCCACTCCAGTCTTTGCAACAGTAGGGAAAGCACTGGTCTTCAAAGAGGTTGAATTTACTATTCCCACTCCAATCTGTGCAAAATAAGGAAAAGCATTGAACTCCGGAAGGGTAACATTTACTAGTCCCACTCCAGTCTGTGCAACAGTAGGGAAATCAATGTACTACGTAGGGGTAACATTTACTATTCCCATTCCCATCTGTGCAACAGTTCAGAAAGCACTGGACTCCGGAGGGGTAAAATTTACTATCCCCACTCCAGTCTGTGCAACAGCGGGGAAAGCATTGGCCTCTGTGAGGTAAAATGTACTATTCCCATTCCAATCTGTGCAACAGTAGGGAAAGTGTTAACCCCTTTACCGCGGGGGTAATTCCTCCACGGCGCGGGGGAGGGGTGGGGACGCGGCGCCGCGGTGCTCGTGACGAGCCCAGCTCGTCATGAGTCACAGTGGAGCTGTGCTCATGACGAGCTGGGCTCGTCACGACTCCGCCCACTGATGAATTCGCCTGCACAGGCCGGGGAATCAATCGCGCGTGGGCGGACCGCGGCTGTTATGACGAGCCCAGCTCGTCATGAGCACAGCTCCACTGTGACTCATGACGAGCTGGGCTCGTCATAAGCATGGAAGGTGTTAAACTTCGGAGGGGTTAAATTTACTATTCCCACTCCAGTCTGTACAACTGTTGGGAAATCGTTGGACACCGAGGGGGTAAAATTTACTATTCTCACTCCAGTCTTTGCAACAGTAGCGAAAGCACTGGTCTTCAAAGAGGTTAAATTTACTATTCACACTCCAATCTGTGCAAAATAAGGAAAAGCATTGAACTCCGGAAGGGTAACATTTACTAGTCCCACTCCAGTCTGTGCAACAGTAGGGAAAAGGCTGGACACAGAGGGGTAACATTTACTATTCCCATTCCCATCTGTGCAACAGTTCAGAAAGCACTGGACTCCGGAGGGGTAAAATATACTATCCCCACTCGAGTCTGTGCAACAGCAGGGAAAGCACTGGACTCTGTGAGGTAAAATGTACTATTCCCATTCCAATCTGTGCTACAGTAGGGAAAGTGTTAACCCCTTCGCCGCGGGGGTAATTCCCCCACAGCGTGGGGGGAGGGGTGGGGACGCGGCGCCGCGGTGCTCGTGACGAGCCCAGCTCGTCATGAGTCACAGTGCAGCTGTGCTCATGACGAGCTGGGCTCGTCACGACTCCGCCCACTGATGAATTCGCCGGCACAGGCCGGGAAATCAATCGCGCGTGGGCGGACCGCGGCTGTTATGACGAGCCCAGCTCGTCATGAGCACAGCTCCACTGTGACTCATGACGAGCTGGGCTCGTCATAAGCATAGAAGGTGTTAAACTTCGGAGGGGTTATATTTACTATTTCCACTCCAGTCTGTACAACTGTTGGGAAATCGTTGGACACCGAGGGGGTGAAATATACTATTCCCACTCTAGTCTTTGCAACAGTAGGGAAAGCACTGGTCTTCAAAGAGGTTAAATTTACTATTCATACTCCAATCTGTGCAAAATAAGGAAAAGCATTGAACTCCGGAAGGGTAACATTTACTAGTCCCACTCCAGTCTGCGCAACAGTAGGAAAATCAATGTACTACGTAGGGGTAACATTTACTATTCCCATTCCCATCTGTGCAACAGTTCAGAAAGCACTGGACTCCCGAGGGGTAAAATTTACTATCCCCACTCCAGTCTGTGCAACAGTGGGGAAAGCATTGGACTCTGTGAGGTAAAATGTACTATTCCCATTCCAATCTGTGCAACAGAAGGGAAAGTGTTAACCCCTTTACCGCGGGGGTAATTCCGCCACAGCGCGGGGGGAGGGGTGGGGACGCGGCGCCGCAGTGCTCGTGACGAGCCCAGCTCGTCATGAGTCACAGTGGAGCTGTGCTCATGACGAGCTGGGCTCGTCACGACTCCGCCCACTGATGAATTCGCCCGCACAGGCCGGGGAATCAATCGCGCGTGGGCGGACCGCGGCTGTTATGACGAGCTGGGCTCGTCATGAGCACAGCTCTACTGTGACTCATGACGAGCTGGGCTCGTCATAAGTATGGAAGGTGTTAAACTTCGGAGGGGTTAAATTTACTATTCCCACTCCAGTCTGTACAACTGTTGGGAAATCGTTGGACACCGAGGGGGTAAAATTTACTATTCCCACTCCAGTCTTTGCAACAGTAGGGAAAGCACTGGTCTTCAAAGAGGTTAAATTTACCATCCACACTCCAATCTGTGCAAAATAAGGAAAAGCATTGAACTCCGGAAGGGTAACATTTACTAGTCCCACTCCAGTCTGTGCAACAGTAGGGAAAAGGCTGGACACAGAGGGGTAACATTTACTATTCCCTTTCCAGTCTGTGCAACAGTGGGGAAATCAATGTACTACGTAGGGGTAACATTTACTATTCCCATTCCCATCTGTGCAACAGTTCAGAAAGCACTGGACTCCGGAGGGGTAACATTTACTATCCCCACTCCAGTCTGTGCAACAGCAGGGAGAGCATTGGACTCTGTGAGGTAAAATGTACTATTCCCATTCCAATCTGTGCTAGAGTAGGGAAAGTGTTAACCCCTTCGCCGCGGGGGTAATTCCCCCACAGCGCGGGGGGAGGGGTGGGGACGCGGCGCCGCGGTGCTCGTGACGAGCCCAGCTCGTCATGAGTCACAGTGGAGCTGTGCTCATGACGAGCTGGGCTCGTCATAAGCATGAAAGGTGTTAAACTTCGAAGGGGTTAAATTTACTATTCCCACTCCAGTCTGTACAACTGTTGGGAAATCGTTGGACACCGAGGGGGTAAAATTTACTATTCCCACTCCAGTCTTTGCAACAGTAGGGAAAGCACTGTTCTTCAAAGGCGTTAAATTTACTATTCCCACTCCAATCTGTGCAAAAGTAGGAAAAGCATTGGACTACGGAAGGGTAACATTTACTAGTCCCACTCCAGTCTGTGCAACAGGAGGGAAAGGGCTGGACTCCAGAGGGGTAAAATGTACTATTTCCATGCTAGTCTGTGCAACAGTAGGGTAAGCGTTGGACTCCAGAGGAGTAACATTTTCTATTCCCACTCCAGTCTATGCAACAGTAGGGGAAGTATTGGACATCGCAGGGGTAAAATTTACTATTCCCACTTTAGTCTATGTAACAATAGCGAAAGTACTTCACTTCAAACACATAACATGTATTAAACATAACCCTATCAAGTTAATAAAAATATAAAACTCTTAATATAAACATTATTAATAATCAAAAAATTATATATATGAAAAAACAATTAAATAATTAACATAATTACTAGTCAATGTAATAATGATCAATTAAAACAAATTGCCCATTATTGATAACTTAATTAACATACCACACTATAGCCCAACAAACATAGCAGTACACTCTTTAAATATAACTAAAATAAATAAATGTAACACAATTAACATAATTAATAGCTAATTTAATATTAATTAATAACGTAATATTTAATCATTACTCGCGTAATCAATTAATTGTTAGTTATTAGTCAATCGATTCATAATTATTTATTACTTTTTTATTAATTAATCATTAACTTCCCACCATATATCCATACAAACCCACCAACCCGCACTCAACAAACAACTTAAAAAATAGAATTATTACAACATTTACATAATCAATATCCAATTAAATAATTCTTCATAAATTGTTAATTAACTGTTAATTATTACTTAATTCGCTTCCCACCCTAAACCCTTACAAACATAGCAACCCGCACCTAACAAATAACTTTTCAAATATAATTATTACATGATTTACATAATCAATGATAAATTAAATAATCAAAAGTAACTTAATAACTAATTATTAATTAATTATACTTGATTACCTTCCCACCCTACACCCCTGGCAACCTGCTATGACTATATAAATTACTTTTATAATTAAATAAAAAATTATAAATCATTTAACATAAACTATATTTAAAAACATTAATAACAAGTATACAAATAATAATAACCCCAAAAATGTATATATCAACTAACACACATAACGATAATTAAAAAACGATCTTTTTTACAATTATAATATTGACAATGACATTTACAACAATATTCTTGAAAACGATACAAATTACCAAACAAATCGATATTCTTGACAACAATATTTCTGCATTACAATATTGTTGTGTCACAATATTCTTTTTCCGATATTTTGACATCTGATATTTTGAACTCAATATTGTGTCCACAACACCCGAGTACTCCTCTTTACCTGGGCCTAAACTGAGGATCTTCGATTAAAGAAGTCAGAGTCATGGAATTCGATGTGACATAAGAGTCCCTCCGGTCTTTTTCTGTACTTAGTAATATATATCCATAAATTAGTTCTGCCACAGCAGTTCTGAAATCCCTTAATTACCTTTGAGACCGGCTCTGTTAGCTACAACAGGAGGATCTGAAATCCACAGTTCACTACTAGAACAAGTGCCTTCCTGAACTTCATTCCTGACCACATCTGCTGCTGAACTATACTACCAGAAGTCAAGACAAATGTCACTTCCGGTCCCAGAAGCTGCCCTCATCAGACACTTTGTGCCACTATGAAGTCAGTTACTGATACCACCAGTCTCATACATTCCTGTCAGTTCACTGCCTTCCCTGATGGCACCAGTGCATTAAAGGCTACCTACTTCCTGTGGCAGAATTGTATGAGAACTGTGACCCAGCAAGGCCTCTGCTTGCTGCTGCCCTGGTAATATTATCAGCTTGCCACATCATCGTACACTACCACTGATGTCCTGCTCTGGCTTGCAAGGACTCAACAGAACATCTTGCTGTGGGAAATCCGAGTGGACGGGAATAGCGTATTGGGCATGGTTGTCCAGTTTAACCTGCAATCTGCAGGCACGTCTAAGGAGCCTGGTGAAATGCGCATAGAGGGGGAAAAAATAAGTTGAGGGTGAGGAGATGGAGACATACCCTGAAGAGTATAGGTCAAGAAAAAGTATATTTATACAGTTTTTGGGTAAACAGGCTGCTGTCTCCATTGGAACTCGCGCTCATCAAAGTAAGGACATTGAAGAGGATCTGGGATAAGGAATACATGGGTAGTCCTCCAGCCAACTGGAGGCCAGCTCTCCCTTGAGACCTCATAGCCTCTAGTTATCTACTGTTGATAGCCTCCATGGTTTGTGTGTTTTGATGTGTAGTCCTCCCAGCGGTCTCTTCCTAAACTTTCTTGCCAACCGTCAAGATGTTGGGGACCGCCCCAACTGCCCAGGAAGAGGACTCGCCATCGCACACAAGAGCCTCCTCCGACTCACCACCTACAGTACAAGTGACTCCCCGTCCACCACCGAACACCTCCATTTTCAGATCAAGACCAGCCCCAGAACGACCCTACATGGCACCCTAGCCTACAGACCCCTCGGACCTCGAACCGCGCTCACCACTACCATCGCTGACCTCATTAAGCCCCTCGCCATCGCCTCCATAGACTACATACTCATCGGAGACCTCAACTTCTACCTCGACAACTTCAGCGACCCCAACTTTACCACCCTCCTGGACAACCTTGCCAACCTTGGACTGAAACAACTCATCACTAGCCCTACCCACAAGGATACACCCACGACCCCATCTTCGCAGGAGGTAACAACATCCACTTCAGCCACACCACACAACCCCCCTGGACACACCACCACTGCATACACTTCCACATCGACAAATCCACCACCCCCAAACCTGCATCCCACTCCGCGAAGGAACTGGAGCAAGGTCACCGATGAGCACCTCAGCTCTACCCTCTACAGTGATGCCCCCCACCTCGACCAACACCAACTCCGCAGCCAAAGAACTTCACAGATTGATCACCAACTGCGCAGGCAAGCTCGCCCTCCTCCGCAACCCTGACAGACAGCGCTCCAGGAAGGCCACCTGGTTTACCGCCAAACTCCAAGAATCCAGACACACTTGCAGATGTTTCAAGAAGAATTGGAGAAAGAACAAAACTTCCGAGGACCACACCACTTACAAGAATGCCATGACAGAATACCACCAATTCATCAGATCCACCAAAAGAACCTTCATCTGAAACAGAATCCAAGCCAATGCCAGCAACTCCAACAAACTCTTCAGCATCATTCAGGAACTCACCAAGCCCCCCTGCGAAGCCAATGACGTCACACCTTCCCAGGACCTCTGCAACAAACTCGGCTCCTACTTCAACCTGAAAATAAGATCCCTCTACGACAACTTCCATGAACAGACTCCGGACAGCGAACCCACTGCTCCACCCAGCAATGACACCCAGCCCACCATCTCCTCCTGGACCCCAGTCACCACCGAAGACACCGCATCGACCATGAAAGGCATTCACGCAGGAGCTCCCACGGACCCCTGCCCTCCGCACATCTTCCACAGAGTCGCCATTGCACCTGAGCTACGAGGCACCATCAACGCAACCTTGGAAGCCGGCACATTCCCCGACAACTGTAAATGCGCAGAAGTCAAGCCCCTCCTCAAGAAGCCCTCAGCAAATCCGATGGACCTCAAGAACTACCGACCCATCCCTCTCCTCCCTTTCGCAGCCAAAGTCACCGAGAACATCGTCAACGCTCAACTAACGAAATTCATCAAAGAGAACTCCATCCTCGACCCCTCCTAATGCGGATTCCACAGCAGCCACAGCATCGAGACCGCCCTACTCGCCGCTACAGACGACATCCGCACCCTTCTCGACCAAGGCCAAACCACGGCCCTGATCCTACTTGACCTCTCTGCAGCCTTCGACACCGTCTCCCACTGCACTCTCACCGCCAGACTCCACAATGTCAGCATTCAGTGAACTGCCCTCGACTGGATCCGCTCCTTCCTCACCGGGAAGGAATGAAGGACGTCACATCCTGGATAAGCAGCAGCTGTCAGATGCTTAACTCGAAGAAGACAGAAGTCCTCGTCCTCGGAGCCTCCCACTCTGCATGGGAGAACACCTGGTGGCCCACCGCCCTCGGCAGCCCCTCTGACCCCCACGGACCACGCCCAGAACCTCAGCATAATACTCAACTCCTCCCTCATCATGACCCGACAGATCAACACAGTCGCCTCCACCTGCTTCAATAACCTCTGTATCCTTCTCAAGACCTTCAAATGGATCCAACCCGAATCAAGAAAGATCGTCACCCTCGCACTCATAACCAGCAGACTGGAATACGGAAACGCCCTCTATGCCAGAATCAACAAATCTCTGCTCCGCAAGCTCCAGACCATACAGAACACCGCAGCCAGACTCGTCCTCGGCATCCCTCGACATGAACACATCACCCAACACCTGCGAGACCTCCACTGGCTCCCCGTCGTGAACAGAGTAACCTTCAAGATACTCACCCACTCCTACAAATGTCTCCACAACACCGGATCCAAATATCTCAACGAAAGAATCTCCTTCCACGTACCCAGGAGAAACCTTCGATCCGCTGACCTCACCGAATCGCCACGCATTCGCAGAGCCAGAATGGGTGGAAGAACCTTCTCCTACATCGCGGCAAAGACCTGGATCAACATCAGACGTGCCCTTACTCTGCACATCTTCAGGAAAACCCTCGACCTGGCTCTTCGACTGACCGCAGCTGCAGACCCCCCACCCCTCCCCCAGTGCCTTATGTCCCTTATGGGTGAGTAGCGCGCTTCAGAATTCCCTAATTGATTGATTGAATGAGCGATCTCACTGTAGACATTGTGAAATAATGCAGGCAGGAGACCGCCTGTTGCTTCTACTGGTTTACTCTGGCTTTATCTCTTGTCACTTGAACAATGTATCATGCTTTATAACTCTGTCTGGTCCTGATTACAATCTCTGTCACCCCCTCATGAACACCCCTTACTAATACCTCCTTCCCTCTTCTGACCCCTTCTGCTTCCTTCCCTAATGTCTTCTCTTCCCTTCCTACCTGCCTGCCAACATGATGCGTAAAGCTGTTGACCCACAATGCACTATCCCTCCATCTGGGAAACGCTTGTGTTTCCGGGAAACCACTCCACCCACAAGGTTCCTTCCTTATTCCCTCTGTCATGCTCCCTCCTTTCCTCTCACTGTCCGTCATTTACGCTTCTTCTGCACCACTACCAGCACTTTGTGAGATCAGAGTCTGGTATTAAACGCTGTGTGCAAATGACCAGCATAACAGGTAAATCAAAAGGAGATTTCATGACCAGTCACATCTTCAGAAACTCCCAGGAGGTTAGGACAGAGTCGCCCGCATACTGGATAAAAGTCTTAGTGATTTTCAGAGGCTCTGGGCCTGTGCGCCTCTGTTTTGATAGGCGATCCATCAGCACTACGAGTTAATTTGTTAAACTGAAAAGTAACATTTTGCTACAGAAGATTAAAGTATACAATTTTCATACTAAGCAAAAAAATGTGCTATGTTAGAATAAGACCTACAGAACAATGCATTTTGCTTTCAACCATTTTCAGGGTGGCTTTTAGCCAAACCTTTTGATTTTAGTAAAATGATATATATAAAATGCATACTTATAAGGGCCTTCAGCTGGCTTTCTTCATCAATTGGTCTGTTGTTGGTCATTCACAATTTTTTTTCTTCCAACTTTAGCAATGACATGAGGCAATGGGCCTGCCCACTTCAGCCATTGGCTAACTTCACTGTGAGTGATTGCATTCTGCTCTCTCACAAGGAGCACATCCAGTGCTTAATTTGAGCCGGTGCTTTCCGGTGCGGAGCACCGGCACTTAATTGGTTTCCGGTGCTCTGCACCGGCACCGGCACCTAATTGTCAACACCACACTTAGGGCAGTCTGCCACAAGGTGGCGCTGCTCATGTAATTTAGTGATTAGCAGTATAACAGTTGTTTAGGAAAGCAATATACATTTAAAAAATTGCTAATACCTGCCTCCCCAGTCATTCCTTTAGCTTTGGGGACCTGGAATAATCTGAACTGTTGCATTTGCATGCAAGAGAGATGGTTAGTAGTTGTTTTGGCAGCAATGACAAGGGTGATGGGTGGTGCAAGCTGCAGTGGCCTCTTGGTCACAGCCCTGGCACTTAATATTTTACAAATTAAGCACTGCCACATAAAAAGTAGTTACTTCAGTGCCAGGGGCAAGTATGGCAATGTGTATTTTTTGAGAGCCAAAAATATCTTTGCTTTTTTCACATTTTTGATATTATTTGCGAGACCTAGCAGTTCCCACAATGTTTTATGAAATACATCTAAAAACAAATCAAGCATTGTCAAAGCACAATGGCTAGCAGCCAACGCAGACCATCTGGCGTTGTCAATGCTTGTTTCAGTTTAGCAATGGGAGGCTGTCTTTTCTTAGACATATTCTACAGTAGTGAATGCTTCTTCAGTTGCTTACGGCGATCTGAAGTTGCTGTAAAATTTCACTTGTACCAAAGCAACAAAAATGTGCAATAAACAGAAATCATTGCCTAACCGGTTTGGCTGCAGCCCAAGCCCTGTTATTAGCAGCTCGCCTCTGCCCTGTGTACCACTGACATCTGTTAACTGCCACTAAGGCAACCGGAGGCTTGGCGTTCCCTTTATTTTCATTAGATGGCATCCGGCGCACAGCTTATCAGAGCTATTACCCTATCAGGCGCATTATGCCACTGACAGCTCCTGGCCGCCCAGACTTTGCCTGGCACGTATTATCTGGACACCGCATTGTGCTAGAAGGCGAGCCCTTGGTAAACATTGCCACATTCTCCGCATATTTACGGCCCGTCTCTCCCGCTCATTCACTCCAAAAACTGCGCCACAATTGTACAGCGCGTGGACTGAGAAGGCCTTACTTTGCCAAGATGCCGGGGAGGGCCAGGAGGCCTCGATTGTTTCTTTTTTTAATTGTTTTTCGGAGTCTATTTTTTCTTGGTATATTCAGCGCCAGGGCAGCGTGGCCCCACGCGACACCCCAACTCGCCGAGACGGAAACCGGTTATTATTCTTAAAAACATGGGCACCGCCAGCTACCTCTCTGGTTGCCATGGTCACGCGAAGTGCGATTTTTATTTTTCCTCTCTGTGTACGAAAATCCTACAGTTGATTACAGAGTCGGGAGGAAAAGAGTTTATTTGATTGTCGTTTAAAACGCAGCACCGCCCCTTGAGCAGCGCGTTATTACACAGCCAACGGCTCCCTAACTAAGTGCGAATTAAGACGATGAGTCGAGGACGGATCTCCCCTGACACACTTTAAATCTATGACTGGAGCAGGGGACGTGCGTTAATTATTGAAGCCCGTGGGAGGGGGCGCGCAAAGCAAGCGGCTTCCACCATAGCTATTCTGGGAATTATTAGACACTTGACTTAAAAGAAGGAAAGGGCCTATTGTCACAGGCTCTGTGTGCCCGCAAAGCCAGGCACCACTCCTGCCTAGTTTGGTGTAGCAGTCATGTTAGATTGTTTATACATTTCCAAGAACCCAAACTGATTATCAGTGCATTAAATGAAAATATAGAAGTGCGGGTACCCATTTGTGGTGTCTTGGGCCACTAGGCCCACATGCTGATAAAGGACCACACGGACACAGTAGTGGTGTACAGGAACTGGCCCAGGGCACGTGCGCCAGGCCTCTTTTATCAGCAGGGTCACCTGACCGATGACACCTGTGATGGGTGGGTGTATGGTGTTGGGTGGAACAGGCAGAACACTAGAACGTGTCCAGCAGGACACTACATCCCTCCGAAACTTTAATGAAAAAGAAAGAAATGAAATGTCCAACCTATGAAGAAAAACAAACAACGACATACTGCACTAATGAGTCTCTTGAGGCCATCTGCTGGGCAGTGCTGGAGCTCTGGAAAACACGACCAAGAAGGTTTTGTCCGACTGGGCGGTGAAGTTCAGACCGACCTGGTCTCGCGGTGTTGGGAGTTTATTTACAAAGTTCAAAATGGCGGTATATCTGGAGCGGTGGTGGAGTCCACTTTGGAGATCTTCTTGCAGGCGCTCAGGCTCTGGTGGACAGCCAACCTGCCAACACAGAGGATGACCTTGGTGGATGAGGGCTTTCATTGGAGGCGATGATGCTTTCCAGTTCCCAATAGCCGAGCAGCTTCAGACTGAAGTCTCCTGGAGGGCCTTCCTGCCGGGCTGCCATAGGACCATGTGGACTGTGCGGGTCTCATGTAGGCCACGCGAAGGCATCGCTGAGGAACTGCCAACAGGACCACAGCCAAATCGCTCATGTAGCCGCAGAGGGTGGTGTCTCGGTCTGTGTGCTCTCGCCGTCAGGACTCTGATTCTATGCCTTCCTTAAATGGTCTTTGGGTGACCAGTCTCCATCTCCGACCTCCACGCTTCCCGGTGCCTGCTGTGAAGCTGCTGCTGACGCATCTCTCGAATTCCCCTCTTTTACAGGAACTCCATTGAGGCCCTTGCCCCTGGATTGCCACGTGACCGCGTGGGCTGTGCAGGCCTTTCGTAGGCCGCGCTGAGGGGTTGCTGCAGACCTCCCAACAGGGCCACAGCCAAGCCTCGTGTAACCCCAAGGGTGGATAGTCCAATTGTGGGGTATGCTCTTCTTCGGCAGGCGTCAGGTTTACGGGGGGCACACACAAGGTTCCTGGGTGACTAGCCTCCCACGGCGCCAGGAGTGCCTCTTTGACCTCTGGATGTCTTGAGTGTTTGGATCCACTCTGGTGCTGCTATGCTCCTTTGATGTTCTTTGTGAGGATGCACCTGGATGATGAACATGATGATATTTGTTCATTTTACACTTCGGCAAAAAGGCGGCGATCTCTTGCTGTAAGTGACTTCGTGCAGTGAGGAGGACTGGAGGGACTTCATGGCTACTTACGGTTATCTTCTGGCAGGTGCACTTATTAGACTTGATGCCATCAATGCCAAGCAGCTGGTGACAGGTGAGTGGACGGTCGCACTGTGAACCGTGGGACCTGGATGTAGATCACGCTTGCTGGCGGCTTACGGTTGGTCTTGCCACAAAGCTGTCTCCAGTGACGGCTGTGCACCCCGGTGGCTGGCTTGTGCTGATGAACACCTACTCCAATGCTGGCACAAGTACTCTGCCCTGTCGCTCTTCTCCTTTTCCTTCTTGCGCACCTGTGGTGGTTGTTTGCCCTGTGGCGTCATGCCACTCTCCTTTCCTCCTTCGCAGAGTGGCATCATGTCACGCTCTACTCCTTCTTCCGACCAGGTTCGTCACTCGGATGTGGCGTCCTGCTGCTTGGTGGGGACAGCTGGTTGGAGGTTTTGCATTTTGGTTGCTCCTGGCGTCACTGGACCCTGTGAAGCGTGGGGCCTGGATGCAAATCGTGCTTGCTGGCGGCTTAAAGTTGGTCCTCCTGCGAAGCTGTCTCCAGTGATGGCTCTGCACCCCGGTGGCTGGCTTGTGCTGATGAACACCTTCTCCAGTGCTGGCACAAGTCCTCTGTCCTGTCGCTCTTCTCCTTTTCCTTCTAGCACACCTGTGGTGGTTGTTTGCTATGTGGCGTCGTGCCACTCTCCTTTCCTCCTTCGCAGAGTGGCATCATGTCACGCTCTACTCCTTCCGACAAGGTTCGTCACTCGGATGTGGCGTCCTGCCACGTCTCATGTTCGCGCCACATGGACATCTTTTTTTTTTTTTTGGGAAAAACTTTTATTGCACATAAAAAATCAATACAAACATGGGCCTACAACCACCAGGGCCGGCCACTAAGATGCACATGTTCAACAACATCTAGGAAGCAATGGGCCCCCTGGGGCTCAGCCGAATTGACAAAGTACTGAGTGCACCGCAGAAGTTATCCGGAGACATAAATTTTAGAAATACAAACAAAAAGGAAAAATAAAATAACACCAAAAGACAAGGCGGAAATCATCGAAAAAGAGGCGTCTAACCACGGCTGGGGGACCACACAGTACCAACTCCACCCTCGGGTGGTCAATGAGGATGATCAAGGGGGAGGTGGGGGCGACGGGAGAGCCAGAACCATCTACAGGTGAAATGCAATAGTCCGGGAACCCCAGGATCAGGGGGACAAGGCAGCATCAGATGAGTCCACGAGGGGGGGTGTGCAGATGTTCCCACGGTACGCGTTCCACTGGCCCCAAATTCTACCCCACGCCCCCGGCTTGCCCCGGGCCACATACACAGTCTTCTCTCTGCACATGCACCAGTCCATGTTCTCCTTCCATACTGACACAGTGGGAGGCCGCCGGGAACCCCAAAGCTGTGCGATGTCCCTCTTAGCAACCATGTTCCCAAGGGCCGCCCACCGAGTCTGAGCCGCATTATAATCGTTAGGCTCCCACACGTTCAGCACACATCTGCGAACCTCAGGCAACAGGGCGACCCCAGTGACACATTCCATGACCGCATGCACCCGGCGCCAATACTCCGCAACCTTACGGCACTCCCAGAGAACATGGAGAAAAGTGGCGCTGAGCCCACAGCCGCGCCTACAGAGCCCGTCTTCAGAGAAACCCATCAGAACTAAACGAGGGCCCGTCACGTAGACACGGTGGAGAATTTTAAGCTGGACAAGACGGAGACGCGCGGGTATAGCCACCTCCTTAGGGGAGGACAGCGCGGACTGCCAGTCCTCGTCGTCCAGTTCCACCCCATCCCCGATCCACGCCTCCCGCAGACGCACGAGGAGATCCGCCCGAATGTTTATTAGTTTTTTATAAGGGAAATAGTACTGTCGGGCAAGTGACCGTCGAGTATGCGGTCCTCGAGTGGCGAAGACACAGGGACTGCAATCCCCGCCTCGATGGCCGAGAGCAAAGCGTGGCGAACCTGAACGTACCGAAAGAACTCCCTCTCACTCAATTCGTACTCACTCTGCAGTGCTGCGAAGGATTTAACCGCACCCTTCACCCAAAGGTCACCTACTCTGCTGATGCCAATCGTGTCCCAACGCTCGAATCCCTTCGTCGTCCAAAGGCTTCCCAATCTGTCAGACGCAAACAAGGGGGTCGCGCCCGTCAAGCGATCACTCCAGCCCATGGCCACATTCGCAGCCTTCCACAAGCGTACTGCAATCTTAGTGGGACCGGTTAAGGTCCTCCCAGCCGATCGAGAGTAAAGCGCCCTGTTAAAGTTGCCGCCAGGCAACAAAAATCTATCCATTTCGAAGGCCGGATTCGGACCAGGTGAGTAGGTGGCATGGTTAATAGCAGATAGCTGGGTAGCCCAATAGTACCTCCTGATGTCCGGGAGCGCGATGCCCCCGTCGTACCAGGGGAGAGTCAGTTTTGCAAGAGCAATACGTGCACGACCGCCCCAAACAAGTCTCCTTTGTAAGCTCTCTACTTCCCGGAAGTAGGCCGCCGGAATAATATCAAAGGAGTTCTGGAGTGCGTAAAGAAATCGGGGAAGAGACATCATTTTAAAAAGTGCCGCGCGACCGAGGGGGGACAAGGGAAGCTTACACCAACGGGCCACGTCTAACCTCAATCTCCGAAGTGGAGAGAGGAGACTATGCTCGTAGCGGACAGCCGGATCCAATGAGACGTACACCCCCAGGTACGTAAAGCCGGCGCTGGACGCCTTAATGGGAAAACGAGAAGGCAAGAGAGGAAAGTCACCGGATATAGCATAGACACAAGATTTGGACCAGTTAATGATCAAACCAGAGTTCTTGCCGAAGGAAGTGAGGATGTCAAAGAGCACATTGAGTGACTTACGTGGTGAAGTGAGGTACAAGAGAATGTCGTCCGCGTACAACGAAACACGATCCTCGAAGCCAGGGGCCCACTGGATCCCTCTTATCGACGGTTCCCAACGGAGCCAAGCAGCGAGCGGTTCCAAAGCTAACGCGAAGAGCAGGGGAGAAAACGGACACCCCTGCCTAGTGCCCCTCCCAAGAACGAAGGGCCTGGAAACCCTCCCATTAACGACCACCTGTGCCAGCGGGGCAGCGTATAAGAGTTTAACCCAATTAATAAATCCCGCCCCGAGGAGGAGCCTAGCGCGCATCTAAGATGGTCGCGTGAGCACAGGGCTCCCCGGACCCTTTCTGCTCCTCGGAATATATCCTGAGATTATCCTGATTTGGTTTATGGAATTTGGGAGATGAAGACCAGCTGATCTTATATCTCTTTTTAAAACTCTAATTGGACCTGGGAATCCTGAGTTGTCGTCGTCGGAACTTTTGGGACCCACCCGGCGGAGGTGGCCGGGGTGAAGGTGACCCGTGGGGCCGGGCTGCGATTGAACAACAGCGGCCTCAGCGCGGTGCCAGTTGCCGAGTCAGCGCTTTCGGTTTCGATTTTGGCCTTCAGGAGATCGGCTGGCGTGCGTGCTCAAGGTGGCGAGGTGCCTCCTGGGCCTCTGCCCGAGGCTTGCTTCCATTTGCTACTGGTGGGCCTGACGCCTCCGACCCCCACATCGGCAGTTTGTGGTCCTTTTGCTGGCGCCCGCAAACCTTTTGATCGGAGGTCCCATTGAGAGACTGCGCTCGCATGGCGGGCAAGGGGGGTCCGGAGGGGCGCAAGACCAAGGCTTCTCTGCGCGGGGGAGCGGTCCAGAGCAACAACATGGACCGCTACACCCAGGGCAGGGGGCCCCCTGGCGCTACTGGCCTCTCCCCGGATGCTGCGGGGGGAGGCCCGACCATCTCTGCGGAACTTTCCCTGCAGGACATTATGGGCGCCATCGAGGGCATCAGGGAAACCATCGCGACGCAATATGAGGCCCTGGCCCGTAAGATCGACACTGTCGCAATCGATGTCACCCTGATTCGGGCCGACCTCTCCAAAACCAACGAGAAGGTCCAGGCCCTTGATACACGGACCTCCACCCTGGGTGCGGAGGTGTCGGATCTGCGGGCCGCGCTTGGGGACATTAGAGTGGTCAACGACCATATGGCCCGGCGGCTTGAGGACTTCGAGGGACGGGCCAGACGCAACAACATCCGCATCATTGGTGTACCGGAGTCCTCAGACGGCCGCCCGGTGGACCTCGTGGTCGAGGAACTTATCCTGCAACAGCTGTCCCCGGCTGGCCTAAGTAAATTCTTCGCCGTGGAGCGGGCCCATCGAGTTCCGGGCGGCCGGCCGCGGCCGGGGGCCCCCCCGAGGCCTATCGTGGCTAAACTGTTCCACTACAGGGACCGCAACGCTATTCTGCAGGCTTCACGGACCCGTGGCCCGGTCCGCTACGAGAACTCGACCATCAATTTTTATCCGGACTTCACGCAACTGGTCCAGAAACAGCGGATGGGATTCCAAGGGGTGAAGCGCCGTCTCCGCGGGCTGGGCCTGAAGTATTCGATGATCTACCCGGCGAAACTCCGAGTGGAGCATGGAGAGCGGACAGCCTTTTTTGACTCTCCTGTGGCCGCAAGTGACTGGCTGGACTCGCTGCCGGACGGGGGTGGCCGGCCCGGGCCCTCTGGGGGCACCGCAGGTGACGGGTCCCCTTAGACTGACACTTGGTCCTTGCTTTTGCGGTTGTGCACTGTACAGTTGGGTCTTACTTCTTTTGCATACTGTGTTTTACCAGGACCCGTGAGGGGCGCGGGCGGGTTCGGGTCCCTTTCCTCCTCCGGGGTCTTTTTGTAGAATGGGGTTAGGGGGGCGACAGGCACACTGCAAGTTGGGGGGGGTCATTGGCCCGCAGGGGTGCAGGGTGGGGGGAGTTGGACTTGGGGTGGGGTTGGGGGGGAAGGGGGGTTGTTTTGTTGTGTGTTTTTTGTTTACAGGGCGAGGTATTGATTTTTGTCCATATTTGGGAACCGTGCTGCGGGCTGGGGGCCTCTTGATCTATTGGAGGGGATGGGGGGAGACGGGTTGAGGCTTATGTCATGGAACGTCAATGGGTTGGGGGATCGTATTAAGCGGGGTGTTGTACTGCAATATTTGCGTCGTGTGACTCCTGATGTGGTGTTTCTCCAGGAGACGCACTTGGTCGGCAATGTCTGCCATGCGATGAACAGGGGGGGATACCGCCTTGTAGCCCATTCTGGTTTCACAACAGGCTCCAGGGGGGTGGGCATTCTCCTGCGAACCTCCCTTCCGGTGGAGATCACGAGGATAGTCTCGGATGACAGAGGGCGCTATGTGTGTTTGATTGGGAGGTGGGAGGGGCGGCCCCTTACCCTGGTTTCGGTCTACGTCCCCCCGGGTCTCCAGAACTCCACCTTTACTGACTTGGGTCGAATGCTGCTTGACCTTCCGGACGGCCTCCTGCTCATGGGCGGGGACTTTAACTCTGTGGTTTCGGGTGAACTGGATCGTCACCCACCGAGGACCCTCCCCGCTGCCCAGTCGTGGCTGGGTGGGATGTTGGAGACCTTCGGCTTGGTGGACAGTTGGAGACTAATGCATCCGACCCAGTGTCAGTTCACCTTTCATTCGGGGGCGCATGGGAGTCTCTCTAGGCTGGACTACTTCCTTATGCCCGCGGCGCAGACTGGTCGGATCCGAGAGGTCAGACACTTGGCGCGTGGTATCTCCGACCATTCTCCGCTGTGGCTTCTCTTTGACACCGGGTCGCGGTCTGCAGGGCGGGTAGCTCCTATTAACCCTTGGTACCTGCGGGACCCTGCGACTCGTGACAGCCTGGTTAGGGCCATGGACCAATACTTCAGTGAAAACGAGGGGTCGGTGTCGTCTGCGTTGTCCCTTTGGGAAGCCTTTAAAACAGTGATACGCGGACACGCCCTCGCCCAGATAGTGGTGGCCAAGAAGGTTAGGAGCGAGGCGGTGGTGAAGCTGGAGACTGACATCTCGGGGTTGGAGTCGGCCCTGGAGGCGAATGTTACTCCGGACGGGCTACATGCCCTTAGCCTGAAACAGTTCGAATATAGGTCCCTGGTCACTGACGCGGCCAAAACTATGTATAGGGAGCAGCAGGGCCGGTTGTATGACGCGGGGGACAAGGCGGGAAAGTTGATCGCGTGGCTGGACAAAAAGGAGAGAGTGAATCGTGTGGTCCCCGAGTTGCGTGCTGCTGACGGTGTGTGTGTGACTGAGCCGGATGAGATTGTGGAATGTTTCGCTGACCACCTCCGGGCGGTGTACTCCCCGGTGACTGACAGGGATGAGGCTGACTCTCGCCTCCTACTGAGAGATATTGCTCTGCCCGGCCTGTCCGTTGAGGACCGGGAGCGGCTGGACGCTCCCTTGTCGTCGGATGAAATAGCGACCGCGATCCGTTCCCTTCGCTCGGGCAAGGCTATGGGTCCTAACGGTTTGCCCATTGAACTATACAAATTGCGTCCCGATAAGCTTGCGCCCTTCCTCAGCCGCATGTTCCGCGACTCTCTCGCGGCGGGTTCCCTTCCGGCCGACCAGCGCTTGGCCACTATAGTCGTTATCCCCAAGGAGGGCAAGCCGCGAGACCGCTGTACTTCTTACCGGCCCATTTCACTGCTCAATGCGGAGCCCAAAATCCTGGCGAAAGTCCTGGCCAATCGACTGTTGAGTGTCGTGTGCGACCTTATTCATCCGGACCAATGCGGCTTTATCCCGCACCGCAACACCGCTCTTAACTTGCGGCGTCTTCACGGTGCTCTTGCCAGGGCGGAGCTCCTCTCCGAACCGGCCGTGCTGGTTTCTTTGGATGCCACGATGGCCTTTGATACTATTGAGTGGCCATTCCTCTGGGCCGTCTTGGATAAATTCGGCTTTGGAGAGGGATTTATTGGCTGGGTGAGGCTCCTTTACACGGGACCCATGGCTCAAGTGGTGGTGAATGGGCGGGTCTCTCGGCCCTTTGCCCTCGGCAGGGGCACGAGGCAGGGGTGCCCGTTGTCCCCGTTGCTTTTTGCTCTCGCCCTGGAGCCACTCGCTGCCTGGCTCCGTTGGGAGCCCTCGCTTGGAGGGATCCGGTGGGGCCCGGGCTTCGAAGATCGGGTCTCGCTGTATGCGGACGACATTCTCCTGTATCTCACCTCACCGCGGCAGTCACTCAACGTCCTCTTTGACGTTCTGACCTCCTTTGGGAACAATTCGGGTCTCACGATCAATTGGTCCAAATCCTGCGTTTATCCCATCTCTGGTGGTCCTCCTCTCCTGCCGCCTCGGCTCCCGATTCAGATATCTCTGAGCGGCTTTAAGTACCTGGGGATATACGTTTCGCTGGACCCGGTGGCTCGCTATGAGCAGAATCTCCTGCGTCCACTTCGGCGGCTGCGGGAGGACACGGCCCGGTGGTGCAGGCTCCCCCTGTCCCCGCTGGGTCGGGCCGCGCTGTTTAAAATGATGTCCCTTCCCAGGTTCCTCTATGCACTCCAGAACTCCTTCGATGTTATCCCAGTGGTCTACTTTCGGGAGGTGGAGAGCCTGCAGAGGAGACTGGTGTGGGACGGGCGGGCGCGTATTGCTCTTGCCAAGCTCACTCTCCCCTGGTATGACGGGGGCATCGCGCTTCCTGACATTCGCAGGTACTATTGGGCCTCGCAGCTATCTGCCATTAACCACGCCACGTATGCGCCCGGCTTGAATCCGGCGTATGAGATGGACAAGTTCCTGCTTCCCGGCGGGAACTACAACAGGGCACTTTATTCCCGCCTGGCTGGCCGGACCCTTACGGGTCCTACTAAGATTGCGGTGCGGACCTGGAGGGCCGCCACTGCGGCCATGGGCTGGAGTGAGCGATTAACATGTGCTACTCCCTTGTTTGCTTCCGACCGCCTGGGTAGCTTGTGGACCACGAAGGGGTTTGACCAGTGGGACACGATTGGTATCAGCAAAGTGGGAGACCTGTGGCACAAGGGCGCGGTAAAGACTTTCGCGGTGCTCCAGGCCGAATACGAGCTGACCGACAGGGAGTTTTTCCGCTACGCCCAGGTTCGACACGCCCTGCTCTTGGTCTTCGGGGAGGGGACCAAGATCCCTGTTTCCTCGCCCCTCGAGGACCGCATACTTGATGGACATGTCCCTGATAGTACTATTTCTTTAATTTATAAAAAATTAATTAATCACCGGGCGGACCTTCTTGTTCGCCTTCGGGAGGCTTGGACTGGGGACGGGGTGGAATTGGACGACGAAGATTGGCAGTCTGCACTGTCGTCCCCCAAGGAGGTTGCCATTCCGGCTCGTCTTCGGTTGGTACAGCTCAAGATTCTCCACCGGGTGTATGTGACGGGTCCGCGCTTGGTCTCGATGGGATTTTCCGGCGACGGGCTCTGTAAGCGAGGCTGTGGGCTCAGCGCCACCTTTCTTCATATCCTTTGGGAGTGCTGCGAGGTGGCGGACTACTGGCGCCGGGTCCACACGGTTATGGGACAGGTCACCGGGGTTGTGCTGCTGCCTGAGGTGCGTCGCTGTGTCCTGAATGTGTGGGAGCCCAATGACTACAGCGCGGCTCAGACTCGGTGGGCGGCCCTAGGGAACATGATTGCCAAGAGGGACATAGCGCAACTTTGGGGCGCTCAACGGCCGCCCACCGTGTCAGTATGGAAGGAGAATATGGACTGGTGTATGTTTAGGGAGAAGACTGTGTATGTGGCCCGTGGCAAGCCGGGGGCATGGGGTAGAATTTGGGGGCAATGGAACGCGTATCGCGGAGGCATCTGTACACCCCCCCTGGTAGATACTGATATCGCCATGTCCCCCTGACCCTTGATGGCTCCTGGCGCCTTCTGGAACAACTACATATGGACGTTCATCTTCCTTGACCCCCTCCCCCCCCCCCCCTCCGTCCCCGGCCTCCCGGTACTCCTCTCTTTAGCGGTTTGCTCAATTGTCCTGACTGGAGTTTCCCGGGGGGAGCCTGACCCGCACTGGTTTCCCTCATAACTCGCCTTTTGTTGTGTATTGTTTGTCCTTTTGTTTTTGTGATTGTTGGACTTACGCTTCCTGTTCCTCGAGAACTATCTGGAGCCACTGCAGGGCAGTGCCCTGGGAACTGATTGTAGCTTTGAGATGTGTAGAATTCCTTCTGTACCTAGCGGCCGGCCCGGGTGGTTGTAGGCCCGTACTTGTAACCGAATTATTGCTTAATAAAACTTTTTCAAAAAAAAAAAAAAATAAATAAATAAATAAATCCCGCCCGAAGCCAAACTTTGCGAGGGCGGCCCAAAGATACGGCCATTCTATCGTATCAAAGGCCATTGTGGCGTCCAAGGAAACTAAGATGGCCGGCTCTGAAAGTACGCCATGTAGGCGCCGCAAGTTAAGGGCCGTATTCCGGTGCGGGATAAAACCGGATTGGTCCGGATGCACCAAATCACAAATAACAGTAAGCAGGCGGTTCGCAAGAACCTTGGCAAGGATTTTCGGCTCTGTGTTCAGCAGAGAAATAGGCCTATACGAGGCACAACGGTCCCGAGGCTTACCGTCCTTGGGAATCACGACGATAGTGGCCAAGCGTTGGTCATCAGGGAGAGAGCCGAGTTCAAGCGACTCCGAGAACATACGACGGAGAAATGGCGCAAGTTTATCCGGTTGCAATTTATAGAGTTCAATCGGGAGTCCGTTGGGGCCCATAGCCTTGCCTGAGCGAAGGGAACGAATCGCGGTTGCAATCTCGTCAACCGAAAGTGGGGCATCCATCTGCTCACGCTCCTCCACCGACAAGCAGGGCAAAGCGATATCCTTCAACAAGTGACGAGAGTCAGCCTCATCTCTAATAGACACAGGGGAGTACACAGCACAGAAGTAGTCCGCAAAACACTCCACAATCTCACCAGGGTCAGTCACACTCACTCCCTCCGATGTCTGAAGCACGGGGACCACTCGATTCACTCTCTCCTTCTTATCAAGCCAAGCAATCAATTTTCCCGCCTTATCCCCAGCATCATACAGTCTACCCTGCTGTTCCCTATACATTGTCCGAGCAGCATCTGTAACAAGGGACTTATATTCGAACTGCTTCAGGCTGAGGGCATGGAGCCCATCCTGAGTGACACCCATCTCCAAGGCAGCCTCCAACCCCGATATCTCAGCCTCCAATGCAACCACCTCCCCGTTCTTAGCTTTCTTGGCCTCCACGATCAGGGATAGGGCGTGTCCTCGGAGGACCGTTTTGAAGGCCTCCCACAGGGACACCGAGGACAAGACGGACCCCTCATTCTCCAGAAAATACTGATCAAGCGACTTAATAAGACCCTTGCGAATCTTGGGGTCACGCAAGTACCAGGGGTTAATGGGGGCGATCCGCCCAGCGGATCGCGTCTCGGTGTCGAAGAGGAGCCACAATGGGGAATGATCGGAGAGGCCAGGTGTTTGACCTCCCGGACCTGGGTTGTCTGGGCCGCGGGCATTAGAAAATAGTCTAGTCTGGAAAGACTCCCGTGGGCCCCGGAGTGGAATGTGTATTGACTCTGTGTCGGATGTATCAACCTCCAGCAGTCCACCAGACCGAAAGTGTCCAAGAACCCGCCGAGCCACGCCTGGGCAGCAGAGAGGGCCCTGGGAGGGTAACGGTCCAGCTCGCCAGAAATCACGGAATTAAAATCCCCACCCACAATCAGGAGACTATCAGGAAGTTCAAGTAACATACGACCCACATCAGAAAAAGTGGAGGTCTGGAGGCCCAGGGGAAAATAGACCGAAACCAATGAAAGAGTTTGCCCCTCCCACCGCCCAGTCAAAGACGCATAGCGCCCTCTATCATCAAGAGTAACTTTGTCAATCTCAAGCGGGAGGGAAGAGCGCAGTAAGATGCCCACCCCTCTGGAGCCAGTGGTGAAGCCAGAGTGTGCGACCAGTCGGTAGCCCCCCCTGTTCATAGCATGACATACATTTCCCACCAAGTGCGTCTCTTGAAGAAATACCACATCAGGGGCCAATCGACGCAAATATTGCAACACAACCCCCCGTTTGATACGGTCCCCCAATCCGTTGACGTTCCAAGACATCAGTTTCAACCCGTCCCCCCCCATCCCAACACAAGAAGCTGGAACCCCCGTGCACGCAGCCAGACACCTGAAACTGAAAGAAAACAATAGCACCGCCTTGAAAAGAAAAAACACACAACCCATCCACCACTGCCACCCTCCCACCCCCACACCATTGCCACCCCCCCACCCTGCACCCCTGCGGACTATACAGCCCCCCCAACTTGCAGTGTGCCTGTCGCCCTAACAATCCCATGCTACAAAAAGACCCTAGAGGAGGAAAGGGACCCGTCCCCGCCCGCACCCAGACGAAACATTAATAGACAAAATATACAGTTGAGGTAGAACCTGGCCGAGCACAGAAGGAATTGTCAAAGTGGAGGGCCAAGAATTATTCCTGCAGAGGCCCACCGCCCTCGGCACCGCCAGTACGCCCAGTTCGGTCTCCCGGTTCCGGCAGGGAATCCAACCAGTCACTCACTGTGTCGGGGCGTTCAAAAAAGAGAGTCCGCTCTTCATATTCCACACGAAGCCTGGCAGGGAAAAGCATAGAGTATTTGATGTCCAGATCTCGAAGACGGCACTTCACCCCCTGAAAGCTCATTCTCTGTTTCTGAACGAGTTGGGTGAAGTCCGGAAAGAGGTTGACGGAGGAGTTCTCATATTTGACTGGGCCGTGTATCCTCGAGTCCTGCAGGATTGCATCCCGGTCTCTGTAATGAAAAAGTTTTGCAATGATAGGCCTCGGGGGAGCGCCTGGTCGAGGCCTACCGCCCGGGACCCGATGGGCACGCTCCACGGCGAAGAACTTGCTCAGGCCGGAAGGAGCAAGATGATTGAGGATGAGATCCTCGACCATAAGGTCCACCGGACGATTGTTGGAAGTCTCCGGTACACCTATGACACGGATATTATTGCGTCGTGCCCGACCTTCGAAATCCTCCAGCCGCCGGAACATCGCGTCGTTGGCAGACTTGAGATTGCCAAGAGTTGCCTAGAGGTCTGATACATCCGTGACAAGAGTGGATGTCCTCAAGTCCAGCGATTGAACCCTCTCGTTAGTCTTAGAGAGATCCGCCCGGATTAACGTAACATCAACGGCAACAGTGTCAATTTTACGGGCCAAAGCCTCGTACTGCTGGGCGATGGTCTCCCTTATGCCGTTGATGGCGCCCATAACGTCCTGCAGTGACAGTTCCGTGGGGACGGACGGACCCCAACCGGAGTCCTCCATGACGGCACCCGCCGGCCCGGGGGTCCCTTTACCCTGGGTATAGCGATCCATGATGTTACTCTGGACCGGCCCTCCACGCAGGGATGTCTTGGTCTTCCGTTTCTCGGGATCCCCCTTTCCCCCCATGTTGGGCGATGGTCACCGGCGGGGACCGATAACAAAGGGGGCACCAGCAGAGCAGACACAGACTGTGCGAGAGCCCGCTCGGGAGAGTTGAGAAAAAGGCACAAATCAGTCAAGTACCAAGGCCGGAGGACGCCCCAGCCGTGCAAAGTGGCTCCTCGATCAGGACATGCAGAAGTGCAAAAGCGAAACTGAAAGTGGGGGCGCGGTCATTGGCAAAGCTCCGATGCCGTTGTTGTTCAACTACTCCCCGGCCCCACGGTTCACCAAAGCACCGGGCACAGCTCCCAGGTGGGCCTCCAAAATGCAAGACGCTGTATTTCAGGTCTCCCCGGTCCGATTTTCGTTCTGAGAAGAGTTATGGGTTCAGCCAAGGTTCATCCTCCAGAATCAATCCACAAATCCAGGATAATGTCAGGATAAGTTACGAGGAGCGGCAAGGGTCCGGGGAGCCCTGTGCTCACGCGGCCATCTTGGATGCGCGCGAAGCTCCTCCCCCCACATGGACATCTTTACTTAGCTGCTGACCTATTGCAGGTTTGTCCTGTTGGGCGACATATGCAAAAGAAACAATTGATCGACGGAATGCTGGACAATGCAAACATTCACCCCCAGTCACCAGGTGGTGTGGTGAGCAAAAGAATGATTGATTTAACTCAGATCCTTGTGACTGGGGGTGAATGTTTGCATTGTACAGCATTCCGTCTATCAATTGTTTCTTTTGCATTTGTCGCCCTAAGTGGGAAGGGTATGCCCAGACGTGGGTCCCGTGCTCAATACACCACTGGATTCAAGCTAGCCTGGCTGATGAAGGGTGATACCCTGAAACCGGTCCCAGAATGCTTGTTTGCGGTCCAGGGAGGACCTGGCTCGGCAGTTCGGGCTGGACTGTTCCCACAAGGGACAGGGTGAAGAATGATTTGCATATGGCTGGGTCCAAACTGGGGTGGTGTGGTGAGCAAAAGAATGATGGATTTAACCCAGATCCTTGTGACTGGGGGTGAATGCTTGCATTGTCCAGCATTCCGTCCATTAATTGTTTCTTTTGCATTTGTCGCCCTAAGTGGGAAGGGTATGCCCAGACGTGGGTCCCGTGCTCACTACACCACTGGATTCAAGCTAGCCTGGCTGATGAAGGGTGATGCCCTGAAACCGGTCCCAGGATGCTTGTTTCCGATCCAGGGAGGACCTGGCTTGGCAGATCGGGCTGGACTGTTCCCACAAGCAACAGGGTCAAGACTGATTTGCATATGGCTGGGTCCAAACTGGGATGGTGTGGTGAGCAAAAGAATGATGGATTTAACCCAGATCCTAGTGAATGGGGGGAGGGTGGGGGGGAATGTTTGCATTGTCCAGCATTCCGTCCATCAATTGTTTCTTTTACATATGTCGCCCTAAGTGGGAAGAGTATTCCCAGACGTGGGTCCCGTGCTCACTACACCACTAGATTCAAGCTAGCCTGGCTGATCAAGGGTGATGCCCTGAAACCGGCCCCAGTATGCTTGTTTCCGATCCAGGGAGGACCTGGCTTGGCAGATCGGGCTGAACTGTTCCCACAAGGAACAGGTCCAAGACTGATTTGCATATGGCTGGGTCCAAACTGGGGTGGTGTGGTGAGCAAAAGAATGATGGATTTAACCCAGATCCTTGTGACTGGGGGTGAATGTTTGCATTGTCCAGTATTCCGTCCATCAATTGTTTCTTTTGCACAATATAATTCCAGCCATTGATTCTACTCAAAAGGATCATTTGGGGAAAATTAGGTATGGTTGTAGGTTGACAGCTTTTGTAAACCGCGATTCTAGAACTTGGTCCAGATTATAACCTGTAGGTCACAGGTTCGTATCCCAGCAAACCCAACTCATCCTGTCATCTTTCAGGGGCATCAATAGGTGTATTGTGAGCAATGGTTGTAGTCGATATTGTCATTGTTTTTGGTTTGTGAGCAAACTCTTTGTAGATTTCAACATGTCCTGCTCCACTTCATGTGGCCAGCTGTGAGTAACTTCATGCTAAAACATTCATGCTTTTTTAATTGTATTTATTAACGCATTTGTCAGAAAGAATCAGACCAAAATATTTGAAAACCACTTACGCGTAACAGAAGGTGGACTCCAGTAAGCCACGTGAAAGTTCAAACGATATCTGAATAAGGACACCAGAGATGCACAAATCAGTGGAATCCGCATTACAGACATTAAACATATGGGCTGCATACACAACTTTGTTTGAAATTAGTAAAGACTTTGAGGAGGCTGGCTTGCAGAGGGTTCACCAAGACTAGGGGGATCAGAATGAATCATGTGGATTAGCGAAGAATTCTAGTGTTGCGTTGATGTGTGCAGATAAAGATTTGTTCTCTTACCATTGTTTATCATGCAACGTTTGGTGCATCCTGTTTCAGAGCTTGGCAGGTAAAGATTCGGCCTACCATTGTCTCCATTTTCACTGTAGAGATTGCAATAGGTGTCTGGACTTGCTTCTTATGATGTTGTATTGACTTGCTGGTTTCTTGGTTTTTGCGTGGCGTTTAGTTGACTGATGGAGATGATTCTCTTTATTGGTGATGTAACTGGTCTTGATTATGGGTGGGTGGAATTTGCGTAGTCGCGCTACGCAAAGCTCCACGAAACTGTAAAAAATCTCCAAAAGCATGCAGAGTTCCGCGAACACGCGGAATTGCTTCTTCTGCCTGTTCGCAATGCTTTTTTCCTGTTCGTGAATGCTGTTTGCGTGCTAGGGGGGAAATATCTCACGAAAAATGCATTTTGAAAGCGCGAACAAGCAAAAAATTCTGCAAAGCCGCTGAATTTTTGGCAATTCCGTGGGCAGCACTGAATTTACCGCCCAGGCCTAGCCTTGATTTAAGTCCTTGACCTCCCCCGTGGGATAAAGTGCCAAGCATGCATGTTGATTAGAGGTAGGTAGGGAAGCAGCTGCTACTCTTGGTGTTTCAATTCCTTATTAGGTTTTCAATGATTGTAACAAGAGTGGTACATATAAAAAGAGTATACAGTCAAATCGCCATGCAGGGCAAGTAAACCAACAAGGTAAAATGTAAACCCATAATCCATCTGTAGACCAGGCCTCCATGGAGGACCCACAAAGAATGAGGAGAAAAACCAAAAACTGCTCCCACAGTGGGGGGAAGGAGGGAAAGGGAACACCCACACGTGAGGAAATATAATACGATGACCTTCTGTCCACAGAACCTTCCAGGCCAAGTCACAATGACCCAACCCCTACACGACGAAAATCAAGGAGCCCCCATTTATGAAAGCAAAACAACAAGGATCGAAGTCTGGGGAGCCTCAAGACGAAGGGACCTGGGAACAGAACTTAGGGGGATGCATTGAACATGACGCAGGATGAAGTGCACAGTAGACACCTTAAGTGTATGGGTGCGTTTGGCTTTCAATCTTTAAGTTGCTACTCATAACTTTAGGTACCCCTGGCACTGCCTTTCCTACTCTCACCGTTAACGGTCATGAAAGCAGGAACAGTTAGTAGGTTACTATTATCCTTATTCTTAACACTATCAGCAAAAAGAAAAGTGCAGACTGCTGAGGGGCTGAACAACAGATCAACCATATGACGTCATCATGGGTTAAGGGATGCTCTTTGCCTCACACCTGTACATAGATCAAGGAGACTCAGTCCTGTGTAGAGACAGTGGAATTCTTCTTCTGATGGTGTTAGTTTTAGGCATAACTTAACTTATGTTGGAATAATCATTTGAAAACAATGATCATTATGGCAGGTTTCTATGGTAAAAAGACTCCCTAAGAGAGAAACTACGTGCATTTCAGTTACGTACTTTTTCATTTTTTACCAGATGCAGTTAAGAGTACATTGCTCAACCGTCAATTCTGCAAACTAACTCTCCATCATGGGCCACCTCCATCTCCTTTCCTGCCTCTATTTTATGCTGTAAACTATAATCTCTTGCTTTCTTTCATTTCTTATGTCTCTATATCGAATACCCCAGGCTAAAATGACACTCCTGGGGAGCTGGTTGAGAAATAACGATGTAGCCCTTGTGGGTGTTTGAGTAAATAGGCGGGTACGAGGATCCCCACCTGAGACGATTTTGGTCTGAAATTCTTGAGTATGAAGGTCACCTCCTCCATGATATAGGATCATCGCTACAGGTGACCTCCTAAATGGAATAGCATCATCGCTACCACTTGTTCTTGCCGGAGGGCACCTCATGCCACCAATACACATCCTCCCCCGGGCCAACCACACGGATCTGATAAAAATGATGGAACCCCTCTGCTCTCTTATACATCTTCTGTTATCTCTTCACACAGTTATAAATCTTAACCATGCCACTAGACTGAAGGTATTTCAGGCTTCATCTTCGTTGCCTCTGTGTGTCGGGTGTGGCTAGCTCCAATCTTCGGCTTGCAATGATCCTCCAGTTCTTTGATGCAAGATTTGGTCAATTCAGCAGCCTTGTACCACTTCCCGAATCAAGCCTTGGGGACCACCCTCCATTCCTGACAACGGCACACAGAGCACGCAAAATGGATATTTTACCAAAGCTCAGTAGAAAGACAATCCTCTGTGAGTTAGAGTGGCTCTGCCTTTCACCTCTGTAATGAAAATTTTCCTAGCTATCGTAACGGAAAGTTTCAATTCTATTAAGGACTCGGAGGCGAGGATTATGCCTTCTTTCTCCACTTTAATCACACAGCAGCACAGAAAGAACAACAAAGACTACATTTCCCATGAACCATAGGGAAAAAAAGGTAGTCAACAACAACATTGTGTCAACCAATCAACAGAGAGAAAATTGTCCAATCAGGGCCTCTCCAGTTACTGATAGTCCCTTGTTAGTGTCCAGATCTCCTCTTTCGAAGCGCGAAGACAGCCTAGCACTCAACTTCAGGAGTCCTGTTTGTGGGTATCAGAACCTGCAACAAACAAGGCAGTATTACCAGGGGAAAATACAACCCTAGGTATCAATTCAGAAAAAAGAAAAAACAGAACATGTAAAGCAGAACATACTCTCAAGAACCACTTCCTGTCACATAAACATGAAGGGAAGAATTTACTTACTTCTGTACGGGGAGGGGTTTCCTCTAAGAACACCGGGCGGGATAATCCTCGCCTCCGAGTCCTTAATAGAATTGAAACTTTCCGGTTACGATAGCTAGGAAAATTTTCATTCTATGTCAGGACTGGAGACGAGGATTATGCTTGTTTAAAGCTTGCCCACAACCAGATGAGCCATATTGAGAATTGGCTTGAAGTAAAACTTCTTGAAGGTGGAATCCGAGGACCAGTCCGCCGTATTGAGGATATCCTCCAAGCGGGCACCCAGACCAAACGCCTTCGAGGCCATGGCCCCTCTCGCGGAATGCGCCCCAAAATTCCGGAGGCTAATACCCGCCTCTTGCATCACCCAGCGCACCCAACGGGCGATCGTTGGGGAGGAAACAGCCTTAAAGGGTTTCCGGAGCGCGATGAGCAGCTGACGCTCCCCCGGAGGACGATACTCCTCTGTCATTTCCTCGTAGGCCTTGAGACAACGGACCACACAGAGCTTAGGAGAATCTGCGAAGGCCGGGTAGGAGACAACTCTTGTATTGCACTTTGTCCGACGGGAAAGGGTAAACGTCACCCCATCCGGAGTGAAGATGCGACCCGAGATATCGAGTGCACGCACATCCGACACTCTACGACAAGAGATCAAGCAGAGCAGCATTGCCAGCTTCGCCGACAACTCCTTACGGGAAAGAAACCTATTTGGTTGCCAAGACAGGAATAGGTTTAACACCTGATTAACATCCCACAGGGCCGAATACCGCGGTTCTGGAGGTAGGGAAAGTCGAATGCCCCGAAGGAGCCTGCAGACCAAAGGGTGTTCACCCACCGCCGACCCACCAACCGGGACGTGGCCAGAGGAAATGGCCGACCTGAAAGTATTAATGGACCTATATGCCAAGCCCATAGACGCCAGATGCGCCAGAAAGTTTACAACGTGGACCACATCCGTGACCACGGGATCAAAACCCCGTCGCAAACACCAACGGGACCATCTGCCCCACGCAGATTTGTATCGTTTAATGGTGCTATCTGCCCAGGCTTTAGACAGGAGCTCCTCAGCTGATCGCGAAAGGCCCGGGGCTTGCCATCTACCCCGGAAATCCTCCATGCCATGAGCCACAGCGAGTTCGCTGACACTAGAGGATGAGGATCACCGTACGGACCTGTGAGGAGATTCGGAAACCGGGGGAGTAGGATCGGAAAATCCCAGGAAAGTTCCAGAAGAACTGGAAACCACACTTGAAACCTCCACAGAGGCGTGATGAGTACTAAGTCCGCTTTCTGCCTGCGGACCTGAGCCGTTGTCCGGGTAATCATAGCGAACGGGAGAAACGCATAGCCCCGATCCACGCTCCAGTCTTGGAGAAACGCATCCGTGGCCGCTGCCCGAGGATCGGGCTTCCAGCTGAAAAATCTCGGCAGCTGGTGGTCCAGGCGAGATGCAAACAGATCCACCGTGAACGGACCCCAAAGCCGGTTGAGGGAGGCAAACACCAACTGATCCAACTTCCAGAGGCTGAAATCGCGGAAGTGGCGTGATTGATAATCGGCCTCCACATTGTCTCAGCCCGGAAGATACTCCGCTGTGACCGATATCTGACTGTCTAGACAATACTGCCAGAAGCTCGCCGCCAGATCGGAGAGGGCTTTCGACTTGGTGCCGCCGAGGTGGTTGATATAACGGACAGCCGACACGTTGTCCATTTTCAGAAGTACGCAAGACTGCACTGAGTCTCTGGTCCAACATATGACTGCAAACGAGCCGGCCAGAAGCTCGAGACAGTTGATATGTAATGTTCGTTCGTCGGGAGACCACAAGCCTCCCGTGGCAAGATCCCCGCAGCGGGCGCCCCAACCAAGCCTGCTGGCGTCTGATTCGATGATCAAATCTGGAACGGAACCGAAGATTGCTCTGCCGTTCCACGCCTCCATGTGTGTTAACCACCACCGGATCTCGTTCCGAGCTTCGTCGGATAGACGAATCTTGTGGGAGTACGAATACCCTTTCCGCAGGAAGTACGCCTTGAGGCGCTGTAGGGCCCTGTAATGGAGCGGACCCGGAAAAATCGCTTGGATAGACGCAGATAGAAGACCTACAATCCGGGCCAACTGGCGCAGAGAGACGCGCTGTTGAGATAAAACGCGACGCAACTCGTGGCGAATCTTCGTAAGTTTCCTGGACGGCAGGCTTAGAGTAGAGGCCCTGGAGTCGATGACGAACCCCAAAAAGGTAACGGACTGAGCCGGCTGAAGAAGGGACTTCTTTCCATTGATCACAAACCCGAGGTCCTGGAGGAAGGACACCGTCATCTGTAGCTGGTCGGCTAAAAGGTTGGGGCAGGAAGCCATCAGAAGGAGATCGTCTAATTAGACGATTAGCCTGACCCCACGAACTCTCAGGAATTCCACCACTGGTTTGAGCACCTTTGTGAAGCACCAGGGTGCGGAAGACAGCCCGAAAGGGAGGGAAGTGAATTCGTAAATGCGATGACGCCACTCGAATTGAAGGAAACGGCGGTGAGGCCGAAAGATAGGAATCACCAGATAAGCGTCCTTCAGGTCCAAACGCACCATCCAGTCGTGAGGACGAAGAACATCCCGCAAGAGGTGAATACCCTCCATCTTGAAATGGCGGTATACCAACCACTCGTTGAACTCGCTGAGGTTTATGACCGGACATTTGCCTCCATCGGACTTGTCCACTAAAAAGAGATTGCTGAGGAAACCCCTTGGGTGGCGTGTCATGAGAGATATAGCGCCCTTGCGAAGCAATGAATTGACCTCTTCGTCCACCAGGAAAGCGTCGTGACTTGAAAATTGCATAGAGCGTGGGGGTGTCTTTTGAACAGGATTCCCGCAAGATTCTATGTGAAACCCCCTTATCGTCTGAAGAACCCATGCATCGCTCGTGAGGGATGACCATGCCCCGTAACAGCTTGCCAGACGTCCCCCTATGTTTTGTGGGGAAGAAAGGGTAACACTCACCAGAGTTTGCGTTAGACGCTCCTCCCCTGTGACCTCTGCCTTTGCCACGGCGTCCTCTTGTGGGGTAGAAGTTTCCAAATTTTGACTGGTCTTGATCTTGACCGGAGCCTCTCTGGTTGGTTTGCTGATTTTGTCGACCGGTCGAGCGGCCCCTTCCTCGACCGGCCCCTCGAAAAACCCGAGGGAACACTTTTTTAATGGTGGACTGCGCCCTGTCCAATGACGTGAAAGTGTTGACAAACTTGCCCAGTTCCTTGATGAAGGGCTCCCCAAAAAGGCCCCCTTGGGCAATCGTCCCTGCTTCGGAATCCGCTAGGTCACCCAGTTTTGGGTCAATTTTTATTAGAAGAGATCTCCGCCGCTCGGTGGAGAGGGCACAGTTGGCATTGCCTAGGAAGACCACTACCTGCTGAGCCCAGCCTGAAAGCGTTTCGGGAAATATCATCGAACCTGAAGCCTTCGCTTCCTCAGCCATATCAAGAATTTTGGTGGCGGGCCCCAGGGCGTCCAAGAGCTTATCTTGGCACGCCCGCCACGACCTATCTATGCCCTTCTTGGGGTCTCGAATAAATTTCTGCAAGAACGTCAGCATTCGTGGGTCAATATCCGGGGTCAGGGCAACTTTACCCTCCAGGGAAGGACGAGGACACTCCGCTCGGAGACAGTTGCGGGCCTCCTTTTCAAGCGGGCGCCGGATATGCTCTGCGACGTAAGTCGCCACTTTGTCCGCTGGAACCCAGTCTGAGGAGCGAGGATGAACAATATCATTTGGGTCCAACATGTCGGAAGGTGTAGGAGGTGGCTGTAGATCAGAAGGTGCCAAAGGGACCTGTGAGGGACGGGTCGGAAGCCAAGGTCTAGACGGGCTGGCATCCGGATCCCCTGAAGGGCCTGGAAGTGCAGGGGAGGGAGAGAGGTTAAGCGCTAGCGAGTCGCCAGTACCTCCCATAGGGTGGCTATCAATAAAGGCCTTTTTGAGCCGCTCAAATGCATCCACATCCACACCGGGGCACAAGTGCGTTTAGGGGGAGGAGGCCCAGAAAGGTCTTGGACCTGGGATAGTAGAGGACTTTTGCGTTCAAGGCGTAAAAACGCCTGCTCTATTTTTTGTGTCAGCCTGTCCTCCAAAGGAGAGATGGCCTGGTCCACTGCCCTATAAATTGAGGTATCCACTGCTTCATAGAAAGCATCGCCCCATGGCATATCCGCCAGAGGATCCTCCTCTTCATCCTGATAATCACCGTAGAAATCCATACCAGGGGGAAGGGCAAGAAGACCTTTGCGCTGCACTCGCAAGTAAGTTGTTGCAACTGGGTGACAGTTGATACGTTTTATACGTGGTCAAACCACAATTTCATGCAGGGTGACTAGCCCTGAGGGGACCTAAAGGCTGGCTGATACCAATTTTAAATTTATGCAGGTAACTGGGCTGGATAGTGTCCCCCAAATCAAGCCTAACGGCAAAAATACAACCTCCAGAGAGGCGTCAGTATACTCTTTAAATACAAGACTTGAATCCCATTAAGCACCGGGATACAAGCGTCAGGTATGTAAATCAGGCCCGTGAGCGAAGAAACAAGCTTGCGGGCCGGTACAGACCGAACTCGGCGTCTCTCTCAGCCCAGGCTCCGGTGGCAGTTGAACGCGCGCGCGTCTCTGGAAACTGATCAAAACCAGAGACGCGTCGCGGTCAAACACCGCCTCTCGCGCCCCCAGGCGGCGGGAGGACCAGAGCGCGCCAGCACCACCGCGTAGGAGCGAGAGACGACTCTCGGTCCTGCGGTGCAGACGAATCCAATTGTACTGACAACAACCTCCTCACTACAAACGGGGGAAAAGAAAAACGAAAGCAAATGCTGCAACCAGCAAAATAATAAACAATTACACAGCGAACGTGTCAGCCTGACGATAGGATCCGCTATACATTATAATAACAAACCTTGCCACAAGACAAAAGACTCAAGCAATAAGCCCTGATAGGGCACAGTATTTCGTCAAAATAGTCACAAAAGCACATAATAAAGCCCCCCAAACAGTAGAAACCCTGAGGGGACTTAACTGGCTGCGCAGCAGCGAAGAAAGAGGAGATCTGGCCACTAACAAGGGACTATCAGTAACTGGAGAGGCCCTGATTGGACAATTTTCTCTCTGTTGATTGGTTGACACAATGTTGTTGTTGACTACCTTTTTTTCCCTATGGTTCATGGGAAATGTAGTCTTTGTTGTTCTTTCTGTGCTGCTGTGTGATTAAAGTGGAGAAAGAAGGCATAATCCTCGCCTCCAGTCCTGACATAGAATTAGGATCCCAGCAGTAATTCCAATGGACTCTGACCTAGCTGCAGATGCAATACTCTGCGACCTCTGTAAACGTACAGTAATATGGTTGTTTTAGCCAGGAGCTTAATGGGATACAGAAAGGTAATATATTTTCTGCTAATTTAATTGGATTTCAAAGCATTAACAATTATTGTTCTTTAAGAAACTGATAGAATAAGGAGTGCAAAACATTTGTGCTAGAAGCTGATGTCTGTGGAGGATTCTGGAGTCTTCTATTGTTGATGTAGAGAGGTGTTAGATTTGAAAGGAAGTTCACTGCTTAATTTGATCAGTCAGCCCCAAGTTTCATGTGGAAACATAGGGCCAATTTTCAAATTTTTCATGCAACCAACCACATTTGTTACACTGCGTTGCGTGAAGTGGAGAGAGTAGAACAGCGCCATATCTAATAAGATATGGTGCTGTATCCTAGCTCCCCATGTGCTAGCACACTTAAGGCTGGCTTACGCCAGGCACACACCCTTTCTTTATAGTGCAAGGATGTTTACGTGATGTCTACCACAGGTTTTCTATTAAAGTGTACCCATGCTTACACAAAGTTTAAATAATTTCCTAGTTTGCATGTGTGCTGTACAATAGTGCACAAGGGCAACATTGGATACGTTTGAAGAACTTTTCTCCAACCTTCAGCCTACCTCAAAAAGGTGCAATTGTTTTTATGTGAAGCCCTGCCAGCTTTTTTAAAGTAAATTATGCTTTGCATCAAAATCCATGTTTGGTTGCATGGGAATGCACATGTACCATCCACAGTTGCCCTCTTGACGCAAAGTAACAAATAATTCTCAGCATAATTTAAGTTCCTAAATCCATCCACACTGCATGTTGTGCTACTGAGAGTTTACCTACTGTACTAGCTGGGATGACTGATCAGTATGGTACGTTTGTTGCTATGCTTGGCAGACTATGAGTTGAAATTCTGGCAAAGCATCTCAGCCTTTCATCCTTCTGAGGTTAGTAAATTATGTGCCATTAAAATGCACGACAGTAATAGCTATTGTTTTCGATGTTTACAAATTGCAGAATCATAGCATGAAGTGCCAAATTAAACCACATTATAATTATTTTTAAGCATAGTCCTAGCTAATTTGTTGGCAAGCATGGTATAGGGGTTTCAGGGAATGTTGACATGTTGTGGCAAAATATTTATGTATGATACCTTTTTTTAATTTGTATGTATTTGAGAAAAGGCTTTTGCACTCTATGAAGCTGAGTCACAAAACAATTTATTAGTATGGGAAGTAGTGTAATCTTTCACATACTCATACATTCCTTCAAGAATCGGGCTCAAAACGTCTAGCTCCTTATTAGAAAAAGTGCATAGTGTTCAGTCCTTTCTATTTGTGTTAATTGCAAATACATATTGCCTTGATATTCCGATTTAATTTTTACTTTAGATGTTTTGGGGTCAACTCAAAAAATCATGTAAGAGTACGTAAAGGGAATTACAGGAAAAGGGTAGCACATAATCAAGATTACCTTTGTATATAAAACCCTCTGTTTTTCAGTATCTTTTACAGTTTACTATTCTTAGGTCTCTTCAATACATGCTGTATTCAGCATATGTGAATGTGAACCAAAAGTACAGGAGTGGACCCGTTAGCCCAGTAGAGACCGGGTAAGTAGTATTTCAAAGCAACAATGTCTCAACCGGTAATCATTTATAAGGACCATTAAAGGAAATGCTTTAGTCTATTTAAGGGAAGGGAAACCAAAAGAGGGAGACCAAAAGAATTAGAAAAAGCAGTTTGTTATTTGCAGGTAGTTAAACAGCACTACATTACAAATATATTGAGGTAACCCAACATAACCAAATGTGCACTGGTCGTGTTAGTGACAGTGAACGGCTCAGTGACTCAAGTGATGTGGACAGCGTGAGACGGCGAAAAACAATAAAGCACAAATAATTGTAAGGTTTAAAAAGTTATATACAATTGGGATAAATGTAAATACAATTTCAATATTAGTTACAAATGACCCTATAGAGGCTACGGTTAACGCTGTTAAGTCAACGACGTTTCGACCAGTCTAAGTAATGGTCATCATCGGGACTTTGGTTACAGATTTCTTAAGTAGTGCTGGTAACGCAGAGTGTAATAATCACTGTTCGAGGGTGCGACCAATAGAAAACAATTCAGCAGGCGCTTTATATTATGATGGAGGGATAAACGAATTCGGACCACAGTGCGCGTTGGACCTGGACGTTGGCAAATGCCGAGGCGCAGGCGGTGGCGATTTCCTAATGAATAAGGGAGTTCAGGGCCTAAGCGTAAAGAATCACAGAGGAGCAATTGGGCAGGTTCGTGAAAGGTAAAAGAGGCACTGGATGCCAAAAAAAGGACCTGGCAGTCGGTGGAGTTAGTCAATCTCAGGCGACGAGTGAAATGTATTCAGCATATGGGCATGAAGCTCCACCCACTTCCCGCCCATCTTTTTAATTGGCTGCTGTCACTATCCTTTCTAAAAGGTGGCTTTTTATTGGTTAATAGGCTTAGTAGTCCCTCCTTAGTACCACCTTTTCTCTTCATGTAATCTTCCATGAGGACACCCCGTGTTACATGTGTTGTTACTTGGTAGGTTTTAATTATAGCGTTAAAGCACTATTTTCTAAAATGACTGCTTCTGGCTGCCATTGCAGGCAGAACATACTCTCCCACAACCTCTTTTTTTGTTTTAACCAGCGCGGGACGCCTTGCGGCAGCGCACCTTTCTTTATACAGGTTGGCTGTATTTAATGTAACAAACTAAGGGCCATATGTAGGTAAAACCTGTTTTTGCGATTCTCAAATTGCGATTTTTAGGGAATCGCAATTAGAGAATCGCAAAAAGACATGTAGGTAGGATTAGCATAATATTTTGCGAATCCCACATATTCCTTATTAGCGAATCGCAAATTGAGATTCGCAAATAAGGAATACCTTGCCATTCATTCCTATGGGCTAGAAGGTCCATAGGAATGAATAGGAAGACATTCTCAATTTGCGATTCTCAATTAGAGAATCGCAAATTGAGAATGCAATTTCAAGGTTGCAAGGGTGTCAATAGGACACCCTTTTGCACCCCTGAAATAAACATGTGTGCACATATGGTGCACATACATGCGCCAAGGGCATGTATGTGCGCCACATGGAACTCTGAAAAATGCAAAAAAGTGCATTTTTCAAAGAAATCGCAAATTACCACCAACCTGAAGTTGGTGGTAATTTGCAATTCCTTAAGCCAAAATTGCACAACTTGGGTGCTTCCTACATTGCATTTAAGGAATCGCAATTTGTGATTCCTTAAATGCATTTGCAAAATAAGGAATCGCAAATTTTGCGATTCCTTATTTTGCGTGTGGGTTTTTGTGTGCTAAATAGCACACTGCCCAAATTGCGATCGGAAACACTGAAATTCTGCGAATTTCAGCATTTGCGATTGCAATTTGGCTTCCTACATATGGCCCAAAGTCTTTTTTTTGTTGTAAAACTGCCTCATGACCGCTTTCACTTTAATGGCGTCTGCGCCCCTTTCTTTAGACGCGGCTCGCCGTATTCACTTTAAGAAACACATTTTTTTTAACTGCTCATATTGGTGCCTCTCCTCGCTTCAACCACCCTCTCTCTGAGAAAACATCTTGTGACCCATGCCGCGCTTTCACTTTCACAATGGCCGCAGCCTTTCCCTTAACCCGTTCCGTGCTCATGGCGGAACCACTCCGTCATGAGCCACGGGCGCCGTGTGCTCATGACGGAGTGGTTCCGTCATGCTGCGGCCGCTGGCGGCCGCTCCGCCCACGCGGCGCTAATTCCCCGCCTGTGCGGGCGATTAGCGCAGTGGGCGGAGTCGTGACGGAACCACTCCGTCATGAGCACACGCCCGTGACTCATGACGGAGTGGTTCCGTCATGAGCACAGCGGTGCCGCACTGCCCCCAAACCCCCCCAGTGCCGCGGCGGAATTCGTGCCGCGGCAAAGGGGTTAATAAGGCGGCAACACGTCTTCAATCCACACTGCTCCTCCCTCCGCAGCATTTGCTGCTCTGCCCGACCACCTCCCTCGACTCCCGGGGTCTTCCTGCTCCACTCTACCATGGCACTGATGTACCCGTCTGCCTTTGTGTCAGGAGTCTGGGCACATTTATCTCAGAAGGTCAGCAGCTGTTTGTCGTGAATAGAACTTGCCTGCGTTTGTCACTGTTAACAAAGACTCAGGTGTGACAATCTCTCCAGCTTGTCCCAAGATGAATGGAATGAATCAGCAGTGAAATTACAAGTTAGTAACAAGCATTTGCAATGCAATATGTCTTGCATTAGTTAAATGCTGTGCTATTGGCTTTGCAAATGGGAAAGTAATACGGCGAGAAACAACTTTTTTTTGTTGACTATTTATTTTTTATTTATTGACTTTTGTAGTAATGGCGGCACGCATTGTTACAAAAGTGAAGTTGACGATAAGAGCAGTAGTCATGCAGCTTTCAAGGCACGGATAGTGTCTACTGCAGTACAGATACACCTGAATGAAGTGAGCGATGGAAGAGCAATCAAGGTTGGTGACTTGAGCAGTTACTACACAACTACCAATGGTCGAGACTTAACCTACTCTACATGGGTCGAAAAAGGTCACATTTTTGAATCGGGATTCGTGCCCCAAGTCCTTCTCAAACTCCTAAATCCTACCAAATACAGACGAATACCAGTTGGGCAAGGCCCAATGTTGTCTCAAGGAGAGCTAGGCATTGATGAAGGGTTAGCCTCACCACTACATGCACCCGTGTGCTGCCCGATTACCCTAGATGCCTTCTACTGTAGCTGCGTTAGGCTGTTGCTCATTATATGCATTTCCCAAGTCTTCTCTCAGCTAATGCCCATCATCATCAGAAGCATCTTGTCTCAGTGAGTATAACTGGTCCCGCAAGTGCAGCAATTATTGCTTATGTGACAGATTGCCCCTCTCTGGTAAGGCAGTGGGACCATAAATATAGATCACACAGCCAAATAGCAGGGGTGCAGCTTTGTCAGTATGATTGGGGGGTGAGCTTCAGATTTTCCAACAATCATGCTGTGCATCTTGTTAAAACACATTATATGAGAAGCTGGACATGACGGGGGCTTAAGAAGCAGTGGTAGAGAGGGGAGTGCGGGCTGTTTGGTGTACTTAAAACACAATATTTTTCAAACACATCACCATTTATTTAGGCCTTTCATACATAGATGAAAGAGAGTTTGTGTTTTTGTCAGTGGGTGCATATACAAATCCCAGGCGAAATCTGACAGACACTTCACATTGCCCGACTGAAGGAACTTGTACTCAACTATTTACTACAGAATACATTTTTAGGAAGATGTAACACTAGAACCCCCCCCCCCCCCCCCCCCCCAGGAGCTACGTCATTGACAAATAGATACGTTTTAGTTTAGTTTATTACTTATGAAACACAAGCAAGTGGAGATAACCTTCAGGGTACAAAAATAAATGACACTGCACAATGCTCCCAGTTCAATGAACATTCACTCAGAAGATGGCTAAAAAAATGGTCCACACAGTCAAGACGTTGAAGTGGCCCAAAGCACCAGAGCATAAAGTTTTATCAGAAATTGCAATTAAAGTGAGGTGGAGTGCTTGAATGAATCTTAGCCACTGGTAATCACTTGTGCCCACATGCCGGGCCTTAGCTTTCTTTGCCTACTGTGCCACTCTACACAGATACCAGCTATATGGAAATCAGTCTTGCTTCAGTTTCAATAGGACCAATGCAGTCCGAAGTGCCATTCCCGGCCCCCCAGAAGGGAACACAGGCAACCTCAGACCAGTTTTAGCCTGTTGGGCCTCTTCGGTAAGGTGCCGCTTGAATTCAATGACACAGTGAGCACTGGACTCACAGTTGGAAAAAACTAGAAATTGGGATTTTGTTTTCCACGTAATATATGTGTAAGATTTGTGAAAAGTATGCATAGTACACAAAATACACCCAGGCTATCATCTGCATGAACACTGTAATCACAGTATGCCCTCATGTACAAAAGGCACCCAAGATACCTGCCCAATATATTTTCTTTAGTTCTAAAGTCACACGATAAGTGTTGCCAACGCACACATTAAATTTCACTGTTCCCACAAGACATTTTTTGCCTGAAATAGGAGTGGGTGAAAACCACATTAAAAAGCAGAAGAAAAACAAAAAGTATACGAAATATATAAATCCAAAGAAACAAGATGTACACAATATTATGCACCAGAAATAAATTTCACCCCGGCCTTGATCTTAAATGTTGGCCTATTCAGTTACATATCAGAGAATGCTATATTGATTGTTCAGCTTGAATTTTGTGGGCCTGTCAGCTTGCACAGCAATTCAGATTGCAATGTACATGAACCAAATTTTAAGTGAATGATTTTTGCATTTAATAGTTTTGGCGACTCACACGAATATATCATTTTAGCAATACAAGTGACCCAAATTGCCAATGGTTCCCAACTCCAACCATCCTTAATTATTAAGAAAACACAAATATGAGAAAGAGAAGTAGTAACATTATCTTTTTGGGACATGAGAGTGAAGAAGGAATGAAAAAGTCTTGGAGCTCTACTACACAGGTGTAAAAATGGCGGCATCACAAGATTGTGCTTATTCTGAATGGCAACCGCCTGCAAGGAAAACAGTGCCCCTTTGAGATGATAAGCCATTGGATACTGTACAGAATATTGTCAAAGCGCAAGCCTAGCCATAAAATAGTTCTGGTCTTTTTGCTGATCCAATCCTAAATAATAAGCTCCGGGTGTAACTCCACGGGGCATATTAACAAGGAACGGGGAAAATTAACGCTAAGGGCCTTAGCGTTAATTTTTTTAACGCCCGCTATCGCAGGATAATATTGCCTAGTTATCGCGTTATTAACAACACTAACCGCCTAGGCGATAAAAAATCCAGCGATAGCGGCATTTTGGGAGGTTATCGCTGGTAATGCAGCGATAAAACTACAAGGATAGGGATATTCTTGTTGATAGCCCATGGTGGACTTAGCCACGTAATCCACCTCCCATTGGATTACATGGCTAAATCTGAAAATTAGCAGACGTAAAAAAGCAGCGTTACCCGTGGTTAGCGCTGCTTTTTTTGTCTCTAACAGGGTTAGCGTGAAGCTTGATAATAGGAGAAATGTCGCTTAGCGACATTTCTCCTATTATTTTGCTCTGGAACGCCCACTTTGCATCTCATTAGAGATACAAAGGGAAGCATAGTGAAAAAGGGTGCTAACATGTGATTTTTCATGTTAGCACCCTGTTGTTGATAGGGAGATATTTTTATATCCGCTTCTTTGGCTTTTAAAGCCAAACAAGTGGAGATAAAGCCCTTGTTAATATGCCCCACATTGGGTAGGAATGAGGCACAGTGCTGGGATATTTTTTCAGATTTAATATTCCTCACTTTGAAACTTTTATCCATACACGGGGCAGGAAATAAATAACAAGGTGGAGATTCAAGATTTATGAATGGGAGATAGCATAGTTTGCCTCCAAGTTTGACCTGACATTCATACGTCTGTTCCTTTTGTTCCTTTCTTTTTCATTTGCATCCAATGATTCCTCTTGCAAACTTTATGTATTTGTATGGAATGCTTTCCAAGTAGCTACCCTTGTAAAAGCCTGAACCTCTGACTGAGTGTTAGTGAATGAAATAGAGTGTGCATTGCACAACCCCCGCATCTTTATATTTATTTATTTGAAAGTATAGTGATAGTAGATGCTTTTGAAAAAGAGCCACCGTTTTATTGCATCTTTAAGAAAGACTTTATGCGTGCACGCCTTTAGCGTGGGAATTAAAAAAAAGCTGTAAATCATCACCACAAAGTAAAACAAACAAAACCACAAATGTGATTTGATAATATTCACTTTACAAAAGGCTGGGGCATCCAAACAACATGCACTTCCTAAGCACAAATAGACATAAAAAGCAATATGGCAGCACAGAAAATACATAAACTGGCTTTCATTTACAAGCTAAGCTCTGTGGAAAGTCGCATCTGCAATCTAACAAAAGGACTGTTTGCTGCCCCATCACTAAAACTACTCAAATCGTACATTGTAACCATCCATGCAATGCTGTGACTTTGATTGGCAGCTCATTCAAGCAGCAGCAAACCCTGAAAAAAACATGAAAATCCCTGGCTCAAGGGGCCTGACCTGAAATTCTCTTTCTCTTCTTCCAATTGTGCTGTTTTGAATTGACATGAGACATCCCAGACAGCTAAAGCTGCTTATATCCAGACCCACATGGTGGTGGAAACAGTGGAATTTGAGAGTTTCAGAGGGGGGCGTGTACCAAAGGTGAAGAAGTTACACGAGGGACTTAGACCATTGTCCAAGAAAAGTAGGTTGGTTGCTAGATTGGTTGGTAGGAGAGGGAGGGTTGGGGGAGTGATAGAGTACGGAGAAGAGGAAGGTCTGTAAGTATTTCTTGAACAAAAAAATTAAATGTAGTTACCAATACATATTTGCGTTCACAATGTTTTTGTACTCAATGTGTAGGCCACAATATTTTTGCATTACAATTTTCTACCCACTGTATTCTGGTAGAAAGCCTCTTTTGTCGACTTCTCGTATCAATTGGGTGGTGCATTCCCATGGAGGGACTATGCCATGTTAAAGATATCAGTATAGCGCTGCACTGACATTATAGCCCCGGAGTGCAGTTGGGGTTTGGGTACCTTTACAACCTGGTCACTTCACAGACTGATATGGCCAGTAAGAGAGTTTCTCAGCCAGCCATCCAGATTTTGTTGTGTGTTCTGTGTGTAGCGCTTATGCTTCAAGGGGTGAAGTGATAAAGTGGTTACAGTAATGCAAGCTCTTCTGGATAAAAGGTAAGCAGGGAAGCCACTAGACCAAGGCTCACCATGTCTGTTTAGTTTAGTAAGCGGCTAGATACCCACTTGAGTGATTAGTGTGCTATACAAATCAATATAAAATAACAAAAATTGTCAAGACTTGTGTCTCTCTCATAGAGCACTTTCTTTTATTGCCAATATCTCTCCTACCAACAGAGGCACAATTGATGAAGGGTACACACAATTAACTGCGTGATGATTTAGTGTTTGCATGTGCAGTCATTTGTAGGTTGAGCCGTGGCAGCGCATGCGTTGCTCTGCGAGGCATGCTGTGTTCAGGTAGAGATACCAAAGCGGATGATGGACGGAGTGTTTGAGCAAATCAAACAATCACCTCCAGTCAACTGATCTGAGTTTAATCCATCATCATTCTTTAGCTCACTCCACCACCCCAGTTCAGACATGGCCATATGCAAATCAGTCTGACCCTGTGCCTCATGGGAACAGTCCAGCCCGAACTGCCAAGCCGTGTTTTCCCTGGACCGGAAACAAGCATCCTGAGACCGGTTTCGGGTTCATAACCCTCATCAGCCAGGCTATCTTGAATCCAGTGGCAAAGTGAGCAAGGGACCCACGTCTGGGCATAGCCTGCCAACTTAGGGCAAACAAAGCGATACCAAAGGGGATGATGGATGGAGCGTTTGAGCAAATCAAACACTCACACCCAGTCAACTGATCTGGGTTTAAGCCATCATCATTCTTTAGCTCACTCCACCACCCCAGTTCAGACATGGCCATATGCAAATCAGTCTGACCCTGTGCCTCATGGGAACAGTCCAGCCCGAACTGCCAAGCCATGTCTTCCCTGGACCGGAAACAAGCATCCTGGGACCGGTTTCGGGTTCATAGCCCTCATCAGCCAGGCTATCTTGAATCCAGTGGCAAAGTGAGCAAGGGACCAACGTCTGGGCATAGCCTGCCAACTTAGGGCAAACAAAGCGATACCAAAGGGGATGATGGACGGAGCGTTTGAGCAAATCAAACACTCACCCCCAGTCAACTGATCTGGGTTTAATCCATCATCATTCTTTAGCTCACTCCACCACCCCAGTTCAGACATGGCCATATGCAAATCAGTCTGACCCTGTGCCTCATGGGAACAGTCCAGCCCGAACTGCCAAGCCATATCTTCCCTGGACCGGAAACAAGCATCCTGGGACCGGTTTCGGGTTCATAACCCTCATCAGCCAGGCTATCTTGAATCCAGTGGCAAAGTGAGCAAGGGACCCACGTCTGGGCATAGCCTGCCAACTTAGGGCGTACAAAGGGATACCAAAGGGGATGATGGACGGATCCTTTGAGCAAATCAAGCACTCACCCCCAGTCAACTGATCTGGGTTTAATCCATCATCATTCTTTAGCTCACTCCACCACCCCAGTTCAGACATGGCCATATGCAAATCAGTCTGACCCTGTGCCTCATGGGAACAGTCCAGCCCGAACTGCCAAGCCATGTCTTCCCTGGCCCGGAAACAAGCATCCTGGGACCGGTGTCGGGTTCATAACCCTCATCAGCCAGGCTATCTTGAATCCAGTGGCAAAGTGAGCAAGGGACCCACGTCTGGGCATACCCTGCCAACTTAGGGCGAACAAAGCGATACCAAAGGGGATGATGGACGGAGCGTTTGAGCAAATCAAACACTCACCCCCAGTCAACTGATCTGGTTTTAATCCATCATCATCAAACGATGGATTTAGGCCCAGATCTCTGTACTGGGGTGAATGTATGATATTGTTCTGCATTCTGTCCATCAACTGTTGTTTTTGCATTTGTCACCTCGAGTGGGAAGGGTATGCCCAGACGTGGGTCCTGTACTCTCCATACCACTGGAATCAAGCTATCCTGGCTGAAGAAGGGTGAAACCCCGAAACCGGTCCTAGGATGCTTGTTTCCAGTCCAGGGAGGACCTGGCTTGGCAGTTCGGGCTGGACTGTTCCCATGAGGCACAGGGTCAAGACTGATTTGCATATGGCTGGGTTCAAACTGGAATGGCATGGTGAGCAAAAAAACAATGGATTTAGACCCGTACTGTGGGTGAATGTATGACATTGTTCTGCATTCTGTCCATCAACTGTTGTTTTTGCATGTGTTCAGGTAGGGACCTGAAGCTCTGCCCACTCTCCGCCTATATTTTTCATTGGCTTGCGTCATTGTCCACTGTAAACTGTGGCTGTTCATTGGTCAAAAGACTTAGTAGTCCCTCCTTAGTATCGCCTTGTCTCATTTTGTAACCTCCCATGGCGACACCCCATTGCTGTTGCAGACAGGACACACTCTCACCTAATACTTAACAAGCATTTACAATGCAATGGTCTCGGCATTGGTAAAGTTAGAGTTATTGGCATTGCTCATGACATTATTTTTGTTTATGTTTTTGTTTTTAAAACATGTAGCTAAAAACGTGTATTTTCAGTTGCCAATAAACACTGTTTGCTTCCAAATGCACGTTTTCAATTGCTTCAGCTTTTTAAAAAACAAAAACGCAGGTGGAAGCCCCTCTTCTCCAAAACATAAAATCTCCGACTTCCGGTTCTGCCTTCGGCAGACCGGATGGTCCTCGACCTAAAAACACACATCACCATAAGAGTATTTGGAGTGGTGCATGTATGTAATATAATGTAAATATGTTATTTAAAGATATAAAACAAAAGGAGGAGGAGGAGAGAAACCGTGTAAATAATAGCTGCAAAATCAGTAATTAGGTGCGCCTATGCAGCGCATGCCGAGTTTGCTTTTTATTGCATAGCCATCCTTCTTATTTCAATGCCCCCTGTGAAATCCCATTCCCCCTTTAAAGTTGTATTTCTACTCTCGGCACTCCCTTGTCCAAAGTTGCCGTTTTTCTGCAAATGTGACATAAATGGCAAGGTGGATTCAATTCACCCAGTCATCCATCCATTCATCATTCAGCAACTGAGCGCAGGCTGCGCATGCGCACCCCGAGTTTGCTTTTTATTGCCTGGGCATCCTCCTCATCTCAAATCATCGTGGGCAGGCCCGTCCCCCCTTAAACTTGGAATTCCACTCTTGGCAGTCCTTTGGACAAAGTTGCCGAAATGAGCCCCCCTTCTCTTAGGTGCCACACTCGCGCTTGCTTTCACCCCTCTTTTTAGCCAACTCCGTTTTCTAACGCAGTAAACCCGGTGTTCGCTTCCTTTGGCTGGCGTAGGGATAAACCGGCAGACATGTACTTCTAGGTACTTCCAGCTTGAGACTAAAGAAACAGCATTTATGTCTTCACAGGGGCTAAGGCTGTTCTCAATACGTTCTGCGGCTCGGGCGCCCAGCGTAGCTAAAAACCCACGAGCCCATCTACAACCATGTGCCGCCAGGGCGCATTTCAACATCACAGGATTGCATCGTTGCCCCATCTGCCTGCACCTTAAAGCTCGCTGCTCACGGCTGTGCGGCATCCATGCAGTTTGTTTGTTTTTAAACGCCCTTTTCATTTTTGCTTCTTTCCCTTCCACTCTCTCTCCTCTCTTAAGAGCCAAGTGCCGCAATTTACTTTATCTGCTTGAATTTGCGTTGCTTATTTTTTCTCTGGATCCCCGCTACTGGTTCATTGTAAACTCACACATAAATAAACATTGCTGTTTACAGCGCCGATACCCAACAATGTAACTCATGTGAGACCGATTGCATTGCAAATGCTTAAGTTATTTATCAGACACTAGGATTCATAAACGCCAACAGGACAGGCCTGGACCCAGCCCAGCGGCACCGGGACACACATGGCAACCGGCACCCTAGTTCTTTAAATGTGGCCTGTGCAGCTGCAACGTTCTACACCGCCCCCGCCCCCCCCCCACACACACACCCCAATCACCCGATTAGAAAACAATGATTAATCCTGTTATCACAGCAGTGCCCGTGGGGTCACTGGAAACAATTCCGGACCCTTCCCCGCACACTGAGGAGTGCAGAGGGAGGGGGGGGGGGGCAAGGACGCGCCCACTGCTTTACATTTAAATGCTGACCGAGGCAGGCACTATTCACACTCTCCATCTCTCTGTGTAATCAAGGTATGCAAAGCAATGAGCACATGACCCAACAGCTGGCAGCGCTTCCCCACAATACAAGCTTGTTGTGTAATTACACCACCATTCAAATGCACGCATCTCAATCACAGAATAACGGAGTAATGCGGGCAAGGCCTGGGGGGTTCCTCGAGGCGCAGGTGCCTGCAGGGACTCAAGGAGTTACCTGACCAGTGAGTGAACGTGCGAACCTGCAGGTTACACAGGGATCTCCGGGACACTGACTACATCATTGGAATGGAAACCTACGAGCTGAGCTGCAAGACACCACTGCCTTTCTCCGAGGCGAAGCAGAAATGCCTCGGAGAAACGCAGCGGCGGATTCGGGGGCGTGTTTTTCTCTTCTCTCCTCTTGCCATTGGCTGGAGGAGAAAATGAGAAAAGTAGCCAAAAAACACGCCCCCGAATCCGAAAAGGACGGGGCCTGATCGGAGAGACAAACCTCTTCTCCAATGGCTGGCCAGCATTCAAGAGGCCAGCCAATGGAGAAGAGGCGAGAAGAGGGGCGGGTTCAAGCCCCTCTTCTACCAAAACATTAAATCTCTCGACTTCCGGTTCTGCCTTCGGCAGACCGGATGGTCCCGAGACCTAAAAATGTATAGCTTGAACGCATTTGCAATGCAATAGGTCCCACATTTACGAAAGTTTAAGCTAATGGCATTGTAAATGACACTGCCTTTTTCATTTATCTGTTTTAAAAACAACCCATAAATAAAAGGCATTGTCATTTACAATGCCATAAGCTCAAATAAGTAGAGACCTACTGCATTGCAAATGCTTGTTTCACTTAAGGCATCCGGATTGCTGTTACTAGGAAACAAAAGGATAGTCCCCTCGAGAATTGACCTCGCTGAAACTGGGGAAGACGGTTATCCACACATAATCCGTGCAGCTAAAGCCGAGGGTAAAACACTAACGTTTTCTTTATCAACATATAGTGTATCAAAGTGATCAAAGTATTCAAAATTACATGTATTGAGCTAAGGTCGGAATGCTGACAACATGAAATAGCATATTAACAAAAGGGTGCCAGTTTACCTGAAAAACTGCCCTTTTTTTCTGTCACATTTCTTTTGTCTGTCTGGGAGAGAGCATGTCTGGGCTAGTTGTCAATGCCTGAGAGTGCAGCAGAGAGGAACAGGCTTTTCCTCAGCCACTTGGCAAGCTGACATGACAGTTTCTTACTTTCACCGGTGTGACTCGTCTCGATTTCAGGCTATCTACAGGCAAGGACGGACTAGGAGAGAAAAAATGCCCGGCACCAAAATAAAAGTGTCCCCCATTAGCGAAGCAGATAGCTAAAAAAGTACCCAGCATACTGAAAATCAGGCAGTTTTGAACTTTTAACAACACACTATACAGTGTTTTGCAAAGTATTGGAGACTGGATTAATTTGTGCCTGCTGCAGGAAATATTTGTGGTACCATCAGGATAATTAACTATAAAAACAAACCACTGTAAATAAAACAGACCTACGAACAGCCACAAAACTGGCCCACTAACTGACCTGACCGACAAGCCCTTCAAACACTGTCAGTTTGCCCTTTAGGCTAGTCTGACTATCTCTACAGCTCGTATAAGAAACATTGTCTAGACAGTAGGAGGAAAAGGCTTTTTAATATCGTTCTGGGAGGGGTGATTAGTTCTTATTGTTGAAAATATACAAAAGAATTAATTCACAATGGAATCACACCTAGGGCTTTGTCATAATGTGCTGTGCCGACTCAGCACAGAGCCACTTGTGAGTATTCTCAGCTGTTTAACTTGAATTTATATATTTATATATATATATTTAATATTATATATATGTATATACATATGCATGTATGTATGTATGTATATATATATATGTGTGTATATATATGTGTGTGTGTGTGTGTGTATATATGTATATATATATACATCCTACTGGCAGTCACCAGTAGGTAGTTATAGTTAGGCCCTTGTTTCCATAGGAAGAGCATTTTTTGTTTTGCCAATATGTTTGGCGCCGTTCGATGAAATTTTACGAAACCTTCAAAACGAATACGACACTCACTTCAGCTGGTGTCTGGAAAGTTTTGGGGTGATTTGTGAAGCAGGGGCTGAGAAAATCGGGTGTCCCAAAACGAGTTTTTCCCATGTTAATTCCCATAGGGTTTTTGAACACGACTACAGCCCGAACCACTGAACGGAATTACACCAAATTTGACAGAAAGCTAGATCTTGGTCCAGAGTAGTGCATTTCTGTAGTTTGGTGTAAATCCATTTAGTAGTTTTAGAGATATTAACCAAAATCCAAATTTGTATATCTAGGGGAGTGGTTCCTCCACGGATCTGATAGTGACAGTACTGTAATCTAATTGGCTACCAACACTACAACCAGGAAATGTTGGCAGGCATCTTGGGCTCAGCTTCAGCCGAGCCCCACAAAAAATGTTAAAAATATAGAAAAGGGGCAGGGTAGAAATATCCTGACCCCCTAGATTGCAGCACAATTAGGAAAAAAACAAGCGTGGTCTCCTGCACTTGTTTTGAAATGAGCCCCTGGGTGGGCCAGGTCCTGGGGGCATTTAAAAAAAAAAAGAGGGAGCAAACAGGGCCCCCCCTCCTAAGACTTTTAGACCCCGGGGGGCATCACCTCCCTGGGGCTTTATTTATATAATAGGGGGGGCATGTGGACCCCCCTCCTTGGCTTTCTCTGAGCCCCGGGGACCACCACCCCGGGGCTTTCATTTTAATTTTGGATGGGGCCATCCGGACACCCCTCCTGGGCTTATTACAAGCCCTCGGGACCACCACCTCTGCGGGGCTAAATATAAAAGGAATGGTAGGGGTGGCAAACGGACCACCCCCAGGGACCACCACCTCCCGGGGCCAAATCACTTAAAATAAAGCCTCCCGGGCTTTATATGGCCCCAGGAACTACCACCTCCTCGGGGTCAGTCCATGGAAACAGAAGGAGGGGAGCCAATCGGCCCCCTTCTGGAACCATATATGGCACTGGGAACCACCACCCACAAGAGCCGACTCCTGCTATGTCCTGGGGTGCCCACCCCCGGGACATAGCTGTTTGCTTTTGCTTGACGGGCCGCAAAGCAAAAGCAAACACTCTGCTTCCAGCGGGACGGAGTTGTCAAAGTGCTCCCGCCCGCTGGAAGCGAAGGTTCCATCTCTTTCCCTGCCCACAGACACGAGGGTAGTGAAAGAGATGAAACAGACTGCTTTTGCACGGAGGGCGCTGCCTTTCCAGCAGCTCCCTCCATACGAGAGCAATGCCGGCTTCCGCAAGAGGTGGGGATCTGGCTGGGACCACAGGGGCTTTGAGGCTTCCCCTGCGGAAACTGAGCAGAAAGAGGCAAAATAAAGTTCAGAAACTAGCTGAAAGAGGAAAACCAGAAATCAGAAACGAACAGAAGGAGGCAAAATAAAGTTCAGAAACAAGCAGAAAGAGGCAAAATAGAGACCAGAAACGAGCAGAAAAAGGCAAAATAGAGCTCAGAAACAAGCAGAAAAAGCAAAATAAAGGTCAGAAACAAGCAGAAAAAGGAAAAATAGAGATCAGAAACGAGTAGAAAGAGGCAAGATAGAGACCAGAAAAGAGCAGAAAGAGGCAACATAGAGACCAGAAACAAGCATAAAGAGGCACAAGAAAGCCTAGAAACGAGTAAAAAGAGGCAAAATAGAGACCAGAAATGAACATAAAAAGGAAAAATAGAGCTCAGAAACAAGCAGAAAATGCAAAATAAAGGTCAGAAATGAGCAGAATGAGGAAAAATAGAGATCAGAAACTAGTAGAAAGAGGCAAAAGAGAGACCAGAAAAGAGCAGAAAGAGGCAAAATAGGGACCAGAAACAAGCACAAGAAAGCCTAGAAATTAGCAGAAAGAGGCAAAATAAAGGTCAGAAGTTAGCAGAAAGAGGAAAAATAGAGATCAGACCCTAGAAGAAAGACACAAAATAGAGACCAGAAATGTGCAGAAATAGGCAAAATAGAGATCAGAAACAAGCAGAATGTGGCACAAGAAAGCACAGAAATTAGTAGAAAGAGGCAAAATAAAGCACAGAAACGAGCAGAAAGAGGAAAAATAGGATCAGAAACAAGCAGAAAGAGGCAAAATAGAGATCAGAAACAAGTAAAAAGAGGCACAAGAAAGCTCAGAAACAAGCAGAAAGATGCAAAATAAAGGTAAAAAAACTAAGCAGAAAGAGGCAAAATAAAGGTCAGAAACGAGCAGGAAAAGGAAAAATAGAGATCAGGAATGAGCAGAAAGAGGCAAAATAAAGGTCAGAACCGAGCAGAAAGAGGCAAAATAGAGATCAGAAACGAGCAGAAAGAGGCCAAATAAAGGTCAGAAAAAAGCAAAAAGAGGAAAAATCGAGATCAGAAATTAGCAGAACGAGGCAAAATAAAGGTCAGAAATAGGGCAAAATAAAGGTGAGAAATGAGCAAAAAGAGGCAAAATACAAGTCGGAAAGGAGCAGAAAGAGGAAAAGTAAAGGTAAGCAACAAGAGGAAAGAGGAAAAATAAAGATTAGAAGTGAGCAGAATAAAGGCAGATAATGAGCAGAACCCACTTGGGCAGTCATGCATCCACTTACAGAACAATTCGGACACTCTCGCAGTCACTCACAGACCCATTCACTCATGCACCCACTCACAGATTAACTCAGACATATACATCCACTCACAGGCACAGTCAGACACTCATGCACCCACTTCCAGAATCACTCATACTCTCTCTCACGCACTCAGAGACTCAAGCACTGACTCACAGACCCTCTCAGTGACTCACACAACTCACAGACCCACTCAGACACTAATATTCCCAATTACAGCCCCACTCATACTCTCTCACACCCACTTACAAACCTATTCAGATACTCATACACTCACTCATGCACTCACTCACCCACTCAGTGTCAAATGTTGGTGGTTACAGTTAGGAAATAAATAAAAAAACCTCACAAATTCACTTAAGAAACCAAAGGCTACAGGGACCTTTTAGTTTGGAAATAGAATTAAAAAAACAGTATAAATTCACTGAAACAACTAAAAGTTACAGGGACGTTATAGCTCGGAATTTTTTTTTTAAAAACCTTAGAAATTTACTGAAATAACCAAGTGTTACAGCGACGTTATAGTTAGACTCAGATTTCACTCATACAAAACCAATGAAACTCAGCAGTTATAGTTACCATAGCTAACTATAACGTACGCCCCTGCAATGCACTGCTTATGACCTCACATATTACTCACTCATGACATGATCAGTGATATCACTGATGACAGATTGTGGAAATTGACTTGAATTGTTTTTAACCATGGTTCGTTTGATTTATAGCACTGAAGCACTTTAACTTGTCTGGTTTGCACCTAAGTATATAAAATGCGTACCAAATGTACCAGATGAAAATATGCACTTTATAATGAAGCTTTTATATGATGATAGCAATATGTATATATGTCAATCTTTTCCCTTTTTAGGTATGTGTCATATGAAATCTTGCAATATATTGTGAAATATTTATGCAGTTATGCAACATGAACTGAGTATCCCAGTGTAACGTATATATGATCAGTAATCATGATGGCTGCCGTACCGGGTCCCATATGCATATCTATTACAGTCTAGTTGCTATATATATATATATATACGTATATATATGTATATATATGTATATATATATATATATATATATATATATATATATATATATATATATATATATATATATATATATATATTATAGGAAATCCGCAAAATTCTATTTGGAATAACTTTGGCGCCGGTTGACGAATCCTCGCAAAATTTTCAAAATAGGTGGGGCGCTCCGCTCAGCTCCTACCCTGAAAGTCTCGGGGGGATTCGTCAAGCGGGGGCTGAGAAAAAAGGGGGGTCCCAAAACGCGTTTTCCCCATGCAATTTTCCATAGGGACCTTTAGTCCAAGGTACAGCCCTAACGGCTGAACTGAATTACTTGAAATTTGGCAGAGAGGTAGTCCTCAGCTCAGGGATGTGCCTTTTGCATATATATATATGTATATATATATATATATATATATATATATATATATATATATATATATATATATATATATATATATATATATATATATATATATATATATATATATATATATATATATTATCTACTGGCGGTCGCCAGTAGATAGTTATAGTTAGGACCGAGTTTCCATAGGAAATCTGAAAATTATATTTTGAATAACTTTGGCGCTGGTTGACGAATCCTCGCAAACTTTTCAAAACTAATGGGGCGCTCCGTTCAGCTCCTACCCTGAAAGTCTCGGGGTGATTCGTCAAGCGGGGGCTGAGAAAAAAGGGGGGTCCCAAAACGCGTTTTCCCCATGCATTTTTCCATAGGACCTTTAGTCGAGGGTACAGCCCGAACGGCTGAACAGAATTACTTGAAATTTGGCAGAGAGGTAGTCCTCAGGTCAGGGAAGTGCCTTTTGCAGGTCTGGTGTCAATCTGTTCAGTAGTTCCTGAGAAAATAGCATTTAAAAGCATATAAATATCTAAAAGCGCGCACCGTGCGCGCACCGTGCGAGCACCCTAACGTGCGCAAGCGTAATTCTGATTGGTGGTTACATGTTAGTCAACGTTCGAATCGGTCGAAATCAGGAAGTGTCGGCCGCCATTTTGTTTGTTTTCAGTGCGAGAGTGAAAAAGGAAGGTGGCGAACGTGAAAAGGGGGCAGGGTAGAGAGTTCCTGACCCCCTAGCCTTTGTCAGGGGGTCCCTCAAGGACCCCGAAGGTAGAAAAAAAAATTAAAATTTTTTTTTTAAATTCGCGGGGGTGCGCGCACCGTGAAAAACCAAAAAAAATATATATATATTTTTAATACGTAGTTTATTGTAAAATAAATATATATAAAAAATAATAAGACATAAATAAATTAGCATTTAAAAAAACGTACAAATTCACTGAAAAAACCATAGGTTTCACACACGTTATAGTTAGGAATTAGCATTTAAAAAACCTTGCAAATTCACTTACAAAACCATAGGTTTCACACATGTTATAGTTAGGTGGATATTTCACTCGTAAAAAACCAATGAAATTCCCCCGTTATAGTTAGTTCAGATAACTTTAACTCGCGTGACCGCCACTCTATCACAAGGATGATGTCATCAGTGATGTCATGAGTGATGCCACTGACCATGTCATGAGTGATGTAATATGTGACGTCATGAGCAGTGGATTGCAGGCGCGCGAGTTATAGTTATCTGAACTAACTATAACGGGGGAATTTCATTGTTTTTTTACAAGTGAAATATCCATCTAACTATAACATGTGTGAAACCTATGGTTTTTTAAGTGATATATATATATATATATATATATATCCCAGCAAGAAAGTTGCGTTAGCTCGAGCCTCTTTCTATGAGGAGTGTTTGGCGAGGGAGCGAACCTCAATAATCCCAACACAACTGCAGCAGTCCTCAGTATAGATAATGCATGAAGATAAGTACAGAGCCGACACTCTATTTCAGAAAGCGTATGTTTAATCCACACACGACAACCAAAGTAAGACCCAACGCGTTTCGGAGTTGACGCACTCCTTGATCACGGGTTAGGCAAATGCTGACTTCATGCCATATTTAAAGTGACAGACAGTGCATTACAACAAACATTAAAAAAATACTTTGCATTGGTTTGAGAATATAACAAGAGAAAAGCAGAAAGTATGCGTTTAAACATTGCACAGTTTTGGCATTTGTAAGATTGTATATTTACATTTTGATCTAAAGTCCGTTTCAAAAACAATCAAAGTTAGGACATTACGGTGATTTCATAGACATTTCCTTTAGTGTCCTAGCTTGTTCACAACATGGTATTGTTATACCCACAATTGCATTCAGTTAATGTTTCGCTAACCAACGTGAATTGGCATCTTCATGATAAAGTATACAGTTGTTTACTATACCGCAGTATTGCATTAATGTACCCAGTTACTAGTGGCATTTAACAAAAATATTTTTCAGGGTATAAGTTGCACCAAAGTTAGCAAACCGGCTCTGAGAACCTAAAAGAGGATGGACCAAGTGTTAAAGTCAAAGGAACTGGAAACATAGAAGTAGAACTCAAGGTTGTACACACCTGCCATACCTGCCCAGGTCTGAGAACCAGTAACAAGAAGACATATCCAACCAGTAGTGCTTGTCCAATTACTCATGTAGGCGCACTTTGACACCAACCACTTCTAAGCACAACAGTACTCCCCATTCTGTTACTCTGGCAAGTTTCAAGTAGGGTGCAGGCTAGGGGGAAATTTCAGAGGAGGATATCAATGTGGCCAGGACTGATATGGTTGGAATGTTTGAAAAATGGCGGCCTCGGGCGAGAAAACAAAGAATGACCTTGACATCCAGGGAGAAACTCCCAGAACATTATTTTACTGATTTACTGAAACAAAGTCCTGCTTTGGGTAAAACAAAAAAGGTATGTTGAGCAACACCAAAATACATGCATCAGCTCATCAAACTTCTCACCTAACATGCATTCTCTGTACCTGTAAATGCACTGAAGCCCTTGAGTCCCCACTAGGCAAGAAGGGATCTCAAAAGATGGCCCTTGGTCCTCAGTCAGGGGGCTGACCTCTCGGGCTACTTGCCAGGTTCTACATGATGCCCAGAATGTGTAGCAATTTTCAGCCCAACATGTGCTTCTCTCTACTCTACTTGACATGGTTATGGGGCTTTCAGACTGGAGTGGCTTGTGTTCTAATAGACCAGGCCTGGACTGTTCATACTGCAGCAGGACTGAGGCTCTGCTTATGGCTGGTTACTATGTGAGGCGGCATTATGGGAAAAAACACACCATGGACAGGAAATCAGCCTGAGTAATTACCAGCGGCTGGGATTAATTCAGGCTTTCCACCAATCTGTCCTGTTTCTCTCAGTGAGCTTTCTCAAGGCAAAATATATCCATTGTAGCTTTAAGGACTTTGGAATTGGCAGGTTTTAATTCAGCTCTCGAGTTTAAATACTGGGTCCAAATAAAATACATGGTTTTATGTTAAAAGTATGTTTCGGATTTTTGACATCTTCTGTATCTGTGTTTGTATGTGAATACAAACTGTTATCTAAAAAAAAGTTTTAATCCACTTGGATGCACGTTTGGCGATATGAAATACTAATAAAAAAATTAACAGGCATGCAAACAATGCTACAAAATCCTGGACAAAAACTCTGCCTATAATTAAAAAAAACAGTAATCAACACATAGACCGTAACTACTTATGCTAGTCCAGTTTCAGTCCTGTTTCCTCATTTCATCAGACGGAACATCTTTAATGTACCAGCGAATATATCAATATAAATGTCCAGTTTGTACATAGATTTTCCAGTGACACTGTATGTGTTCCTTTGAGTTGAACCTGGTGCCAGAAGTACGAAAGCTTTTTGCTGTCGTAAACAGCCCTATTCCTAGACTCAGGCTGCTTGCAATCGCGAAAATTTCATTTGGTGAGTGCAAACCACAAATTGCATTTCGGTACGACGTTACTGATTGGCAATTTAGGTTTGTAACCCAATACCGATTCATATTTTGGAAGGGGCTTGTTTAGGGCGGCCCTTCCAAATACTTAATCTGAATGGTATGTATTAATGTTTTACGACCGAAATCTAACTACAAACATGTAGTGGTAAGCAATTCAAAACAGGAAGGGGACCCCAAGGGACCCTCCCCCTTTGAGAATGATGAAAAAAATATTTTTTAAGAGTAGGCAGCTGTCCAATGGACCACTGCCTACTACTCAAAAATTGTTAGTTACATGTTTTTTTTTTTTAACGCATCCCGTTTCCCTTTAAGGAAAAAAAGCTGCGTTTTGAAAAAAAGATTGCTTTGTTTAAAATCATTCACAGACATAGTGGTCTGCTGACCCCACCAGGCCACCATACCTGTGATGGCTGCAATTCTTAGCGAGTTGCAAATTGTGGCATACTTCATTAGTATTCATGAGGTAGGTGAATTTGCGACCCATTAGGAATTAGTATTTAGCGAACTGACCTATTAATACACACATGGGTTCACAAAATACAGCACTGGTCACAAGTATAGTGGTTGAAAATTGCCACCAGTATTTTGTGACCAGTGCTTCGCACATTTGGCCCTTAGCCCTGTAAGGTGCTGAGATCTCCGAGCACTTCGATGCCGCTGCAATTCAGTAGTACTGTGGCAGAGTTAGTCACACTTCCACAGCCCTACAGCACCGTCCAGATATCTGTCGATCTCCCTTTCTGACCTATCCATTCAATTTAGTGGTTGCACGAGCCTGCCCGCGGACACATTTTCTTACTTCCACATCCCCCGCAAGACTTACCACACAGTATGAAGCCTCATTTGGCGAGCGCCCTGTGGAACGTGCTTTGAAATAATGTGTACGTCTCTTAGCAAAGGACACATTTACATACCAACAAGAAAACCTATTGACTATTTCTATTCCCCCACGGCAATCTGCAGCAGGATCATGTCCATGTGATGCAACAAAACCACTTAAGACTAGATCACTAATCCTTACTGACAAAGCCAATTATTTTCTAAAAGCGCCAGCAGCCGAGCAAACTTGTCTGGAGGTCTACACTGTTCTAGGAAGGCCCTTGGCTGGTGTCACATCCAGATAAATAGTTCTGCGTGGGAGGGGCATTTGTTCCCTAAAGGAATGTTGAAATTGAAGGTTTCTTTAGATTTTCTGATGGTGCACTCTTTCTAATAATTGTGTAGCACTATGTGCTTTAATTGAACTATTTACACACACATGCAATTACTAAAGATGTCTTCTTATATAATCATGCATTGTATACATTTTCTGAGTTATTTGACACATTATTTACTAAGTGCAGGTTTTACCTGAAGCCAGTAACTAAGCATGGCTAGCATCATTTTCAGCAGATTCCAGGGCCTCCAACTGATCAGTGGGCTACTCCCTACACCAAGGAATTGTCTATTGAGATTATCTGGTATTGTCTGCAGGAACAGCACAATCCTGCTGAAAGCGTCTACATAGATTAGTGACCTATTCTTCACTGGAAATTTATTGGATCACAGCATTCCAAAACATCAATTTAAACAACTAGTTAAGATGAATGTTAGGGTCTCTTCAAATGTGCAGGATTAATTATATTTGTCCAGTATGTCATCCCATGCTGTCTGCCTGGAATTTACTGACCAGCAGGAATTTCAGCTCTTTTGTATTAAATAATTTGATTCTGATAGAGACTCTATAATTTATTTAGATGGAATCAATTAACACTGTTTAGGTGTACATTTGTCTCGTCAGGTTTAAGATTTTTTTTTTTATATATGTAGATTATTTAAGTAACATTTTTGGAAACAGTATCTCAAGTGATGAAATTACTCAATGCAATCACAGCACAAGCTCATTTTAATGTGAAAACTTATTTCAAGATTATAATAGGTCAATAATATTTTACGACAGTATTTTATGAATTTTTAGGTCGATAATATTTTAAGTGTGCTGTATATTTTTTAATTTGTTTTATGTTCCACGTAGACAAACCAATCTTTGTTTTCCACACTTGCAGCTTCAATCTTTTGCTTTGTTTTCAGTTTACTCAGGTTGCAGAATGTTAGAAGGTGGTTCTGACACTATGGGCCGTCCGGAGTTTTCGCTTTTTGAGCACCTAATTGTTGAACTTTTACTGTGGGGGAGCCTCATAAGTTGGGACTCACCCACAGTGAACTCAGGATGTAAGAGACGGCATGGGGATTTTACTGGTGTTCCCCTGGCTTGACCAGGCCACTGTTCAGCAGCTGAAGTAAGGGACACCGGGCTGGTTACATGCAGACACATGTGTACATGCGTGTGCACACATGTACAGGCTGCGCAGGGGAGATTCCTAGCGTGCGCAGTCCGGGAGCAGCTACAAAGTGAATGGTGTGGCAGGACTTATGCAGTATTGGGTGGTGACATGGAATAGGCTTTATACACTGGAAAGAAACATGCCAGGGAAAGTCAGTGTGTCTTACTGTTTTTTCACTTCATTATTCCCCTAGGGGAATGTGGAGCCAGGGGCTAGATTAACTTCCATTAGGCCTACAGATTCCAGACACGCACTTAAGTCCAATGTAGCAAATGTGAAAAGAAGTATTCCGCAGAGTCCAAAGTCATATTTGTACTGCTTTTGGGTCATCCAGAACTGTCATATTTCTCTGAGCCAGCCATGACCAGACCCAGGCTGAGGGCTGACCTCAGCTGGATGGATTGATAACCTTTCTTCCACAAGCGAGGGCCTCCTCTCCATGAAGAGATGATGGGTGGGGCTACAGGCTCATCCATCACTAGGTGCCAGGCACCAGGCTGCACCAAGGAGGGAAGGAGTTGGGTTTCAGAGGCCATGTGGCCAGAGACACTGGACGACGCCATCTTTAACAAACCTAGAGGCTGGACTAGAAGGAGGGAGCAGGGGCAGGGACGTGATGTGTCGCTGTTTGATAGGACCATCAGAGACTTCCTGCCAGCCCCCTACTCAACTTTTAAAAAGTGCCTGCACAGGAAGAGAAGCTCTCTCTGGGGTGTGGTCTGCTGAGGCTGAAGGTGCTGGAGCCTGGCGCAATGGGCAGTTGGAAGGAGAGACCCCCTGACTGCCCCCAGGGCCCTAACAGCACCAGAAGAAGAGCCCAGGACCGGTGCGCAGGAGCAGTGGCCTATGCGCAGGGAGAAGAGAGGCCACGTAGGAGAGCCAGGCGAAAGGCTGGCGCAGGGAGCCAGTGAAGACAGTACCCTGCTGAATCAGAGACCCCGAGGGCGGAGGAGAGTGTTCCCAGTGGCTGGGGCTGGTAAAGAGGAGCATGGCATTTGGAAATCTGCCGTTTTGGTGCTTTGTGGCCCCCAGAGGAGGGGGGTCACCCTCACTTGTGAAAAGGTGCTGGGGGAGCTGCTGGAGAAGCGCAGTCTTTCCCCCCCCCCAGCACGAAGAAATCTGCCGTTTTGGTGCTTGGTGGCCCCCAGAGGAGGGGCTGAGTACTGTCATTCTAAAGTGTGCGTAAACATGGATTCTTGCTGCTGCGCTTAGGTGAAGCACCCCAGACTGCTAGCCCTTAAGATATAGAGGTGCATACTTTATGGTCAGTAGGAGAGGCTCAGTCAGGGTCATGTGTCACCAAGGCAGGTTTACCCCTTTTTAATGCTTGTTGAGGTAATGGGGTGGGTTGCCACTGGGATGGTGCCAGTGCGCAGGGCTCTCGCTCCAGGTTATGTTCAACTAACTGCATTGGGGGCAAGTTGATGTGCATACATGGGAGTGGTGGTACTAGACCCCACCCCCCCCTTTGCGGAAGGGGTGGAGATGTTCTGCAATGTCATAAAGTAATTCCAACAGCTTATGTATATTTGTAAATTGGTGCATAGTATTGAGTAGTGTGTGTGTTTAATAAATGTACTCTTACTTTTATAAAGCAAAGTACAGACTGGACAATCAATTATTGAGTGTTATTTTTGTGCACCTACAAATGGCGATTACTAGCCCACACCACCTCCCTTGAGTAAGCCTCAGACTGCTCTGCAACGCTACCCTCTGAGAGGCAGGCGTTACAATTGGGTGTTTGGTTCCGAGTGAAGGACAAATGTAGTCATTTTATTTGTGCAGGCCTCACAGATGCTGCCTCGTTTTCCAACACAGAAAGACAAGGGGTAGGGAAGTGGGTGAATTGATGCTATAATGAGGCTCTTCAGCATCTGATGAGTGGTCCTTTAGCTTCTTCCAGAGATCCAGGCAGGCTCATATTTCCAGCTGCTGCACTGCAGAGTTTGAACCTCACCACCCTGCTTTGCCTTCTTCTTAGATAACAGCAGAGTGTGTCTGTTCTGCTATACAGGAAGTACACCTCGTCAGCTACCTTACTTCCGCTATGGGTCAAGTGCAAATAGAATAAAACCAAGTGGAGTTCCTGGAAGCCATTCCACCATATCTGTTGCTATTGTGCATTCTGCTTCCCAAGAACCCATAGCTCAAGTGACCTCTGTGCATATTCTGTGAAACTGGGAGGGTTTCTCATTGTTCCATGATTTGTTACTTGTCCTCTAAATGCAGCACCCAGTGCCAAGGCATTCAATCCTTCATCACTTCCTCGTGGAGATTTATATTCACTCTTTCACTCACACACTTCTCTCCTTAGCTCTCTCACTTCTCGCCTATTATTCTCGCTTATTATTCAGTCACTCTTTTCCCTCCCGAACTTGCTAGTCGCTAATTTCTTTTCCTGAGTTTTTGTTTTCCTCCCCGACTCATTAGTTATTAAACTCTTTGTATGAGTTTTCAATCGCTGTTTTCTCTCTAACTCCCAAACATTCTTACAAAACTCTCTTATGTTACTCATAACTCTCAATTCACAATTTCCCTTCTTTCTATATTTGCTCTATTACTTCCACAAATCAACATTTCCTTTCAATTGCTCTTTTGCAATCCATGATTTACCATTGACTAATTCTCTATACTGTTACGCTTTGTTCATGTTTTCTTTGCCAACCTCATTGTTTAATCATGTTTCTTCCCAAACAAGCCTTCCGGTGTCTCTTCCCCTGTTCATCAGCCTCATTTTGCACCACCAACTGCACTCCACCTGAGTCTTTGCTCTTCCACTTGGCTCCATGGATTTCTTTCTTGCTTCACTGGGTGACATTGACTTTCACTGTGGACCACCTACCTGACTCGTTGTGTGCCCTGCAGGTTTTGCTTTCCCTGTTCCACCAATACCTCTCTGTGAGCGGCCATGACCTCTTGAAAATCATACTATGCCATGGGTGTCATTGTGCTGTTTTCTCTGTGAGCCATTTCTTTATAGTCTTAACAAGCTTAGAGTATTTGCTGGGAATGACTTGCTTTTTTGCTTGTGACACTCAGTCATTCTCAGCTTCTTTGGTATCTCACACTCACGACAGGTGGCAGGAATGATTTGTGGTGATAATGGTGCTACTGGCGAAGTATCTCCCTGTGGCCTACGACCCGTAGTTCTCTGTAAATATATAGAACAAGCACTGGCAAAGTCAATAGATCTTGGCAATCTGAGAGCGATTGGCGTTGTTAATGACAATGTCTTTTAGCCATGTGTTATGGAGTGGATGTATGTGGTGTCAAATGGAATTATGTGGGTTGGATTGGAATTATTTGGTGTGGAATTGTGTGGTGTTGAGTGGAGGTATGTGTAGTGGAATTATGTGTCATGGTGCACAGTGCAAATATGTGGATAGCAATTATGTGGCTTTGAGTGACTGGAATTATGTGGAGTGGTATTATATGTCATGAAGTGTAATTATGTGGAGTGGAACTGTGTGTTGTGGCACTGCATGTAGTGTAGTGGAATTATGTGGTGTGGTGTTGAATTTTGTGGCATGAGTTGGAATTATGTGGTGTGGATTGGATGTATGTGGTGTGTTGGATTTTTTTTAGAGTCAGGACATTGACTCATTAAATTGTACTATGGAACCGCGAAAGTCTGGTGCAGCCCACATTTGAAGAGTTGTGGAATAAAGATTTCAGATTCAGAAGCCGTGTGGTGCGGCCAATCCTATTGAGGCGACAGAATGCGAAGCCTGCATGAGTGACACTGCAGGAGGTAGTGTCACAGACACCAGCAACTCCAAAGAGGTTGGTTTTTTATTTATTTATGTATAAGTTTTATATAGCGCTAGCTAGACCAGAGGGTATCGGAGCATAAAAGAAATAGCCTAGTGTAGCATAACATAGGATGCATAAAATAACAAGCATAACGTTTAAGACAGCATAAATTGAAGGGGTCAATGACATGTTAGATAGTTGAAACAATCAAATAACCAATTATCACAGACGGTCGAGTCATGAGGAGAGTAGGCTATTGAAGCCTAGTTCAGTTGGCTTGAGCTGTAAAGTATTTGTTGAGGAGAAGGAGTTTCAGGTCCCTTTTAAAGCAGGGGTTGCATCAGAGGTCTCTAGGGAGTAAGTTTCAAATCCTGGGTAGATTTCCAGAAAAAAGAGCATGTCTGGGTGGTTTTCCTTTTCAGTTTTGGTGGAATGAGAAGAAGTGAGTTGGAGCTTCTCAGAGTTCTTGATCTTCTTGCATTCATACGTGTATTGTTTAGATAGTTGGGGGAATGTGTGTGAAGGACTTTGTGTGTGATGCAGGCAGTATTGTAAATACTGCTTCCTTCAATGGGAAGCCAGTTGAGGGACTTGAGGGCTGGTGTGATGTGTTCAAACCGTTTAACACCTGTTATGAGCCGGGTCGCCATGTTTAGGACTGACTTTAGAGGGACTAGGTGAATTTTCAGCATCCCTGTGAAGATGGCATTCCTATAGTCTAGTTTCGAGAGGACTAGGATTTGGAGCAGAGTGCTAAAAACCCGAGCCAGGAATGGTGTGGGGACTTTCAGTGCTCCAGCTAAAATGCTATTTTACCTCCGGAGTGCTCCTCAAATACCAGAACAGTAACAATTATAAGTCACTAGTAATATTTTGTACCACCACTAGGTGGGGCTGTTCGACTGGTCTGTACCTAGCTTGTTGGAAGTGCTGCCCCCCCCACCGAGCACATATTTGAAAAGTCCTGTCCTCAAACGACCATGACATTTTCAAAAGATGGTGACCTGTTGAAATTGAAGTGCTTGGCCAAGCATGTGGCACAATCAGGATGCAGAGGGTGAGGCCAACAGAGCTGCCCAGGGAGGGACCATTTAACAAAAGTGTCCAAGCATGGAGTGAAGGAGTGAATGAACCAGAGAGGCACCATTCAGACAGCTTTATGTAGTGAAGATATCGGTTTACTTCCACAATGCTACTTTGAGCAGAACTCAGAGCAAGAGCAACTTTCAGTGTGATTACCAGATGGCCCACGTCACCAGGAGGCGCTATTCTTGTCCTGGTAATTCATTTAACAACACAGCGCTTTCTGGGAAATGTAGTCCTGCTTCTCCTTAATTGGACTAAAGTTCTGGATTGCAATTGTTTGGCAAACAAAAGATTGTACCAGAGAGGATGATAATGAACAATTTCCAGTAGTTAAGTGAATACCCTTCCGTGGTGCTGAGCCCTTAACCTCTGTGGTGAGTGGGGACAACAGGTGTGACCTAAGGCACACGTGGCATCTTAAACATGACGGAATGTCACGTTTGGAGACTCTGGTGATGATGGGTTGCTGCGGTGCTGATGCCCCTGGCCCCTACTGCAGTAGTGTCCGGACTGGGCATTGAGTACATGGCAAAAGGCAGGCAGATGCTGCCCTCCGCATTCAGTACAGAGGCAGAGCTTCACAGGAGCTGAGCTTTGCCCAGGTCCCCAAGGCCCAGGCCCCCAAGGTCATCCTGGCGGGTGTGTACCCCAGGGCATTCCCTGGTGATGCTGGGCCCAGGTATGCCACCCACCCGCAGCACGCCATTCCTGCTGCACCCCTTGACTTAGCCTGGAAAAAACCTGGGTGCAGTCAGGGAAGAGAGCTGGTGTGCGGCCAGGAAGTCTTTATCTATAAATATATAGCATTTACAAGCAAACTGGTTTTAAACCACAGCCTCCTATTCCGACCCCCAGGATATTACGGCATAGATTTGCAAATATTGCGGCACAAAAATTGACATTTTGAAGGACAAAAATGAAAAAATTTTGGTTATTACTGCGGCACTTTATTTTACTTTGTAATCATTCCTTTTCAGCCTTAAATCAATGGAACGTGTTTTAGCAGAGTGTTCCACTTTGAAATAGGCATGTTTAAAATTTCTGCAGCTCTACAGAAGCACAGCTCAAATCCTAACCTCCTAGAAGGGGGCCGTATGACTCCCTGGAATGTTCTAGCGTTCATGTATGCAGCCCTGCCGGGCACCGCTGCCTGCCGGATCAGTGAGGCATGACTCCTCCTCAGGCACCCTAGGCACATGATCGCAGTGGGTGGAGAAATTTGTGGTAGTGGAGTACGTTTTCCACAGTCACATAGGCATATGGTAAATCTTATACTAATATTACTTAGCAATGATCTGACCAAAAATCACAGCTCTGCCCCAGTCATCACAAAGGAATGCATAATGATATCCCTGAAAGGAAACTCTCACATGTTCAAATATATATTTATTTACAGTAAAGTAGCTGAGAAATGACTCATTAATGGATGTTTTGCCGCCCCTCAAGGTGTTCTTCTGGATTGTTTTTCGGGTCCCATGGGGGCAGAGATTACCCTGGTACCGTAAAGTAAAGAACTTTTGGTATGTTGGATGTGTGTACTGTACCCTGACTATTCTTCCACAGAGTGCGGGAGAGAAACTGCGCACTGATGTGTACTGTGAAGCGAAAGGAAGGCATAGAGAACAATTATGAAGAAAGGTAACTAGGCGACTTTAAAAACAATACTTAGGGTAAAGCAGGCAGGGAATAAAATTGGGAGCAGCGCCACAAAAGCGAAAATATATTTAACAGGAATTGGGCGCAACAGAGAGCCAGAGAAAATAGCTTGATTTTTGTGGTTAGCAAGGTCATTTCTGGCAGTGAGAACATGCTCGTTACGTGCTACTCCCACATCCATATTGTCTTCCTTCTAATGGCCTCTATCTTCTTTGTACCAATAGTTAGTTTCCGTATACCTAGGAACAGCTGGGTTTCAGGAGTTCTTGCTCCATCAAAATTAATCAGCATTATTCACTGCACCATTAGAGGTTTTCATGGATAAGCTTTGGTCAATACTTTACTTTTGCCACTGAAAGTGACCTCTAGTCTAAACGTGAAAAAATATTTTTTCAGAGGCCCTTTTGTGTGGCCCGATGGCTCTTTTAGCTCCTGGCACTAGTTTATTTAGAACTATGCCCCTCAGGCCCTAGCTAGTCCTCTAGGGCCTCGTTACCTTGAGCAGCACTGCCAACCAGGTGCCCAGCCTGCACATCCACAAGATGGCCACAAGATGACCTTGTTTCCCAAAACTTGGGAATATGGGGGACGAAAATATCTGTTAATTATGTCTTCACGAGCCTGTCATCTTCGTCAACAAAAAAAATATCAGATTGTTTATTCTCCAAATTTCGCAGGTGGTTTTGTAGAAATCGAGGTATTTTTTTAAAACTGCTGATTGTGTGATTTTTTTTAGCAAATCAATTAATCGCGAAATCCTGGGGGGGTCTGCCTATTGGCTGCTGAGGGTTTACTGCAAGGACAACAAGCCGAACAACAGCTGTGGCGGCATTGCTGGCAGCAGCCCTGCAGACACATGGTGCTGAGACGATGGGAGGGGGCAGCGCTGGAGGCTTCATGTCGCGCCCAGCACAGGAGGTGGAAGTGGTGGCTGCAGCCCTTAGTGGCTCAGCAATGGGGCAAATAGGAGCAATTAGGAGCGCTAATTAAAACAACAGCTCTCCTAATGTGTGGCAGGACGAGTCACCCATAAAAAAAAAAGTTTTCAATAAACAATGGATAAAAATGGCCTCTGCGTAGGTTAAAAAGTAGTTGGGCGGTGCACTCGGGGAGGTCTATACACCGGAAGAGGCATGACGTATGCATGCCCTTGACAAATGGGGAGGATGAAAAATAGAGCGACAATGGTGCCAGCAAATGGGAAGCCTATAGGCGTGCTGTAAGCCAATGAAGTAGATACAGCATGTCTTCGTTCAAGACAACGCATGCGTGCCGTCTAGAGCCGAGATCTAAAAAACAATAGGCAAAGTCGGGGGAAACAAGGGAAATTAGAAACAGAAAGAAGAGACAAATACGCAAAACGGTAATTAGAGAATACTTCAGCTTCCAAAATATCAGATATTAGAAAGAGGCATAAAACAGTCACAGGTGTATATGGTCAAAATTCAGAAACATATACTCTTTGTATGAGTCTCAGGACATCATGGGATACACAACTTAAGACAGATTCTACAGGAAGGAAAACTGAAAGCCTGAATAATAAGAAGCAACAAAATGATCAGAGAGTGTTTAGGGAAAGAAGAAGCCTAAAGGGAACACAAATAAAATAAGACAAATGCAGCGAGGGAAGGGTTGAGTAATCCAAGTCATGAAAGAAAACTCACCAACACAAGAAGACAATTACATGCTGGCTTTTCCTCAAGTGCCCCAGAACAGGAACCTAACCCGAGGCTGATGAGGTGTACTGGAACAAAGCTACTCTTGACAGAAGCGCCCCAATCAGGACGAAACTGGTCTCGTGTTGCTTCTTTTCCAGTTCAGGGAGGACCTGGCCTGGAACTTTTGGCTGGACTGTTATTGCTGAAGCCAGGTCAGGACTGATTTGCATATGGCTGTGTCCAGAGGCGGAATGGTGAGCAAAAAAGAGTAATTGGTTGGAACCCTACCCAGAGAGATGGCAGTGGTTTGACAAACTGAAAACATTCCGCCCATCGCACTTTGTGTGTTTGATATACTGCCCTAGATGGTAAGGGTAGCCTAGTCTTGGATCCCATGCTCACTGTGGGAAACAGCCTTAACCACGCAGCATGAGCTACGCGGGGCTGAACCACGCAGGTGGAAGCACGCATGTCTAAACTACGAATAGGCCTTAACCACGCATAAACGTGGTCCACGCATATACGTGGTTAAGGCATATGCGCAGTCTAGTTGCTGCTGCTGTCGGGAGGAAGAGCAGGAAGGGGAAGGATTGGGACGAAGAGAAGAGGTAAGCCGAGTTTTGAGGGGGTGGGGGTTAGTTTGGGGAAGTTTTCAGCACTGGGAGGGGGTCAGGGTAGTTTACAGGGACGACGGGGGTCAGGAGTTTTAGGGCTCAGGGCAGAAGATGGAGGTGAGGTAGATTATTTGAGTTGGGGTAGTTATGGGGGTCAGGGTAGTTTCCAGGGGTGGAAGTTTTAGGGCTCAGGGCAGGGGACGGAGGTGGGGGTAGATTATTTGGGCTGGGGGTAGTTTTGGGGGTTGGGGCGTCATGGTACTTTTCAGGGCTGGGGTAGGGAGTTTTAGGACTTAGGGTAGGGACAGAAAAAAGTACAGTTTTGAGGCTGAGGGGCAGTTGGGCTGGAGCGGGGGTAGGTGGGGTTAGGTTTTAGGGGGCAGCGGCTTGTTTTAGGGCTCAGGGAGGGGGATGGGGTCGGAGTAGTTTTAAGGGGCTGAGTTGTAGGGTTCAGGGTAGAGGACAGGATAGAGTCCATTTTCAGGCCAAGGGGGCAGTTAGGCTGGAAGTAGGGATTTTATGTTTAAGGTGTTTTTAGGGTTTAGGCTAGAGGGGCAGTAGTGTGATCTTTACCACACATGCCTATTTACCAAACATGTCTTTACCACAAATTTGAATGGTAAAGGCATGCATGGTAATGCGGTCGGGGTTTAGACCACATGGTTAAGGCATGCGTTGTTAAGGCATGCGTTTTTTCCATCACACAACCCTCACTGTAGCACTGGAACTAAGCTACACTTGACTGAAGAGCCCCAACCATGGAAAAACCAGTCTTGGATTGTTTGTGTTCTGGGTCAGGGATGGCCTGGCATGGCAGTTTTGAGCTGGAATATTCCTGCTGGTGCTGGGTCGAGACTGATTTGCATATGGCTGGGTACAAACAGAGGAGGCATAGTGGGAAAAAGAACAACGGGTTGGAATGCTACTGTGAGTGATTAGACAAATCGCAAGCATTCCTCCCACCACCTTTTGTGTGTTTGATGTACCGCCCTAAATTGCAAGGGAATGCTCAGGCATGGATCCTGTGATCACTGTGCCACTGGAACCACACAACATCCAAATGAAAAGCCCCCTTCAGGGAGAAACCGGTCTTGGGTTGCTTGAGTTCTGGTTCAAGAAGGACCTGGCCTGGCAGTTTGGGCTTGACTGTTCCTATTGGCCCAGGGTCAAGACTGAATTGCATATGGTTGGGTCCACACTGAGGTGGCATGGTGGGCACATAAACTATAGGTTGAAATACTACCTTGAGCGATTGCCAGTGGATAGCCAAATTGTAAGCATTCACCCTTTCACATTTTGTGTGTTTGGTGTTTCTAATATTCTGCCTGCAATTTAATACAGGGTGGATTATCCAATTTGTTTTTCTCATATTGAAAATACACCAATTTGTATCAATTTCAGTTATTCTTTTGAGAGCTGGTCAAAAGTGGCTTCATAGGTGAGTTTCTCTTTCTCCAATTTTGGAAAGTTTTCTAAGAAGGAGTTGTTGTCTTTATTTTCTACTACTTTTTAGCTCTTTGGATTAACATTTTGGACTACTGCCTAGCCTCTAGTTTCTTAGCAAGCGATTCTGCTTAATATGGAATTAATCAGTCTCAGAGCAGTGTCTCTTTATGCAAAGAAATGGAAAAATGTCCCAGAGATTTTCGCTAGGTTCTTCAAAAACTAAGAGAATTCTTATTGATGGGTTTGCAATGGCTTTTCTGTGGTGCCCTCTTTATCCATAATCTCGGAATTCAGTTAGGACATACTATCTCTATTGCATGTCATGGTGAAATGTAGGTGGCTACCTCTACTATTGATCCATTGTTCAAATTCAGTAATCAGGTGTCATCATCTTTCCAAATGATGAACATTCCAATATATTGCTTCCATAATTGTACATTTTGTTTGAATGGATTTGAGTCACCATAGATGCTGTTTAGCTCAAACTGATATACAGACCAGCATCAACCCTCAGGGGTCAATGTCACATGAAGTCCTGATGAGGTCCAGCACAAAACCAGTTGCCACTGGTGTACTCGTCTCCCGTTACAGCAAAACCAGAGCTTCACTTTAACTTTCAGTAACTTCCATGCTGGGAGACCAAATTGCACTTCAGGTGCAACATTTGAGGTTTGAGACTTGGTCTCCCAGGCTGCACCTCAGAGTTCAGCAGCGAGCAGGCTTCCTGGCACAAGGGTGCTAGTCTCTCAGCTTTTCTGGTTCTGTGACTGTAATACGGAGTCAGCCAACTGATTCTTAGAGTCACCTTCTCTGTCTGGGGTTTGGAGAAAATCTTTTCATGACCTGGACACCACAGGTACAGTCCTTTCTTAGCCAGTCCAAGGTACAGCAGGTGCAGTCCAGTAATTGTTGTAGCGTCTCTTTGTTGAGTCCGGGGAACAGCAGGGAAGTCCTTCTTTGGTCCTCTCTCCAGTTCAGACATACTCTGGGTAGTAGAGGTGTCACTTTTATGCCAGTTTCAGGCCCTCGGGGGTTGTGGCAACTACTAGCCAATAGGCTACCAGGTCCCCTCGTGCCTAGTGATGACTTCCTGGGAAGTGTGTCATCTGGCCAGCCCAGAATTCAGCATTCTGCCCAATCCCAACATGGCAGAACCCTTCTCTTGGTGTGTGGAGCTCCTTAGCCCAACCCAGAGGTGGTGCTAACCAGTGGCTGACACTCTTCTGACAAACACTCCCTCTCCCCGAGATGCGAGCCTGTCTGCCTAAACAAAAGGCATGTGTGATCACCATTTGCCCTTCAAAGGTGGCTTCCACTTTGAAGCTAGCCTTTTGGGCTCACACCCACTCTTGGCCATCAAGCCAGGAAGAGGAGGTCACATCTCTTACCTTGTAGATACATTGTTTGTCTGTTGTTGAGGACAGAAGCTTGTGTGCAACCGTCAACGGCTACTCTAGACTTTAGGCAATGAAGTGGGAATTTTCTAAAGTTGCTATTGGTGTAAAAGTTACATTAAATTCGACTACAGCAGCAAAGTTGGGTTTAATGCCACAATTCGTTTGATACCTTGAAGTATCAAGTTAAGTAGTCCCATATAGAAGTTAGCAATGCTCAGCTGTCAACATATAAACTCCATACTCACCAATGGGGCTGCTAGCTTTTCCACAGTAAAAATGACAATGCAGGGTTTTTACTGTCAAAACACGTAGTTAATAAAACACATGCCCATCTTTTTAATATGATGCATCTGCCTGTAGGGCTCAGTAGGCCTGCCTTAGGGGTGACGTATTTAAAAGGAAGGTTCGGGCTTAGCTATTGGTTTAAATGGCAAAGTCGAGTCAGCAGTTTTAAACTGCTCTGCCAGACTGCAATGGCGAGCTGGCAGTCATGTTTTCCATTGTCACACTTGTGGTGGCACAATCATTGCTGCAGGCCACAAGGGACACTTAACTTACAGGCCATGGTTAACCTTGATAACATATACTAGGGACTTATAAGGAAGTTAACTTATGCCAATTGTGGATACACCAATTAGACATATATCTTTAAGGGTTGGAGTGCTATCATGAGGGTCTGCTTGGCAGTGCACATTTAGAGCCGAAAAAACCAGCAGCATCAATCCAAAAGTTAGGGGTGATCATGCAAAAAGAGGCATTTCTGTACATGGGCCCCCTCCAGAAGAAAAGGTGATAAACACACACCTCACCATTTAAGTGGACAAATCTGGAAAGACCATCTGCATTGGCATGGCCACTCCCAGGTTTGAATTCCAATGTAAAGCCCATCACAAGTAGGGAAATAGACCATCTTAACAGTCTGTGTTTCTCTCTTCTCATACGCATAGGCCACCTGAGAAGCCTGTGGTTAGTTTGAACTCTGAAGTGGATTCCAAACAGGTTGGGTCTCAATTTCTTCAGGGACCAAAACATCAGCACTTGGTATGGGGTGAGCACCAGCTTTTGTAACTGCATTTAGGCCTCTTTACTCCACACATGACCTCATCTCAGGATTTCCACCTTTGGAATTGGGTTTGGGCACCAGCACCATTTGGCTGGCCCAAGGCTCTTTAGAGGGCTCAATCACCCCAAGCTCTAATATCTTGGCTACCTCAGTCTTGATGCTAGTTTTAACCTGGTATGGCAGTCTGTACATCTTACATGTGACAAGCAAGATATCCTGTGCCATCATTCAGAACTCTGCTGCCAGACTACGCTTGCATATATAGCCACAAGCCCACGTCTACCCTGCCTTGAGGGCCCTACATTGGGTACCGGTTGCCTGAAGATCCACTTTCAAGCCACTCTGTATCACCCACAAAGCGATACATGGAACAGGGCAGCTTTTCATCAGGAATAAAATCACTAAATACATTCAACAAAGGAACCTCCGCGCTAGATTGGCACTTCGCCTCAAAATCCCACCATACAAGAAAAAAACAATAGGCGGCACATCCTTCTCTGTTCAAGCAGCCAAACTATGGAACTCTTTATCCCCAATTAAATCAAAGAGGACATTGTTCCATGTTGGCGGTGAAAAAAGTGCACACCTGCTCAACAAAGGGGAGAGTGAAAAAGGTAGAGAGGAGAGAAAGAGAGTGTGAAAGGAGAGGGGGAGAAGGGGGGGGGGAGAGAGGAGAGGACAAGAGAGGTAGGAGTGAAGATGAAAAGAGGCAGAGAGAACTATCCCCAGTATCAAGGATCCAATCCCGAAGGGGAGGACTCGGTATGGCCTCTTGATGGCCCTCACACACCCCGAAGGATGTCTTGCTTCATCATCGGGCTTGTTATTGCTCCTCGTCGGGCCGGCGCTGCAATACCAGACGGTCCCCCGAAGGGTCTCTTTGTCGGAGGTCTTTATCCCCAAACATAAGATCCAAGGATAACTACCTTGTCTTCAGAAGACTACTCAAGAGTATGCTCTTCCCCACATAACCACTATTCTCAAACATAAATATACAGCATCTCCCCAGCGCCTCATCAGGAGTAGAAAGCTCCATATAAATGCTATTACAATGAACATACCAATTTGTCAGACCTGGGGTTAAGGAAAGCAGACCAGAACACTGTCTCAACAATTTATAGCAGTCTCTCTGCTGTTGGTCTGCCAAAGTGGAGAAAAACACTACTCCATCTTTGACATTATTTGATAGTAAGTTGTGAGACGATCCCTCTCTTCCTCCTCTCTCCCATCTGTGACCATGAGCATTGTCATGTCAACCCTGTCATGGTGGGATTTTAGTATGTTGACATCTATCACCCAGTGAGTGAGCCTTGGGGTTCCCAGGTTCTCCATGTAGGTGACCTCCCCCTTCTTCTCCGAGATTGGACAGTGCCCAGTTCATTTGTCATGGAGAATCCTAGGACCCACAGGCTCCAGTACCCACACCAACTGACCTGGCTGTACTTCACTAAGGATGACATTTGGTCATACCAGTGCTTGACAAGCTTCTGGCTCTCCTCCAAACTCTTGTTAGCCTTTTTCACGTACTCAGACATGCAAGAATGAAGGCCTAATACATAGTCTACTATGTCCCGTTTTGGCTCTTTGATACGCTTCTCCCATCCCTCCTCACCATATGAAATGGACCTCTTACAGGGTGACCAAACAAAAGACCTTCTGGTAGGTCGCTCCCCCCCCCCGCTGCAGCTCCGCCTGCACCCGCGCTGTCGCCGCCGGAGAAGTCAAGGCCCTCCACCAACCGCAGGCTTCCACCTGCGCCTCATCCCTGGTGGCCAGTGGTGGCCTTAGGTTCGTTTCATTTCCCTTGTGCTGTCTCTTTGCCTTTTTTGCCTCTGTGACCCTGATTTTGTGAATGTAACTGCCGTGCCCCCTGCCCCCCGCTCGCCGCTCTGCTCTGTGCCATTGCCCTTGTGCTGTTCCTCTGCTTTTTGCCGCTGTGACCCTGATTTTGTGCCTGTGCTGGAGATCAGGGTGTGTATAATATTCCCACTACCACAGATAGAGTAATCTCATAGTTACACGCACATGCATACATCATACGCTAGGGCCCATTTCACTACACTACATACACTCAAATACTCTACCAGCAACAAACCTGTGGAAAGAAAACTCCTAATCACCCTGCATCCCTATCGGGGTCGATAAGATCTGGTTATTGAGACTGCCCTTAAACATGATCTATACAATATATACAGCAATGATCAAAAATGTAAACCCAATAATTGACAAGAAAGAATATCCAACACCATGTTTAAAATTATATTGCTTTATCTAAAATTAGTCAAGGAAATCAATCAGAGTAAATCATTTCTCATAGTTACCTATTCTAGCTAAATGTCAGAACAGGTCAGGACCAGTCTCTCGGTAAATGTCTCTCAAGACGAAGTCCCTTCAGCATCAATCCTCAGCAACGCAAATTCGGTACGCGGCAAAGGCAAAATGGCAAGTGGCAAAAGATCGGCAAGTGGCCTCCCTAAGCTAACATTTTTTATAGCAAAACAAACAATAGAAAGATACATTGGAAACTTCGAAAAATGCAGTAATGTCCGCCGGACCTGCTGAGCAGAGCGAGAAGGAAAGGATGTAACATCGCTACATTTGAAAATCTCCGCTCAGGAAAAATACACATAACGAAAACTACGGAACAGGAACCAAGAAAATAAAATATGTATCACTATAATCCTGCTTCTCCTCGGCCATCGAGCCACAGTTCATAGCTTCTCTCTAAGGCTCCTTTGTTTCCCAAGGCTGCCAAGGACACCTTCATTTCACTTGGAGACTTCCCAAAAATTGCTGCTGTCCTCATGGAAAGTTTCTCAGGCGAGGACTATGGTCAGTTGACTTCAGGACCATTTCCAGCAGGGGTCTCCCTTGTCACAGTTTTCATATTATAAATCACAGCCAGGTTCAAAAATCAGCCAACTCGGCTTAGGCCACCATAGGCCATAATTGACCATCTTAATTAAAAGAGACAAAACAACGTTACCACAACATAGTGATTAAACAGTGTTAACCCCACTAATACCCTTATGTGTATGTATTTATCTAGCTCTTTGCGACATAGAAAAGCATTAATTCTGAAAGCATTTTGTGTTCAAAAATAAACAGCACATAGCAACGGTTAAACATGAAGACTCACACGTTATTTATTAACCAGCACATTTAGGCTCACCCTCATGTAACTCTCTCTTGTTAGGACAAACGGATTGATTAATATAAACACACTTGCACAAGACAAGTAATTAATTGTTAATCATTAATAAATTAATAAAACGCATAGACATGCTAGAGCTTCAAAAGCCCCAGAATTTTCAAACTGAAAACTCCACTCCAGCAATCCCCCCTTTGGTGATTTTATCACCAAATAAACCCAAAAAAAAAAGAATTAGTGAAAATTTAGTCCCATTTTAGGAGAAATCGGAAATGTCTTTTCCCCTTACACAACATTACACACCAGTCACTCTTTCATCATCCCTTTTCGTCTCTAAGTAAACACTCTCCCTCAATTCTTCTAGTTCAATTTCTTGAGGTTCTCTTTTCAATCTCTTATTTTTCTTTTCTTTATTCAATTTCTTCCCTCCCCTGTTTTTACAACACACACACACCAATCTTATTATCAATAAAGCAACAATTATACAAGACAAAGGAAACAATATTCTACCTATAATAGTACTACCTATTTTTGCAATAAAATCCTTAACAGCTATCATTTTATTAGCTATTTTAGTCCATAAACTCTCAGCTTCAAGTGGTACTAATTCTTCATGCAAATCAGTAATATTTTTGATATAGACCTTCAGGTCTCTGCTTTCGTCTGGAATGTAAGTGCAACAATGTTGAACTTTCAGCATTCCACAGACTCCACCCTCCTTGGCCAATAGAATATCAAGGGCAAGTCGATTTTGCATTGACATGGCACGTACGGCACTTAATTCCGTATTCACCAAAAGAAACCCTCCAGCGGTATTTGTCGATAAGCGATCAACCACTGTGGACAGTTTCCGAATTCCATAAGCATTCAAAGAAATTCCCACTGCTGGAATCAAAACCCCAAAAATGTCACCCACAATTTCAGACCAAGTTTCTCTCTTAAAACGCATTAGTAAGTTAATATGTTCTACATCTCTTATCTTATCTATATGAAAAATCTTTGGAAAAACCAGGCCTACATAACACGTGCCATACCAATGGTCAGGCAACTTGTAATAAGCCTTGTTCCCACAAACATAGTACACTCCCGGAAAAATTGTATCTTCTCCACCTCTGAAACCCCAACCTGTTGCAATGAAGTATGTATCATGGCACTCACTAGTCCCAACAAAATATGTATCATATTGGGATTTCCTTCTTGTAATACAAAGTTTACCCTTCTGCGGTGCATCTAGAGCTAAAGTTGGACTAGCCCCATTCTTCAACTCTTTTCCCATCTCAATGTCCCAAATTGTCTCACTTACTTTATATTTTCCCGCTTTCTCATGCATGTTCAATCTCCTTTCCTCTACCATATCCAGGAAAGCTTTCTCTTCTCCTTTCAAACTGCAAGTTAAATTATTCTTAAAAATGTAATCTAATGTTAATCCTTTTTCTTCAATAAAAATCTCACCAAAAGTGTTAGCTTCTTTAGCTGGATTCAGCTCTTTGTTCATTGGCAAGTGCCCAAAAATACTATCTCTGTTAGACATCTTATAATCTACTTTCCCTAACAAATAAAAAACACTACTTAAAATACTACAGGAAATACCATATGTAGCTGGTAAATGATGATAAGTAACACCCTCTGAAACGGATGCAGGTAATTGCATACAGACGTAGCAATCCCTTACTTCCATTGTTTTCACATATTCATATAACAATTTTGAAAAAACATTACTAGAAAAATTATTAATTGACCTATCTTTGTGTATATAAGTATTACTAATTCTAATTGGAACTACTTTTTGCGAATTTTTCTCTACATTTGTCACATTCTCTGTATGCATCTCAAACTCTACTTTAAAAGTAACTAATAAAACTAAAACACCCCATAGAAGCATTAATAATCCAGTACAACACCAGCACATTCTACACCACCTCTTAAAGAAGGCACATCTATTTCTATTATCCTCTATGTTAGCCATTTTAGTTTAGCCTCTACTACTCCACTACTGTTTGAACTTCTTCAATTCTTCTGCAATTCTTCAGCTTTCAGTTTTCCAAATGATCTTTTCGTTCACTTAATCCAAGTGAATCCTTCCTTTATTCAGTTTGGATACTTGTCATTTTTCACTTCAATTTCTTCAACATCAAATTGTATTAGATCTCCAACATCAAGATCCTCAGTACCCGACTCTTCTCCAATGTCAGTCAAGAGTACTTTCAGAATTTCACCAGTATCTTCCTCAACCACTTCTCTCAAAACCACTTCCGGATTATCTCGAGTCACTGTTTCTTCTTTCCCTCCTTCAGACAGTGCCACATAAGACCATTCCGGTGATCTGTACTTTTGGTTGGGTCTTCTTATTCTTTTTATTTCCACTGGTTCTTTTGACTCCTTTGATTCTTCTCCTTCAGCTTTTGAACTTTGACTCGATACTTCATTCACTTGTTCAGCTTTCGATGTACTTGCTCTTATTATTTTGTATCTCAGCCTCTTAACTCTGTTGTTAGGCCAACGATCTCCTCTAAACACCTTTTTCGGCTTTATTTCTTTATTACTTCTTTCTCCAATCGAAGTTCTCTTTCTCAGAACTCGACCCTCTATTTGTTCATCCTCATCATCTGTTTCAAGTGCCTCTTGTTTCCGTTTTCCAGCAGCTCTCTTCTTTTCCACAGATTTTTTCACCACTGTTTGAGACTTCCCTACTTCTGTCCCTCCTCGGGTCTCCGACATGCAATCTTCTTGCTGTCTACTTGTCCCTTCACCTGACTTATTAGAAGAGTTCCCTACACCTCCTCGGGGGTCTTCCGCAATCTGTCCCTCTCTATCTTTTTCTGACCCTACTTCTTCAAGTATAATCTCAAGTGGTTCTTCAATCTCCTCCTCTTCTGATTCAGGAGTAGTCTCTGTGTGATTTCTCTTTTCTTTTCTTTTTCCTTCACTGCTGTTTGAAACTTCAGGCTCTCTTACAGAATCTGATCTCTTCTCTGATACTCGCAGTGGTTCATTCGAAGCTTTTCCTACTTCTTTCCCCACTGATTCTGTATCTCCATCATCACTGGAATCTGACTCTTCAAAATACTCTTTACCAGTCCCTTCTTTTGGGTTTGGAACTCTCAGAGTATGACTTGCATGTACCCAGTGCTTCACTCCAGCACACTTTACTGCAGTCGTCGTAGTCAGAATAACTTGTCTTGGCCTTCCCCACCTTGGAATCAAGCAATTTCTTCTTCTGTGAACTTTTATCCTCACCCAGTCTCCTGGACTCAGATCATGGGCTTGCTTCTTCTCAAGTGTGGTAGCTTCTTCTCCAACCTGGTGAAACACAGAATGAACTGCGTCAGCCAGGCCTTTACAGTAATCCAAAATCATGTCATCAGTTATTGTCACCAACTTATTGACAGGCACGAATGCATGGCGCATTGCACGTCCCATGATTATCTCGTGCGGACTCAAACCAGTAGTTCTATCTGGAGTAGATCTCATAGTCATCAGAACTAGAGGCAAAACATCTGGCCATTTCATGCCAGTGGCTAAGCACATTTTTCCAATCCTGTTCTTGATTGTGCCATTAATCTGCTCAACCACACCAGAAGCCTCTGGTCGGTATGCACAATGTAGCTTCTGCTGTATTTTCAATGCTTCACAAATTAAATCCATAAGCTCATTTTGAAAGTGTCCACCTCCATCAGACTCAACTGTTACTGGAAACCCATACCTAGGAATCAACTCCCTTAACAGTAACTTGGCCACTGTTAATCCATAATTTCTTCTAGTCGGGTAAGCTTCCACCCACCTTGAAAACAAACAGACTACCACTAGAACATACCTCAGTCTGTTTACTTGGGGCATCTCAATGAAATCAATCTGCATTCTTGTAAAAGGACCTCCTTCTCTGCCTATTGTTCCCAGACTCACCACTGTCTTTTTCCCAGTGTTAAATTGCTGACAAACTAAACACCTCTGACAGATGCTTTCTGCAATTGTCCTGAACTTTGCATTGTACCAGGTCTGCTTGAACGACCTAACCATCGCGTCCCTCCCCAAATGTCCCTGGCCATGATACATCCTTGCCATTGACGACAAGATGGAGTTAGGCATTACTGGTCTGCCATCTCTGTAGACCCAAACATGGTCTGTTTCTCTTGGAGCACATCCTGCTTTAATCCAATCTTTTTTCTCTTCCTCTCCTGCCTCATCCTGCAACTGTTTCACTTCATCCCAGGTCTCTAAGACATTAGTAAACATCACAGAGAGTAAAGACATTTCCCCTTCTCTGTCCCGATTAATAGATTGATTTGTCTTTGCGCAATATTGTGCAACATCATTTGCATATCTGTTTCCGACTGTTATAAAATCTTCTCCTAGACCGTGGGCAGCACATTTTACAACTGCTAACTCTTTAGGCAGCTGTATCGCCTCAAGCAATTTACCAATCATTCCAGCATTCTTTATTGGAGTTCCACCCGATGTCAAGAAACCTCTTTGTAGCCATAGCTGGCCAAAGTCATGCACAACTCCAAATCCATACTGACTATCAGTCAACACAGTTGTCCTCAAATCTTTCCCAATTTCGCAAGCTTTTGTCAATGCTATCAATTCAGCAACTTGCGCAGATTTCACCCCTTTCAATGGTGATGCTTCCATGACCTCTGAAACTTTGCACACCGCATATGCTGCACATAGCACACCATCATCATTTCTCAGGCATGATCCATCCACAAACAACACATGATCACTCTCATGTAAGGGAAGATCCCTTATGTCTGGTCTCGGTTTTGTACAGTACTCAAGTACATCCAAACAATCATGATCATCTTCCATTTTCACACCCACATTTTCAATATCTGGCAAGAGTGTCGCTGGATTCACATTCACACATCTCTCGAGAGTCACATTTGATGCTCCCAGAATCACTTTTTCATATTTAGTCAACCGACTATGTGACATGTACTGAGTTCTGCTTCTAGTCAAAAGAATTGCCACATTGTGAGGTACGAATACCCTTACAGGATATCCCATTATGATTCCCTCACTCTGTTCCAGACTCCTGCATGTTGCAGCCACAGATTTCAGACAACCTGGTAAACCCACAGCTACAGGGTCAAGTGTCGATGAGAAGTACGCAATAGGCCTTCTCAGTAATCCATGTTTCTGAATTAACACTGAAAGTGCACATCCATTTCTTTCACTGCAGTACAGCTCAAATTCCTTTTCGTAGTCAGGCATACCCAAAGCTGGAGCCTCACACATTTTACTTTTGAGCTCTTCAAATGCTGCCATTTGTTCTGCATCCAGATCCAATGGATCCGTCATTTCACTTTTTGTCAGTTTAATCAGTGGCTTTGCTATCAAGGAAAAATTAATTATCCATTGACGACAATAACCCACCATACCCAGGAACATCCTCACTTCTCTCTTGGTTTTTGGAGCTTTCATTTCTCTGATTATTCTGATCCTGTCAGTAGTCACTTTTCTCAGACCTTTTTCAATATTGTGTCCAAGATAATGCACCTCTTTCTGGCAAAATTGTAATTTGGCTGGAGATACCTTTAACCCTCCATCTGCCAGATGATTCAGTAAAGCTATGGTATCTACTTCACAAGCTTCACGTGTCTTTGATGCCACCAATAGGTCATCAATGTACTGCACTAGCACTGAACTCTCGGGCATGATCAAACTTTCCAACGATTTCTTCAATAACTGATTGAATATCGAAGGACTCTCTGTATACCCCTGTGGGATTCGACACCATGCTAAGATACGCTGGCCAAACCTAAATGCAAAAATCGGCTGGCTATCATGATGTAATGGAATTGAAAAGAACGCATGACACAAATCAATCACTGTATACCACTCAGCATCATGTGGAATTTGATACAGGATCACTGATGGATTTGGCACAATAGGACAACATGCCACCACGATTTGATTAACTTTTCTCAAATCCTGTACGATCCTAAATTTCCCATTGGGCTTTTTTAGTCCCATTATCGGTGAATTACACGGACTACTCAGTAGTTCTCTCAGGACTCCTTGCTGAATCATTTTCTCAATTATAGGAGTTATCCCTTCAATTATTTCTGGTGTCATTTTGTACTGAGGAATGTTAGGATATGTAATCCCTTCTTTCACTGCAATTTTCACTGGATCTACATTATTCATCAATCCCACATCCTCTCCAGTAAAATCCCAAACTGTCCTTTTCACTGTGTCCCTCAGCTCTCGAGGCAAATCCTCTGGATCAAACACAGCAAATGCACCAATTAACTCACTTTCTCTATTCTCTAGAGTCACTCGGTACAAAACATCTTCATCTGGTGTTTCAAAAGCTATTCCATCCGGTGTACAAAAAATTGTGCAATTCATCTTGCATAACAGATCCCTACCTAACAGGTTCACTGGACTCGTGTCACAGACAATAAATCTGTGCATGTCTGAAAATTTCCCTATCTGTACTCTTACAGGTTCAGTAAGACGTGTTCTGATTTGCGTATTGGCTACACCAACTACTTGGATTGCTTCATCCGAGAGAGGAAGATTTCTAACATCTGTTGACCTGACAGTTGATCTTGTCGCACCTGTGTCTACTAAAAAAGTAACACTCTCCTCATTTATTTTCCCATCCACAAATGGTCCTGCCTGGTCTATTTCTAGAGTTGCACCAAGTATGCACTCTTCCTCCTCTCCTCGGCACCGTCAATAATCACCCTCAGATTCACTCCCTTCACTCTTTAACAAGTACTGCTGTACTTTGTTAGAACGTCTTGGTTTGTTTACCTGCTCGTCATTGTAGAATCCTGAATCCTGATTATACTTTTGTAACCCCTTATTCTGCGGCAAGGGCGGTTTTGGCTCTTGACTCTGCTGTCTCACAACTTTCTGTTGTTGCTGCTGTTGATTACTTCCTTCGTTCTGCACCTGTTGATTTAAAGTTTTGTTTTCATTATTCACTAATGGTGGATTAGGACACTCCGATCTCCAATGCCCCAATTGGCCACAGTTGTGACAAGGGAACTTTTTCTTCGCTTCCTCAAGACTCCCTTTTCCTTTCCCTGCATATCTAGGTCTATTCCCTGCATTATTTCCTGGATTATTCGCTTGTTCCACTAACTGCGCTTCCTGTCTTTCCGCAACTTTCACTTGTGCCCACATTGCTTTCTCTTTCAGCTTTCTTTGTTTCGCTTCAATTTCATCACTGAAGTATTTTGCATGCCTCAGGATCTCATCTACTTTCTTACTCTGCCAATCCACTGTGTGCTCACGAATTCTCTCACCAATTTCAGGTCTAAGGCCATATACAAATCTGTATACAAAATGACTCAAATCTTTGTCACCCAGGTGTTCATCTCCACTGAATTGTTTAAATGCCAGTATCAGCCTTTCGTAAAAAGCATGAACTGATTCTTTTGCTTCCTGTTGTGTTCGGTCTATCTTTACCCAGTCTGTCTCTTTTGCAGGTACTTTACTCTTCAGGTATACCATCACCTGATCATACTTCCTCATTACCTCTGGATCTGGTGCCCCTGTTCTTGGGTCTCTTGGATATTCCTCAGTAGGCCAACTCACAACTATTTTACACTCAGTCCACAAGTCTGCTGGAACAATTATAACAAACAGACTATTCAGGTCAACCCACAGCACTTTTGACAATTTCACAAACCTATCTACCTGCCTATACCACTCGACGGGCTTTTCTCTCAATCGAGGGAAATCATTCGTGAATGATAAAATATCCTGTCTGGTCCATGGAACATGTACATATCCTCCTCCAGGTATTTCTCTCATAGGATAATTATCCACTGGCTTCTCCTTTTCTCTCACTGGAAATGCTGAATAAGTTGTCCTATCTTCAGATTCCTCTCTTTTCTTGTACCACCTATCCTTCCACTTTTCTACATCACCCCATCTTCGCAGTAATGCTACCATTTCCTTAATCTGTCCTGTTCTACCAGTAGCATTCAAATTTTCAATATCCTTCTCTGTAAAATCCATCCTGTAAGTTTTTTGTAAAGCTTTCACTTTATCAATGTCAACTCCCTGTTCATTTGCTATCGCTCTTAGCCTGTCATGTGTATTCCTCGCTCTCCAGGTAACACTTTTACACATAAACATTAGTTCACCATCATGATGACTCTTCAGAATCTCTGTTGGAACTGTCCCTGTGACAAGCTCTTCTAGTTCTACACGTAACCTAGCTACATCAATTACTTGCGAATCTTTATCTTTTTTCTGAAGAACTTTCATCCAATCATTCAAATCTTCCACTGTTATTTCAGCAGTTTTTTTCACTGGAACCACCCTTTTCTGCGGTTCTAAAATTGGCATCCCTGAACAACTAGCTTCACTAGCATCCATTATTTCACTACATGTGTCATGTTTCGATTGTCTCAGGTCACTTCTTTCTGCTCTTTTGCCCGAATCTCCTGAAGGACCAACTGAATTTGTCAAATCATTCCAAACATATGGAATCACCAGTCCATTTTCACCTGTCCTCTGTTTGTCAAACACAGGCATAACCGGACCTATAGTTACAGGCACCGTAACAGCTTCTAGATTCTTCGTTAACTCCCTAATCTTCTCAGTCAATTCTGTTGTCGTTTTGGCTAATTGTCTGGCATTTTCGTCACCACTTCGATTCTCTCTCTCCCTGAAAGAATTACTACCTCTTGATTCAGGAGTCACTTTTTCTGTCTCAATACTACAAACTGTATCTCTTATCGGAGAAACAACTGGTGTACTCTCATCTGGTTCTGGTCTATATGGAGGTGGTCTCTTGTAAATCATGTCATTCAAGACCTCATCCTCATACTCTCCATATTTTCTCATTTCTGACTCAGGAACCCTTTCTGCTCCTCCTTCAACTGTTCTCATCGGATATAATCCCTCTGACATACTAGCATCTCGCCATCTTTTCATCCGATCATGATGAGTCTCACGATCATGTCTCCTCCCAAACATATACCTATAGTAACCTCCAGATCTCTGTTTTTCTCGCTCATGAACTTCCTCTTCCCATTCCACTAAAGCCTCGAACTGTGTGGGTTTTGGTTTCGGGTCGAGACATAACATCTTTTCCCGTAAATTTCTCAACACGGCCAGATTAAATGAACCATGTTCTGGAAATGCTAGAACACCATCTTCTTTAGTATACCTAACCCAATTCTCTAACCATATACAGGTATGAAACCCATATCTTGCAGCCATGAAGGATGCAGGTGTTTTCGGTGTAGGTAACAACTCACCCTCTCTTGTTTTAACATCTTTATCCTTGCTAAACCACTTTTTAATTTTTCCAAAGAACGTTTTCTTCTTTTTCTCTTCTTGGTAATACATTTTAGCGCTTACCAAAACTCTCTACTCTTTCCCGTATTATAAATATACAATACGAATTTTTCAACCAATTACAGCGCGACTCACACTAACGCACCAATCCTGGAGCGTCTACGTCACTAAATAGCTCTTCCAATCCTTGCGCGGCTCACACTAACAAACCAATCCCAGCGCGAGCACTATTCTGATCTACTATCCAATCAGAGCGCGGTCTTTCTGACGTCAACAGTCGCTTAACTGCAGCCTCTGTCACCTGTCACTCGTCTACCCCTCCTTTACAAAATCTCTCAGTAGACTTCGTGTCAAAAAATTTCTACAAAATCTATTAGTTACAACATAAAAACATCTCCATTGTCTGCTTCGCTAACCACAGAATAGTAAAGAATCTATTTCATAAGAAACCTTTCATTGACACAGTAGCAATTCCTCTACTCTGCCCTACTAACATACATTCATTAACTGTTTCCTCTAGGACTTGTCCAAAGAGTCTTACAATCAACTAAATGTACAAACATTCACGCACATTCACTCCTACAAGAAAATATAGTACCTACGCACAGAATCCTGCTTCCCGAGAACAGACAATCTGCTCCACTACAGAATTATAACATACATCAACTAAACAGCTCTCCTCTGTCCAGTTTCTCAAACAAGCTCAGAGAATACCTATTACTCCTCCCGCGATAAGCTTTAACGGAAATCTTTACGGATCCCTGGGACTTAAGACCAGAGTTTCACAGATAACCTTCACTATCATCCACACTCCTTATATACTAGAAATATCTAATAGTAACATACGACGATGTCACTAATTCCGAACCCAGACAATGTGAATTTTCCTGCATACGTACAGGACCAACAATCCCGTCTTTCCCGAGAGCAGCATATACTTCCCTCTGCCCCACTACGGAACTGCTACCAGCTTCCAAGTTCCAGAAGCACTACATATAACTCAACATTACGACTCCAACATATAATATTAGTACATATACCAACATCAATAATCAATATGTAATCTAATCTGATCAAGACAATCATCAATAACCATCAAACTCTGCTACCAGGAAATTGCTGGAGATCAGGGTGTGTATAATATTCCCACTACCACAGATAGAGTAATCTCATAGTTACACGCACATGCATACATCATACGCTAGGGCCCATTTCACTACACTACATACACTCAAATACTCTACCAGCAACAAACCTGTGGAAAGAAAACTCCTAATCACCCTGCATCCCTATCGGGGTCGATAAGATCTGGTTATTGAGACTGCCCTTAAACATGATCTATACAATATATACAGCAATGATCAAAAATGTAAACCCAATAATTGACAAGAAAGAATATCCAACACCATGTTTAAAATTATATTGCTTTATCTAAAATTAGTCAAGGAAATCAATCAGAGTAAATCATTTCTCATAGTTACCTATTCTAGCTAAATGTCAGAACAGGTCAGGACCAGTCTCTCGGTAAATGTCTCTCAAGACGAAGTCCCTTCAGCATCAATCCTCAGCAACGCAAATTCGGTACGCGGCAAAGGCAAAATGGCAAGTGGCAAAAGATCGGCAAGTGGCCTCCCTAAGCTAACATTTTTTATAGCAAAACAAACAATAGAAAGATACATTGGAAACATCGAAAAATGCAGTAATGTCCGCCGGACCTGCTGAGCAGAGCGAGAAGGAAAGGATGTAACATCGCTACATTTGAAAATCTCCGCTCAGGAAAAATACACATAACGAAAACTACGGAACAGGAACCAAGAAAATAAAATATGTATCACTATAATCCTGCTTCTCCTCGGCCATCGAGCCACAGTTCATAGCTTCTCTCTAAGGCTCCTTTGTTTCCCAAGGCTGCCAAGGACACCTTCATTTCACTTGGAGACTTCCCAAAAATTGCTGCTGTCCTCATGGAAAGTTTCTCAGGCGAGGACTATGGTCAGTTGACTTCAGGACCATTTCCAGCAGGGGTCTCCCTTGTCACAGTTTTCATATTATAAATCACAGCCAGGTTCAAAAATCAGCCAACTCGGCTTAGGCCACCATAGGCCATAATTGACCATCTTAATTAAAAGAGACAAAACAACGTTACCACAACATAGTGATTAAACAGTGTTAACCCCACTAATACCCTTATGTGTATGTATTTATCTAGCTCTTTGCGACATAGAAAACCATTAATTCTGAAAGCATTTTGTGCTCAAAAATAAACAGCACATAGCAACGTTTAAACATGAAGACACACACGTTATTTATTAACCAGCACATTTAGGCTCACCCTCATGTAACTCTCTCTTGTTAGGACAAACGGATTGATTAATATAAACACACTTGCACAAGACAAGTAATTAATTGTTAATCATTAATAAATTAATAAAACGCATAGACATGCTAGAGCTTCAAAAGCCCCAGAATTTTCAAACTGAAAACTCCACTCCAGCACCTGTAACTGCCGTGCCCCCTGCCCCCCGCTCTGCTCTGTGCCATTTCCCTTGTGCTGTTCCTCTGCTTTTTGCCGCTGTGACCCTGATTTTGTGCCTGTGACTGTCTGTGCCCCCGCCCCTCGCTCGCCTCTCTGCTTCTGTGCCCCCTTTTGATTTTTTATTTCTGTACCACCTCGCCGTCCGCGTGCTTAATTTGTGCCTGTGACTATGTTTTGTGCCCCCTTTTTATTTCTGTACCACCTCGCCGTCCGCGTGCTTAATTTGTGCCTGTGACCCTGTTTTGTGCCCCGTTTATCTTCTGTACCACCTCGCCGGTCTCCTGTCCCCCGTCCCTGCCGCTGCCTCCCCTGCGGCCCCGCCCCCTCCACGCCCATTCGCCGCTCCCGTCCCTCGCCTCCCAGCTGCTCCTCCCTCCCCACATATGGCGCCCGCTGCGCGGTGAGGAGAGCGACCCTTGACCTTCTGGTAGGTCGCCCCCCCACTGCAGCTCCGCCTGCACCCCCGCTGTCGCCGCCGGAGAAGTCGAGGCCCTCCACCACCCGCAGGCTTCCACCTGCGCCTCATCCCTGGTGGCCAGTGGTGGCCTTAGGTTCGTTTCATTTCCCTTGTGCTGTCTCTTTGCCTTTGTGACCTGATTTTGTGCCTGAAACTGCCGTGCCCCCTGCCCCCCGCTCGCTGCTCTGTGCCATTTCCCTTGTGCTGTTCCTGCTTTTTGCCGCTGTGACCCTGATTTTGTGCCTGTGACTGTCTGTGCCCCCTGCCCCTCGCTCGCCGCTCCGCTTCTGTGCCCCCTTTTTATTTTTTATTTCTGTACCACCTCGCCGTCCGCATGCTTAATTTGTGCCTGTGACCCTGTTTTGTGCCCCCTTTTTCTTTCTGTACCACCTCGCCGTCCGCGTGCTTAATTTGTGCCTGTGACCCTGTTTGGTGCCCCGTTTATCTTCTGTACCACCTCGCCGGTCTCCTGTCCCCCGTCCCTGCCGCTGCCTCCCCTGCGGCCCTGCCCGCTCTGCGCCCATTCGCCGCTCCCGTCCCTCGTCTCCCGCCTCCCAGCTGCTCCTCCCTCCCCACCTCCCCATATATGGCGGCCGCTGCGCGGTGAGGAGAGCGACCCTTGACCTTCTGGTAGGTCGCTCCCCCCCCGCTGCAGCTCCGCCTGCAACCCCGCTATCGCCGCTGCCGCCGGAGAAGTCGAGGCCCTCCACCACCCGCAGGCTTCCACCTGCGCCTCATCCCTGGTGGCCAGTGGTGGCCTTAGGTTCGTTTCATTTCCCTTGTGCTGTCTCTTTGTCTTTTTTGCCTCTATGACCCTGATTTTGTGCCTGTAACTGCCGTGCCCCCTGCCCCCCGCTCTGCTCTGTGCCATTTCCCTTGTGCTGTTCCTCTGCTTTTTGCCGCTGTGACCCTGATTTTGTGTCTGTAACTGCCGTGCCCCTTGCCCCCGCTCGCCGCTCTGCTCTGTGCCATTTTCCTTGTGCTGTTCCTCTGCTTTTTGCCGCTGTGACCCTGATTTTGTGCCTGTGACTGTCTGTGCCCCCTGCCCCTCGCCGCTCCGCTTCTGTGCCCCCTTTTTATTTTTTATTTCTGTACCACCTCGCCGTCCGCGTGCTTAATTTGTGCCTGTGACCCTGTTTTGTGCCCCCTTTTTATTTCTGTACCACCTTGCCGTCCATGTGTTTAATTTGCGCCCGTGACCCTGTTTTGTGCCCCGTTTATCTTCTGTACCACCTCGCCGGTCTCCTGTCCCCGACCCTGCCGCTGCCTCCCCTGTGGCCCCGCCCCTCCGCGCCCATTCGCCGCTCCCGTCCCTCGCCTCCCGCCTCCCAGCTGCTCCTCCCTCCCCACCTCCCCATATATGGCGCCTGACATCCCCATAGCCATCCCAGACGGGTACAAGATCACCCGCAGAGACCGCGTAAACAGAGCCATCGTTCACAAAAACACCATCAAGATCTCTACAAACACCAACGACACCCTCAGCACCGCCGAACACATGCACTTCCAGATCCACACGGACCCCAAGACCACCCTAAGAGGCACCCTCGTCTACAGACCACCAGGACCCCGGGCTCAATTCTGCGACTCCATCGCCGACCTCATCAGCTCACACACACTGACCTCTACCAACTACATTCTCCTCGGAGACCTGAACTATCACCTGGAAAACAACAACGACAGCAACTCCTCCACCCTGATCGACAATCTCGCCAAACTCGGACTCAAACAGCTCGTCACAACGCCGACCCACACCGCCGGCCACACACTTGACGCAATCTTCTCCTCAAGCCCCCGCGTCACCTTTAGCCACGTCTCCGAACTCACCTGAACCGACCACCACTGCATCTATTTCTCCCTCCGAAAACCACTCACACCCCACCGCACCCTACAGACCCCCCGCTGGGGCAAAATCACTGAAGAACAACTCCAGACAAGCCTCGCACTCAACCCTCCGACGAACCCCACCCACCCGGATGATGGTGCACTCTCCCTCAAACGCTGGATGAACGACTGCGCCAACACCATCGCGCCGCTGATAAACCCCACCAACAGAGGCACCAGCAGAAGAGTCAGCTGGTTCACCCCGGAACTCCTCGACTCCAAACGCACCTGCCGGAAACTGGAAAACACACGGAACAGGGACAAGACGCCAGACAGCCACACTGCCTACAAAGACGCCATCCGCAACCACCACCACCTCATCAGGACCGCCAAAAGGACCTCCTTCACAGACCGCCTTGACAACAACGCGCACAACAGCAAGGAGCTCTTCACCATCGTGAAGGAATTCTCCAACCCCAGCTCCAACGCCAACGACATCCCACCATCACAAGCCCTGTGGGACTCACTCGCCACCTTCTTTCACCGGAAAATCACCGACATCCACGACAGCTTCAGACCCCGGACGACCCCTGCCGCACCTAACCCACCGCACCCCACCACCCACAAAACCCTGACTACCTGGGCTAACGTGAGCATCGAGGACACAATCAAGACCATGGGATCTATCCACTCTGGTTCCCCTTCAGACCCCCTCACACACCACATCTTCAACAAAGCCAGCAACTCCATCGCACCCCATCTGCACAAAATCATCAACCTCTCCTTCGAGACCGCCACCTTCCCTGAGAACTGGAAGCACGCAGAGATCAACGCCCTACTGAAGAAACCCAAAGCAGACACGAGCGACCTCAAAAACTTCCGGCCCATCTCCTTGCTCCCGTTTCCAGCTAAGGTCATCGAGAAGATAGTAAACACCCAGCTCACGCGACACCTCAAAGACAACAACATCCTAGACCCATCACAATCAGGATTCCGCAGCAACCACAGCACCGAGACCGCCCTCATCGCCCCCACAGACGACATCAGGATTCTGCTAGACAACGGCGAGACGGCGGCCCTCATCTTCCTAGACCTCTCCGCCGCTTTCAACACCGTCTGCCACCGCACACTACGCACGAGCCTCCAAGACGCAGGGATCCAAAACAAAGCCCTGGACTGGACCACATCCTTCCTCTCCCGCAGAACTCAGAGAGTCCCTCTCCCCCCGTTCCGCTCCGAGGCCTTCAAGATCATCTGCGGCATCCCACAAGGATCCTCCCTCAGCCCGACGCTGTTCAACGTCTACATGGCACCACTAGCACGCATCGCCCGACAACACGACCTCAACATAATCTCCTACGCCGACGACACTCAGCTGATCCTCTCCCTCACCAAGGACCCCCTCACCGCCAAATCCAACCTCCACTAGGGAATGAAGGCCATCGCCGACTGGATGGAGGACAGCTGCCTCAAACTGAACACAGACAAGACAGAAATCCTCATCCTCTGGTCCAACCCCTCCGCATGGGACAACTCTTGGTGGCCCACGTCACTGGGGTCCCCCCGGCCCCCACCGACCACGCATGCAACCTGGGAGTCATCCTCGACTCGAAACTCTCCATGACCAAACAAGTCAACGCAGTCTCCTCCACCTGTTTCAACACCCTCCGCATGCTCCGCAAGATCTTCAGATGGATCCCGACAAACACGAGTAAAACTGTCACCCAAGCCCTGGCCAGCAGCAGGCTCGACTATGGAAACGCCCTCTACGCCAGAACCTCGTCAAAGCTCATCAGCAGACTACAGAGAATCCAGAATACCTATGCACGCCTGATCCTCGACGTCCCGCGCCGCAACCACATCACCCCCCACCTGAGGAACCTGCACCGGCTCCCCGTCGACAAAAGAATCTCCTTCAAGCTCCTGATCCACGCACACAAAGCACTCCACAAAACCGGCCCAGCCTATCTCAACAGCCGACTCTCCTTCTACGTACCCAACAGGAAACTCCGCTCCGCTGACCACGCCTTGGCCACGGTCCCACGCATCCGGAGAACTACTTCCAGAGGCAGATCCTTCTCCCATCGCGCTGCCAAGACCTGGAACACCCTCCCCCTCCACCTACGTCAAACCGAAGACCTGCTGACCTTCAGGAGACAACTCAAGACCTGGCTCTTCAACCAGTAACATCTCCCCCCCCCCCGCCCCCCCCCTCCAGCACCTTGAAACCCACCCGGGTATGTAGTGCGCTTTACAAGTTACATGATTGATTGATTGATTGAAGCCCACTCCTTTTTGTGGCACCTCCCGGTAAGCAAACAGTGGGCAAGGAAGAAAGAATCCCATCTTCCTCTGAGTTTTTCTGGTAAACCCATAATCATACTCCTCATAATATTGTTGACCACTATTCTGGGGGGTGATGAACTTGTAGGTATCACTACATTCATTTCACATAGCTTTTAGGTATGCAGACATGAAGTTTGCACTCATATCTAAATTCACCTCCTTAGAAAAACCTACTCTGGTGAAGACACCAATTAGGGCTTTTGCCGTTGTGGCAGCAGTGACAGTCCTACATAGAACTGCTTCTGGGTAACTGTTGGCATGGCCCACTACCACCAGGATAAACCTATTCCTAGATGAAGTCTGACTGTCAAGGGGACCAACAATTTTGATCCCTACCCTCTCAAAGGGAGTCCTAACCACAGTTAGAGGGTTAAGAAAGCTTTGGGCTTGTCCCCTGTCTTGCCACTGGATTGATAGGTGACACAGGAGCAACATAACTCCTTCACCTTTTCGGACATCTGAGGCCAATAAAAATGGTTGGCTAAGCTTTCCCTGGTTTTAGCCTGCCATTGATGTCCAGTGAGGAGAATGTCATGGGCTAGGTTAAAGAGAAAAGCTCTATATTGCTGGAGGACCACCACTCTCCTGGTTGGAGGTCCCTTGCCTCACTGAATAACAATCCATCTTTTCACTATACTCTGTGGGTTCCACTTTCTTGCCTTTCAGCCAATTGCCTTTGGTCTTTGAGAGTGGGACCTGTCTTTTGTCCCTGACACAAGTCCTCTCTGAAGGGACCACCTAGCCCCTGAAGTACGGCCACCTCTATCAAGTGGACATCCTCCTCTGGAGATAGCAGGCCCTCCCTAAGAGAGTTGGACTCCTTCTGGGTCTGAGGACTACTTGAAGCTGGTTACCCAGACTTCCTGCACTTTCTCTTATTCTTCCCTGTGTTATTGTCAGAGTTTACTATCTGGTGTACTTCATCAGGAATGATTTGGTCCGGAGGGAACCAGCTTGGCCAGATTCCCTCAGTGCTTTGACCTCAGTCCCATTGCTCTTTGGCCACTGTCAGGTGACCATTGCACCAATTTCCACTCCACCCACTGATACTAGATGACCTCGGTGTACCCCTTGGAATTTCCAGGGACAACTTCCACCCCCATTCATGCACCGGCAGTGCCCTTTTGGATTCCAACCAGTGGGGGGCTTCTTACAGCACACATAGGGCCGAATGTACGACTATTGATGTTTGCGACTCGCAATTTGCGAGTCGCAAACATCTATGTACAACAGTGTCAGAGACACTGTTAGCGATTCCTGATGGAGTCGCAAATTGCATAGCAAACACAAGGAGATGATAGACGGAGCGCTAAAACTTTTCAGACACTCACCCCCAGTCACAGATCTGGGTTGAATCCATTATGGTTCTTTAGCTCACTTTGCCACCCCAGTTCAGACACAGCTATATGCAAATCAGTCTTGGCCCTGTGCCTCATGGGAACAGTCCAGCCTGAACTGCAAAGCCATGTCTTCCCTGGACCGGAAACAAGCATCCTGGGACCGGTTTCGGGCTAAAAGCCCTCATTAGCCAGGCTAGCTTGAATCCAGTGCCAAAGTGAGCAAGGGACTCACGCCTGGGCATACCCTGCCAACTTAGGGCGAACAAAGCAAACACAAGGAGATGATGGATGGACCGCTGAAACTTTTCAGACACTCACCCCCAGTCACAGATCTGGGTTGAATCCATCATCGTTCTTTAGCTCACTTCACCACCCCAGTTCAGACACAGCTATATGCAAATCAGTCTTGGCCCTGTGCCTCATGGGAACAGTCCAGCCCAAACTGCCAAGCCACGTCTTCCCTGGACATGAAGCAAGCATCCTGGGACCGGTTTTGGGCTAACAGCCCTCATCAGCCAGGCTAGCTTGAATCCAGTGTCAAAGTGAGCAAGGGACCCACATCTGGGCATACCCTGCCAACTTAGGGCGAATAAAGCAAACACAAGGAGAAGATGGACCGAGCGCTGAAACTTTTCAGACACTCACCCCCAGTCACAAATCTGGGGGTGAATCCACCATCGTTCTTTATGCAAACCCATTTGCGCATGCAAAAAAGGGTCGTACATCTGGCCCCTAATCGCCTCTCTTGTGTCCTGACTGGCTGCAGTTCAAGCACACCCCAGCCTTTGCCCAGCTCTCTGGCACTAAATATATTTAAGTATACCAGATGCGGTGTTACTACTCTGCAGGACAATTGTTAAATATGTGTTCGTTCACCATCAAATTATAGATCCCATCATATGCGACTAGCTTGTTACCTTTCATCCAGCCATCCAGTGCCTTGATTGAAGCATCCACAAAGTCCGCCCATGTCTGTGTTACCCACTTGTATGTGTTTCTGAATTTCTGTCAATACCTCTCTCGGGTGAGACCAAATAACTCTAAGTGCTGCCTTCATGTGTGTGTAAGACTCCGCCACGTCATTTACTAGGGTCAGAAGCCTATCTCTGTCTACCACTGGTACCAGTTCCCGCAATAAGGACTACCTACCCTTCTTATCCAAGACCTCTGCTATAGGATGCCATCCTCTTATCTATGTCAACCTCCCCAAGACATACTTAGGCACAATACCTATGGGCAATTATGGGTACCCTTGCAGGTACCTCAGTCTCAATGCTGCTGCCACAGTTCTCTCTGTAATCATGCCCAGCTTGACCACCTCTACCTGAGGGCCAGTCTTCTCTCTTCCAGGGCCAATCTCCTTTCCTCCACTCCTAGGAGGCTTTCTTGGGCCTTGAGGCCTCTTGGACCCCCATCTCTGGAGTTGAGCTCCTCTAACTTCCATATATTGAGGGGAGCCTGGGGCAGATGGTTGGGGGACAGTGTTGTTGTCCCCCTTATGCTCTTCGTTGATTACTAACCTGTCATAAACCTCTTCTAGCCTGTCTGGGATAATTTAACTTTTCAGAAATGCTTGGCCTCTGTGAGTTTCCTCCCAGGCCATTCAGGCCTTCTTGAGATCTACCTTCTTTACTTGAAAAGCTCAGGTTAATCTGTTGCCGAACTAGTTAAACAATGTGGACGAACCCACTGTAAGATAAACTTACGAAACTCACTGTTCCGATAAGCTGTGTCAAGAAACCATTAGGTTTTCTTAAAAGACCCCTCACACACCAACCTAGTTGGTGTCATGCTTCATCATTGGGGTCCCAACCGGGTGGCCAAATGCCACCCCGGTTGTGCTACAACGCCTGATTACAGCGGAGCGGGTGTGGTGTATTTATGTGAGATGGTGTGGGTTAAAAAATATCTCTGAGAATCCTTGCCTGTTATATTTATTAATGAAGGCCCAGGATATGGTTGAAAACAAATGGCGTAACCAGTGGAGGGAATTGCTCCTCGGTTGTCAAGTGCTGGTCTACGTGTTTCAGCCCAGGAAAAAACATTTGAATGGGCTTTCGTCAGGACCGGTAGAATAAGGCGTGAATGGCGAAAAATCATGCCACGTGTATATGATTAACCTACACACGCGCAAAGGTGTGTGGTAGTGCACGATGGTGTCGGTATACTTACAGACACTCAATTAAAAACACTAGACTTTAGTGTTCGGCTGAAGTACGGGCCTGGGAGGGGTCTCATCTATAGTCAAACTTTCATCAAGATGAAAGACCCGCCGTAAACCTAGTCTGGTCTCCCGCAGTCCTGGCTGCTGAGCATCTTGACTGGACCAAGTACCCCTTTAACAACTGACTCTTGGATCGAGCACCCAAGGCTTCTCGAGAGGAGATAGGGGTAAGGTGAGCACAGACTCACAACTCAAATCACATCCAGCAACCCCAATAAATAATTGTCCAGTCAAATACTTGCTTTTATGTAAAAAGGAGCATTTATCTACTAATATGAAGCACATAGCAAACCATATACACGGCCTTCTTGAGGCAAACACATTAGCGTTACCCGGGTCAGCTTTACATTCACATTTCACAGCTCAAGGGTGATTATTCCCCATTCACGTGTTGCGACATCCATGCTAGACCATGCTAATGCATTACAGTCTCAAAATTTCTATGGGGGCTCTTTGGCGAGGTCACCGAGTCCCAGGGCTGGAGCACATTAATTCCGAACAAGTTCTCCCAAGGCCAGGTAGGTTGTTTGTCGGTCTTACTCGCTCTTGCAAAGTGGCGGTTCAGAGTCTCCAGGTGCCCCTCGGCCACAGAGTCATGCCCAGATGGTGGGAAGTTGCAGTTGCGGGGGCTGCCGTCCTCCTCCGATGCAGTAAGCCTCTCCTGCGGGCCAGGGGCAGGCCTTCGATGCTCCTGAAGGGGGTAGTTGAAGTTGTTGCTCACAAGCTCTACGGGTCACGACCCCCCCGGTTTCCTCTCTGGTGAATGTGGGGATTTAGAGCAACTGCCCTCTTCCTCCTCAATGACCCCTTCCTCCTGATACGGAGGTAGGTGCTGCAGCACATACAGGGCAATAACCCTCTCACTTCACTGCGGACGCCACTTGACAAAAGTGGGTTGTGGGCCTGCACAAACAAGGTGATAGCTCCTTGTGGGTCAAAATCGGACAATAGCCCCCAATCTCACAGTGCAGCACCAAGGGCTGTAACCCTTATTCTTCATCACAACCCCGGCCTGGTAAGGGGGTCACAGTCTTTGGCACACAGGCCGACAGTCCGATCTGTGCAGTGGTCCAGATGGACCAGAATCTCACACTCCGCTCCTGGGATCCATGCAACAGGATCCCTACTGGACCTCGCTCTCTACAAGCCATCACCTTCACATCACAGAGCCCACTAGTTTTGGGTATGGCTGAAGCTACACTCCAGGCGAGTGTTCTTGATACTTCAGGGTGATGTCCCGTCACTCAGAATGGGAGACTGGCCGACCTGTAGTCACTAGTCCTGGTCACAAGAGGTAGAACTCATGCTGAGTTTCTCCTTGCTGATGTATAGCTTCTTTTTGACAATTTGAGAGTTTCAAGGCCCCATGTTTTATAATCCATTTTCAGACACACCTGTGATATAGTGTCTCTGTATTTGAAGTTTAGGTTCTTGGGGTTGCTCTCTCTGAAGTGTCAACTCCTTTGTTGCGCTCTTCCTCCAGAGAGCAGCCTATCACAGGAGGATAGTCTACAATCTTGATAGGCCAAAACACAGACCAAGGGAGCGAATAGATGTTCACACTTGTATGTCAGCCTGTTATAAGCACTTTAATAGGTTACTAAAAGGCCCCAACCCAACTCTTAATGATTTTCTTATCAGCCCCATCCCCTTCTTCAGATGTGCCAGGTCCCCTTGACCAATGACCTTCGTACAGAATCAAAGAGCTCCTATATAAGGGCACCAAAGAGCCTGGCTCCTCCAGGGCCGGACTGGGAACCGAACCCGGCCCTGGCAAACAGCTCAGCCGGCCCCCCGGGGGGAGGGGGAGGGCCGAGCTTGTTCCTAGGCCCGGTTTCGGCTGATTTGGTTACCGGGAGACAATATTGCAGGCCCCCGGTTACAAAAACGTGGGGACTGTGTGAGGATAAGGGCTGTCCTCTGGTGCAGCGCTGTGGCAAGAAGAGGGCCAACGCAGTGCAGTGTTGTGATGCAAAGGGGCAGCCACCTTATGTGAGCTGTCTAGACTCCTGTTGCCAGGTGAGGGCCATTATGAAGATAAGGGCTAGAGCCCTGGTACACTGCTGTGTCAAGAAGCAGTCCTGTGTCCAGCAGTGTTGTGACTCAAAAGGGTTTTCACCTGGAGTGCGCTGTTCCTGACCCCATATGGCAAGGCGGGCATCGGTGAAGATAATGCTTTCACTCTAGTACAGCGCTGTGTGATGGAAAGGGCTGTAATTCCCATGAAGTGCTGTGACCCAAAAGTAAGTCCAAAAGGAGCTGATTGTGAATCCCATCGCATGGAGGGGTCCACGATGAAGAGTTGGGCTCTTGCCCAGGAGCTGAGGGTGCCCGAGAATCGAAATCCATTGTGATCCACAGGAGGAGAGCACCTATTCCATAACCCAAACCCAGGATCACCCGAGACCGGATGCCGGATTCATGAAGATTTACTGCATGACTTGAGGAGCTCTGTTGATGCCTACCACCGCACAGCAGCATCCAGACTTCTGCTCACTGCCGGGCCACGGCCTCCTGAACTGGAGCTCCAAAAGAGAGCAAAGTAAGGCTGATTGCCAGGACACCGAGCCGCTGGGGGAACTTGCTCTCACTAAAAACACTACTGCAGGGACACTTTGACTTTTAAGAAGTAATCGTGGAAATTCTAAGACTTGTACTTTCTAGCGAGGCCTAAGCTGAATGATCACCTGAAGTGAATAGGGACAACCGCCGCCCTTAGATAAGGGAGTTGAACTCGGAGACAAACCCAGCCAAAGCTAGAGTGCCTGCCTTACAAAGACTCTGTGTATTATTTGCTGTGTGCGGTATTTCACTTTGTGTAGGCATCTAAATACTACTTCTTCTTATCAAAGCAAGTATCGAACTGGCCATCTACTGGGGTTGCTGAGTGTGTTTTGAGTTGCGAGTCTGTCTGCACTTTCTACCTCCCAAATCCTCTAGAAGACTTGGACTGTTCAACCATCACTCCCACTGAGAATCAAGGGGCAGATTTAGAAGAAAGTGACGCATCTGTAGAGATGCGTCACTTTCCCTGCGCCAACATGCCAAATCCTTGCGTCACCGTGGATGCGCCGTATTTACAGTACGGCGCACCATGGCGCAGGATTGACAGATGCGTCAGGAAATCTGATGAATCTGTTGATGGAAAAGTCACGCATTGCTGTAGTCGTGTCGCAAGCACAACGCAACTCCAGCAATGCTCAGGGGCGCCATATGCCTAACATGCTGCGTCACTCCTTACACCTGCTTCAAGCAGGCGCAGGGTTTTGACGCAGCATGGACGTAAAATTGACTCCGTGAAATCTTGTAGATTTCACTGCGTCACTTTTACAGGGCTTCCTGCGACGGAACGCCCACCCTGCATACATTAAACCTGACGCAGGTTTGATGTGGTGCAGGGCTTCACAACGTGACGCATCTCCCTAGATGTGTCACGTTGTAAATGGGCCGCAACTTTTACGCTGCCGCTGCGTCACAATAGTGACGCAACGACGGTGCAAAAGTGACGCAAGGGGCTTGTAAATCTGCCCCTAAGTGTTTAAGGGGTAGTACTTGAACCAGATGATTATGACCTATAGTACATCGGGTCCCAGGACATCAGGAGTAAAAGCCACAACCCAAGGTTGGGCCCAGTAGCTCATGCTTCCCCCATTCACCAACCCAAATCTGTAACCTAAGTGGCTACACTGTCAAGTTAAGGGACCTGTGGATGTGGTTTGCAACAACAGTGGTCTGAACATACTTGTCATTTAAGTCCACACTTACGAATGATAAAATTTCAATATGCAAAATCTAGGTATGGTCATAATATTTGGATCAACTATTTCTATTGCTTACACATGGCAAGATACATTGACACTGGTGCGAGTTCCAGTTTTTAGTGTTACAAAATTCCATGGTAGCCACTGTATCAACCTCAACAGTATGTCAACCGGTGTTGACAACAGAGCCTTGTTTTTTACCCCAAAATAAATTATGGAGAACGCCTATCTTCTGCCCGCTGAAGTTGCTATGGGCACAGATGCACAGGAACCAACAACTAATACTCAACTGAGAGCGCACAATAGGGTCAAGTATGGAAAATATATAACCGTGGGTAGCTGATCAAGTGGTTCATTTAACAAAAACAAAGAAGTCTATTTCAGTTGGCGGTCAATGGATTGGTTATAACGAAAACAGCCTGAACTAGGGTGATTGCTCACTTCTTACCACTCCTGGATACACATGTAGACCAAAGCAGCGTCTACTTGTTTCCAAGGCTGGCCTCAGACAATGGCAGACCCCGAGGGAGTGCAGCTGCTTTGAATAGAGAGGCATTTATTATGTTGGATTCCAACTTCTTTCCAACATTCTGTCAAGATATGAAACATTTCAAAACTTGTGAAGTGTAAAGGGTACTGGGCATGTGTATGCAAACGCTGCATTGTTTGCGCAAAGCTGATGTAGAGTTTGAAGCCAGGGTTGTTCCCTCGATTCTTTTGGGTCGCTGTTAGATAGAGGGGCAATTGTTAACTTAGTGTTGCCCGGTCACGTCATTGAGCTACCTGGCACTGCATTAACCACTGTACTGCTCCTAAGGGAATTTGTGTTTTTGCTTAAATGTGTACCTTTAAGTTTGAATGGTACCAGATACTGCTTGTTTGGAACATTCTTTTCATCAAATAGTGGTGATTGTACTACTGAATACTGAACACAGAAATATAATGATATAACAATTTTGTGCACCAAATATCAAACACCCAAATTCAGACAGGTAAGTGCATATTGAGTAATTATAGTTTTCCTATTTGTAAATCCACATATATGCACCTTGAAGATATGAGGGATAAAGCACCCCCTGACGTATATTATGCGGCTATTGCAAGTCATTGAGGAGTTCCTTTATAAGATTATGGAACTCTAAGGTGACTTCTAAAATCCTTATCATGTATGCCAAGGGGGTACTTTATTACATATAATACATGGCCATACCATCACCTTTGTCACAAACCCCTTAAAACCTTGGTGCAAAGTTCCTTCATATGAAAGAGCGAGCATGTTTGCAAACATGCACAATAAAAATTAACTGGCACATGCATCAACAATGCCATTTGCGATTCCTTAATGGCGAAAAATAAGGATTCGCTAATAAGGAATAGCAAAAGGCTATGCATGTAGAAATCGCTTACAAAATAGCGATTTCTAAACATTCCTTAATTGCTACGCGCAAATTGCGAGTCGCAATTAAGGAATACCTCCCCATTGATTCCTATGGGCCTAGAGGCCCATAGGAATGAATGGGAAGACTTTCTCAATTTGCTAATCTCAATTAGAGAATCGCAAATTGCTCATGCTATTTCAAGGGTGCCAGGGCGTCAAAAAGACACCCTGTTGCACCCCTGAAATCTGCATATGAATACATCTTGCACACACACATGCCCCAAGGGCATGTTTGTGTGTGAAATGGAACTTTGAAAAATGCACTTTAGTGCATTTTTCAAAGTTTTTGCAAATTACCATGAAGTTCAACTTCATGGTAATTTGCTCCCCCTATTAGCGAAATCGCTAATTTTTAAACTTTCATGCATTGCATTTCAGGAATCTCAATTTGGGATTCCTTAAATGCAATAGCAATTTAAGGAATCGCAATTTAGAGATTCCTTAAATTGCGACTTTTGCATTTGGGATGATGCATCCCAAATGCAAAAATCCCAGTCGCAAAGGGGCAGATTCTGAGAATCTGCCGTTTGCGACTGGCTTTTGCTTTGATGCATGTGGGCCTAAATCTCTAGCGTAAAATTAAGAACTTCAAAGACCTGTTAGATATCTGTTGAAAACAGATATTATAAACAGCTCAATACAAGTCAGTTAAAATAAATCTGCAGTAGCTTGGATATGTAGAAACCTGCAGAAAGATTCTATCTAAAGAATTCATAAAATAAACATATTCTCTCTGCTTGGTATTGTAAGCTATTAAAATAGAGCAGAAGAAAGAAAAGCAATGTTACAATTTTCGTTGCTAAACAGTTGCTTCAATTATGCTCCGTGGCCTGACCTGCCTTTCACCTTGGCTGTGGTTCTGGCAGCAGGCATTGTGACATCAGAACTCAACTGTAATAACTTCATAATAGTCGACTTCTGACATCTATTCTTTATAATCGGCTACTAGGTGCGTCCCCTGTCACCCATTATAAAGAAATTAGTTACTAGAGATTATACAGGGATTAAAGAATCCAATGTATTATATACTTATAGATCTTCAAAATATATATAAGAGGAGTTAGGTATAGAAAATATATCCTTATTTACTTTCCGGTGTTATGGATTCAATATTTTGATCTCAATATTTGCATGCCTTGGTATTTTGTCTTCAGTATTCAGGAGGCACACCCATGGTGGTCATTATCACTGTAAACAGTTTTTGCTTTTTGATTTATTTGTACGCTGTATTTTCGTTTGTAACAAAATCAAGTAGAGAAAGAGATATATGACACTTCCTAAATACAGCATTTCTAGATAGGTGAGGTACGTGCACGGCTTAAACAGGACATGCAGCACATGTAAAGATGGCTGTCAGCAGCTTTATTTTAACAACAACCATAGAGACCTCATCCTCAAGGTCCAAGCTCCAACTGTCTAACTTCAAACCACACATTCCTGACATCAACTTACATTCTAGAATGCGTAATGAACCCCTGGCAACAAAGGTGAGAGTAAAGCAAACCACATCACCTCCCCCTTTACAACACCCAAAAGAATACAAGAAGCAAAATAAAGAAAAATGATGCAAAGAAAAGACAGTGAAGTGCCTAAGGTGTATAAACTTTATATATGTGTGTCAACAAACGAAATACCTAAGGAGTATAAACTTTACGGGACTGCGTTAACAAACACAAGCCTGTAAACAAAGAGGAACCCTCTTCACTCTACAGGATTTTCTCCCTTCTACTTGTGTAGGAGGAACCTCTTCTACATACACTCCTTGCGGTTGGCTTTTGACAACTCTGTTGAGGTTTTAAACCCTATGATCATGGGTAGATTTGGAAGAATATTATAAAAGACTGGCAGCCGTGTTATGTGAATTGTAAGATTCTGGCCTGACTCTGAGATTAGACAAGTGCAAGTTTGATGTGAGTGAGATAGAGTACTTGGGGCATGTGGAATCTGGGTCAGGTATTAAACCCAAGACTTCTTTAGTGAACACCATTTCCAATCTCAACTATCCAAAAAGTTTCTGGGTGTGGCAGAGTTTTAAAATAAATTAGTTCCAAACTTTCCACAGAAGACTGAGCGCATGAGAGAGCTATTGAAGAAGGGACGTGAGTTTGAATGTGGAAAAACGTAGTGGTGAGTTTGGTTAAAAAATACTTGAATGAGGCTCCCCAGTCTAGCAAGTTTTGACCCCTCCAAGAGCACGTCTATCACGACTGATAAAAGTTCTAAGGGCTCAGGTGTGGTGTTGCTACAAGATTGAGAAGGATCGGAGAAAACTATTTTATTCATTTCGAGACCTTTGAGGGGCGCAGAATGCAACTACTCGGTGGTGGAAAAAGAAGTGCTGGGTGTTTACTGGGCATTACACAAACTAAAAAGGTTTTTGTGGGGCAAGCATTTTGATGTTATTTCAGATCACAAACCTTTAAAAAAAGTGTTCGGAAAGAAAGGTGTAGACTTTGTCTCGCATAGAATAAGGAAATGGGTGGTTGCCTTGCAAGAATTTGAGTTTAATGTTTCCTATTAACCAGGGTCGAAGAAAATTTTGGCAGATTGTTTTACTAGGCTCTGTGGTGGTTCGGAAACTTTCAATTACCTGGATAATTGTGATTACTTTGCAGGTGAGGATGTTGAGGAGGAGTTAAATGTTTGTCTTGTTACTAAAGGTTTGGTTTCTGAAGCTGTGTGGAGAGAAAGCCTGAATACTGATTCAACTTTACAAAGGGTGATGTTCAAAGTACATGAAGAATGGGTGAGAAGTGAGTTTGTGGGGAGTATCTCAAAGGTTTTAGGTTTGTTATGGATGAGCTGGCTGTGTTGTATGGATTACTTATGTGGGGTAGCAGGTTGGTGGTGCCTGGAGGTTTGAGAGACAAACTTGTGGCCAATGCTCATGCAAGTCATATGGGCATTGCAAAAAACAAGGAAAGGCTCAGAAAGCACTACTGGTGGTTTGCCATGGATGTGCACATTGAGAGGGTGGTGCGTGATTGCTCTGTGTGCACATAGTGACAAAATACTCAAGTGTAGGACGCAGCCTATAATTATGAGAGAACAAGTGAGCGATCCGTGGGTGGACATAGCTGTAGAGATTTTGGGTCCAGTTGAGTTGAGGTCTCAAGATCGTTATGTTCTAGTCTGCTTTGACATGTTTTCCAGATGGCCAGAAGTGAAGATTGTTAACTAAGTTGAATCTGGTGCTGTAATTAACTTTCTGGAGGACATGTTGGAGAAGCAGGGGTTTCCAGCCTCGATTTTGTCTGACAGTGGGGTTCAATTTACCTCTCTGGTGGTTGAAGAGTTATTGAGAGAGAGAGGCATCAAACATAGGCGGGCTGCGTTGTATCGTCCTGAATGCAAAGGCGTGGTGGAGAGGTTTGTGTACGTTTTTAAGGAAGCATTGCAGTTAGCGTTGGTCTCAGGAAACAACGGGGAAGAAGCTGTGAAGAAAAAGGTGCATGAGTACAGGTTCACCCCACACTCCTCTACAGGGGTTGCAGCCTTCCGGCTGTTCAAGGGGAGACCGGCCAGCACTGAGGTGATTCCGTTCTGGGTCACTTCTAGAAGGAAGGAGGCTGGGAGTGGTGTGGACTGTCCAGTGGGATGGAAAGAGAGAGATTTGAAGAAGATGCAAAAGAGGAAAGAGTGTTTTGATTTGAGGAAGGCTGTGAAGAAAACAGTTGTTGGTGTTGGTGACTGGGTCAGGCTTAAGGTACCAAAAAGAAGTGTGGGAAAATCTAAGTTTGGGCAGCCCAAGATAAGAGTTGGTCTGGGTGTACATTAACCCGAAGATATAAGATGAGGAATTCTTTTTGTGACTTTCTTCCTTATGATTTGATTGCCGAGTTGAGGTCTGTTTGAAGAGAATGTAGGTAGCTTTTCGCTCGTCACCAGAATGAGGTAAGTGCACGGCTAAAACAAGACATGCAGCACACGTAAAGATGGCTGTCAGTAGCTTTATTGTAACAACAACGATAGAGAACTCATCCTCAATGTCCAAGCTCCAACTGTTCAATGTCAAACCACAACATTCCTGACATCAACTTACATTCTAGAATACAAAATGAACCCCTAGCAACAAAGGTGAGAGCAAATCAAACAATAGAACACCACAATATGCTTGTCCGCCATGTTTAAAAAAATTCTTTACAGAACATACGTATTCATTATTTTTCAAATGCAACGTCCTTTATTTTCTGCTCTCTCTCAGATTCACTGACAATCTCGTATAGCCACCACAGTGTACAGCTCACTCTACTAGAACATGTGAAGTCAGAGACTATCTGGTTCTCTAAAGCATCCTGATAGCCAACACCGACCAAATTCAGGCATCCCTGCGATGCCTCCAACACCAGTCCTGATAAACATGTTCCTTACCTTTGGGAAAGGTTTTTCTCACCTGTGCGCCAATAGGTGGCACACATAAGCGCCACCTATGTGTGCTGACTTCAATTTCTTGCCCACCCATGCCCTCAGATTTAGAGCATAAAGGAATTATTAGTGGTAGTGTATTGATCTATAACTTGGGACCTTTTTGGGAGTGGAAGAGACCACTCCACAAAATGGGGAACTGAGAGGGCAATGAGGACTCTCTGGTTAGATAACAGTATAAAACAAGAAAGGTAGCAATGGCAAGCGTCTTCCCATTTATTGCTCGTTCTTTTGACACTCAAAGAACCAGGACTATAGTGACTTGAGTAGAAGGTAGAGGAACACTAGGAGGAACCCTGTGAGGGGAGCATATCTTACTCTTCACTAAATCTGGCAGATATGACCATGCTCTCTTGCACCTAGATCCTAACCAGACTGATTTCAGTATTTCAACAAATTAGCATTCATTTTTGCTGAAAATGGCCAACCTACTTACTTTGCTGTAATTTGCTGTTCGTTTTTCACACATGGGGCCAAATTCACAAAGGTGAACTTAGATCTGAAGTCTAAGTTCAAAACAGTTCTCCTCTATGAATTGGGCCCTTAGACTTCAGGTCTAAACTTAGACTTTAGGCCTAAGTTTACCTTTCTGAATCGGGCCAGGTGTAAACTTATAAGATAAGAAGCATTTATAAAGCGCATGATTAAACCACAGTGGTATTTTCCCGCGCTGGACCAAGGAAACAGCTAAGAGGAGAGAGATCGATGCTGAAAATCAGTAAGGCCGGTAGACGTAAAGAGTAGACTAGAATTGGATGTTATTGCTAGAAGGCCAGGTTTTTAGTTTCTTCCTGAAGTCAGTTTCCGATGGGGATTCTCTGAGTCCCTTGGGAAGGGAGTTCCATAATTTAGGCCCTATATAGGAGAAAGATTTAGCTCCCATTCTCGCCTTTTTGATCTTGGGGATGGTAGCCAAGTTGGTGTCAGAGGATCTGAGATTACGAGTAGGGGCATAGTTTTGGACTAGGGAATAGAGGTACCTGGGGCCTTGTTTCTTTAAAATACGTCGAAATATACATAGGGCTTTGAAGCTAATTCTTTTTGTTACTGGAAGCCAAATGCTGCAGATCTAGGGCGCAAGAGGCAGATGATCTTTTGGGAAGATTAAGACTTAGTCTTGCAGCTGAATTTTGGACTTGTTGCAACAGTCCTAGATTCCCTTTAGAGGCACCTAGGTAAAGTACATTCCCATAGTCCAGCTGTGAGATATCGAGCGTAAGAACTATGGTTCTCCGAGATCTAGTCGGAATTAGACCAAGGATTTTTCTTAAGGTCTTCAGAGTACCAAAATACTTCCCTGCAGTTTTCCTGATTTTGTCTTCAAAAGTTAATTTAGAGTAAAAAAGTACTCCCAGGTTTTTGGCCTTGTATTTAGGGGAAGGGGGTTCCCCCAGAGACACTGGCCACCAGGTTGACATCCAAATTGAAGGATTTCTTCAGACCAGTAAGATCTCTGTTTTGTTAGTGTCCAGTTTTAAGCAGTTGTTAGTCATCCAGACTGCAACATCAGATAAGCAGGCCCTAAACCGATCATCCGTGATACTAGTAGGGTTTGACAGATTACCTATTAGTTGGGTATCGTCAGCATACAACACCACTTGAACTTTATGCTTTTTGATGATGTCAGCCAGGGGTTTCATATATACATTGAATAGAGTGGGGCTTAAAATAGAACCCTGAGGGACTCCATCTGTAGAGTGAAATAGGTCCGAAACGCAGGGTTTGAGTGTGACTTGAAAGGATCTACCCTTTAAAAAGGAATTTAACCATTTTAAGGCTTTGCCTCCAATTCCAGAATCCTGAAGCCTTTGAGTTGGTATGTCGTGTGACACCGTGTCGAAGGCTAAGTTTATCTTTTTTTAATTGGGCCCTTAGACTTCAGGTCTAAACCTAGACTTCAGTTCTAAGTTTACCTTTTTGAATCGGGCTATTAGACTTCAGGTCTAAACCTAGACATTAGGTCTAAGTTTACCTTTTTGAATCGGGCTATTAGACTTCAGGTCTAAACCTAGACATCAGGTCTAAGTTTACCTTTTTGAATTGGGTCCTTAGACTTCAGGTTAAAACTTTGACTTCAGGTCTAAGTTCACCTTCTTTATTTGGGCTCTTAGACTTCAGGTCTAAACTTAGATTTCAGGTCTATGTTTACCTTTATGAATCGGGCCCTTAGACTTCAGGTCTAAACTTAGACTTCATGTCTAACTTTACCTTTTTGAATCGGGCTCTTAGACTTCAGGTCTAAGCCTAGTCTTCAGGTCAAAGGTTGCCTTTGTGAATCGGGGTTCAGTTTTTCCTGGATGAGATTTGGTGAAGTTATTATCCGAATTAAAAGAAGGGATTTTAAGGGGTGGTTTGGGCAATCTTAAGAGTACTAGGAGGCAGTAGTATTGGTTTACACTGTAGTTGGATTAGTAGTAATCGAGGAAAGATTAGATGTGAAGAGTACTCAAACATAACAGATACTTCCCTAAGACACAAAATTGTTTTTTCTGCACAGAGTAACTCAAACCTTTAACCAACAAAATGTGCACTGGGGAATTAGCGAAAGTATTTGTGATCCCAATGCATGATGGGAAGAGTTTTAGGCAGCATAATGGAGAAATAAAGAAAGCAAATGTGACATTTAAAAAAAAGCAATAGATGGCAGTGTCGAGAAAGGGTGACTATAGACGACTAGGAAGGCTATGTGGAGATGCCGTGTGCCAGGACAGTCATCTGGTGGCACGTTTTTATCATTTGTTCCTCTTTTTTCCTGTTACTTAAACCATAAAGACATGTATTTGTATTTATACATTGCGTTGTACATAAGAATAATTCCACACTCACTCATTCACTCAAATACAAAGGAGCACCAAGTAAATGGCGATCAACCAAAGGATTTATTAAAATACATTTCTCACCAACCAACTATAATGCACAGAAATTAAGCACATTTTTTCTTTAAATGATGGCATCGCACAATGACATTAACAAACGTATGCTAGCCCGCAATACACAAAGAGTTAACTTCAATGAACTTCAGAAACAAACTCATTTTAGTACATAAGCAGAATTATTTATAAAAATGAACAAATATTGTTTTCCATGAGAAATTATTCAAAAATACCCTTGATATAAAGAACGTAATTTGTTTCCTTCGATCTCCTCCCATTAAATTAATCACAAAGATGATTTTATAGCTCGGCTTGCCATCTATCAAGCAGAAGCCAATGGTCAAGGGCATATTTGTTTAAAAGCATGTCAGGTTCACCAGGTTGAAGGCCATTACCCCATCTTATAATTGATCCAGGGCAAGAAAATTATGGCTGCAAACCCTCTATGTCAACAAACAAAATAACAAACATAATATTGTATAAGGATCCGCTCCTTGACACATGAAAATGCCAACTGCTGTCTACAAACTACCACTTAGAAAGTATGAAAGATATTCAGAATGCCCCACGGTCAGATAGGCACATTTTCCTGTCCCTTGGGCAAACCTCAGTGGAATTATAAGAAGTGCATTGATATACATTGCCATATTTAATGTCTACAATGCAGCAGGTTTTCCAAATTATTCCACTGGTGATGTGGCTTGGTCTTAGATCACCTGTTCATCCAATAGTGAAGTTGCTAGGGCACACACCCTTTCAGTAGATACATATATATGTAAACTTAAGTCTGTAAGAATGCAGTGCCACTCTGTTCCTGATCCTTGTGGAACAAGAATGCTTGCACCACTCAATGACACATCTCAGTCTAACTTTAGTAAGGTTACAACCAGCACAGCCGTCTTAAATTCCTCATTAACTATCATATGGTGTCCCGTCCCAAGTTGACAGCCCCCTTACCAGGTATTTATTTCCAAAAATACTGACTTTGGAGACTTGTTGAGATGCATCAGGGGAAAAATAACTCCGATGCAACCAATCAAACGTAACAGAACAAAAAAACACCAAACACTGAACCTTCCAATAAATGGGTGCAGTACTTGTCTCTTTGATTGACTCTAGAACTAACATAAACAGAGGAACGTGACGTCTCAAGTAGACAACATTGCTGCAAACGCAAGTTCTACATTTACATAATGCGTCAAAGGCAATGCAAGATTTATCTTAACTTTTTTTAGTAAAGAGAAAACATTATAATGAAATGGGGAGCAAAATAAAGTCAATTTTGCAGCAGAACAAGCCAACAGTTAGAAAATCCCAGCTTTGACTGTTTTAAAGCATTGCCAACAAGAGAACGATCTAGGGGCACCTAACTGTGGGACATGCTACAGACAACCCCAGCTTAGTAAATGCCCACGGCGGTGAAGCACCGAGTGCACAGTTGTTTCTTAAAGCTTGTTTTTTTTAAAATTTAAAGTAACAAAGTCCAGACAATGGCACAACCTTCTGATTGTGCCGTAAGGCCCTTGTAGATCGTGGTATAATCTAATTAATACACCTGAGAGGTGTATCTATGGCTGCGGAAAATTGCTCAGACAATTGTATTTTCCTTCATTAACATCCATTTCAAAGGTGTTCAACTTCCACCGGTACGGGGTGGATTGCCTCTGACGTCAAATGGAGGGCGTGCCCTGATTTACCGAACTGTACGTTTGCTTGCTGTACAAACAATCTTTTTGGACCAAAACATAGAACTATTGGGAACTGTCCAATATGTTCCTTTTGTCTTTGAAATTTTGGTATTCCATCACACTATCGAGTTTTAAATATTGTTCTGCCAAGATACCATGAAGGTAAGCACGCATGCGCTAGTCCAGATTTACCATTGCGAACGCCTCATCTACACACACTGAGCTATATATATCTTCAGGGTACATAGATGTAGAGTTAGGAATTGTAAATCTATACTTTCATATATATACTTACCTTGGTGATATCTGGACGCAATATTATGAAAGGACGATATTTAGTCACCCGATAGCGTGACATACAATGGACATTTTTCCTTTCACAATACTAAGCAGAGTGAAGATTTTTTTCTCAAATTATCGAAAGCTGGAATAGGGAGACACTGAAGATACTCGTGGAGGTCATACGCTGCTGACCCTTTCTACTCGCACTTTTATGTATTCACAATATATAGACTTTTACGTTTTTTAGGTGGCATCACAGTTACAAAATTGAAAGTTTAATCCCCTCGGTCCAGTTTATCATCCGTACACTCAAAGACCTCAATACAACATGAGGGTTTGAGGAGGTAGCGATTACGGATTCTGAGGGCTTTCTTGGACATATCACAGTGTTAATATGTGTATAATTTATTAACAAAAACCACAACTATAGGGACATGCTAACTTCAAGTGTGAAATCTGATTGGTAACTGAAGTGAAGAGGTTTTAAAATGTGATACGACACCCCTCAATTACAATAGTAACTATTTACGCAACTAAAGGGCAAGACCAAGAAGCCCCCAGTCAAGAGCACTTGAATGCACACTTCAGGCGTCATCCCCTTTGTTTTGTGTTCTGCGGGGTAAGACTGCCCAACTACAAGAAGCAGAACATTGATTTGGAGGAGAAGACACGAAATTAGCCCATTATCACTGTGTTGTCATCAGTTTCTGAACAAAGAACACATTTCCAAATGTTCATGGGGTCTCCTGAGAAGGCCAGACCATTGTACCTACACCCAACTGCACTAGGCCATCATTGTGAGAAGCGCCTCGCACGTCACCTCAGGATTTTCCAACAGCACTAGGTCATCATTGTGAAAAGCGCCTCGCACGTCATCTCAGGATTTTCCAACAGCACTAGGTCATCATTGTGAGAAGCGCCTCGTACGTCACCTCAGGATTTTCACTGGCCCTAACGATCACCTCCTTCTCCACGCTGACGGAAACCACGTCAACGATCTTGTGTTCGAACTCCGCTTCAGAAATGGCGTCTTCCATCCATACCTGACCACGGGCTTGACAGAGACAAGGAGAGATAAATGAAGCCCACTGTGCAGAAAAGCCTACTCGCAAACTTACATTACACCCCCCACCTCCTGCACTGACCAAGTGGGGGCTGAGGAATAAAAGTTCAAGAAAATGTAAGTATCTTACCCCATGTGCAATGTAGACTTAACGCCTCTGTAATTTACTCACTTTTGCTATTACACAACTTTTATTTTAGCTACATATGTAAATTACTCCTGATGTGAAGTGCTCATTCAATGTAACTGACTCATAGAAACAAAGTGCCTTTTGACCACAAACACAGCCAAGAGTCCTGCACAAGGAACATACATGTGGTCAAATGGAATACAAAAGCAATTTTTTGTCAAAGGATTTGAAAAGTCCATACTTTAATTAGGAGAAGGGTTCACTCTTTTTGTGGAAAAAATGAATAGAAAAAGTCACATTTTGTGGTATATTTTACCCAGGTAAGTATTCTGAATTACTCCAGGTTGGAACAAATTTCTTTTAACCAAAAGGGAGGAACAACATGAGAAAACTATGTGCTTCTGGAGTGTATTTGTATATATAGGTGTGAATATGTTTTTTTAATTATTAAACCGATACAGAGACAGTAGTCTGACACTGATTTCTGCTACCATCTAACCCACCTGTCAGCAGAGAGAACATGCTAACTCCATCCACAGCTACAACAGCAGAGTTAGTCCCCTGCACTTTTAAAAACAAATCTAAAATATTGTATTCTTTTATTTAACAATCTTATATCGCCCTATAGGTCCCTGGTGCGTTTAGGCGCCTTGCATCTAACTTAACACCAGTATGTAACAGACTGTGAGAGAATAACCATCGGAAGAGCATACTTTAATAGAGACATAATGGTGCTGCAACTACGGTCCTGCACTTGGCTTTCCTTAAACAAAAAAGAAAGTTAATTATGGGACCTGTAGTCTTGGCTTAGTTCAGATGAACCTTTGCGTCTAACATACCTGAAAGCATTGATTTGTGATAGGAAACCCATGACACGGCATAGAAACTAGAGGGCATATTTATATAACCCTATCACCACCACAACGTCACTTTTCACGATGTTGTGGTGGCGACAGGCGCTTCACCTTATTTACAAGGCAACGTTAAGCGCTTAACGCTGCCTTGTAAATAAGGCCCACTTTCCCGCTATACTTAGTGTGAAAGGGGCAGGCAATGGGTGCTCCAGTGGGCGTTCCACCGCAACACCCATTGATTTGCACGCCTCCCCAATTTACAAGGGTGGCGTAAATATGGGGCAGCGCCAAAATTAAGACCAGGGAAAACCTGGTCTTACCCTGGCCCAACAAGGATAAATGTTTAATTTCTCCTTGTTTTCGCTGTTTCCATGTGAGCTGCGTGTGCAGCACACATGGAAACAGCAAAACACCATTTATTGTTTATGTGCAGGAAGGTGTTCCTTCCTGCATATAAACAATCATTTAAAAAAATTACGGTTTGCAACATCTATGTGTGCTGCATTAAGCATTAAGCAGCATACATAGAAGTTACAAAACGCCATTTAAAGTTTGTTTATGTGCAGGAAGGGACACCTTCCTGCACATAAACAATCTTCCCCTCAACGCAGTCACCCTTGCACTACGGTGCAAGGGTGCCTGCGCTGGCGCTAGCCAGCTAAATTTAGCGCCAGCGCAGGGGGGAACGCAGGGCTGCACCATATTGTTGTAAATATGGTGCAGTCATGCGTTTCAAAAGTGACGGGCGCGGCGTTAAGTCGACAAGGCTAACGCCGCACTTCGCCACTTCTATAGTAAATATGCCCCTTGATGTCCTAGTGACATGGAGTCTTTTGGTAACATTAGCTGATACCAAATACTTTGCTTGAAAAATATGACAAACCGTGCCCGTAGTATTTACTTATTTATTGAGGAGTTTTGTATAGCGCTGTTTCTTGCCTTTCCATGAATTTAGAGCATTGTAGGTGCTTCATTTGTACATCAATGAGTGCCAGTGCTCAAAGCTCTCCTCGGAGATGTCAGAACGCAGAACACCAAAGCGACGTAGTTTTGAATCCACCTCATTGCTCTCTATTCCACTTCCGGACACTCACCGCCTCCATGGCTCACTCTTGCCGGTGCCTGCTTTCTCATTTTGAGACGATTTTCCATCTTTCTCTTCCTCCTTCTTTCCCCTTTGTGTGTTTTTTTTCCTCTCTTGCTCTCTGGAAATGCCGGATGAGGAAAAATAAGTGGTGGTCCCTAAAATGAGTGCCGGTGGGGCCCACCTGCTCAAATTAAGTAAGCCCAAAGCATGGTTATGTAGAGCAGGCTGACCACTGGAATGGAAGTAACTTTCAACTCAAGGTGTGGTTGAAGAGATCAGTTTTCAGGAGTTTCCTGAACCTCATGCGGGTTGATTAAGGGGTCGAGCACACAGTATTCCACAGTCTCGCCCTTGCACCCCAAAGAGATCTGCCATTGTGTTGCAACCTCATCAGATTTCATAGATCGCTGTAATGGGCAGTCCTTTGCCCACGTACGCTTTGTGGATCGGACTTGAGTCCTTGACTTTAATCCTAGCATCCACAAGGAGAAATTCGAGAGGTTTGAGAATGGGTTTGATGTGGCCCACTTTTTGAGGCTAAGGCACATGCCGGTTCCTTGATCCGAAGTGCTCGGAGCCTAGCAATCAGGCTTTTTCAGAAGTTAGTGCGAAGCCTAGGCTAGAGCCAAAACGTAATGCGGGGCCCCCTTGAAGCGTCTTGCGGTTTGGACAGGTGCGACAAACAGCACCTCTTTAAAGTATTAAGAAAAGGGTACTTCAGGGAATTACACATGGCATCAGCGCCATCCAGTGGCCACTGAACACACAATAGTCTACATTATTAATGAAAACGAGGAGGGCTTGATTGAAATGAAAAATCTATAAGTACATGGCGTCGGAAAGCGGTGCCTTTGAGAGAGAGCATGAGGTCTACAGCACAATGGCTCCTGTACCCACCCCATCACCTTGTGACGGCCGTGGTTGCAGCGAGTTTTTGAAGACGACGTTACAGTGATCAGGGAAGAGGTGTGGCACCGCGGCCAGGGCGACTTTCTCTGGAATCTGGGGATCACGGTTCGATCCCCAGCGCCGGCGGCAGATTAGCCCAGCACCGACTGACTCCGGAATCTGGAGATCACAGTTCGATCCCCGGCGCCGGCGGTAGATTAGCCCAGCAGCATGTGACTCTGGTCAATAGCTTCCTTAATCTTCCCTACAGCGCCTAGAGACCCTTACAGGTGGTTCGTGCTTTACAAATGTGGATTATTATTGTTAATCAAAGTTTGTCAGGAGGAAGCCTGATTCTGTCTTCAGACTGTAGAACGGAGAGTATTTTAAAGAGAGGGGTATATGAGGTAATCACTGTGCGCGTTTTTCGGGACTAGCTTTGAACAAGGTTCAACGAGGCTCAAAACTCTCAGCTTCCTCAGTCTTGTCACCGAGCTAACTATAGCCAATCGCATTTATAACATAACAGTGTTACAGTTAACATGGTATTTGGTTTTCAGAACTTCAATGGCGCCATCTTGTGGCACATTACATTTGGCGCACGTCGCACGTCTCGGCCCTAAACTGTTAACGGCTCCCTGGAGAGGATTCAACGGGGATCTGAATTTCTTGTAAGCTGATGTCATTATGTATAAAGAAACTGAGAGGAAACCAGGTCGTTGCATCAGGTGCGAGCTGAATATCAAGTCATAATTTTATTCTGACCTGTATTTTTATGTATTCACTTCACGAATGCAAGACTCTTGAGCACGTTGTACCTGTAACAGTCTTGATAAATGATGTGTAATTGAGTTCGTTTAGACAGGCCTCCTCTTCATGTCCACCCATCACATCTGAAGAGGGTGAGGTGACTTGTGTGCATCAATTACACGGCCACAGCCCGGGGCTAAACGTGCACATGCAGCAGTGTATTGCAATATTTATATAGCGCTTACTATTCCTGGGTGGGCGCTGAAGCATATGATTGCAAGTTGGAATCAAAGGGAGTTTCCCAGCCCTCGGCTGCGCGCACTTTCTGATGAAAATGCGTGGTGGGGTGCCCGCGTGAGCCACTGGGTGTGTGGCACCAGTTTGTTTCTTACAAAATGGCAGCTGTGATGGGAAATATGCCGTGTCAACCAGAGACAGGGCGGGCTTTAACCATGGCGGCGCCCTGTGCGACACTGTCTGTTGGCGCCCCCTCCCCCCCAATGACCACCTCTGCCACGGATTCCCTCACTAGCACCCTTTAACGGTGCCCCTTAACTCTCCATAAGCACTGTCTCTCAGATTCATTCAGTTTTAGAGTGCCATTCTTACCAGTGGTTGTTAGAGCACCTTACACCACACACACATTGCACAGACAATCATACATGTGTACATCAGTGTATAGGTGTTGATACACCAGACAGGACTACAATGTGTAGTGTAGGAGTGACATGTCATCGACACTAGTAGGCAAAATAGTTTGAGTCCTTATTCTGGAAAAGCACAAATTCAGAATTTAGAACGTAACATCATTGTAAGGGGTTCTCTTTAATAATTGGAATTGTTTTCTACCCAAATGAACCCTTTTCACAAAATTAGGATGATACAAGACTGGGCAAAAAAACATATACCTTGCAGTTTGCATGCAGCTCTTTGATGACAGTTAATAGCCCTATGTTCTATATTAGGATTTTGACTTATAAACGACAAGTTACAAAAGGAGCTCTCTTACAGAAGCAGAAACCCACTGACCTATTTACATTATATGCACTTTGTTATCTGTATAGTACGCGTTCTTAGTAGCAGGCATATGAACCCTCTGCGCTACTTTAGGATGAGTCAAAACTTCCTCTGGACAATCCTCCGGTCTCTTTCCAGGAAGACGATTAATCACCCAGAGTTATCTTTACATTTTAATTGATGTCTGAAAATTGCTGGAGGCAGCAGGTGCTTTTAAAATTATAATATGCATTTTAAAAATGACGCCCCCCACCCCAAGTCACCGCCCTGTGCAGTGGCACCGATCGCACCTCTCTAGAGCCGGCCCTGACCAGAGATGAGCATTTTGCAGGTCCTGAGGGACGTGGGGTTCAAACATGAAGGGGTGCCTTATTTCAAGAGGCATACGCATTCATGGGCATAGCTACGATGCAGAATTTTGGTTCCTGCTCTCAATTACCGCAAATACCCACCGCAACCTGTGTCAATGTGCGGAGTCACTTCAGATGTAAATGGAGAATGAAATAAAAGGAGGGAGAGGCAGAAGCGGCCCCTGCAGGTAAGCACGACCGATGCAGCGTGTGCAAGGTAAGTGGTTTTATTTATTTATTTATTTTACATTCCCTATCCCGTCGTTTGTCACTTTCATTCCGACCCGCCCCACTGCCCTTACCAGCACCGGCCGCTACTGGGGAGAGGTAGGAATCTTTACATTTGTAAGAGTTTAATCACAGAACCAGGGGCTTAAGCGGGGCTTTAAGTGGGATGAAAAAAGGGGGGTCTCTCAAAGGGGCGTGGCCTATGTAATTATCGGCATTGCTTAAACACCTAAGCTAAAAATCTGTGCTTAACATGGTGTACCGCCCGACTGATATTTTGCTGCCTCTCTCTGTTCTAGATACAATACAACCACTAACATATACCTAACTTTTATAGGACAATGCGGAAATAAAGTATTTTTATTGATATACACCTAAAACAAGCCAGGACTAATGGCTTTGTCAATGGTTGTTAGCTGCATAAGTTAAACAATAATGGCTTTGTTTATAATATTTAAAACATCTTCAGTTCTGAAATAAGACTGTGAAATAACTATAACGAGTCTCTTTGAAGTTACATCAAAGGCCGGTGACGGGTGGTAATCTGCCGAGCTAAAACACTTTTTTGTTCATTCCGAGGGTGAGGGAACAAATGGAGAGCCTGATAGGGACCCGTCGCAGCACCTGCTTTTTAGAACTGCCAGTGCTGAGCACCAGCCGGACCCGGCCCACTTAAAGCCCGGAGCTTAAGTAACTGCAGCAAGTTAACTGGTACCTGTGCACTACGGTCCTCAGAGGGTTAACGGCAGACTGTGATTCATCTGAGGGGCCTGCACCAGGAGGGTGTGCACAGCCTTCATGTTTCCCAATCCCAGTTGTGAACAGGTTTTCCAGACCAGCCTTTTCCTTTGCATACTGACACTTATTGGCTATTATGTTTTGGTTTTTAAAACATAAATAAAAGGCATTGTCATTTACAATGCCAATAGTTTAAACTCGTGTAAATGCGAGACCTATTGCATTGCAAATGCTTGTTTACATTAACCAATGTGCATCAAGAAAAGGGATGCCACTGCCCTGCAGACTGTGCATGATTGATTTTGAAAATTAGGAGCGGTGTTTAATGATGATATCCTAAACGTACAGTGTGAGCCTTTTGGTATCGATGGACTCACGATGTCTTAACCAAAATGGAAACATAGCAATTTGCCAAAAATGTTTCCCAAAAAAAACAAAGCAACCAACCAACATTCTGTTAATTCTAAAAGTTTGCATTTAGTAGTAATTATTATGTAATATAGGGGGAAATCTGCAGATCCTAGCTATCTACGTTTAACTATGGTAACTCTTACCCGGCTCGAGACAGGTACCTAGACACCGTCTATTCTTCCTGCTTTGGGACCTGTCAGGGTTTAACAATGCCTTCTGCACAAACAACCCCCGTCCCATTGGTTCACTGTGGTGACATTTCGTTTAGCCGTTAGGGGAAAGCTGAGGTCTGTCTTCAGTGTTTATCATATCCGGCCACCGAACACAACATTTTGCAGTGGCTTCTCTTGCCAGTATTCGTACGTGCAGTTTAAATCGTCTTTCCTGTTGTGCCAGTCACCTAGTTAAACTAGGCAGCCTTACTTTGTTGATGAACTCGCCCAGGTACAGACTAGTATTGTGAACACTGCCCTTAAATCGGCTTTCAAATGCGTTACGATCTGTAAACACACAAGGCGCGCCCTTCAACATATTGCTTGTTACAAAAAATCTGATTCTTAGATGACCACATCACAACCCTCCTTTTATGGGCACTGTGGGCCTCTTGCACCAAACCTCAGAACGTTGGTACAAGTTCTTGAGCTACAAGCGAACGCTCTTATATTCGACACTAAAAAGTTCCAACCCAAGATGGCAGCCGAGCACAGCACAAAAACAAACATCGTCTGTGTGCAAAAGTTGTGGTACATTTCGTCAATAGGAAGAAGCGTTAGCTGGCGGCCATGTTACACATTTCTTGAGTGGTTAGCCATAGTTTGCAGGCCCTTGGGGGTAATACAACCTGTGTTCAGACTGTCAGGGGGAGGCGCGCTCAGCCTCTTCCGTCTTTCTTGTTCGTCCTGCGCAGTTGCAAAAGAAGAAATCTGACCTTGTATGAAGCTGGGAGCCATAGTGCACACCGGGAAAAAGGATTAATGCTCCCATGCGTTGCTCACTGTAACAGGTAATAATAACAAGCCATCACTGTACCTGGTCATGTTAGTGAGGGATGTCGCATTCTGTCCTGCATGCGGCGCGCGCTCCCTGGATGCGGCTCTATTGTTCCGCGTGTGAGGGAATGGCGATGGCAGTGGGGGTGGAGTCTCGCCACGCCTGGCTGAGCTGCTTAGGCACGGTCGGCTTTCACTTTCGTCCTTCGCGAAAGCTTTCTTGTCTTTATGGGGCCATATGTTTGAAACACATGGCCCCATAAAGATAAGAAAGCTTTTACCACAAACGTAAACCAAGCGAGCCAGTCCAACTGGGACGGCTCTAAAAGAGAAAACTGTACGTCACTGGAAGCTCTTTTCCAATGACTGGCCACCGTTTAGCATAAAAGGTGATGCCAGCCAATGGAAAAAAGGGGTGGGGCTTAAACCCCGCTAGTGAAATGTACCCTAACTCATTAAATCTCACCAGCGAGACTGCGCATGTCTGCGCAGCCTACACCAGGCGAGACCTAAAAAAGGGAAAACCTGGACTGGATGAGTTAGCTTTTTATGATGTACCAAACCCTATTTGCGATTCAGTAACTTATTCCCGAACATAGCTGCCAAGGTTTCAGATTGCTTATGTGTGACATTTTCATAATTTCAGTGTAATTATGAGTGACATTCAACAAATATGAGTGACACTTTGCCGCTAGCAAAATCAAACAATGAAGATGATGGAAACATATAAATATCAGAAATTACGCCCTCATAGGGGCTTCAGACACTACAAACGAATGGCATAAAGGCCGGTCATTTGGCAGACACCAGGGTACATTCATACAGTTATCATATCAGTTATTCTAAAATATTTTCTGAATAATCTATTTATGATTACAACTGTGCTGAAGGGCACCCTTTTGTATAATATACAATAAAAACCTTAAGATGGCCACTGCAACTTGGCTTAAGGAGTAGCCTCCCACAGACTTAAAAAATAAAGACCCAAGAATCAGAATAATAGCTGACTTACTAAAAGTACTTATTAGAATACTGCTATTTAATAAATTACTGAGGATCGACAACCTGACGTCAGTGAAAAATGTAAAGTATGCAAACCAATTAACGATTTGATGATGCAGAAAAAGAGGTCTACCGAGTTTCTACTTTGACATACAAAAGTACTAGAAACTGCGGGTAACGTTAAGTACTGAAAATGAAAAAGATGGCTATTTAACTAGCTGAAAGGAAATATCACACATGATCTACTCAAGAGTTCCAGTTATCAAGGCACTTCAAGCACAGACTATGCAAGTCCATTTAAAAATGACACTCTGAGGCACAGGTGGGAGCGTAGGAGCCACAAGACGAACCTACGGGGCATATTATCAAGAAATGGCGTTAAAATTATCGCCGCTTTAGCGGCAGAAAACTGCCCCGAAAGCGGCGATAATGGGCTTGATAAAAGGCCCTTGAAAATTCCCATAGAAGCCCATGTTCTGGTGTCAACATGGGCTTCTATTGGAATTCTCTGCGGCATATTATCAAGCCAGTTATCGCCGCTTTAGCAGCAGTTTTCTGCCGCTAAAGCGGCGATAATTTTAACGCCGTGCTGGATAATATGCCCCTACATTTTTAAAGAGAATAAAGAACTATGGTCAAAGTGGTCGCAGACAGACACCACGGTTCCCACCCTCGGGCTCAAACTTACAGCCCATCCTTTTCCATCTCACCGGTTCGCTTCTGTTGCAGGTGGTCTCGGTGACGGCGCTGGAGGCTGCCCTACTGCTAACGGACTCGAAGCGAGGCGTAACGTGCGTCACCGAGCACGCGGCTCTCGGCCTTCAGAGCAGATTGAAGATACACAGCAACAAGCAAGTTGCGCACGTGCCATCCTTCGGTTCTGCAATGGGCCAAGAATCACCTAGGGCAGCATTAAAAGAAGCAAAGAACAAGGGCTGATGCTTCTCGCTTGGTCCGAAGGGATTTAAAATATTGCAAATTGTTTTATTTATCATCAGAATGGATTCGCTGTCACTTAAGGCTGGGACAGTATCTCAGTACTCAGCCCCGGCCCGATACTGTCCCGCCATGGTACTAATCACTTACTGACCGGGGAAGAATGAATGGTCGAGTGAACCCATCGCAGTATAGTTCGCACAGGGTCTCATTAGCAGGTACCTAAACGACTGAGCTATCCAACTTTGTAATCAATGGAAAGGCAATTATGACAGCACTACTTCAACGTTCTTCAGAGAACAGAACAGATTCTCTGCACACTGCATCCCGCACATACTGGCAAGTTCACATTCTTGTAAGTCTCTAAAACATGCTAGGCAATCTGCGTAATTCTAAAACACAATCTAGTAGTCCCCAGATTGGCAAACTCGGTACGGCCCATATGAGACAAGAGTCACACGAACTTGCAAAGCCTTGGAAGCTCTTGTTGCTGCTGAACTCAGGTCCTACCTGCCAACTCTCGAAGGGGGATCTTTTAAAGTCTAGTGCTGTCACAGTAGGGTGACCAGATTCTCAAAACAAAAAACGGGGACAGGTCATAGACATAGAAGTAGGACTATGGTTTGCAGTAACTAGCCATCGACATAAAAGTAGGACTATTTGACAGCTGTCATAGACATAGAAAAAGGACTACAATTACAGCTCCCTCCACAGACCGAGATGAAGCATTACAGACAACAAATACGTTGTCTTTTATTGGCAACCCTCTCCTTCACACAGCAGCATTAGTACTTTTTATTACATTTACACTTTTAAGGATTATAGCATATATTTGCCAAAAATCAATAAAACATCACAGGCTAGCAAACGCCAGATTTACTAGCTTTATCAATGCTCGTTTCTATAGCTGCACGTCAGCACCACATAAAGTACAACTCACCAATGTTGCTTAGTTGCTCATGACAGAAAAGCATGGGAGGTAAACTGCGGAATGCTAAATTGCCAAATGGCAGCCATGTACCAATGTACAAAAAAAAACTTCTCTCCAGGTATTACTGCCTTACGGTCTTAAGGGTGGCAAAGGTTGGCCGACCACACTGTCCTCCCACATTTGCGTAGTTACTGCTGAGATGTCATGTTACCTTACTGGGGTATGTATAGTGCACTCTAGCCATTGGTATCATCTCATAGTGCAATAGTGTGAAGACCTGAGCAAAAAGCTCGAGCAGCGCTGCTCGCCTCCCCCACAGGCGTTAACCCTGCTCTTTTAAGTCCTTTCCAAATAAACAGTTTGCCGTGATCTGAAAGGTCAGTCAAAAGGTCAAGTCATAGCTTTGATATGGAGAACACAAAGCATGCATCAATTGGTTATGAATAAAACATGCAATGAGCAATGCATTAATCCTTGCACGGTATGCATAAGGGCTACTGAAAAGTTTATATGACTATGAATACAAGCTACAGGATGAAGAAATATTGTTTTATCCAAAGAAGAAACTTTGGCTGGCACGATGACGTAGGTGGCGCTGCGTCTAAAATGTCTCCCTTCAAAGGATTTCCCTTCTTGCTACAGCGCTGTACCTCAGTGACGACACATGTCGTAAACAGTGCAAAGAGAGCATGCGCGTGCATGCTCAACCGGAACAATGAAAAACAGGGACATTTCTGTGTTTAACGGGGACACTGTTTGAAAACAGGGACATTTGAGTCACTTGGAGAAAAGTGTCGGGACACGGGGACACTTCCCCAAAAACGGGAACTGTCCTGGGAAAACGGGGATGTCTGGTCACCCTATGTCACAGGCAGGGGCACAATGCCGTAGCAAGTAGCTATTTCCTGGGAGGTGCCTGAGTGCCGGACTGCCAGTAGTGGTCGGGTTCAGGAGAGTGCTTGTGCAAGGGATTAAAGTGAAACTAAAGTGCTGGAGAACGACGTGATTAACACACGTCAGGACAATCACCATGACTGCAACCAACCCTCAAAAACCTCTCAGGGGCTATAGTTCTCAAACATAACCTGACAAATCCCAACCTACTCGACCGCCAAGCGCAAAACATGCCGCTGCGGCCGCCTGGGCTGGGTCTCCGCAGCAGAGCTGCGATAATGAATGCTACAGCTGAGCTCCAAGGCCAGCACAACTGACACTCCTGACCTGGTATTCATGATGAAAACTTACTTAGTGTCTGTCTGCCTTAGTGCCGGTGGTGTCCAGGAAGCGCTATAAATGTTTAACTTCGCATTTTAGTGTGGTGATGCGGACCACGCCATTAAAATGAGTTAGCCTAACGCCTGGTGTGTGGTACTTGGCAGGGCTGACTGAATCGCAAATAGTACTAATAATAACTAGTAATAATTGGCACTAGGAATCGCTAAATGAAACTCATGAAGTTTCATGCATTAGGAAAAGCGATTACCTAATTGGAATTCGCAGAAAATCACAATTAGGCAATCACTTTTTTCCAATATTGATACATGTGGCCCCATAAGCCTAGTGTATTTTCACCTCAACTAGGGCCAGATGTACGAAATCGCATGTTCGCGATTTCCTAATAGCAAATGTTGTTATTAGGAAATCCCAAACTTTGATGTACAACAGTGTGTTTGACACTGTTAGCGGTTCGTAGTGTGTCGCAAATGGACCTATCTCATCAATATACATGAGGCAGGTCGCAATTTGCGACCCATTGTGAATGGCTACAATCACAGGGATGGTGGCCTGATGGGGTCAGCAGACCTCCATGTATGTGATTGCTTTTTCAATAAAGCAATTTTTTGTTGTTGTAATGAAGCCCTATTCCTTAAAGGAAAACAGGATGCATTTCAAAAATAAAAATGAAAAGCTGCCTTTTCCTTTTTTAAGAGTAGGCAGTGGTCTGTGGAACACCTGCCTGCTCTTAAAAAATGTTGGCGCCCACATTTACAAAGGGGAACCTTCCAGCTTGCGAATGGGTTACCACTAACTTGAAGTTGGTGGTAACTCTTAGTGTTTTGCAACCGCATTCGTAGTCGCAAAACATTCCTACATACCAGTGTGACTTGCTATTGGGAAGGGATGCCCTTAACACGCCCCTTCTTAATAGCGGTTCACACACCCTATTTGGCGTGTCGGTAATAGGTTACCGATTCACAAAATAGGGTTGGTACATGCCAAAAATTGTTTTACTGGTCACAAACAGCCCAATGAGCCGTTTGCAAGCGTTAAACTGCATAGTACCTCTGGCTCCATATAACTAATGTTAAGGTAGCATCAACCTCCGCCTTAAGAAACGCATTGCAATGAAGATCAAAAAGACACAGTAGCCGCTCGTTCCCACTTGAAAAAAGCCAAGCTGGTCTCTTCGTAACTAAAGTAACTTCATAACTGCCATCCAAGCTGTCATACTCTCCCATTTGGATGGCAGCAAAGACTTGCTACGTGGCTTCCCAGATACGAAACCACTCCCCAAATGGCATTCTACACGTTGCGGCACGCCTCGTGACAGACCTGAAGAAGTTAATCGACATCGCAACTACCCTGATGGAACTCCACAGGTTCCCCTTAAATAGATGCACCATGTTCAAAACCAGCTGAATCCACTACCTGAGTTGTAAACAAAAGGTTGAGCCAGGGACGAAGGTATATTTTAGGAAGTCACTGCAGCTTGCATCACCCACTGCCCTTGCCACCACCGCCAAATGCCAGCTTCGACATAACTTGTAATCATCACACACCTATAAGTGTATTCATTTGGGCTGTTCCATGCTACTCAAAGTTGCAAAAATGGCCTGGACGCACTGGTATTTTTTAAATCTGTTTTTGAACTGTAAACATATTGATGTGCTCACCCCAAAAATAGACAAACAACCCCACTATGTGGTAGACTTTCGAAATTGCCAGTTTAGATAATTAAGTGAAAATCGGCAAACACCGGCTCACATTAAGCTCAATGAACAAGGTCACCATGACTGACTACCTCATCTATCTCGCTCACAAACTAGCCATTAACAGGTCTCAAGGCCACTGCAGTCAAGACAAAGAAATGTAAGAAAGACAAAAAAAACAAGAAACAAGCCTTCTCCATGAATGTACACAGGATTCAGAACAACATCCTGTGATGATGACCACTCCACCAACCAAACTCAAATTCAGGAATGAGTTGAAGACACACTACATCTCAACACCTCACTATGGGGTATATTTACAAGGGAAGTGGCTGAGTGAGGCATTAGCCTTCCTGGCTTAACGCCTCATTCCGCCACTTCAGAAACGCAGGGCTGCACCATATTTAAAAGAATACGTGCAGCCCTTCATTTCCCCCTCCGCTGGCGCTACACTTAGCAGTCTAGCACCAAAGCAGGCACCCTTGCACTATAGTGCAAGGGTGTCTGTGCGCAGGGGAAGATTGTTTATGTACAGGAAGGTCCCCCTTTATGCACATAAACAATATTTAAATGCCGTTTTGGAACTTCTATATGTGTGCTGCTTAATGCAACACACATAGAAGTTGCAAAACTGCATTTAAAAAAAAATATTGTTTATGTGCAGGAAGGGGGACCTTCCTGTACATAAACAATCATTGGCTTTTGCTGTTTTCATGTGTGCTGCACAACGCAGCACACATGAAAACAGCAAAAACGAGGAGAAATGTAACATTTCTCCACATTGCGCCAGGGTAAGACCAGGTTTTCACTGGTCTTAATTCTGGCGCTGCCTCTGATTTACGCCACCCTTGTAAATAGGGGTCAGCGTCAGAATCAATGGGTGTTGCGGTGGAACGCCCACAGCAACACTCCTCTTTTACGCTAAGCATAGTGTGAAAGGGGGCTTTATTTACAAGGCAGCGTTAAGCCAGGTTAAGTGGCTTAACGCTGCCTTGTAAATAAGGCGAAGCCCCTATCGCCACAGGAACGACGTAAAAAGTGACGTTCTCGTGGCAATAGGTGCTTGTAAATATGCCCCAACGTTCCTCTCCTTCAAAGTAGCCCTGTCATCCACTTGTTCACAGCCATTGACCTTATATCTTAGCAGCCGGCCTTGTAGAGCGCTCCTTTGCCATTAGCTAGGCTCATCCAGTATACATTTCCACATATCTACCCAAGTTTGTGGTTTGTATTCAACACATAAACAACTATTGGGATTTATTTGCCTGAAACCTTTTTATCTACCTATTCCTTGAATGATGAGGACGTAAACTTGATTTTCCCATACTATCTCATTTCCGCAGGTGAAAACCCTTGTGATAGGGGTTCCAGTGCAAGAAGCTTTACATCATCGGTGTTTTTCAGTTTGAAATTGTTCTATTGTTACTTTTAAATTTTTAGCACCTAATTTTTGGTTATAAGTGATTTTGGAGACAAACTGACCGATTCACAGAACTAATCTGAGATAAAATCCTAAACTTACTTCTTTTGGTATATACAGGAGGCATTTAGTAGTAGTGTAGTTTGGACTCCTAACTTTACTACTACTAAACTGAGACAAAATCCTAACTTTACGATTTTTGGTATTCACAAAAGGGATTTAGTAGTAGTAAAGTTAGGAGTCCTAACTTTACTACTACTAAATGTCTTCTGTGAATAGCAAAAGTTGTAAGTTTAGGATTTTATGTCAGATTAGTTCTGTGAATCAGCCCAAAAACATTAAGTAAACCTCTTTACGAGAACCATCGCCTGGAACAGGTTACCTTGTTTTTTTCACAAATAAATGTCATTTTCAAGATGTCTAATCTGTCCTGGCTGAATGTCCTTCAAGGAATACATAGATCATTTCCTTCCATTTTACGGGATCATTCTTGTCCCCCTACTTCTTCATCCTCCATTTCTAGCCACTTTGTCTTGTTTGCGGTCGGTGAAATGACACCCTACATCGAACCACATTTCGCTCCTTCTCCCTAAGTCTTTCTCAACTTAGTTCTTTTGTTTACCCAGTCCTCTAGCCCTCCCTACACCCTAGAACCTCTGCAACTCCCCTACACTGAGTACCTCTATCCTTATTTCTACTATAGTACCCATGTCACCACATATACCCTCACAACTATACACTACATAGACCTACCGCCACCACTAACTTTACCATAAAGCCATTGCCCCATAACCGATTAACTAGACCTCTGACTTTACAGATTAACCCATACCACTGCCTATACCCTACTTCCTTTATACCCTAACACAACTACCCTACCTATAGATTAACACCTCTGCTCACTTCTATTCTCTAGGCCTGTCCATTTTCTCTACAATTACACAACCCCTAGTAGACAGAAAACATGTATCATCTACTGGTAGTACAAACACCGCTGCAATGATCAAATTGTTGTTCACTTTGCTCCACCTAGGATAGAACTGGACCCCAGGTGAACCTTGTCCCGAAGTCCAGAAAAAATCCTCTATGGTGTTCTAAAACTAGAATCATGAAAGGTATCATCCGCCAGGACCCCAAATTCCTAAACCAGGAAGTCACTATTGTCAATTCAGGTGGTCACCCGCTAATGTGATTTTCCAACTTCAATTCTTTCTTTCACGGTCCTATATGTATCCATCATATACATAAAAAACTCACTTGCATCACTCCGGGGTGTCAGAGCTTTTCACCAATCAGTGCCTCAAACAACAGGGTAGCCGTACTTGTCAATTCATCTATTGCGCTGGAAACTACACTCTGGATGTATATGTTTTTAAAGTTTTTAATAATATGAGAGGCTTAATACAGTATATATTTTTCTAAATAATTTTCATGGTATTCTATTGTGTGATTTGTGCAGATTTGTGTGTAGGAGTATACAATTGCAGAGAGATAGTAAGATAGTGGGATGTTCAATCAATCAATCAAATAATTTGTAAAGCGCACTACTTACCCGCAAGGGTTTCAAGGCGCTGAGGGTGGGGAGTGGGGGGGGGGGGGGGAGGGGGGCTGTTGCTACTGGTCGAACAGCCAGGTCTTGAGTCGTCTCCTGAAGGTTAGAAGGTCTTCGGTTTGTCGTAGGTTGAGGGGGAGGGTGTTCCAGGTCTTGGCGGCGGGTGGGAGAAGGATCTGCCTCCGGCTGTGGTTCTGCGGATGCGTGGGACGGTAGCCAGGGAGAGGTCTGCGGAGCGGAGTTTCCTGTTGGGTATGTAGAAGGAGAGTCGACTGTTGAGATCGGCTGGGCCGGTCTTGTGGAGTGTCTTGTGTGCGTGGATCAGGAGCTTGAAGGAGAGTCTTTTGTCGACGGGGAGCCAGTGCAGGTTCCTCAGGTGGGGGGTGATGTGGTCCCGGCGCGGGACGTCGAGGATCAGGGGTGCAGAGGCATTCTGGATTCCGTGCAGTCTGTTGATGAGCTTGGTCGGGGCTCCGGCGTAGAGGGCGTTTCCGTAGTCGAGTCTGCTGCTGACTAGGGCCTGGGTGACTGTTTTCCTTGTGTCTGTCGGGATCCATCTGTAGATCTTGCGGAGCATACGGAGGGTGTTGAAGCAGGTGGAGGAGACAGCGTTGACTTGTTTGGTCATGGTGAGTTTCTAGTCGAGGATGACTCCCAGGTTGCGTGCGTGGTTGGTAGGTGCGGGGGGTGTCCCCAGCGATGCGGGCCACCAGGAGTTGTCCCATGATGAGGGGTTGGGCCCGAGGATGAGGATCTCCGTCTTGTTTGTGTTCAGCTTAAGGCGGCTATCCCCCATCCAGTCGGCGACGGCCTTCATTCCCTGGTGGAGGTTGGATTTGGCGGTGAGGGGGTCCTTGGTGAGGGAGAGGATCAGTTGCGTGTCGTCGGAGTAGGAGATTATGTTGAGGTCGTGATGTGGGGCGATGCGTGCGAGAGGCGCCATGTAGACATTGAACAGCGTCGGGCTGAGGGAGGATCCCTGCGGGACGCCGCGGATGATCTCGGAGGCTTCGGATCGGAACGGGAGGCGGACTCTCTGGGTTCTGCCGGAGAGGAAGGAGGAGGTCCAGTCCAGGGCCTTGTCTCGGATCGCTGCGTCATGGAGTCGTGTGCGTAGTGTGCGGTGGCAGACGGTGTCGAAGGTGGCGGAGAGGTCCAGAAGGATGAGGGCCACCGTCTCGCCGTTTTCCAGTAGGATCCTGATGTCGTCTGTGGCGGCGATGAGGGCGGTCTCTGTGCTGTGGTTGCTGCGGAATCCTGACTGGGAGGGGCCAGGTGTGAGAAAGTGGCTCTGTATATACTGTTCCCTAATAGGTACAGGGTGTACAGAGTCCACAGTCCCCCAGGGGCTGATAGAGGTTAAAGTTAGGTATGACCTTACTCTCCAAAGTGGTAGGTTGGTCGAGCAGTAAGGCAGTACCAGAGGACAGTGTAAAGCATTTGTTGTACACACTCAGTCAGCAAATGGTCTCACACACTCAATAACTGAACTCTAGGCCAATGGTTTATATATATAAAATATATGCTTGTTTTATTTTTAGAACCACAAAGGGAATAAAAATATACTTTCTCAGAATGAGAGGTTGAATATAAATACTTTTGCAATAAGCAATGGATTTTTGTAAATAGTCACAGTTGGTTGCAATAAACAATCCTATTTCCTAAACATGACAATGCATTGAGCTCAATGGTAAATTCAGGTTATTTGTAATAAATTACTTTTCAGATTACTTTTGGAATTCCAGGTCTGGTTCCTAGATCCAGCCCTGGGACAATATTCAGAATCAAGTGGTGAAAGTCGACTTAATTACTGTACTGATTTTTAAATAATATTTAGCTATTTCAAAAGTTTACACTTAGAAAATATTTCAAAGAAAACATTCAATGGATCTCTATGGCAAGAAATTCAAGTTGCAGGTAGAGTACTTTATCGTCACTTTTGTAATCCAGGTCTGGGTACCTAGACTCAGCACTGGGGTCTTTATCAGAAACAGGTAAGTAATTCTGTTTGCAGAAATTGTACGATTTTAAAAGAATATTTCAAGATTGCAGAAATCAACACTTAGAAGAAATTTCACAGAAAAGCAGTCAATGGTTTCCTATGGAAGAAAAATGAGTTAAAGGTAAGTGTAGTTGTGGGTACTTTACAGAGTCAGTGCTGGGCACCAAGATCCAGCACTGGGAGCTCACCTAAGAGCAGGTGAGTAAATTCGTTTTTGGTACTCGGCTGATTTTTGGTGAATATTTTGAGTTTGGAAAAGTTCACACTTAGAAGAATTTCCAAGAAAAAGCCAGCCAATGTTACCCTATGAGGAAAATGAAGTTCGCGGTTTAAGGGTAAGTTCTCGACTGGCAGAGCTGAAGTTCTGGGCATAGACTCAGGGGTCTCCCAGTGTCAGGTAGGTACAGTCAGTTCACCCTCAGCGGTTTCAGGACGGCCGGGTGCAGAGAGAGTTAGGCCCAATGTTAGCCTATGAGGAATAGGGGGGCCTGGTTTGGTGGCTGCTGACTAGCAGGCCACGTGGCTGTGGGAGCTGGGCTCCTGGTCACTCACTCAGGGCAAGTGGAGAAGTAGGCTAGTGTAGAGAGTGCACTGCCAGGGCCACTCAGGCGGCTGGGTGCAGGGTGCTTTTGAGCCTTCGGGCGCTCAATGGAAATCAATGGGAATGTTCCGGTTAGGAAAAAGGCTGCAAGCTCGGGGACGAGGATGCTTCAGGTTGCCACCACCACTTCGAGAGGTAAGTTGGGTAGTTGTAGGTTAGGTGGGTACCCCGGGATTGGGCACAGGGGGCCGCAGGGCGCCGCGTGCAGGGGTGCCTTTTGGTGTCGGGAAATCTTACCCTCTGATGATCGCGGTTGGGGGGGCACCTTGTTCCGAGGCTGCAGGCTTCTTCCGGAATGTCGAGGGGGGTCCTTGGGTGCCGGACTCGGGGTCACAGTCGCCGTGGGGTCGTCCTCAGGGTCTTTGTCCACTCCGACACTGGCCAGGCTTGGCTGGTGCAGAGTGTGCTGGGTTCGCGGTTCCGGGCTGCTGCCAGGGGTTAGAAATAGGTTTCTGAGTAGAGCCTCTACTCATGGGAGTCCCAGGGGCTTAGAGCCAAAAGGTAGCCAGGTCCTCCGGGGTTTGGTGAGGTTGCTGGCCACGAGAGATGCCGCGCTGGTGCAGGTCCGGGAGTCGACAGGCCGGTAGGGCTGGGGCCAAAGCAGTTGGTGTCTTCTTCCCTTTTTAGCAGCTGCAAGGCAGGTCTTTGTTCTTCTTGCTCTTCTTGTAGTTTTTCGAATCTGGAATCTCGGGAAGGAAGGTTCAGGGTGCCCCTAAATACTAGATTTAGGGGCGTTACAGGTAGGTGAAGGTCAGAGACCAATGGGTCTTTGTCCTGGGGTGGGTACACCCCCTATCCTGCCCCTCTCCTGTGGTAGGGGGGCAGTAGCCTAATCCTGATAGGGTAGGGCCTCCCATCTTCAAGATGGCGAGAACCCGGAGATGTGCTTCACCTCGCCTCCCCCACCTGAGGGGTGGGGTGGGCAGGCTGGCACATCCCCTGTCCTTGTATGGGGTTTCCGCCCAAGCTTCCCTCCAGAGTGGGGGGTTGCAGTGGCCTGGGGTAACTCCTAGAGGCGGCAGGCCTTTGAAGCTTCCCTTTGCTCATCCTGGGGGAGGAGATTTATCACCTCACCCAGGATGTGCATTGTTGCAGGCCCGGGAGAGCAGGGGCTCTCCCACCCAGGGGTCCAGCAACGTGTCTGCTGTGTGGCAGCCTGGGCAGCCTCAGAGCAGACGTGGATTGTAGGTTAGTTGTAAGGGGGCATCTCTAAGATGCCCTCTGGGGTGCTTGGTACATTAAATCTCACACTGGCATCAGTGTGGGTTTAATGTGCTGAGAAGTTTGATACCAAACTTCCCAGTCTTTAGTGTTGCCATTATGGTGCTGTGGAGCTCGTGTTTGACGAGCTCTCAGCACCATGTACTCTTAAATGGCAGCACTGCACTTACAGTGCCCGGGAATGGACCTGGGTACTGTAGGGGCACAGGGCTCCTGCTCCTGTGCCCACACTATGGGCATAAGGCACCCAGCCAGAGGGGTGACTGACATATGCCTTGGCAGTGTGGGTGTTGGGCATGGCACACAGGGATGTGTGCCATGTCGACTCTTCATTTTGTCCTGCACCCAGACACTCAGCCTGCAAAGGCAGTGTGTGTGTGTAAGGGTACAGGGCCCCTAAGGGTGGCACAATGAGTGCTGCAGCCCTTAGGGGCCTTCCCTGGTCACAAGGGCCTGGGTACCTAGGGTACCATTTACTAGGGGCTGACATGTGGCCAGGGTTTGCCAATTTGGAGTTTGTGTGTTTAAGGAAGGAACATAGGCCCTGGGCACCTGATTGGCAGGAGTCCAGGGTACACTCAGTCAAAGTACATTCAGCAATTTAGCAAAAAGTGGGGGCATACCATGCAAGAAAGAGGGCACTTTCTCACACCAGGATGCTGTTGTCTTCGAGGTAGCGGGTGAACTGGATGTTGACTATCTTCTCGATGACCTTAGCTGGGAACAGAAGCAGGGAGATGGGCCGGAAGTTTTTGAGTTCGCTCGGGTCCGCCTTGGGTTTCTTCAGTAGGGCGTTGATCTCGGCGTGTTTCCAGCTCTCAGGGAAGGTCGCGGTCTCGAAGGAGAGGTTGATGATGCTGCGCAGGTGGGGTGCGATGGAGCTGCCGGCTTTGTTGAAGATGTGGTGAGGAAAAGGGTCAGACGGCGAGCCGGAGTGGATTGTGCCCATGGTCTTGATTGTGTCTTCGATGCTCACGTTGGCCCAGGTTGTCAGGGGGTCGTGGTCGGTGGGGTGTGGTGGGTCCGGCGTGTTGGGGCCTGTTAGAGTCGTCCGGGGGTTGAAGCTGTCGTGGATGTCGCCGATCTTGCGGTGGAAGAAGGTGGTGAGGGAGTCGCACAAGGCTTGCGACGGCGGGATGTCGTTGGCATTGGAGCTGGAGTTGGAGAGTTCCTTCAAGACGTTGAAGAGCTCCTTGCTGTTGTGTGCATTGTTGTCGAGGCGGTCTTTGAAGGAGGTCCTCTTGGCGGTCCTGATGAGGTGGTGGAGGATGCGGATGGCGTCTTTGTGGGCTGCGCGGCGACTTCTCGCTGTGCCATATGTTCTCCAACTTCCGGCAGGTGCGCTTTGATGCTAGGAGTTCCGGGGTGAACCAGTTGGCTCTCTTGCTGGTGTCTTTGAGGGTTTGTTTTTCAGTGGGGCTAGGGTGTTGGCGCAGTCGTCCATCCATCGTCTGAGGGTGCGCGCACCATCGTCGGGGTTGGTTGGTGGGTTGAGTGCGAGGTTTGTCTGTAGTTGTACTTGGGTGATTTTGCCCCAGCAGCGACGGGGGATCTGTAGGGTGCGGTGCTGTGCGACGGGATTCCGGAAGGTGAAGTGGATGCAGTGGTGGTCGGTCCAGGTGGGTTCGGAGACGTGGCTGAAGGAGACGTGGGGGCTTGAGGAGAAGATGGCGTTGAGCGTGTGTCCGGCGATGTGGGTCGGCGTCGTGACGAGCTGTTCCAGTCCGAGGTTGGCGAGGTTGTCTATCAGGGTGGAGGAGTTTCTGTCGTTGTTGTTCTCCAGATGGAAGTTCAGGTCTCCGAGGAGGATGTAGTCAGTGGAGGTCAGTGCGTGCGTGCTGATGAAGTCGGCGATGGCGATGCAGAATTGTGGTCGGGGTCCGGGTGGTCTGTAGACGAGAGTGCCTCTTAGGATGGTCTTGGGGTCCGTGTGGATCTGGAAGTGCATGTGTTCGGCGGTGCTGAGAGTGTCGTCGGTGTTTGTTGAGACCCTGATGGTCTTCTTGTGGATGATGGCGATTCCTCCTCCAACTCCGTTGGTGCGGTCTCTGCGGGCGATCTAGTATCCGTCGGGGATGGCTATGGTGATTTCTGCCGAGGATGCTTCGTTCATCCAGGTCTCGGTCAGGAAGGCGACGTCTGGTGATCCGGTGTCGAGTAGGTCCCAGAGCTCGATGACGTGTTTGCGTGCGGAGCGGGTATTGATCAGGATGCATCGGAGCTGGTTGTGTTGTCGTGGCGGGTGTCTCGGCGTCTTCGATGCAGGAGAAGCTGCAGTTCCGGCAGGCGAAGGGACCGTGGGTGTGCTTCGGGGTGGCCCTGCAGCAGGTGAGGGTCCGTCCTGAGTTGAGAGCATTGAGGGTGCTGGCGTCGTATCGGAGGCGGTCTTCATGGTTGGTGCGGGGGCTAGGGGTTCTGGCGCTGGGCGCAGACGGGCTTGCCTTAGGCGCGCCTTCGGCGTGCCAGCAGCACGCCCGCTGTGTGCGTCCACTGCGCGGCTGCCATTTAAGGGGAGGTGGGAGGGAGGAGCAGCTGGGAGGCGGGAGTCGGGTGGCAGGGGGCAGCGAATGGGCACGGAGGGGGCGGGGCTGCAGGGGATGCAGCGACGGGAACGGGAGCAGCGAGGGGGGCGAGCAGGCACAACAGGGGGCACGGGGTAAAGAAGGTAAAAACGGGCAGCGAGGCACAGAAGGAGCAAAAGGGCACACAAGAGCACGGGGAACAGAAGGCAAAAATGGGCAGCAGGGCACAGAAGGAACAAAAGGGCACACAAGAGCACGGGGAACAGAAGGCAAAAATGGGCAGCGGGGCACAGAAGGACCAAAAGGGCACACAGAGCAGAAGAAAACGGCAATGGGGCAACAAGGGCACTCAGAGAAACATACAAACCTAAGGCCACCACTGGCCACCAGGGATGAGGCGCAGGTGGTAGCCTGCGGGTGGAGGAGGGCCTCGACTTCGGCGGTGACAGCAGTAACGCAGGTGGAGCTGCAGCGGGGGGGGGGAGCGACCTACCTGGCAAGGTCAAGGGTCGCTCTCCTCACCACGCAGCGGGCGCCATTTAAGGGGAGGTAGGACGGAGGAGCAGCTGGGAGGGGGGTGGCAGGGGGCAGCGAATGGGCACGGAGGGGGCGGGGCCGCAGGGGATGCAGCGGCGGGAGCGGCGAGGGGGGGGGGGGGCGAGCAGGCACAACAGGGGGCACAGGGTACAGAAGGCAAAAACGGGCAGCGGGGCACAGAAGGAGCAAAATGGCACACAAGAGCACGGGGAACAGAAGGCAAAAATGGGCAGCGGGGCACAGAAGGAACAAAAGGGCACACAAGAGCACGGGGAACAGAAGGCAAAAATGGTCAGCGGGGCACAGAAGGAACAAAAGGGCACACAGAGCAGAAGAAAATGGAAATGGGGCAACAAGGGCACTCAGAGAAACATACAAACCTAAGGCCACCACTGGCCACAAGGGATGAGGCACAGGTGGTAGCCTGCGGGTGGAGGAGGGCCTTGACTTCGACGGTGACAGCAGGAACGCAGGTGGAGCTGCAGCGAGGGGGGTCGGGTGGGGGGGGGGGGGGGTGAGCGACCTACCTGGCAAGGTCAATGTTGAAGACGCTATGTTATAAGTTGCAAAAAGGGGAATAATTACTTGTGTGGTATTAGAACATTGGAATGCTGAGAGCTCCATTGAAGACAAAGGAGTGCCCCGGGCTTCTAATGGCCGGTAGAAACCCGGAGCATCAACATTCAAATGTTTGTTCACAGCTGTTGCTTTGAACAAAGGTCTCATGGAGCACGAGGGGATTTCAACCCCCTCGGGCTCCATGAGGCCTTTGTTTTACAAATCAGAATACACTGCCCTCTAGGGGCAGAATGTTCTAATAGCCTTAGAGCCTTCCGTAGTGGTCTTACAGGCCATTAAAGGCCCTCTCCCTTGTTTAAGGCCCTCGCAGAAGGAGCGGGCCTTTAATGGTTGGTAGAGCCCGCTACATCGGGCTCTAAGGCTATAGTATGTGAACAACATTTAAACCACCTGTCAATGCTATGAGACCAAATGTCCATGAGCACACATAATCCTTACAATGGTAAGATAGCTAACTGATTTGATTGTTTATTGCCCAGTTCGCAAAGACACAAGGAGATGAGGCCTGAGTTTTGGTGCAGACGGCACAACACAGAGGGCACATACAGGATAATATGCCAAAAGTTCAGGATCTGCAAAGACAGTACGTTATATTCGTTCTAACTTTGGATTAGGCTCTGCAACACCAGTTAAGTGGTGTTGAACCAAGTCAAGAACTTTTAGCTATTCCCACTGAACCTAGGAACATGCCTTACTCCAGAGCGGTAAGTTCTGCTGCTGTGTCCTCCATGGTAGAAAAGGAGTGGCACTTCCAGGAATGGTGAGGAACACCCCCTTTACTCGAGGACCTGACCATGGCCCCCAGGAAAAAAAACGATATGAGAGATTCTGGAGAGCAGGCACAAGGATGTGTCCATTAGCTGCACGTTCTTAGATATTTTTCCGCTATATCTATAATACCTGCTAGAATATAAGACATGATGAAGATATCGAAGGGCTGAACATTTTATGTAGGGTAGGCTTCAAACTATTGCAGGGTGGGATTCGGGGTGATGTTAAAAGATGCGTCCTGGGAAAGTGGGCTTTGAAATCCTACATTCTATTTTGTAGTGCCGTGAGAAATCCAGCAGCTCTCCTAGCAGCAGTGGTTTCTGATATCACATCCGATCTTCAGAATAAGGATCATATTGATGGAGCACGATTTTGGAAAATAAAATCTGCTTGATGAAATCCACTCAAATGCATGTATTTTAATAACATACGCAAAACTACTAATATAACACAAGAGTTTATAACATGAGAAACGTGCACAAGGCACGATAGTTGATTTTTCTTAGCTAAAATAATGTAAATATTGCTAACTGACTGTTATTCTGTTTCCCTAACTGCAGAAAAATAAACGACAAAAGAAACAGCTTTATTCTTCATGAAAGTAGTGTAGGTTTTTGGAAAATATTTTCTGTTTTGCTAAAATAATGTAGGCCTCAGATTTGTCAGAGGATGTACTTCCCGTGCTCCTGTCCTTCAAATGTTACAAATGCTTCCTTAGAATGTAGATATTCAGCCCGTTTCTAAAGGTCTTCTGGGTTACTTTCCTGTCTAGGCGAGGGATGGCTGTACATGACGAATGTAACTGTTATAATATTCTAGATACACTTGTAACCAGGTTCTTTTCCTCTTCCTTTCTTGGAAATTATACAATATTTAGACAAAGAGAGTTTAGAAAATAGTAGTAAAGTCACTGTCAGTAGATTGTCATACCACTATGAATAACCAATAGAGAGGCTTGCCGAAGAGAGAGAATGCAACATTTTAGCAGAAGAAAGGAAGTAGCGTACTACAAAGATTCCTGTGGGAAAGAGTTCCTCGGCTCGTTCACATGAATGGTGACCTGCCCTGCGTTCATGTTGCTGCATGCCGTGCTGAATCCTGATTCTCTGGCTGGCAATACCTGCTGATCCTAAGAGACTTTCCAGAGACTTTGCACGTCGTCGGCTGATGGTGCTGCTCTCGCTATTCCCTAACGGCCGTGGGGTTAGCTTTTCAGACTAATTGCACACTGTGCATAAGTATTTCCGTTTCGTAAGTGAAGAAATTGTTTCACCAATGTTTTCTCTCTCTCTCTCACTCCTCTTTTCCTGACGTTCTGATGTTTAATTAATGAATTGCATTGATTATTGTGAATCTTTTTTGTACTATACAACTGAATAATGACATTCTAATTTGTATATTGTACGTGACCATTCATTTTATGAAATATAAAGAAAACTAATAGAAAAGAATATTGTTTGCCTTTACTATGGAGTCACTGAGTTATTTGGATAATGATTCTAATGACCAAAGTTTAGCGTATTTCTTCATTGTAGGTCCTCGTGGGGAAATAGCATTTCGTCTTTCATTATTTAGTCCCTTTTAGTCCAACAAAGATTCATCGTAGGACCTTTGATATTGCTAATCGAGTGATAATGACTTATGGGCCTGTCATTAGAGTTATGTTTCTGATTTTTATATAATGGTTGGCGTGGATAAGTGAGCAGACAAAAATCCCCCCAGGGCTTCAGTTGCATCAATATCCATCATAGGACCTCAACCTGCGGGGCTGTCGGTGCTGGTCGTATTTCTGAAGCTGCCTCCTGCTTAGATGGGCTTCTCTTCTCTTTCCCACTGCGACTACTTAGAGTCTTGAAGTCTTCTTACGGCTCCGTACCCTTAAGACATTTAACATGAATTTGATCATGGCTGTAGGTGGTTCTATGTGGTTCTGCCTTAGAACTTCCCTCTCTTTCTTCCTTTGTCTCAAACAATTGAGCTGCACTTATGTTGGAATCTTGCTTGGCAAGGTGTGATCCTGCAGTAGATATACCGTCACCGCAGTTGGTAGAAACAAAGCCTGGCTAACAAATCAGCTTTGTTGCTCAGAATAGAAGTAAAAGCAGGAACAGCACAAACCCGTTTTCAACTTCTACCTGTCAGGTCAGGTGAAGGCACCTGAACCCTCTTTTCAATGTGAACAGTCCCTTGGTAGATTAGACAGGCTCTCTCATCAAAGAAGGTTAAGGTGAAGCAACTTAGGAGGTTATTACGAGTCTGGCGGTCCGACTCGCGGGGGCCTAGCACTGAAGGTCTTCCGACTGCCCTATTACAACTAGGGTGGTCAGACTTCCCTGGGACCCCAGCAAAGCCAGGGATAAGAGATCCTTGGTGGTGGCGCAGTGGTACTGATGCCGCAATATGCTTGGTGGGGCAGCCGCGGCCCGGCAGGCCTATTACGAGTTTCCTCACCACCACACTTTTCATGGAGGTGTGACTGCCATGAAAAGTGTGGCAGTGAGGAAACAAAGGGTGCCCTGGTGCCTCACCTCATGTGGATGCACAAAGGGAGACACAACATGTGCCCCCTTGTGTGCATGCATAGAATATCTTGCACAGCATGGACTGCTGCAGTCCATGCCGTGCAGGTACTGCCTTTGATGTTCCCAATGCAGTGCCTATTTCATAGCCGCCATCCTGGAAACGCCAAAGAACAGCCTGCCAGACAGGAGATATCTCCTAATCTGGCGGGTGGTTCAAACATGGGTTTGGCGGTGCGGGGCGTTCCTGCACCGCCAAACTCATAATAAGGCCCTTAGAAAAGATATCCAGAACAAACAAAGACCAAGTACAGATTGTATGAAGTACATTGAAATGGAAAACCATGTAATAAACAAGTATCCCTTGCTCTTTTTAGAATAATACCTCTTTCGTCTATACAATAGCTAATTTGTAAACCTGTGGGATCCCGAAAACAAGCAGATCTATAGCTAGAGAAGCACACTAGGAAGAAAATCTTCTCCACGTTTAAAAACAGATGGGCTTAAAAGAAAAGTGCATAGAAGACCTGCAAGTCAATCACCTCATCTAACAGCCACGGACCCCTAAATTGGCCCTCTCAGCTTGCATGAAAATAAGGAGCTCAAGTACAAGTTGCCTTTGCATGTGATCCTGGTGTTCTGAGTTGTGCAAAGTGATAATACTTCTGAGATTTACCCCCGTGCACCCTCCACTCTATAACACCTGGTGACATTTGCATTGTGAAATTAAGTTAGAAAGAGGAATAAAGAATAGTAAAGAGGTGAGCTAACTCCTTTACAACAGGTGGTTAACCATGATTCCAAAATCTGAAACCCAAAATCGCCCGAGGGTAAACCTGCAACGTATCAGGTTTACCAAAGCGTGGAATGACCAGTCTGTAACTCCTGTGAGTGTGCACTGCACAAGTCTCTTCATATTTGTTTTTGTCAGTCAACCAACTCTGTAAAACACTGAGGCCCTCACTACAAGTTAAGGGCTGAATTCTAGCCCCTTCTTAGTTAGAAGTTAGGAGTTGTGTAATATTTACCACGCCCTCGCAGTTTTCTCACTATAGATTCTGGCAGGACATAAGTGCAAAAATGTATTGGCCAAAAAGGCTCTGGAAGAAGGTAAAGAATTCTGAATTTGGTGTTTTAACACCAATATTGCATGTGAAGCCTATTTTCTGGTTCAAAACTCAGAACAGCAGGTGTTTTCCATACATTGTAATTACTGTCATAGTACAGGTCTATTCACACAAAGGCCTTCACCAGTGGTCTGTAAAACTGCAGCCCCTGAGCAACTGTCTGCTTGTCCGAGGTCGCAATTTCAAGTTTTGAAGGTTTTATCACACTCAGTAAGTGACCAACACGACAAAGTCCGACCGTAGAGTTAAATTTTGGCACGTAAAACCTTCAGGATTTTAGGATGAGAAAAATGCTCAGTTGCGGCTCCTCCACAATGGCGGAGGAGCGTGGCCCCCCGCTGGCCAGCTGAGGGAAAGATAAAAATAAAACGATAATAAAACAGTATTATTACCAATGTATATTTCTTCTGGACGGAGCCGAGTCTTTTTGGCACGACGATGCCATGACAGGCATGGAAGGGGAGTGGTGGGCAGTACTGCTGTCAGAGCGCATGACGATTTGGCCAGCCATGTTAGGACGGCCAAACCGTCATGCGCATTGACATCTACCCAACCCGAGCTGCATTGCCGGGTGGAGAGAACAGCAGGCGAAGGCTCCCAGTACCGTTTGGAGCAGAAAACAAGCCTGCTCAACCACTCCCAGCGCTTCTCTCATGTTGGCTAGCATGATAGAAGAGCTGAGATTGGCTGTGGGGAGTCTGGGAGCCTCAGCACGTCCACAGGAGGAAGAAGAAAAGCGGCGATTGATGAGGAGCAGCTAAGTTATTTTCTCTATTTTGCCGTCTGTCTGTCCCACCCCACGTCCCTCCCCCGCCATTCTGATGCGAGCCCAGCCACTACTTAAAATACTCCCCAATTACTAAGGCATGTGGATTTTGGTGCGGTAAGCATTTGTTATTCCCCATTATTAGGGAAGCTTGTAATAGGTGCCATTTCTTGCATCCAATAAATAACATCCCCAGAGTATTGGTATTTATCAGGAGCGATCAATATTACATCAATCACAGGATCAAAGACAACCCTAAGGACAAGTCAAAGGGACAAATCTAATGACCCATCTAAAGTGCTGTCATTCTCTGTGCTCTCTAACCGTTGCCACTCATATTTTGTCAGTTATTCACCTTTTTCCTTACGCTCAGACTGCCGGTCCTGACTGTTGTTCTTGGATTTTCTTCTTTTTGAGTTCTTGTATCTCCTAGCTTTCCTGCATTTCTCGGTATGCCTGCGCATCGTATTCTATTGATAAAATAGAAACCAAAATTTTCAATGAACACAGTATGATGTCACTCAATGCTCTTTACCACAATGTAATTGAGGGTAGCAGAAAGGTAAATGAGAACAGGGTGGCCCCCACCACCATAACCCAGATCTACCAGCAGTCCTAGGAGAAAAAACTCTGGGGCATATTTATGAAGGTTTTGCGTTGCCCTTGCGCCACACAAGGTAGCGCAAAGGTGACGCACTAAGTCAGATTTATCATTCACACAAGGCCGCCTTGCATGGTCCTGCATGACAAAAAATCCAGAATAACGCAATGCAGCGCAAACCACTTTGTTACGTTACTCCGCCCCGGAAGGCGGTACATGGGTGTTCCCAGGCATCCACCCATAGATTTTGGAGCAATCCCAGATTTACCAACACTGGTAAACCTGGGAATGCATCAAGCACCTTCCCCTTCCCAGGGAAGATGTAGCAAGGAGAAATATCCTTATCTTTCCTCGTTGTTTACTCTTTCTATGTGTACTCCGCGTGAAGTGGCAAAACACAAGAGAGTCGGTATCTCCATCTTGGTGACCTCATGGGATGAGAAACTGTCCATGACGATAGAACAGAAAGGGAAATACTTTGAAACTAATTGTAACCATTCCTGACTTACCTGTTGACATAGTTTAGGGAACTCACATGCCCCAAATACCTGAGGGTATTACAGATTAACCTGCAAAAGAACATGCAGCTGCCTAGGCTGGGGACTTGACACGCCATATAATCTGGGGTCCTGATTTAGTAGCCATCTGTGAAGGTGGGCACAATAGACAATTACCTTTTTTTAAGCTTCCACTGATGTCGAGATTTAAAGAGTGGGAAGAGATATGTTTATTCATTAATAATATGAATCCTGACTGTGGGTTAAGCTTAGAATGTTTCCATGCTGGCCCGGTGGAAGTACGCAGGCTTATTGTACCTTTCACATACCAATAAAAAATGTAATCCCTGAAAAAAGATAAGCTCGACAGGCTGTTGACTGCTATTTCTAAAGAACAAGGATGCTTGTTCCACACCAGATAAGTATGAATAGGGTATGACAGTCCATTTGACAATATCTTATTTGGCATCCCGCATCAAAGCTTCCGAAGCTTGTCCATGCTGAGTAACAGCTGTAGTGGTACTAGGAGTAACAATCCAGCACACTTGCACTTAGGAGGAAGTTTGTGGAGAGATTTCAGGCAGCATTAACTTCCATTACCAAGTTAGAATCTCAGAACAGACTCCACATATTACTAGTTCAATCACAAGTAGTAGGGAATACATTTGAGGACCCAGATTTACCGGGTTGAATGCTGGACAAAGTTCCCTATTACAGGGAGTTTAACACACACATTTACCACCTGTCCTAAGCAGCTGATCATTTTAAGTCTGGACTCCTGAGAGTGACTGGGGAGGAATGGGGACGCAAGGGTGAGACAGCGAAGGGGAGGATGTTGACTTGCAGGGGTGGGTATTATATGCTTCCCCCGTGTCTTGGAAGATGGTTGGACTGTGCCAGGGAATGCCGTTCGCCTTTCCTACATATCCCACCTTGTAAAATCAGGCTCAATGTTCCCATACACAGAAAAATTGAGTGCAGAAATACAGTCCAACAATTAACGTAGTAGTATTCGGCACAGAGCCCAAATACTGAACGAAGACAAAAGTATTGCTAAACGTAATTTTTCATGACACCTTTGGGCTGCAACAACTCTCTCCCACGGTGACTCATGTAAAGAATGGACAATTAATGATTAATTTACCAATCAACAAAACAATAGTTTACAAAAATAGGCTAAACCTGCATCTTGCCCTAGTGGCTGATGGCGTCCCAGTCCAAGTCTGATGAAGTAGATCCTTACCCCTCTAGTGAATTCTTTGCCACAATAAACACATTTGTGCATCTTTGGCACAAAATTGGGATCGTGGTTTCTCTTGAAGTGGACATCCAGGAGCTGCTTCTGCCGGAAGCACTTGTCACACTCCTTACAGGCATAAGGTTTCTCCCCAGTGTGCATTCGCCTGTGCATCTCCATGTGCCGCTGCTTCAGAAAGAAAGGAAAAATTGTGGAAATGGTAGGACTGAGAGTGAAGCTAATACATTAAAAGCCAGTTCAAAGTGCGTGATTGTGACATTAATGTATTTCACTTGTTAGTAATAACTTAAAAACCAAAAGGCTATATATTCTGATTGGTAAAACAGCTTTTTGCCATTTAATGTGAAGATAACCGCAGCATTACACCACTGTTTTTTAGATCGAGTTTGGGTGGCGCATGCGCTGCTTTGCAAGGCATGCTGTATTAGAGTATGAACTTGGAGCTCCGCCCACTCTCCTCTCATATTTTTCATTGGCTTGTGTCATTGTCCTTTGTAAATGCTGGCTTCTGATTCGTTAATAGGCTTGTTAGACCCTCTTTAGCACTGCCTTGTCTTCATTTGTAACCTCCCATGAGGACTGTCCCTTTTACTTGTGTTGTTACACAGTATGTCTTATTTAGTCTGTAAGCACTATTTTCTTTAATGAATTTCTCCTACTGCAGACATGACATGCCTTTCTGCAACAATCAAAAAAGGAGGGGTTTGGCCCAAAGGATTAGAGGGTAGGTAGGGCCAGTTATACTACATAAGAAAACAATTACCTATACCTCTAGTGACTTCAACACTTATTCATATGAAGTAAGATAAACGAAAATTAATACGTTTACCTAAGCAGTAATTTCTGCCTTTTATTTATTTTTACATTTTTAAATAAATATCTTTGATCACAAAAAGAACACATAATGAACTACACGAAATACCACATTAGTACTTACACAATGAAAATGAACAACGTGAAAAATGTGTTTTGACATACAATTACAAATAAACTCATAATAATCAAACATTGAAACAACCAAATGAAATGTCACAAAGAACAATCATTATATACACAATCCAAAATACAAAGTTGTCATACAATTTGATGAATTAGACAACTAACACCCTTATATTTGGAATAAATCAAATCCTCTGAAATATCTGGGACACAAGGGGGTATATTTGCAATATTTAACCAAGGAGTTGAGTTCCTTTGCGGTTATTGTAAATCACAATGGACTCCAACCTCTGAGCGAGGAGTAACCCAACGCAGCAGACTTGGATAATAATCGCTGTGGTGCTCCTCTGAAACAAATGACTATTATGAGTCATTGTGGTACCTCATGTAAGACTAGAGGTGGGGAAGTTTACCATAGTCCTCTGTTAACAGCATGTTAAATATTTATCAGTGAAGCATATCAAATATATGGATCTTAGTAGCAAATAATTCATTGTGTTCAAAGCAAGGCTGGGATTCATTCCTGGAGGAGACAGTATGTTGCTGAATGTATGTGTTCTCAGTGTTATGGTATTGAATGTTGAATCCTTAATACGTACAGCCATAATACTGCAACAAAACTATTGACTACAATACTGACGAGGGAAGGATACATGCATGTAGGAGTAGAGACTCAACTTAAACCAACATATATATTCCTTGACAATATATAAATCTTCAAGGTATGTGGATGTGGAGTTAAGAATCTACACTTACCTATATACTTACCCTTTCGATATTTTGGCCACCAATATTTTCGTTAAAACATTATGTTAGCATAAAAGTAAAAACTTGATATTCCGACACACAACTATTTGGAAAGAGCCACAACAGTCTGTACCCTACAATTTATAATAGCGATCCTGTTCCATATCTTGGTTAGACCAACACAACCAACTGCTATACTGTACCTGTTTGCACCTGTAGTTGCACTGATCACAACGGAACTTCTTTTCTCCCTTATGTGATCGCTGATGCTGTTGAAGAGTGTAGCGTTCGTGGAATGCAGATTCACAGTACCGACATTTCATTGCCAAATCAACGTATGTATGTAACTTGCGTAAATGAACACCTGGAAGGCAGAACACGTGATGCAGAAATCAAGACTGACTGAAACATCTTGTATCAATGCATTAACATAACTCCTCCTGCATAAAATTATTTGTTGTGCAATACAACCTGGGGTCTTCATTTGGTGAGCTATTTCTAAAAGACTAACTCGCTGATCTTGACAATGTTCCAAGGACTCTACTCTCTTATTCGTATCAGTGCTCAGTGACACTGGCATGGATTAGGCATAAAATAAATTAAAATACTAATCTGTATATACAACCCCCCCCCCCCCCCATGGAGCCTTAGACTGCTCGCTCACATGTGCCACGGAGAGTCAAGTGCTGAAGTGATACATGGCCCAGTTGCTCAGGATCCCTGGTAGGTAGGGCCCCGGAACATCAGGAGGGAAAGGCCTGTACTCAAACTATTGGGCCCAGTAGCTTCTGCATGCCCAGTGGCCCCAAGAAAGGGGCTCTGACAGGAGCTATCTAGATTGAATTCAAACTGAGTCAAATTGAAAAGCTCCTCTTCCCGCATTACTCTATGTGAATGACACCATAGTAATGGTCTAGATGCCAAACGCCAGCTAGTTGAGTCTTTTGGGCAGTTTATGGCTAGCTTAGATTTTTTGACCAATTTCTCTAAAACATTTATGTATGACATGTGGCCCCAAGTGCTCTAAAATGTCCAGAATTACAGTTGGCTCAAACTCTCTATTAAGCACTAACACTTTTTCCTACTTGGGTGTAACTTTTAGCTCAGCAGGTTCTTAGGCCCCACATATCACCCAAGGTAAAGCTAAGTTAGTCAGAGTGACTGATTTTCTGTTAAGCCTCTCATCCCCCCTAGTGGTAGGGTGTTGGCCACTGTGCTACAAATATATTCTGCAAAATGTGCCCCAATAGCTTCCTATGGGGCGGGAATTTGAGGCATATCAAACTGCCTGGCTTTAGAAAGGGAAGAAAATCGATTTTGCAGAAAAAGTCTGGAGGCTCCCATATCGACTCCCAACTACATCTGTCATAAAGCGTTGTTACCTATTTGAGAGATTTTATACGCACAAGAACCCTATTGCTATGGCTACCAATTTGGCGGGCACAGGAAGCTATATTAACAAGAGATATAATCATGGACTGTCTAGGCTGCGACAATGGCTTATCAATCCCATGTTAGACAAACTTCAAAAGATCATGGGAAGGGATTGGTATTGGTTAAGTATTCTCAGATACTACCCTATGTGCAGACACAGATAAAAGGCATGTGTCCCCACTACTTTTAGCCCAACTGCAAGAAGAAAGGTTGAAGGTTGAATCCCTGCAGCCCCCAGTTGTAACCTACTTGACTTTTAGTACTGCGGCCCTTGCCGCAAGTCATCTGTAGCAGAGTAGAGGGGACTGAGAGCGCTCTCTGCGATTTCGTTTTTGGACTGATACAACAACATTTTTACTTTGCTTGCCTCTTGGGTACCAACAGAATCTCGAAGAGAGCGTATGGCCCTGCAATGGGTCGTGTACGCAATTTATGCTGCACTTTTTATTTTTTTATAATTTTTATAGACTGTACACAAAGTCTTTTTTAGTCCCTTTTATGAAGTTAAGAAATCAGTATCCTCAACAACTTTGTGGTTTCTGTAATCGTTGGGTTATATGATCTTGCACTTCATCACTTTTCTAGCTCTAATACATTTAATCTATTTTGTTGTGTTCCTTAGTGGTACGGCAAATGAGCTCCTGTTGTTAATGTTGTACCGTGTATTTTATTGTATGTACGCTTTTATGGTTGTTTTCTACCAAACAAAGTTTACAAAGTGAAACTGAAAAGAATTAAAAAGGGAGGTCAACTTATCATTGTCCTTTTTGCCCCAGGACTTTACATTTTATAATGCAATCCACTTTACAGGACAACATCACAATATTTTTCAAAGCTGAGATTGTGAGTAGCTTTACTAATGAAAGGAAGAGGACTAGAATACAAACTGAGAAACTGACCAACACTAAGGAGCATGAGATTGAACCATATCAATTTATTGTTTTCACCAAACAACTCTACAGAGAAAGCACTGAGGCCTGGTGTTTTCATTCGACAGTCCAGAGACAATGCATAGCAAAGAGGGCACATTGAAGAGCACAAATGTTTCAAGGAGTTAAACCACAACGACCATTCAAGAATTGTATTGCATCTGCGTTCACAATCAAGTTATGTTGATATCCTAATATTTTATGTCTAAGGTGGCTGGAGCTTTTTTTTTTGTTTGAAATTATTTGACCAAAGCCAGGAATCAAGGAGGTACAATAGTAGCATGCAGAGAATAAAGTGCCCCTTTCATCAGAATTGGTCAAATTCAAACTCATTAAATGTCAATGTACACAAAAAAGGGATTATTTTAGCCTGGGGATTAAAGTATAAGTCAGGAAAACAATGCCATTGAGGCAATCATACAGAAGCAACTAATTGCCAAACATTACATAATGCAGTATTATAACTTTCTGAATCAAGGTCAAAATGTTGTTTATTTTGACAAATAGTTTATAATAATAAAATATCCTAGCTATCGTAGCGGAAAGTTTAAATTCTATGAAGGACTCGGAGACGAGGGTTCCGCTCAACTTTCTTCACTTCATTATACCATTTATCATAACTACAGCTCATAGGAGCATTGTAAAAAAAACAGACTAGCTTTCCCAGCAACACCCGGACATGGAAGAAAAAAACCTAAGCCAATCAGGTAACAGTCCACTCCTTATAGTCCCATGTTTCCCTTCTGCCCCCCTTTTTTTGTTCAATAGAACCAAGTTTGTGTCTCCAGCTTATTCCTATTTGGAAGTTTCATTTCCTGTAAATACGAGATAATTATAACTAACTGGTTTCAGAGATTCAAACACCTTCACAGAGCGATCTCAATGCATGGTTGTATTATTTAACACAGTTACTCATCAGGTATGTAGATGCGAAAGCCTGTCCTACTATCCCCTTCTGCAACCCATACAGGTGGGTAGCTGATGATTTCCAATTTTTGCAATAATAATACTCGCCTCCATGTCCTTTAAGAATTGAAACTCTCTTTTGCGACGGCAAGGACATTTTTACATTCTATGGCAGGACTGGAGGTGAACATTGCACATGTTATAAGCTCGCTATCACCAGTAGAGCAATATCCATGGCCAGTTTAAAGGAGAACATCGTAAAGGTCATATTTGAAAAACAGTCTGCTGCGACGGGATCCCAGGTATTCGTTGCTCTGCCATGAAAGCAAAAAAGTTAAGGACTTTATTGACATCCCTTAGTGAGGAATATCTGGGTTCTAGGGAAGAGAAAGACATTCCTCTCAGTAATCTCCTGACAAGTGGTTCATCCACAGAGGTGCCGCCAACAGGTACATGGCCTGCTGATTTAGCTGATCGAAAGGTGTTTACTGACATGTAAGCCTTCCTTTTGAAGCAAGGTTAGGCCTAAAATTCAAGATATTCACAAAGTTGAACCCAGTGGTACATAGGTATTTCTGCAGGCACCAGCCCATCCACCTCTACCAAGCTGACTTGTAGCGTTAGACCAGTTGGTCTGCCCAAGTCTTGGAGAGAAGCTGTTCCACTTGCTGCAAAAGTTCAGGGTTTTTCCAATGTTCACTGCAACTCTCCATGCCATGACATTTTAATTGTCTTTCGCCACCAGACGATGGGGATTCCCTGTCAGAACTAGACTGAGTTCCTGAAACATGGGAAGACGATTGGAGAATCCCAGAAAGTTCCATCAGAACCGGACCCCAAATTCGACATCTCCACCTCAGGGTCCGTAGGCCAAGTCACCTTGCTGTCGGTCAGCTTGCTGTCACGTCTCTTGGGCGTATACCTCATGATCATCAAGAACCGCGGGAAGGCATATCCGTCTTTCCGGGTCCGGTCCTGAAGGAAAGCAGTGCTACCACTGCATCTTTGACTTGACCATGAGTTGGTGAGAGAAACTCAAGAATACAGTATTTAAGGAGGTTTGGGAAGCAAGCACTGATGGACTTTGGCATCAATACATGACAATCTCTAAGCACTTAATACTACTAACATTTTGAAGCCACTATCCCCAGGAGGCTGATGATCACATTCAGAGGGGTACACAGCTAAAGTTTAAAAAGCTGGTTGATTGATGATGCTTGAATAAGAACTCCTCCCGGGCTCAGAGGAGTTAATAGATTTAATCTTGTGAATTCCGATTCACCAAAGGCTGTCACACTTCCTTCTTTTGTCCTGAAGAAGACCCTACTTGATGTATCTACAAACACATATATATATATATAAAGGGTTGAAACGTCTACGTACAACCATCTCATGTCGTGGCTAACTTTAGCAATTATTTTGAAAAACAGGACTAGCTAGAGTGAAAGACCTGAAAAGGACAGGACAGGACAGAGAATTTATGTTAATGTCTTGTTTATTGTTTGAATTTGAAAGGTCAGCCATTTGCACTATATGTCACCACAGTCACCCATTGAATTGTCTGTGTATTTGTTATTGTGTTTTCTTTGTCAGACAGCACCCATTGGTATTATTTTTTGCATAAAATTGTTTACACAATTAGTGAGAAAAATAGAGAAACAAAACAAGTAATTTAATAAACATATATATTTTTTATAAAAACTGACAGAGGTGTGGACATTTATAAAAGCCTAGTACAAAATCACTATTGATTGTGAAAGAAATAATCAGGTTCTGAACCAGTACCCCGTGCTACTTATCCAATGGAACCACTTGTAGCGTTATAACTATTAACCCAGGTTCAGAGGGATACAGGGTGACCCCATTGATCTTAATAATACCACTGCATCTAGATCTGGTTTCCAACAGAAGTACTTTCCCACATGGTGATCCAATCTTGAGGCAAAAAAGTCCACAGAGAAGGGAGACAATCTGTCCGATATGTCCTTGAAAACCCTAGGGTTGTGGTTATTAACCTTTTTATATCTGTGGACCCCCACTTAATCTTTACTTCAACCCAGGGATGCCCAGTGAATGATTATTAGAAACCCGGTGCCCCACTGAGTCATTACTGGAAGCTGAGGCTCTGGTAGAAGAATTTGAGAACTGATTTGCAAAACAATACTCACAAAAATACAGAAACAATCATTTATCAAACAAATACACAAATCATGGAATATTTTATTTAGTTCACAAAAAGATATTTTAAATAAATAAATAATCGGAAGGTTGGAGCTTTTTTATATTCAATTGAGGCCATTCATCATGCCTATATACTCTGATGAACTTGCACTGCTCCCACAAATCAACCTGAGAATACTAACTTGATTTTTTTAGCCACCGATTTCAGAATACTTCAATATGTACAGAACATTTTACAATTCTCAATTTTATATTTTGCTTCTTTATTTATATGCACTTTATTATATGCTTATAATATTACATTTTTTAAGAAGTCACAGGCCTCCTGAGTATGCTTTGCAGACCCCCCAGGGATCCCTGGACCACAGGTTAAGAACCACTGCCCTAAAGTCCAGTTTCCACAGGCTCATGACTTGAGTCATGAGTGCTAATGCAAATAGTTGGCAGGGTATGCTCAGACGTGAGTCCCTTGCTCACTTTGCCACTGGATTCAAGCAAGCCTGGCTGAAGACGGCTGAAATGCCAGAAACCGGTCCTAGGAAGCTTGTTTCCGGTCCAGGAAAGACATGGCTTGGCAGTTCGGGCTGGACTGTTCCCATGAGGCACAGGGTCAGACTGATTTGCATATGGCCATGTCTAAACTGGGGTGGCAGAGTGGGCTAAAGAATGGTGGTGGATTAAACCCAGATCAGTTGACTGGGGGTGAGTGCTTGCAATGTTCAACACTCCGTCCATCATTTCCTTTGGTTTTGCTTTGTTCGCCATAAGTTGGCAGGGTATGCTCAGACGTGAGTCCCTTGCTCACTTTGCCACTGGATTCAAGCAAGCCTGGCTGAAGACGGCTGAAATGCCAGAAACCGGTCCTAGGAAGCTTGTTTCCGGTCCAGGAAAGACATGGCTTGGCAGTTCGGGCTGGACTGTTCCCATGAGGCACAGGGTCAGACTGATTTGCATATGGCCATGTCTGAACTGGGGTGGCAGAGTGGGCTAAAGAATGGTGGTGGATTAAACCCAGATCAGTTGACTGGGGGTGAGTGCTTGCAATGTTCAACACTCCGTCCATCATTTCCTTTGGTTTTGCTATGAGTGCTAATTCACCACATTTTTGGAAGTGCCTGAGAGGTATTCCTTATCATTGATATTTGATTGTCCAGACAGAAGTTCCAGAAATTCTTGACCAGGTTAAAAAAAGCCTTAGACTTTGTCCCCACTAGGTGATTGATGTATCATAGTGCTGAGATGTTATACATATTCAACAGGCTGCAGCATTGCATCCTTTCCTTGGTCCAGCATTTCAGGAGTCCAGGAGTTCTTAGCAGTTGATTTGAAGTTGTTTATTTGAAGTTGATGTTCTTGAAGTGATAATTTTCCTCCTGTGATTAGCTCCCTACACCTGGCTGCTCTGCCGCTTTTGCTGGCATCTGATTCGATGATGAGGTCTGGTGCCAAAGATCACTATCCCATGTTGCACAGCCAACCCCTGACCTATTTAGGCATCATCCTCCAAAGGTGCTTACAATAATTACGGTACTCTGTGATGCAGAGGCCCCAGGAAGATGGCTTGAACTGACAGGGAGAGGAAGGCCGCCAGGTGAGCAGTCAGGCGTAAAGGCGTGTTTGGTCTGAATAGAGTCTTGGGAAGTCCCTGTCTGATCACTGTAATCCTCCTGGATGGGCGACTCAATGACGTTTCCATGGAGTCTCTGCACTGGTGTACCTCTGGAGGGGAACCAAATCGAGATTGGTTTTGCGACTGACCACGTCTGAAGCCCTGTTCTCTAGCAGGTGCCTGTGAGGAAAACTGGCCGGCTAAGCGCCTTTTCCACAACTGGCCACAGGGAAATTTTTAGAGACAAATATTTTTGGGGGCCTTATCAAGAAATTTAGAGACAAATGTCCCCTGCTTCTTTATGAACACATCTTTAAAAAGCCATTCCTGCGTCACAGGTTCAGCCTCTATGGGACAAGGTCCCCCAACCTGGGTCCACTGTGATTCTGGGGGGGCGTGCACCACTCCACAGTTAGCATTGCCCCTGAAGGTCACAGCTCTCTGTTACATCCCATATAAAGTATTAGGTGACATAAGAGACCCCAATTCACATGCCTCCTCTACCATATCCATGATTTTGATCAAGGGACCTGTTATGGCAAGGTGTTTCCCCCGGAAAGAAAGCCAGGGGCGATCTATACCCTTCTTGGGGACTCAAACGTAGTATTTGACCAGAAAGTGGCTATGTTGATGTAAATTTCAAGTGCAAGGATTACGTTCTCGTCCAAAGAAGGGTGGAGCATTCTGCCCTGAGGTGGTTTAGTATTAGTTTGACCAGGGGCTTTATTAAATGACCCGCTACATATGAGACTATCTTTTCTGCAAGGGCCCACTCCATTTTTTTAAAAACAAATTTTATTGAGTTATCAAAAACATAGGCACAATAACGTACTCGAATAGGGCTGCAAATGGACAAATTGAAATCAAAATTAGTACTTAGCAGGATATTACATTTCCACATTACATCAGCAATCATCGGTAAACAAAAGGAGAAAAGGAACCCTCTCCTGACATGGGGAAATGTGATCTGAATGGGGAAAAATCCCCGGTACCCCATCCTCTGTCCTGTAGTATGAGTCAGTGAGATCTATTAATTGGTATCTCTCCGGCCATCATCTATAACCTGTAACTCTAACAACCCCCCTTCCCTCCTAATCTAAACTATCCCCTCCTCCCTCCCCCTCCCCGGCATATTAAGAAAAGGTTCGCTGCTGGATCCGTGGGCAGGACCGTGATGTTCCGTGGCCCATGCATTCCAAATCGCAAGTGTCAGTGTTAGGGACAAGTGTTCACCCAGGATCGCCCCGCCTTATCTGCACTCTACCCTCTAGTCAATCAGTGCCTCCCAACCTCAGTTATCTGCTGCTGGCTCCTCCCGGTCAGGAGTGCCCTCAATATCGCCAGGTGGGTGTTTTACCTGCTCCACCAGTGCAACCCACGCACGCGCCATCTCCAGAGATTTGTCGCTCCCAGATCGGCTGGCCATGCGCAATCTACAGTTCCCCTCCGCTTCTGCCCATTTCACTAACTCCCTAGTCCATCGCGCTAAGTTGGGGCCAGTCCTTGCCTTCCAGTGGCTGCTGATCTCCCGCTGGGCCAAGACCAGCCCCAGGTCTATAAACTTGCTAGTGACTTTGGTCTTGGCAGTATGTGGAAACCAATGCAACAAACAACAGCTCGGTGTCAGTGCTACCCCTCTTTTTGTCGCTGCCGCCAGGCCAGACGTCAAACCCCTCCAGAACACTCCTAGAAGTGGACAGTCCCTAAACATGTGGAGAAACCCCGCCCCCTCCAGGTTACACCGTGGACACACTGTTGAAACCCCGAAGTATTCATTCACCTTACCCGGGGTAAGGTATGCCCTATGCAGCACGTAGAAGTGGATTAGCTGGAAGCGGGCGTTCCTGGAGCACTTTCAGGCCCGTTCTACCAATTCCCCCCACGGCTTCTCCCAAATGGGTTCACCCAAATCCTCTTCCCATTTGAGACGCAGGGCCGACAAGGGCTTTCGCAAGCTGTGGGTAATCCTCCTGTAGAGACACGTGACCACCTTAAACGTTCCCGCCGCTATTACTACATTTTGGCAGGCCAGCTAGGTCTGAGGTTCTGCCATCCCCTCCCGCCAGTGTTTCCTAATGGCTGCTGTCAGTGCGGCATGAAGCAGGAAGTCCCCGCGTGGTAGGTCATGGCGCTCCACCAGGTCATTAAAAGGTAGGAGGTTGCCATCTTCAAATAGATCCCCTATAGTAGGGATCCCCGCCTCCTCCCAGTCCTGTAATCTACCCCAATCACCTCCATGTGGTAGGGCCTCACATATCGTCAGCGGGATCTCCGGAGCATAGGGGGTGCGCGTGCACGCACGCCTGGCCAATCGGTTCCAACACTGGCGCACCACCTGTAAGTTAGTCGGAAGCAACCTATTCCTTATGGGCAATCACAGCAGCACCCGGGATAGCAGCGCCAAGGGAGGGTCTGGCCCATCAGGCTCCTCCCGGTGCCTAGTTCGGCCTGCTACCCATTTGGTGAACCATTGTAACTGGGCTGCATGGTAATATGCCTCTAGATCCGGCACGGCAAATCCTCCCTCCGCCCTGGGCCGCTGCATGGTGACCAGGGCCACCCTTCGGCGCCCGCACCCCACAAGAATCCTGTAAGCAATGTGTTGAGCTGCGCGAACACCTTAGTTGGGATCCAGATCGGGAGCGTCCCAAAAAAATAGAGAAGCCTGGGTAGTGTGACCATTTTCACCAAGGCAACCCTGCCCGCTACCGATAACGGGAGCTTTTCCAAAAACTCAAAACAGGTCTTGACCTTATGTACAGCCGACCTATGTTGCCCTCCAGCATATCATTAGGGTTGTGATAGATCTGGGTTCCGAGGTAAGGTAAGCAGCTAGTTTGCCATGGGACCTCCTCCGCCGGCTGCGTACCATCCCTGCCTGGATGTGTCGGAAAAAGACAGGACTTGGACCAATTCACACGAAGCCCCGCGGTCTCCCCCAGTGAATGCATCAGCCCCTTAGCTCCCCGGATGGCCTCCCCGAGTCAGCCAGAAACAAAAGTAAATCGTCAACATACAGCCCTATGTGTTGTAAGTGTCCCTCCACTAATAACCTCTGGTAGTGACGTCCCGATCGGGCCTGAGCAGCCATTGGCTCCATTGCCAGCGCAATGAGCAAGGCGACAGCGGCCAACCCACATTGCAAGCAGCAGAGACCAACCCTCCCGTTCTGACCCTGGCAGTGGAGTTGTTATACAAGATCGCTGTCCATTCGATATCAACCGCAAAAATACAAGCCTCCTCCCTGCAATAGGTGTCCGCCCGCAGGACACGCAGTAACCTCCGTATGTTCATCGCCGTATTCCTAGCCAGAATAAATCCCGCTTGGTCCATGTGAACTAACATGATCATGTGGGCCATTAGCTGACTAGTTAGGATTCGACTGAGTATCTTATAGTCCAGGTTAAGCATGGCAAACGGTCTGTATGCAGTCCGGTCCCCGGGCGGCCTACCCAGTTTAAGGAGAGGCACGATGATTGCCTCCCTTGTGGAAGCAGGAAGACAACCCCCCCGCCGCGCTTTGTTATATACTACAACCAGCTTTGGGGCCAGGGTATCTACAAATGCAGAATAAAATTCTACCGGAAGGCCGTCCGGCCTCGGCGTCTTGTTCCTAGCCATATGCTTGATAGCTCTGCGCACTTCCTCCACCTCAGCATCCTTACCAAGCTCTTCCGCCGCCTCCATATCAATCTGGGGGAGTTCTATACCCTCTAAGAGCCCCGTTCCATTAGCAGCCCCAGGATCAAGCCTACTCTGATAAAGAGTGGTATAGTAGTCCAGAAAGTGTGTGTTGATGGCTTGTTGAGTGTAATACGCCCCCCCCCCAGTCCCTAATCTCCAGGATCGGCGTGCCTCTACGCGCCGGGTTTGCCAACCACGCCAGCAGTGCCCCAGATTTGTCCCGTCCTGCTTGGGCCCGAGTGGTGTAGGCCCTATAATCAAAGGAGCGCAGCCTTTCCACCTGCGTCGCCACCTCCTCGCGTGCCGCAAGCAGGTCCTCCTGTCTATCAGGTCATTCCGGTCTCTCCTTTTCCAGATCTCGGAGCCTATTCTCTGCCCTCAACACAACCCGTCAACAGGGGAGCCAGCTTCCTGGAGAGGTGCTCAAAGAATCCAGCTTGAGCTATGCTGGGGGCGTAGAGGCTCCCTAACACTATATCCTTACCGTCCAGTCGTCCCGCTACCACCACGTATCTACCATCTGGGTCAATCAGCTGCCCAGTGCTCTGAAACGGGACCCCCGCTCGTATCCAGATCAATGTGCCCCTGGCAAAGGCCAAGTATGAGGTGTAGAACAACTGCCCCCTCCATCTACGGTGTAGTGCCGCCCCCTCCGTCTATCTGTACACCCCTCCTCACCAAATACGCATGAATCTTCTGCTGGCGTGTCATTGTGTGCATGCCCCTAACATTCCATGACATACATTTAAGTCCTACGGTGGAACCCATATCTTAAACCTCAGTGGTCTCCCCTCCTGCCCCACCTCAGCGACATGCCTGCCCCCTGTGTAACCCCCCCAACCCCATGGAACTCCCCAACACCCACTCCCCAGGACAGGTACATTCGAACCATCTCCCATCCAAACTAATACAACAATCAACTGGTCACTAAACGTGGTGAGGCGTGTGCTGATCCAATAGGACCCAGAGCCCCCCCGGCAACTCCCCCCGCCCGTATCAAGCAGAAGGGCACCTAGCTATCGTTCATGGCAGGGGCCTCCATCCCTCCGCCCCCAGAGTTCAGCGCGATCAGGAGTTGATCCCCAGCGCCAGCTCGGGCATCTCTCACCCAACATCATCGATCCATTTCACATGAGGAAGTCCGCCGTCTGGGGTGTAACCACAGGGAGTTCAGGCTCGGAGTCCCCGCTCGTGTTGTCGGTAGGAGAAGTCTCCAGCCTGCCCATGTCACGGCTAGCAACAGTGGAGCACGGGCTAGCTGCACTCCAGCAGATCTCTGCAACCACCCTCACAGCCCTGTCCCTTTCAAGCTGGAGTCCCGGCGGCGTTATGGATCTCTGTGACCTCAAAGGCTCAGGTGACCTGCGTTCCGCTGTGCCCGATGGGGAAGCACCCCCGTTCCCATTTTTCGCACCTCCAGCCACTGCCATGCGTCTTGTGGTGTAGTGAAAAAATGTGTAGCCGCCCCATCCACTACTCTGAGGCGTGCGGGGAACAACATGGCGTATGGTAGTTGCAACTGCCGGAGTTTCCGCTTTAGTGCAAGAAAGGAAGAGCGCTGTCTCTGTACCTCCCTGGTGAAATCTGGGAAAATCATCACCCTGGCATTCGCGATTTGGAGGTTCAGCTTTCCTCGTGCCTGTTGCAAGATGTGGTCTCTATCGCGGTAGTGGAGAAATCGCACAACCATCGGTCGCGGGGGTGCACCCGGCTTTGGAGGTCTGGCTGGGACCCTGTGTGCATATTCAAGGGCGAAGAAGGGGGAGAGCCGGTCCGAAGTCAATTCTCCAAGTACCGAACAGCGTTGTCTCCTTCCTCTCGTTCCGGGACCCCCACTATGCGCAGATTGTTCCTGCGAGAGCGTCCCTCGCTATTCTCCGCTCTCACCTCCAAGATCCTGACCCTGTCTTCCACCAATTTCAGAGAGAGCTGCAGGGTAGAGCGAGGGGTGTTGTAGTCCTGGGCCCCCCCTCTTCGCACTGGCTTCCGCCGCCTGCGTCCTCCGAACCAGCCCTCGGTGGCGATCAAAAGGGTCCCCCTTTCGTCCTCTTCACGGGAGCACTCCCATCCAGAGAGGGCACGTCAAGGCTCCAACATAAGCTGTGCAGGAACCCCCTATTGACGCAGTCAGTCTCTGTGCTCTGCTGGCACTGGACGGCCTCCCCAGGACTCAGAGTTCACAGTATGGGGGTCCGTGTATAATATCCCCCTCAGAGGCAGCGGACTCCCATCATCTCGCCAGCAGCCAATCCCTCGTCGCGGGGGTCTCCTGGTCAGCGCTTCTAATACCCCAAACCCAGCTTAATGCCAGGACCCGTCGCAGCCCTATACAGTAGATGTCCGCCGCGTCCAGAAATAGAGGGTCCCACTGCCTCGCTCTGTACCCCGCAACTCAGCTGCTTGTTCCCGCGGCACCCCAGACCTCAGATCTCCTCTTTAGCAGTGGGCGCAGCCATTTTGTGTGCGGGGTGCATCTCCCGGTCGAGCAGCGCACTCCCGGCTCTCAGCAGTCCCGATGCCCTGCACTCACCAGCCGCTTCGGCAGCCGCCGCTCCGCACTGTCTCCGGAGCGAGGAAGTCTCTCAGGGAGCCCCAGATCTCTGTGCGTGCTCGGCGAATTCGTCCCCCGCCTCTCCCGGCCGCCATCTTAGGTGCGTGGCACTCGGATCCGTCCGATGTCAGTCACAGCGCTGACGGTCACTGTAGGGGCAGCGCTGAGCTCCCCCCCTCACCCAGCATGGGCAGCAGGGCTGCCGCCACCAGGATTTCGAGAACGTACCCCTTCAAGTACCAGGATGATTGCAGGCAGGGTTGCGGCGCGGCCGGAGCTCCGGAGTCTGCTTCCCCTCACATCGGTGCCAAGCCACGTCCCCCGCAAGGGCCCACTCCATGTGGGCATGGGTTGAGAATTTCCTTGAAATCTAGTATGTCTAACATGTTGCATGTGGCTTTTTCTGGGTTAGAAGGTTCTGCTGTCGGTGTCAGGGTGTCCAGAGAAGAATGTCAGGGTCTACCGTGACCCAGCTCGTCATCAGAGTCCCCTTGGCAATCGTCACTGTCTAGGGGGGCTGGAGAAAGGTTATGTATGTATTAGGAAGGGAGACCCTGACATTTAGGCCCTCAGGCGTGTTGGCGGGAAGGGGGCTGGGGTAGGGCTCTCCAGAGGGGTTAGATCATGGAGGAACCGAGTAGGTGTTCCTTCCGAAGGAGGGGTTCAGGGCAACTGCATGCAAGTTGCAACTTTTCTCCTCAACAAATATCATGGCAGAGATGACAGCCCTATTTTAGAGGAGTCCACTGCCACACAGAATTCCTCATCCCATGGGAGGTAGATGACAGATTCCTCCTTAATATTTGAGGTCTCTGGAGGGTGCATTGAGAACAAGTTATAACGTCTGGGGAGCCAGTGGAATAGTGGAACCCAGGGGTTTAAATGAGTGGTGCAAATGCCCTAGACACTGAAAAAACTCAGTGTCTATTGGACAAAAGATGCTCGATCAGTTTTCCTTCATTTAGTTATTTTTGTTTTGTAAGTACTGACCGTCTCACTCCAGGCAGCAGCCGGGAATAGGCTATAGGCTTTACGGCTGGTCACGCTTCTCCCTGCGTTTCCAAGATATATTATAGAGCTTCTGCACATCTCTTCAATAGCAAAATCTTCAGTTGCATAGGAAGACCGTTCTCATGCATTCGGCGGGCAGATGCATACAGCATGATGCCATTGGTATAAACAAGATAAGTAAAGTCACTTAAGGAACACTTGGGGAGATTTACAAACCCCTTGTGACACTTTTGTGCTGCCGTTGCGTCACTTTTGTGACGCAGCAGTGGCTTAAAAAAATGCGGCCACTTTACACCATCAAAAGACCTGTGTCACATTATACCTGCGTCAGGTATAATGTATGCAGGGTGGGCGTTCCCACGCAAAAAGCCATGTAGAACTGACGCAGTGACATCTACAAGATTTAACTGTGTCACTCTACGCCTTCACTGCGTCAAAACTGCTCAGACCAGGCTTAAGGAACGACGCAGGGCTTTTTGAATGGGACTCACCCATCTGTTGTGGCGCATTGCTGGAGTTGCGTCACTTTCATGAGCAACTCCAGCAATGCGTCACTTTTGTGCCAACAGATGGGTCAGAATTTCTGACGCATTTTTTAATCCTTACGCCATGGAGCACTGTATTGTAAATACAGTGCATCCATAGTGGCACAGTGACATTCGGCACTGACGCAAGGAAACTGACACATTTATGCAGATGCGTCAGTTCCTTGTAAATCTACCCTACTGACTGTAGTCCCACGGCGAAGCTACAATTAGAGAAAAAAGCTGAATAAGGTAAAAACAACCGAATAAGGCAATAAAAAAAACCTTGGGCACAGATAAAAAGAGCTGGTGTTACTTATCTTATGAGGCTGCGGCAGCAGCGAAGAAAGAGAGTGCATAAGAGGAGACATGGGACTATGAGGAAAAGAATGTTACCCGATTGGCAGAGGATTTGTTTCTACCTTTCCAGGGTGTTGCTGGGAAAGCAAGATAGATTTGTTTAAAATGCTGAAGCGGGCTGCTGGAATTGTACATAGAAGAAAGTTTGGCCTCATCCTCTTCCTGTCCTGAATTAGAATACATTTTCTTTACATGAATACATTGCAAATCCTGTAAAACCATCCAGTACACATTTTTTACAGCTAATAAATTTCAACTAAAGCAAAATGCCAAATGTGGATTTTTTTTTTTTTCATGTCACGGAGTATTATATAGCGCAAACTTGACCGAGTTTCGCGAATCAGAGCGCATTAAATAGTACCAGTTGCGTTACATGAGGACACATTCATATTTGTTAGTCACGGGGAGATTTAGGGGCATATGTATCAACCGAATTTTTAATCGCAAACGCTGCGATTCGCAAAAAACAGCGTTTGCGATTAAAAATTTGCAAAACGGGATGTATGAGGCAAATTCTCATCGCAAATTTAAGGAATCGCTAATTTAGCGATTTCTTAATTTTGCGTAAGCAGTTAAGAAATTGCAAATTGCGATTTCTTAAATGATATGTAACACGCACCAAAGCATTGCGAATTATCCTTAAGAAATCGCAAATTACCACCAACTTCTAGTTGGTGGTAATTTGCGATTTCTGTGAAAAATGCACTTTTTGGAATTTTAAAAAGTGCCACGTGGCGCACATACATGCCCTTAGGGCATGTATGTGCGCCATATGCACACACATGCTCATTTCAGGGGTGCACCCTTGCACCTTTGAAATTATTCTCAAATTGCGATTAGCAAATTGCGAATCGCAATTTGAGAATTACTTCCCATTCATTCCTATGGGTCTCCTGGCCCATAGAAATGAATGGGAAGGTATTCCTTAATTGCGATTTCGCAATTTGCTAATCGCAATTAAGGAATTTTAAGAAATCGCTAAAGTTTTGCGATGTTTTAAATACATACCGTTTTGCAATTCTCAAATAGCGATTCTTTAAAAATCGCTATTTGAGAATCGCAAATGGAGATGTTGATACATATGCCCCTAAGTGATTTGCCCAGAATCACAGTATGTTCAGCGTCATTGCCGAGAATCGACCCCGGTTACCCAGATTCAAGGTCAACCGTCCTAGCCGTTAGGCTAACTCCTTTCCCGCATTTCCATTAGTTCAACCACCACTGCTATAGGGGAAGTTAATGCATACTTTATAAACAGAGACCTTAAAATTATACGTCATGAGTAAAAGCATTAGAGCGTTAGATAGTCGAATATGATATGTACAATTATGCATTTTACATTCAGAGGTCATATACATTTAACTTCTTTATTATTTATCTATGAGACAGGGACTGGGCTTCAAAGAGGGGGCTCAGATCAATGGCCTGATTCAGAGGCCAAGGGGAAATACGCCAGAACCATCACGGATATCCCGCCTGTGATATTGCAAGCGCCATAGGATATCATGCATTCATAATAGGGCAGACCGGCTTTCTGTCACGTCTGTGATGGAGTAACCTGTCCACCAAACTCAAATTCAGGCCCCAGATCTGAGTCCACTAATCTAATTTTCTTTATCAAAAGCCTCATACAATTTCATGGAAGCTCTTTCTATAAGGAAACTCTTCGACTTTACCTAGACAATCTGATTTAAATTATGTTGCTAATGGTATGAATTCTTTTGAATTGTATCTTATGAGTAGTTTCAGTCAATTTCTGTTACCCTTAATTGTCATTGGGGTGGCTTCAAACCAGAATTTGATCCATCAGTGATGGACTAAGCTGCTTCTGGGTTATTGGAGGCTAATAATAGTCCCACAACCCTATTTCTATCTTGTCTCAGCTCAAAAATAACATATAGGCTGTGTAACCTTATGCCATTTTTCAGAATAATCTGCTTAAATGGTTAAAGGCCTCATGAAAACCCGGCCAGGCAGACATTTTGTTTAGGCTCTCCAAGTTGCCCACTGATTATATTTTTGTTCCTTCCCTAAAATATTTGGTATTTAAACAGTTTAGAAACCTTCATTGAGAGGGTAGTGACCTCTGGCCCCTTCATATTTATGTTCACCTGAGTTCTTCTCTTTCAAGAAAACGAGTATTTCCAATTCCCACTGAATACCCTTGTAAATTAACCACAAGCATTGATGATACATCAGTTTCTTGGCTAACCTAGTTGCAAGACCATTTTCCTGTAGTGGTGGATTTTGGACAAATGAGGATTAAATCACTTGGTATACTTGGTAAGAGTGGGTTGATTAGAATAGCTTAATCCTGCTTCTGAAAAGCCACTCGATCGTGAGTCACTGCTCAACTTTCCCTAGGCATTTAATTGAGCCGATCAAGAATCCTTTTGGAAGAAGCTAGCTGATTGTAAAATGTTCCCGGTCTTCTGTCAGTTCTCTGTTCCTCTCATCATCTAATTGGGCTCAAGTGGAAGTAGATCTTTCTTGCCATCTACCTCAGAAGATCATGATCCATCAATTCCATAAACAAGGTTGTGTTCTGGACCAGGTTTCTTTGGCTTGTACTTGGAAGATTTACCATCGAAATTGTCAGACTGTAATTTCTGTTCTCCAAACATTGATAGAGACAATGCCCCTGTCTCATTAACTCTACCAGCTTGGCACCAGAGGGTTGCACCCTAGATAAAGGCCTTTTGAGAGAATTGCCAACTTTACACTCTTTCTGCACTGAGAATTGTTCAACAGTTAAATTTGACAAAACCAGATCTTTTAATTAGTGAAGAAGCATATTACGTTCTCCTGGTTTTTTACTGGTAACATTGTGGAAAGTGTGAATACCTGCCAGTATTTAGGTTTGACTTTTGTTAGTTCTTTAAAATGGGTGAACCATCTGCACTCTGTTTCGACCTCAACTTCTTAGATGTAATTTTGAATACTGAGGGCTTTCAGTGTTACAGCAGATTATTGCTTTTATGAGCAAAGTGCCCCCAGTGGTTTTATGTGGCTTTGAACTCTTGGTTTGTCAACCCTTCTCTTTCCTGGGGGTCCATTGAAAAACCTTATTTGAAGCACATTATGAATCTGCCCCCCAAATACGATATTTCAGATAAACCGTCTCAAAAGGGTATCAACGAAGAATTTCCTTGACCTATTGGAAGGAAGAACAAACACATGAAAGATGTTTGTCTTGCACAGTGTTGGGTCAGATGAATCTGTATCAAACTCAGCACATTAGAAATGGTGGGATTCAGCACTAGGACGCCTTTTAATCAGAACAGGACCTAAAAAAGTCCGCTTTTTTCATTTCACCTTAGCCTTTACTAGAGATTAATATATAAAAATGAGTGTTATTTGTTAAAAGGCTTTTAATGTCCTTAATAATTTTAGTTGATACCAGTAGTAAGAGGCATCCTTTACTACAGGTTGCATCTTAACTTACAGTGGGGAGTTGGGCACTAGCTGGAGCATGCATTCCTAAAAACCTGGGTTTTCAAAGAGACAGTTTCAGGTACCTGGGAGTCTGAATGTCTAGATGTCCTATGGCACAATTTTCACAATTATAAGTAAAGTAGTGGAGTGTCTAAGCCATTCAATGGAGTTTTGGACAACGTTGCAGCTTACTATAATGGGTGGCATTTCTGTGGCAAAGATGGTGTTCTTACCCTGCTATCTATATGCGTTGCAAAACACAATGTGCCCAATTCCAGCAAGTACATTCCTCCACTTGGACAGTTCCACGTGTCAATTGTTTTGGGACGATAAGTGTACCGCGTTAGGTTAGCTACATTAAAGCTGCAGTGGTTGGGGGTGTGGCTTGGTGCTACTAGATATTTTCTTATATTATGCGACAGCACAGTTATGATGTACACTTGGGTGGTTCAATGAGGATCCAGAATGGGAGAAGACATTACTCATGAGATCATGCACACAACATACTTTATCTGAATTATTTCTTATGAGACAGGGAATCCCAAAGCAGTTGTCCTACCTGGTCTAAGAGGGAATGGATGGTGAGGAAAAATGTGTAGAGGGTCAAGATTGGGTGGTTGCTGGCAAGTGGGGCTGTGGCACACAGTGGTGATCAAAATACTGAAGAGAGCCCCATTCACTGTAGGGACTCTAATCTGGTCTCTAAGATCATTTCAAGCCGTGACTAGGGACATGTCCTTCCACTGTTGGTGAGAAGGAGGTTGTGAACGCACTGAAGATCTGCATCTCAATGTTAGGTTCTTGATATTTACACATAGGCATGGGCCAATTTAGGGTGGGGCCAGGGCAAATCCTGCAGTCTGCCAAGATAGCCCACATGGCGAGTCCCATCTGGAATAATTTTCGGAAGGCCCCTACAGAATTTGCAGTTATGCAAAGGATTTCATACTTGGCTGGTAGCAGACGGTTGATAACTCTGCTTCGTGCAGAATTGGTGCAAGACAGAGGGGTGAAAAACAGAGGGCCAGGGAGAGGTTGGCGATTGACTGTCCAGAGGAAATGTCTGACTCAGATTAGAAAAGAGAATATCAACAAATGAAAATTATATGCCCTAATTTCCAGGTCAAGTTGACACAATTTCACTGTGTACACCGGACATATCTAACATCTAAGAAGATTGTAGTAATACATCCAGGCAGATCATCAGCGTGCAGTACGTGTGGGGTGAAGGGAAGCTGATTTCCTGCATATGACATGGGGATAGCCAAAGATTGAGGGTTTTTGGGATGAACTGATGAAGGTAGTACATGAATTAACTGGAATGAAATGGACAAAACCGTTAATACATGTCTGCTTGGGTACTACCGTCACAAAAGCACTGTAAGATGAAACTTTGGTCGTGGGAATTGGGGATGGTTTTGGAAAAAGAACAATAACCATACATTGGGCTACCCCTGATCCTGCCAGGGTGGCCAGGTAGAGGAAAGACTTAGCTAAAGGGGCCCTCGCTGACGAACAACACAAGACGTTTTCAAGAAGAGATGAGAAACAAACAGAGGACTTAGCAGACTGGGCAGAGATGCTATCAAAAAATGAACCCGCAAAATAACAGACTGCCTTGAAGGGACAAAACCTTAAGAATAATAGTTTTGTTTGGAACATTGTATAATTAGATACAACCAAAATGAATGCAATATAAATGTAGCCACATGCTTGTCTGATCCGGCCGGTTGATGTAATTGTACCTCTACTCTGGTGTGGCAATGTAAAATGTACAGAAACCTCAGTAAAAAAAGCATAGCAAAAAATAGAAAAAGACATCTGCAGGGATACTGACCAACAGCTGGATCTTTTTACTAACCCTGGAAGAATCGACAAAGGTAGAAAATAACATTCCCCAGGGATGCCATAGACAAATTGAGAGAGATGAGACTGCTCCAAAGAAAAGCGGCATAAGAGGTTCTTTCATTTCAACAATAGTTATTGTGATGGAGCCTTAGCTACGGTAAATTACTAGCCGCTATGTCAAATCTCTTTTGATTAGACTGAAGCTTGGTTTGTGTTATGCTGTGTCTCTCTTTGGACTATAGTTGTTTCCTATAGAGTATTTAGAGACGTATTCAACTATTGATAATTCCTCTAGATGGACTCCTATGTACTTTCATTGTTTTTGGTAAATTTTACTTTACACTACATAAGAAATGTTTTATCCCAGTATTCAAAGAGTCCTGGTAGGTCGCATAACCAGGCATTGTATATTTTCTTTCTTTACAATCTCTACTGATTTGTAATGCAGTCGACTGTTTACTAAACATGGTGGTAAAAATAACTGAATATTTTACTATAAAAAAGATTTGTATCCATATTATGACAATAGGGTGTTTTTAATTAAAATGATATTTATGATATAAACTGCACTCTGAATTTTGTCTGATTTGTCTGCTTCTATATTTTATGTATAGTGCATTTAGAGGTTTTTACGCTTGTAATCAAATTAACCAAAATAAACTGTTTTGATTGATTGATTGATACTGTCCCGTTAGTGTCAGGTCATATTAGTCATACCAGAAACCTCCCAATCTTGTCCCTCTTCAAAATGTTTCCTCACCATGTATTCCCTGTAGCTTAGACATCTCTACTTATCGAGGAGTGATACATTCATCTTTGCTGATTCATTAACATAGAAGCCCGCTGAGGGCTCTGTGTTAATTCCTTTGAATACCGAATTATGAATTGTATCACTGGCCAAGCCTCGTCATTCCTCTACACAGTCATCTAGCACCGTCCTAACAAATCTCTCTTAATCTACTGCTCTGTGCTGTCTCTCATACACAACTCTCTTTCCTTAAGGGAACTCTTCTTTGGTGATGTGTCTGAAGGGACTTCTTTGTTTGGGCAGATAATCCTTCAGAGAGCTTTGCTGAGGGAATTGTAAACAACATGGATAACCTCAGGTTTCCCAGCTTCTTGATGGAACAACTCAGGAAAGACCTGCATCTACAGTCTACAACTCCTGTCATGGACTGACCAGTACCTTGTTATATTTGACCCTACATGTGAGATAAGGTGTGTGTGCAAACTAATTACAGGTCTCCAGCATGGCCATTTCCAATGCGGATTAATCGGAAGAACCTTCATAACACCAGTCCATCGTTCCTGAGAGTTTTTCCACCAAATGCCTTACAAGGTAACAGCTGCGCCTCACTAACTGCGGTAATCACCTACTAAAAAAATTACAGCAGCCCTTGACCAAACTGCACCACTCAAGCCTCAAAAATCCAATCAAGCAAATATTCAGGAAGATCCCTGCTGACCTCTGACATGTGAATTGGGTGGGTAGGATACTGAAAGCACTACATTTTAAATCTCAGTTCTCTTCCAACAATGCTGCCTGTCATCTGCACCAAGAGGCTATAAATAAAATTAAACTCTCCTACCACCAATTTACTATTGCAGAATATGGAACCTCTCCCAAATGGACAAGTTACTTACCTTCGGTAATTATATATCTGTAAGGAACATAGGTTAGTTATAGATTCCTTACCTTAGAATTACCACCAGGCATCAGACTGGATCCGGAAAGGTTTTCGTCAGCAGTACCTCTGCGCGTCGGAATGTGGCGGCGTCGGCTCCTCGTCCGTCGCTTGCATTGTGGTCGCAGGAATGACATCGCAGTAGCTACTTAGACGCTGCCCTCGCGCGCTGACGTCAGTTCTGTACACGACTTTCCGCACCAGAAACGCAGAGCCATGCAAGACACTGACCAGTGGTGCACAAAACTAGGGGCCTGAAAGGATGTCCTTAACCCTGGAAAACAGTTGGCAGAACGGGGAGGATGAGTGGGGCGGTAAGGAATCTATAACTAACCTATGTTTCTTATAGATATATCGTTACCTAAGGTAAGTAACTTGATTATCTGAAAGAAACAGTTAGTTATAGATTCCTTACCTTACAATAAATACCCCAGCAATGCCAACCCCGGAGGTGAGTCTGCGAACTAAAGTCACACCAGAAAGTCCTAAAGAACAGAACGGCCAAAGAAACTGTCTCTCCAGACTTGGCTTTTCAGGCAGTAGTGCTTAGTAAACATGTGCAATGATGCCCACGTAGCTGCCTGGCAAATGACATTCAGAGAGACTCCCCGCCCCAAAGCATTAGTGGCTGCCGTCGCCCGGGTGGAATGGGCACGCAGCCCCACTGGAGGCTCCTTTTTTTCTAGAGAATAGCAGGCTTTAATACACAAAACGACCCATCTGGAGATGGTTCGCTTGTGTACGGCCTGACCTTTCTTGGCGCCCACGTAGCCAACAAAGAGCTGGTCATCCACCCGGGACTGTTTGGTGCGATCCAGATAGAAGGAAAGCACGCATTTTGGGTCCAGACAGTGGAGCCTCTCTTCCTCTTTCGAAGGATGCGGAGGCGGAAAGAAGGTGGACAAAGTGCTTAGTAAACGTGTGCAATGATGCCCACGTAGCTGCCTGGCAAATGAAATTCAGAGAGTCTCCCTGCCCCAAAGCATTAGTGGCTGCCGTCGCCCTGGTGGAATGGGCACGCAGCCCCACTGGAGGATCCTTTTTTTCTAGAGAATAGCAGGCTTTAATAAACAAAACGATCCATCTGGAGATGGTTCGCTTGTGTACGGCCTGACCTTTCTTGGCGCCCATGTAGCCAACAAAGAGCTGGTCATCCACCTGGGACTGTTTGGTGCGATCCAGATAGAAGGAAAGCACGCATTTTGGGTCCAGACAGTGGAGTCTCTCTTCCTCTTTCGAAGGATGCGGAGGCGGAAAGAAGGTGGACAAAGTGATGGTTTGCCCAATATGAAAGGATGTGACCACCTTGGGAAGGAAGATGGATGAGTTCTTAGGACAACCTTGTCCAGATGTACAACCAGAAAAGGAAGCTTGGAAGAAAGAGCCTGGAGCTCACTCTCTCTTCTGGCAGATGTGATGGCCACCACGAATGCAGTCTTGAGTGTTAAGAGTCTAAGAGGACAGTTGTGAAGCGGCTCAAAGGGCGCGCACATCAAATAGGTCAAGACCAAGTTCAAGTCCCACTGAGGCATTACGAAGGGACTAGGAGGAAAGAGATGAGTAATGCCTTTTGCAAATCAATTTACAACCGAGGACTTGAAGAGAGAAGGCTGATCAGGAAGACTAAGAAAGGCAGAAATGGCCGAGAGATAGCCTTTGATAGTGCCCAGAGTAGAGCCCTGCTGGGCCAAAGAAAGGAGGAACAAGAGAATCTCAGGAAGAAAGGCAGAAAGGGGATCCACAGCCTCTGCTGCTCACCATGCCATAAATTTGATCCATCAGCAGGCGTATACCGTCTTAGTGGAGGGACGCCTGGCTGCCAAGATTACATCACAGACTTCGGGAGGCAAGTCGAATGACGCCAACTGCCGCTGCTCAATCTCCACGCAAGGAGGTGGAGGCTGGACAGGTTCGGGTGGAGGACCGTCCCCTGCGGCTGCGACAAAAGATCCTCCCGAAGAGGCAGACGGATCGGAGGAACGATGGCAGATGCAGTAGCTTGGGATACCAGACCCTTCGTGCCCCATCTGGAGTCACAAGGATGACTTGGGCCCGGTCACGCTTGATCTTCTTCAGCACTCTGGACAGAAGTGGTATAGGCGGAAAGGCGTACAACAGACGGCAACTCCACTTGCGACGAAAAGTGTCGCCGAGCGAGTGCCGCCTTGGAAATTCCAACGCGCAAATTGCTGACATTGCGCGTTCTCTTCGGTGCCGAATAGATCTGACCAAGGCTCTCGCCACTGCTGAAAGAGACCTTGCACCACCTCCGAGTGAAGACGCCATTCGTGATCCATCATGCACCTGCGGCTGAGTTCGTCCACCCTAGCGTTTAGTGAACCTACCAGATGTTGAACCACCAGGGATATGCCCTGATGTTCCAGCCATGTCCAGAGGCGGGGGCCCTCTTGACATAGGGTCCACGACCCCACCCCTCGCCTTGTTTGTTGCAGCACCACATGGTGGTGGTGTTGTTCGTGAACACCTGCACTACTCTTCCCCGGACAGAGGGAAGGAATGCTTTCAGTGCAAGATGGATCGCCCATAGCTCCAGAAGGTTGATGTGGAACCCGGACTCTGCCGGAGACCAGAGGCCTCTGATCTCTGCCTCCCCCATGTGGCCGCCCCAACCTAGCAGTGATGCATCTGTCACCACTGTGAACTCTGGTTGAGGAAGGGAGAGGGATCTGCAGTTGACCCAATGCTGGTTCGTGAGCCACCACTGCAGTGCCCTCCGAGATCTGGACGCATTCCAACACCTTCCCCTGATGTTGCGCCCACTGGAACTTCAGGTCCCACTGCAGAGCCCGCATATGCCACCTGGCATGATCCACCAGCAGGATGCAGGAGGCCATCATGCCCAGTTATCGGAGGGTCATCCTGACCAAAATCCGGGATAAGGGCTGAAAGATCGGAATCATAGCCCAAACTCGCTGCTCAGGAGGATAGACTTGAAACTGCTTCGTGTCCAGAACCACTCCGATAAAGAGGAGCTTCTGAGAGGGAATCAGGTGTGACTTCGGCACGTTGATGGAGAACCACAGCAAATGCAGGATGTCTGGAGGTGGGAGACGACTGTCTGGGGCGAGCCCGCCTTCAACAACCAGCCGTCGAGATAGGGGAAGACTGGAACCCCTGATCTGCGCAGATGAGCTGCAACCACCGCCATCACTTTCGTGAACACCCGCGGAGCGTTGGTAAGGGTGCCAGTCTGGCCTGAAAGTGACCCCAGGAGTGAACAGGGGCACAAAGACACCGCTCAGCGCCGAATCCGGCGTCGGGCGACGCCGGTCCGGCTCCGTGTGCACATCAGGATGGAGGCTGGGGTCGACGGCGGCTGGGGGCTCAACTGGCGTCGAGTGCGGGTGTGGTGCCAATGGATGCAGCGTCGGTGAAGGTGTAATGAGGTCAACCGGCTGGAGCCGTCGGCGGGGAAGGCCTAGGACCCCCAACCGAGTCCGCGGGGCCCGAAGGCGCGCCAACAGAGTTAGGCTGCCCAATGATGGCATGCATTGCCTCGTAAAACTGACAAAACTGGGCAGGGTTCGCTCCGGGTCCTGGGAAGGGAGGGCAAATCAGAGTCGACCCTTCAGGCTCTGCACATGGAGCCGCGGGAGGGGTACCGCCCGCATACCTCATCATGTCAGCCGACCGACGGGAAGAAGTCGAAGAGCGACGATGCTTCTTCGACTTCTTCTTGAGCTTCAACTTACCTGACCCCGTGTGCGAAGACTTGGATGACAAGTGGTGATGGCTCCACGACCGGTCACTTGACCTCCCTCGCGACCAGGACCTTGAGCTGGCGCTCAAGAAGCTTTCGAGATCGCTCCCGCAAAGACTTCGGAGCCATGGTCTCGCAGTAGGAGCACGACTTGGGAGTCGTGGTCGCGCTCCAGGCAAAAGAGGCACATGCGGTGCGAATCCGTCATCGACATCAGTCGGGTACAGGAACCGCAAGCCTTGAAGCCGGGCATCCCTACGTGCACCAGGAATCGGTAGGACTCAAAAAGATGTCGACAAAAGTCGCTCAAAAAATGACTGAAGGTACTGCTATCTCCAGATTTGCACTGGCTGGCGCAGAAAAAGAAAGAACTGACGTCCGCGCACGAGGGCATCATCTAAGTAGCTACCGCAACGTTATTTTGGCGACCACGACACCAACAACTGATGCGGAGTCGACTGACGCGACCTTACGACGCGCAGAGGTACTGCTGATGAAAAGCTTTCCGGATCCAGTCTGATGCCTGGGGGTGATTCTAAGGTGAGGAATCTATAACTTACTGTTTGACCAATATCTGAAAGGTGGCAGGGGCATTCTTCATCCCACAGGGCATAACCCGGAACTGGTAGTGCCCATCTGGTGTGGAGAATGCTGAAACTCTCTCTTGCCCCATCAGTCAAGGCGATCTGCCAGTACCCAGACGTTAGGTCAAACGTGCTGCGGTACTGTGCAGCCCCTAGCCGATCTATGAGCTCATCAGCTCTGGGGATGGGGTGCGCGTCAGTCCTGGTGACTGAATTGAGCCCTCGGTAGTCCACACAGAACCGGAGTTCTGGTGTGGCACCCGGCGCGGCAGCCTTTGGGACCAAGACCACTGGGCTGGCCCAAGGACTGTTAGAGGACTCAAGCACCCCTAACGCAAACATCTTGGAGACCTCCTCCTTGATGCAAGCTCTCACCCTGTCAGTCACCCTGTAGGTTTTGTGCCTCACAGGTGTACTATTCCCAGTGTCCACAGCATGGACGCACCAATCCGTGACACCGGGAACGAGGAAGAACAGATCAGAGAACTGTCCCAACAACTGGCGGCAGTCATTCTATTGCTCAGGGTGGAAGTGTGGAAATATGCATTTTTCTGGTCAGTTATGTCCCCTATCTTGGACCCCAACGGTTTCATGTATAAATCACAAGTACATGTATGTTTCCTCCAGTTCCAGTTATGAAGACGCAAACACATGTGCGTCCACCGCCAACATGTCCTCTTTCAGATCCGCCATGAATGGGCTGGATACTCCATTCCTAAGTATGAAAGGCCACCGCCTTTATATAGGTTCACTTATGCCATTTTACAGTCCAGGCAAGTAGGCCCTGATTCTGCCATCAAGCTTTTCCTGCCTTCTGCCTCTGAAAGCTCCAGTTTGAGCTCGCATCTGTATCCATGAACTTTGTCCTCATTCTCTGCGCAGCTAACGGTGCCTGACATCAGCCTGTTGCCTGCCAAAAACTATATTTCACCTTCGAAATTATCTGCTCCGTTCCCTACCCAATGCATTCCTGTCTAGTAGTTTAAGTAAACATTCTTCCAGCTACCGAGCAAAGGGCCCGGCTTCTCTGTCTTTATGCAAGTAATTCATAGCCCTGTTACTATGGAAGATTCCTGCCCTCGCATCTAGTGTAGACACTTAGACGCTTGTACACGCACTAACAGTCAGTATAGTCAGTATAGAATAAGATTCTACTCTAAGAGACCTCTCTTTTGGATAACATAGTTCTTTAAACATAGGATGTTAGATATGATTTGGGATTAGGTTGACTTGACCCTCCAGACTTCTGTCGCCACATGTAGAGCTAAATGTCAAGTCCCCTTCACCCCCTAGTTACACGTCAATCACACGTCATGCTGCTGCGCGCGCATTTCTGCCAAGTATTTCTGCTGACATTGCGAAATTCTTTCATGGAACCACCCTATTATGATATCATACCTGATGACGTTCTTTAGTTACGCCCAGTTACACCCACTTTTGCTACGCATGTATGTTTTATCTTTACTATCAATTGTTACGCCTCCTGCATTTGTTTCACTGTAATGCCTATTGTATAAAAATGATTACCTATCAATAAAGTACGGTCTTCACTTCCTGAACCTTCGTGGTGATGGAATCTGGAGCTCATCAATTTAAATTGATTATGGAATAAAGCCCGTTCCGAACCTCTAATACCACGGATTCTGCCTCTTATTTTACTGAGCTATTGTTATAGATTTTCCGCATCAAATTAAGTCCCGGTAATTAAATTATTTACCACATGAATGGCGCCCGAACAGGGACACTTTCTCATCTCACGCGCCGGCGGTGCGTTGCAGGCCCGGTCTCCTGTCACAGCTGGACGGACAACAACGCGTACCCACAGGATTTCCTGTATCTCCCTCCTGCCGAGCGGGGGTAACTGAGGCTGCGATCAACACCCAGACGAGGCGGTGAGAAGTGCGAAGTATCCCGACCAGAGCCTAGCTGAGAGAGCAAGATCCGAGGTATACAGAGGCCCACCAGTTTCCGAAGTTTCCGAAGTTCCGAGTCGAGTCCGGTCCGAGTTCAAGTTCAGTTCAGTTCCGAGGCCTTCCGTTCCGAGCTACCCGGTGAGTACCATTATCGGGGAGGCGTTCTGACGTGCACATAGGTTGTGCCGGTCAAGACGGGTTTGGGTACACAAATCCGGTCTGCACTGTTTCAGCAGTGTATCTGTACTGTTTAGCAGTATATCAAGTATGCCTAGTATATGAAGTCAGAATTATCTAGTTAGTATCGAGTATTATGCTTAGTGAACGGCCATCATTGTTGTTCATTAAATGTTAAATGTTAAATGTTTTAATTACGTTCTGTATATTGTGGTGTGAATGACTGTTTATTATTGTGTTTTATGGTATTAAACGTGTTCAAAATTAGGTATCAGATCAGTTCTCAATATGCCGCTCTTTTCGAAATTAAGACAGATCACAACCAGAAAAGGGGTACTCGAAGAAGCTGTTCCCATTCCTCCTAGGGACACTCCAGGGTACTTCATGTATCATAAACATGGCCTAGACGCCATATTGTTTCTTGATCTATGGGTAGACTACACCAAGGAATTATCAGAAAGTCAGAGGTGGCCCGCAGCTGGGACCTGGGATGCAGATTGCATCGTGAAAGTAGAGGAAGAATTATGGAAAAAGAAAGCTAGACAATCACAGAAAGACGCCATTGAATTATGGCGAAAAGAATCGTATAGACGTACGGAAAAAGCACGTAGACAGGAAGAGAAGAGTAAGGAGAATTCAAATAAAGTTCGAGAAAGTGTATTAATTGAAGAAGGTACTCGAGTAAAATCAGAACAAGTAGACAGACAAAGAAATGCCCTTGTGAATGGTATGTATCCTCTTCTGGCCGAAGGACTACCTAAGGCTACTCCGGAAATACCAAGAGACTTGCCACCCCCATTGTTTCCGATAAAAGTGCATCCCAAAGGACATCCCAGAACCGCAGAAGATGTTTTTCTTTCCTCTTATTTAGACGACGCAGCTCCCGAGTATACTAGTGCTGCGCCACATAGACCGCCTGCAGAGGGGGTTCAACGCCAAGACCCTCTTCCGTCTGTACCTCCGCAACAGCAAACTCCGACACAAGTTCAGGCAAGCACATCTGCTTCGACATCTGTATCCACACCTATAGTTGCTATGTCACGTTCGATGAATCCTTTCACATCCAGCACCCCAGGTGGTGCTACCGGAGGTACATCAAGCATTTTTTCTACGCCACCCAGAACAAATAAACTTTCCTTTCAAGAATTAGCTCACCAACGTACGCCCAAACTAGTAACTCCCAACACGCTCAAGGAACTTCTAATAGATTGTAGATATGACCCGGTGCCCGGAAAAGGGGACGAAATGGTGCTAGCATCATTACGTATCCGACGAGCTGCAATATATTTAGGGAAGCTACCAGGAATGACTACACACTTAGAAAATATATATCACTTTGTCCAGTCAGGACGAGATTTCCGAAAGTATTGACAGAGCCATGGAGTACCAAAAAGTGGAAATACAGGGGGAACTGTTACGTTTCTTAATAAATTGTGTGATCAGAAATCAAGACCGACCAGGGGTAAATCCGAAAGAAATGCAAATTCTTACCACATGGAGTCGGAATATATCAGAGGGGAGACATGATAAGCGATCATGTATAGTAGCTATGAGCCGAAAGATCCGCAAAGAAATAGAACGAATACACGAGGAAAGATTAGCAGTAGACGAACCAGAACAAACCGAGGACGAGGAAGAATTAGAACTGCCCACAGGACAGTTAGAAACTATGGCCTATGTAGGTAGAGGAAGACCTTGCAATAATACTAGATGTTTTACTGATCCGATGTGTCCGATACGTCCAGATAATAACAGAAAATTCCAAACTCCTATAATAAATATAAGGTCCCCCGAACATTCATTCCAAGCCGCTGACAAATTACTCCGAGAACGAAGGGGTTATCATATACTCGATTCTATGGACGAACAAGAATTAGCCAGGTCAGCCGTTCACTGGGTTGATAGTCCTGGAAAATATGGTGATGATACACTAGCACACACGTTTTTGAACCTCGCCCCAGATGAACAGCGTTTAGCTGGTATCTATATGATTCAACAACTCCTTATATTATACAAAGGCCAACACTCCGATCCTGGTCCCTTACCTGATATATTGACTGAATTACTCACGAATAAATGGAGAGGTTCCGGTACTAAGTTAATTAGAGAAATACTAGAATCCAGAAGGCAGTACATTCTTTTTGTATGTCCTGAACATGTCTCACTGCCCATCAAGGAAAGAACGACGTATTACATGGATAGACAGAATCCCTTACGCGAAGTGCACCCGATAAAGGGTGATGACAATGAGTTTAAACGTGTGTTTGTATACACACCCATATCTAAAATAGAACTATTGGAAATGAAGAAGGTGGTACCCAGTCATGACAAAGACCCAGCGGGTTTCCACCGTGAAATTAAAGATATGTTACTCATGGGAGAATATACCTACCCCGACATTATGACAATATTGAAGGTATTAATGCCTGCGGGCATTTACGAAAAACTCAAGGAAAAAGATTGGGAGGTGGGAGACCAGAAGATAGATTGGACAGCATTAGAAAACGAAGAAAAAGCTCGAGGTCCAGGTTCAGGGCTCGGGGACAAGATCAAAGCACTACCAGGTCTACTAGTACAGGTACTGCCACGTTTATTAACTACGAAAAAGGAAGACTGGGGTGCAATCTCAGCCTGTAAACAAAAATCAGATGAAGACACTAGTGATTTCTATTCCCGATTTGAGAAATGTTTTGGTATAAATAGTGGTATAAAAGCGAGTAGTGAGTCATATCCACATCTGTTCGTGACAAAATTGGTCGAAAATGCCTTGCCCCAAGTTAAGAATAGAGTATTGAAGTTCGAAAGTACCTGGCAAGGTAACACTCCGTCACAAATGTTACAAATGCTACAGTATCATCATAACAGAATTAGAGAAGAACAAGAACATGAACATAGACGCATGAAAGACAGGAAAATGAAAATGCTAGTTTCCCAGACAGTGCCAGTTGACGGTCATAAGAAGGGTATAACACAGTCCGGTGTTTCAACAGGTCCTGTTAAAGGGACGTGCAACTATTGTAAACAGCCAGGTCATTATGTACACGATTGTCCCGTTTTAAAACATAATATTGCCATAGGTAACGCAAAAGAAAGACCGCGGCCACTTAGACAGGATCAGAATGAACAAGGAGCTCCGCAGCATGCACAGTCTATGCCAGCTCCGCAACAGTCTATGCCAGCTCCACCATCGCAGCCTATTGCTGCCACACAAACAACGACCCGACAGATGTATCAGACCGCACAGTATGACTATCCTGATTACCAACGATACTCATGAAACAGCCTAGAGAGGGAAGTTGGCTTACCCCTTATTGAGGTCCCTGTGGATCAAGAAGGACCTTATGTACACAGTGAACTGTTAGGTCAAGATAGAAAATTCTTACTCGATACAGGGGCAAGCCGAACAACAATAAAACGTAGTGAAGTTCCAGGGGCACCCCTCTCAGGCACACAGAATATTTCCCTTGGTTTTTCAGGAAAACCTATCATTAACGAAGTAACACAGCCTCTTCCACTTACGATTGGTCCCTTGACACGAACTACAGATTTATTACTTACTAAATCATGTCCAGAAAACTTGTTAGGCATAAAAACTTTGAAAGCTCTAGGAGCTATTATATGTTGTTCTCCGGAAGGAGTAAGATTATTTTTACGTGATTTCAAAGGGCACTACGTGTCCCGAGACATGGATCACCGACTACAGATTTTACCCACACATTTATGGGCACAAGGCCCTACAGATGTTGGTTGCATGAACATTACACCATATCGAGTCACACTAAAGGCAGGAGTGGTACTACCACGAATGCGACAATACAAGTTACCCCCAGATGCTGTAGTGGCTTTACTACAAATCATTGACGAGCTTATTGGCCAAGGAGTGGTTGTGGAAACAGACTCCAATGTATGTAATTCACCGATAATTCCAATTCTTAAACGAACTGATCCAAAGGCTCCACCAGTATATCGATTGGTTATTGATCTGCGCGAATTAAATAAATGTATTGTACCACAATACCCCGTAGTTCCAGACATCTCTTCATTACTGACAGCTATTGATTCCGAAGCAACATTCTTTACTGTAATTGATCTCAAGAATGCCTTTTTCAGCGTCCCAATAGATCCGGAAAGCCAATACTTGTTCGGATTTAGTTTAAATGGACGAAGCTTTAAATTCACACGCGCACCTCAAGGATTCACAGAAAGCCCCAGCATCTATAGCCAAGCACTGAAACGAGAACTCGACAGTATCCACATGCCAGTCAACACTGCCCTGCTTCAATATGTCGATGATCTGCTGATCACCGCTAGAAGCGAACCTGAATGTGAGAAAGCCTCACTGACGGTATTACAATTTTTGGCCGAAAAGGGGCACAAGGTGTCCCCGTCTAAGCTGCAATTCTGTGTCCAGCGAGTTGTTTACCTTGGTCACTCGCTGTCCAAGGAGGGAAGGCAGCTTACACCAGATCGCATCCAGCTAATTGCAAATATGCCAATACCCAAGACACAAAAGGAGGTGCGGGCTTTCATAGGCCTCACTTCATATTGTAGGCAGTGGATCCCTCAGTATGCATTTCTAGCAAAACTACTCATTCAATTGACAACACAGGAGGCAGCCACATCGACTGTTCTCCCTTGGACTCAGGAACATACACAAGCTTTTGAAAGCCTAAAGAAAGCCTTATGCCAAGCACCTGTTTTAGCAACACCATGTTACAATAAACAGTTTACACTCTTCGTTACAGAACGCGAAGGTACTGCCTTGTCAGTACTCACACAGGAACAAGCAGGATCACACAAACCATGTGCTTATTTTTCTAGTACATTAGATCCCGTAGCTCAGGCTTTGCCTGCGTGCCTGAAATCAGTGGCAGCAACAGCTTTAGCAATCAGACAAAGCGATGCCATAGTATTAGGACATCCATTGACAGTACAAGTACCACATGCAGTAGAGGTTCTCTTGAACCGCACACAAACACAACACTTGACTATAGCACGACTTACTGGTTATGAATTAACATTGTTTCAGCCACATATAGAAATCAGACGTTGTAGTACATTGAATCCTGCCACACTGTTACCTATAAATGGAACAGACCCACTTGCACATGATTGTATTGAAGTTATCACTATCACGACGAAACCCAGACAAGATTTGACAGATGTCCCATTGTCAGATCCAGACCTGACGTTGTATGTAGATGGTTCATGTATGAGAACAAGTACAGGAGAGTTAGTGGCCGCGTATGCAGTCACAACAGACACTGAAGTCATTGAAACAAATCGTATTAATACCTTGTCAGCTCAAGCAGCAGAGCTCATCGCTCTGACACAAGCCTGTATTCAAGCTACGAATAAGAAAGTCAACATATATACTGATTCACGTTATGCATTCGGAGTTGTACATGACTTCGGCGTGCTGTGGCGAGAGAGAGGTTATTTAACTTCTCACGGTACCCACATCCAGCACGGACCCCTTATTCATGCCTTACTAGATGCAATACATCTACCCATTGCAATATCAATTATGAAATGTAAAGCTCATACGAAAGTTACTGATATCATTTCTCAAGGCAATGATCTAGCTGACAGAACAGCTAAACAGACTGCTCAAACTCAAACATCCGACATGACAAAGACAATAGTCCCGACATCAACATATTGCATGATGGTTAAGGATCCCGCTCTTGACGTAATCGACATACAGACACATGCTACACCAGACGAAATAAAGAAATGGACTGAATTAGGAGGGATCCAAACGGATCAAGGATGGATGACGAAGGAAAAATCTGTGTGGTTCCTTCCTGATTCAATGGTCCAAGTCGTTATTAACACTGTACATAGTCCAGCACATCTAGGAGAAAAAGCTATGCTAGATAGCATCCAACACATTTGGTTCAACAAACATTTACGAGCAGCAGCTAAACAAAAAGTCCGTACCTGTATGATCTGTTGTCAGTTTAACCCAGGTAAAAGCATTCCCGTAGAGCAGGGTGGATTTCAGCCTCCTGATCACCCTTTTGAAGTCCTCCAGATGGATTATATCCAGATGGAACGATGTCGAGGATTCAAATATGTTCTCGTAGTTGTCTGTGCTCTTTCCCGTTGGACAGAGGCATACCCGGTTTCAGATTACACTGCCCCAACTACTGCCAAACAGTTAGTTCGAGAATTCTTCCCACGGTACGGTTTACCACGTGTTGTCTACTCAGATAACGGCCAGCCGTTCTCATCCGAATTAATGAAACACGTTTCACTTTTGTTAGGCTATCAGTGGAAGTTTCACTGTGTCCGACACCCCGAGGCAGCAGGTCTCGTGGAAAGACATAACCAGACCCTGAAAATTAGATTGTCCAAAATATGCAGAGAGAAAGGTGTCGACTGGGTAGTAGCCTTACCCGTTGCACTCTTTTACATGAGAATGGTAGCACACTCTCGAACAGGGCTATCCCCTTATGAAGTGATCTTCGGTAGACCACCAAATATGTGGGGGACGCCTATACCACGCAAAATAACTGATATTGACTGTAATATGCTGACAGATTACTTGGCTTCCTTGATGTCTGCACTACAATCTTGTCGTTCACAGGTAGCTGCAGCCTTTCCCGACAACACCGAGTTGAAACCCCATGACGTAATTCCAGGGGATTTGGTTTTAGTGAGGAACTTTGATCGGAAGTCTCAACTGGATCCTAGGTGGAGGTCGCCTCAGCTCGTACTGCTAACGACGAGGACAGCCGTAAAGATCGAAGGTCGAAAAGGCTGGATACATTCAAGTCATATCAAGAAATTTCATGGACTACCATCAGACGTAAACGACACACCTTGCGTGTCTTCCCCGATTGACTCAAAACTTCCTTTGGTTGAACTGAATAGCCATGAACTATATAAACTAAAACTTAGGTCTAACAAGTCAGGCAATTTGATTGTTTAAGTCCTCTCCAAGGTGAAGCGGTCGAATTTGTCTCTGACATGTACCCCTTAGACCTGTATAGAGAAAGAAACAAAAGGATAAAGCTGAAACGACATGCGTACTGTAAATCACTGCGTAGTCATTGCACAGTGACGTTATTAATTCTGTTTTCCTTAAGTCTTTTAGTAATTACTGCAAGTATATTGTTGCACACATATTATCCTATTTCTAGACATGTTTATAATGTTACTGCTGAACATTCTTTTAGTGAATTACCTCCACATGAATTGTCTTATAGATTTGCGCTGCGCAATAACACTTTTATTAGTATGTTACATCATTCCCATCAGGTTAGCAATGCTACAAATTGTTGGATATGTGTTCGACTCCCTCCCTATCAGAACTATAAAGGAATTCTACCTCTCTTTCCATACCCGTTCACACACAATGGCTCCTGTGGAGCATGGTTTAGTTTAATTAATTCCCTAGATTCGAATTCTGCAGTTTACCAGAATAACTGGGTATGGGGAAATCTGAACTTAGTTTTACTCACAGCCTGCCACCCCAACAAGGAGGGACTTCCCAAAAGAACAGGAACTGATCTAGAAAATGAAGTGTATGGATTAGGTAATTTTACGCTTGATCTCATGATCTTGAATGTCGAATCCGAAGCTACTCCAATTTTGCCCGCCATGTCAGTATTTCCAGTAAAAGGTGAATTATGTGTAAGAAAGAATGGTTCCATACATATGGGCCATAGTGGATGCACCACTGTAATAGAATTTAGTGATCAAGGCAAGTCTACATTTAGAGCTTCCCGCCATTCCTACTTCATATGTGGTCAGACGGCACACATACGTTTGCCACTAGATTGGGATGGTACCTGCTACATCGGATTCCTTTTGCCACCTGTTTTCCTAGCTCCTCCTGATTATCACAGAAATACTCATTTAGTACACAATAGAGAAAGGAGAGATCTCCCAATAGTCGATTACACTGAGACCGCATGGGAAAAATACACAGATTTTAATAAAGGTCTCTTTCCCTATATAGGTACAGTTACCAATAGTAAGCTGATACGTAGATTAACCAGAACCCTTGAAGCAGTAGTGAATGAAACTATTTCCGCCTTAGGCAATTTAACAGAAGAGCAGTCTGCTATGCGGATTGTTGTGCTTCAAAATCGTCTTGTCCTTGACGTCATCCTGGCCGATAGGGGCGGAGCTTGTAGGGTCATCGGATCAAGCTGTTGCATTTTCATACCAGAAAATTCGCCATCTGTATATAAAGCCATAACTCGCCTTCATAAGATTGTAAGCCAGATACACCAGAATCCAGGCACCTGGACTTGGTCCGGTTGGTTTTGGAGTGTATTATCTACCTTTGGATGGAAGGTCCTATCCTTCCTAGGTATTGGCTTCCTCATATTATTCAGTTGCTGTCTATGTCTACAATGTGGACCAGCGATCTGTGGTCTGTGTGCCACATCGTGTATTCCACCACCAAGATTTCATTCATCACGGAAGAAGAAAGAAGAACAAATGATGCTATATGAACAGATCGATGGATTAATGAAGATTGATATCTCTTGACGGGCAAGTAGGGGACAAGGAGGGAATGTGGAAATATGGATTTTTCTGGTCAGTTATGTCCCCTATCTTGGACCCCAACGGTTTCATGTATAAATCACAAGTACATGTATGTTTCCTCCAGTTCCAGTTATGAAGACGCAAACACATGTGCGTCCACCGCCAACATGTCCTCTTTCAGATCCGCCATGAATGGGCTGGATACTCCATTCCTAAGTATGAAAGGCCACCGCCTTTATATAGGTTCACTTATGCCATTTTACAGTCCAGGCAAGTAGGCCCTGATTCTGCCATCAAGCTTTTCCTGCCTTCTGCCTCTGAAAGCTCCAGTTTGAGCTCGCATCTGTATCCATGAACTTTGTCCTCATTCTCTGCGCAGCTAACGGTGCCTGACATCAGCCTGTTGCCTGCCAAAAACTATATTTCACCTTCGAAATTATCTGCTCCGTTCCCTACCCAATGCATTCCTGTCTAGTAGTTTAAGTAAACATTCTTCCAGCTACCGAGCAAAGGGCCCGGCTTCTCTGTCTTTATGCAAGTAATTCATAGCCCTGTTACTATGGAAGATTCCTGCCCTCGCATCTAGTGTAGACACTTAGACGCTTGTACACGCACTAACAGTCAGTATAGTCAGTATAGAATAAGATTCTACTCTAAGAGACCTCTCTTTTGGATAACATAGTTCTTTAAACATAGGATGTTAGATATGATTTGGGATTAGGTTGACTTGACCCTCCAGACTTCTGTCGCCACATGTAGAGCTAAATGTCAAGTCCCCTTCACCCCCTAGTTACACGTCAATCACACGTCATGCTGCTGCGCGCGCATTTCTGCCAAGTATTTCTGCTGACATTGCGAAATTCTTTCATGGAACCACCCTATTATGACATCATACCTGATGACGTTCTTTAGTTACGCCCAGTTACACCCACTTTTGCTACGCATGTATGTTTTATCTTTACTATCAATTGTTACGCCTCCTGCATTTGTTTCACTGTAATGCCTATTGTATAAAAATGATTACCTATCAATAAAGTACGGTCTTCACTTCCTGAACCTTCGTGGTGATGGAATCTGGAGCTCATCAATTTAAATTGATTATGGAATAAAGCCCGTTCCGAACCTCTAATACCACGGATTCTGCCTCTTATTTTACTGAGCTATTGTTATAGATTTTCCGCATCAAATTAAGTCCCGGTAATTAAATTATTTACCACAGAAGAGAGGTTGAAACCATCCACTGACCCATCTTGCTCTGTATCCGACAGGAGGTCTGGAAGAGCTCGGTCTCCTCCTCCATTCCACCATCTGTCGCTAAGAGCATGCCCACTTGGGACCTCTCCAAGTGGGGTTTCAGGCGGTTGACATGCAGGACCCTCAAGGGGTTCCTGAGAGACCGCAAGTCCACCAAGTAGGTAACCGTTCTTTTGCGCTCCACAACCTCAAAGAGTCCGGTCCACTTATCTTGGAGCGCGCAGGGCTCAACTGGGGCCATGACCCACACCTTCTGACCAGGCTGAAGCTCAACCAGAGTGGCATTCTGGTCGTACCACCGCTTCATCTCCTCCTGGCTGGCTTCCAGATTCGCCTCAGCGAGTTGCCTGAAACGCCGAGTTTGGTTCCTAAAGGCCAGCATGTAGCTATATACATCCTGGGGAGGTTTCCTGGGAGATTGATCCCAGCCTTCTTTAACCAAACTCAGAGGTCCTCTCACTGGATGTCCATAGAGAAGCTCAAAGGGGCTGAACCCTAGAGATTTCTGTGGCACCTCACGGTAAGCAAAGAGTAGGCATGGTAAGAGGACATCCCACTTACGCCTCATAGGTTCCTCAAGTTCCATAATCATGCCTTTTAGGGTTCGGTTGAACCTTTCAACCAACCCATTTCCTTGGGGGTGGTAAGGAGTGGTAAACTTGTAGGTTACCCCACACTCCTGCCACAGGGACTTCATATACTTGGAAATGAAGTTAGTACCTCGGTCAGACACTACCTCACGAGGGAATCCCACTCTGGAGAAAATTCCCATCAGTGCTCGTCCCACCACGGGAGCTGTCACTGTCCTCAGAGGTAGGGCTTCCGGGTACCGGGTGGCATGGTCCACCAAGACCAGGATGAACCTGTTGCCCATGGCTGTCTTGGGGTCCAGTGGCCCCACAATGTCAATACCCACCCGTTCAAAGGGGGTGCTGACCACAGGGAATGGCTGGAGAGGAGCCTTGCACTTCCTCCCACTCTTTCCACTTGCCTGGCAAGTCTGACAAGTCCTGCAATGAGTATCAGAACTCTTGCACATTTGGGGCCAATAAAAGTGGGAGACAAACCTTTCAAAGGCCTTGTCCTGCCCCAAATGTCCAGCTAAAGGCACATCATGAGCCAGCCCCTGTAGGAAGGCTCTGAAGCGCTGGGGTACCACCAGCACAAGGGCTGACCCAGGCTCAGTAACCTTAGGCTCAGTATACAGGAGATCATTCTCCCAGTAAATCCAATGTGACCCAGACTGATAACCTGCTGCCTGGTCTGCAGCCTGTTGCCGCAGACCCACAAGAGAAGGGCATTCTTTCTGCTCCTTGCAGAATTCTTCCCTGGAGGGTCCTCCTTCTTGCTGCCAATGGGTCAGCTCAGGCAGGTCCCCCAGTTCAGCTACCTGTTCCCTGTAGGCTCCAGGGCATCCCCCTCAGGGTCTGCCTCCTCCTGGACCGTGGGAACTTTGGGGGCCGGTTTCCCGCACCCCCTGCCTCTTCTCTTGACAGCAGGTACCTGGGCTTCCCTCTCAGGGTCCAGGTCCTCTTGAGCACCTTTACTCGCTGCCATGGACCGGGTGGTCACACAAGCCCAGTCAGGCAAACCCAGCATTTCCAAATGAGCACTCCGCTCCACCTTCGCCCAAGGGGAGCTCTCCAAGTCATTCCCTAACAAACAGTCAACAGGCATGGTGGGCCTCACAGCTACCTGAAGAGTACCAGAGACCCCCCCCCACTCAAAGGGATCTTGAGCCACCTTGCAGTGGCTCTCTGTGTTGTCAGTGGCAACAGCTGGACAGATAGTATTGGGGACAACCTGCTCTTGAGAAACCAGGTGACACTTGACAGCTGTCACACTGGCTCTTGTATCTCTAAGAGCCTCCACCCTATGGCCATTGATGGTCCCCCACTGCCTGTATTTCTTAGTGTTATCAGGCAATTGGGTACTAGGGACCACCTCACATCTCTGCTGGCCCCAACCCACCTTGGGCACCCATCTCCTCACCCAGGGCTACACTAGCCATCTGCCGGGGGGCTGCACCAGGGGGTGCTGTTTTTCCAAACAGGCGACACTTGAGATTATTCGCCCTATGACCCAGGTCTCCACATTTGAAGCCTTTCAGGGGTCCCCTTTGAACAGGTGGACCTGTCGGGGCCCCTGATGGTTTCTGTTTTGGAGGGTGGGAACCTTTCCCTTGATTCCCTTGGGGATTACTTTGGGGCCTTTTCTGGAACTCCGTCTGTTTACCCTTGTCCCCCCCACTCTTCTGCTGGGGACCCTGCCAACTCTTGGCTGAATCTCCCACGTGACCCTTGTGGACCCTGGTACTGACCCAGCGGTCTGCCTCTTCAGCAAGCTTCCTAGGATTAGTCAGCCTACTATCAATCAGGTGCTGGCGTAGCTCTGGAGCTCTGGAGCTGACTTTTGAGAGCCAAATCCGGAAGGTAGCGGGAAAATGCTATTATGCTATGAAAACTTTGTGGAAAATCTTAGATCTCCTACCTTCCAATGCCTGGAAAACCATTGTACACTCTGTAATAACCTCTCAACTGGAGTATGGCAATGTACTATATCTGGGTACTACAAAGAGAGGTTTATCCAAATTGCAGAAAGTACAGAATGCGGCAGCACGTCTAGTACTTGGCCTGCCAAGAAGATCTAACACGAAACAGATCTTGACAACTCTCCACTGGCTTCCAGTGGAGAAGAGAGTCGTGTTTAAGGGAATGTGCCATTGCCACTGCATCCTACTAAAGAAAGGCCCAAGATACCTTTTACCTCTGATTACTAAATACGTACCAAGATGTATCCTGAGATCACTAGACAAGGACCTGGTGACGGTACCAAGAGTTTTTAGAGCTAGAATGGGGGAACGCACCTTCAGGTACCGAGCGGCAAAAATTTGGAATAGCCTACCGTCGGATCTAAGAAGAGAGCCATGCGAAAGGAGATTTCGCAAGCTACTAAAGACCTGGCTATTTGTACAACCATAGCATGGATAGACTTGGTCTAAAACTTCATAGAGCGGCCTTGCTTGCAGGTAACAGCCGCATCTCCCGGAGACCTCTCTAAGCGCGGGGACACACCAATGGTGTAACCAAGCGCTCTATAAATGTATAAATAAATAAATAATTACTTGACAAGTGCTCCCATGCAATCAAATCAAAGAGACCCTGAAAATCATCAACTTTGCTACTCTTCACCCAACCATCCAATGCTCTGCAGAAAAAAGTGACATATTCCACCCAGGTACTGTTCTCTATCTTCTTGCAACCCCATAACCTCTGCCTGTACAATTCAGGAGTTAAACCATACCTAGACATTAATGCATCTTTCATGTGGGGATATGAATTCTAGACTTCAGAAGGAAAGTCTAACAGTGTGTCCCGCCCTTCACTAAGGAACCGCTCCCACAACCCCGCTGCCCAATCCTTCTCAGGGACCCGGTGGGAAGACATGGCTACCTCATAGGCCTTGAACGCCCAATATCATCATTTAAAAAAAATTGTTTCACCACATCCTTAGGAATATACACCCTAGATTCAACAGGCAATGACGGTGTGCTGCCACCAGAGGGAGCAACCTCTAAGCTCTTGGCCTTCAATTCCAACTCCCTCAAAACCTTTTCATGTTCACACTGCATTTTCTTCTCTTCTATGGCTAATTTCCTAGTTTGCATTTCAAATTCCAACTGCCCGCTTAACTTGAGCTTGGTCAGATCCATCTCATGCCTTCTGCATCTCTCTCTGTCCTCCAGCTCCTCTGGAGACAGACTCTTGGCAGAAACACTGCTACCTGCGGGGGAAGGTGCTCTACTTCCTTCTGGACCCAATGGCCCACCCAGCTGCCTATCTGGATTCTCATCTCCTTCCTCATTCTCAGGGGCATTCCTAGCTTCTACCCAGGCCCTCAGCACCTTGTAGAACTCCTCCTTCCTGGAGAGTCCAATAGTGGAGACATTGAATTTCTTGCAGAGGTACTTCATCTGCCTTACTTTGTAGCTTCCTAGTTTCTCCTCTTCCCATTCCAAATCAACAGAGGCGATGGACGCTCTGTCCTCCATGATGGTTAAACTTGGCAAAAATAGGAAATCCCAAAAATAAATCTACCAAAAGTATGTGGTTGCGTTTTGGTCTGCACTCACTAGTAGTGTTCACCAATCACTGTACATGAGTCACAAATGCAAGTCCAGAATCCTCACCGCTGACCACCAATGTTAGATTTGGGGGTCTCTAGTTGGTACCCTTGCCTCTAGTCAGGGTAAGGGAGTACACTCCTAAAATAACCCCTGCTCACCCCCTTGGTAGCTTGCCACGAGCAGACAGGCTCTCTGAGGCAGTGTGTAAAGCATTTGTGGACACATACAGTAATCAAGTGACAACACTAAAGATGGACACCACACAGATTTTATATCAAAAATAAGTATTATTTATATAGATTTAACACAAGACCATAAACGACAAAAATCCACAATACTGTTAATTAAAATGGTAGTTTTAGCTTAGTTCTTAAATGCGACACTTTTAGTTCAATGTACCTTTAGATGCGACACGCAGGGCATCGAAAGTGTTGCAACGATGGTGATGCGATGAAAGTTTGGTGCAAATAAATAAAGACGTGAAGATCTTCCTGATGCGACGCGCTTCTCCGATGTTGCGAGAAGACTTGACTCGATGCGTCAGCTGCAGCGGCGGCACCCTTGTCCAGTGATGCGACGACAGTGGCTTTGGCGGCGACACTCTTCTCCGACGATGCAAGACGCTTCCACTCGATGCAACAGCAGCAGAGGTGACACCCTTGTTCAGTGATGCGACGGCAGCAGCTCCGACAGCGGCACGCTTCTCTGTGGATGCGAGGCGCTTTTCTTAATACGGTGCAGTGTGACAACTACAGCGGCGACATCCTTGTTCAGAGATGCGACGGCAGCGGCTGCGACGGCGACACGCTTCTTCTTCGTTGCGAGACTCTTCTCGTGATGTGGTGCAATGCGGCAGCTCCAGCGGCGACACACTTGTTCAGCGATGCGACGGCAGCGGCTGCGACGGCGACACACTTCTTCGGTGTTGCGGGACGCTTCTCGTGGTGCGATGCAATGCGACAGCTACAGTGGCGACACCCTTGTTCAGTGATGCGACGGCAGTGGCGACACGCTTCTTCTCTATGAGTCGCGCTTTCAGCTCCTTGCGACACGCGTCCCTCAGAAGGCCCAAATCAGCAGCAGGCACTTCCAAATAACTCTGGGGAGCTGGGGGTTGAAGTTTGTTGTCCCTGAGACTTCCGCAGGAGGCAAGCTCTTTTCCAAGCCCATGGAGATCCTTCACAAGTTGATCAAAAGTACACACAAAGTTCCTTTCTCCTTTCTTTGGCAGTCAGGCAACCACTGCAGGCCAATCCCCCAAGCAGCAATTCAGCTTAGGGATAGTCCCTCCTCAGTTTCTTCTGCTTCCACTCCTCAGCAAAGGTTTCTTCTTGTTTCCCAAAGTGATCTAAAGTTCTTGGGTTGGGGTCCCAATATTTATACTAAGTTGTCCTTTGTTCTCTGAAGGCAGAGAGGCCTTTGCCTAGTCCAAACCAGTTCTGGTCAGTCCTGGAGCACTTTGTTTACATGACTCCTTCTTTCCTTTCAGAGTGCAGGGCAGAGACATCAGACGCACCACAGGAGGTGGAGCCAGCATTGTGGAGGGAAGGCACAGCCCTATTCAGGTCCCAGGTGCAACTCCTCCCTCCCATCTAGATGCAGATCTCTCTATTTACCACTGGGCTACCTCACCCTGTCTCCTGGAATTCCCCAGCCCTGTCACTCAAACTCCAGACAAGGAATACACAGCCTAGCAGAGGCAGGTTTGAATGCTTAGACAAGAAAATGTCTACTTTCTAAAAGTGGCATTTTCAAACACATAATGTTAAAACCAACTTCACTAAAATATGTATTTTATCATTCTGAGTTCAGGCATACTAAATGCGACTTTCTACCATGTTCCCTGAGTCAGTTAGGATTATAAGATGTAATAATCAAACTGCCCAGTCTGGCCTATGGAGAACAGGTAGCCTTGCAATAGTGAAAAACGAAAATGGCTGTAATTCACTAGTAGAACATGCCACACACACCAGGGCATGTCCTACCTTATACTTACAATGCAACCTGCCCTTGGGCCTACCATAGGGGTCTCTGATATGAAGAAAAGGGAAGGTTTAGAGACTGGCAAGTGGGTGCACTTGCCCAGTCAGCATGACAGTACCAGACTGCACACAGGCTCTGCAATGGCAGGCCTTAGACACACTTTTACAGGCTGCTTCTGTGGGTGGCACAACCAGTGCTGCAAGCCCACCAGCAGCATTTGGATTTACCAGCCCTGGGCACTCCTGGTGCACTGTACTAGGGTCTGACAGGCAAACCAAACCAACCAATCATGGAATCACTAATTCATATATCAGTTTACATTAGGGAGCACTTGCACTGTAGCACTGGACAGCAGTGGCACAGTGCCCGAAGCATCTAACACCAGCAAAAACACATGAGGCAACAGCAAAAAATGGAAGGGAGACCACGCCAAGGTGCCGGGTCTAACAGACACGCAAGCGCGTGTTTCCATGTTTTAGCACCCGTTTTACTCAGCCTCGCATCGCATCGTTAATGAGATGCCAAGTAGGTGTGCCTCACGAAACTTCACTGGAAAATATCACTAACGCAGCTTCGCGATATTTACAACGAGACCCCGACCGTCGTAGCGATAAAAATAATCACGCTAACTCGCCATTGACGCAGGAATCGAATGTCTGCTAAATTCCTGACAAAGGCATACTTAACATGGGAGGTGAATTACAGGGTTAAGGCCACATGTTCGTATCAGCAAGCTTTTCTCCGTTTTGCATTGATTTTCGCTGGTTTTTCAGCGATGTTGGCCTATTTTCCCGCTATCGCTGGATTTCCTATCGCCAATGCGCTAAGCGTTGTTAATACAGCGCTATCATGGCGATATAATCCAGCGATAGGCGGCGATAGAAAAAAACACGCTAAGCGCGTTCAGCGATAATTATTGCTGCGTCTTGATAATATTCCCCCAAGTGCTTTAATTTGTTTTGATCCTATTAAAATCTTTGCCTCCATCGCACTTAAGAAATTCAAAAAAATGTGCTTCAATTTTCCTTTCCTATTTGCTGAATGTGTTCAGTTCATTTACAGATATTTATATTCTGTAGTGTCTTTTGAAAAATTACATCCTACAGTCTTTTATTTTACACTTTCTGTATCCCAGCAAGATTATCTCATAATTCACTTTACGTTTCTTTTTCTGACTACAACGTGAGAGAAGTTTACAAACACCAATCTCCATGTTAAAAAACATAAGCAGCAATTTGACATAGCCTGACATTTGATCACTGTCTTTGAAGCACAGCAAATGAGTAAGGTAAATACCGAATTTAAAGGCATTTTTGTGTATTGCTTGGACTTTCACGACCCGCCAAAAACTGGTCGTGAACCACAGATTGGGAATCACTGTACTGAGATACTTTAACTACCTCTTCTCAAACAAGGACCAGCTACCTATCTCTTGTTAAGTGATGCTGACTCATTTCAGTATACAGATACATGCTGTTGTACATATGTTTTATGGCTCTACTTTGTGATCCTCCGCTCTGGTAACGACCTGTTTTCATCATCACTACAATGTCAGTGATACTCTTATTTACTTGAAAAAAATTCCTGCTATTGCGCTCAACCAAACTGGAGCTTCCCTGCAATGGCCTTTTTGCAATGCCTCAAAGCAGGACTTGCCTTCTGTTCCGCATGCCTCACTTCTCACTGTATAGGTGGGTAGAGTTGAGACCGAAGTTACGTGGTGCTACCTACCAGTATTGGAGATATATGCATGAGAGAAAAGGTTTCCAGATCCAGTATGCCGCCTCGGAATATTCATAACAATCTACAGAAAGAACTATCCATCAGAAATGCTTAATCTGTACAACACTAGGATGTGCTGGAACTTGACCTGCGCTACAGAAAACCATACAAACGCATTCTTGGTGTGCAAATGGCTGCAAGGGATCCAAGACCAGGTAGAAGAATATTAGCATGCCTGCTGAAGCAGTCTATGTTTAAGAATTCCCCAAAGTTGAACAGATTGCCAGCACCATCTACCACTGGAGCAACCATGTTGTTTTGAATGCATAGAATTAAATGCATCCTTCCTTACTCCAATATTTCGTAAACATCTTCTGTGATCTAATGCAGGGTAAAGTGATCTTGTTATGGGTCACATAGCAGAGTATATAAGAAGGTCATATTATATAACTCAAATTAAAATAGCAAGTGTAATACAATTCTGTACTCTAGTGTGGGATACTGAAATCAGTGCAAGGCGCTATAATCTGATAGAATGTAAAGTAATTTGGATAACTGAAGTACTGGGTTTTTCGGAACCCAGCGGTGCCAGGGAACACACCCGAAGACTTCGAGTTCTTCCTGTTTCAGACTACAGAAACACAGAGTCTTCTTGGTGAAGTCAAAGATCGTATTTATTGGCTGCAGCCAGTAACAGGTATCCTAGAAGTACAACACGTGTAAATTCTCAGGAGACTGCTCCCTTACGAAAACCAGCCTTCTCCTTATGTACCAAATATTATGCTTTAGGCAAACATTCCTCGTTTTACGGTATGATCATTCACATGCATTCATTACAAAGGAAAAGACAGAGTCATAATGGCAAGTACATATTTCAGTTCGTTCAGCCCTTAATCAATTACCCGGCAAAGCTTAGCGCCTTCATCAGATATCGACGGACACCCAATAAAAACGGGCACCTCCTCCTCGTAAAACGGGTCATAAAGAGGGAAACAGGGGCAGGTGTGTAGAAGATTAGGCATGGTTCGTGTGTGATGAAAGGTTTCGTGATATGCTGGGCCCTGACACTAATCTCATTCGGCCGCGGGAAGGGAACTGACCGATCAGGTTTGGCCTTAGGCAGCGGAGTCAGTTCACCCAGGTCACCGAGGAGTCAGCGAAGGTGTGTGTGTCCTTCAGACCCATGCTCGGCCGTAGTCCTGTTGCCTATGGGAGGGCAATCACAAAATGGCTGTCGTCCTAAAATGGAGCTCGAGGTATTAGGACAGAAACTCTGATTTCAGGCGATCTCGTCACTCGAATGTGACGCAAATGCTTGTGCATAGTATCCTAAACATTCTTTGTCTGTTGATAAAGAAATCGTCATGTTAGAATCATGCCAGATACATGGTTCCGAAATTTACAGTACCACATAATCGCCTCAATCAAATTAGGTGTAATATAATCAGAGGAAGCATATCCTGTAATCCTATGCTGGACAAAACAATGTTTTCTTTGATGCAACATATGGAAAAGAAAAAATAAAGAGTAATGCATTTGTGTGATCTGGCACAGGGTAAACACTAATTATTGTTTTCCTTCCACTGCAGTCACATTCACAGTAAATTAATCAGAGTAAGGTCACCAAAACAGTCTCCTGTTAGGTAATGCAAATTGAAATAGAAAATGTACTATCCTTTAAACTGGGGTAAGGCACAGGAAATATCATCTCATTTTCTAATCTAAAAAAAGTAAATCCTGTAGCCAGATGTAGAATTATGTCTTCATATTACCCTCAATACACAATCCAGTGCAGGATAAAGTAATCAGGGTATTTTTTGTCTGTAACATGAAGAAAGATGCAGTAATAAGAACACTCTAAGGTAGGGTAAAGCAATCTAACCTACTCCTATAATACAATAAAAGGTAAATTAAGAAATCTCCATTTACAATTAAATGCTGGTTTAAGAGTAGATTAATTCTGTAACCCAATTCAGAAGTAATGTTCTGTAATCCAACACTGAGTGAAATTATGAGAGGGATCTCTAATGCGGGGCAAAGTAATCAGGTGGACCATTTTCTGTAATAATACAATGAATAATGGAATCTTCTTTAGCATAATGCTTAAAAATAGGAGTAATGATATTTTATCTAATGCCAGGTGAGGTAACAGGTGTTATCAGCACATACTGTACAGGTAATCTTTGAGTGGGGTTATTATTTCTGCTGTACTTTATCTGATTAGTGTGTGAGGAAATGTTACATGACAAATACTTTGTTTTACCTGTTTTATGACTGAGTTGTGCCTGCACTGCAGCTACTTAGGGTGTACCATTTCTGTGTGTGTGAGAGAAGCTTGCACTGCTTCCAGTGCTGTACCTCCTCAGGTTCAGTAAGTGAACTTGTAAAATCCTCACTATGCGCGACACATATTTCAAATGTTTTTTTTCTTTGCTAACTTCGATGTGGACACCAACGGCAAAGGCTTCATTTGATTATGTACAAAAATGTGTTCTTAATGTGTTCACATATATGTAACATTACTCTAATGGAAATGTGGGCAAATCTTGTTTAGAATTACAGTTCTCTGTTCCAAATAATGGAGCTTTGAACTTGGAAGTACTAAGTGAAGGCTGAGAATTATAGCTTGTTAAATTAAATGTTGCTTTAAATAAAATACACATAAATACAAAAATTGAGCCATGCTTATTTTTTGTCTGATACTTACCTAAGTCGCTTTTCCGCGAAATGACAATGCCGCAGTGCGGACAGTGATACTTTGGTACATTCTGTGTATGTTTTTGTAAAACATGCATTTTCAAGGTACCGCTCTGCGTGAACTTGGCATGACAAACGTAACATTCATATGGTTTTTCACCTATGGGGGAAAAGAAAATCACAGACAAACTGAGATGAAAATACAGCGCAGTGAATAAAGAAAACAATTTAAGAAGGACAAAGTCACTATTTTACAAGTTTACTACACAATGTACTGAATTTCCCTGACAACTTCTCTGTGTCCCTATTATATCATATATTTATAAGAAAACTGACGACTGAGTTAGGGATTGTAGAGTCGAATTTTTATCTGCTATTGTGGCGGATTTTCTTTTTCTGCCAAAGAGCAGAAGGGAATTTTGAGTAAAATAGAGGTTCCTGCCCGGACAGCATATGTTTCACCACCAAAGTGGTTCTATCCGACACAGGAATAACCACATCAGCCATGAGACCTTCACTGACAAAAATATAGCAGTGCTTATGTCAGACAATGGAATTTTGGCCACCGAATGTGGGCACTGACTATGTACCCAAAAATGGGAGTGCAAAGTCTTTGTCCACTAATCAAGTGTCCCTACCATGCTTGGGTGCTATCCCGCTCATTAGTGCCATTTAACTCACCTTTTTGTATACATTTGTCACCCTTTCTAAGACACACGCGGTTGTGGATCAACTGGAGGCTGCCCCTTCGTTATTTCAAGCAGTTACCTCAGCACCTTGGAGGACCAAGCGGCAAAGGAAGAGGGGTAGCATCTGGCGGGATTTCCACCTTCTAGAAACACATAAAAAAGGATATACTGCTGGAGGCACGAGTGGTAAAAATGACAGTTTTGGGCCGTTTCGCCATTATCGATCTTCGCTAAATTATGTTGCAAGCCATTTGGTACAATAAAACAAACTTGGTTCATTTGTGTACAGGTATTCTGGTTTTGGTCAACTAGCAGCTCCAGGCATTGAATAACTGCTTGGGTCCTGATTGTATGGTGGGTGTGAACTCCATTTCCACCACAAACAGGCATTTAGAGAGAGGCTGGAAATTCAGGGGCATATTCTCAAGGATCTATCGCCGAGTTATCGGCACTTTAGCGCAGCCAAAGACGCAATAAATGTATCGCCCCATTCACAAGCTGGTGATAACAGCCGATATCACCAGTTTTCTGGCAATAGCATCCTCAAAAAACATCGCCACTGATGACCCCGGAAACTATCGCTAATGAGATGCAGAGTAGGCGTTCCCAAGCAAAAAGCCGCAACAACACCACCCCGCAACATTCTCAACGACCAGCCAGATCGGCAATAAGATCCCCAAACAGGCGATAAGGTACGTTAGTAGCAGGAAACTAACACCTGCTCTGACCTGGTGTAAAGTCAGACAACAACCGGCAGCAGCCAAGGGAGAACAGCCCATAGCCAAACATAAAGAACAACAGATGCCCCCGAGCAACTGAACATGCAGCCCGGAGCCCCAATAGGGCAACAACACCCACCGCCACCACCTCCAGGAGCATACCCCCCCTCCCTTTGGACAAAGAGAATGCACATCAACACCATAAAACCATGCACCAAACAAATCGCCTGAAGTCGCTCAATCACAACACCTAACATACAGGTGCGGACAGAAAAATGGAAATCATACATTCAAATCATACCATCCATATAAAAACTTTATTACAGATGAAACAAAAAACAACAATCTTGAAGAGGCACGGTGGGTCTTCTCTGGGCATTCTGTAAGTCACAGCCTGCAAGACAGAAATACAGATAAGAAGGTGTGCCATGCGCCCATCAAAGTACAGAGAGAGAGAGAGCGAAAGAGAGAGAGAGAGAGAGGGGGGGAGAGAGAAAGAGAAGAAGAGAGAGGGAGATAGAAAGAGAGAGGGAGAAAGAGAAGGAGAGAGAAAGAGAGGGAAAGAGAAAGAGAGGGAGGAAGAAAGAGAGGAAGAGGAAGTGCTGACACTGCAGACCCAGGCCTCACTGCTCACCTGCAACCACCAGTGTGTCTCCAACCACGTGCTGGTACACACTGCAGTCCCCCAGGTCCCTCATCTGAAACATTTGCCAGAGACATGAATGACAGAGTCCATACAGTAGCACACGCCATCCGCACTTGCCCGCACCTGCGCACACAGGCTTTTGCACCCCAGCCCCCCCCCCCCGCCGCCCAGCCGAGATTGCCCTCCCCTGCACAACCAGGCCTCTCTGCTCACCTTCCACCACCGGCGTGTCTCCAAGAGGGCCCACCACGTGCCACTGGGAGCCCCAAGCCCGAGGCCCTCAACCATGGCACCCTCAAATCATGCAGCCCTGCACCGAGGGCCACCAGGTCACACACTTGATTCTGGGTCTTGATTTTGCTATGGCAGAGATCATATTAGTGCACCCAGCCTCATCGCAGGCTGCACACCCGCTCTGCACTAGAGGTGCCACTAACTCTGTGAACTGTGAGGCGATGCCACGTGTCGGTAGGCCTGCACTGCCCGCTGGCTCAGGCCTACACTGCGGTCCAGCAGGGCTCACACCAATGCCACCATTCCGGACCGCCTGGATGGCGCATCATCGCAGGCTGCACACCTGTTCAGCACTTTAGGTGCCCATACCTCAGTGCACCCAAAGACACCGTCCTGTGGCGATGTGCCTGTGCCTGCCGCAGTATATCCGGTGCCACCAAGTCGGTGCACCGCAAGCCATGGACACTTTATGATTGAGTCCCGTGGTGCGGACCCACCCCCTGCACAGAACACACACCAGGCAGCACCCACCACCACGGCTGCCTCCCAGGACCCCCACGATGAACACATGGCCTTCCATGAGCTGCCCTGCTCCTCTAAGTGGGCTGCGGAGGCTGTCCACGAGCTGTTGGAGGGCGTCGGAGTCGAAGGTGTGGTGGTCCTCTTCGTCATCAGAGAAGAGAGGTTGGGACTGTTCTGCAGGAAGTGTTGAATTTCCCTCTGCAATGTGAAGGGGAGATGCAGTTTAACATTGTGTTCACATGTATGTTGACACATTGTATATGTTTTCATTCGGGCTGAATGACAGTGTACATTGTAAATGTTTGTGGGGAGCTGCCTGTATGATGCGGGACAGTGGACATTTCAACATCACGGATGTGTGTTTGTACTTGTACATTGTCAACTCATATTTTCCTGCAATGCCATATGTGATTGGCCAGTTTCTGCACACAAGCGGCACCAGTTGTGTTCTCTGTTCTGTTGTGGATGTGTTGCGGACTGTGCCACATCGTTGTCAATGTTGAGGTGCTCTTCATGTGATGTGTGTGTGCCACATTTTGGGGGAGTCGCCCCTGCAGCTCTGATTTTGCTGCCCCTTATCCCTTCCATGCGATGTGCCTCTGACTTCTGTGCTTATACAGTGCTGGAATGCTGCATACTTGGGTGCATTGGTCTCTTGGTGGGAGTTGGGGGTCTGGGGCATGGTTTGTCAGCAGATGTGCTATGCTTACTTGTGCATGTGTGCCATTGTGCCTATCTCCGCCTGTCCCCCCAGTCCCTGGTCGTTACTCACCCTGTTGCTGTTGTGTCCGGTCCTGTTGAGCAGAGTCTGGGCCCCCCGTCTCCTGCCACCATCTTCCCACTGATGACTGTGGACACCATTTCCTCCATCTCGTCCTGCTCCTCCTGTGGCGCTGGACTGCCACCTCCAGTCTGCATTGCTGCCTTCCGGTTGGTTGCGGGTTTCTGCTTGGTTTTCGTTTGACATTATTCCAGCGCCTCTTGATCTCTTCCATTGTCCTCTTCAGCAGTCCGACTGCATTCACCTTGTCCACGATGGTCTGCCATATTCCATTTTTCGTTGCCAGTGACACAGTGGAGGTGACGAACAGTAGTTGATGGTGTTCTATCATTTCCGTTATCATGATCCTGTTTTCCTGCAGACTGAACCGCTTCTTTCTACTCTTCTTGTCCTTGCCCTTCCCTGACCCCGAGGTCCCAGGCTGGTCCTCTGGGGGGCTTGTGGGGTTCTGGTTGTCCTCTGTACTTGCCCCGGCTACCTCCATTGTGCTTCGCTGTTGTTTGGCTTTTGTATGTGGGTTTTTTCTACTTTTGTAGTGCTTTTTTCCGCAGATTTTTGTATTGCGATTTGCGTCATCGCCACTTTTTTCGCGTTTGTGTTTCGCACTTTTGCGGCGTTTCATTGATTTTAGCAAGTCCATTTGACGCGTTGTGGTGGGTTTATCGCATGGTGCCGCCATGTTGAGAATACCAAGTTGACACGGTGTTATTTTCCCGCGATAGACTGCGAGGTGAAGAGTTGCGTTAAGCTACTTTTGCGATAGTTATCCCACGTTCTTGAAAATATTCCCCACAGAGTTTAAGTCAATAGTGGGTACACATTGCTATTCAAGGCAGATGTTCCACTTTGATAGAAATTTGATCCATAAGTGTCCAACGCCCCAGTTTCTGAGCTTCTGTTTACAGTAGTTCTGACCAGGTATCTCCTCACCTTCTGATGTAATGCACGGAGGTAATTTTGCCTGTTCAAATGTTTAAGGAATACATTTTTAAGAGAAGTGAAACACCTGCAGCAGCTGACAGCTCACCTATGGCTCCAAGATCTGTTTGTGGAAGTGTTTCTCCTGATATGACCATTTGTCTCCTGTAGTAAGATGCTCCAGTTGTGTCCACAAACCTCTAGAAAGGCAACTGTGTCACAAAAAACGTGGTTCCACGGCCTGGAAGCCTTGCCCTACTGTAGTAGTGCTGTGAGTTATTTATGTCTGGTAGTAATAGCGTGCCATTTTCATTGTTTTTATTTATTGCTATTTATACATTCTTCGGGGCACGTGGAAGCCCTGCGTGCTCCTTATTCACTATGTGCTGTGTACTTACACATGGTCCTCGCGGTTACTGGGCGGTGGTTGAGGATTCCAGATTAGTTCCTTGATGGGCTGGAGTCCCGACTAGCCAGTCAGGGTGTGCCTTCAGCCACAGTTGAAATTGATACTTGTATAGCGCACTACTCACCCACAAGGGTCTCAAGGCGCTTGTACGAATACCGCTGTGGAACCCATCCTGGCTTTCCCTGTGAGGTGTCCACTCCTGGGCACCCCCAAGGTGGAGGCCAGGCATCCTTAGCGTTGTGGGGGCCGTTGTGGAGATTAAGCAAGCTATTGCCCAGAGTTGCAGAGTGGGACTCCATGATTGGAATGGCACCGAGGCGAGAATTATCAGGTCCGTGGAATTTTGAGCCCAAGACCCGCCGAGGCGGGGAATTGAACCCTGGTCCCGGGCTAGACCTCTGCATCAGGGTCTGCCGCTCTAATCATTGAGCCACACTTCTCCACAGTTGAAGAATAAACTTTGTTGTGAACTGCGGTCATCGGCTCGGTCCCTTTCTTCAACACCTACCCACACATTATGTATCGATGTGCACTAATTCAAAGCTGACCTCAGAGTCGGCGTCCCTCAGGCCTTGTTCGGCTTAAGGCTTACCTCTTTACACTGAGATTCAAGTTCATCTTGTATGGGCTTCATTCGTTGAGACAGAATGGAATAAGAGGAATGCACAATGACTTGATGCCTGGGAGGGATTTATAAACCTCACTGAGCACACTGTCTTGCTTCAAATTTGAGTGCTATGAGGATCAGCTTGCATGCTCATTCTTCTAATGGGTACATCTTGTCTACTTGTGAGTGAAGTGGGCCCAAGAATATAAGGTCCTGCACAGGCACCAGGGAGAATTTACCTACAATAAGTAACAGGATATGATTGACAACTAATCCAAACCAGCACAGGGAGGTAGCGTGGTGGTAAGGGTGGGGGTGCCGGGGCTAAAGATTCAGAGCTCAGTCAAACAACAGACACAATAACTGTCCAGACCAATGCTTGTCTTAGTAAAACTACTTAAACGTGACATCAAAATGAGATTCTACACACAGTAAAAGTAGTATTAGTAAAAGTATAGCATTCCACTAAATATGACTGCAAGTACACACACCAACCACACTGTTAAAAAAAATGGCGACAGTTCCCACACCAGCACATTGTTCTAGCATAAATTCTTTGGTTCTCACACCACTACAGGGTTCTAGCAGCAAAAGGGAGATCATGGGTAGGAACAGGCACATATTTAAGTTCACTTATTGACTTGTACAAGCAGTTACTAAGTTGTGTAACCTTTGAGTCAGTTCAGTTTGTATCGTCTAAAGAGTTCACATTGGCAATCGTTAATCCTTCTAATGTGCATATCTAATGTTTGATATCAAAGCAGAGTGTCTCAGACTTTTATTACAGGTGTTGTGGTACCTTTCCGAAGGACATGTTTGGCGCTGGCAATTATAAAGTCTGCACCTGAGCCATTGAGGGCGGGTTAGCAGGCAGCGGCCATTCCTCTTATATCTCACCCCTGAAGAAGAACACCACAGCAGGCCTTAGCGGTGGTCACTCATCTTCGACAGGTGCAGCCTCCAAACCAATGGTGGTCGGGCTGGCCTCGCAAGACTCGAAGTATGTTGGGGCATCAGTGTTAGAAATGGGATTTCTGGTTGGCTGAGGCTTGCGCCAAAGCCAGGCAGAAACCACCACTCTAGTCAGGGCAAGGAAGTTACACGCCAAAGATAACCCCTGCTCACCCCCTTGGTAGCTTGGCACGAGCAGACAGGCTTATCCCTGAGGCGATGTGTAAAGCGTTTGCGCGCGCACCCAGCAACAACACCCAAGGCCCACCACAAAGGAAACTCCACACAAGGTATTCTATAAAAATAGCCTTTGTATTATACACAACACATTAGATAAAAACACATACTCTACAATGTGCCAACAGGCACGGGCAGAATTTACAAGGGATTATATATACAGGGGACAGGGCCACATGGACCACTGTCAGGAATTAGCACTTAGAACATAGCACAAATCACCAATAGTAAACGTAGAACATAACACAAAGTAACTGTAGAGCACAACCAGTCTCTACTGGCGCAATAATGACCTCAGCGTCATCACACTAGCATCAGGTATAAAACCTATCCTGTATCTATCACAGGGGCATAAATCACATTATGCAATTCTCGCAAGTCTAACGCCTTAGACCTAGCCACCTAAGTATACCTCCACTAGGGGCGTACATAACACAGGGAAGTACATTCTCCCTACCATCAACCTACGCAGGTAAAACAACCTCCTAGGCAGAAAAGACCACATTTAGAGGTACACAACACAGGGTGCGCAAAACATGCTATATACAGTACATTTCCTAGCACCCAAAAGCATGGACACAGGGTGCGCAAAACATACTACACTGTACATTTCCTAGCACCCAAATCACATCAGAGTCCAGGTTGCGCCAGAACCTAAACGTAGCAGCTGCCCACTACTTGCTGGGCAGCTGGGGACAAAGCAGGGCCTAAACGCTGCAGCTGGCACTAAGTGCTGCGCAGCTGGGGAAGGCACATAGTAGGCAGGGGCTCTCACTAGCCCCTGAGACAATATCCAACGTTGGAGCCACCTAGGCTCGAAAATGACATGTCCCCCATGGAGCGCACGGGCTCCTAAAATAATGGTGGTCCAATATAGAAAAAGGGGCTTGCCCCAAAGTACTGTGGGGCGCACTGGTGCTCTCTGGGCAAACCATGCTGGGTTGGAGCCTCTCTGGCTCAAGGCAATTCTGTCCCCACATCGCTAGGGCCACCCGGGGCTCTAGAAATACAATACGGACCCTGCCCGCCTCGTTGGAGCCTCGGGGCTCGAAACATCAATCGTTGGAGCGGCCCACTGCAGACGGGGCCGCTCGGACTATGTGCCTCATCTGGCACACACAAACAGGGGAGGGCATGTTGGAGCGGCCCACTGTCAAGCGGGGCCGCTCAGCACCGGCACTAGTGCCTTCACCTCGCCCCCTCCCCCTAGGCAGCCTCACTCACCGGCTCTCTCTCTCTCTCTGCCCGGTCCCGCTTCTGGGACCGGGACTTCCGGCACTGGCGATCATGGCGGGGGCTCTCTCACCACATGAGAGCTCCGCCCCTGGAGGCGCCGGTCTTCGCCCGGTCCCCCATCTCGGGACCGGGACTTCTCTGGTGGAGCCTGCAAGGCTCCGGGGACAATGGCGGCACTTCCGCTTCCGTCCCGCGGCCCCGCCCACAACCAGGCGGGCCGCGGACTCGGCGGCCGTTTTTACATGCAGCTCGGGCCGCGGCGGTAATCTCTTTGGCGGGCAAAGTGCGGGGTGGGCACCCGTCATTTTTACATAACTCCATAAGCGGGGTAGGCACCCGTATCCCTCCTGAAGCACGAAGACGCAGGGTGGGCACCTGCGTAGAATTAACGCAAAGGCAGCGGGGTGGGCACCCGCAAGACCAGCATTACGGGGGAATCCCTACGTCGGGATTCCCTCGGCGGCGATCGCAGCCCAGCGCCGCCAAGGCCCACATGTTCCTCCTTCCTGGGGTAAAAGATAGCGCTTTTCAGGCGCTAGGTCACAAGTCCTGGAGGCATAAAGAAAGGGAGCAAAAATCTCCCAGCAAAGAGGCCTTTAAAAGGTAAGGGGCAATGGCAAAAAGAATAGTCCCAGAAGTCCTTCAGCCTCCAGGGAATCCAGGGGCTGGGCAGGGCCCAGGGAGGCAAGCCTTCCCCTGGGCCCCAGCAGCAGCGCGCCCCTGGTCGATTCAAGTGCAGAACAAGAACATTTTGTAAGGGGACACAGCCCCTTTTTATACACCAAATCCCTTTGTTCTGGGTTCAGGGTGAGGGGGAAAACCAGTCGCAGCTGGTTGGAGAGCACCCTTGATGTGCTCAGCCCCTCACTCTATTCACTGGCAGGGCTAGGGTCGTCAGTCGCACCACAGGGGGCGGGGCCAGCATTGTGTGTGGAAAACCCTGTCCTATTCAGGACCCAGGTGTACTCCTCCCACCCATCTAGCTGCTGATCTCCCCATTCACCACTGGGTGACTCATCCTGACTCTGGGGAATCCCTAGCCCATCACATGACATGATCAGCCAATCACGCGACAGACACACTGCACACAGAAGTGCCCACTTCTAGAAGTGGCACTTCCACACTAGGTACATGCACGCCGCACACATCATCGCGCAGCATTCACTCCCACGAGTCCGCACATACCAAACTCGGGCCTGCACACCCCACGCATCAGGAACTACTAGGGACACATACATTCCCCATGCATTCCTATGGGAGGGCAGGCCTATCTCACCACATGCACTCAGAGCGCGCACGCACTTTACCCTGGGACACAGGGAAAGTGCGCATAAACCAAAAAATCACCACACCAAGTCACCAATAAAAAGCAAAAAGTTCAGGGGTGAACCTGCCAGAAGGGCCAAGTCCAACAATCAGCAGCACAGATCCCTTTGGTCATGTTGCGATGATCCTGGACAGTGCGCTCTCTTGGAAGGCTGTCAATACTTCGCACATTTTGCCATATAAATCATGCAGGGGGGCCGGGTACCCCTCATAGCTCAGATACGCTTTGATTACACTCCTGCATCAAATCAATTCTCTTGGGTGCTCAACAAGCCTGGAACATGGCTGAATTTCCCCTTCTAGCAGTCTTTCCTGCAATGCCAGGCGCACTAATTCCCTCTCTGAGCAGATGTGCAGGATTCCAGGCGTTAAGCGGACACACAGCTCTCCAGTGAGTTGCGTAGACTGCAGTGGATGTCCCCTCTCCTCTGGGAGAGTAGCTGTCAGGCACTCTCCATCCCTAAAAGCTCTTCAAGTATTCTGCATTGCACTCTCTTTTTTGGTGAAGAAGAACTTGGAACTGGATAAAATTGGGATAGTTTGGGTCCTACCTCTATACTGATTTTCCAGACAGGGGATGTTGATCCATTGTTCAGAGATTAATTGTCTGCCTGCAAGGAAGACACAATCTTTGAGTAAGGTGTTGTGTGTTTATAGTGACCATGCTGGCTACAAACCAGAGTATCCAAAACATGAGCAGAATGAAGTGTGAAGACTCAGCGACAAGCTATCAGCCTTCCTGAAGTGGCACCCAGGGAATGACAAAAGGGGCAGGCCCTGCCAAGAAGCTTCCCTACCCCTAACAAGAAAATCTGCTGACTCAACTCCATCTGCCTACCAATAACCGCATGGCGGTACTGAGGAAGGTCTAATCAGCAATTCCCAGCTAAAAAGTCTAATGTCTAAGTATCGCCTTGTCTCCATCTTTCAACACTACTGTGTCTGCAACTCCTCCCTTCAACACACACATGCACACACACACACACATGATGTCATCAAAAAGGCCAGTGTCCACATGTATGCAGAACTCTACATGAGTGCATATGTTGGCACAATATTCCATCTGAACAATTAGAAAGGACTGTTCAGTCGATAAGATCAACAAAAACCGATATGCTGCCACCACCGCTTTATGTCAACAAACCAGAACATGGACAGTAGTTTAAATCAAGACAGAGGGCATGCTTGGTGCACCTCTCCAGATCACAGAAGGGGTTCTGGACCAGAGAATTCTTAACCAGAGCCACTGGAATTATGCTAGTGTGCGGCTGCAGCCTTTTTCACACAATAAAGGATTTGCAGCATTGGCCACATAATCCATTATCTGCTGCATAATCTGCAGTTTTGAACAAAAACACTTTTTGCTTCTAGCACAAGTAGTTCAAAAGTTACTTAAAACACAGCAACATCTCTTGCCGCGCAGTGGATGCCCTTTGCAAAGGTTGACTGGCCACCTCTTCTGTTGTTTATTGCTATGTCTGGGTGTTGAGCCGGTACTAATGAGGTGCAACATATGCCCAGATAATGTAAAGTGTAAAAATAAGAAAATAATGAAGTAATACCATCACGAAATGTGCTACATTATGCGGCACGATTTGGCTTTTCTTGCTGCTCAATGTAGTCAACCGTGCCACATAATTTGGTCCTCCGCAGCCCCATAATTCCCGTGGCCCTGCTGTTAACTAACGCACTTAGGCCTCAGCACACAGGCTTGATTAGTGTGTTAGCTGGGCCAAAGAAAAGTCACAATATCAGTTTCACGTGAAGTCAGGCCACTCAGGAAAGGGGTTCAAGTCCGTTTACTCATCCCATCAGATTTAATGAAGGTAGTCGCTGTGCGGGTTGCAGGTGAGATTTGGATTCTTTGATGGAGAACTCCAGATTGAAAAGCAATCAGTGCACTGCATGTGGCCCAATACTAGCTGATGTGAGTGTTCCTTCACAGCCATTCAATGGGGCAGAGGGACACATGACCTCCCAATCAGCAAAAATGCTAAGCACATATATGTGACCTTCTTTAGGACCCAAGAGGTCAAAGTAAGACCAAAGGACAATGAACTGGAAAGGAGTGCATCCCTCCATAAAATGCAGGTACTTGAAAATATGCATCCGGCAAGTCCGGGAACACCCTCCAGTCCTCGTCATCCAAGACTAGCGGAACTTGCATGAGTGTCATCATTTTGAACTTGTCCTCGTGGAGGAAAAAGTTCCATACTCAGAGATCTAGAATTGGCTGCAGACCGCCATCTTTTATTTGAAGCTAGGAACTAACATGAGTAACCCAAGTGCATCCACTCCGCTTTTGCACAAATCAATCATGCCCTTGGCGATGGAACCTCCCTGGATAGCATTTAAGCCTGTCCACTGAAACCAAGGGGAACACTGAAAGTATAGAAGGAGGAGCATCCAGAAAGTGTAGGTTCTGACAAACTTGAAAAGTCTGCAGGACCTACTGGTCTGAAGTTATCGAACGTCAGAGGGACAGAAAATGTCAAATTTGACCCCCACTGGACGCTCATGTTGGGCCATGGGGAACTGAAGTGGTTTTGTTGCAGCATTAGGTTTTGGAGAAGGAGGGAGAATACTGCTGCTGTTGTTCTCTCCCTTTTAAACCGATTTTGCCCTAGAGACAAGAAAGTTCTGCTTGGACTGCTGCATAGGATGCGGTGGTTGTCAGATAATGAGGGCAGCAGAGAAACCTCAAATTCCCCATAATGCTCGTGGAACTGATGTGCTCGGGAGGCAAAACCAAAAGAACACATTGGTGCATTAGTATTTTATACTTCCCCCAGGCAGAATCAGCTTTGTCGCCAAAAAGTCGGCTTCATCAAAGCGAACATTCATCAAGAAAGAGTGACTGCCTCCTGAAAGTCCAGTAGAGTGTATTCAGACATCTGCAAATGGTGGCACTTCTTAACCCTGCAAAAGGAACAGAGTTTGTGGAATCCAGGCGGGAATTCAAAATTATAATGCCTGTGTCTTGTCTGTCCTTAACTGTTTGTGCAAAGGACACTTAGAGATCATCTGGTAATGCAATCAGAAGAGCCTGTGTAATCTCCCTAAAGGGGTTGCAGTAGTGGCCCAGAAGGCAAGAAGCATCAAAGGAATGCAGTGCCAAACAGCCAGAAGTAAGACTTCCTTGCCTATGGCATCAATCTGATTGACTCTCGAAGAGAAGGGCTTAGACCAAGCTGCTAAGATAAGATCAACTAGAGCAACACAGAAGGATAAAAGAAGCTCAGAAGTGGAGGGCCCCTGCCTAAGGAGTTCTGTAAGTCTCCGTAGACTGAAGATGGAGTTCTAACACTTCTGGGATCTCCTAATATCACCAGCAAAGGAAGCACTCCCTTCAAAAGAGGGTAATATGGTGTCTCAAGAGCCGACTCAGGCAAGGTCTCAAGATCACTGGCATTCTGTAAATTCAGTTTAAGCATCAGCGTAGTGTGGATGGTGTAAGCTGCCTGCTTCCTCAACCTCAGACAGAACTATGTGGGGCATCTAAATAGCATCAGAGCCAAACAGGATTCCATTCTAGCAAACCGCTGGTGTCAACAAGGTGGAGCTGCTAGGTATTTATCTTCAATTCAGGGTCTGGCTTTAGTAATGATGCAGTGCTATGGGGTGCACTTTCACAGACGAAGAATCCAAATCCTGCATTTTCGGTATTGACAATCCTGAGCTGGAGTTGGTGGAACAATATCCAGGGAGGGCTTTTGTAGAGTTGCAGAGAAATGACTCAGCGCAGAGGGTACATGGGGCAGATCCTGAGCAGGGCATTGGATGCCAGAGGATGACCTGCCAGTTAAAGCATGTCTCGGGGTGCGTGACAGCTCAGTGAGGAAAGAAGATATACTAGAGCAGTGGTTCCCAAACTTTTGACTTCTGGGGACCCCCACTTAATCATTACTGGAAGCCGGGGTCCCCAACTTAAACATTATTCCCGGCCTAAGCAATGTTGATGATTTGAACGACAAAACAATACACAAAAATACAAAAAAGCATTCATGAAACAAAAACACGAATAACACATTTTATTTAATTAGAAAACATAAATAAAGAAGAAATCAAAATGTAATTTTAATAGAATGGTTGGAGCTTTTCTAAATTCAATTGAGGACGCTCATCATCCATACTATACTATATTCAGTTTGATGCACTTGCACTGCTCCTGCAAATCAATCTGAGGATACTAATTTAATTTTTAGCCTACAGTTTCAAATTACTTCACATTTACAGTATGTTTTAAAATGTTCAATTGTACATTTAGCCTCTTTATATATCTACACTTTATTGATCTGTTAATATTATTCGATTTACAAAGTAGTCGCGGACCCCCTGGGGAGGCTTCGGGGACCCCCAGGGGTCCCCGGACCCCAGTTTGGGAACCACTGTACTAGAGGGAGTGTGAGCTATATTAAATGTCTGCAGCCTTGTCTCTATTAAAGCAGCCACTGGCCGCAGATTAGAAGTGGTCTGGGAACCTTCGGGCAATTTAGAAGGGCTCTGAGGAAAAAGACGAAGCCAGAGGCGGATCCTGTCAATGTCAATTACGTGATCTCTGTCGTGAATGAGAGAGTCAGGAGGCTGAGGAATCTTGTTTGTCTTTCTTATGCTTCTTTTTGGACTTGGACTTCTGCTTTCCTGACTTGTGAGAACTGGAGTGGAGCCGGTCTGGTTTCTTGCGCTTGGGCAAGTAAAGTTGCTCGCTGATCACCTGCACGTGCATCAGGGAGCATTTTCTGCAGTCCTTGGAGGAGTGTTCAGCCACCAGACACAACAGATATTGTCTGGGTCCTTTGCTAACATTTTCTTCCAAACTGCACAACAATGTTTCAAGCCTTTAGTCCTTGGTGGTAACATCCTAGCATCACACCTCAGATAGTTTCTAGGTTTGAAGGAAAATGTCCAAAACGGGTAGGAGCAAAGCACTGAAGGCCCGGAAAAAATTTACTGACAAACTTGTGCAGGGGTTGCACCTGTACGCGACTCTGTGTCGTCAGGTATAGTGGAGGAAGGAGCCATGATTGATGCCAATGGAGCCACCTAGAGCTAAACAGGAGTGAGAGAATTGGCTCCATATTTTGAAATCAACATATTCTAGCACATTAGAAATGCAATTTGGAACATAATTTAATACAAGTAAAATACATACATTAGAAATGACTTACAAAATGTGTGAATACATTTTAGTAGAATAAGTAAATAAAACCAAACCATATTGTAGAGTGACAAATGTAGATGTGAAAGATGCTATTAGAAATGATTCATTGCAATTGCATGTATTTTAACATTTGCCCCAAGCAACTATACTTTAGCCTGTGCACCGAATGGGCCCAAAGCTTCCTTTTCGACCTTTGCTCATAGTAAAGTGTTTCTTTGCAACAGCCTAACATTGATGTCATCTTAGAAATGTGCTGACTTTAGTATTATGTTCAACTCGCTCCTATCACCCCATATTAGATCATTTCCACTAAGAATAATAGACTTATTGAAACTGTAAAGAATAAATGGTGATGAAGACTAAAAATGTTGCTTTAATATTAACTTGATATATGTTTTCACATTTGCTGACTAGCCTTTGTTTCGGCGTTGAAACTCCTTATGCATCTTTAGCTTAGTTTAGAGGATTCTCATGGGAACCATCCCTCATGTAACAATTATGTTAGAGCACTGTATCAATCCAGATGATGAGAGTACAGAGTTACGAGCTGTTTGTACATCGACGGAAGGCGTCATCAAACAATCAATACATGTATTAAAAGGTTATAATAATGAGTGTTCCTAGCTAGTTAGACAACACACTTCTACTTTCCCTCTTACCCGTCCGGTAGTCTCGCTGCTGGATTTCTCCTTTGCCTGAGACCCTTCTTCATGGAGAGCTAATTTTCTTTAGATCTCTTGAGGTGACTTCCTTTACTGATTTGCAATGGATGCTACTGTACAGATCGCTACTCTAAACAGTTGCTACTGCAATTGTGGGGAACTCTGCTGAGTTTTCCAGAACTACTCTTCAGGAGGGGTTCGTCTTTTATTTACAGCTCTTTTCCAACAGAGTTCTTTATGGGTTCTTATCCAGAACCGATCTTTTAGTTAGCTTATTGGGATTCTTTATGGAACATATCTCTTGATTGCTAATTTCTAATCTCTTTAATATTTCTGTAAATTACTAAACTGAAAAAAGATATCTGAGATTCTAACCTATGGATAAACAAAGCGTTCAAAGTAAGTTTATTGTTTAGTTAATTAAAACCTTAACAATATTACAAAATAAAAGAACATATAAAACCATCGATAAAGTCTGCCAATTTTTAAAACAAAGCATCAGTTTGTTGCCGATCAATACATTAATAAAAAACTGTTGATTAATCATTCTCGAATTGTTACCCAGAATCCCAATCTATTTACTTCGCTGGAATACCAACCATTTCAGCTGTTCATGGTTCAATATGCTGACCTGGTATGTGGTTAAAAATTTAAGTCATTGGCATAACTTATGAGGAGGCCTGATTACCACCTTCTAATTGGATACCTTTGAGGCAGTTTTGAGGGCCTGTTCAAAAGAGTTAAGGAATTTGATCAATTTACAGTTCAATTGAGGATCCAAGGGGTCTAGTCCTGTAATTATTGCAGCTCTACAGGTCCTGATACATCTAGCATTTAAAGCTTTCCTAAGTAAAGTGACTCGTGCATTAGGAAGTTTAGGGCATGTGCAAATTATATGGACAAAATTCTCTTTATTGCTACCGCAAAGTCGGCATGATATAGACCCTTTGTGCACCCAGGTAGGCTGCTCCGCAATAGACGGTAGTTTCCCAAAGCGTATAGCCATCTATTGTCTCTTTAAATAAATTGACAAAGTAATGCTCAAGTAAGGTGCCGATGCAAGGGTCTTGTAGTTGTTAATCACCATACAGGCATGCGACTTTGAATTGAAGATGTTTTTATCAAATAGCAATGAATGGAATTTCTCTGATTTGTTTATTACTTGCTTAAAGGACTGATAGGGCAGGTTATTTTTCCACAGCTCGGTCGTGAAGGTAGTTATCAGGGATTTATAAAGATATTGCTTATGCAGTGATTTTTTATCCTCATCCACTTCTGTCCAGAGGGCTTTGTTAGTTGGAGAGTTTACCATGTTCTGTTTCAATCGGTACCACAGCTTTGTTGTAAAGTACATTCTCCCTATTGTTTCGTTTAAAAGACCAAATTTGAGTCGAATCTGGGCGGCAAAGTAGACTGATGGATCTGGAAGACATTTTTATAGGATGAAATTAATCATTTATTTAAAAGGTCAGAGTCTTTGCTGTGTAGAGCGGACCTAGTATACGTTAGCGTTGGAAGCATTTTGGCCGCCATCACCACAAGCAAAGGTTTGCATGACGGCCTCTTCAATTTTTTTGCCAGCGTTATAAAGACAAATGTTAGTGCACTGGTTCTCTGTGACTAATAGCTTTTTTGCTCTAGATGGTTTTGTCTGTTATCTAAACCCCCAGGTATTTATAACTTGTTACTTCCTCTATGTGGTTGCCCTCCAGCCAGATATTCTGCTTGATTCTTTGATGATTACCGATCAGCCTTGTTTTAGTTTTCGATGTATTTATTTCTAATTTATTAGATGAAATATATCCCAACAATTTATCGAGAGCTCTTCGGAGGCCGGTCTTAGTTTGGCTAATTAACACCACGTTGTCTGCATATGAGAGATGTGTTAGTAATAATTTACCTATTTGCAGGGGGTGGGAATTGATGCGGTGGAGCCTTTGAGCTAGGTCAGACATAAACAAATTAAGAAGATGCAGCGCCAATACGCAACCTTGTTTTAGGCCTTTGGTTGTAGGCAGCTTCCTGGATAGTCTAGAAGTACAAGTTACTTACCTTCGGTAACTATATATCTGTAAGAAACATTAGTTAGTTATAGATTCCTTACCTTAGAATTACTCCAGGCATCAGACTGGATCCGGAGTTTTTTCATCAGCAGTACCTCTGAGCGTCGGAAGATGACGTCGGTTGGCTCCGCGTCTGTCGTCGGCGTCGTGGTCGCCGGGATGAGCCACTTAGACGCCGCCCAGAAACGCAGAGCCATGCACAACACTGACCATTGGTGCACAAAATTATGGCCCTGAAAGGAGGTCCTTAACCCTAGAAATCAATTTGCAGAACGGGGAGGATGGGTGGGGCGGTAAGGAATCTATAACTAACTAATGTTTCTTACAGATATATCTCTACCAAAGGTAAGTAACTTGAGCATCCGAAAGAAACTCGTTAGTCATAGATTCCTTACCTTAGAATAGATACCCCAGCAATACCAACCCCGGTGGTGGGTCTGCGAACCAAGATCACACCAGAAAGTCCTGGAGAACAGAACGGCCAAAGAAGCCGTCTCTCCGGACATGGCTGTCCAGGCAATAGTGTTTGGTGAACGTATGCAGCGATGCCCACGTGGCTGCCTGACAGATGTCATTCAGAGGCACTCCTCTTCCCAAGGCAGTAGTGACTGCCGTCGCCCTGGTGGAGTGAGCGCATAGCCCGACTGGAGGCTCCCTTTTAGCTAGAGAATAACAAGCCTTAATACACAGCATGACCCATCGAGAAATGGTGCGTTTGTGTACGGCCCGATCCTTCTTTGCACCCACGTAGCCAACAAAAAGTTGATCATCCACCCGGAACTGTTTTGTGCGATCCAGATAGAAGGAGAGCGCACGCTTTGGGCCCAGACGGTGGAGACTCTCTTCTTCCTTTGAAGGATACGAAGGCGGAAAGAAGGTGGGCAAAGTAATGGTCTGCCCGATATGGAAGGCAGTGACCACCTTAGAAAGAAAGGATGGACGGGTCTTGAGAACCACCTTGTCCGGATGAACCGACAGGAAAGGAGGTTTTGAAGAAATAGCCTGGAGCTCACTCACTCTTCTAGCAGAAGTGATGGCTACCAGAAAAGCGGTTTTAAGAGTCAGAAGGCGTAAATGACAGTTATGCAGTGGCTCAAAGGGAGCACACATGAGAAAGGTTAGTACAAAGTTCAAGTCCCACTGAGGCATAACAAAGGGGATTGGAGGAAAAAGATGTGTTAAGCCTTTTTTAGGAAACGGTTAACTACCAGAGACTTGAAAAGAGAAGGCTGATCTGGCAACCGAAGGAAAGCAGAGATGGCTTAAAGATAGCCCTTGATAGTGCCCAGAGCAGAGCCCTGCTGGGCTAAAGAGAGAAGAAACAAGAGTACTTCAGAAAGATGGGTAGAAAAGGGATCCACAGCCTTTGCTGTGCACCATGCCACAAATTTGTTCCACCTACAGGCGTATACTGTCTTAGTGGAGGGACGCCTGGCTGCCAAGATTACATCACAGACTTCAGGAGGCAGGTCAAAAGACGTCCGCCGTTCAATCTCCACACAAGGAGGTGGAGACTGGACAGGTTCGGGTGGAGGACCGTCCCCTGCTGCTGCGACAGAAGATCCTCCCGAAGGGGCAATCTGAGCAGAGGATACCAGACTCTTCGTGCCCAATCCGGAGCCACAAGAATGACTTGGGCCTGGTCGCGCCTGATCTTCTTCAGCACTCTGGGCAGAAGTGGTATAGGTGGAAAGCCGTACAACAGACAGCAACTCCACTCACGACGAAAAGCGTCGCCGCCTTGGAAATTCCAACATGCAGAATTGCTGACGTTGTGCGTTCTCTTCGGTGGCGAATAGATCTAACCAAGGCTCTCCCCACTGTCGAAAGAGACCTTGCACCACCTCCGAGTGAAGATGCCATTCGTGATCCATCATGCACCTGCGGCTAAGTTCGTCCACCCTGGCGTTCAGAGAACTGGCCAGGTGTTGAACTACCAAGGAAATGCCCTGATGTTTCATCCATGTCCAGAGGCGAAGGACCTCCTGACATAGGGTCCACGACCCCACCCCGCCCTGTTTGTTGCAATATCACATGCCGGTGGGGTTGTCCGTGAACACCTGCACTACTCTTCCCTGGACTGAGGGAAGGAATGCCTTCAGTGCAAGACGAATCACCCGAAGCTCCATAAGGTTGATGTGAAGCCCGTACTCCGCCGGAAACCAGAGTCCTCTGATCTCAGCCTCTCCCATGTGGCCGCCCCATCCCAGAAGGGATGCGTCCGTCACCACAGTGGGGTCTGGTTGGGGAAGGGAGAGGGATCTGCCATTGATCCAATCCTGGATCGTGAGCCACCACTGCAGTTGTTGAGCAATGCCCACCGAGAACTGGACGCAATCAGACAGATTCTTCTGATGCTGCGCCCACTGGAACTTCAGGTCCCACTGCAGAGCCCACGTATGCCACCCGGCATATTCGACCAGCAGGATCGAGGAGGCCATGAGGCCCAGCAGCCTCAGGGTCATTCTGACCGAAACCCAGGACAGAGGCTAAAAGATCGGAATCATAGCCCGAATATCCCAGACTTGCTGTTCAGGGGGATAGACCCAAAACTGCGTCGTGTCAAGAGCCGCTCCGATGAAGAGGAGCATCTGAGAGGGAATCAGGTGCGACTTTGGCACATTGATGAAGAACCCCAGCAAATGCAGGAGGTCGGCCGTAGTCTGAAGGTGGGAGACGACTGCCTGGGGGGAGCCCGCCTTCAAAAGCCAGTCGTCGAGATAGGGGAAGACTGAAACTCCTGATCTGTGCAGATGAGCTGCGACCACCGCCATCACTTTCATGAACACCCGAGAGGCGCTGGTAAGGTCAAAGGGGAGCACGGTAAACTGAAAAAGCTTGTGGCCTACCGTGAACTGTAGGTAACGCCAGTGGACCGGCAGGACGGGGATGTGAAAATAAGCGTCCTGCAAGTCCAACGCCACCATTTAGTCTTGCGGGTCGAGGGCAGACAAGACCTGAGCGAGCGTCAACATCTTGAACTTCTCCTTCCAGAGGAACCAAAATTAACGTCCCTGAGGTCCAAGATAGGGCACAGGCCCTTGTCCTTCTTGGGAACCAGAAAGTAGTGGGAATAACAACCATGACCTACTTTTAGGACAGGAACGCGCTCGATGGCTCCCTTGGCCAAGAGAGCCGTAACTTCCTGCTGCAGAAGGGCCAGATGATCCTCTGACATGTGGTGGTATCGCGGTGGCATGGCTGGAGGGGTAGTCTCAAAGGGGAGGGAGTAGCCCCTTCGGACTATCTGCAAAACACACCTGTCCGAAGTGATGGTGTACCAATGGGGGAGGTGATGGCGAATCCTGTCGCCCACTGGCGTTTGATGGGCCTGAAAGGTCGGACTAAGAGGGTTTGGAGGCTGCTGCAGAGGGGGGGGGGGGTTCGTGGACTGGCCCGCTCGCTGGCCCCCGGAACCACAACGGTTGTTTCCACGTCCCCGGCTGCGCAGAGGTTGGGTAACTTGCTGCGGCCTTGGGTAGGATGTAGCAAGGCACCCCTTCAGTAGCCACGAAAGGGGCAAAAAGCAGACTACGCCGGATGGGAGGAGAGGCCCAAGGACTTGGCCGTAGCCCATGAGTCCTTGAAGCGCTGTAGGGCGTTGTCTGCTTTGTCGCCAAAAAGGCGACGGCCATCAAAGGGCATGTCCATCAAGGTGTTTTGGACATCCCCTGAAAAGCCAGTGAACCTCATCCAGGCTTAGCGCTGAAGCGCTACCGACATTGATATGGTCCTGCCCAGAGAGTCGGCGGTGTTCAGCCCACAACTGATTTAAACTTTGCTGCATCTCTCCCGGCGGCAACAGCCTGGGAGAGCATTGCCCAGGCCTCCTCCGGACACTAAAGCAGCACTTGCGCCACCGTATCCCACACTGACTGCGAATAACGGCCCAAGAGACTTGCGGTGTTTACGGACCGCAGTCCTAAGCTGGCGGAAGAGAACATTTTCTTGCCATGGTGGTCCAGCTTCTTGGATTCCCTTTCCGGTGGAGCGCTAGGGAAGGCACTTTTAGAGGTGGGGGCTTGGACCACCAAGCTCTCCGGGGTGGGGTGTTGGGAGAGGAAAGTGGGGTCACCCGGAGCCGGGCGGTGGCGTTGGGCGATCATCCTGTCCACGGGAGCCCCTGTGTTGGGCCTGGACTACGTGCCCAAAAGGACGTCGGTGAGGGCCTCATTAAACGGCAGTAGGGGCTCCGAAGAGCTTGCTGCCGGCTGAAGCACCTCAGTCAGGAGGTTAGTCCTGACCGCCACCGTAGGAAGCTCGAGGTTGAGAGCCTCGGCCGCCCTACGCAACACCACTGTGTATGACGCTCCCTCCTCCGTAGCCACAGTAAGAGGAGACAACATGCCAAGATCGGGTGAAGTATCAAGACCACTGGCATCCCCCAGCTCCTCTCTCCAGTCCTGCTCAGTATCTAGCTGGTCAGTTAAAGGGTCACCTGACCCCTCCCCGCCCTCCTCATCATCCTCTGGGTGCCACTGTTGTTGGAAAGGGACCTCAGGAGGGAACAGGGGCATGAAAACCCCACCCGGCACCGGATCCGGCGTCGTCCAGCTCCGACCGGCGCTGAACGCGGTAATGGTGCCGGAGGAAGCGGCACCGATGGAGGGGTAACAAAGTCAACCGGCGCCGATTCGGATCCAGGCCTGGATCCAAGGGGGGCCTGCGGCGCGGGAGCCGGAGCCACCAGCAGCGAAGACCTAGGCCCCCCAACTGAGACCGCGGGCTTGAAGGCGCGCCGGCGAGGTCTGTGCGCCCAGAGATGGCATGCATCGCTTCGTAGAACGTACGAAGCTGGGCGGGGGTTGCTCAAGGTCCCTGAAAGGGAGGGAAGCTCGGAGTCGACCCTTCGGGCTCCGCGCACTGAGCCGCGGGAGTCGCACCACCCACGTGCCTTGTCGGATCAGCTGACCGACGAGGAGAAGTCGAAGAGCGACGATGCTTCTTCGACTTCTCTTATGCTTCGACTTACCCGACCGAGTGCGAAGACTTCGATGATTTCAAACCGGAATGGTGGTGGCTCCGCGACCGGTGCCTTGACCTCCCTCTCGACCAGGACCTCGAACGGCACGGAGCCGACAGTCGGCGTTCAAGCAGCTTTCGGGACCGCTCCCGTAAAGCCTTCGGCGTCAACAACTGACAGTCGGAGCACGACTTGTGGTCGTGGTCACGCTCCAAGCAAAAGAGGCACAAGCGGTGTGGATCCGTCACCGACATTAATCGGCTACAGGAACCACAGGCCCTAAAACCGGGCATCCCTCGTGCACCTGTTCGGAGTCGGAGATTCGAAACAAGACGTCGACAAAAGTCGAGAAAAACGTAGTCAAAAAATGACTAAGGTACCGCTCTTCCCGGATCTGCGCTGCTGGCGCGGAAAAGAAAGAACTGACGTCAGCGCTCGAGGGCGGCGTCTAAGTAGCTGCCGCGACATCATCCCCGCGGCCACGACGCTGACGACGGACGCGGAGCTGACCGACGCCACCTTCCGACACGCAGGGGTACTGCTGACGAAAAAACTTTCCGGATCCAGTCTGACGCCTGGGGGTAATTCTAAGGTAAGGAATCTATAACTAACGTGTTTCTTTCAGATCCGTCACCCAACTTATTCGTATCCATGTTTGGGAATAGAATTGCAATACTCCTCGTAAAAGACTCATCGGGATTTTCCAGGCTCTCAGTTTTTACAATAGGAGGTGACGGTCTACACTGTCAAATGCTGCCTTTAAATCTATAAAACAAAGGTGAAGTTGTTGTTTCCTCCGCTTATATTTGTTTGCTATAAGTGAGAGAGCTAGGATGTTCGTGATCGTCCATATGCCCTTTCTGAAACCTGTTTGGTGAACTGGAATCAGGTTAAGCTTGTTTGACCATTCCTTCAGATCTTCCAGAATGAGTGAGGCATGGTATTTAACTTCCACGTCTAATAGGGCTATCAAACTATAATTCGATGGACTTGTTCTAATTCCTCCTTTAAAGATCGGTGTCATTATTGATCCTTGCCAATTCGGTGGAATGCAATTTAATAGCTCTATTTCTTTGAATAACATGGATAGATGCTCGCTCCAGAAGGATGGATCGTTCTTAAAGATGTCTTGAGGAATGCTATTAGGTCCTGGAGCACCGTCTCCTCTGCCTTTCCGTATTATACGAATTATTTTGTCAGCCGAATAAAAGGACCGATCTATCTTTACTTTGAGGGAACTGGTGCCATATTTGCTGTGTTTCTTTGTGGTTTCCTCAGTTTAATAGGCACCTAAGTCAGTCTTTACTGTTAGATTGTTCGTGCTGGCCTCTACTAGTTTACTAATATCAACTCCTCCTTGTATGATGTTTTCAGTTGGTTCTTTTAACCACCGCTAGTTCTTGGTGGGATTGGCCCTCCTGATGGATCGATGATAGATTATATAGAATTGTGATTTCTGTAAACTTGGTTGTTAGAAATTTAGCCCACTCATGTTCTTGTAGGTTTGAGGTTAGAGTATTCACTGGCCTGTTCAATTTATTTATCATTTCCCAGAAAGTGTTAGAGTTAGGTTTCTTAGCACAAAAGAGTAATTCAGACCAGAATTTATCATTGATATTTCTCTTTTCTTCCCATAGCTTTTTTTAAACGTTTTCCTCAACTGACATACATTGTACCAAGCTGTTTGATCGAGGTATGTTGTTTTTAACCTTCAGATGGCTTTTTTAAGTTCACGTTTCAGGGAGCCGTCAAATTGTTTGTGATTTTATTTTTTGTGGCCTGATGTTGTGTCCTGGGCATTAATGTTGTTAGTTCTATTGTAAAATGTACCCATGCTTGAATTTTATGTAAGACCTGGATTTCACATTCCGTATCAGCCTCTTTAATTTAATTTGACGCGCATCTATAGTTTTATTTGACCGTTTATCATCGATTGTATAGATGCTTCTCTTTATAGTGGGATTGACCTGGTGTTTGGGTAATTTTAAGTTGAAATGAATATGCTGATAAGAGTGGTCACCGTCACTCCTAGTTGTTTACTCCATAGAAAAATGGGAAAGTGATGGCATCAATGATAGTGAGATGGCTGTATAATCCAGTCTAGATTGCGTCTTTCCTCCATGGAATGTATGTTTGGGCAGAAAGTCGTCTGTAGTCCTGCTGTTTTTAACTCTCAATCCCAGAAACTTTAAAGCTTTTACCAAGCCTACGTGGTCCGGGGGTATCTTCTTTAGCTGGTATTGAAGTTGGACGTTCCATTATATGTTATCAGCTGCTAGCTTCTCATCTTCATCCGGGGTATAAATTAGATTGGAATTAAAGTTCCCTGTCAGTGCTATGTCCTATGAGGGATGTGTGCACCTTATGTCTGTAATTGTGGCAAATAACTGAACGATGTGGGCTTTTTTTTCTCCTTACTTTTGGATATTTATATGTGTTGATCAGCAAAACTGTTTTTGATATACCAGCGATGCATGAGGTAAGTTTAATTATTTGCACATTGGGTCCCGGAGAGACTATTGGTTCCGATTTGATGTTTAATGCTGTGGAGACATAGACTGTCGGGCCCCTTTTTCATAGTTTTTACTGCAGGTGAGGTATAATGTATATACCTAGCCAGGGGTAAGTTGTCCATTGCCCATGTCTCCTGAAGCGCTATTATGTCACATGTTTCCCAGTTCTGAGGGAGGCAGCCTTTTTCCAGCTATTTGTTTGGTCCTGTGATATTGCATGAAAGCAGATGAATGTTTCCCTTGTTAAGCTTGTCGCAGAGCCTTTCCATGAGTCAGTTACCCTTGTCTTTATTTTGTAGGTGGCTCTAATTCTGAGCACGGTGGAAAAGGTCCATCAACCTCTCTGGAGCCTGGAGGATTCCCCATGGTGCTATTTGTAAGTGGGTATATTTAAAGGTCTGAACCATTGAGGAGAGCCCTTTTGGGCTCCAGCAGGATCTAGTGCACCTTTCCCGAGATCCGGTCTGGCAGCTTGGAGCATTCAAAAAGTGCACAACTGCGCATAGATGTATGCCTCAGAAGAAACAGACAGGAGGAGAGAAAAACATGGCATAGGAAAAGCAGGGAAGAGGATAGAAAAAAAGGCAGAAGATGCCTTGGGGCTGGTGGGGATATAGGGGAAAGATAGAATCAGAGAAGGAAGAGAGAGAAAGAGAAAGCGAGATGAAAGGGCTCAGGGAAGGGAAAAAACAGAAGAGGGAGACATGAGACCAGATGGCAAGAGAAATTAGAAAAAACTTGAGAGGGAGGAGAGAGCATGAATGAAGAGAGACAGGAGGGGCAGATGAGATGGAAGATGAGTGGCAACATGACGTGGAGAGACATGCACTAAAAGTTGGAAAGACGAGAGTGAGGAGACACATAAGACAGGCGGGAAGAGAAAAATAGTAGATGCGAGACAGAGCAGGATAAATGGGAGAGGGAGAATAGGAGACTGGTGAGACAGGGCACTGAGACAGAGCAGGGAAAAGGAATGACACGGGAGCAGTGGGAGCTATATCAAGGCTTGAGGTACAGCAGGGGCAATGCAGAGGCAGTGATGTGGATATAAGAGAAGAGAGAGTGATGGAAGAGAAGATAGACAAGGCAGGGTAGAGGAAAGCATACAGCAGGAAAGAGACATCACAAGAAAGAGAGGCTTACAGACACAACGGAAGATAGAGAGAGAGATAAAAGAGGGAGACAGTGAGAGATTGAGGGGAACGGCAAAGTCAGTTAGACAAGTGATAGTGACAAAGAGAGAGAGAGAAAGGGAGACAGAGAAAGAGAGAGACAGACAGACAAAGAGAGAAGGAGAGAAAGACAAGAGTGCACAATTTCATGGGCAATTATGCATAAAATGATAATGGAGGTAATAAACTTTCTGGCAAATTATATTAGGTGTTTCGTTCACAAAATAATATCATGGGTATATTTCATTTAATACAACACACTGTACATGTATCTTGTGGCAACATAACTTGTATATGTTACAGTCAAAGGAGTGAAGCATCTTTAAATAATTAGCATATTCTCTAGCATTATGGGATCTATTCTGTTGTCTTTATGGTTTACTACACCAACGTAATTCAGTTTGATTATGGCATACTGAAGAGGGCACCAGTGTGGTCACAGATAAAGGCTGGGCAGCTCTCATAAATGTTGTGAGCACAATGTTTCAAGGGACACTTGAAAGAAAACTGAACTTAGGAATACAGTATTGTTAAAATGTATGAGTTGGAACCCAGAGGGCTACAATTACCACAGTGCAATGTGCTAAACAACATGGATAGGGGCTAATGATGCTCAGCCCCCCCAACAAGCATCTACCTGAAAAACATTATCAGCATTGTAATATAAATAAAGCACAATCACTTGCATTTACCATCAACAAACAGCACTAGCCCAGGTTCAGACTCATCACTGTATCGGTTACCTGAATGAGTTCTCATGTGCCTTTTTAGCTTGTATGTGTCTCTACTGGCGTAGCTGCAAAGACAGCACGGGAATGGACGTTCCCCGGTATGTGAACGGACATGACGCTTCATTTTACTGACCTACAGTGGTGTGCAGAACGAAAAATAGACAAATTAGTCCAGACCCCCATCATCACAGAAAACCAGATACAACAATCACAGAAAACCAGATACAACAATCACAGATCTCAAGTACCTCTTGGGAGTGCTGGGTGTCTAGGTGAACACATCCTGACGACAAGAAAAGTTGCAGTATTCCTGCAACCTCATGCAACAGCCTACTGAGAGATTCTTGAAGCTATCATGGTTTACTACAAGTGAACTGACTGGACTAAATAAAACTGCTCAAATATTACCCAGCAAAACAAAAAATAAGAAGACGGTTTGTGGTCAACGTTTTCTTCCAGCTGTGGAGGGTTTTCTCTCAAGTATTCTTAAGAGAGTGACAAGCAATTTCTTTATTAACAGCTCCTCTCTGCATTCCCCCAGCATAGTATGCGGCTCATGAACAACTTATTACCCAATTAAAGACCTGCATTTCTTCCCACAAAGCTCACTCAATCACAAGATTTCATTTATGTAAGTATCTAAATCTCCAAGAGAGTATAATTACAAAATCCTAAGCATGATCCTTAAGGTTTTCTTCTTTTGACAAATTTAACTGAAAGTCTTCCAATTGGTAACCCCAAGACTTATTGTTTTCAGCTGAAGTGAGTGGCAAAAGCACCAGGTAAGCAGAGAAAACAAAAGATCACTGAAACAGATTGTGTCAATTTACAGCAAAACTCACACTAAATAGCAAGACAAAGCATATAACCCATTTAGAGAGAAACAACCAAATCACTGGACTCACGTTTTCTGAAATGTACACTGGTATCCTGACTAAGAATAGAAATATGTAGAGGCGCGGCCAAGATGGCGACCGAGTCAGATGCTCCTTGACCGAGCTCCACACCGGACCATTGTGAATCCTGCTAAATCCTTGCCACCGCTGATGTCACTGAGCAGAATCTTGTTACCGGGTTACCAGGTAAGACAGGTGCTGCAGGGGGCCAGATCTCTGTGCTGAGGCATAGTGGCGATTCCAGTGACCCGCGGCCAGTGCTAGGCCACCTGGCCGAGGATCGCAGCGAGAGTGCCGCCCAGAGATGATTGAGGCTGGCCAGTGGCCACCTGGGTGATTCCCCCCTAGGGGAAGCATTCAGGACCAGCAGAGAGCCCTGCGAGAGGTGGGGGTCGGTGGAGGCCTTGTGACGGGTGGAGTGAGTCTGGGACGGGCGCCCGGCTTCTGTGACACCAGCCGGGGCCTGCAGCTATCTGCGTTGCCTGGGTCGCTAGAGGTTAGAGGCATGCGATTGCCGCTGAGGGGAGCCGACATCAAGCCGGTCTGCCCGTTGCCCCTAGGGGCTGGAGGCGAGGTATAAACAGTTGGAGCTTGAGATGAGATCGGCGCTGCTGAGCTAAGGTGGCCACCGCTGGGAGCGAAAGAGCGGTGAAGCTTGACCCACATGGACAGTTGGTGGAGGGGAAGCTGCTGAGGTGGGCTCACAAGGCTTGTGCAGTAGGACCTCTGGGTCAGAGTGGCCGTCGAAGGTGTGGGACCACATCCTTATTTCCCTCCCTCAATCCACAATGCCAAGATTTGAAGGGGTTTGCATGTCAGTTGTTGGAGCCTGCCTAAGCCCTGCGTGAGGAAGGGTGGCCGGGTTTTCCGGTGAGGTTGCGCAGGGTTGTTGGCCCAGGGCCAGAGTGTGAGCCCCCTTCAATGCTTGGAGGCCGAGACATAGCCGGTTTCATCCAGGTGCAACGTGGAGGTGTGCGACCAGTGTTTTACCTACAGGGGAACAGGAGGGCTGTTATACTGCTGTGTTGCTGTCAGGAACCTACCCCATGTGTGCAGGGCCCACTCCTGACAGGCCAGATTCTGACTGGTAGTGCACAGTGGTGCGGTGCCAGACCTATCTTCCCTATGCAGGGCCTCTTGACTATCTCCTACCCTGGCGGCACCACACATCCCTGATGGACTGTGAGTGGGGCCTCGATTTCCGGGCCGCAGGCCCACTTGTTTTTACAGTGAGGAAGTCTTGGTGGACCAACTCCTTATCCTGCCAAATCAAGTGCCTGGGTCTTTCTCTTTGCCCTTCCCTTGCTGACCTTGGGGCCCTGCTCGCCCGGGTGGTGGTGGGCCGCAATTAACAGTCCCAATTAGCATTATGAGCCACTGCTTCAGCCCCTACGTGACAACGTGGAGGTCCTACTGTGCTGGGATACACCGTGTGGAGTGCTGGTGCTGTGGTGATGGCCAAGGGCAAGGAACACAAGCCCTTTCGTTAGAGAAGAATGGACCATGACACAAAAGTGGTAACGCCTCCGCCAGTGGTCGTTCTGCAGCCTATGCCCGATAATGCTGCCGGGAGGCCCTGGAGGGTAGAGTAGGTGACGTACATTCAGAGGCCTCTCTTCTGCACCAGGATCAAAGAAACCAGGCAGAGAGGGTCTTCTCAGCAGAAACCAGGATGTCCAAACTAGAAGACACAGTCAAGGGCCTTTGCAAAGAGGTGATGGAGGCCTGGGCCACTACTAAGGATGTCGTGTGGAGAATGGAGGATGATGAAAACAGTGCCCGGCAGAATAACCTATGGTTTGTAGGGTTTCCTGAAGGGGTCGAGGGCCCCGACATGGTACAATTCTTAGAGAAGTGGCTGCAGAGCACCCTTCCTCAGGGCAAGGGCTCCTCCTGCTTTATTATAGAAAGGGCAAACCGTGTGCTGGGGCAGGCTCCTGCCGGGCACCCCCTCAGAGAACTGTGATAGCATGTTTCCTGAATTTTCAGGATCAGGAAATAATCCTTAGTGAAGTGCATAGACTCTGGGAGGTGCATTCCAAGAATTAAAAAACCCTAATCTTTCCCGACTACTCTCAGGAGGTCCAGAAGCAGCAACGCACCTTTGATTCGGTGACAGCCAGGTTGAGTTGTCTCCAACTGCAATATATGCTTTTATTCCCGGCCAAACTGAAGTTCTAATTTCAGGAGAAGTCCGTCTTCTTTCAGTCATCGGAGGATGCTTGGACTTGGTTGGAAGAGCGTCCCAGGCTATCGGGGTGTGTGGAGAGCATGTGTGTGGCCCACGTCCCTACATGGAGGAGGGTGCCTGGCTGAAGATCAGTTGATGGCCCAGACAGAGAGGTCAGTGCCGGCCATGGAGGGGAAGTAGTACACTGTGGCATGGGACACGACCCAAAGGGTGACCAGAGGTTTTCTCAGATTCGGATGGTGACCGGACAGTGGACAATAAAACGCAGAGAAAAGATGCTCTGGAAGGGAATCAACCCATTGCTATGCGAGAGATGACCAAGAGAATGGGTCAGAGACCCCTCACCTTCAGGCAGTGGCCATCAATGGTCTCGAATATGAACCAGAGGTCACTCCTTCGGATGACACAGCTTCAGGCCTAACAGCGGCGACAAAGCAAATAGAGTTGCAATGGTATCTGGGGCTGGAAAGTGGTGGAATTAGTATTTCCATGCCCCTACATGGACGGCTTAACGGGTTCAAGCAAAACTTTTTCTTTTTCCCCGTAAAGAGCCACTGTGTACAGGGGTGGCTGGTTCAGTTGGTGTTTACAGACTTTGTGGGACTGAGTTAGTGGGTGGGGGTGGTGGGCTACAGACCTCTCAGTCTTCCCTGTAGAGTAGGTCTAGTTGCGGTACAGGGGCACACACTTGAAGCGGTCCAGTGAAGATTACTGGGAATGGGCGTGTACACCACTCTGGCCCACACAGGCTATACCTTGGGATCCCGGGAGGTGGCCATACTGGTTATGAAGAACCCTCTCTTCCAGGTGGTTAAAAGGTGTTTAGACCCTTTTGGCAGATATATGGGAGTGCAGGGGCTCTGGGGACGGATGGATGTTACTCTACTCCTTGCCGCCCCAGCTACAGGCCCCCACGATACGAAAACTCACTGAAATTCTGCTGGAGGCAAACCCCTCAGTCAACATTCTGGGAGGGGACTTTAAAGATGTTATGGCAGTAGAGTTGAATCGGACCGCGATACCAGGGATGCACATTCCAACTACCCCGCTTTCACACTTTGTCAAAACCTTTGGCCTCTCGGACCTGTGGAGACAGGCGTACCCCACAGAGAGGCAATACTAGTACTTTTCCAGTGCCCTCAGGGCGCTTTAGTGGTTAGATTACATTTTTGCTTCCGCTGGGAAGGTGGGAGCCACACATCAGGCAGAATACTTGGACTGGGGACCCTCTGACCACTCTCTCCCCTACTGGTGAAACTGGGTAGAAGGGGTCCTGGAGGAGGCATAGGATCAATGAGTGGGATTTTCGGCACAGAGAAGTTGCCACTTGGCTACGGGTGGACTTTGAGCTCTACTTTAAGATAGTCCTCTGGGACAGTGTCCAGAACCTGATTGCCCAAAAGTGGAGGAGGGCGGTGGAAACCTTGGGGCAGCTTGAGACAAAACTTTTGGAACTGGAAGGGGACCCAGGTCTGGAGACAGTATCCCCAAGGCGTAGGCAGTTGAAGCTTTTGAGAGCCGAGTATCATAAACTGACACGTAATTGCTCCTTCATCGCTAGACCCAAGCGGAAGACATTAGATAACTAGGTTTTTATGACATTGTTGAGAGATCCCTGTTTTGTGCTCAACTTGGGGGCCGGTGGCAAGAGCATGCCGGGAAGAGATTGAGAGGGTGAGAGGGCTGCCCCTCACACTCATGGGTGCGCAGCCATGTTTAAGATGATTTGCTTCCAAAATTGCTGTATGTTCTGTAGAACACATTCTATTGGATCCCACTGAGATTTTACTAGACTGGTGGGTGACATGTGAACCGTCCAGGATAATGGGAAACATCCCAGAATTGCCCTGAAAAAGCTAGAGCGTAATCCCTATAACAGGAGGTTGGATCTCCCGGACCTGGCGGCCTATGATTGGGCAGCCCATTTGGTCAATATCAATGACTGGTTGTTTGCCCCATGGAATCATTCCTCCTTTAGGCTTAAGACATCGCAGTGGGAGAAAAAGTCCTGTCTACACTAATTGTCTGGGGGAAGGGGACGCAGCATCTTCTTCCGCCCACCCAAATGGCCGTGGCGGCCTGGGAGGGGAGCAGTGAAACACTTGGGCTGGCACCGCAGACCCTCAAGGGGAAGACCCTTATGGGAGGGGATATGGCTTCCTGAGATATGGAAATTACAGGGTTTTGAGGCCTGGGATCTGTTTGGGATCTCCAAGGAAGGTAATCTGCTAGAAGGAGGGAACTTAATGCCATTTTCCTCATTGCAGCGCAAGTATGGGATGAACGCTAATCAATTTTTGAAATACGCACAGGTACGCCATGCCTGGTAGGCTGGGGAAGGGCATGCTAGAATTCACCCTGCTGGAAGAGCAACTGCTAACGGAGGCTGCTGGAGAAGGAAGTGTTCTACCCAATATATAAATAAACCCCTCAATAACAATATACCCAACACTCTACATAGATTGCTATCAAAATGGGTGGAAGACGAGGGAGACCTGGAAGATATAGACTGAGAGGCGGCCCTGATGCACTCAAGGGAGGTAGAAATAAAATCAAGACTACGCTTAATACAATTTAAAGTCATTCATAGGGTGTACTACGATAGGAGGAAACTGCATGCAATGGAGAAGGCACAAGACCTTCCCCTGATTGAGGTGTCACGAAAGAGAGGGTTCCTTTTTTCACACTATTTGGTGTTGCCCATTGCCCAAGGGCTAAGCTGCTGCTCTGAGGCGTATGGCTAGTAATAGTCAAGAGGGATATAGCCCGGTACTGCGGGGTGAGTGAGAGCCTTTCGCTCCAGGAGTGGAAAGGGGGCATGAATATGTATATGGTGGCAGAAATAGTCCCATACCCCAGCGGGGGTCATAAGGTGTGGGGCGGATGTATGCAATACTACTCCTGTGAGTTACTTGAGGAGGGTGGGATGTCAGTGCCAAGATGGGCCGTAATTGATCTGTGGTGGTGTGAAATGATGCCACTGACTCTATGCTTTCTTATTATTTTGCAACTGTACCAGCTGACGGATGTTTGGGAAGTGGGAGGAGGGTGGTAGTGGTGGAGGGTTCAGTTGGTTTAGGTTAATATTTACAATGTTTTTTTTGTTGCATTGGGGCTAAATACCCAAAATCCTTTTGGTGCCCTTTTTCTCACTGATGCACTTATTGAAAATAAAAACATTTATATAAAAAAAAGAATGGAAATATGTACACTTGTCAAAGCAACAAACTGTTGGCCATACAGTAGATGTTGTGTTGTTTTGAAGTGTTGGCGTTCAATTATTGCTCACTGTTGCTTACTGCAGAAATCACTTCAAAGCGACTGCAAGTAACAGAAAATACCCTATAGTGTTTTAACCCACAGACATAAAGTGGGTGATATGTAAGTCAATGAGCAATAGAACTTCATCCACTCTTCTTCCCATAAAAATAAACATACTGTGAGTCATTCGAGAAGCACTGGTCACCTCATTCTCCCTAAAATAACAATGAGTGTCCATCAATCAAGAAGGGTGATTCCTTCCGCTTTACAAATTTCTGAAAAATGCTATGAAGGTGAGTGGTGTGCGTTGTTTGTTTTAGCAGCTACTTATGTATTGATGGATGTATATAGAAACATAATGGAAAAGAACCTCCCCACCATCTACTTCCAATGAACAAGTGTTAGACCTGGCACCTTGGCGTGAGTCTCCCTTCAACTTTTTGTCGCTGTGCCTCATGTGTTTTTATGGTGTTGGCCGCTCAGAGCACTGTGCCACTGCCAACCAGTGCCACAGTGCAAGTGCTCCCTATGTAAAATGTATATGTTGGTTGGATTCCATGATTGGCTTATTTGGTTTACTATCAGACCCCAGTAAAGTGCACCAGGAGTGCCAGGGCGTGTAAATACAAATGCCGCTGGTGGGCTTGCAGCACTGGTTGTGCCACCCACAGAAGCGGCCTGGTAAAATGTGTCTAGGTCTGCCATTGCAGCACCTGCGTGCAGTCTGGTACTGACATGCTGACTGGCAAGTGCACCCACTTGCCAGTCCCTAAACCTTCCCTTAACTTCTTGTTAGTCACCCTATGGTAGGCCCAAGGGCAGGGTGCATTGTAGCATAAGGTAGGACAAGCCCTGATGTGTGTAGCATGTCCTAATAGTGAATTACAGCCATATTCGTTTTTCACTATTGTAAGGCTACCCTGTTCTCATAGGCCAGAATGGGCTGTTAAGATTGTTACATCCTATGATCCTAACAGACCCAGGGAACGTTGTAGAAAATCGAGTTTAGTATGCCTGAACTCAGAATAATAAGGTACATCTTTAGTAAGGTTTATTTTAATATTCTGCGTTTGCAAATGCCACTTTTAGAAAGATGGCCTTTGCTTGCCTAACCATTTCAGCCCACCTCTGCGTGATGAGTATCTGCTGTCTGGCTTGTGTGAGTGACAGGGCTGGGGAAATCCAGATGGGCAGGGCTAGGTAGCCTGGTGGTGAATAGAAAGATTGACATATAGATGGGTGGGAGGAGTACACCTGGACTCTGAATAGGGTTGTGCTCTGCCACCACAATGCCCCCTGTGGAGCGTCTGATAGCTCTGTCCTGCACCCTGAAAGAAGAAGCCTGCATCGCATCAACAAAGTGCTCCAGAACTGAACTGAACTAGGCAAGGGCCTCCCTGGCCTGAGAGAACAAAGGATTTGGGGTATAAATGTAGGAGCCCTGCTCCTAAGAAACTAGATTCTGTCCTGCCAAGAAGAAACCTCTGTCCGACCTGAAGGAACTGGAAAAGCTGCATGGAGGAGTACTGTCCCTGATCTGGGGGATTGGCCTGCAGTGGTTGCCTTGCTGCTGAAGAAGAGGAAGAAAAGACTCAAGAAACTTTTATTTGACTTGTGCTGAGAGATCTCCAAGGGCTTGTGAGTGAGCTTGCCCCCTAAACGAAGTCCCAGGACCAGTGGACTTCACCGCCGTGAGATCGCCTTGGAAAACGGACCGTTTTCCCCACATCTTTGAATCGAACTGCTGCGTACATCTCGCTGATCGCAGCGTACCCCCTGAAAGCTGGTATCCCGCTGTCCGGCCCGAACAACGTGACTAAGGCCCCTCTACGAGCCGTAGCTCGCACCGCAAAGGAAGGTATCGTCCGGCCTGAGCAATGCGACTAACAGGCCCCTACGAGCCATAGCTCGCACCGTAACGGAAGGACTGCGAACCGTACTTGCTACTATCCCCTACGAACCGTACTACCGGCGTACGCTCCTTTCCCCTGCTTTGGAAAGGCTGTGGTGCGTACGGTAGTCGCGTACGTCTCTCCTGTGCGGAGCGTACTGTATGCGTGTATCCAGCGCTTTGAATCAAGATTGCCGATCTCATGGTACGGCACGAACGCCGCGACAAACTTTGAACGCACCGTACCTACGCACCGTCCCCATAAGCCCTGCACGCCCAAGGTCTAACGTACCGTAGTACGCATCGCACCAGGAGGACAACGCACTGTACATCGCGCTTGATGTCAGCGCAGCATCCGTGATGAACTCACCAAAAGTAAAAGTACTGTGCCTGTTCGCACCGTAGGGTGTATGCTTCAGCCCAAAGCGCCTACAGTGCGTGTGAGACTCGTTCCCAAGCAGTTTTTACCGCATACGAAGCGTACGGACAGGAACGAAGCGCACAGAACTTTAAAACTACGCTAAAACCAAGAACTCTTTGTCTAATAAGTATTGTGGGCTGTTTTTAAGTTATCTGGTCTTGTGCTAAGCCTAAACTACCTATATAAAGTATTATTTTTCTATATCCCAGTGTGGAGTCCATTTGTGGGGTTGTCACTGAGTTACTGTGCGTTTGTTCACAAATGCTTAACCTGAACGCTCTAAGATAGGCCTTGTCTGCTGGCGCCAAGCTACCTAGAGGGTGAGCAGGCGTTATTGTTGGAGAGAACCCCATTACCCTGACTGGAGGAACGGTTCCCTGCTTGACACAAGTACCTACCTGTGTCAACCTGAGAACCCGGATTCTAACATTGGTGGTCAGCGGTGAGGATTACGAATTTGCATTTGTGATACATACACAGTGATTGGTGAACGTCACATAGTGATGGTAGACCAATAGCGCAACCACTTACTTTTAATTCGCATTTTTTTGGAAATTGCCAGTTGTTAAAGGAATCATGTCTGGTTCAGTTGTTGTGGAAAGGGCAGCATCCCTCATCTCTGAAACTGAAGACGTGGAATGGGAAGAAGAGAGATTAGAGAGCTACACCAAGGCCCAGCTGAAGGGCTTCTGCAGAAAATTCAAAGTCCCCACTGTTGGATGTAAGCTCAAAGTAGATCTTTGCAAGGCGCTGAGGGCCTGGATGGAGTCAAGAAAAGACTCTGATGAGGTGGAGGAAATTGAGCAGGCAGAGAGCATCGCTAGCTTGGGCAAAGGCCTGTCGCCAGAGGAATTGGCCGTCAGGAAGGAAACCAGAGCTCATGAGATAGAGATGGCGAAACTAAATGGACAACTGGCAATGGAAAGAAAAAGGCTAGAGAGGGAAGAGAGGAGAAGGCAAATGGAGCATGAGATGAAATTGAGGGAGCTGGAGTTGAAAGCCCAGGGCTTGGGAAGCACTCCCTCTGGTGGCAGCACACCCCCAGTGCAGGTAGAGTCCAGAGTGTACATACCCAAAGATGTAGTGAAGGAATTTTTTTTAAATTATGACATAGGGCAGTGGTTCAAAGCCTACGAAGTAGCCATGTCCTCCCACCGGGTCCCTGAGAAGGATTGGGGAGCAGGGTTGTGGGGGCGGTTCTTGAGTGAAGGGCGGGACACACTGCTAGATTTGCCCTCAGATGTGTATAACTCTTACCCCCATATGAAGGATGCTTTAATGGCTAGGTATTGGTTAACTCCTGAAATGTACAGGCAGAGGTTCAGGGGTTGCACTAAGATTCCCAATAGTACGTATGTGGAGTATGTGACTTTTTTTGCAGAGCACTGGATGGTTGGGTAAAGGGTAGCAAGGTTGATAATTTTCAAGGGCTTCTTGATTTAATGGCATGGGAGCACTTGTCCAGTAATTGTTTTCCTGAGCTACGCCAGCACCTGATTGATAGTAGGCTGACTAACCCTAGAAAGCTTGCTGAGGAGGCGGACCGCTGGGTCAGTACCAGGGTCCACAAGGGTCATGTGGGAGACTCCGCCAAAGGTGGGCAGGGTCCCCAGCAGAAGAGCAGGGGGACAAGACCTTTGAAAGGCTTGTCACCCACTTCTTTTGGCCCCAAATGCGCAGGAGTTCAGACACTCACTGCAGGACCTGCCAGGCAAGTGGAAAGAGTGGGAGGAAGCAGAAGGCTCCTCTCCAACCATTCCCTGTGGTCAGTACCCCCTTGGAGCGAGTGGGGATTGATATTGTGGGGCCGCTGGACCCCAGGACAGCCATGGGCAACAGGTTTATCCTGGTCCTGGTGGACCATGCCATCCCTCTGAGGACAGTGACGGCCCCCGTGGTGGGACGTGCACTGATGGGAATTTTCTCCCGAGTGGGATTCCCTCTAGAGGTGGTGTCTGACCGGGGTACCAATTTCATATCCAAATATATGAAATCCCTTTGGCAAGAGTGTGATGTAACCTACAAATTCACCACACCTTACCACCCCCAAGGGAACAGGTTGGTTGGGAGATTCAACCGAACCCTGAAGGGCATGATGATGGGTCTTGAGGAACCCATGAGGCGTAAGTGGGACGTCCACTTGCAATGCCTTCTCTTTGCTTACAGAGAGGTGCCCCAGAAGTCTCTAGGGTTCAGCCCCTTTGAGCTTCTGTACGGCCACCCAGTGAGAGGACCTCTAAGTCTGGTCAAGGGAGGCTGGGAGCAATCTCCCAGGAAACCTCCCCAGAATGTATATAGCTACATGCTGGCCTTCAGGAACCAGACTAGGCGTTTCAGGGAACTTGCTGAGGCAAACCTGGAAGCCAGCCAGGAGGAGATGAGGCGGTGGTACGACCAGAATGCCACTCTGGTAGAGCTTCAGCCTGGACAGAAGGTATGGGTCTTGGCCCCCGTGGAGCCTTGTGCACTCCAGGATAAGTGGACCGGTCCCTTTGAGGTGGTGGAGCGCAAGAGTCCTGTTACCTATTTGGTGGACTTGCGGTCTCCAAGGAACCCCTTAAGGGTCCTTCATGTCAACAGCCTCAATCCCCACTTGGAGAGGTCCCAAGTGGGCATGCTCTTGGCAACAGAGCTACTTATGTATTGATGGATGTATATAGAAACATAATGGAAAAGAACCTCCCCACCATCTACTTCCAATGAACAAGCCACTTATCTTCAGTACCGCTTTTTCTGGTGGATCTAACTGCAGATTACTCTGCTTTTAGAATATGCTCTGGTGCCAGAATGGATCCGGCAATGCTCCTGTGGCTGCGCTATGACTCTGTTTCGCCCCAAATTGACAGAGTGGAGCCAAATATACATGCTACCCTGAACACTGACGTCATTTTCTTGGACCCTTCTACTTAAGTACCCATGGAAGCAGAGGGTAAAACAAATTGTCTGAGTCAGTGTGCTAAGCGTCTAACATGGGACTTTTGAGATGATAAAGAGGCCTCTCCACAGAACTGGGATGTGGAAGGGCAGTGAGAAATCTGTGGTTAGAGAGGATCCGCAAAACACACAAGATGATGGACGGAATGTTGCACAATGGCAAAACATTCACCCCCAGTCACAGATCTGGGTTTAATCCATCGTTATTTTGCTCACCACACCAACCCAGTTCAGACATGGCCATATGCAAACCAGTCTTGACCCTGTGCCTCATGGGAACAGTCCAGCCCGAACTGCCAAGCCATGTCTTCCCTGGACCGGAATCAAGCATCCTAGGACCGGTTTCTGGCTATCAGCCGTCATCAGCCAGGATAGCTTGACTCCAGTGGTGTAGTGAGCACGGGACCCACGTCTGGGCATACCCTTCCCAGATAGGGTGAACAGCAAAACACACAAGATGATGGACGGAATGTTGCACAATGGCAAAACATTCACCCCCAGTCACAGATCTGGGTTTAATCCATCGTTATTTTGCTCACCACACCACCCCAGTTCAGACATGGCCATATGCAAATCAGTCTTGACCCTGTGCCTCATGGGAACAGTCCAGCCCGAACTGCCAAGCCATGTCTTCCCTGGACCGGAATCAAGCATCCTAGGACCGGTTTCTGGCTATCAGCCGTCATCAGCCAGGATAGCTTGACTCCAGTGGTGTAGTGAGCACGGGACCCACGTCTGGGCATACCCTTCCCACATAGGGTGAACAGCAAAACACACAAGATGATGGACGGAATGTTGCACAATGGCAAAACATTCACCCCCAGTCACAGTTCTGGGTTTAATCCATCGTTATTTTGCTCACCACACCACCCCAGTTCAGACATGGCCATATGCAAATCAGTCTTGACCCTGTGCCTCATGGGAACAGTCCAGCCCGAACTGCCAAGCCATGTCTTCCCTGGACCGGAATCAAGCATCCTAGGACCGGTTTCTGGCTATCAGCCGTCATCAGCCAGGATAGCTTGACTCCAGTGTATGGTAGTGAGCACGGGACCCACGTCTGGGCATACCCTTCCCACATAGGGTGAACAGCAAAACACACAAGATGATGGACGGAATGTTGCACAATGGCAAAACATTCACCCCCAGTCACAGATCTGGGTTTAATCCATCGTTATTTTGCTCACCACACCACCCCAGTTCAGACATGGCCATATGCAAATCAGTCTTGACCCTGTGCCTCATGGGAACAGTCCAGCCCGAACTGCCAAGCCATGTCTTCCCTGGACCGGAATCAAGCATCCTAGGACCGGTTTCTGGCTATCAGCCGTCATCAGCCAGGATAGCTTGACTCCAGTGGTGTAGTGAGCACGGGACCCACGTCTGGGCATACCCTTCCCACATAGGGTGAACAGCAAAGCACACAAGATGATGGACGGAATGTTGCACAATGGCAAAACATTCACCCCCAGTCACAGATCTGGGTTTAATCCATCGTTATTTTGCTCACCACACCACCCCAGTTCAGACATGGCCATATGCAAATCAGTCTTGACCCTGTGCCTCATGGGAACAGTCCAGCCCGAACTGCCAAGCCATGTCTTCCCTGGACCGGAATCAAGCATCCTAGGACCGGTTTCTGGCTATCAGCCGTCATCAGCCAGGATAGCTTGACTCCAGTGGTGTAGTGAGCACGGGACCCACGTCTGGGCATGCCCTTCCCACATAGGGTGAACAGCAAAACACACAAGATGATGGACGGAATGTTGCACAATGGCAAAACATTCACCCCCAGTCACAGATGGCTTGGCAGTTCGGGCTGGACTGTTCCCATGAGGCACAGGGTCAAGACTGATTTGCATATGGCCATGTCTGAATTGGGGTGGCGTGGTGAGCAAAATAACAATGGATTAAACCCAGATCTGTGACTGGGGGTGAATGTTTTGCCATTGTGCAACATTCCGTCCATCATCTTGTGTGTTTTGCTGTTCACCCTATGTGGGAAGGGTATGCCCAGACGTGGGTCCCGTGCTCACTACGCCACTGGAGTCAAGCTATCCTGGCTGATGACGGCTGATAGCCAGAAACCGGTCCTAGGATGCTTGATTCCGGTCCAGGGAAGACATGGCTTGGCAGTTCGGGCTGGACTGTTCCCATGAGGCACAGGGTCAAGACTGATTTGCATATGGCCATGTCTGAATTGGGGTGGCGTGGTGAGCAAAATAACGATGGATTAAACCCAGATCTGTGACTGGGGGTGAATGTTTTGCCATTGTGCAACATTCCGTCCATCATCTTGTGTGTTTTGCTGTTCACCCTATGTGGGAAGGGTATGCCCAGACGTGGGTCCCGTGCTCACTACGCCACTGGAGTCAAGCTATCCTGGCTGATGACGGCTGATAGCCAGAAACCGGTCCTAGGATGCTTGATTCCGGTCCAGGGAAGACATGGCTTGGCAGTTCGGGCTGGACTGTTCCCATGAGGCACAGGGTCAAGACTGATTTGCATATGGCCATGTCTGAATTGGGGTGGCGTGGTGAGCAAAATAACGATGGATTAAACCCAGATCTGTGACTGGGGGTGAATGTTTTGCCATTGTGCAACATTCCGTCCATCATCTTGTGTGTTTTGCTGTTCACCCTATGTGGGAAGGGTATGCCCAGACGTGGGTCCCGTGCTCACTACGCCACTGGAGTCAAGCTATCCTGGCTGATGACGGCTGATAGCCAGAAACCGGTCCTAGGATGCTTGATTCCGGTCCAGGGAAGACATGGCTTGGCAGTTCGGGCTGGACTGTTCCCATGAGGCACAGGGTCAAGACTGATTTGCATATGGCCATGTCTGAATTGGGGTGGCGTGGTGAGCAAAATAACGATGGATTAAACCCAGATCTGTGACTGGGGGTGAATGTTTTGCCATTGTGCAACATTCCGTCCATCATCTTGTGTGTTTTGCTGTTCACCCTATGTGGGAAGGGTATGCCCAGACGTGGGTCCCGTGCTCACTACGCCACTGGAGTCAAGCTATCCTGGCTGATGACGGCTGATAGCCAGAAACCGGTCCTAGGATGCTTGATTCCGGTCCAGGGAAGACATGGCTTGGCAGTTCGGGCTGGACTGTTCCCATGAGGCACAGGGTCAAGACTGATTTGCATATGGCCATGTCTGAATTGGGGTGGCGTGGTGAGCAAAATAACGATGGATTAAACCCAGATCTGTGACTGGGGGTGAATGTTTTGCCATTGTGCAACATTCCGTCCATCATCTTGTGTGTTTTGCTGTTCACCCTATGTGGGAAGGGTATGCCCAGACGTGGGTCCCGTGCTCACTACGCCACTGGAGTCAAGCTATCCTGGCTGATGACGGCTGATAGCCAGAAACCGGTCCTAGGATGCTTGATTCCGGTCCAGGGAAGACATGGCTTGGCAGTTCGGGCTGGACTGTTCCCATGAGGCACAGGGTCAAGACTGATTTGCATATGGCCATGTCTGAATTGGGGTGGCGTGGTGAGCAAAATAATGATGGATTAAACCCAGATCTGTGACTGGGGGTGAATGTTTTGCCATTGTGCAACATTCCGTCCATCATCTTGTGTGTTTTGCTGTTCACCCTATGTGGGAAGGGTATGCCCAGACGTGGGTCCCGTGCTCACTACGCCACTGGAGTCAAGCTATCCTGGCTGATGACGGCTGATAGCCAGAAACCGGTCCTAGGATGCTTGATTCCGGTCCAGGGAAGACATGGTTTGGCAGTTCGGGCTGGACTGTTCCCATGAGGCACAGGGTCAAGACTGATTTGCATATGGCCATGTCTGAATTGGGGTGGCGTGGTGAGCAAAATAATGATGGATTAAACCCAGATCTGTGACTGGGGGTGAATGTTTTGCCATTGTGCAACATTCCGTCCATCATCTTGTGTGTTTTGCTGTTCACCCTATGTGGGAAGGGTATGCCCAGACGTGGGTCCCGTGCTCACTACGCCACTGGAGTCAAGCTATCCTGGCTGATGACGGCTGATAGCCAGAAACCGGTCCTAGGATGCTTGATTCCGGTCCAGGGAAGACATGGCTTGGCAGTTCGGGCTGGACTGTTCCCATGAGGCACAGGGTCAAGACTGATTTGCATATGGCCATGTCTGAATTGGGGTGGCGTGGTGAGCAATATAACGATAGATTAAACCCAGATCTGTGACTGGGGGTGAATGTTTTGCCATTGTGCAACATTCCGTCCATCATCTTGTGTGTTTTGCTGTTCACCCTATGTGGGAAGGGTATGCCCAGACGTGGGTCCCGTGCTCACTACGCCACTGGAGTCAAGCTATCCTGGCTGATGACGGCTGATAGCCAGAAACCGGTCCTAGGATGCTTGATTCCGGTCCAGGGAAGACATGGCTTGGCAGTTCGGGCTGGACTGTTCCCATGAGGCACAGGGTCAAGACTGATTTGCATATGGCCATGTCTGAATTGGGGTGGCGTGGTGAGCAAAATAACGATGGATTAAACCCAGATCTGTGACTGGGGGTGAATGTTTTGCCATTGTGCAACATTCCGTCCATCATCTTGTGTGTTTTGCTGTTCACCCTATGTGGGAAGGGTATGCCCAGACGTGGGTCCCGTGCTCACTACGCCACTGGAGTCAAGCTATCCTGGCTGATGACGGCTGATAGCCAGAAACCGGTCCTAGGATGCTTGATTCCGGTCCAGGGAAGACATGGCTTGGCAGTTCGGGCTGGACTGTTCCCATGAGGCACAGGGTCAAGACTGATTTGCATATGGCCATGTCTGAATTGGGGTGGCGTGGTGAGCAAAATAACGATGGATTAAACCCAGATCTGTGACTGGGGGTGAATGTTTTGCCATTGTGCAACATTCCGTCCATCATCTTGTGTGTTTTGCTGTTAGAGAGGATCCCCCAGAAAGAGCTTTTCTAAAGGTATGTAACTTGTTCTTCTGATGGGATACTTATAAGTACAAACGACTCACCTGTAAAATGGATACAAAAGGAATAACTCCCAAAGGTGGATGGTCGGGGAGTGTGCCCAAATTAATATGTCTTTCAGAACTGGAAGGGCAAAGTGACCTTCCTGCTGGACCTAGCTGTCAAGGCAATTTTGCTTCCTGAATGTATGCCCCAATGCCCCATTCGCACCCGGGCAGATGTCTATAAACCATCGCCGCTGTAGTGACCTTAGCACTGGTGGAATGAGCCTGCAGTCCTTCTGGTGTCTGCTTTGTATCCAGTGCATAGCAGATTTTGATGCAGAGGACTATTCACCTTAACAGAGTCCTCTTCTGCACCACTTTGCCTCTGTTTGCACTAGAGTCGTACAAGGTGATGATCATCCATGCAATGGCCCTTTGTGTGATTGATGTAAAAGCTCAATGGATTCTCAAGGGTCAAGATGACGGAACCTCCTATTTTATTGAGGAAAGAGGCAGGTCAAAGACTACTGGCAGTGATTGCAAGGTCAACACAGAAAGTAGTCATAGACCTTGGCAAGAAAGCCGCAGGCGCTGTACCAATTTGACCAAGAAAAAGTTGGTGCAGGGCAGTTGCTGCAAAATTGTCGGTAGGGGAGCGTGGCTAAGATGGCGGCCAAGTGAGACGTGTTTCTCTGTCTCTCCGGCGCCGCCGATCATCGCAAGGAATATCTAGCCCCCTGATGCCCATCCGCTCCTGCTCTGCCCCCCTTACGTGTGGACCACTTGCCTGCTGCCTCTGGTACTCCCTCTTTCGGAGAGCGGCGATACCCTGTGTGACGGGCGGGCCTGCCCGGCCCCGGCCTCGCTGTGGCCCGGCGGCCCCTCTGTGGTGACTTGATCGCCGTGCCCGGCGGTGGGGAGGGGAGATCGGAGCCTCGGCGCCCTTTGGCACTGACTGGCTGGTACTGGAGGCGCGACTGGGAATCGCCCCTGGTGGAGGCAGGAGCGACGGCGGCGTTTCGAGGAGACCTGGGTCCGCGCGGCGGTGGCCGCCATTTGACGACTGGAGGAGCTGGTGCGGCGTCCGCTGCTGCGGTGGGTCTGCGGCTGGGGGCGATGTGATTGGTGGACCCTGATGCCTTCTGGCGATGTTCCCTGGTGGAGAGACGCTGCTTGGTGATTCCAGCGGGGCCCTCCGGTCCCGGCATTGCTGCGACCCGGCGGCCCCTTGGATTTCTCTGGTGTCGCCGCTGGGCCTGTGATCGTCGACGGTGTTGCCTGGAGAGGGCCCCCTGCACCGGCTGGAGTTGGCGCGGGCCGAGCGGCGGGCCTGCTGTGAGGCGGTGCTCTGCATTTCTGGAGGACCCTCCTACCTTCTGCACGGGCTGAAGATTTCCCGGCGGGGCTCCGCGCCCCTATCGGCCTCATCGCTTCAATATGCCCCTGGTGAGTGCTGGCTGCTGGGGGGCGCTGCTCGGTCCGTATTTCGGCGGACGGTGGTGTTGGCGCTGCTGAGGTGCGCGGAGGACCTGACTGGGGCCCTGTAGCCTGCCGCTGGTGGCGGTGCTCCACGTGGCTACTGTGATGGCAGTGCCATTGTGTAGCGGAGCGTTGGGGCTGCTGGAGAGTTCCCTGCGCTTACCTAAGTTGCCAGAGAGTATGGATGAGGGCGCGAGGGGTCGGTGAATTTGGCTCCTGGGTCTGCTTTTCGGCCCGCAGTTCGGCGGGCGGTGCTCCCTGACCGGTGCTCTTCAGTGGGGGGGCGGTGGTGAAGCCTTATCGGTCCGCATTTCGGCTGACGGTGAGATTGGAGCTGCTGGGGTGCGACGGGGACCTGACTGGGGCCCTGTAACCGGCCACTGGTGGTGGTGCTCCATGTGGCCCCTGTGCTGGCGGTGACCTTGTGTGGCAGAGCGCTGGGTCCGCTTGTGTGTTCCCTAACTGTAGGAGGGTCTGGCTGAGGGCGCAGGGGGCTGGTGGCTCTGGCTCCTGGGCCCACTTTTCGGCCTGCAGTTCGGCGGGCGGTGCTCTTTGACCAGTGTCCTTCAGTGGAGGGTCAGTGGTGAGGCCTGCTGGGTCTGTGGGATTGGGGCCCTCTGCTGCCGCTGCCGGTGAGCCGCACGCTGCCTTACGGTTGAAGGGCACTGGCTGCTTGAGTGGTGGGGGCGCTCGGGCCGCGCATCAGCGGTCGGTGAAGGGGCTGGTTAGCCACCGGTGTTCTGGAGTCGGGCTGGGGTGGTGTTGGTGTGCAGCCCTGATCCTTCGGCCTCGGGGGCCTTGCTGCTTTGGCTGCTTGGTGGAGGGCCCGGGTTGCTGTCATGTCCTTCACTAAGGCTCGGCGAGATAAGGCCCTGAAGGACGCTCTGCAGCGGTCCGTGGGGCAGTCCTCCTCCCTGTTGTCTCCCCCTACGCAATCGTCTGAGGTCTTTATGCTCGACCTCTTCTCTGCCATTAAGGAGGACATTCTGGAACTCCGCTCCCAGCTCTCTTCTGACCTTCGCGAAGTGCGGCCTGACGTGGACGCTCTCGGGGACCGCGTCGCCACTGTGGAAGAGCATGACTTAGGGCATGAAGACGATATGCATCAGCTTCAGCAGGATGTCCTCCGTCTCAGGGAGCAAAACCTTGACTTGCAGGCACATTTCGAGGACCTCGAAAACCGGTCCCGACGGAATACCATTAGAATTCGTGCAGTGCCATGGAAGGGTGAGGGGGATGATCTCCGAGACTATGTGCTTCAGCTCTTCCGGCAGATTCTCGGGGAGGAGACGGAGCGGGACATTCGGATGAATCGCGTGCACCGAGTTGGCTTGCCGAGGGGCCCGAGGGCACCACAACCAGACATATTGGTTTGTGTGCACGATTTTCAGCTTAAGGAGCAGATTCTGCGCAAGGCCCGTGATCTTAATCCGGTACAGTTCCGCGGTCACCAGCCGGCCCTCTTCCAAGACTTAGCTGCCTCTACTCTGGTGAAACGCAGGGAGTTCAAGCCCATCACTACTCACCTGCGCGAGAATAACATTCCTTACTCGTGGGGTCATCCATTTCGTCTTATTTTTAAAAACCAGGGCAAACTCCATCAGCTCCGCTCATTGACTGCTGCTTATGAGGCTCTGGGATTGGAGCGGCCCTCCTCCCCGGCTGGGGTAGCTGGCGCACCCTCGCGGCGGCGTAGACGCTCGAATGGCTGGCAGCGGTTGGGCCGCTCCCCCCGGCCCTCGGGGCCTGACGTGTCCACTAGTCTTCTAGAGCGGGAGGCGGCGGTTACTTTAGTGGCGCAGGTGACAGACAGCAACGGCGCTCCATGAACCTTCTATAGCCAGCAACAGGTGGACTTTTTCTTGCGGCGCCGGCGGGGGGAGGTCCTTGGCTGGGGGTACTTCTCGTCAACTGCCCTGTGGGGGTTGGATGGCTGGTGCCCTTCGTGCCGAGGTGTCGTCCTCCTGGATTCCACGTTCCCCACATCGTTTGTTCTACATGACAGACTGTTGTCCCTTTTCGGGGCCTTTGGGTTCTGTGTTTTGCAGTGTCTTTTCTATGTTCGGGGTGTTTTTTGTTCATGGGGTTGGGGGTGAGGGGCAAGGGTTGTTTTTGGGAATGTGGTGGGGCCCTGCATCAGTCCTCTTTGGGGTGGGGATCTGTCTGTCCCCGAATTATTGTCGGTAGGTCTGCCTCCTTGCTCTGGGTTGTTGCGCTTGGTACCTGGCTGTTCCTCCCTTGTCTTTCATGGGTAGGAGTCTCAAAGTGGTGAGTCTGAATGTTCGGGGCTTATATAATCCGGTTAAGCGCTCAGCTATTCTATCCCTCCAGAAGGGTGCGGGGGGTAATGTGTGTTTATTGCAGGAGACTCATCTTCTCTCTAAAGATATTAAGCGGATGAAGGATCTGCGGTTCCCTCTGCCAGTGTGGTCGCGTGCAATGGGGGGACATGTGCTTCACTGTAGGTTCAACGTACGCCCCGAATGAGCATCAGGAGTCTTTCCTAAAGATGGCCTTCTCTGAGGTGTTGGGGGGCCTCTGAATGTGGTGATGGATGCGGGTCTGAATAGGTCAGGGCAGCGGTCACATCAGGCGGGTGCTCTCTAGCCGGGGGGCAAACAGTGGTTGAGTGACGGCGGTCTGCATGATGTCTGGCGCATACAGCACCTTACCGAGCGCGATTATACTTTCTACTCGGCAGCGCATAAAACATATGCCCGCCTTGATCATTTCTTTGCCTCTACCTCCCTTTTGCCATGCCTGACGGATGTGGTTATCACTCCCCGCTCCCTGTTCGACCATGCCCTCCTTTCTGTGCAACTCAACTCTCCTACTGTCCGTCCCTCTTCGTCTGGATGGCGCCTGCGCGATTCTTTGCTCAGTTCCGACTCCACAGTTACTCGTATTCGCGACACGATCGTTGCTTATTTGGCGGTTAATGATCAGGGCAATACGTCTGTGGCAGTGGTTTGGGAGGCCCTCAAGCTGGTGGTCCGGGGTGAGTTCATTGCGCTGGCGGCTGCGTTTGCGCGTCTACGTAGGGATAAGCTCGTGGAGCTGGAGCGTGAGGTGGGGACCCTGGAGTCCATCCATAAGCGCACCGGAGCGCCCAGGGTGTGGAGAGAGCTTGAAAGAAAGCGGCGCATGGTGAAACACCTGGACCTCGACAGGGCCGAATATGCGCTGTTGCGTCTGCGACATAAATTTTACCTTAGCAGGTTAAGGGGGGGCACTTACTAGCCCATAGGCTCCGGGCGAGCACGCAGCGCGCGGCGATCCAGTCCATTTGAGGCGCTCGGGCGGTGGAACAGACTACTGACGCCCTTATTGTGGATTCTTTCCGACAGTTTTATCAGCGCTTGTATACCAGAGAGGCGACCGGTCCGGTGGAACGAGAGGCCTACCTTGCCTCCTGCCGTATCACGCCGCTGTCTGCGACCTCGGCTGATGCGTTGGAGTCTGCCATCCGTATTGAGGAAGTCATATCGGAGATAGCTCGCCTTAAGGTCGCCAAATCGCCTGGCCCTGACGGTTTCTCTGCTTTGTTTTTTAAGACATTCTGTGCTGAGCTGGCTCCGCTTTTAACAAGTCTTTTTAACTCTTTTCTGGAGACGGGGGAGGTGAACCCCACTATGTCGTAAGCTGCGATTACAGTTATCCTTAAACCTGGGAAGGATCCGAGGGACTGTGGCTCGTATAGGCCAATTTCCCTCTTAAATATCGACGCCAAATTGTTCGCGGGCATTCTGGCGGCTCGTCTCAGTCCGCTGATGGATGGCATCATAGACCCGGATCAATCAGGGTTTATTCCTACGCGCCAGGGAGAGGATAACACCAAGCGTCTTCTCCATCTTATTGACTTGGTCCATCGGTCTCGGACCCAAGCTTGTCTCCTTTCCATTGACTCCGAGAAGGCCTTTGATCGGGTGGATTGGGACTATATGTTCGAGGTCCTGCGTGCTTTTGGCTTCAAGCAACACTTCCTTCGCTGGGTGCACTGTCTCTATGTCGCCCCTAAGGCGTCGGTGAGGGTGAACGGGTGCCGGTCTTCCCTCTTTCCCATCACTAGAGGGACGAGGCAGGGGTGCCCCCTGTCTCCACTGTTATTCGCGCTCTATATGGAGCCCTTTGCTCAGCGCATACGGTCGAATCCGGATGTCGAGGGCCTAAAGTTCGGCGCCAACATTCATAAAATTAGTCTCTATGCGGACGATGTTATTCTCTCTCTTACCCATCCGCGCACCTCTTTGCGGTATTTGATGCGAGAGCTCCACGACTTTGGATCGGTTGCAGGATTTAAAGTGAATTTTTCAAAATCGCTGGTGCTTAATCTTTCTATCCCTGAAGAGGAAGTCGGTGATTTGCAGCGGGACTTTGCCTTCCAGTGGGTGCACTCTGATATCTCCTACCTGGGGATTCGCTTGGCCTCATCGGTTGTCAAAACGGCCCACCTTAATTATAAACTTTTGGTGGAGCAAACCACACAATCGCTATCTGATTGTTCTCGCCTTGGCCTGGCCTGGTAGGGGCGGCTCGCGGCGGTAAAGATGACGGTGTTGCCGAGGGTCTTTTACTTGTTTCAGATGCTCCCCGCGCAGCCGCCTTCAGGTACCATCCGCAAGTTGCAAGATCTGCTTAATACGTTTTTATGGCACAATTAGAGAGAGGCCAAGGCTCGCCTTATCACTCGTTACTACGTCGAAGGCTGCCGGAGTGTTGGGTTTTCCGCTTTTGAGTGCGTATTATCAAGCCTCTTACCTCCGATATATCACAGAGTGGAACCGGCCTTCATTTAGCAAACATTGGCTCTTTATGGATCAGACAGTCGCGGGTTGTAATATCTGGCGTGAGCTTTGGCTTCCGCGGAAGCACACGGCATGGGGTCTCTATTCATCCCTGGTGACTTCTCCGACTCTTAAGGTGTGGGACCAGTTAGTGAGCTCCCGGGGATGGACCACGTTCCCCTCCCCTATGACGCCTATTGTGGACAATCCCAACTTTACGCCGGGATGCGCGTCTCCTGTTTTTCAGCGCTGGCGTGAGGAAGGCTGTAAGAGAGTGGGCTCCCTGTTGGAGCCGGATGGAGTGATCCCTTTCGCCCAACTGCGCAAAGACTATTTTGACCTGCCGTCCATTGACGCCTATCACTACGCACAGCTAGCACATTGGGTGACCATCCCCTCCAACTTCGCCTTGATGTCCCGTCCCTTAACCGCTTTTGAGCGCTGGTTGATTTACAAGAAGGATGATCGGAAGCTCATTTTGGAACTGTATGCACTGATAATAGCGCGTCCTACGCAGCAGAGGTCGAAGGCGCAGGTTCGCTGGGAGACTGAGCTGGGGCGTCCGTTAACGAGCAAGGAGTGGGAGCATGTTTTCTACCGCGTCCACCATACAGCGTCCGACACGGCGGGGGCAGAATCTGCCTATAAGGTGGCGGCATACTGGTACTATACTCCGGCGCGCAGTCAGTCTTGCGTCCCTACTAAATCCGGTCTTTGTTGGCGGGGGTGTGGGCAGTCTGGCACTCTCGTTCACTTGCTGTGGCGATGCCCGAAGTTGGTGCGGTATTGGGCGGCAATCTTGGCTGACCTTGACGAGGCGTTTCAGATTAAGCTGCCGTGGGAACCTGTGCACACACTGTTAGGTCTCCCTCATCCCAAGTGCTTTCCCCTGCGCACGATGTGGGGTAGACAACTGGCATTGGCGCTGCTCGCGGTGCGGCAAGTTCTGTTGGCACAATGGGGCTCTCCGGCTGCGCCGGATCCTAGGGACTGGGTCCGGAGGCTCTGGCATCTGCTGGCGATGGAACGTCTATCACTCAGAATCGATGGGAGGGGTTCGGACTATGTGACTTAATGATTGTTGGTCAGGCAAATGCAAAAAGATTGAAAGGGCTTTGCTGAGCTAACAAAAGAACAATAGACAGGCTTGTATGATGCCTGTGCCTCCCATACCACACCAGGCAACAAACGTGGATTGACTTAGTGGAAGAACATATGGCAGCAAGGATGACATCAACCACCTCAGTCGGTAAGTCAAATATATTTAGCTGCTGCCGCGCAATCTCCACACAAGTAGGAGGTGCTGATTGAGGAGGCTCAGATCCAGTACCTTGCCCTGTTGCCGAGACAGGATGCCCTCCTGAAGTTGAAACCTGATTAAAAGACAAATGCTCAGTCTTAGGAGATCTGAGCATCACATTCTTCTGGCCCAGTCTCTGTTGTTAGCCAAATAGAGTTGCTGATGTTATTTCCACCCGTTGGATAATCATGTTCATGGTGACGTTGCTAGATAGGGGATGGTTGACAGGGTAGGGTTTCCAGCTTCTAAACTGACCTCTTAAGAAAATATAACAGACATGAGTACCCATCCAGACGCCAATGGGTCAATTCAAATGTTCAGTAGGACATTTAAAGAGTATAGGCAGACCTTACTCGACATTTGTGCATTAGGAACTTTGCTAAATAAGAAAGTGCAAGGCTATTAGCTTTCACCCTCTTACATAAAAGGTTTTGAAATTGTCATGGTTTTATAAGAGAAGAAGCTCAACACCAACTCATACCCTAGGTGGCTGTGCAGAAAGGACTGAAATTGATGAAGAATCTAGCATAGGGTAGGCCTGGGCGGTAAATTCCATTCCGCTCGATGAATTTGCAGAATTTGGGTAATTTTGCGTTCCGCGGAGGAGGCGGAATTGCCAAAAATTCCGCGATCCTCTGAATTTTTTGCTTGTTCGCGCTTTCAAAATGCCTGTTCGCGAGATATTTCTCCCCGAGCACGCAAATAGCATTCAGGAACAGGAAAAAAGCATCGCAAACGGGCGGAACAAGCAATTCCGCATGTTCGTGGAACTCTGCGTGCTCGCGGAGATTTTTTACTGTTTCGTGGAGCTCTGCGTAGCGCGACTACGCAAATTCCGCCCACCCCTAGCATAGGGTGGCCAAGAAGCAAAAACTACAAATCTTGTTTTCTTATACAGAGAAAGCAACCGATGTTATGCATGTCAAAGACGGTCACTGATTGGAGATTTAGGACCTTTCTGAGAGTTTGGTGGACTGGATGCTCCTCGTAAACGTGGTGGATGTCCCGCCTTCCATACTACAAGTATATGATAGCCCATGGCACCTGTAATACTCCAGACAGGATCTCATCACGTTTGGACACGGTGCCCCATCCACCAAACTCCAAGGGGATGTGGTCCGTCGGCTAGACTGCCGACTTTGGTGCTGGAAACTAGGGTTTGAGACTCGGGGTCGCGTCCGCATCCTGTGATTCTGGGCAAAACACTTAATCTACCTGTGCCTGAATGTGTAATGTAAATACGGTGCTCGTGTAAAGAGCTCCAATACCTTCGGGTTGAGTTCGCGCTATATAAATATGCAACCAAAAAAAAAAAGAAAAACTCTAAATAAGGCCCTAAGTTCTCAGCATACATTTGGGAGAGGTCGCCTTTTAAATTTGTGTAACCTACTCTGCATGCTGGACTGTAGAGATTGAAACTTGCAAGTTGTGGTAGTAATTAAACTTTGGTTAGAAGTGGAGAAAAAGATGACTTTTAATAAGTAATTGCAGGTGTGGATGAAGGCATTATCAACACAGATAGCCCATCTCACCGGAGCAGCAAAAATGTATGCAAAGGCGTTTAAGAACAATGGGCAGCATTTAAATAATGGCAGTAATAAGATATCCTTAAAAAAATGCATATGTTGCGTTCACCCTTCTCGGTGTTCCCCAAACTCATTTATAGTGCTGTGCAATGTGATGTGTCTGATGGCGGCCATGCTGGTGGCTTCCCTTTGCAAAGACCCTTGCGAAGGAGCTGATGCCAGTGGGAATGCTGTAGGACAGGATCATTTAATGACATTTTCTCTCATTTAATGACCATTTAATGACACTTCCCTTCAGAGTCCACCACGTAATCCATAGCAGTCCTGAACTGATGAGGTCAGGGATTGTCTCTCAGATGCTGGAAGAAAACTCCTTGCACATGTGGAGAATTTGACATGTTATTTGTTAAGCCCCCTGCTTAAGGGTATACTTTCAGAAAAAACATAATTGACGATAAGGCCTCTATTCAACCATGGGTTGTATGCCAGAATACTGACCACAAAAATATTGTTACAAATAAATTGTAGACAAAAAATTGACTACTGAAGTATCATGAAGGTAAGTCTATATAGGTAAGTACAGATTTACTATTCTTAACTTTACATCTATATACCCTGAACATGTATATACATATGTGATGTTACGTATAACAAATCTATACTTAACTATATATACCTACCTTCACGATATTGTTGAAGTCAATATTACCACCCTTTCCACCTTGCCACTATACCCAGAAGCAGCACCCGTCATGTACATTGTACAGGAGAAACATGTCCACCTGCAAGAAGGACTGCTTTAAATTAGGGTAAAGACGGATTTGCATATGGCTGGGTTCAAACTGGAATGGCATGGTGAGCAACAAACCAATGGATTTAGGCCCAGATATCTGTACTGGGGTGAATGTATCACATTGTTCTGCATTCTGTCCATCAATTGTTGTTTTTGCATTTGTCACCCCGAGTGGGACGGGTATGCCCAGATGTGGGTCCCGTGCTCTCCATGTCACTGGAGTCAAGCTATCCTGAATGAAAAGGGGTGAAACCCCGAAACCGGTCCTAGGAGGCTTGTTTCCAGTCCAGGGAGGACCTGGCCTGGCAGTTCGGGCTGGACTGTTCCCATGAGGCACAGAGTCAAGGCTGATTTGAATATGGCTGGGTTCAAACTGGAATGGCATGGTGAGCAAAAAAATGATGGATTTAGGCCCAGATCTCTGTACTGGGGTGAATGTATGACATTGTTCTGCATTCTGTCCATCAATTGTTGTTGTTGCTTTAAATTAGCCAGCCAGGTCCTGGTGCATGAGTTAGAGGTACTGCCTACTGCCTCTGCTGTGCCAGCCCTACCGCACCCGGACTGGAAGGGTTTCATGTGAAGTGGAAGGTGTGTTTTTGCATTTCTAAGGGTTAATGAGAAATTATCCAGTTGAGAGTTTTGTGTTCAATGTTATACATATAGATGCAGGAAAGATCTCTAGGGTGGCAAGCAGAGGAGAAAGGAATAATGCAGGTGTTTATGATTTGATGTAGTGTAGTACACTTCATTTTGGTGAAGCCAGTGCAATTGGAGGTGGCGAGATGCTAATGAACAGGTTCAGCAAAGCTACAAAATAATTTGTCTCTCCAAAAACTACTGCCTTACCCTTGTCTCGAGTGTACTACAACGACTGCTTTTGACATTTAGTTCTGTCTTCTTCTGTTCAGCTGTGATATTAACTCTTGCTCCCCTATTAAGGAAGTCAAAGGGTTATACTGAAAGAACTAGGGTTCGCCATCTTACTCATCCCCAATTTTGAAATGTGCTACTGGTTTGACCGATGGTGTCGTTTTTCGGTCCTCCCCGTTCTAATGTCATTTATATAGCTTGTACCCTTGTAACTATGCAACTACCTTTCTGTGAAGCGCTCTGTGGTCTTGTCCGCGCTATATAAAACTCTTTAAATAAATAAATAAATGATGACTTACTTCCACGCTTGCGTAATCACAGATATTGCACTTGAAGGGTTTCTCGTTGGTGTGTTTGTAGCGTCTGTGTCGCACAAGCTCCCCACTGGTCACAAACGCCATCTCGCAATCAGGGCACTTGTGTGGCCGGACCCCTGAAACATAAACACAGTCATTTCTTTTTTCTCAATAACGAATGGCACCTGTACACTTATATAAACTTGGACAGAATAAATATTTCTTTTGAATGAATGAATAAATGAATGAATGAAACAGCACTTCTAAAGCGCGTAGCTACCTGGAGGCATCCCAGCGCTGAGGCAGTTCATAGGGGCGGACGGGAGCACCTACGGACAAAGCCAAGGCCAAATGGTTGTGTTCCTTCCGCAAGGGCAGAGGGAGCGAGTTCCATCGTCTGGCGTCATTGTAAGAAAAGTATATATAGGCTCTGATGGTAGATGGAAGTTTTCATGCCTGTCTCATCTTTCTGATCCCCTTTATAATGGAATAGACTAATAGGGTGCTATTTAGAGAAAAATGGTAAGAGAACAGCCCCCAAAAATTGTGGCTGACCCTGTTGTCTCCCCGCGCTTCCCTACCTCATCTGGAGGCTGGGGGAACGCGGTTTCCAGACATCGCTCCATTGGGATAATCCTTGTTGCTGACCCGACACTGGTCATCAGACAGACTGCCCTATATAGGACTCCCTCGCCGACGCCATTCCTGCCAGTATATGCCCTTGACTCTAGGACAGCCATGCCAGCCGTGACTGTCCCAGACAGAAAAACTCTCAGCAACTGTGGGGCAATATTTATATGTTTTTTGTTTTCATAAATGATAAGTGATGGCAGATTTGTAAATCAATGCTGATTCTACTGTCACCTTTCCACCACTCAACGGCTCCTGCCACAAACACATGGACATGGGGTCTTCGTGGGTGGGGAGATGTGGCGCAGCGGCCAGAGCGGCTGACCCATGAGCGTGGTGGTCGAGTTTCGATGCCCAGCGCCGGAGGCAGCTCAGCTGAGCTTCATGTGACTCTGGGCAATAGCTCACTTAATCTCACTTAATCTCCCCAAGGGCCCCCAGCACCTAGATACCCTTAGTCGTGCTTTACAAATCTAGAATTATTATTGGGCGGGGACTGGAAACGTATTCGGAGCCAGAAGCCAACTCCAGGTTTGGAAGGCCAGCTAGGTTGACAGACATGGTGCCTCTTCCGGAAGAATGTTTTAACAATGATTTGCAACCTCTACCACAGTCAAAAACCTTTGATCGGATGGATATTACCAACACCTCAAAGGGGATGATATATATTGCAGATCGGAAGCTCTCTGTGAGGGACAGCTCTACACACTGACAATGTGGGGGTGCATTTGGGTTTTCATTCATTCATATATCTTCACTTCGGCAGTTGCTATAAAAGTACAGAATAAATACATAAAAATATAGAATATTTATTTCTTCCTTTAAAATAAAGACATCCTGTTTAAAATAATTTAGGATAAAAGCAGAAGCCACTAGCAGCAAATCTCATAATGTGCAATAGAAAGCAACAGCAGAGGAACAGACAGATTCATTGAGACCCAAATAGTCTCAACCCCCCCGTCCAAGGATTCCTGAAAAGCAAGGGACCTTGGTACCATCTTGGCAAGGGCCATGCCCAGCAAGCTGCCCTGCTCTTCTTTCTAGATAGAAAATATTAAGCTTGAGCTTGAGGGTTTTACAGAAGGCTGTCCAGGGGGCCCACAATCTACCTTAGCACCATGCCAATCACAGCCACTATTCCTTTAAGGGACAGGGCTGGGATCACAGCGTTTTACAAATACCAATAAAAAGGGGGCTGTATTGTTGGTTGGCAGCATTTCTTCATAGGTTCTAATCACTCTATTCAGTAGAATTCGCAGAGGGAATCCTGTCTCATTAACATGCATGTAAAAGCCACACTTCTTGGATCACTCATGCTACCTTACTAAGTACGTCAGCTCACTGTGTTTTAACTAAAGCCTATGCCACCATTTTTGGTGGAGTTTTCTGTAGATACCCAGAAAGTACCACACCATCAAAAATCTTTAGGGACTATTTAGAATTTCTGACTGACATAAAATTTCATCTTATGACATTCGAGGGGGTCTCTTCCCAAAAATCTGCCGAAACACCTACACAAGCTATAGGGACTATGAACTGCATTTCAAGGAATTTCTGCCTCACCACCAGGAAACCATGTCTCAAAAACATGCCTCTTTCAAATTGGACTGCTATGCATATACAAAAATGCAACAAGAAGAATTGATAGACAGAATGCTGAACAATGTCAAACATTCACCCCCAGTACAGAGATCTGGGCGTAAATCCATCATGTTTTTGCTCCCCATGCCATTCCTAGCTTGACTCCTGCTGATGAGGGATGTGACCCCGAAACCGGTCAAAGGAAGCTTGTTTCCAGTCCAGGGAGGACCCGGTTTGGCAGTTCAGGCTGGACTGTTTCCATGAGGAGCAGGGACAAGACTGACTTGCATGTGGCTGGGTCCAAACTGGGGTGGCGTAGTGAGCAAAAGAACTATGGATTTAACCCAGATCTCTTGACTGAGGGTGAATGTTTGATTCATTCAGCATTCTGTCCATCATTTGCTGCTGCAGCAGTTTTTGGCCTAAGTGGGATGGGTATGCCCAGATGTGGCCACTGGATTCAGGCTAGCCTGACTGGTGAGGGGTGTTACCCCAAAACAGGTCCCAGGATGCTTGTTTCCAGTCCAGGGAGGACCCGGCTTGGCAGTTCGGGCAGGACTGTTCCCATGAGGAGCAGGATCAAGACTGATTTACATATGGCTGGGTCCAAACTGGGGTGGCATAGTGAGAGAAAGAACGATGGATTTAACCCAGATCGATTGACTAGGGGTGAATGTTTGATTCAGTCAGCATTCCGTCCATCATTTGTTGACGCAGCACTTTTCGTCCTAAGTGGGATGGGTATGCCGAGATTCGGATCCCTTGCTCGTTGTGCCACTGAATTCAAGCTAGCCTGGCTGATGAGGGGCATCAAATCGAAACCGGTCCCTTGATGCTTGCTTCCGGGCCAGGGAGGACCCAGCTTGGTAGTTCGGGCTGGACTGTTCACATGAGGAGCTGGGTCAAGAATGATTTGCATATGGCTGGGTCCAAACTGGGGTGGCGTAGTGAGCAAAAGAACAATGGATTTAACCCAGATCTCTTGATTGGGGGTGAATGTTTGATTCATTCAGTATTCCATCCATCCTTTGTTGCTGCATGCATATACAAAAAAGCACTATACTATAGGTGACCAATGGACAGTTCCCCTTGTTTATTCGGGAGAAAAAAAGTCCTTCTGCACACCCACACGTACACATCAGACACAACAAAGATCTTCCTAGATCAAATTTATTTTAATTTCACATTAACTCACTCAAATCACTCCAAAACGTGATTACTGTACGCAATCTCTACTAACTACACTCTTCAAATTCCAACAACAGACATGATCAAACAATCTTTCCCTCCTTAATGGCCATCCCAGGTCTGAAGAAAAGCGCGTTAAATGCAGAAAGTTCTTAGATGTGATAATATTTGTGGATAGCGGTAAACAAATTGGAATAACTCAATATAAAATGAGCATTTCTGTAGGCTTCTAAATGGTAATTATGTACAAGAATTACAAGATACATGGATAACTAGAGTGGCAGCATACCCATATGTGTATTCATATGGTTCCGCAGGAGGGTCACGGTGCGAAACGCCTTGCTGCATAGGTGACACATATGTGGTCTCTCGTTCGTGTGGCTCCTCTGGTGACGTATGAGGCTGAAGAGCTTCGCACAGCTGAACACACATTGATTGCATTGGAAAGTTTTCATTTCGCCTACGGATAAAAAATACAAATATAACTAAAATAAAGACTAATTACTACGCTAATAACATAGCAAAAGCACACAATATGCGGAAAGATTTCTAAAGTATTGGACACGCTTCTGTTCCAGATAGAGAACCCCAGAACATCAACTCCACACAAGTGTTTTGTGACAGATAAAATGACTACTTTATAGATAAGATAAACTAATTAAAGAAAGCATTCTCCTCAGAAGTGCAGACAGTAACTAGCAGCTTTTGGTAGGAATCCTAACAATCTTTAATCTTCCTCCCAAGATCGACTTCAAACCCTGATGACAAAGGTGAAATTCTGATCACTACACGACCTGTGACCTTTGTATCTTAAAATCAATGATATCTGTAGCCTAGAATCCCATGTTGACTTTACTGAATGATTCACTTGCTCATGTGATAATTCCAAAATTCTTTAAGGATGCAGCACCAATACCCCTACTAAAAGAACAAGGGGAAGGCACTACACTCCAGAAAAATAAATGCCCAATATCTCTTGTCAGAACCTCTTTTGGAGGGCCATGGGGCATGCAGGGGCTACCGGTACTGGGCCCAACTGTGGTGGCTCAGGTCTTTTACTCCTGATGTCCCGGAACCCGACCTAAAATTTGGATACCACTTGACTCGGCCAAGTTATTCTTCTGCACCAGACTCTCAGTGGTAGCTGTGGGCAAGTAGTCAAGGCTGACTGGGGTGGGGGGATGTAGATACAGGTGAGTGAACACGACTCATAACTCAAAATACAAACAGTACGAACAATAAATTAATGTCCAGCCAAATACTTGCTTTTATAAGAAAAAGTAGCATTTTATTTCTTACTCTATGTATGCAAAGAGATACAGCATTCATATGCAACAATACAATCACTCTTGAGATCGGGGCTCTACTGATCGTCAGGCAAATTTCTGTCTCACTCTCCTTTGTGTAACCTTCTCAGTGTTATTCCCCATTCACTGGTCGCCTCACTCTATAGCTCCCTTATGGCTCTTCAGTATTTCAGTCAAAAGTGTCTACAATGCCGCAGAACCCTTAGCAGTGAATCCCTGGAGCCCCAATAGTTCAAATATTTTCCGCTCCTGTAGCACAGAAGCGTTCGGCATTACAGCAGGCACCCTCAGCACGGGTACTCACGAGATCTAATCCTGTTCAGGAAAGTTAGGCAGCTCATTGTACACATGGCATTATCAGGCGGGCGCAAGCTCACTCTCCAGAGTGGTGCAGCCGCTCTTCCCAGCGATCGGAGCAGATTCCAGCACACAGTGATGCAGTAAGTCAAGACCTTCGCAGCGGGGGAAGTCAGTCCTTTGGCTTCTGACTGAAGTCCTGTGAGGGTGCATCGTCCTCCTGGTGCATGGGAGTCTGTAAGGGCAGATTCTTCGGGGTGGCTAGGCCCACCGGTCACAGCCTCACTTTAGTCCATGGCGATGGCTCGACGTCTTTGATGATTTGGTCCCAGCAGCCATCCTTGGTATATAGAGTTGCAAACTTTGGAAAATGCATAAAATTGCATTTTTCAAAGGTTCATTTAGCGCACGCATGCCCCTAGGGAATGTGTGCACTTTACATGTGCACATTTAGGGCCACATGTATCAAATAAGCATTTTGCGATTACCAGAGGAATCACCAAAGATTTTGCGATTCCTTAAATATTACCTAATAATGATTCGGTAAATAGAGAATCGCTATATATGACTCCATGCGTTCCTATGGGCCGAAAGGCCCATTGGTGCGAATGGTTTTGCATTAGCTAATTTGCGATTACCTAATTGGGAATTGCAATTAGGTAATGCAAAGCCCAGGGTGCTTGGAGCCTAAGACCACCTAAAGCATCCCCTAAAAAATAAATGTGCACATGTAAAGAGCATAGATGCCCTAGGGGCATGTGTGTGCTACATGGCACTTTGAAAAATGCAGCTTTGCATTTTTCAAAGTTTGGCATGGTTACCATCTACTTGAAGTTGTTGGTAATTGCATTTTTCTAAATGTACAGTTTGCATTTGAAAAATACTTCAGACATGTGCTAAGGGAATCACAATTTGTGATTCCCTATTTGTAGTCACAATATTAGGTAATTGCAATTTTTGCGATTACCTACATTTGCGACTACAAAGCCTTTCATATATCATGAAAGGCTATTTTCCATTCACAAACGGAAGATTTTACAGAATCACACCGTGTGTGAATGCAAAAAACTTTCATACATATGGCCCTTATTTTTTTGGGGGTGCTTTAGGGGGTCTTGGGCCACCGGGCACCCTTGGCTTTGCATTAGCTAATTTGCCATTACTAATTAGATAATCGCAAATTAGTAAATGCAAATCATTTGCAACTATGGGCCTTCCAGCCCATAGCAACGAACGGAGTAATATTACCTAATAGTGATTTGCTATTTACCGAATCGCTATTAGGTAATATTAAGGAACCACAAAATGTTTGCCGATTCCTTACATATAAAGATTTTTGCGATTACTAAATAGCAATTTGCTAAAAATTGCAACTTGGTAATCACAAAATGCTGATTTGATATGAGGGCCAAAGGGTTTTATTAAAATTTCAAAATGGGTGATACAGAAGCAACACCCTGTAGGCTCTCAATGGAAAGGATATACAGCAATGCAAAAGCAAAAATTATTTTAAGTCCCAAATGAACAGCAAAATTCAGAGAGTAACTGACAGCATCCCTAGTATAACAGGAAAGCCTTCTGGCTCACCCCCAACATTGGGAGGTTTTATACATTTTTTTTGCAGGAGAAATTGCAAGATCTGCATACTCACTGTGATGTCAACTAATGCAGCATTCCATCAGCAAATAAGAGCACATGAAAAATAAACATCATATTGCCTTAACACCTAAGCACTAACCCACTACATGAATAAATATTCGGCACGCTCTTTGCTAATGTCGTCCGGGGATACTAGAACAAAACTCGATGTACACAGAGGTGACTTCCATTTTTAGAAAATATGATGTTTGAACTTAATTTGTGACCTGGTTAATGCATAGCTAGAAATGTCATTTCTACTCATCATAAAAATAGTATCATATCAGTATAAACATGTAAATTGAGTGTGACAATACATTATACACATTGTTAATGATGCACAAAGTTATAAACCCACACACATCTTTGTGTGTGCACAAGTGTGTGTGATGTCCACCCCTAGTACATTGGTGGCCCGGGATAATGCTGGTGGCTCTTGGCATACTGCGGGCATATATGGCATGATGATGCCCATCCTTGGTACAATACTACCCTTGCCATGATGGTGGTAATCTTGGCATGTTGTAGGCATTCACAGCATGATGATGCCAAACCCTGGTACAGTGCTGACACTTGCAAACTGGTAGTAGTTCTTAGAATATTGTGGACATTGTTGGCGTTATGTGGCCCAACCATGCATAGCGCTGGCCTTGGCACGAGGGTGGTAAATCGTGAAATACTGTTTACATCAAACATAATGGCGCCCAACTCTGATCCAATGATGCACAATGGTGGTAATTATTGGCACATTGTGAACATCTATGGCATCATGATGCCAACATCTGTTATATTGCTATCCATGGCTTAATGGTAGTAAGTACCTGGCACATTATAAGCATCCATGTCACAATGTAACCATATCTTGGCATATGGATGGCACCGGTACAGTAACGGTAATTGACATATTGTGGGAATCCATGGCAGCATGTGGCCACCCCAGTACAATGCAATGATGGCCTTGGTTTAAAACTGCCAATTTTTGGAATATTGTAGGTATAATAGTGTCCACTCCAGGAATAAAAGAGGTCATTCTTGCCATAATGCGGTCATTCCAAGCATTGCAGAGCTCACCATTGGTATAATGCTGGCCCTTGCACTGTGGTGATAATTCTTACCATTGTGTAGGCATCAAAGGAATGAGGGTGATCCTCCTTGGTACACAGATTGCCCTGGAACAACAGCATTACATCTTGAGATATTGTGGGCATTAATTGCAGAATGATGTCTAACCTTGTTATAATGCTGGCCTGAGCCTAGGTGTGGTAATTCTGGAATATCTGACGGTGCCAAACACTGACAGAATGCTGGTTCTGGCTAAATGATGGAAATTCCTAGCATTTTGCAGGCATCCATTGTATGATGATACACATTCCTAATATAAAGTTGGCCGTGGTATACTGATGGCATTATTGACATATCGTGGGAATCCAAGGCACCCTACAGAAAAGCAATTAACACCATGATCACCCCAAGATGGACTATGATAATATGCTGTGTTTGAGCTTACCTTAATATTCATGTCAGCACCTGCAGGAGGTGCAGAATGCAGCAGCTTGATTGCTGCTGCACATTCATCTGCTTCAATCGATCTGCGCCCAGCTGCGGGACCTGCACTCGATTCTAGTGCACGAGAGTGATTTTTAAGGCTATGCTACTCACCTCTAGCCATCTTTTAACACTGCACTTAACACCACTTTAAAATCAGACCCGCACACACCAATACGGCTAAATCATTCAAAAGATCTCCGTAGGGCATTGCAGCACCGCCCCATGATGAAGCATGACATTGTTCGGGGTGTGCGAGGGCATCAAGAAAAGCTACTCACTTCCAGGGTAGTGAAGAGGGAAGGTCCATGATGTTTACAAAATCAAGTACAGCGACATATCCACGTTAGAAACTTAAGATCAGCAGGGGCCATGCTTCGTACCATCCCTTAAGTTCGCTGTGTACATACTAAAGGCTGCTGCTTTATGGTTTTTTTTGGCAGCCAAACAGTAGAATCTAAAGCTGTGGCGGCTGGCATCTACGGGGAGAGGGTGGCAGGCACGCGCACACTTAAAATAATATATATATTTTTACAAAACGTACCTGAACTCAGGGATGTCCTCACTCTGGATTACTTCTTTCGACACAGGAACCGGATGCAGCAATTCCCTTGGGCAATCCTAGGGCTGCTCTCACCAGCACGAGAGAAGACCTAGGATTGGTGGGAGCGGCCTCACTCGGCCCAGGGGTGTGGAATTTAATAAAATATCTACTTGTCCATGGGGCAGGTTGCTTCATAAATCTACTTGTCCAGTAACAAAATCCACTTGTCCCTTTTGTGCCATGTAATGCGGCGACAAATTACGGCAGCAATCTCATTATATAAGAGTTCTGATATAGCCTCTCTAATTATGCCAGGGCTCGTACCATAGTAGGGTTGAATACTAGCAATTCCCTTATGTTGCTATGTTTCTGCAGGTCTACATACGGGGGCTGAAGGTAGTGGTAAGCAATAGTTCAAGGGTTGGAATGCCCTTTTGAGTCTGTGCAAACCTACTAACTTGCGTGCTTTAAGGGTTTGCACCAACTCTTTTCTAATTTTTTACCATACTGAAAAAGGTTGGAAATGTACTTCTGACAGGGGCAGACATATAACTTCTTCCAGGATTGTGAAAAAAAGTGGTTGGAGGAAAAGTGAACTTAAAACATTCAGGGCCCGATTCACAGAACAAACTTAAGACTAAATCCTAAACTTAGTACCAATCTGGTATTCACAGAATGCACCTAGTACTTCTGGTATTCACAGAATGAACTTACTACTTTTGTGATTCACAAAATGAACTTAGGACTTTTGCTATTCACAGAATCCATTTACGACCACTAAACTTACGTCCGCACTCGGGCCGGAATTTCCGCGCCCGGAGCGGAAATTCCGGGCCCGGAGCGGAAAGTCCGCACGCGGGCCGGAAAGTCCGCTCCGGACGCGGAACATCCGCTTCCGGGCCGGAAGTTCCGATTACGGGCCGGAAAATCCGGTTTGGTGGCCATTGATCATGTGAGCCAAGGGTGAACCTGTCCAAGTCCCTACCATCCCCCACCATGCATCAGCTGACACACTCCAGCCAATCCTAGCTCAGAAGCACGTATAACTGCAGAGCAGACACACACAAACCCTTTCAACATGTCACTGAATGTGTTTGTTGCACTGCCCCTTGCCATGCAGCAAAACCACTTAAGAAGGAGGAGGAGGAGGAGAGCCAGAGCAGAGAGGATCTTCAGACAGAGGATCAACTTATTTGGAATGTCCAGTCAAGATATAAGGGCCAGGTACCATTTCCCTCCAGAAATCATCTTGGATATGGTATGTGAGTGGGAGCAGGAACTTGACTCTGTGACCTGCTGCTCACATGCAATACCAGCTTACCTCAAGATCCTATCAGCGCTCCATTTCTTCGCCACTGGCTCATTCCAAAGGGTCTCCAGTGACCATGTGGGCATATCCCAGGCGAGCCAGTCGCGGTGCCTGCATCAGGTACTGCGATGCATCACTGCAAGATCCCACCACCACATACATATGCCACCGACACTGGCCCTGAGACAAAGGGCAGCACGAGATTTCTTTCGCATTGCACAATTTCCACGTGTGCTGGGTGCAATTGACTGTACCCATGTGGCCCTTCAGCCACCCCGCCACATTGCACACATCTTCTGCAATAGACACAGATGGCATTCCATCAACGTGCAAGCTGTCTGTGATGCCAGAGGGAGGTTCATTGATGTGCATGCGGTGTTCCCCGGCAGTACCCATGACAGCTTCATATTCCGCATGTCACCTCTTGCCCGGCGGATGGCTGCGGAAGAATTTGGCAACATGTGGCTACTGGGTAAGTACCAAGCGTTAGAAAGGAGGAATATGTGTTTTTGAAATGTCTGAATGCCCCCCAAAATTAACCATTGTACTATAAGAATCATAAAGCTAGATACAGGGCCCACCTGACAATGCATGTAATACAGTATAGATCATGTCCTGTGCAAGTCAAAGAGGGAAATCTAACCAACTGCCCTTTCCCCTCTACTCAGGTGACGCTGGGTATGCACTCACCCCACATCTCCTCACCCCTTACAGGCGTGCAGACACTGTACCACAGCGTAGGTACAATAGGGCACACATACGGACTCGAGCCATCATAGAGCGCACTTTTGGTCTGTTGAAGTCGCGATTCAGATGTCTCGACCGTACAGGGGGGGTGCTGCAGTACTCCCCAGAAGTAGTGTGCAAGATCATTTTAGCCTGTTGTGTCTTGCACAACATTGCCTTAACGCATGGCTTACAGATACCGCTGGAACCTCGGCTACCTATGAATCTGGGAAACCGGGCCATGGCACATAACCCAGGTCAGGGCATGCAAGTCCGTGAGCAGCTTGTTGCCACGTTCTTCACATGAGCAACCTGTAGTGGAATGGACCAAATGTGGATTGCTGTCTGTTGCCAATGATGAAACTTGGATATACACGACTGTGTCAATAAATTCCTTCCTGAGGCAACTTTGCAAGCCACACTAACTGCATGTTAATCACAGCTCTTGACAGTAGTCAAAAGGTTGAGCCTGCATCAGCACATGTGCCCATGTCAGCGATCAGTGTAGTGGATGTCCCGAAAGAATCTATAGCAGCAGATGCAAGATGATACATGTACTGAGAGACACAGCCGGACCTCATGAGGATGGGTCTCTTAATCAGAAAAGGCCATAACCATAGCATTGTCGGCCCTGTGCCATCAACAGATGTGACTCCCCCACAAATGATGCGCCCACGACGTGAGTGATGCAATGGGTCAATCAGACACCACGGGGCAGATTAACGTGGGACTTGCAGCCCTTTCACGCTGCCGTTGCGTCACTTTTGTGACGCTGGGGCGGTGCAAAGCCAGCGCCATGCTGCGGGGTATGTACTATATGACGCATCTGGGAGATGCGTCACGTTGTAAAGGCCTGCGCCACATGTAGGCGTTCTGGCGCAGGGGGGGGGCCTTCCGGGCGCAGAAACGCCTCCTAAAAATCTACAATATTTCACTCAGTCACTTTTAAGGCCATGCTGCGTCAAAACCCTGCGCCTGCTTGAAGCAGGCGTAAGGATTGACGCAGCATCATAGGGATAGGGCACCCCCGAGCCTTGCTGGAGCTGCGTTGTGCATGCGACGCAACTCCAGCAATGCGGCGCCTTTCCAACGGGGGATGCGTCACGCATCTGCACATCCGAGCAGCACGGTGCACCGAAATGTCAATGCGGTGCATCTGTGTTGGCGCACGGGTGGGCAGATGCATCGCAACTCTTCTGACGCATCTCTGCTGATTAGCAGAGATGCGCCAGAAGCCGTAAATCTGCCCCCATGTGTCTGTGATATATCCACACTTCTCAAACACAATGTTCCGGAACACATCACACAACTCTGCAAATGAGCACCTAATATGGACTACATGTACCATAATGCAAAGCATGAGAAACTGAAACAGAAACTGCAGAAATGTCTTGAAATGGTCACTTCACCCTCTTGTCACATTTAAATAATTCTCACATGCACTGTCTTTTCTTTTTTTTTTCCACAACAGAACAGCAGGATGGCAGTAGATGTGATTCCAGATTGTGGATGGATCTGGATGACTACAAAATGGCAGGCAACTACTTCCTGTGATGTATATGCTGCCTCCCACTCCCTGTCAAACATTTCCTGTATGGAATTATATGTTCCGGGTCATTTTCGGAGTTTGCGGCTAAAATGCGGAAGCTCCGATTACGGAGCGTACAGCCCGTGTGCAGAAGCTCCGATTACGGAGCGTACGGCCCGTGTGCGGACCCCCCGCTCCGGAACCGGAAACTGCGCTCACGGGCCGTAAACTCCGAAAATGACCCGGAACACATAATTTCATTCAGGAAATGTTTTACAGGAAGTGGGAGGCAGGAAATACATCACAGGAAATAGTTAGCAGCCATTTTGTTTCCATTCTGAGTCATCCTCTATCACAGACAGATCCTCTGACATCCTGCTGCTCTCATCCTTCTTATTATCCCCATAATGGCTGAGGGTTACGAAGAGAAGGCACCCCCTTTCACTGAAAGTGAGTTGGACATCTTGGCTGAGGGGGTGCTGGCCAAATTTTCTCTGCTATATGGGGACCCTGAACACCAGCTGAGCAATGCAGCCCGGGCCAGGCTGTGGGCCAACATCGCCGAGCGCTGCAGTGCAGTGGGAGTCCACACCAGGAGTGCGAGGGCATGCCGCAAGCGCTGGGAGGACCTAAAACGGTGGGCCCGGCACAAGGCTGAGGAGCTGGTGGGCCAGTCTTCCCAGCACCATGTGCATCGTCCTCGCCTATCCCCACTGTACAGGAGGGTCCTGCGATCAGCTTGGCCGACCCTCCATGCTCAGCTGGAGGAGCATGAGCAGCAGGAACATGGTAAGTGCATCATATGCTAAATGTGTCTGGGAGTATGATGTGAGTGAAACAGTGCTGTACCATTGTGTGTCCGATGCCTCCATTCACAGATTCCGTGTCCATGCAGCAGTAACCAAGCTTAAAAAGGCACACTGTGGCATATGGACTGTACAGGGCAGAGTGCATTTTGGGAGTTGGAGTCTCGTCATGACAACTGGCTAAATGAGCCATATTTGTGCATTTGTACTGAAATCAGCTCTTCCCGCACCACTACAATTGGCACTAGGAAATCATGTGTGCATTGGATGAGCAATGGTACAGACACTGTCCAGTGTGCGCATGGCAGGCCAAAGGGTATTGGATGCTATGACTTGCATTGCATTTTTAGAGTTTGGGTTCCAATTGTGTCAAAACATCATGTGCCATGGAGTCAAGACAGACTTTGACATCCTTGCATCACTCTGAAGCGCTTCTAAATTTACAAGGGGTGTCCACTGACAGACGTCTCAGCCTCAGTGGCCTGTTTCACATTTCACATGTACAGGTAGCTGTCACTAAATTCCCCCAGTGTTCAGCGGTGTACTGCATTACCATATCAGTCACCAAAGCTAATATGTGCCACTGGATTGTCAGTACATGTGTGGGGACAGCCAAAGGCTAGACTCACAATTTAGCTACAGAAATAGGCCAGAGCCTCAGTGCATGTGTGACCCACATTCGCCACTTGTCGTGTCCCATACAATGCTACAAAGCAGATGACACTTGTCCAGACCTTCAATAGCTGCGACTCCCTATGAATGGCCATAATCTGAGATTCGGGACTTCATGTTCTCCATTGGTGGACTGCTTTTGGAACCTGCACATGTAGCTGTGGCAGGACACACAGATCCCCAGAATGCCAGGTTGAGGGTTGGCCAATACAGTTGTGTAAGCCACACACATCCACGTGAGATGGCCATGTCAGACTCAATCCAGGAAATGACGGTGAACATACACGTAATGTCAGCTCATAGACACTGACAACTATTGAGTGTGATCAGAGGAAAATAAGTCTGACCTTGGCTCCTATGAATGTGTCTCGTCCTGCATGACACAAACATAACATTCGGATTTTGCTTACATTTCAGCAGGCACAGCTGGCGAAACAGAAGGGCAGCAGGACCAGGTCCGGAACAAGAGGCCACCAGTGCGGCGGCGGCTACACCCTCTTTCCACCAGAGAGGAAGAGGAGGATGAGGAGGGACCCTCAACATCAAGAGGCAAGGGGATTGCGCCCACCCGGACTGACAAGGGACACCCTGATGCTGGTGCCACATCCCGGGTGGAGTCTGCAGACATTGAATCGGGGGGGGGGGGGTGAACACGACACCTCGGACCATGAGGTGTTGGAGAGCTACTCTCCTCGGGAATCTTCACCTGTGGTCCCTGACAAGGTGTCCTCGGGGCAGGCCAACAAACAATCTGGGCCTGCCATCAGCCCCTCCCTACCTCTAGAGTTCCCCATTCCATCGGGGGACCCAGCTGCATCCCCTGCAACCAGTCCCCCTCATCGTAGCCGCCAGCTCCCCAACATCATTGGCTCCGGACCTCAGGCACCACATCCCTCCTTTTCCACCCAGGCCCCTCCCGGTGTTGTTCCTCCTGTGGCTGTGCCAGTGGACTTGATGTGGATGTGTGAGGGTCAGCCAGACATGTCCGCTCGCATCCAGCTACAAGTGTGTATGGAGGTACGCATGATGCGAGAGGACATGCTCTGAACAATGGCCACCCTCACCACCAGCATCAATTCACTGTCCGCAGCCATCTCGTCTGTTGTCTCCCCAATCCCTTCCCATACCACTGTCAATGTCTCCCCCTGTCCGTTGCCCCACACTGTTTCCCCCCGTACTCCTCGTGTGGCACGAACCCAAGTGGTGCCTGTTCCTGCACCCGCCATACATGTGCCTGCATCGGACTCTGAGGATCTGGACATTGTGGTCCTAGAGGATGACCAGAAGGACACTTGACTTTTGACGTGAACAATTATTTCATTTTCCCCTTGTAAATAGACTGTTTTCCCTGACGCTCCCTGACGTGTTATATTTTTTTTGCCCCACCCCAATCCAGGTTCCCATCTCCCTCTGCATTAAGATCATCATTTGTTTTCCTTTCTCCCTTCCAAATGGACGGTTGTTCTTTTGTACCTTCTTAAAATACAATTCGGAATACTAATAACTTCCACTTGTTTTACTTCATTCTGAATGTCTGGTTCTGAATATGGACACATATTTGGTGAGTCATCTGCTATGCACATAATGGCTGGTTGCAACGATGGGTTACACTTGTAACTGTGTCACACACACACATACCTTCTCACATCTCGAGGCCACCTGCAACGTTACACAGGACATGATACACAACAGATTATTATTTTTGGTAGGTGTTTATTTGGTGCACACACAATCACGTGATCACATTGTCCTGGGTTCCTGTCACTGGTGAGTGCGACGCCGCAATTTGGGGGGGGGATGACCGCTCCGAGTGCTCAGGTCTGGCTCGCCGCCTACGTGGAGGTGGGTACTGTCCAAGGGACTGTCCAGGGTCATCCACATGTGCTGGGGCAGATGGTGTATGCACACTTGATGGCTGTACAGGTGGTGGTGGTGGTGGTTGTGCAGGTGGCGGGAGTGACTGTACAGGTGGTGGTGGTGGTTGTGCAGGTGGCGGGAGTGACTGTACAGGTGGTGGTGGTTGTGCAGGTGGCGGGAGTGACTGTACAGGTGGTGGTGGTTGTGCAGGTGGCGGGAGTGACTGTACAGGTGGTGGTGGTTGTGCAGGTGGCGGGAGTGACTGTACAGGTGGTGGTGGTTGTGCAGGTGGCGGGAGTGACTGTACAGGTGGTGGTGGTTGTGCAGGGGGCGGGAGTGACTGTACAGGTGGTGGTGGTTGTGCAGGTGGCGGGAGTGACTGTACAGGTGGTGGTGGTGGTTGTGCAGGTGGTGGGAGTGCCTGTACAGGGGGTGGTGTTGGGAGTGCCAGTTCAGCCCGCTGGTGTGGATGTCTCCCTTTGCTGTGTTGGTGTGCAGTTGGTACAGGTGTGGGGATGTGCAGTCCTGTGGGCAGATATGATGGCTCCCCTCCCTGCGTTGACCGTGAAGGGAAAGGTTGGCTCACTCTTAATATGCCCTCCATCATCTTCATGGCCAAGGCATGGTGTCTTGCACTCTCTTCCCTCTGGATGGATAGCATGTCTCGCATATTTCTGGACATGTCCTGCCAAGTCCTATCCATCCTATCCAACACTTGGCTCAGTCTCTCCACCGCCTGAGGGAAGTGGACCATGTCCTGCAGGGAGTCCGACATGGCGGACAGGGTAGCCCCTATGGCACTAATGTCCTGCCTCACATCGCTCTGCTGTTGGAAGAAGTCCTGCTCCCACTGGTCATCACAGCCAGGTGCAGGCCCTCTCTGCAGCTGTCTGCCATGGATGGGATGTGCAGGTCCTACGGCAGGGGGTGGGGTGGGAGGTGGGAGCCTGTGGGCAGGTGAATGGTGCCCAGGGGATTCCAGCAGCACAACAGGGCTGGTACTACCCCCAGATGGTGGAGAGGATGGCAGGGATACACTGTCTAGGGAAGAGTGGGTAGGGGAACCACCATGTTGCTCCTGGACGTGAGGACTGTGAGGGAGTGATGTCTGTGTTGTGATGCGTGTGTGCTGTGGCTGGTTTGCTCGAGTCTGGGGACAGGCCATGGTATGCCTGGGAGGAGGCGGAGGGACGTTGCTTGGCAGAGGAGTTGATGCCCTGACCGATTTAGCCAATCTGGCACAATATCGCGCATTGGCATCTTCATCGTCAGACATGTAGTCCTCATCATCCACCAAGTAGAGGTCCTCAGGAAATTCTTCCTCCTCCTCCTGAGCAGTGCTTGCAGCCGACATCACAGCTTGGAGGATCAGGGGATTCTCCCCTCTGATTCCACGTCGGCCCGCACTGGTCATAGGCCTGTCATCCTCGTCATCAGCATCCCCTGGAACAGAGGTTGCAACCGTATTGGGGATTGACCTGGTATGACATGTGGTGCAACACAAGGGTTTGTATCAACTGTACTTTGCATCAACAGATGAGGATCATGTGACCTGTGTAGGGTACCACCACAAATGACAGCTCACACCATAGCACTGAGGTGTTACACAGATACAGGCAAACTCACCAGCTCCAGCCACAACTCTCTGTCCCTTGGTGTTCCCCCCTAGTGTCACCTGCTGGACCTGTCTCCTCACGGGCCTAGCTGTCCCTGAACCAGCAGCTGTAGAGGGAAGTGACAACATTCTCAATTATCTGCATCACCAATTGTCAGACAGGCACGTGACACTCCTGATTTGTATTTCACTTTGTACACAACAACTGCTGATTACATGCAGAGGGGAATCTGGATCTCTGACATGGCTTTGAAGTCGAAGCCAGTGACACACCTCATGCTAGAATTACCTGAAGGACGGCTGCGCGAGGGTTGGATGTCATTCAGTCCCCGGGATGGTGCATGCTGCTGGGGTGTAATCCGGTCAGCAGCTGTGATAAGACATACAGGTCTATATTTTGCAACAACAGATGGTAGCTCTGAGCCAACATGTCATTCTCAATGACCATTTGTGGGTAATCCAGAACTATGTGCAGCATGCTTAGCTCCTGAACTTTACATTTGGGCACCTGCTCACATGCAGCAGTTGCCAGCCGTTCCCTCCACACAGCAGTGACATCAATCAGATGACACATCAACAGACACCTCATGCTAGAATTACCTGAAGGACGGCTGCGCGAGGGGTGAACAGCTGCAGCCAGGATGTCATTGAGTGCCCGGGATGGTGCACGCTGCTGGGGTGTAATCCGGTCAGCAGCTGTGATAAGACATACAGGTCTATATTTTGCAACAACAGATGGTAGTTCTGAGCCAACATGTCATTCTCAATGACCATTTGTGGGTAATCCAGGACTATGTGCAGCATGTGTAGCTCCTGAACTGTACATTTGGGCACCTGCTCACATGCAGCAATTGCCAGCCGTTCCCTCCACACAGCAGTGACATCAATCAGATGACACATCAACAGACACACATGTATGAGAAGATTACTGATAGGAAGGGATAAATGACCCCGATTCCTCCCCATTACACTGCTATCACCTTTGCCATTCAGACTTACATATTTCCAGAGTCTCATGTTGTTTGTTGTCAAGTCAGAAAGGGTTTCATGTGTGAGATTTACAATAGTCAGGGACATGATGTTGCTCATTTGTGCTTCCCCACGCATGAAGTCACACATATTTGTATGAGAGAACACAGATGTCTTACGTCCGTCCTTTGAGTGTCCTCTCTTTGCGTACTCTATTTCCCAGATCATGGTACTACTTAGCTGACGACGATTGGTGTCTTGTACAGCAGACATCCAAACCTCATTTGTCAAACACTAACCTATACATGTGAATACAGTAGGAGAGGAGGCAAGCAGAATGTAACATTTGGTTTATACTCACACATTGCGGATAGGCTGAGAGGCTTTGATGCCTTCAGCCTGCACTGGATTAGCGTGTTGCACTTCTGCCTAGTCATTTAGCAGGTGTAACTGCATGAAGATTCACCTTAGCAGCTCCTACATTAATCTCAAAGGTACACTACTGGCATCAGTGTTGGCCTCAGCAATGCTATTTTCATCATGGTATTTCCTATCATTGAATTGCAAGCCGGTTGTGTTTTGGTCACTTCATATGACTCATGGTACTATTGAATGTCCATTCTGCACTCACTTGGCATACATTTTGTGTCATCCTTTCATTAGCCACCAGGGTCTGATCTTGCATGGGTTCAAATGCCATATGTGAGCATATTGTGATGCAGAACAACAGTGTTGTAATACACATGCAACATACGGCGGACGTGAAAGGCACATTTCTTGAGCAGTCAGCCTGATATATTCTTGGGTTCCCCTCCCTTGGCCCAGCACGGGAACAGTGTGTGGGCCCTGAACAGATGTCACAGCCAACCTTGTAGCAGAAGTCAGTGTGTGTCTTTGATTCTGGGAGGACCTCGTTGTACCTACAATGATAAGTGTGTTTTGCTACTTAACATTCCGGCAGCCACATGTGATGCACTAGATTTCTGGCACAAAGGATGAGCACAAGCAGTTGTGGGCACCAGCGTTGCATTAGTGTGTTATACGTAATATCATAATTGCTCCCACATTACTTCGAATGGGCCCACTACCTGGATGCAACCTATATCACAATGACATGTCTACGGATCCTGATGTGAGGTCCACTATCGTGTTTTGTTGATGGGCAACACAGAAGCCAGACAATGTAAGTGGTACATGACCAGCTGTGTGGACTGGGCATTTGATCTATATTGGAAACATTCAAAGTTGGACAGTGTATGCATTGTCAATACTAATGACCCTGGGATCTCACTTGTTCATCATAGCCATATTTTAGTCAATTACTTTGATTGATTACGTCTACAGACACCATTACAACATAGTGGGGGCACCCTTTTGAGTAGTTGTGGCACTCGATAACAGGATTGGATTCCCAGGTCTGGGCCTGTTGCTGTAAAACATGTCATGTTCCGCAATTACGAAGGTTTGATGAGCCAAGACATGTAATATATTGTCTTCAGCTGTTCACAATTCTTATTAGCTAAAGGTGGATGTCCATTGACTACTCCAATAGTAATGCAGCTATTTGTACATCTCTGGTTGACTTTCATATGTGGGCGCTACATGTCCCTCGGTCACTCCTGGCAATGTATGCATTTTGACCATCTCCTGGCCACTTTGACTTACCATTCGGTGAGGGTGTACGGTGGCGATGCCTCCCAGTCGAAGCAGGGACCTCTGCTGCGGCAGTTGTCTGTGCTCTGGCTGAATGTGTCAATGGGTGAGAAGAGAGAAAACTAAACATCTGGAATATGTGCTTGTGGAACATTTCTGTGATTTCACCATTTCTTCTGCATGCTAACAGTGTTATGCAGTACTGCTGCTGACTGGGCAGGTAGGAGCAGTGGTGCATTGGGGTCGTAGTGGCGTGGCAGGGTGGGAAATGTACAACAGAATAGGTGTCTGACTTTTGGACCAGATGGTTCTCTCACCTTCTGCTTTGTGCTTTAAGCTTGCACGGGGTGATTTACTTCTTAGAGATTTAGTGGCATGTTTCCACGCCCCTTGTAATACATTTACACCGCAGTTGCGTCACTTCTGTGACACAGCGGTGGGGTAATACAGGTGACACATTTAGACTTATTCACAATGTAATGCATCTATGGGTATGCCTCACGGTGTGCGGTCCTGCACAACATTAAACATGCATCAGCTGTGATGTAGGCAGGGTGTGTGTTTATTTGGTTATGCCTCGTACAAGTGATGCATTGTAATCGACGGCATTTCACGTAGTCACTTTTCATAGGGTGTTGCCATGCAAACTTAAACCAGCTTGAGGCACCTGTAATGAGTTGCCCTGAACGTTAGGTGTAGGCGGTCCATGGACATAGTTGGAGTTGCGTCACACTTGCAACACTACTCCAGCAGAGCATCCCCCTAATGCCATCAGTTGCGACACCCATCTGTCTATCCCAGCGCCACAGTGCACCGCATTGTCAATGTGACGCATCCGCGGTTGCACAAGAGTTGGATTGGGTGTGGCATTGTTACTGGCGCATCTCTGCTGTTATTTGTCAATTGCTACTTAGCGGGCTGGTGTATTAATGCAACTGGACAGTGGCCATGTTTTCAGAAGTGGGGGAGGGATTTGCCATTTCCATCGCTAAGGATTGTGGGACTTGTAGTGCTACATACAGAGGGTGACACAGGAGTCTCTGACTGACGGATTAATTTATACACTTTGGACTACTTCCTTATTCACACTGACAGTGCAACACAGACATTCTATTCATGCACTTTAACTTTTCATCCCACTTACCTGGTACCACGTAGCGGACGTCACTGACAGGCAGCCCATGGACCAAGTGGGGGTGTATGGTTGTCAGGATGTCCTCCTCCTGTGTGGTGAGGCGGATGCGTGGTCCAGAGTGTGCGGCTGGGAGGATCCGTTGTAATTCCATCCTGGAGTATTTCTCCTTTACCCTCAGCCGCTCATCCTGCCATTTCTTTTTAAGGTCCTGGACAGTGCGCCTCTCCTCCCCCAATGCTGTGACAACAGTGGCTAATTGCTGCCACAGGGCTGCCTTCTGGGTCCCACTGGTGCAGTAGGGTGGGAGTCCATAGAGGCGTTAGTGGTGCCTGACAATGAACTCCACAAGCATGGTGGTCTCCTCTGCTGTATAGTTCCTCTTTCTCTTCAGGAGCTCCATTTTCTTAGCCGGTCTCTGCTTGCAAATACAAACTGTCTGTGGCCAAACCGGTTCCTTCACTGTGTGCTGCTTTTAAATGTTTTTTGCTGCTGGTCAATCAGTGTTAATTGGCTTCAGCTGGATCATGGTGGGGGATGGTAGGCACTAGCAACATGATGGCTAACTGGAGCTGTTGGCTGGGATTGGCTGGAGTGCGTCAGCTGATGCATGGTGGGGGATGGAAGGGACTTGAACAGGTGTTTCCCCTTGGCTCAAATGATCAATGGCAACAGTTAATGTAGTCTGGTCCCAATTCTGATGTTCCGGCCCGGAAGCGGGATTTCCGGCCCGAGGCCGGAGTTTCCGGCCCGGGAGCGGATATTCCGCGTCCGGAGCGGACTTTCCGGCCCGCGTGCGGACTTTCCGCTCCGGGCCCGGAATTTCCGCTCCGGACGCGGAAATTCCGGCCCGAGTGCGGACGTAAGTTTAGTGGTCGTAAATGGATTCTGTGAATAGCAAAAGTCCTAAGTTCATTTTGTGAATCGCAAAAGTAGTAAGTTCATTCTGTGAATACCAGAAGTACTAGGTGCATTCTGTGAATACCAGATTGGTACTAAGTTTAGGATTTAGTCTTAAGTTTGTTCTGTGAATCGGGCCCTCAGATTTTTACACGAGCAAATCTACACATGCACATTTGCTCATGCTAAAATGCAGTTCACAAATATTTTCTAGGAGTACTATTTCTTGGCCTACTTCTGTAAATTATTGTGCATTCACGGAAACTGTATATATGCACTTAATGCAAGGATATATACCAAGGATGTACTTTTGAGACTTTCTTTAATAATTGGGCCTCTAATTATACCTGGCGCCAACCATGACCTTTTGTGCTTAATAAAATTCTGTCTCTCTCTCTTTGCTCTCAGTCTATCAGCTCGCTTCACTGTAAGTGACCGTATTCTGTTCTTTTTTTTCAAGGAGCATATTGGCACTCAAAGTAATTTGGTTCAGTGCCCTGAACTGCAGTGGCAATGTGTGCTTTGAGACCAAAACCAATTTTTGCTTTTGCCAATGCTTGTTGGAATGGTGAGGGCCCAGCAGCTCCCACACCGATAAGGTTTTACAAAAACTATGCCTAAACAAGTCACGCATTGACAAAACCAAAAGGCTGACCACCAATTTCAGACCTACTGGCTTTGCCAATGCTTGTTAATTTTTGATTCCCACAATCGTATTTAAACTGGTTACACTGCTTTTCCATTATGAATATTTTTGGGAAATACAAGCATACATCAACATGTTACTAAAGGATGCTGCAAAGACATGGGGCCTCATGTACGTAGCCCAATACCGGTCGGTAATGGCCGATTTTCGGTAATTATACCGTTACCGACCGGTATTTAGGCTGTTGACATGTAGGGGGCTCATTTCTGTATTCGGTAATTTACCGAATCGGTAAAATTACCGAATCGGTAATTTTACCGATTCGGTAAATACCGAATACAGTAATGAGATGTAGGGGGACTGTGTGGTGGGTGTGGGGATTCGTTATTTACCACCAACTAATAGTTGGTGGTAAATGACGAATATGTGTGAAAATGCATTTTTGTGCACTGTGAAGTGTGCAATGTGGCAGACATACATGCCCCTAGGGCATGTATGTGCGCCACATGTGCACACATGGCCGAATCAGGGGTGCAACAGGGTGTCAATGTGACACCCTGCCACCCTTGCATGTGCTCCCCCCATTACCGAATCGGTATTTACCGAATCGGTAATGAGGCATACCTTCCCATCAATGGGAAGGTATGCCTCATTACCGAATCGGTAAATACCGATTCAGTAATTACCGACTCACTCCGATTCGGTAACATTTACCGAATTTTTACCTACATACACTTTACCGATTCTTAAATACCGAATCGGTATGATTTGGTATTTTAGAATCGGTAAAGTGTATGCCACCTACATGAGGCCCATGGTACCTAAAATCTCACAGTAGTTTAGCAAAATGTTTTTTTTCCTACTTGCATTTTTTTGTGAACATTTTATTTTGAAAGCAAAGAATCATCACTCTTGCTTTCAAGCTTCTGCAAATATTTGCATGTATTCAGAGAGCATTCTGGGAGCATTATACATAGCCTCATATTACTAAACTTTGAAAACGTGTGTACACATTTATACTGGAACCACCGTTGGTAGTGCAGGCCGAGCTTACAACATTTACATTTAGTGCTCACCCTAATAATAAAGGCTTTGCATTAATGAACCATAAATACAAGCTTGAACAGCATTTAACACATGGACACAAATATTACCTTAACTGCAGACATTGCCCTTTCCCGATTCATAATGTGGTATGGTAAACTGGCAGCCAAAGGGTTTGTGCTGTAGGGGGTTGGGCCTACTTGTCCCAAGGACAAAATACACATGAAAACGTGTTGCCCTTGACCCCAAACAATATGTCCTGGGCGTTGGGCTATAGGAATTCCACATCCCTGTTGGCCCTTCACAGCGCTTTGGCTGGCTTTAACCATCGCAAGACGGCTGGCCAGAAAGATATGCACACTTTAACCAGTGCCATACCAGCCCACCCATCTCGCTGCTGCTGTCACTGAGCAGCGGCACTGCCCCCGTCCTGACGCTCGGCTCGGGACGGGGATAAAAAATAAAATGGTAATTAATTACCATTTTATTTTTCATCTCTGGGGATTTTTAAGTGGGGCGACGCTCCTCCGATCAAACAGAGGAGCCGCCCCATATCTGATGCTATCCGGTGTGTGTTTTTAGCCGTTGCTGAGGGGAGTCACAGTTCCTCAGGAGGTATAAGGGAGAGTTGAGTGTCGGACTTGACACTTGTCTAGCTACTGAGGGCATTATCACTCTCGAGCAGCACACAACCTTCTGGTTTTTTAATGATGACAGAGGGACTTCTTCCGATTAAACCTACCCTTACTCCCCTCTAGCCATCTTTTAACACTGAACTTTACACCACTTTAAAATCAGACCCGCACACACCCATACGGCTAGATCATTCAAAAGATCTCCATAGGGCATTGCAGCACCGCCCCATGATGAAGCATGACCTTGTTCGAAGTGTGTGAGGGCATCAAGAAAAGAACACACTGTCCCCTGCTATTGTTTTAAAAAAACAACACTCATCTCTCTCTCCCTTATTCCTCCTTAGGAACGTTGACTTCCCTCAGCAACTATACTATTTTTCAGGAGCACGAGTCACTGGGCCTAGATCCAGCTCCTTGTCTCCCCTCCTCCATTTCTAGTATGTTTTGAGCCGCCATTGCACATCTTCAAGATGAAACAGAAAACGTGGCTTTACAACCTTTAAAGGTTTCTCCCATCTAGACTTGCAGGGTATTAGTGCCAGGAACCCCTGAACTGGGTTATTATTTTTGGGCTCTAAAAGAGACTTTTCATTCAACTATTCATTCATTTATGATCATTGCAATCCCAGGTATAATATTGTCCCTTGCACACTGGTCATAATTTGTGGTATGATTGAGGCATTCTTTGAATGATGGTACCCTTCATCGATATAATACTGGCGTATAATTCTGACGCAGGCCTAATGGTGGCAGTTCAAAGCATATTTCGGACAGCTATGTGATGATGGTACCAACTTGTGGTGTAAATCCTGGATCTGCAATTGTAGTGGTGATTCTTGGAATATCATGCACATTAACGTCATTAAGGTCAGGGTCGTAGCTTAGTCAGTAAAATTGGCGGGTGTGAGCTTCAGATTTTCCGACAATCAGGTTGGCATATAATGTTTAAATACATTATAGAACAAGCAGAGTACATGAGAGGGGCCTATGGAGCAGTGGAAAGGGAGAAGCTTGCAAATGAGTACGAGTACTAATAGAGAAAACACAATGGGCCACATGTAGCAAAATAGCATTTTGTGATTACCAAATAGAGATTTTTACCGAATCGCTATTTGGTAATCACAAAATGCTATGTACGTAAGGAATCACCAAAGATTTTGCGATTCCTTAACACGTTGACCGCGGTGCAAATTCCGCCGCGGTGCAGGCAAGTTAATCAGTAGGCGGGGTATGGACAGCCCCCCGGCCGTCCTCCGCACACGCCCACCATCACGAGGGACGGCCGAGGGCCGTCCGCATCACCGAAGGGGTTAATATCACCTAATAACGATTCGGTAAATAGGGAATCGCTATTAGGCAATATTACTCCATTCGTTCCTATGGGCCAAAAGGCTAATAGGTGCAAATGGTCTTGCATTACCTAATTTACCTAATTTGTGATTACCTAATTGGTAATCGCAAATTAGTGAATGCAAAGCCAAGGTTCTCCAGGGGGCCTAAGGTCTGCCTGAAGCACTCCCAATTTTTTTTACTGTACACATGTAAAGCGGACACATGCCCAAGGGGCATGTGTGCGTTAAATGGCACTTTGAAAAATGCTGTTTTGTGCATTTTTCAAAGTTTGCATATCGTTACCATCGACTTGAAGTCAATGGTAAATGCATTTTCCTAAATGCACAGTTTGCATTTGAAAAATGCTTCATACACGTAATTACAAATCGCAAACTGGGGTTCCCTATTTACATTTGCAATTTTAGGTAATCGCAAAAAAATGGAATTTCCTAAATTTGTGACTGCAAAGCCTTTCATACAATATTTTGTCAAATAACCAATATTTCTGAGGACTTTGAAAACACAGAGGGAGAGAATGCTGATATTTTTTTCTGTGTATATGTAAAAAATTACTGGTGAAATCCGACTGCCATCTCACACTACCCAACTGAAAGCACCTGTACCCAACTATTTATCAGAAGATGCATTTATGGGGGGGTGGGGATGTAACACCTCAAACACCCCCTCCTGAAGCTACGCCCCTGATTAAGGTGTCCAACCTGGTTATGATACCAGCCCTGGCAAAGCAGGGATTATTGTTGCAGATGCTGCCATCCCTGGATGGAAATGGTGGTACTTCGGTAGACAGGGCAGGACAGAAACAATCCATGTGTAGCATTAGTTTATGTGAGTACTTGACAGGAATATAAACTGATTTTCTACACAAAAAATGTATTACTAATAATGAAAATCTGATATTCCAGGACAAAATAGTGCTTTTCAAGAAAATACTTCTTTGAACAAAATTAAAAACTTGTATTGAATTGCATAATGAGCATTTTTTTCATAACCTGACAAAGTTGCTGTTTGGTACCAGTATAACTAAGTTTCCAAATGAGAAAGACAAAATTCCGAAGCAGTAGCCCAACAAGCAAACTATATCTCGCCCTGTGGGTTAACTACTTTCAAGACTTGTATGATACGATATGCCCGACAGAAATATATAGGACCAGAACTTAACTATCACAGATGAGATTGATCTTGTGGAGACATCTGAGCTTCGGGATGTAAAATCTGCTATAGGTTCCATCGTACCGGGGAAAGCCCCTGCACCGGATGGAACTCCAGGTGACATTGTTTAAAACATTTAATGGGCCAATTACACCTTATTTTTTAGCAAAGTCATAGAAAAGAGAGTGCAAATCCCAAATTCATAGAAAAGCGCTGTGGTGCTACCCATCCACAAGAAAGGGGATCGTAGCCTTCATCGAACCATAGACCGATAAGCTTGATTGACTCTATCGAGAAGGTCTTCTGTTGGATTGTCCTAGAGAAAATACGCCTATGTATTGAAGGAAGAAGGGGAAATACTATCGCCCTCTCAAGAAGGCTTCAGGGATGAAATCAGCACTGTCATTCAGGTTTTCCTCCTTTTGTACTGGAAAACAGGGATAATCGACAAGAGTCACTTTTATGTGGCCTTCTTCGACCCGAAGTCTGCTTTCGACTTGGTCCCCCGGCAAAAGCTTTGGCAATTGCGACAACAGATGGGAATGCCACCTAATATATGATCAATTATCGTACAGGTTCATGAGGGCAATTACGCCAGATTTCGCTGGTGGGAACAGAGTCAGCTTACAGACCCAATACCTGTATTGAAGTGAGTCCGGCTGGGATGCCTTCTTGCCCCCAACCTGTTCTCTCTTTATTTGAAAGCGGTAGTGCATTTTCTCTCCAGTGTACCCGCTGATGACCTGTACCTGGCCAAAATGGAGGTATCTACTTTATTATTTGCTGATGACACCTTGATTGTGTGCCAGACACCAAAAAGCCTTCAAACCCTTCTATCTCATTTTGAGGAGTTTTCTTCGGTACAAGGTCTTGAGGTCAATGCAACTAAGACAAAGTTTCTGTCGATAAACAAGCATAAATCATTTAGAGGGAAAATTTACATGGGTGGAGAGGAACTTCAGTGGATGCACTTGAGTATCTGGGTATCAAACTAGCAGGTCATGTCATGGGAACACCATATAGACAACGCAACCCTCAAACACAAACAGATAACAGGTACCATCCCAAAGGAGCACCATGCCTCATTTTGCAAACCCATAGCATCCCCACTGCAGATCTATGATTCTAAAGCTGAGGCTGCAGTGTTGTATGGCACAGAACTATGGGGGTTTTGTAACCTCTCTGATATGACCAAATCTGAACGAACATAAAGTCATTAGAACCCTGGTCTCTCTTCCCCCGAGCAAACTCTCATATCAGCTCGATATTGACATGGGCAGACAGTTAATTGCCGACAAAGCGAGTCTCCGACCAATCATGTTTTGGCGGAGACTAAGAACAACTCCCGAATTAGCAAACTATGCAGAGGCCTTCCAAGATCTAATCAGGCTAGACAGGTTCCATAAAATCGAGTGGTGTAAGAACATTAGTAGGATGCTGTCATCCTTAGGCCTCTAGAGGTTCTGGGAGTCCATAGACTCCAAGCTGATTTCCTCCAAAGAACAAATCAAGAAATTATACTGGCACTGGGTGGCTCAAAAAGATGCTGAAAGCAGTAAGAGAGGGACTCTTTCTGTGGATTTTGTACGGATCAAATCAAGTTCTCTATACGAACAATACCTGGACATTATAACTAATCCTGTCGATAGGAAACTATATATTTAATTCACGTTAGGCTCTTTATCACAGAAGAATTCCACTACCAAATGGACATCCCAAATAGGGTTACTATTCATTTGTCCAAGCTGTAACAGTCATAAAGAAAATGTAGCTCATGTTTTGTTTGTCTGCACGGCATACTCCTGCCCGAGACAGACCTGGATTAGGCCTGTCTGTCTACTACTAGGTGTAAGGAACTACGTAACGGCATTAAGAATCTTAAAATCCGATCATAGACCCATATATGAATGAGCTGTTGTGAAGATCTTGTGCGGGATGTAGTCTTTTAGATGTAAGGCACTGATATCGTACATAGCAGCTGTTTAAGTGACTCGCCCTGTACTTTATGTTCTGCACCTACCTAGCTTTATAGTCTGTTCTCCATCTAGCACTTTTTGCCGTGTCGAAAGTGATCTATACACGTTACACTTTACAAGAATTATGTTAAGCTATGCTGCTTGTTGAAGCTTATTCCACCTGGGTACTGTCTGGTGTCAATAATGAATATCTCTGTTGGGTTTTTAACATGAGAATGCTTTCTGAAATTGCACACCTGCATTTTATGAATAATGATTTGATGCGCTATTATTTGGAGAATGTCATTATCAGCTAAGCTGTCTAAACTGGCATGAACCCTGTGGTTTTAACTTACTTTAGATACTCTGCTCTTGATGTTCCTTTGTGCGATACTCAGCTAAGCTACTATTACCAGAAATGTCTGAAATTATATGAACTTTGGGCTTCTGCTTGCTTCAGATACTGTCTTTAATGTTATATCCTTGATGTTGTTTTTATAGAACCGTTTAATCCGAAATAAACAAAATTTGACTGACTGATAACTAAATTCCTAAAAATAACCTAGCAAATAGTATGTAATTTCATGTACAGAATATTTTAAATGGGAGCACGAAAAATGTAAGTGTAACTACAAAGGGTAATCAGATAAGAAGAGTAGTGGAAGGAGCTGTTTGTATGTTTGTCAATGGCAGTGAAGGGTCGGACTGGCCGCAGCAGGCACCGGGCATTTCCCCAGTAGGCCAGGGGCTAGTTTTATGCCTGTGAGGGCCAGTTTTGTCACAGGGGGGCGGTTATGCCGCAGTGCTGCAATATCGGCCCCCTGTAGCAAAAGTGGGAGCGGTATTTCTTGCTAGCGCCCAACACCCCTCTGGGCCGGTCGAGGAGAAATCTGCCAGGGCTGGTTGCTGTTCCCAGTTCGGTCCTGTCTAGAATGACACAACTGAGCTTGCATGGAGATCAGCGTGACATACTGCAGTAGAGTGCGAAGCCCCACTTTGTTGTGAAGCTTTTCATTCATACAGTCTATCCACTGTAATGCATTATTCAATACATCCATGTATACATTTCGATATCTGACATTAGGTCTTCCCAGTCATAGGGAGATTTTGTTCTAGTTCACCTACCAACCTCAAAACCTATGCAATGCATTTTTCAGGGAATAGCATAGGTCTTGGCCTCCAAGTCGCAATTGATTCAATTCCTGTGTTTTTTTTCTAGCAGATAACATGTCCTGGAATGATCAGTGGTGTGGGACACAATCAACTTTTCTCTCCCTTAACTAATCTACGATTCTCTCCATTAACTCTGATGTCAGTTTATTTTAGTCAGACACCTGCTGGGAGACTATGAGTCCCAATCAAATTCCAGATGGCAACTTTTTCAGTTCTTCTTTTTTCTTTATTTTTCTCTGAAAAAGCATCCAAAGATTTACAGCACAAAACAGCCAACACATTTCGTCCAAACACTGGGCTTCTTTAGGGCTGTAAATCAATGAAACAAACAATACATAACTAAAAATATTGATCGAAAAGTCATACATAAAACATAAATTGTCATCACAATAAGACAATCAGTGTATACATATACTCATCTTAGACAATGTGTCAGTCTACACCCAGACAGACATCAACCATATTGGCTGTAAATCTTTGGGTGCTTTTTCATGGAAAAATAAATAAAAATTAAGAACTGAAAAAGTTGCCTTCTGCAATTTGATTGGGACTCATAATCTGTGTGGTGCATCAAAAGTTTAGTTTAGAGTATAACTGATCAGATGGTTGCATCGATGGACAGCGAGGGGTGAATGCACACATTTCTTCAATCAACTGTGAATATTTTGAAACACATTGGGGACAAGGACGAGGTCCAGTTCTCATGACTTGCTGCCCCATGTCCTTGTAGGATTACCTGCTGGAAGTTCGTTTTCTTCAGGGGGTGGCGGTCATTTGCTTTGCTTCCAGTTCTGGACCACCGGGCATTTCCTGGAGATACCCAACAGGAAAAATATACATCTGAAGGACTGCCCTAATAGGACAGCTCTTTAAAGTGCACTAACCAATGGCCCAGTGCAGCATGGTCCACCAGTCAAAGGTTTTCTATGGTGAAACCTGGCATATCTCTAACTTCCTAAAGAAGCACAAAACAGGAGTTTGGGGGTCCCACCAATTTACGAAGCTTTTCTGCTCCACCAACCTCAAATCTGGACTCAAAGAGGGTAATTTACACCTTGGAGGGCAGGCCAACAGGAAAGTGGAGGCTATGTCACCCTGGCAAAGGCCTGTCTGTCTTACCGTGGGATCCTTGAATGCCTGGCTAGAGTAGTTGCTGCTCTTAAGGCAGAAGAGCATGCCAAGCTGTGACACGTTGTTTTGGCCACTTTCTGCAAACTCTTTTGTTTTTCAAAAATTAACTCCCACAGCGGGGATCTATTTTTGAAAACAAATCAATGGCCCAGAAAAACATGGAGTGTTTTTTCATGTTCTGGACATTGTTTGAGTTTCTAGTCTCTGGGAAATACTCTCCATGCCTGACCAGGTGACCCAGGGCAAGAAAATCTAGTGATGGTGGGCCTGCTCTAAAAGGTGCAAAGCCTCAAACTGGCTGTAGAGCAAACTGTCTTGCAGATCAAGTGTCTGAAACGCTGTGCCAGCTGAGGTTCTGGCGGTAGAAACTTCTCATTTCCACCACCTCTAAACGGGCGGGCAAGTGTGCTGCCAATTTATGGCATGATTGACTGGCCAGTATGTTTTTTGTTTGTTTTAAAGACAAGCCCCCAAGGTGGGGGGTTGTTATTCAATCACAGAAAATTCTGACCGAATGGGAGTTTTCTCCTAGGATGTAGGGGCCAATGGTAATTTTGCCTGTGAGGCACCTGGCAGGTGTTAAGTAGGTAAAAACAAAAGTTACCCCCCTAAAAGGGGGCAGGCTTTTGTGAGGCATCTGGCCTGCTGTGAAGGCATTTCTGACCATAGAGGTGAGTGACCCTCTGCTGTGGGTAACAAGGTGGTTGTGCCACCACTAGATGAGGCGGAGAAAGGAAGAGGTGGACTGACAGGGCAGGGATGCCCCCTTACCACTCACCTCTAAACGTGACCCTGAACATTTCAGAACACGGTTAAAGTTTATACCTTGAGTCTTACGTACATCTCTTTAGCGAAGCGGTTGTACTCATTATGCAAAGGGGCTGAAGTCGAGCATACAGGTATGAAATTACTTAGGGATTGATTTAATTTTTCAGATAGTGAAAGGGTTCCAGGATGTTTCAGCAAGGTTTCAGAATCCAGACTCGTGATAGGCTGGAGAGAAAACAGGAATATGCACTTCCTCTATTAACAAAACATGTCTATCTTGAGATATTAAGATTGGGTTGAGTTTGGGAATTTTCCTCAGAAAGGAAAATACTTATTTTCTTAAATTCATTATACAGTGGCTTTAGTTCAATTAACTAAATTCAGACATGACTGTTTAGTTTTTGCACAGTTAATTTGCTAAGCAGAGGATTTAAAAAAAGTTAGTCCTAAGATTGATGTTCCCAGAAATCAGATATTAAGATTGAAATTAAGAACCCTTCAGACATGTTACCTTGTGTACACTGTCAGTGATCTCAACTGCATGCAAGAAGTGTTAAAATGAAAACATATTTAACATAATCGTAAGGCAGAATTAAGGCCCATTCTTTGGTCGTAGCTCATAGAATTATTCTCCTGATCTTAGATTTTCTGTTGTGGTACTGATTTGTTAGAAAACTCAAAATATGGAGGTGGTGGCCTATGCTGTCAGCATGCACTTTCCAACAGAGCAGTCAGATATAAGGAAAAGGCAAGCCGGTATGATTAACAGGCTAACAGCCCATCACACAACATCACCTGGTACCATCTTGCTTAAATGTTTACCATCCCAGAAGCCATTTACTCAGCGATTTCCGTAACAGCCGAAGGGAAGTTGACTAAAACCAGTACCACTAATAAATTAACATGCAAGTAATGAATGGTTGACAAGGAAATGGATCCAGCACGTGGGTTTATCATCACAACTTTACATGTCGATTAAAGAGTCAACCTATAGACAAATATGGGGTCGTGAGAAGAAAGCGAGGGCGACCCCTTTATTCCTTAAAGGATAGTTGTTATTCTGACAACTGGGAGTTGACTTTTAATCCCTCCATGTCTCCGGGGTGCAGCTACTCAAGAATTCCAGGGGGCCGCAGCTCCACTTGTGAACAGGGAGCACCGGATGTCGATGTGCTAAAAATCATCGTATTCCCAGTCGCTCTGGAGTGGTCTTCATGTTGAGGTGTCATCAATTACACTTTAACACAGAGCTGAACACTTAGTTCGCTCATAAGTTAACCCTGGCTGTATGTCAATAAGATTAATAAACCTGAAACAGTTTTTTCTCCAACCAAAAACTGTGTGGTCTACTTTTGTGATGCATATATTATCAACAATGATGGGGGTTGCAAGAATGAGCAAGGCTAGGTGTGGACGCGCTAGAACTGAGGGACTCCGCAACAGGAGATCAGCGCACATCCTGGGATTTGAATTATCTTATCTGCGTGGACATCTTATAAGGTGGTGGCTGCATTAGGTGAGCCGTCCGGAGGAGCAGCAATGACAGTGTGAGGAAACCAGCCTCTTGGGAAGCAGCACAGAGAGTCGTTTTCTCTGGGCATTATAGGGTACAGCACCAGAACATTTACGCGGAGCAGCGGCAACTTGGTGGACTTAGTGAGTGTTGTCAGCAGGAAGCCCTATGATTTCCCGAGGGGCCCCACATGAGAGCAAGACAAGGAACTGAGATGGCATTTGGTGTAAACTCCAGAAAGGGCAGAAGTGGAAACAATAGATTCAGCATGCTGGGACAGGAAGATGGACATCAATGGAGAGTGCTAACACGTGACACCCACCCAACCTGGGAATCAAGTGGAATTGAGACTGTGATTCTCAGAAACCGCCGATTGAGAATTAAAGGAGCTTACTTGGGCCTTAGATTAGCAGCTACGTGCACGTTGCAAGTGAGTGGGATGAAAAGAATAGATGATAACAACTTCAGGTCAAGAAAGCACGAGGAACACATGGTGTGGAGCACTTGCCTCTACTCTATCTGCCCACACACACACCAATGACATCAGCCAAAGCACTCCAATCAATCAATCCGGTGGCTTATAAAGCGCAACTACTCGCTCATTATGGTCTCAACCGGGGGGTGGGGGGTGGGACTGCTGGTCCATCTAAGGCGCTGTGGTTCAGTCGAAGAGCCAGGTCTGAGGTCCTTCCTGAATTGAGGCAGTGACTGTGATTGCCTGAGGTGGAGAGGGAGGGTGTTCCAGGTCTTTGCTGCGAGGTAGGAGAAGGATCTTCCTCCAGTCGTGGTCTTGCGAATACGTGGGACGGTGGCCAGGGCCAGTTGGGCGGAGCAGAGGGCTCTGGTGGATGCATGGAATGCAGGCGGTGGTTAAGGTAGGCAAGTCCCGCGTCGTGTAGAGCTTTGTAGGCGTCAGTGAGGAGCTTGAAGGTGATCCTTTTGTTGACTGGGTGCCAGTGGAGGTCTCTCAGGCAGCCGTTGATGTGGCTGTGGCGGGGGATGTTGAGGATGAGTCTAGCGGAGGTGTTTTGAATGTTCTGCAGTTTCTTGAGGAGTTTTGGGGTGTTGCCGGCATACAGTGAGTTGCCGTAGTCGATTCTGCTGCTGAGTGCATTGGTGACCATCTTTCTGGAATCGATGGGGATCCACTTGAAGATATTTTGGAGCAGGTGTAGCGTATGGAAGCAGGATGATGAGAGGGTGTGGATCTGGTGACACATGGTGAGCGAGGAGTCGAGGATGATGCTTAGGTTCCGGCCGGGGCTTTTGGGGTGGGGGGTTGTGGAGGGGGGAGGGTTCCAAGTGCTGTGAGCCACCAGAAGTTATCCCAGGCGGATGAGGTGGAGCCCATGATGAGGACTTCGGTCTTCTCTGAGTGGAACTTGAGGCAGTTTGTTATATCCTCATATTGTTTATGTATGTTACTCAGCCTAGCTTCCTCCTAGCTACTCAGCCAGAGTGTGAGATGGTATCGGAATGTTGGTGTGACTGTGATGAATGGAATGCCTGGGTGCCTGTGTGGATGAGTGGTGATAGTTGGAGATGGGCTGAGCAGCAGGGAGGATGCTCCTGGTGGGGCAGGAGTGAAGGCTGGCAACTGGAATATGGACTGATGTACATACTTACATGGAGCCAATAAAGAGAACAACAAAACTCTACCTGGCTACCTGTGTCAACCTGTCATAGGGCACAACACAGTTGTTCTTCATCCAGGTGGCAACAGCCTTTATCCCGTCATGAAATTTGTTCTCGGCGACTGTAGGTTCGTTGTTGAGGGAGAGAATCACCTGTGTGCTGAGACGATGTTGAGTCCGTGGTTCCTGATGATGGCTGAGAGATGTTGAAGGGGCTTGGGGAGGAGCCCTGAGGCACTCCGCAGCTGATCTCTGCGGCTTCAGAGTGGAATAGTGGTTGTCTGACTCTGTGTTCAGCCAGTGAGTAAGGAGCGGATCCATTCCAGGGCTTTATCATGGATGCCTGCGTCGTGGAGTCTTGTGCATAGGGTGCAGTGAGAAACGATACCAAAGGCGGCCGAGAGGTCCAGGGGATAAGGGCTGCAGTTTCACCTCGGGCGAGGAGGGTGCAGACATTGTCTGTGGCAGCGACGGGGGCGGTCACCATTATGTGGTTGCTTTGGGAGACGGATTGAGAGAGGTCCAGGATGTTGTTTGCTTTGATGAACTCAGAAACTTGAGCGTTGATGGCCTTCTCGATGACCATGGCTTGGAAGGGGAGAAGAGAGATGAGTCTGAAATTCTTGGGTTCCGACTAGTCAACAGAGAGTCTCTTCAGCAAAGGGCTAATCTCTGCATGTTTCCAGTCTTCCAGGAAGGTGGCAGAGTTGATTGTGTGACATCGTTTGCGTGCGATGGTGGTGCCAGCTCTGTTGAAGATGTGGTCCGGGCAGGGATCCGAGGGTGCTCCAGAGTGGATGCTCTTCATGATCTTGAGGGTGTCATCAGCGGTGAGGGAGTCCAGCTGAGTAGGGTCTGCTTGGGTCCGGTGTCACTGGGTGTGGGGTGGGGTAGGAAGGTTTGGGTATCGAGGCTGTTGAAACTGTCGAATAGCTCCTTAATCTTGCGGTGGAAAAAGGTTGTTTCAGAGGTCTTAGGAGAGTGGGTCATCTGCTGTCTCTGGCGAATTCTTTGACCACAGCAAAAAGTTCTTTACTATTGAGTGTGTTGGCATTGATCCTTTCTAGTAGCTAAAAGTTCTTTACTATCGAGTGTGTTGGCATTGATCCTTTCTAGTATGGCCGCTTTCATTGTTGTTCTAATGAGGTGGTGTTGTGTGGTGACAGTGAACTTGAAGACTAAAGTGTCTTGCATCTCCTTCACCTCTTCTTGAGCAGTCTACAGGTGTGTCTGGACTCATGAAGGGCGGGAGGGAACCATTTGGCTTTCTTGGAGTGTCGCTTACTTGGGGCTTTCTTCAGGGGAGCCAGAGTGTCTGCGTAGTTGGAGATCCATCGGTGGAGGTCGCGTGCGAAGGTATTAGCATCCATGGATGTAAGTGGGGGGGTTTTGCTGAAGGAAGTGGCGAGCTGTTCTTCTGGGATCTTGTTCCAACTTCTGCGAGGGTAGCGGTGGGTGTGGTGGTGTACGGTGGATTTGGAGAAGGAGAAGTGGGCACAGTGGTGGTTGGTCCACAGGAGCTCGGTGGTGTGGCTGAAGGTGATGTCGCTGGCAGAGAAGATGGGATCGAGCGTGTGTCCTGCTGAGTGGGTTGGGGAGGTGACCTGTTGTTTGAGTCCGACTGTGGAGAGGTTCTCCAGCAGGGATGAGGTGTTCTTATTGTTGGGGTTGTCCAGGTGAAAGTTGAAGTCACCAAGGAGGATGTAGTCTGTGGAGGCGAGAGCGCGTGGTACGATGAAGTCGATGATGGAACCACTAAAGGGTGAGCGGGGTCTGGGGGGTCGGTAGATGAGGGTGCCGCGGAGGTCGGTGTTTGGGTTGGTCTGTACCTGGACCTGGAAGAGGAGGTGCTCCATGTTGGTCGAGTGGTCATCCGCATGGGTGGTGAGGCAGAGGGTGTTTCTGTGTACAATGTCGATGCCTTCCCCCGGTTTGTTGATGCAGTTTGTTGATTTGGTCCTTGTGAATGATCTTGTAGCCGTACGGGATGTTGGTGGCAATGACCGGAGTGGAGGTGAGGTTCATCCCGGTTTCTGTGAGGAAGGCAATATCAGGGTCAACAGAGTCGAGCAGGTCACAGGTCTCTATGGTATGTTTGTGGAGGGAACGTGTGTTGAGCAGGATGCAGTTGAGGCGGTCGCGTCTGGTAATTGCCAGTTGTGCAGTGGGTGGGGCTGGTGTGCGGTGGCAGGCGAAGGTGCAGATGCAGTTCCGGCAAGAAAAAGGACCCTGGATGTCACTCAGCGATGCCTGGCGGCAGGCGGTATGACGTGGGTGTGGAGGGTGCTGGTGTTATGGCGGTGGATGGTCCAAGACCCAGGGTCTGTGGTGCTCGGCGTGGTCCAGGCATGGACGGATACAGATGGACTTGCCTTTGGCGCGCCAAAGCGGCGCGGCTACACATTGGTCACCATAGGTAGTGTGAGGGGGAGGGCTGGACAGCTGGGAGGCAGAAAAGCAAGAGGCGGCGCTGAAAGGAGGGTGTGCCGCAGGTAATGAGCAGCAGCACGGACACAGAGAAAACAGGCGCAAAAAGAGGAAAGAGACATGAGAGGATAAAAAAAATGAAGGAGGGATAAAAGTGATCAGAAGGTAGAGGGACAAAGGGCAGAGCAGCGGTAGACTAGAAAAGTTCCCCTCTGGACCACCAGGGATGAGGCACATGTGGGTGCCTGCGGGAGAAGGAGGGCCTCGAACTCAGACCAGAAAGGGTCAGGGGCAGCACCTACTTAGGCAGAGCTGTGTTGGTAGGAGAGTAGTTCACTGACAAGGTAAAAAAGAAACTTCAGTCCAAGAAATGCTCACCAGTTCATCAAATAATAAAGGCGACTGTAGTGACCAGCTGGTCACGAGCTAGTGTTTCTACACTATGTGTTTCCGCCAGCAATTCCTTGAGGTGTGGCTTACACCCATCCATCACAGGTGTCACCGGTCAGGTGACCCTGCTAATAAAAGGGGCCGTGCACACATGCCCTAGACTGGTTACCTATAAAATAATGCAGTGTCCCGTGGCATTATTCATGATGCATGTGGGCCTAGGGCCCGAACCTTTTAAAATAGCGACGAGCTGGACATGCCCCGCCTGTACGCTGGCAGCAGCGTCAGTGTGTAATGGGGGAAGTGTGGCCTGAGTCTAAGGCTCACCCCTGCACCTACTGTAAGCGGCTGAAGCAGGGTGAGAAGAAGGCAGCCCAGTGTAGGAACCGGCGCCACCCGATGAGGCCCTTGCAGCCGCCCACATTGCTGACACCCCTGCAGCCGCAGTAGTCACCCGCCCTGGAGGGAAGGACTTGCCACAGGAGGAGGCAACCAGCACTGCCGATGAGCTGAATGCTCACTGTGGTGTGGAAGTGGGTAGGATGCGGTTGAAGACTGTGTGACATTGAACCGTACATCACTGTGACATAAGCAGGAGGGGGTGCCCTGAATGACTGTGAAGCTCTTCAGACCACCCTGTAAGAGTGCCAACAGGAACAGTGCCAACATTGTGAATGCGCTTCAGGACCCTCAAGGCACAGAAGGGCCAGTGCACTTCCATAGTCAGACTTTCGGAGGCGCCCGCATGCTGCTCTGCCTTCTGCCTTGAGCCCCAGTGAAGTGGGAAACCTTCATGACATTGCGCGACATGACGGAGCCCCGTGTCGGCATCCGCAGCCCTGCATGTGTACCCCAGAGAGGAAGGAAGGGAAAAGTAGCGTTGCTGTGGCGAGAGCCAAGTGCACCCCATGAGGCATCCCGGCTGCCAACGATGTCTGTTCAGGGAGGCCGGTCTGCCTCCTGAACTACTGTCACGGTGCCCTGGGAAGTGACGCACCGATGTGCGCAGTAGCTGCTGACTGCAGAACTGACCCCTGAGCGGTTGGAAGGCGCCGACCCGACCGGGTGAAGGCTCAGGACAACAAAGGTTGTGTCCAAATATTCTGGGGAGGGGAATGGTTAAGGATAAGCCTCAGACAAGGCTTTCTCCCATTGAAAATCAATGGACTCATTTATGGCACAAGAGGGACTGGTCCAGGGCAACAACAAACAATGCTTTTTTATAGGCCATATGTTTGTGGGGAGGTCCCTATGGTAAATTCCATGGTTCAGCAGAATCGATTGAAACCACTCAGGAAACACTTCAGGTGATGGAAGCTACTCTAGCAACCTGGGATGCAACAAATCTTAAAAAATACTTAATCAGCTATTCCTCTCCTTTTATCCCCTGATTTGAAAACACAGGCTTCCAAGCTAGCTTAGACAAAGTACCTTCCATGAAGAGACAGCAGATGCATGGAACTAGGTTTTGTATTACAGAAAGGAAACATAAATTCACTGGAGCAAATCAAACAAAATGTTGGTCTAATAGAGCTAGAAGGATTTAGATATCTACTGGGCCATGTACACAACAGCATGAAAGGTCAACTCTAGACCCATCACATCATTTGAAAAATTGCTAGTCCTCACATTCAGGAAAACAATTAATATCTAAACTCTACACAATAGTTCGCACAGCGGAGATACATCCCAAATGGAGTTTGCAAGTGGCATTGGAGAAGGAGTTTGGGTCCACCTTATGATAAACAATGGGCTGCCCTTAGGTACTCTTCCCAGAAAGGAGTAATTAATACCAATCGTAGGGAAGATAACTTGAAAATACTTTATAGATAGCACTACACTCCAATGTGAATAAGCACCGTCCGAAGATATGCTGGAGAGAATGCGGTGTTAAGGGAGAACTAACCCACATCCTATGGCGTATCCACAAACTGAAAAGAATGAGAGGAATCCGTACTAAGCGCCATAGAATATATCACTGGTATTGCAGCTCCCCTCAGGGGACTGAGGACAATGCTAGCCTGGATGGGCAACTGAGAGGGACACAAAGAGTCCTATGGCTACTAGTCACAGCTAAAAAGATGGGGCAGAGCTGATCACCCCGTTGAACTGGAATGGTACTGTAGGCTTTGGCTAGACCTGGGATTGGAAAAAACAGTGCCTTTGGTAAAGCAGGCAGAAGAGGGAATTCAGTACCCAGGGGAGTGTGCTGCTAGATTTCTTCGGCTGAATCACCAGACATTTTAAATGTTGAAGAACACTGAGGGCAATTCAGATCCTTTCATAGGACATCCTTTAAGATGATCAGGAAACTATTTGAAATTGTTGATCATGAGTTAAGTGGCTACGTTAGGCTTCCCTTTTTTCAGCAGGGTTACTGAAGGAAAATCATACATAATATCGCGAGAACTCAGGAAGGGAGAGAAAAAGCAAAGGAAATTGTGAATTCATTTGTTGATCTATTGTTTAAAAGAAAATACAAATGATTGAAACATATTAAGAATCACATTAAAATTCAAATTAAGAATTAAGAATCTCCATGAGTAATGACATCAATATATATGTGCTCTTCATTAGAAAAGGAGTTTATACAGTTTGAAAATATTCTCTAAATATACACCCAAATTATTAGCCGGGGAAAAGAAGTGCATAATAGAAATGTAACTTGCGATGGTATCAAGTCAATTTATAGAGCATGATGTACAATAAATGAAAGAAAACTGTACTTATTAGGCAAAATATATGTACTATTTGGCTACTCATGGACAAAGGGTTAATGACTTTTATGCACTTCAATATATTAACACTGTATTTGTGACCTAATGTAAAGGTGAAAACCAAGGGTCTTCTCGGGAGGCCCACAGAGCCTCTTATCTCTACATGCAATTATTTAATTTGCTTCATTATTACACATTCTGAACGAGTCTATAATGAGAAAAACGTATTGCTAGTCTTCTGAAAGATAATATAACAAGGAAGCAGTGGTGGCACAATGGCGCCTACCTGACCTACAGCAGAAAGCACGGACCTTCTCTATGGGTTTGTAGAATGGAAGTTCAAGTACTGTGTCCGAAGCACATCTGTGCTGCTGGCAGTATATCAATTACGGCTGGCATGACTCGTGGGGAGGGGGTTCACGTGCAGGGATTAATTTAATAATAAACAAACTTACCTTCCCGGTGGCCGGGTCCCACATCGTTTCTGCTCCTCTCCTGCTGAAACAGGAAGCAGGCAGCCAGGCTCCCACCCCTAAGCCAATCACAACACTTTCAGCGTTGTGATTGGTCGGGACGCTGCCCAGCCAGGGGCTAATGGCCCGGCCACGTTCTCCGTGTAGGCTGCATTTCAGCCTACATGGAGAAGGGCAGAGTTTGCATGACTGGTTTGGTCGACCCCAATGGGCCGACCAAACCAGTCATGCGCACTCCGGAGGGAGCACTCCACTCCTCCCCTGCCAGCCCTGCTCGCAGAGCAGACCCGCCCACCCGCAACCAAACCATTCTCTTCTGCTTTCTTGCAGTTATTACCATTTTATGTTTCTGCTTCTTGCACTGCGAAAAAGCAGTGGGGCGACACTCCTCCGCCTTAGTGGAGGAGCCACCCCTGCAGAAGATACTCTGTGAAAAGTCAGGCATTCACTGATGCAAATGCCTTTTCTACTGCTGGTCAGATATGGAGAGGTGTACAGCAATGGACATAAGAGGGAAGGAAATACAGTGCACAGCAGGCCCTGTACAGTGTGAAGTGTCCATGCAGCTTTATGCCTCTATATGGTTATGGAACTCCTTTCTGACTTGCAATATTTTCATAATGTAAAGCTGGGGTAGTTTAGTTCATAGATAATAATTGGAGAGGATGCACCAAGTAGAGGGCTACCCCAGAACATCCAATGAGAGCAGGGACCTGTAGAAAAGGCTTGTGGTATTTGCAGCTAAATAACAACAACAATGCGACTTTCTTTCCCAAAGACAATAATAGTGGGCTGGCTAAAACCTCCTCTAGGGCATAGCAAACGTGGCATTTAAATGGTCAGTGTCACTGACAGACTGACAAGTAAGCATTTGGAGGAGACAGCAGACTGGTAGACTCATAAGCGCTCAACACAGGCCTACGCCATTTGCTTTAACTGTCTGCATAAGATGTCTTGTAGGTTAATCAAACAGAATGATCTAGTTACCTATTCCGGAACTTCCCTTTGTCACAAGAGCATTGGGATCCACAGGTTTTTTTGCATTTGTTTGCGAGAACAGCAAATCTTCTTGTATTTCACTGGATGTAAAAACTGTCAGAGGCTCCTCTATTTCCAATCTACTCATCCTTTTAGTTTTCTTAACTTGTGAAACGTCTTTGATGTTCTCCTCCATCAAAACAACCTTCTGTTGGCCCTCGTCATCACCAGCTACAGTTTGGCAAACCTAAAATTTACAAAAAGCGAATTATGAAAAACATGGTCATTAACTTCCTCAAACTTAAGAGATAAAACATTGCAACTTGTTTCCATGTTCTAAGCCTTGTCTCATACCATTCCGGAGTGAAGGGACAAGATGCCCTTTTGGTATTCTGCCTAGGTGAGTTAAACTGGCCAGACAGCTTGGCTGCTCAAATGGAACCCTGTGCGTCAGATACTCTTTTCAGACTTTTGTTGACAAGGTTGCTAGTGACTATATATAGGGCAAAGTTAATCTTCAATGGTTAAGCTATTTTGTGATCAAAGCACTGCATGAGACTTCAATGAATTTAAACTATTGGTATTACTATTATTATGATTATTATCATCAATATTAATAATACTTGGGAAGTGTCTTTAAGGAACAAGACAGCAGATGCTTTGTTATCCTGTTTCATTCTCCAGACATGACCACATTACTATAGACTCATAGCAATACTTTACACTCATGGCATTAGTATAGAGCCATGAGAATTGCTCTGACGGACTAAAGTTGAAGAATAATGGTGTTACCTGGGCCTTCCTTGGTGGTAGGTTCTCCAAACTGGAGCTTGGTTGGCACGGCTGGTGAATGGTCATTGGATCACGACTCGGGTGCACTGGACAGGCAGCTACATGTCGTCCCGGGGTGGTGACAAGCAAGTCTGACTTCCGGTCCACTTCACTTCTCGCCTGAAGTATGTGAGGCTCCAATGCCTGCAGGAACACAGAAGAACCCAGTTGATGTGGTACCCAAGGTGATCATCTATTGCAATGTCTGCTTCTGGGTGTGCCCTGCCTCTCGGAGTGCCCCATTGCGACAAAAGTGGGAAGGGTCTAAGTGGCTGCTGGGACAGTAAAACAATCTAGATGGTGGGGGCCTGGGAGAGATTGGACTTGCCCAAGACTCGAACTGTACCAAGAGCCATGTGGTTTGTGGATTGGGGCCCTTCCTCCATTAGGGTGGTGACTGGTGCCCAGCAGCCTGGGGAGGCTGAAGATCAGCGACATACCTGTAATGAATGTGGCACAATCCCCTAGTGTGCAGGGAACTGAACAGTACCCTCCAACCCCAAATCCCAGGCATGGTGGATTATAGGACACTGAGTTCCTCTTTGACAGTGAGATGTATGCACAGCGGTAATATCGGAAGAGACAGGATGGTGAGTGACCAGGCCTTAGCAGGTGATTTGAATGGTTTAAATTCTGGGTTGGGTCATCTTCTAGACACTATCAACAAAGTAAGCCATTCAGGAAGGACGGGATGTACCCATGAACCAGGCTGTTCAACACGCTAAGGGGGCTGACTGCCAGTGTCGTCAAAGTTTTCTCCCCTCCCGATTGACATGGCCCACATGATTACCCACTGAGAGACTTCACACAACGACAGAGAAGGCTTAGAACCATAACTAATCTTGAAGCAATACCAACCCTACTAGTAACCTGATGATGGACTGCTTTGGTAAAACATGGGAAGAGAGACAGAGCCATGAGTCAAAGATAGAGTATAGTCTGTGATGGATGTAGATGAGCTTCCATGTGACAGGAACTGTTGTCTGGGAAATTAAAGGGTGCTATTGGAGGCAAGTGGTCCAAGAACTGAGCGCTGCCTCGGACCTCACTAATGCACCTGGAATAGGCCCTCTAACTAACATGAGGGTATTTGGTGATCCAAGGAGCGAGTAGTGGAAAGGCTGAAAACCTGTGCCTGTTCTGAAGGCCACACAAAGTGGATTGACGGCTAAAAAATGGTTGAAGCACATTGGACAGTGTATTGCAATCTGGTTATTTTTTGTTCCTTACTCCTGGTTTTGTGTGGGATGTCTATTACCTGGTGACGGAACAGCACTTAAACCTGGGAAGTTTATTCTGCTCGGCTGTATTCGCTCATAGTCATACGAACTAAAATACCATGACCAAGGGCAAAGTTGATCTCTTTCCCAGCCAATAGAAGCTGGATAATTTGCTCCCTCTGTCCCAGGGAGCCTCTATCGCAGCAACGTATTAGGTTGGACTGACCTCCTCAATGGAGATGATGTTGTTAGACAAGTATAGTGCTCTAAGTGAAGATTAAGGAGATTGAGTTGTTCGAGGCACTGCGGCACCAGGATCTAAGGAACAAAGCTGCCAGAGTGACTGACGCAGATAGACGAGTATCTGATCTGGAGGCCAAAGTCTGAGAGCTCATGAAGATGGTTGTTTGCCTAGCTTGAACCGCTAAATCCCTTAAATTGTGGGTTGTAAGTAGAGCGGGGAGGTTACATTGCAATAATCGAAGTATTGTAGCTATTCCTGCTTGTTAATTAGAGCTCAATCAATGAGATTTTTAGTAGCTGGCACCACCCGAAAAATCCTCTTCCTGATTTGCGGAGGGGAGCAGGTTTATCAAGCACTAATACAGCACCTTCTCCCAAGTCCCTTTGATGCCTCTGACTGGAAGACTCCCTAATTATAAAGATAGACATACAATGTTGATAGTAGTCCAAATCCGGAAGCAAGTCCTTTGCGAGTACTTTCACATTATTCTCTTCCTTGTTTACACAATGCTGACTCAGCAGCAGAATCCTTCAAAAGTATCAATTAAAACCACCAAGCATCTGACCCAGGCCAAATCAAAACTCAACATAAATTCCAAGGTCGACACCTTTGATGGCCCAGAGACAGAATAGATGGATGTGACTGTCTTACTCGTCAACTTTGGAAAGCCATCTAAAAAATTTACAAATAATGTGTGTATACCATGGCCAGGGAACCTATGGGTGAATGGTATACTGGGCAAATCTCCAATCCACACTGCGAAAGAGTAGCATGCAAGTCGATACTATGGTCTAAGGTTTTGACTGGGTTGCTTAAGTGGAAGATCAAATGTCACTCTCCGCATACCATCTCCTTCCATGTATTTGTGATTCTATGTCAGGCCCAGAGGCGAGGATTGTGCTTTACTCTTTCTGCTTTATTAAACAGCAGCCATATTAGCCATTTTAAAGAAACTTCAAATCCCATGAAACCTTGGGTATAATACAACAACAGTCCATCTAATCAGTAAGTAGATGTCCATTCATAGCCCTATGTTGACTATCTTTCTTTATTGCTCCAGCAGCCGGCAGTTAGGTGATGAATGCCTATGGGCCGCGTTTATCTGGTTTATAATCTTTACGTTTTACTGGCCATTAACCTTTTATATGCAACGCAACCGCGGGAATGCCTTGCTGCTCCTATGCAGTCGCTGAGGGTCTTCGGGGGCTGGTGCCTCTTCGACGCTTGTCGGGCGGTGCAGTCTTCCGACCGCTAGAGGGCACTCGCAGGCATTCTCTGTGAGGCACATCTCGTTTGTGAGTGCAACATCCGCATTTGCTCGGATCGTTTTTTCTGATCTGGAGCAATGCGACCAGCCACGCCCGCCTTCCTTGCCCTGAATCACCTGGAGTCAGACGCCACACAGGGGACTGCGAGACTCCGCTGCACAGGTCGCTTGAAGATGCCCCAGGCAGCGGTCTGTATTGAAGGTGCTCTTATTTCTCAGTAAATGTTTAGCACTCTAATGCCTCTGGCGGAGCACTACTAAGTGATTCAACAGGGACACCGACCCAGGAATTGTTGTTATGCAAATACTTCTCATCTGTCCTATAGAAATAAGTGTGTGTGGTGTCCCTAGAGCTTCCTTACAATGGCCTCTCAGGCTCATCATAAAAAATCCCTGAGAACTCCCCAGCCCAATCAGCCCTGATATGAATGAGTCTCATGATTCCTACATGGAGTAGGAGTCTCTTACCTACCTCCCAATAGATGACAACTTCTGCGAGGTATTGGATGCCTCTATACGAAAGGCAGTCTCTGAGGCTATGACACCCCTGGAGCAGAAGCTACTTCACATGGCTGCAAGGTGCCATCAGCCCCTCAACCCAAGGGAAAACCCCCAAGGGTCATCTACCCAAAGACAGCCAGAGGCACCCCAGAAGTGAAAGAAAAAGAGCAACCACGACCTGGGTGTCTATTTAGATCACTTTGACAGGCTGAAGCGTGCTTTTATGGATCACACTGTTCCTCCAGCCCCTGAGGGGTCTTCTCCCCAGTCAATACTCCCAGACAAGAGTCTTCCGAGTCCGGCAGCATCACCCGCCTTCCCAGCGCTGCTCGACAGCAATGACTCCCCCACCTGATCAGATGGAGATGTTGAGCCAGACAGACCCCGGCGACCCTCTTCTGACTTCTGGTCGCCCAGCGATGGAAAGAGCACGCAGTGGCAAGACTCCAACATATTAAACCCGGATGGCCTGTTGCACCCCCGATTGTTAGACTGGGTGCCGGCAGGCAAGGTGGCCATATACGTGACCGAGAGACCCAGCAAGCCCCTGGACAATTTCAAAGCGGTCCATAACAGTCTTAGGGCGAAATGCCCCCACCCGTCATTGGAAGGCAAAGTGGCCATCCGTCCGGAAAGAGACCCCCGGATGGCTATCTTCCTCGCCAAATACATCCAGGACCCCAAGAAAGGCATTAGCTGCTTCAGGCAGTCCTGCGAAGACAAACCACTGGATATCGCTGGTCCCCATACCAAAATACTCGATCAAACAGTATTTGTAAAGCGCAACATTGTCACCCCAAGAGGCATCTGGACACTGTGTCGCCGTCGAAGACCCATGTCTTGAGTCACTTTCTGAAGTCTGCCAGCTAGGAGGCTGTACGGAGCTGGTGGGCCAAAGTCGCTCCAGGTCTTGGCAGCGATGTAGGAGAAGGAATGGCCACTGCTGCGGCTGTGACAGATGCAGGGTGTATATGCGAGTGCGAGTAAAGAGGAGCGCAGGTGTCCAGCAGGTTGGTGGAAGTTCAGTCGATGGTTGAGGTAGGCAGGTCCTAGGTCGTGGAGGGCTTTGTATGCGTGCGTGAGGATCTTGAACTTTCTTCTTTTCTGCATGGAGAGTCAGTGGAGGTCTCTCAGGTGAGGTGGGGGGAGGGCGATGTGAGTTTGTTTGCAGAGGTCCAGGATGAGTATGGTTGCAGTGCTCTAAATGGTCTGAAGTCTTGTGAGGAGCTGATCGGTGATGCTGGCGTAGAGGGTGTTTTAGCGTAGTCGGGCGGCTGGTGACGAGGGCCTGAGTGATGGTCTTTCTGGTGTTGGTTGGGATCCATCTGAAGATTCTGTGGAGCATGTGAAGTGTATGGAAGCAGAAGGATGCGACTGCATTGACTTGTTGTTTCTTGGTCAGTTGGCTGTCGAGGATGATGCCGAGGTTGCGTGCATGATCGGTCAGTGTGGGTGTGGGTCTCAGTTCTGCAGACCACCAGCTGTGGTCCCATGCAGAGGTGTTCTTCCTGAAGATCAGTACTTCAGTTTTGTCAGAGTTGAGTTGGAGGCAGTTGTCTCTCATCCATTTGGCTACGTTGGTGATGGTGTTACAGAAGTTTGTTTTGGTGTTGGAGGGGTCATCGGTGAGTGAGAGGATCAGTTGAGTGTCATCCACATAGGAGATTATGTTGAGTCCGTGGGATCTGACGACATCTGCGAGGAAGGTCAAGTCGATGTTGAACTGGGTGGGGATGAGGGATGATCCTTGTGGCACGGCGCATAAACTAGCATAATCCTCATCTCCCGTCCTGACATAGAATATAAAATTTGAGGACACAGAGGTGCGGATTATCCCTTCCGGGGTCCAGGATCGACGGTGACTTATGTAGATAGACGAGTTCGGAGTAAGTAATTTATCCTTACTAAAAGTTCTTTGATATAGTCACAGTTTCACTAGGTGAAGAATGAATCAATGTTCATTGCTGCCTCGATGGATATTTTGCTTCCCTCAGTGTTAGGGTCCTTGACTCAATGCTCTCTATAATTTCACAGGAGCTGACTCGAGGAAAAAGGAATAGGTTGCAAGAATTCAGAATAATGTCGCATGAAGAAAGAGGAAGAAAGAGATTCAACAGAAGACTATGAAGGGACATCTACACATTGATTGAATGAACTGTTGTTGCATTATCCCCAGGGATTCACAGGATTTGAAGTTTCTTTAATATGGTTTAATAGGGCTGCTGTTTAACAAAGCAGAGAAAGTAAAGCATAATCCTCGCCTCTGTGTCCTTAATAGAAATGGAACTTTCCACTACAAAAGCTAGAAAAATTATCTAAATACTGGGCGTCAATTACATCTGAATTGAGTGGGGAGGTTCCCCTTAATCCTCTTGCTCTTCTTCTGGGGGTGATAAAGTGAATGGACGGTTCTCAAGCTGACAAGTTGTTTCTAGGAACAGCCATGTTGATTGCTAAAAGAGACATTGCAATAGCTTGGAAAGGCTCAAAATCTCCCTCTATTTCAAAATGGCGTAGGGGAGTTGATTGGTGTGCTGTCCAAGAAAAAGCAGTTAATGAGGCAAGAGGGTGTCTGAACAAGCATGAACAAATATGGGGCAATTGGACAGGACCACTGGACTGACTACTCTTAGCGCTAAGGGCAGGCCCTTTCCTTTTTTTCCTTTTATTTTTTTAAACCAACTGATGGGGGGGATAATATTTGGATTTGCAATTAAATGTTTTCCATGTCACAGTGATACAAATGTTACTTTGGTTACCTTGTTTTACAAAATGTCAATAAAATAGAATATTAAAAAAAAGCTAGAAAAATATAAATGCACAGACCTAAAGTCCTAGAACAATGCTCATACTTTAAACCCTTAGAGAGTACTTAATTTGGTGCTCCAATTAGTCCAAATGTTGTACTTTTTCATTTCAGAATGAGAGAAGGGCAAGGAAGTGGACTGTAGATTGCAACAATGGGATTCAGATACCCCGAGTTGTTTACAACCATGAAAGACACACACTACAGGCAGGAAATTAGGCCTCTACTAAAAATGATGCATGAGAAAGAGAGGATGTAAAAAATTAATTAATTAGAAATGCAACGATAAACATTGACAGAGAACCAAATGGAGGATCACAACATAACAATGTAATTTAAATAGTGCTACATTCAGAAGCAATCCGATTTAGTGATTTCACTGTATAAAATAGAGCACTAAAACAATGAACTACATATTCCAGAATTCAAAAGAATGGATATGTTAGAGATATGAAAGACCAACTGGTATGTTACATACGATAAAGTGACTCAAATATCTTTGTGTTCTCCTAAATGACGCCAGAAGCTCCTCACTGTTAGGATGTCATTGAGCTAAATCAAGCACTAACAGCTACATATCCCGGAATCTACTGAAAATAACAGGAAAGTTAAAGCTCCGGAAAGCATCCTCTCAACCACCTACTAGAGGATGATGTTGATTATACACCATAAAACCCATATCCTAGAGATCAAGGAAAAACTGGCAAGGGATAAAATAGTGAAATTGTCTTCTCATTATACCACTTAAGGGTAATTTAGACTAAAAGATTCTCATGAAAGTATTGGCATTGGGCTATTTAATCACATGTAGTTCATCACAGCACTTGATGTGCCCCCGCCATGCACAGTTTTCTCATCAATAATTTGAATGCAAATGTTGCAGAGATATTATTAAACATGTCATAGAAGATGTCATGAGGGATGTAATATGTGGGGTAATTAGTGCATGGCGAGGACACGAGTTATAGTTAATTGAGATAACGACTGAATTTTTATGTTTTTGTGTGAGTAAAATCTGAACCTAACTATAACGTCCCTGTAACCTTTGGCTCTTTCAGTGAATTTCTGAGGATTTTTAAATTTTATTTTTCTAACTATAACATCCCTGTAACTATATATATATATATATTCACTGAAAAAACCATAGGTTTCAGGGGTGTTATAGTTAGCTGGACATTTCCCTCGTACAAAACCCTAGAAATTCCCCCGTTATAGTTAGTTCAGCTAACTATAACTCGCGCCCCCGCAATGCACTGCTGATGACGTCACATATTACATCACTTGTGACATGGTCAGTGACATCACTGATGACATCACTGATGACATCTCAAATGACATCACTGCTGACATCATCCAGTGACTGTGTGTTTCTGTAAAGTTTAAGTATGTTTTATATATATATAGGGAAAGGCCTATGGAAGAATGAGTGGGTGTATAAGTGTGTGAATGTATGATTTAGTAGATGCGTGACTGACTCCATAAGTGAGTGATTAAATCTATGTAACTGCGGACTAGTGACTAAACTGTGTGAATGTCTGTATCTGTCTGTCTGTTGGCGTGTAAGCAGCTGCATGGGTTTGTGAACAGCTACATGAGTGTCTATATGGGTTATTGATTGGTTGTCTAAGTATCTGTATGGGTGCCTGAGTGTTTGATTGGGTGGAGTGTGTGTGACTCTGTGCATAGATGTGTGAGTGGGTGATTCAGTGGGTGCATGGTTTTAAGAGTGCAGCTGTGATGGACTGTATGGGTAGGTGATTGTATGTATGGTTCTGTTAGTGAGAGAATATATATTTCATTAATACATGTGTAATTTACTACATATGTGAAAAGCAGTATATATGTATGTTGGAGTACAGAAGTAACTATAACTGAGAATGTGTGATAGTGTGAGTGACTGTATGGATGAGTGTATGCTAGTATCATTGATTGTATAAGACCATAAAAAATGTTTAGTATTTGTATGAGTATTAGAGCTTGTGCGTGTATAATTGTATAGGTGTGTGATTAATTACTTGGATGACTGAGTATATGTGTGAGTAACTCTATGGATGAATAGCGGTGTGGGAGTGTCTATATAGTTGTAAAAGTGCATATGATAGTCCTGTACTGAATGACCATAAGTATGAGTGACTGTACAGATGAGTGAGTGGATGAGTGTTTAGACCTAAGAGTCAGTGATGGGGTATGTACTTATTGGTGTTGGATTGTCTATGGTTTTGAGAGTGGCAGTATGTAATTTAGAGTGGGTGTATGAAAGGTTATATTAGGGTGTGACAAGAAGCATCAAATGATCACATGAATGACATCATCAGTGATGTCATTTGAGATGTCATCAGTGATGTCATCAGTGATGTCACTGACCATGTCATGAGTGATTTAATATGTGACATCATCAGCAGTGCATTGCGGGGGCACAAGGTTATACTTAGCTGAACTAACTATAACGGGGGAATTTCTAGGGTTTTGTACGAGGGAAATGTCCAGCTAACTATAACACCCCCGAAACCTATGGTTTTTTCAGTGAATTTCTAAGGTTTTTTAAGTGCCAATTCCTAACTATAACGTGCATGAAACCTATGGTTTTTTCAGTGAATTTCAAAGGTTTTTTAAATGCTAATTCCTATCTATAACTTATCTCTAAAGCTATGATGTTTAATGATTTTCATTGGATTTCTAAATTTTTCTATTTCAGTGTGTCAATTCCTTTAATTATGTTTTTTAAAATAATTTTAGCACCATTTTTGTAACTTATTTTTACAATTAATTCTTTTAAAAATTAAAAAATATTATTTGTTTTTAATGTTTTTTTAAAAAAGATTGTACATTTTAAAAAAATATTTAAATATATTTCTTTAAATATTTTTTAAACTATATTTTCAATACTTTATTATTTTTATTTTTTGGGGGACTCGCGCACCCTATGTGCACCTTTCTCGATCCTTGCGCGAAAGCATTCGCATACGGTTTATGTTGGGTACGTATTTCGGTGCGCGATTGTAATGCGACTGGTACGCGACTCCAAGCCTATACGCGACACAAACGATACGTGACGCTTGCGCGCTTCCGCCATACGTCATGTGCGTGTATGACGCGGTGGGCGTGCGAATCCCGCGAAATATTTTACATCTATAAAAACATATATATATGTATTTCATGTGAATATTAATTGAAGACAAACTCTAAACTACTCATAAAAGTAATATATTTTTACTTCTGATCCTATATTCCTTTTAAATTCAATTTCGCGGATGCGCGCTCGGTGCGTGCTGCCTATGCGCATGGTGCGCGGATCCCATGTGACCTGAAAAAAAGAGATTTGATTGGTTCATTACACTTCCTATTCTAACTATTGAAAGACCTCACCCATTTCAATCATTCTTCTTTGACCTTCTTTGGAGGATCATCTCTTTGCAGAGAAGAACCTTTTTTGGACTAAGTTTACACTTAGTTCTAACTTTTTTTTTTTTTTAAAACAATGGCTTCAGGGCAGCAGGCATCTCCAGGATCTCCTCATTCATATGAGGATGATTTTTTGGAAGAACCGCCACGCCCACCAAGATATTCATCTGTGGTGTGGAAATGTTTCACCTTTCCTGAGGGGCAAACGAAAACCAATGCCACCTTAGTAACCTGCAAGATCTGCCAGAGAGTGCTGTCCCGTGGGGATCCGAACACAAAATATTCCTGCGGAACAGCAAGTATGATGAAGCATCTGAGGACCCTCCATCCGGTGAACCTTGCTCGGGAGGAATGCCGCACAATGAGAGTTGTTCCTGCTCCATCAGATCCATCGCAGCCAAGCACTTCAAGGGTGGATCCTTCTGTGCAAAATTTGGACATCCGTCCACAGTTTCAAACCCTAAAAGTGCTCTGCATAAAATGCAATGCTGTATTATGCTATGGAGAGCAGTCAATTGATCTTATCTGCCGAAAGCAAGAGAGTCATCATTGCTAGTTTTTTTCCCCCTGAAGTTCATTGTTTTGTTCCTCCAGTTCTGTTTTGTTCCTTTTTTTTTCAAGAAAACCCCCAAAAAATTAAAAATTGTTCAAAAAAACCCAAAAAAAAATAAAAGAAAAAAAAAAAGTTCTTCTAAGAACCAACTTTCCTGGTTTAAAAAAGAGCTATATTTGTTTGTTAGTGTGTGAAAGTTTAGATGAATGTATGTGTAGTATGTAATTGACTGAATGAATGCATTAGTAGCATATGGTGAATGTATAAGTGCAGAACTATGAGGAAGTGCTGCAGCATCACACAGTAACCTCTTTAACTGCAGTGTGCTGTAGTACTTCGGAAGCACAGGGATGCAAAATATGTGCATAAATATGTAGCAAATCTATGCTTCTCTCTGCACTGCTGCTTAAACTGCAGCCATGTGGTGACACAGGCACCCTTGCACCATGGTGCAAGGATATCTGTGTCATGTGGTGTTTGTTTTTGTGTAGGAAAACACACCTTCCTGCACAAAAACAATCAGAAAACGCATTTTTCTCCTTCAATGTATGCTGAACATTTTAGCATGCATTGAAGATTAAAAAATGAGGAGAAATGAAAACAATTCTCCTTGTTCTGCTTTCCTACACCAATTGGAGAATGGTGCAGCATTCACGCACATATCGAGATTTATGATTTATGATGAATCTGGAGATGTGTCTTGTTCAATAAGTATTCAGTGCAATCACGCACAACAACACTTATAGAACACCCTTTCAACGCAAAGTGGTGTGTATGATGAAGTTGTATTTACATTGAGTAGAAAAAGTACACAGAGTGCCTTTTCCTCTCTTTGTAAATATGAAAGAGTGTTTTGCGCAATAACTATGTTACAAAAAGTGACATATTTCAGTTTTTAAAATTGCTTGCGAATGATAGAAGGTAAGCACAGAGTTTTGTCTGCAAAGATGCTCAAAGAAGAATGATTGAAATGATTGCGGTCCTTCAATAGGTACAATGGGAAATATTATGAACCACTCAAATCTGTTTTTTTGGAGGTCACATGATATCCGATAACAAAACTACATAGGTATAAACAGAGTGTTTTTAAAAACATGTTCAAACTTTGTAGCTTCTTGCAGATCTGTCCATTCAGCATATTAATACTTAGTTAAACTTACCTTCACAGTAATAGAAATTAAAAATGGTACTCATTTTTTTCAGATGTTTTTTTGTAATGTAAATTGGGGTAAATTGCTTATTTTAGAATTAGGATCTGTGAAAGAAAAGAAAAAATTCTTAAAACATGTAATAATACATTTTTTACAACACAGCATAATTTAAACAAAGTAATTTGTTTGCCTTTTTTGCTGTTCTCAGAATATATTGAATTTCACTACAAATAGTGATTTCAATCGTACTCATCACTTAACAGCGGGCAAAACAAAAACAATCAAAAAGATTGTTTAAAAAAAACAACATGCTATTCTCAGTAAAATACCAGAAAATACAAATCACACATATATGAAATGCTTATGGCTAACAACATTTTATAACTTTAACTTATAAAAACTGTAAATGTTGTCGCTTTAAAATATTCACAGAGTCAATGAGCACGAAAAAGTCCATAATTCAAACATATACCTTTCCTTGAGGCCAAATGGTATTTTTGCACTCCTTTTTATGTAAATTGTCCAATGATAATCCTATTAAATTATAATAATAAATTCCACAGAGAGTGAATTATCTTCCTAAAACTTTGACTTTAAAAATATTAGGTAGGAATTTGGTAATTCCCTAGGCAAACGTTGTTTGAAAACCAACTGGGAATCATTACAAAGTGTCCAGCCTTTGTCACATTTTAGATAGGCAGTGTAATGTCCAGATGTTGTGGAAGGACCATCATGGAAAATGATTGCAATTGCTACAAAAGTCCTTCCTGATATTGATAGTTGTGTTGCTACAAATTGCTTTATTAAAGTATCCAATTTTCTTCCATCAGCTGTACAACGTTGCATCATTAAAATTATGTATTGTCCATATTTTGTTAAAAATAATGTGGATAACATTTCTGATTTACATTGGCTACACTCCATGTTTTGATTTACACCTTTAACTAATTTATTGAAAGACACTGATCTACAGTCTGGTAATGTTAAATACAGAAATCTTTCGGTGTCTACATTAGTGGTACATGTATACATGCAATTTTCACAATGATGTTCCCATTTGTAGGAAAGGCCAAAAATATTTTCTATTTCTACACCTTCATTTTCAAAAATGGTAAGCATACACATTAAAAATTCCTGAGCATCTTGTTGGATATTTTGTGTAAATTGTGTAGAATCAGAACACACATCCAAAAGATTACGAACATCTGAAACAGATTGGATTTTACTTGTATCTGTTGTCAATTTTTCATAAACAGAATGCAACAGAGAACAAAATCTTTTTTGCCGATTCTGCATAATTTGTTCTTGCAAACCTTCAAGATAAAAAACAACATTGACCACTACATTGACACCTGAACTATTTTCAAACTGATGACCAACAATCTCATCAATAGTGTCCTTTTTCTTTTTACTTGCAATCACAACATTATCTTTTATTTTCCCTTCTCTACACCTTCAGTGCAGATATTCTCAAACCTTCTTTTTCGACCAACCACACGCTTTTCAAATACAGGATATTGACCTAAATTGGGAGCATACACCCTTCTTAACCTATTATACTCTTTTACACACTTTGCATCTGCAGTAACCTTTGTCTCATCAAAATCAATCAATAACAAACCAGATAATGTTCTGACTCGCGACAAAGCAACATATGCCATACCCTCTTTAAATACGGTAGATCCAATGTTCACCAATGCACTGTCTACATTTAATCCTTGAGATTTATGAATAGTCACTGCATATGCCAGAGAAAATGGAAATTGTTTCCTACGGACATATAAATCTTTAACAAGCAAGAAACGGACTGAACAACGACCAATTAATTTAACTTCTTCTATCTGATCAAATTTAATTTTTTTTAATTCAATTCCATCTTTTTTCTGATAATTAACAAAATCCACCACTTTACCCATTGCTCCATTAACTAAACCTTTTTGTACATCCAAATTACGCCTTAAAATTACCCGACAGTTTACACATGCATATAGTGTCTTTTCTAAACCAGCTGTTTTAGATATTTTTTTTCTAAAGAATCCAGTTTTGTTTTCAACTTTCCCGTCAAAATAATAGTGATTCCTTCATGCTCTATTTTATCGATGGCTTCCATTTTTATAATTCCTTCATTTTCCAGTTTCAATAGTTCTTCGTTGAATATAAAACACACGCACAGTGTTGGCATTAAGCATATCACTGATTTATTTTCTGCAGTTTTCATGTATGCTTTCTCAGGAACTACATTTTCATTTGGAAACAAATTGCAAAGTTATCGACTCTCCAAAGCTTGTTTGCCATGTTCTGTCATAATTCCAATTCTTATATCTTGAAGAATGTTTCCATATTCAGCATCATTTGCCTGTCGCATATTTGTTGTCAGTTCTTTGTATTCAAAATAAGTCCGAATGTTCACATTACCAACACTACCAAGAGACTTTCTGGTATCTTCATGTGCAAGTGTTTTAAATACCGGTTGTCCTTTTACCGGAGTCAGTTGCAGTAGATCTCCAAAAACTATGACATGATTTCCTCCAAATAACACGTCATACTCTGTTTTAAGAATTTGCTGCATAAAGGCATGCATCAAGTTTGAGACCATGCTTACCTCATCAATAATGAGAAGTTTAATTTTCTTCAAGACTCTTGAAACTTCACAACAAGCTTCTCCAGATAGCTTGTGGTATTCCAATTTGTTCTCATGCTCGACTGGTAGCATTAATAAACGATGTAAAGTAATTCCTTCAATGTTATGTGCTGCCAACCCAGTTGGAGCAGTGACAACACAAGACAAATGCGACTCAGTTGTTGTCTGCAGATAACTTGTAATTACTTTAATTAAGAAACTTTTTCCTGTTCCAGCTTGACCACTCACATACATTCGGAAGGTTGAAATGATGTACATGAGCACCCTTTCTTTTCATGAAGTAATCCATGGTCAATCTGCTCTTTCACTTGTTGATATATTTGTTTCTGTTCAACATTTAGTTGTTCTTCCAAGTTTACTAACTGTATTATTTAATCTTGAGCTTGATACATTGCTGTTTCCACCTCATTCATGGCAATCGCTGCTTCATTTTCAACAATTGGTTCTCCTAGTGGATCTTGACTCAGTGCAGCAGAACTTTGACTCTCTTGAGAACTGTCTCTAGCAATCTCAGCTGCAATTGTAGCTTCTTGATCAATTTCATCTTTCAACATTTTCACATAATTTGCAAAAGCACTGCATTGTATGCTATCTTTACAAGCATTAAATGAATCTTTATAGCTCTGGAAATCTCCAAGTAATTCCAGTTCTGAACACCACGGTTTGAACATTTGCAAAAGGGCTAAATAGTAAAATTCTCTTTTGTCAGCAGTGTCGCAACTCAGTTTCCTGTGATTAATTAAATTTCCTTTCCTTTGTTTCACCAGACGTCCTTCGGAACCAATCACTGCATATTTTCCATCATTGATGTTCTCTGTAGTATTCCGTTTAAAAGTGTAGTTTTGCAGCACTTCATAGAGACACATGTTCTCAAGATGATGACTTCTGTTTGGGTAATATGTGTCCAACATATTCGTTTTCAAAATATCTGTACTTTCTGGTTCTTTTTCTGCTAAATATTCAATTTCTTGAACAGATTTCAGGACCCGATTTCGCATTGCTGCAAGACCTAGACTCACCCAAATGATTCTTCTACTTTTGGAATATAGACTTGCAGATGATAACCGATCTGAGCATTCATATGCTCCAATTTCACGATGCGATAACATCTTCAAACTGAAACTGTATAATTTCTAACTTAGAGTCTTCTCGTGAGAAATCTCTTCCCAAATTTCTTTCAATTCCGTCTTTTCTGATTTAGTAATGTAGGACGTTACATATCGAACAACAGCAATGGAATTGTCCGCAACATACTGAATATCCATGTTAGCGTTCCACATGGATAAAATAACTGGATTGTAGTCATTTATGTATTTTGATTCTTCGCTTCTTCTTAAGTTGTAGGTATTTTTGGAGACTTTCTTGTGATGGTATGTCGCATAGCTGACATAAAACTGTTCACTCTTCCTTTGGATAATACAGGACGTGGAAATCCAAAACGACATTTGGTATAGAACTTATACTTTGACTTGTACTTTCGTTGACAGTATTTTCCACACCTATGGCTTTGGAATCGTAAGACTTGTTGTTTTAATTTTTTATCTTCTCTGCTATTTGGTACAGCACATGTGGCATAATCTTCAATGAAAGACAAAACAGTTTCATCTGAATCTGTTCCAAATTTGGGGGCGTCCTTGATCCATAACAACATATGTATATGAGGAGCACCTCTTGCTTGATACTCCTTTCTCCAAAAGAAATCCACAACTTCTCCAAGAGGAGGATTCTTTTTATTGCAGATGAAAGACATCATAGCTTCAAATCTAGGATTGAAATATCTGCATACAATAAAAGGATCCAAAGAGCACAATTCTCCGGATGTCTTGTATTCAATATTTTTTATATTGGAATTTGCCTCTCGAAGAAATTCAAGTAAATCATCCCAAGCATACTCAGCACAGCTTAGTGTAACAAACCATGTAGGAGTTCCCAAGTTCCGTAGCATACATTTCAGTTCTCCATGACGACGGTACCAATATTCATTAGTCCCACGCTGACATGCCATCAGATTAATCAACTGAGATTCCAAATGATCATCTCTCTGATGCACTTTATCCATAAAATCCTTTGCAGTTACATTTTTCAGATGCATTCCAGTTTTTAAAATGTGATTTACTGCATATGACAGTCCAGACAAGTCACTTTCAAACAGAAGATGAAACATATAAGGGATACATTGTCGAAATCTTGGATCTTCTGCATATAATCTTGGTGTCCGATATTCAGGTGCAGGAATCTGCACAGGACGTTCATCATATCGTCCACCTTTTCCTGTTGGAATCAACTGCGGGAAACAACGAGCTTCCAAACTCTCTTCCCATACACTCATGGGACTTCCTCTTGCTTTTCTCATCTGGAACAACTCAATCGTATTCCCCATCATCTCTTTGGAATGAAGTGGATGTACACTGTAATGTTCATAGATTTCTTCACATCTGGACATGTCCACTTTTTCAATTTGTCCACTTAATGTTTCAGTATCTTCTGCTAAATCTATTTCTGTTTCTCCTACAAACACATTTCTATAGTACTCATTATTTTTTATCAGATACAATGATGCCTTTTGCACTTTTCTAAAATCCACTAACTCTTGCCAGATTTTCTTATTCTTAGTAGGAACACCATTAACTAGAATGACTGGTGATTCATTTTCTGCATGGTCTACACCAATAGTTTCAATATTTTTCCTTAAATCTAACCGTAAATACAAAACTCTTCCTTTTAATCCTCCTTGTAACTCTGATGGAGGTAATTTACCTGTTTTAGGCTCCATACGAACAATAGCCTGAAACAGGTGCACACATTGAATGAGAATAAACTCATATGTATTTAAATCTATTAGCTCAGGAGGAATAGCAACCAACTCTAGATTATTATGAGCAGCGCTAGCAGGCATTTTATTCTCATCTAATTTGTTATAACAATATTTGCAAATACGCTGCTCAGATCCCAAATCAAAACAATCCTCTACCAACAAATAAGTTGCAAATTCCTTCCACTTATCATTATCTTCTATTTCACTGTTTAAATACAGATTGACACCCCTAGTCTGATTTTTATAGTGACTTCGCCGACAACAAATACAAGAAACATTTGGTCTTTCACCTGAAATTACCTTAAACTTTGTGATTTCATCCTCAAATTTTTTTGTAATCACGGGTTCTACATTGTCTTCAACATTTTGTTCTACTAATGTGTCAGTTTCTGCACTCTCTTGCTGAGGACCAAAGTAACCAAACTCAATATCATCACAAACCTTCTTCACATCTGATACTGACCCACGCAAAAGAGCACTGTTCAACTCATTTAACTTTAGTGCTGGACTTTTTGCATAATACAATCTTCTCACTAACTTCCGCATTTGAGTATGATGTACTGCCAACATCCTGAAATGGTGAAAAACACAAGAACAAACTTTCCTAGAAACACAAGCCAGAGAATGACCTTGCAAAGCAGTATTTTTTTTCACTCTGCAAGGGTCTAGTCCTTGCAACACCTTAATCTTTTGTTTAACACTTTTTTTACTATATGCTCGTAAAAAACTACATAATTTATTAATAGATTCTTGTCGTACACTACAAATACTACTGCAATCCCAAGTGTACACAGGGTGTTTAGGACGTCTCCCTAGAACTTCATCAGCTGTCATTTCTTCTGCATTTCTTTCAACCATTTTCTCTTTGTCAATTGGACAACAATCTCTAACCTCATAACCTCGACCACTGGTGTCAACTGCATACTATAATTTATTGCTCTGTAAATAACTCTCTTCATTAAAGAAAGGCTCTGAACTGGAACTGTGTTTCCATTCTCCCCAAAAAAAAATTAACATTTTTTTCTATTAATTACTCTTTTACTTCATTAAATGGATTGGTTTATCTAGTGATCGAATTCTGTTTAATACTAAAATGAATAGTTTCCTTTTTACTTCAAAAGCCTTTTCAACAATGGTTTCAATAAGCTCTCTTTTTATATTTCTTTACATCCTTCAGCAAATTATGTCCTACTCTCTTGGAAAATATTTTTTTGCTCATTTCCTTATACTGATTTTGCCTTTTTTTTTTTACCATACTTTGTCTTCTTTAACTATCCATTTGCTTTTTTGCTTTTCCTCTTATTTTGAATTTTTTTTGTAGTTGAAGTATTCTCAGAGGTTTCAGCATTCTGTACATTCTGTTTGGTCCTACAAACATTTTTAATAAATTCCTTTGTGATCTTACCAGAAGATTTTTTCTTTTTAGCCACATTATGTTGTACATTCAATACTTGTGGTTGATGTTTCTTCAAGTAATTCTCCTGTCTCTGTTCTTTTCTTTTTCTTTCTGGCATGATTTCTCTATTTTAACGGTGAAGAACAGTATCTGTAAAAAATAATCACAAATAAATGTATATTAATAACTTTCAAATTTATACTATTCTATTACTGTACAAACACATTTTATATAAATACTGACTAAGAAACTGTAGCCCTGAAGCACAAGTGTGACGATGGCAAAAACACTACATGCATAGTGCATACTACTTTGAAGCAGTTCATGCCCTAAAGCCTGCCTCACTAAAAGACTACAAGCTAACTGACTGAATGATTACAGTACTATAAGGAGAGACACTGGGTGAGTGACAGGGTGTTTGCTAGACGTGTATGGATACTGACTGGGATATTGATGGTGTGAAAGACAAGTGTGTAGGTGGCTAAAGACCTACATGCATAGTGGATAGACGTTTGAAACAGTCCATAGAGTAACACTTGGATCACTGCAAAACTACCTAAGTACTGACTGAATCATTAGAGTACTACAAACAGAGTGACTGGGTGAATCTTTTTAAGTTTTTGGGTTCTGGTGCAATGAATAGATTAGTACTTAGTGCCAAATGAGTCAGTGGAGGTGTGCAATTGAAGTTCTGAAAGAAAATTGTGTTGGTACTTACAGACCTCCATGCATAGTGGAAACACGTTTGATTCAATCCATGTGCTAAGGCCTGCCTCACTCCATTAGTACTTAGGTACTGACTGAATGATTAGACTATTGCAAGAAGCGTGCCTGGGTGAATTTATAAGTGTTTCAGTTTTGGCTCAGTGAATGCATTACTACATGGTGCTGAATAAGTCGCTGGAAGAGTCCAAGGGGAGTGACAGGGTGTTTGCTGGAAGTACATGGAAACTGACTGGGGAATTCAAGCTGTTAAAGACAAGTGTATAGTATGTTAGAAGACTGCATGCATACTGCATAGACATTTGAAGCAGTCCATGTGGTAATGCAAGGTTCACTACATGTGTACCTGGGAACTGACTGAATCATTAGACTACTGCTAGGAGAGTGCCTGGGTAAAACTTTTAAGTTTTTCAGTTTTGGCGCAGTGAATAGATTAGTACATGGTACTGGATCAGTCACTGGAGGAGTGCAAGATCAGTGACAGGGTGTTTATTGAAGTATATAGATACTGACTAGTTAATTAAAGAAGTGAAAGACAAGTGTGTAGGTGACTAGAGACATGCATGCATACTGGATAGACGTTTAAACAGTCCATGAGCTAGGACCTCAGACACTGCATGATTACCTGGGTACTGACTGAATCATTACACTACTTCAAGGAGAGTGCCTGGGTTAATCTTTTTAAGTTTTTGTGTTTTGGTGCAGTAAATATATTACTACATAGTGCCAGATGAGTCAGTAGAGGTGTGGAAGTGAACTGAAAGAGTGTTTACTGGAGTTTATAGATACTGACTAGTAAATTGAAAAAGTGAAAGACAAATGTGTAGGTGACTAGAGGCCTGCATGCATACTGGACAGACGTTTGAAGCACTCCATGGGCTAAGGCGTGGGTCACTGCATGAGTACCTGGGTACTGACTGAATCATTAGAGTACTGCAAGGAGAGTGCCTGGATAAATCTTTTAAGATTTTGGGTTTTGGCGCAGTGAATAGATTAGTACATGCTGCTGAATGAGTCACTGGAGGTGTGCAAGGGGAGTGACAGGGTGTTTATTGGAGTATATAGATACTGACTGGGCAAATGAAGGTGTGAAAGACAATTGTGTAGGTGGTTAGAGACCTGCATGCATAGTGGATAGTCATTTGAAGTAGTCCATGTGCTAAAACCGGGTTCACTACATAAGTACCTGGGTACTGACTGAATCATTAGAGAGGTACAAGGAGAGTGCCTCAGGGAATTTATAAGTGTTTGGCTTTTGGCGCAGTAAATGGATTAGTACATGGTGCTGAATGGGTCACTGGAGAAGTGTAAGGGGAGTGACAGGGTGTTTGCGGAAACTGTATAAATACTGACTGGGATATTGAAGGTGTGAAAGACAAGTATGTAGGTGGTTAGAGGCCTGCATGCATACTAGACAGACATTTGAAGCAGTCCATTATCTAAGGCCTGGGTCACTGCATGAGTATCTGAGTACTGACTGACTCTGGACCGCGCAGCCGATCTAGGCGCTGCCGCGGTGGCTTGAGTTTGGATCGCCGCCATTGTGGGGGAATCCCTGGGCCAAGGACACGCCCACTATCGCTAGGCCACGCCCCCTCAGGTTACTTGAATCGCGCCTCCCTTCGCAGCGCGCATTAGCCCGGAACTGACTCCTGAGGCGGAAGCCAGGAGCGTTAGTTAATCTTTTAAAAATGGTATATTTGGCATACCTGTGCTGTGTTCTTTTTACCTTAACTCTGTGCTCACTCAGTGCCTGTCCTCTGGACCGCGCAGCCGATCTAGGCGCTGCCGCGGGGCTCGAGTTTGGATCGCCGCCATTGTGGGGGAATCCCTGTGCCGAGGACACGCCCACTATCGCTAGGCCACGCCCCCTCAGGTTACTTGAATCGTGACTCCCTTCGCAGCGCGCATTAGCCCAGAACCAACTCCTGAGGCGGAAGCCGGGAGCGTTAGTTAATCTTTTAAAAATTGTATATTTGGCATACCTGTGCTGTGTTCTTTTTACCTTAACTCTGTGCTCACTCAGTGCCTGTCCTCTGGACCGCGCAGCCGATCTAGGCGCTGCCGCGGGGCTCGAGTTTGGATCGCCACCATTGTGGGGGAATCCCTGGGCCGAGGACACGCCCACTATCGCTAGGCCACGCCCCCTCAGGTTACTTGAATCGCGCCTCCCTTCGCAGCGCGCATTAGCCCGGAACCAACTCCTGAGGCGGAAGCCGGGAGCGTTAGTTAATCTTTTAAAAATTGTATATTTGGCATACCTGTGCTGTGTTCTTTTTACCTTAACTCTGTGCTCACTCAGTGCCTGTCCTCTGGACCGCGCAGCCGATCTAGGCGCTGCCGCGGGGCTCGAATTTGGATCGCCGCCATTGTGAGGGAATCCATGGGCCGAGGACACGCCCACTATCGCTAGGCCACGCCCCCTCAGGCCCTATTTCATAGATGTGCCTGCCCCGGTCGCGCAGCGGACGCGCGCAGCGGGCGCGCTGCCAGCGCGCCAAAGGCGCGCTAAAGGCAAGCCCGTCTGCGCCCGTCCGCGCCAGGCCGGGCCCTGGGGCCCTGCACCCTGCCTGTTCCCCTACATATTCATCTAGTCAACTATTGGCCTGCCACGACGCCTGGCCCATCTGTCCATCTACTTTGGCTAAGATCAATTCACTAGATATTGCACGCCCCGCCCACATTGATCCCTCTAACCTTATACCTACGCCCCACGCCATGCTTTCATGCCTTACCTCCCCCTTTTCCTCCTCTAAATCATCGGTTTGCCCCCCTCATTTGGCCTCGGTCTCCCTTCTCAACACTCGTTCTGCTGTCAAGCACCAATTGTAGCTTTTTGACTTTCTTAACACTTCCAGTCCTGAGATTTTGTGTCTAACTGAAACTTGGTACTCTGCCGATTCCCTACCTGATGTTCTCACTTCTCTCCAAGACTCCTACTATATCCTCCGTGCTGACCGCCCTGAGGGTAAGATGGGGGGGGCGGAGTGGCTATGATTGTTCGTTCTAACCTCCTATTTCAACCTCTTCCTCACCTCTCTATCCCATCAGTCGACCTTTTGGTGGTACGTTCTACCAATCTCGCGACCCCTCTCACTGTTGTATTGCTCTATCGTCCCCCACAATCCATGTCCCACTTTATCCCAGCCATACAGGATCTTCTAGCCACCCTGGTCGTTAACAACTCCTCTCTTCTGTTATAAGGTGATTTTAATTTTTGGCCAGGGGACCCACGTGAAGACTCTATGTCTAAAGACTTTTCTGACACCCTCCATAGTATTAACTTCACCCCTCATATTTCTGTTCCCACTCACATTCACGGTCACACTCTCGACCAAGTCTGGACTGTCAATCTTCCCATTTCCATACCTAACATATCCCCTTGCGTCTGGTCTGATCATTTTTTGATCACTTTCTCCGCTCCTTTGGCAGAGGTCAACCTTCCCCCTTGTCCAAAAAACACTTATGCTCGTAACTGGAATAAAGTAGATACGGTCACTCTAGGTCTTTCATTAGCCTCTTCGGCTCCTACTCTGACTGATTCCCCTTTAAATAAGCAGGTAGCCCTTATCAATACCTGGCTCTCTGAAGCCTGCAATCAGATTGCTCCTCTCAGACGTGTCAGAATTCGTCGCCCTCACGATGCCAACAGATGGTTTTCTAATACCCTTAAATCTCAGAAACTCGCACTTCGTTAGGTGGAGCGCCTCTGGCGCCGCAAATACTGTCCCGTTTCCAAGCTTCACTATTTGGCCCTGTTGCAGGCGTACAAAAAATCCATTCTCTCCGCCAAGCAGGAATATTTCTCTCAGAAAATTAATCTGGCAATTTATAAACCTAAGGAGATCTTTACAATTGTGCACAAACTTTCTGCATCTGATAGAGCCGCCTCTAGGCCCATTCCTTCTCAAACTTTGTGTAATGCCCTCAACAATTTCTTCATTGAGAAGATTGTCATCATAAAACCGAATATCCCTTTGGCACCCGCCTCCTTTATCTGTCCCCCACGACCCCTGCCATCCTCCTTCATTGATCAATTCCCTTTGATCTCTGAGGAGGCCTTCCGCTCTCTCCTGGGAAAAGTTCCTTCGGGTTCCCCTGCTGATCTTTGCCCAGCCCATATCTTAAGAGATATTTTCTCCCGTTGTCCGGCCCCTCCTATTACCCTTCTTAATACCTCCATCACCCTCGGTTCTGTACCTGACTCTTTCAAATCTGCCACCATCATACCCATCCTTAAAAAGCCCGGTGCCGATCCTGCTGCCCCTTCAAACTTCAGACCCATCTCATTGTTGCCACTCTTAAGCAAAATTTTGGAGAGTCACATTACCACTTCACTCTCCAACCACATTGACCTCCTAGCAACTAATCAGGCCGGTTTTCGGCCGGCTCACTCTACGGAATCCGTTGTTCTCTCTGTAGTAGATGAGCTTAGGCCCAGCGCCGATACCAACTCCCCCCAGGCCCTAGTCCTCCTCGATCTCTCTGCCACCTTTGACACGGTCGATCATTCCATCCTTCTCGACCGTGTCGGAGGCGCCGGCCTGCGGGGTTCGGCCCTGGCCTGGCTCACCTCCTTTCTAACCGGCCTCACTCAGGCTGTTCGCCTGGAGGGCTTTCTTGCTCCCATCAACCCCGTCACCTGCGGAGTTCCCCAGGGCTCTTCACTATCTCACCTCCTGTTTAATCTTTACATTTACGCCCTTATTGTTGCTTTACAGGATATGGAGATCACGGCGTTTAATTACGCCGATGACCTCCAGCTCATCTTCAATCTCTCTCCTTCCCCTGATTCCATTTTCAAGGTGCACTCCACGCTTACGTTCATATTCAACTGGATGAATTCCAACCAATTGAAATTGAACCCCGATAAGACCGAGCTGGTTCTCTTCGGTGGCCCCTCCAACCCCTGGTCTTCTGCTTTCTGGCCCCCCACCCTTGGCTCCCCTTCCTTACATTCAGCCTCCGTGAAAACCCTGGGCATTAAAGTTAGTCAAGACCTCTCCATGCGCCCTCAGATTAGTTCCGTAGTTTCTTCATGTTTTTTGGCCCTCAGAACCATTCGCAAAATCTCACGATATTTTTCAGTTGAAGCTCTTAAACTCATCATTTTAGCACTTATCTCGTCCCGCCTGGATTACGGCAATGCCCTTTACGTCGGCATTCCCGCTTATGAATGTCGCCGCCTACAACTCATCCAGACTCAAGCGGCCCGCCTCATCTATAGGCTTCCTAAATCTAGTCACATTACTCCTGTATTACAGACTCTGCACTGGCTTCCCATCAGGGAACGCTCACTTTTCAAGATAGGCTGCTTGACTTTCATGTCCCTCACTGGTACTGCCCCTGCTTTTGTTAGATCTAAAATAATTGCATATGTCCCCTGCAGAGACCTTCGCTCTTCCACTCTGTTCCTTCTTGAGGTGCCCCGTTTCCGTAAGAAGAAATCTGGTGGCACCAGATTTTCTACTCTTGCCCCTCTCTTCTGGAACTCACTTCCTCTTGCGATCCGTTCCACCCCTTCTTACTTAGATTTTCGAGCCAAACTTAAAACTCATTTGTTCTCCCTAGCCTACCCCTCCTAAACTCTCTCCTCCCCTCTTTTCTCAGGTTTAGTCTCTGGCCTACAGTGCCAAGAAACCGCTTGGTGATAGAGCGCTATATAAATGCTTTTCAACTTCAACTTCATTAGAGTACTGCAAGGAGAGTGCCTGCATGAATCTTTTAAGTTTTTGGGTTTTGGCGCAGTGAATAGATTAGTACATGGTGCTGGATGAATCACTGGAGGTGTGCAAGGGGAGTGACAGGATGTTTATTGGAGTATATAGATACTGACTGGGCAATTGAAGGTGTGAAAGACAATTGTATAGGTGATTTGAGGCAAGCATGCATAGTGGATAGAAGTTTGAAGTAGTCCATGTGCTAAGTCCGGGTTCACTACATAAGTACCTGGGTACTAACTGAATCATTAGAGTACTACAAGGAGAGTGCCTCTGTGAATTTATAAATGGTTGGGTTATGGTGCAGTCAATGGATTAGTACATGGTGCTGAATGAGTCACTGAGGAGTGCAAGGGGAGTGACAGGATGTTTGCTGGAAGTGTATGGATAATGACTGGTGAATCGCAGGTATGAAAGACAAGTGTGTAGCTGGTTAGAGGACTGCATGCATACTGGACAGACGTTTGAAGCAGTCCATGTGCTAAGGCCTGGTCACTGAATGAGCACTTGGGTACTGACTGAATGATTAGAGTACTGCAAGGACACTGCCTGGGTGAATTTATAAGTGTTTGGGGTTTGGCACAGTGAAAGGATTAGTACATGGTGCTGAATCGATCAGTAGAGAGGTACAAAGGCAGTGACAGGGTGTTTCCTGGAAGTGTATGGATATTGACTGGGGGATTGAAGGTGTGAAAGACAAGTGTGTAGGTGGTTAGAGGACTACATGCATAGTGAATAGGCATTTGAAGCAGTCCATGTGCTAAGGCCTGGCTCACTGTATGAGTACTTGGGTACTGACTAAATGATTAGAGTACTGCAAGGAGAGTGCCTGGGTGAATTTATAAGTGGTTGGGTTTTGGCGCAGTGAATGAATTAGTACATGGTGCTGAATGGGTCACTAGAGGAGTGCAAGGGGAGTGACAGGGTGTTTGCTGGAAGTGTATGGATACTGACTGGGGAACTGAAGGTGTGAAAGAGAACTGTGTAGATGGTTAGAGGACTGCATGCATAGTTGATAAGCGTTTGAATCAATGCATGTGCTAAGGCCTGCCTCACTCCGTTACTACCAGGATATTAACTGAATGTTTACAGTATTGCAAGGACAGTTCCTGGGTGAACACATAAGCAAAGACTGCCTTTTAATTCTACCAAAACTTGAGAACAGGAAAGGTTTTTAAGCAGTTATGTGTATGCAAAGATATGAAGTACCCAAATGCTCCTCTCACAGTGGTTCCCAAATGCACACAGACTCACAGTGTGATTCTAGACAACCAACACTATCCCTAAAAGTTTACCAAAACTCATTCACTACTCTGGAAGGGGTAAGGGGACTGCACACAATCTACGTATTTCAGTACTGCACTTTAGTGTCAAATCCCAACTCATTTTATGACTGCATAAGCAATGACTGGCTTCTAATGCTACTAAAACTTGACAACATGACAGGTTTTAAAACAGTTATCTGTCAGCAAATACACGATGTTACCAAATGCTTCTCTCACAATGGTTACCCAAATGCACACAGACTCACAGTGTGATTATAGACAAGCAACACTATCCCTAGGAGTTTACCCAAACTCATTCACTACTCTGGAAGGGGTAAGGGGACTGCACACAATCTACATATTTCAGTACTGCACTTTAGTGTCAAAGCCTGACTAATTTTATCAATGCATAAGCAAAGACTGGCTTCTAATGCTACTAAAACTTGACAACATGACAGGTTTTAAAACAGTTATCTGTCAGCAAATACACGATGTTACCAAATGCTTCTCTCACAATGGTTACCCAAATGCACACAGACTCACAGTGTGATTATAGACAAGCAACACTATCCCTAGGAGTTTACCCAAACTCATTCACTACTCTGGAAGGGGTAAGGGGACTGCACACAATCTACATATTTCAGTACTGCACTTTAGTGTCAAAGCCTGACTAATTTTATCAATGCATAAGCAAAGACTGGCTTCTAATGCTACTAAAACTTGACAACATGACAGGTTTTAACCCCTTCGATGCTCATGACGGAACGGTTCCGTCATGAGCATCGGTTGAGCTGTGCTCATGACGGAACCGTTCCGTCATGACCACGCCCGCGCTAGAACCCTTCAGCACCGCGGGGGAATCCGCGCAGCGCTGACGGGGTTAAAACAGTTATCTGTCAGCAAATACATGATGTTACCAAATGCTTCTCTCAAAATCCTTACCCAAATGCACACAGACTCACAGTGTGATTTTAGACAAGCAACACTCCTAGGAGTGTACCAAAACTCATTCCCTACTCTGGAAGGGATAAGGGTACTACACACAATCTACATATCTCAGTACTGCACTTTAGTGTCAAAGCCTGACTCATTTTATCAATGCATAAGCAAAGACTGGCTTCTAATGCTACTAAAACTTGACAACATGACAGGTTTTAAAACAGTTATCTGTCAGCAAATACACGATGTTACCAAATGCTTCTCTCACAATGGTTACCCAAATGCACACAGACTCACAGTGTGATTCTAGACAACCAACACTATCCCTTGTACTTTAGCAAAACTCATTCACTACTCTGGAAGGAGTAAGGGGACTGCACACAATCTACATATTTCAGTACTGCACTTTAGTGTCAAAGCCTGACTCATTTTATGAATGCATAAGCAATGACTGGCTTCTAATGCTACTAAAACTTGACAACATGACAGGTTTTAAAACAGTTATCTGTCAGCAAATACATGATGTTACCAAATGCTTCTCTCACAGTGGTTCCCAAATGCACACAGACTCACAGTGTGATTCTAGACAAGCAGCACTATCCCTAGGAGTTTACCCAAACTCATTCACTACTCTGGAAGGGGTAAGGGGACTGCACACAATCTACATATTTCAGTACTGCACTTTAGTGTCAAAGCCTGACTAATTTTATCAATGCATAAGCAAAGACTGGCTTCTAATGCTACTAAAACTTGACAACATGACAGGTTTTAAAACAGTTATCTGTCAGCAAATACATGATGTTACCAAATGCTTCTCTCACAATCCTTACCCAAATGCACACAGACTCACAGTGTGATTCTAGACAAGCAACACTAACCCTAGGAGTTTACCAAAACACACTTCTTAATCTACGAGTACTACAGTTTAGTGTAGAAACATGACTCATTTTGCAAATTCATAAACAATGACTGGTTTCTAATTCTACCAAAATATAAAAACAGCACAGTTATCTGTCTGCAAACACATGAAAAACACAAATGCTTATCACAGAATGGTTTCTACATGCACACACACTGTCAATAAGATTGTAGACAAAAAAAGTACTCCCTGCACTTTAGCAGGAGAAATACATTTGTCTGATTAAAATCAAAATAGACCACATACATCCCCTCACAATTAAATAACTCACCTTTCAAGTTGTTTTGTAGATTAAGAAGTATATCAGTCACACTCCAGATTTTCTTATACAGAATCTCTGCACTGTGCACCTGTCAGCAAAACCAAAGAATGGCAAAGTTTCCCTCTCATTTTCCACACATATACATGTAAACATTAAATCACATTCCTTCCCACATTAATTCAAACGCTAACACACATTTCTATTGGTTAAACATTTCAACCCTTTCCAAATTACATACATTTGAACCCTACCCCCAATCTGCCTGCTGCCTGTTACCATAGAAACAGGTCATGGAACACTGAACTGAGCACACAGGTCACAAGTTCAGCACACAATGTTGCTTATCAAAACAGCAAGTGTGCTTGACTTTTCAACATATCAGCTTATCATATATAATGTTCCTTTCAATCAATTTTTGTTAACCAATAATAATCATGCGTTTAAAAAACAGAAACATACACCCTACCTTTCAGTGTAGAAGGTTGTCAAACAACCAATGATTTCTTGTCTTTTTTCAAAACTGCATCTTAGCCACCATTTTAGAAAAATCTTACTTTTCAAACTGCCATTTAATTTACAGAGACCATCTGAGTGCATCCAGACCTCCCTTCAAGATGCTTAGAGTGTGGATTGTGGGACACAGCTATATTTTCTGGAGCCAAAGGTATGCAGAAAACAAAGGCATTCACAAAGACCTAGGTTTGCCAAATGTAGACATTAAATGGATTGGACAGAGAGGGTTAAAGTGGCACCAATTGATGCCATTGGTAAAATCCTTTATGCATATCCAACACCCTGACCTCATAATAGAGCACTGTGGTGGCAATGACCTAGGCACTTTTACTGGGGTAGGTCTGGAAATGCTTATGAAGGACACCTTTGCAGAATTGATTTCACTTTTTCCCAAAACTGCCTTTGTGTATTCTAACATATGCCAAAGGCAGACATGGAACTGGTCCAATCATTTTTGTCCACAGATTGAGAAAGCTAGGAAACATGTGAATAAATCTGTTCCTGCTTTTCTCCGAGACTATAGAATGGGGTCCATTTACAATAACAATCTGCGCTTTCATATGCAAGAGAAGTATAGGAGAGATGGAGTACACTTTACTGATGAAGGAAACAGAGTCTTCCTCAACAACTTTAGACTCTGTATAGGTACTTACTTATAAGTACCAAAAACTCTCAATGAACACAACAGCTCTTTTTAGAGCCACTCAAGAACAAAACACTTAAGCTTGATGTTTATCTAAAAAAAAATTCTTTTTTTTTTCCTTGGATCCGCGCACCCAACGCGTTAGGAACCGCGCACCCAACGCGAGAGAAATCGTGCACCCAACGCGTTAGGATGCGCGACTCCTAATTTTACCGTAAAAAAACAAATAGCCCCTATCACTACTTTTTATTATCCCCGGGGACCCCATCCCCGGGGTTTATTAAAAAACGTTGGTGACCATGGGGGGAGCCCCAACGCCCCCACGGTCCCAGCCGACTCCCCGCGTCCTTCGGGAGCCGGCATTGCTTTTCCACATGGGGAGCTGCTGACATGCACCCAAGGACACTGTAGGAGCCGGCCCTGGGGGGTGGCGGTCCACAGGGCCCTCAAGGGCTCCAGGAGGGGGGCCACGCAGCCCCCTCCCTCAAACAATAAAGCCCCAGGGGTGGTGGTCCCCGGGGCTTGGGGGGGCCGTTCAGCCCCCCACCCTGTCTATTTTCTAGCCCCGGGGGTAGCGGTCCCCGGGGCCCCCCTGGACCCCCCCATTCATTTTTACAGATTTTGCCCCGTGGATTTGGCACCCCCGGGGGCTAATTATTAACAAAGCGCGGAAGCCCGCGCTTCGGGGTTTTTTTTTCCGTCCGGATCCGCGCCCCATGCGCGCATTTCGCCGTTTTTTTTTTTTTTAAAGGGGGCCCCAGGGAGTCCTTCTAGGACCCCCTAAGCAACACTAGAGGGTCAGAGTATTTCCACCCTGCCCCCTTTACATCTTTCACACACTTATTTCCCTTACTTAATCAGCCTCGCTTCTACCGAGGCACAAAATGGCTGCCAACAGTTCCTGCTTTCGGATGTTGACAGACACTTGACAGCCAATTAGCATTCAGCGCGTGATCGGAAGGGTGCGCGCTCGGTTCGCAGAGGGTGCGCTCAGGGTGCGCATAGGGTGCGCGGATCCTCCGAGGCCATAGATATATCTATCTTTTTTACTCTAATTTTCTCAGGAACTACTGAACGGATTTACACCATTTATGCAAAAGGCAAGAGTTTGAACTGAGGACTACCTCTTTGCCAAATTTGGTGTAATTCCGTTCAGCAGTTCGGGCTGCAGCTGCGTCAACAGGTCCTATGAGAAATTGCATGGGGAAAACGCGTTTTGGGACCCCTCTTTTTTCTCAGCCCCCGCTTGACGAATCACCACGAAACTTTTTAGGATAGGAGCGGACTGGAGCTGGCCAAAAGTTTGGAAAGTTTCGCGATGATTCGTCAACCGGCGCCAGACTTATTGGGAATAGAATGTTACGGATTTCCTATGGAAAATAGGTCCTAAACTATTACTACCTACTCTCAACCCCAGTAGGTAATATATATATATATCAAGGGCGGGATCGCCCGAAACGCGTAATGGCGGATAATGGCTAAATAAACTCTGCACAAGAACTATTGGGTCTGCGCTCGTTTGTTTTGAACAAAAAAAAATGAAAGCGAGTTGGAGTGGATATATACATATATATATATATATATATTTAAACCGCAAGAAACAGCATCTGCTGTTGTTAGCCTCCCCCCTCACTCACTTATGATGGCGGTTTGTGGCGAGGTGGCAATCCTCTAAAATTGCAAAAACGCCGTTATCCTTCCGTACTTCGTACCTGGACAAACTTGGCAACCACGAACACTCTTCAGCTTCACCACAGTTCTTTTATTGGGAGCAATTTACCAAACGACCGACTCCTTTGTCCAGGTACGAAGTACGGATATATATATATATATATAGATATATTATCTACTGGCGGTCGCCAGTAGATAGTTATAGTTAGGACCGTGTTTCCATAGGAAATCCGCAAGATTCTATTTGGAATAACTTTGGCGCCGATTGACAAATCCTCGCGAAATTCTCAAAATAGGTGGGGCGCTCCGCTCCGCTCCTACCCTGAAAGTCTCGGGGGGATTCGTCAAGCGGGGGCTGAGAAAAAGGGGGGGTCCCAAAACGCGTTTTCCCCATGCATTTTTCCATAGGACCTTTAGTCCGAGCTACAGCCCGAACGGCTGAACAGAATTAGTTGAAATTTGGCAGAGAGGTAGCCCTCAGGTCAGGGATGTGCCTTTTGAAGGTCTCGTGTAAATCTGTTCAGTATTTCCTGAGAAAATAGCATTTAAATCAATATATATATCTATGGGCGCGCTCCGAGCGCGTACCGTAAGCTTACCGTACGCGCACGCTGCCGTGCGCGAGCGCGATTCTGATTGGTTGTTAGATCTCAGTAAACATTCGAATCGGTCGAAACCAGGAAGTGTCGGCCGCCATTTTGTCTCTCGCAGTCTGAGGGGGTGAAAAACAAAGGTGGATAACGTGAAAAGGGGGCAGGCTGGACAGTTCCTGACCCCTAGCCTTTGTCAGGGGGTCCCAGAAGGACCCCCAAGGGCAAAAATTAATTTTAATTTTTTTTCGAAAAATCGCCGAATGCGCGTAGCGTACGCGCACGGCGTAAACGGAGAAATTCCGCGAACTTCGCGTAATTATGCGTGCCGTGCGCGCACGGCAAAAAAAAAATTTCAAAAAGGAAAGCTTAAAAAAAAATAAAAAAAATTGTGAGGTAAGGTTGGCTCTTAAAAGAGCCGTTGGGTTCATACAGGGATGGAGGAAAGAAAGAATGGGATTATTATGAGCGTCTACAAACGTGCTGGTCTATCTTATTGTTAATAAGGGAAACACTGTTCTCCCCAAAAACAATAAGACCACAACACGTTGTACACCTCATTGCAACCCTCCCAAATCAAGGGTTAACGTCCAGAGGAGCAGAAGAAGGTGATGCTCCCACCTCAGAGGAAGGGCTCAGCTGAGCTGCTGATGATGTACTCGGCTGAGCTTCTGAGGTTGGGCTCTGGTGACTTACTGAAGAGTTTTCTCCAGTATGTCGAGCAAAGGTCCTGGGATGTCTATCCCTAAGGTGTCTCATCATAGAGTGATTTCCAAAGGAATACTTCTTCCTTGGATTTCCTCTAGATAAAACACGGTCACAAAGTGTGCAAGTGACCAATGGAGCATTGACCTTTTTCTCCCCCTCTGGAAAAGTAAAATACTCCCATACAAAAGAATTCTTTTGTTTCCTCCTTCTCTGGATGATGGTGGTGCTGCTAGCCTCACTCTCAGAAGAGGTCTGCTGTTCTGCCATTGTATCTCAATGTCAATTCAGCTCCTTCTCCTAGGGGATCTCAAGCAGTAATGAGGGGAATGGGTGTGGTGTGGGAAGTTTCTGGAACTGAAAGTAGTTTCAACCAATGAAAAGTGTTCTTTGTGGATCACATGACCTACCGTGCGCGCTCCGTAAGCTTACGGTACGCGCTCGGAAACAAGTACGCATGCGCGAATGTGACGCTTACGGAGCGCTTACGGAGCGCGTACGTAAGACGCACTCGCGCATGCGCATTACACGCCCCTGCGTAACAGCGACGTTGCTTCCGCGTGTACGCGTACGTCACGTACGTATCACGTAAGCGCGCTGTACTTAAGACGTATGGAGCGCGTAGCGTCAGCTTACCGTACGCGCATCGTATCACGTAAGCGCACCGTACTTATGACGTACGGAGCGCGTAGCGTCAGCTTACCGTACGCGCACGGAAAAAAATGCATAAAAAAAAAATTAACCATTCCATAATGCAGGATATAGTACATATATTATTTTATACATAGGTTTACCAAAAATCTCAAAAAAAAATTTGCATTTAAAAAACCGTACAAATTCACTGAAAAAACCATAGGTTTCACACACGTTATAGTTAGGAATTAGCATTTAAAAAACCTTGCAAATTCACTGAAGATATGCATGTGGAAACTTGTGTTTATTTAAACAAATAGCAACATGCACACTTAAGCCCATCCAGGGCAGAATATCAATGGAATGTTTTATGAATGCTAAATGTATGTATAGACACATTCACATGATTTAATTTGCTTTGTTGCAACAAACAACATGTTCAGTAATGGCCGACACCGTTGACCAAAGCATGGTTGGTGTCCTTTGTTTATGTTTAACAGTGAACATTGATTTAAGTGTGTCTCATACCGGCGCCGGCTACCATTGACAAAGGCGATAGCCGAAACGCGTCTGGTCGTGTGAAGAACCCAATATATATATATATATATATATATATATATATATATATATATATATATATATATATATATATATATTCACTGAAAAAACCATAGGTTTCACACACGTTATGGTTAGGAATTAGCATTTAAAAAACCTTGCAAATTCACTTAAAAAACCATAGGTTTCACACATGTTAAAGTTAGGTGGATATTTCACTCGTAAAAAACCAATGAAATTCCCCCGTTATAGTTAGTTCAGATAACTATAACTCGCGCGCCCGCAATCCACTGCTCATGACGTCACATATTACATCACTCATGACATGGTCAGTGGCATCACTCATGACATCACTGATGACATCATCCTTGTGATAGAGTGGCGGTCGCGCGAGTTATAGTTATCTGAACTAACTATAACGGGGGAATTTCATTGGTTTTTTACGAGTGAAATATCCACCTAACTATAACATGTGTGAAACCTATGGTTTTTTAAGTGAATTTGCAAGGTTTTTTAAATGCTAATTCCTAACTATAACGTGTGTGAAACCTATGGTTTTTTCAGTGAATTTGTACGGTTTTTTAAATGCTAATTTATTTATGTATTATTATTGTTTTTATATATTTAATTTACAATAAACTACGTATTAAAAATTGGTTTGTTTTTTTTTGGTTTTCACCGTGCGCGCACCCCCGCGATTTAAAAAAAATATATATATATATTTTTTGGGTTTTTCACCGTGCGCGCACGGTGCGCGCAACCACGCGATTTTTACAAAAAAAAATATTTTTTTCCCTGCCTTCGGGGTCCTTCAGGGACCCCCTGACAAAGGCTAGGGGGTCAGGAACTCTCTACCCTGCCCCCTTTTCACGTTAGCCATCTTCCTTTTTCACTCTCGCACTGAAAACAAACAAAATGGCGGCCGACACTTCCTTATTTCGACCGATTCGAACGTTGACTAACATGTAACCACCAATCAGAATTACGCTCGCGCACGTTAGGGTGCTCGCACGGTGCGCGCGTTAAGATATTGATATGCTTTTAAATGCAATTTTCTCAGGAAATACTGAACATATTTACACCAGACCTTCAAAAGGCACTTCCTTGACCTTATGGCTACCTCTCTGCCAAATTTCAAGTAATTCTGTTCAGCCGTTCGGGCTGTAGCTGTGTCTAAAGGTCCTATGGGAAAATGCATGGGGAAAACGCGTTTTGGGACCCCCCTTTTTTCTCGGCCCCTACTTGACGAATCACCCCGAGACTTTCAGGGTAGGAGCTGAACGGAGCGCCCCATTAGTTTTGAAAATTTCGCAAGGATTCGTCAACCGGCGCAAAAGTTATTCAAAATAGAATTTTCAGATTTCCTATGGAAACACGATCCTAACTATAACTATCTACTGGCGACTGCCAGTAGATAATATATATATATATATATATATATATATATATATATATATATATATATATATATATATATATATATATATATATAGAGAGAGAGAGAGAGAGAGATCTATAAATAAAATACATATATATATGTATTTATGCATGAAATACGTATATATGTGTGTGTTGGAGGAAATTTGATCATAGGAAAATGTACGTGAGGAGTGCTACTGCAGTAGTACTTCATGCACAATCAAATGTAGTTTGTTCACAGGCTACTAAATTGCCATTGCTGCATAGTCTCAAACATTTAGATGCCAACAAACTTTCTATTAGTGTACTGCAGAAGTACTGCATATTAATAGCTAGATCGGGGAACAAGTAGGTGCAGAATTATAGGAGAACCTTTATACACTGCCTGTAGTTGTGCACTTAAATATCTGAAAATCTTGGCCCAGGGCAGGAACATTTTGGTGTTATGGATAATAGCTAGCAATCCACCTGAGTATAGAAACTATTTTCAGAATGTCAGTTGTTTATAGATGATCTGGGGTATGATCCAGATGTCATACTGCTGGTCTACCCAAGCTAACGCGTATCTTTTTATGACTAGGGATGTTTCCTAGTGTGATCTGCCAATTTGCATGACATACATTGCAATGCCAATACAATTGCTTAAAAGAAACTAACAATAATAATAATAATGTTAATAAAACTTTCTTGTACTCATATGTCATAAGGGCAGTGAAAGGTAATGTAATAACAATAATAAGAATTAGAAAAAGAAGATGAACATGAATAAGGTGAAATACACCATGGCTAAAGCTGGTTCACTTCACGTATGCTTTGTCGACCTTCCAGTGCGTTTGACTTAGTAAATCATAGTATGTTATGGCAAACGCTGGAAAGGATGGGTGCTCCTCACAATATTATCAGCCTCCTGTCACAAATGTAGGCCCATTTAATATCAAAGATTCGATTTGGACAGAATGGGGAATGCACATCGCACTTTAGAATAACCCGAGGTATCAGACAAGGTTGTGTCCTTGCTCCACTCTTATTTTTATTATACATCAATGGAGTGGACCTTTTATTACAGAGTTCTAAGACAGATGCCCCTGTCGTTGGTAAACACGTAACACCGGTTTTATGCCGACGACGCAGTCCTGATTTCTAGGACTGCAAATGGCCTACAACTTTTGATTGATGAATTCACAAATTTTATGACTAACAAAAACGTATTGATTAATTTGTCTAATACTCTAGTAATGACGTGTGGAAAAAGTAAAGCTAAAATTAGAACCCACTACGTTAATAATGCATGGATTGAAAGGACATTAACTTTCTCTTACCTGGGGTCACTTTTTAATTGCAAAGGCTCATGGAATGCACATATTAATTTATGTAAACTAAATATTTTAAGAATAAGTGAGGCCATTTTTAGATTCTCACAAAAAATAGGCAATAAGCCAGTGCGAGAGATTTTAAAACTGTATGGGAGCAAATGTATAACTGGGGTTTGTTATGGCGGACCGCTTTGGGGTATGGCGGGTACCTCCCCATTACAAATATTGGAAAACAAATTTCTATGAAGAGTGTTTTCAGTCCCAAATTCCACAGCTACTTACATCGTACATAGGGAAACGGAAGTAACCTGATTAGCGTGTCCGCCCTAATTTTATGGTATCGAATCTGGACGAAGGAAGAAACTCATTTTACTAAGGACATAATACGTGATTGCTTAACCCTTGACTATTGGAAGAATATACCTTGGCTGAAATACATTCACAGTCTCCTTACGGAGTGTGATGTGAGTGCTAATTTTGGAGATCCAATGAGTTTCGAGAAATTTAGCAAGGGGGAACTAAAAAGGAGATTCCTTATGTCAAGGGAAACAGCCATGGAAACAGAAGTATGTGTTAAATCAAACGTTAGATTGTACCGTGACAGACCCCTGTCTCCGGGTATTCAGCCATACCTTATTTTTACTAGAAATACTCAACATAGATTTTATTTAACTAGACTAAGGCTGAGTACTTTGCACTTCCAAATTGCTTTCCCAAAGATGGGTAAATGGAGTGCAAATCTCCCGAAATGTCCGTGTGATGGTAAGTCCATCCAAAGCACTGTGCACTTTGTACTTTTTTGTAACTTTTATAGGGATCTAATGAAAAACATTTTACGCCCACTTTTTATCTCGAATAGACTGTACTCATACAAAACCGCCTTTTATTTTATTTGTGACTTAGAACATGTTTATATATGTAATGCGGTAATTGCTTATACTCAATTAGCCATTAATTGAAGAAAGGAGCTTTCCTATTTGGAATCTCTTGTTTATGAATACGTTGTACAGTCTTATTCGGTCTTTTACACATGTTTAAATGTATTTTATGTTTTGAAGTTCCCATGCACTGATAATAAGTATTAATTGATTGCTATGATATATTTATTGTAATATGTAATAGGTGAAATTATATTTGAAAAATGTATAAATTACTGATGATTTGGTTTTGTAATGTAGAATGCTTTTATGGAAATATTCTCTAATATACCGAATAAAGCTTGTTTTGACTTTGAATAAGGTGCTATTGTTATTTGCATTATTATTTCTATTAATAAAAAATTAAACCTGCTCATTAGAGTAATAAGATTAGTAATAATATGTTTTTAAAATTATACTTGCTTAGCAATTACTCAAAATAACTAATGTATTCAACCTTGAATGGGTGAACTACTGAGTGACCTAGCTGGGATTCAAATCTGCCCTGGTTTTGCAAACAGTTTTTAACTGAATGACATATCCTAATTTCTCAAACAAGCAAAAATACCTTTGTCACGAAGAATCCTAAGGAATTCTCTGCCTATATTTCAGAAGATCCAAAACATTAGGAAGCTGTATGGCAAAGGTTTGAATGAGATGGGAAATTCGAAAGGAAAGCAAACTAGCAGGAAAGAACTTAGCAAGCAGTCAAAGGCATTAATTAGATGTGGGGAGGGCCTGAGTTGCACTGCCCTTTTGTTTCCACCCAGAGGAGAGGACGTAGAATTCTCATCAGATCACTCAATAATCAATGTCTCATAAAGCAGTAAGCCAAATGTGAGGGAAGGATTATTAGGGAAGTGAGAGAAGAGACAGGATCAGCTGGTCCTTTAGGGCAGTTATTTTAGGTATGTATTCCTGAACAGCCACTCTAGGAGTATTCTCTAAACTGAAGGGTTATGTGCCTTTGGAATTCTCATAGACCACTGAAAAGCATGTGAATTTTTATGGCTTCTCGTGTTGTATATAGATCATTTTCTATTCGGGAGTGTTTACGTTTTTACTCCAAAAACAGTCTCCCGCAGGTTTGAGGGAGCTAAATTAGGAAATATCACATTAATGTATTTTAATTTATTTTCAAGCATGACAATACAATTTTGTGTAAATAGTGCTGGGTTTATAATTGGGCCTGGTTCCTTGTTTCTTAGAAAATAGAAGCATTTAAGGGTTGGGTGATATGCTCTCGAGTCTGAATCTGGCATTTGGCTTCCTAACTACCTGTAGCCAAACATGCAGGAATTTGAGAGTCTGTCATGGTGCCTTATAGCAGTCGAAGAGATAAATATCTGAGTAACAATTTTACAATATAATGCACAGAAGGAGCTGAAAAGCAGCATGCTGGTACATCACAATATGGATTTGTTTAATCACCTCAACAAGTTCCAAGCCTTTACCCGAAGGGAGGGTACGATTGGTGTTGGCATCACTGTGTGTCTCAATCTTGTCTGGCGAACAAGGAAGTTGCACCATCTCCACTGACACATCATGCAAGTCATAGATTTCAGTCCTAATCGCATGGATCTCCTCCGCCTGAGGGCCACTGACAGCAGGCAGATGCAGCTGAAGTTTGCCTCCTTTGCATGGCTGCCGCACTGCATGGAACTCCAGATCCCCATCAAATGGAATGTTCAGCTCTTGCATGTTGGTCTGTTTCGGACAAGGGTGACATATCAACCCCAGTGGTTGCCAGTCCATCCTGCCCGCAGGCACGCTCACGCCTGTGCCTGGTTGCAATGTAAATTGCCCCATGTTGAGATGGTCCTCCTCTGCCAACAATTTAACTAGCTGAAGAGTAATAATTTGATTATCGCCATTGGTTGAGTCAGTCACTGGGTCCTTATAGGTCTCTTTACTCATAAGGTCTGAAGTGATAAGAGATGTGCTAACATCACAGGGATGAATCTCTTTCATCCCCTCTCTTCTACAAACACCGTGCTTCTTGCTTATCCTGGATAGCCTGTCTGCTTTCCCACCTGAGGTCTTTCCAAAAAAGGCATTTGTTTGTTTAATCTTTGTAAACTGCTCTGGATCTTTATGGGTGCAGTTCATATTAGCCTGTTTTGAGGAGATAACACACTGATGGTTAGAATTACACGTTACAACTTAAACATAACATATATGCTAGTTTTTCTTTTCATACTTCCTACTTTAAACATTATATTGATGATATTAATAATACATGTGTTCATCTGTACCACTTTTGAAAACTTCTACAATGATACAATCAGATAGAATGTGACCTTTCTGCAGACCTTAACAATCAATACCGCGTACAAAATAACATGTAATACTCATCTACGCCTCTGATGATAACCTCCCAACACCACAATTACCATTCTACATTAAGCATTTTGTTCGAGTGCTCCACCTACTTAGATAAACAGTTTTGGATTAGGGCATCACTGGCAGTGGATTCGGCTCTCTTCCAATCTAGAAAAATCAATTTTGCTCAGAATCTTCATCCACTTCTTCTTTCAGAGACAAGATACTTTTCTTCGGATCTATTTGCTGAGGACTTAAATTTTCCTTGCTACACCCCATAAAAGAATCAATTCAATGACATGTTTTTTATAAGGGTTGTTTGAAAGTTTCCTTGCAATCTCTGCAGACGTCCACGAAAATCTTTCCACTTTTTTTTACTTAGCGAGAACATGCCTTTTGAAATCATTTATGTTGCATATTCGTATGTAACACATAACAGCATGGTTCTACTTAAGATATACACCATATTCAATTTTTAGAGCCTGATATATAAAGATCTATCTGACAATGACTCATCTTACTCCGCATTTACAGGAGTAAGCAGGTAATTTAATAATGTGCTTGAAGTACTATGAGACTAAGTCACACCTACACATGCACACATCTTTTTGAAACCGGCCCTTATTGTTCATCTCCTGCATAAGATCACTGTGCACAGAAAAGCTCCACATTAGGTAAACCAGCATACATATTTCAACTTGTCTAGGTGCAACTGAAGGGGAAATGATCTCACTGTGCGGGTGAAAATTATCTCCATGAGAAGAGAAATACTTTACATAAACAAAGGTAAAACCATGAACTCTGGAAACGTCTCAAAGGGAAAAAACTCTGGAACTTTCCTAAATGCAGTGTACAAATAACTTTGTAGATACCTAATTTTGTACTGCCTCACTACTTCACAGACTACCCAGTGCCAAGCACCATCAAGGCCATGTTCCACTATTCTCATAAGAATTTCAGTCCATCTATTTACCTTCTGACTATATTCTCCCTTGCCTTTGCCACAAACCTGTTTTTGCATCAACAGAAAAATGTGGCCAGCTTTATAATCTAGATTACTATTTTTGCTTCAGCATTCCCAAAATCTGCTTGCACCTTAGAATGCATTCTGCAAAGGACAATTCATTAGTTAGATTGATTAGTGCAACAGTTCCCCAATCAATTTTCCAGAATAATCTCACAAAGGAAAACCACTTGATCATCCAGTCCAATTCTCAAATTAATCACTCACATGTTATATAAATCGGATTCTTAAAAGTCCATAATGTTGAAGCATAGCTATATACTTTGAAATGTCCAATAAATAGACTTAGATGCCTTTGATTAAAAATACTTTATCAACTTTTACTCTTCATTTCTTCCTATAAAACAGACAATGAGAGCCCAGCAATGTGTTTATTCCCCACATGGGACTTCATCAGGGCTGTAAAACACATATATAACAATACAGTACCATTAAAAACATTTAAGTCCACTAATATTTACACATCTCCTAATCAACTTCATTTCGTTATTACAATAACACCCTCAATAACAATAGTGAGATAACTGCATACGTCTCTCCACATTATCTTAACATTCTTTAACATATAACCTTTTGACACAATATCTCATTCATGGCAGGCCTTGATAAATCATAAAAATGTTACTCGACCAGCAGGTCTAATAACTTGAATAATCTAATCGACTTATTGTACTTGACTCATAAACTGGTCTCATTATGTCATCCTAGGCAAATATTTTAATTTGCAGAGCCACCTTTTTCTTCATTATCACATATAACAGCACCTTCCAATATGTGAGTTAAGCATTCCTGCTGTACAAAAAATCTATTTGGTTTGATGCAATAGACGTTTTCTCCATGCATAATAAGATACTAGCCCACATAAAGGGTACACATGACCACTGACTTGCCTCTTAGTTCACTAATAGCATTGCCATTAGAGCAGGGGGACGAATGTTTCTCAGTTCCTCTTTAAAAACTCACTTTTAATAAATATATTAGTAAAGTATGATGTGGTAGTGCACTGTCATTTACAGACAGAACATTCTCCATTGAAATAGCCAAAAAGAAATCCCACTAACATGCAGTTTTAAACAATAATCTATGGAAATTGGGTTTCAGCAAACATATTTATCATTTGCACAGCACCAAGTAGAGTGATCTTATTCGTTTTCATCCTATTAAAATATTTTTTATAATCACACGTAATGAGAAAACAACGGCTTTCATAGCTATTGAAATGTATTTTGAAATGTTTGTACAGCCCTCCTTTTAGTTATTTAAGCATGTTAGATTTAAGCATTAACATCATACAGCCTTTCTTTTCCCACTTTTTGCACAGCGTATTTTGTCAGACAGTTCACTTTGCAATCAGAGAAAGAATAGTAATTGTAGATGTAAACTGTCTTTTGACCACTGTCTCTGAACACAGAATAAATGTGACAAGATAAAACGAAGATTTAAAGGCATCTTTAATGCTCCTTCAGTTTGAGAGAAACAAAACACCTGTTTGTCAGCTCACCAGGAGTGAGTAGGCCCTAAATAAAGCTCGCCCTGATAAAATCTGGATCGGCTTCAAGGCCTGCACGGGAAGACCTAACCTTACAGTCTTCCAGGAACTCAATCAGTACATATAAAAAAATTATAATCTAAAGATTAGTTTCAAAATCATAATTTTCGAACATTGTGACTCCGACAAAAAATAAATCCAAGTAATAAACATTCATCTCCATTATATGATTAGAATCTCCATTAAAACCAATAAGCACACATCAACCGCATCAAACATATATTCCCGAAACATAATTAGATCAGTATTTACTTAATAATACTTCCTTCTTTTAGTTCATAATAACTGTCAACAAATGGTTTATGCTCAAATGTTTTTTAAAAACAGAGAAAACAGTTACTAGGACACTAAGTCACCCAAGAGTTTAGAGTAATAATAATGCCCCCTTGGTAGCTTGGCACGAGCAGTCAGGCTTATCCCGGAGTCAATGTGTAAAGCGTTTGCGCGCGCACACAGCAACAACACCCTAGGCCCACCACAAAAGAAACTCCACACAAGGTTATATATGAAAAATAGCCTTTGTATTATAATAAACACATTAGATGATAATCACATAATTTACACTGTGCCAACAGGCACTGGGCAGAATTTTACAGGGGACTATTTACACAAGACAGGGCCACATGGACCACTGTCAGAATTAGCACAAATCACCAATTGTAAATGCAGAACATATACCAACTGTAACACAAATTATAACTGTAGAGCACAACCAGTAACCACTGGCGCAATAATGACTTCAGCATTATCACAATAGAATCAGGTATAAAACCTATCCTGTACAAATCACAGGGGCATCATGCAATTTCTCATAAGTCTAACGCATTAGACCTTACCTCCTAAGCATAATTACACTAGGGGCGTATATCACACAGGGAAGTATAATCTCCCTAACATAAACCTAACCAGGTAAAACAACCTCCTATGCAGAAATCATACCTAGAGGTATAAAACACAGGGTGTGCAAAACATACTACACGCAGTACATTCCCTAACACCATAAGCATTAACACAGGGTGCGCAAAACATACTACACACAGTACATTTCCTAACACCATAAGCATTAACCCAGGGTGCGCAAAACATACTACACACAGTACATTTCCTAACACCATAAGCATTAAAACACAATAGTACTTCAGTCACATTGGGGTCCAGGTTGCGCCAGAACCTAAACGTAGCAGCTGCCCACTACTTGCTGGGCAGCTGGGGACAAGAATAGGGCCTAAACGCTGCAGCTGGCACTAAGTGCTGCGCAGTTGTGGAAGGCAAATAGGAGGCATGGGCTCTCAATGGCCACTGAAACAATATGCCAAAACGTTGGAGCCACTTAGGCTCTAAACACAACATGTCCCCCAGTACTGTGGAGCGCACTGGCGCTTTTAAAATGGAATGTGCCCCCAATACTGTGGAGCGCACTGGCGCTTTTAAAATGGAATGTGTCCCCAACTGTTGGAGCCATCTGGGGCTCTAGAACAATCATGAGCAAGCCTGGGCCCCTCTGGGCCCGTCTACAACAGACATGGTCCTCGTGGGAGCCACACGGGGCTCTGAGCAATATGTCACCGTTGGAGCCATACGCTCGGGAAATCAATGTGCCCCCATCATTGCAGCTGACCCCTGCAAAGTGGGGCAGCTGGAGACCATGGCACGAGCCCCTCTGGGCTCCCTTATGCCCAAAACACACTTTCCCCAAGCACTGGAGCAGCTGGCTCCCAAAACGACAGACGCCCCCGATGGAGCGGCCCTCTGCCATGTGGGGCCGCTCAGGCAGTAGGCACCGGCACTGGTGCCTCAGTCCCCTCTCCCCCCCCAGCCGGCTGGGGCGAAGGTAGGACTCTACTCCCTGCGGCCAGTCTTGGTCCGGCCGGTGCACAGGACCTCTCCTCTTCACTCGGGGCTCCCAGCAGCTCCCGGGTGCTCTGCTCTTCACCCGGTCCCTCTCCTGGGACCGGGACTTAAGATACCGGTGGCCGCACTCTGCAGGGCACTCGAAGGCGGGGTAGGTTCCCGCCGAGCTTCGGCCACCATTTTTCCACACCGGGGCTCCCACCAGCTCACGGGAGCCCCGCTCTTCCTGCGACCTCGCCGCCACACACCGGACTTCCTCCTCAGGCTCCGCCCCTAGTCAGGCGCGGGGGCCGGAGTTCCGTTTTTCACGGCAAAACGGGCCGCGGCAGTGATTTCCTTTTCGGCGGCAAGAGGGGTAGGCTCCCTCATCTTGAATACAAAATAAGCGGGGTGGGCACCCGCTAAATAAAGCAAAGTCGCGGGGTGGCCACCCGCGCACTAATCAAAATAAGCGGCCATAAGCGGGGTGGGCTCCCACATTCAAATTAATAAAATAAAGATGCGGCAATGAGGGGTGGGCTCCCTCCTAATTAAAACCCACAAGCGGGTTGAGCTCCCGCAACCACGATCAATCAGCGGGGTGGGCTCCCGCTCAGCAGCCATTATGGGGGAATCCCTTCTCTGGGGATTCCCTCTGGGGACAAAGACGGCAGCGGAGCGCTGCAGAGCATACACGCTCCTCTTCTTGGCAAAATAAAGATAAAGCGCTCCCAGGGCGCTAGAAGGCTGTATCAATCCTTGGCAAAACCAGAGGGAGAAAGCAACAGGTCCAGGAAGTCCATCAGGCATCCAGGGACAGGGCAGGGCCCAGGGAGGCAAGCCTTCCCCTGGGCCCCAGCAGCAGCACGCCGCTGGTAGATTCAAGTCAGAGCAAGAACAAGAACATTTTCATGGGGTCACAGCCCCTCTTTTATACACAGAATCCTTTGTCTCCAAAGGTGCAGGGAAGGGGCGAACCAGATGCAACTGGTTCCTGAGCACTTTGTTTTGCTCAGCCCCTCTCCCTATTCACAGGACAGGCCAGGGACAACAGACGCACCACAGGGGGTGGAGCCAGCATTGTGTAGGGAAAGCCCAGCCCTATTCAGGTCCCAGGTGTACTCCTCCCTGCCATCAACATGCAGCTCTCTCCACTCACCACCGGGGCAGACCCATCCTGACTCCTAGAGACAGACACACCAGCCAATCGCAAGCCAGACAGTCACTGCACATTTATTATACAGACAGGCCAGCTTCTAGAAGTGGCACTTCTACACGAGACACCGTAACGCCGCACACATCATTGCGCAGCATTCACTCTCACGAGTTCGCACATACCAAACTCGACCCTGCACTCCTCTCACATCAGGACTTAACACGGTCACTCAGATCCCCCATGCATTCCTATGGGAGGGCAGGTCAGTCTCACTAAAAACATACACAGAGCGCACGCACTTTCCACTGGGACACAGTGTGAAAGCGCCTAGAGGCCTAAAACCACTAGTACAACATAGGAAAAAGGCTAGGATAATGCAAAAAGTTCTAGGGGTGAACTTGCCATAAGGGCCAAGTCCAACAGAACAAATCTACATATTTATCCTAAAACCTCGCAAGGCACGTCTTGGGCAATGCTGGACACTGTTGGTTCAACATAACTGTTATATATGTGCTGTAATCTCAAACCATTCTCAATCCCAAAAACGGTGTTTTGTTACCATGCATTGTGTATTTGATGTCACCTCTCTACAGCATTTCAACTTGATGAACTTAACTAATGCATAGTTAAAAATACAAATAATATGATTTGTGGAAGGGCTACACACATGAATGATCTGGGACCTATATACATATTAATCATAAATAGATTTTTGTTTTGAAACTTGGACATTAACCATACGTGGCCCGGTCAGAAACTATGCCATTTTCATGCTCATCATTCTTAAGTTGCCTTTTTCTGCCACACATTGACTTTTGAAATACATTTGTGTGCATGTCAGTGCAGGATAGTATTCCTCGAAACTGCATTTGCTTACATTCAACTTCGTACGCACCTGTATCATGACACCATGAGCATTAGTACAATGTATAAAGTTCATTGTACTATTGCCTGCGGGCGATGACGCTATCTAGCTATATGAACCATGGCGGCCTGACAAAGAACTCAACATGTCAGCATGGGCTCTGTTTTTATATATACAAATATTCTTCTGAGTTTAAATCAGAGGAGTCCTCTGCTGACACTACGGGCCGCGGCACACCGAAATCCAAGCCCAGCTGATTCCTGTTATCTCCACAAGGGATGTCCGCTCTACACCAAGGACAGCCTGCTGACAGTTGGCCATCGGTAATGGGGAGTTAGATCACCCAGCAGGGATTCTTGGCAGATCACCTACCTTAGGCAAAACTAGGTTAGGGACCGCTAGGTAGGAGCACATTATCTTCACATATATGCCAGCTTATATTCATTGTTTAAACACAATGGAGGAATTATTAATCCTCACCACTGTTCTTGTATTGCTAATCATGCCAATTTATTTCATTGTACTAGTAATTGCAGCACATGTATTTTCCTCAATAATCTCACTGCTTCAATAAATATGCATGTTGTGTATTTGTTGCATATTTCTTTTGGGTATGCATGAGAGTACAAATGAAATAATTCTAGATCTGTTACCACAATTTCCTGAGGGAGTCAGGGTTGTCATGTTCTGAGGTTGCACACACATTTGTTCCCCTGTGAGGTTAGGGGTGCAATTGGTGTACTGTGAGCGAGTAGGGCTATAGACCAACATCTCCAGAGTGGGTGTGGGGAATCAGATTTACACCATCCCAAAGTTTATGTTGTCCAACAAACTCACAGTTTTACCAATGAGGTACAAGTCGTATGACATGGCGCCACCAACGTTTTTAACTCAGGTTCTTATTATATGGATCCCCTGAGTAGTTTTCTTTAGTATACCCAAAGAACTCTATCCACCTACTAAAAAGAGATGTCCAAGGTGTTAGGGAAAATCCTCCTCAGCTGAATAGGGACCCCCTATGTATTGGCTGTAGGTTGTTCAAGTTTGAACCTTTAAAGGATAGTCCCGTAGTGGTACCCCCACTGATTTCCACATGCTCTGATGGCCGAAGCAGCAGCGGTAAACATACCTGAAAACTGCCGACATGCAGTTACTCAGATGCTGCAACAACATGGCATTGCATTCACGGGTGGGGAAGTTACCTTCATGGTTGAGGCCCACGAGGCATTTAGGAGAAGGTATTCTATTAATAGGTTAAATTCCCAGCTACAGGCGATCGAAAAAGATTGTTTCACAATTACACTGCAACCACATAACTACACAGCTGACGAACATCTAGAAATACCACTAACATACTAGGAACATCAAAATTGGTTTAATGGCACCCTACCACACAATATAGAAGAAGTTAGACTAGTTCCCCTTAGCAATGAGGGAGCAACATGGCCAGTCTTAGATGGCTACACACCACATCCAAATGTAGCTCATTTAAAATCAGTACAAATGCGTACATTATATAACAGCTTAGTCAGACTATACAGAAGCCTGACACAGTTTGTTATGCGAACAATTACCATAAATCCTGAAAGCGCTGTTCAAGATGCCCAACCATAATTGGCTACACCAGATATCGCCCGTAGATGATTAATGCAGCCATGGGTAAAGTCCCAGTCAGGCGGGAGGACATCCCGTTCTGGATTGCTCAAAAAACAAGTCAGATTGAAGCAGTGTCTCCCCATACAGGACCCCAGGAAAAGCACAGGATCCTTATAGTATGCTTACCAATGGGGATGGTTCCCCGGTGAAGGATTGCACCACTTAGGGTATAGTCTTCGCTACAGTATATACCAGAACTCATGGTACACCCTCATTAGCTGTTTTGCCAGAGGAGCTAAAACAGATTCAGAATGATTTTGGGGCAGCCCCTGCCCTTGACTTGTGGATAAAACTGATGTGCAATTTTGCCGTAGTGTCTGCCATAATGTTAAGTTATATTCCGAGGGGAAGCACCAGCACAGGCTATACACCAGTGCCTTAGGGATATACCTCCATGACAGGAGGAACACAAATTCCCAAATATTATCAAAGAAACGTACGCAACAGTGGGTAGCATTAATTTGGCAGCCAGACCTAGTAAACCACAGATAAAGAGTAATTCTGACAAGAAACTCAAAGCAAGCATCCGATTCTTCTGTCAAGAAGTGGGATAGTAATAAAAATAAAGAAAACCTCAAGCCACAGGGTGGGTTTCTTCAACAGAAGGATAGTGTTCCCAGAAACTGCATTTGCTTACATTCAACTTCGTAGACACACTATCATGACACCTTGAACATTCAGTATGATGTATAAAGTTCCCAGCACAAAATGTCATGGGTTAATATTGCCTAGTAGGCAATGACTCTATCTAGCTTATATAAACAATTGCGTCCCGACATAGCCCTCAACATGTTGGCATGGGCACTGTTTATTATACATACGAATGTGCTTCCTTGTTTAAATCAGAGGAGCACTCTGCTGACACTTCGGGGCCGGAATCCCAGGTCACCTGATTCCTGTCATCTCCACAAGGGATGTCCAGCTCTACACCAAGACTGGCAGCCTAATGACACTTGCCTGCAGGTAATGGGGAGTTAGATCAACTGGCATGGATTCTTGGCAGATTACCCACCTTAGGCAAAATTAGGTTAGGGACTGCTAGGTAGGAGAACTTTAAATTACACCACATATATGCCAGCCTATATTCATTGTTTTAACACAATGGTGGAATTATTCATCCTCTGCACAGGTCTCGTATTGCTAATCAGGCAAAATTATTTCATTCTATTATTAACTGCAGCAAATGTATTTTACTCAGAATGTTACTGCTTCAATAAATACTGAAACTGCAGGTTATGTATTTCTTGCACATGTATTTCGGGTATGTATGAGAGTCCAAATGAAAAGGTTCTAGATCTGTTACCACAATTTCCTGAGGGAGTGAGGGTTGTCATTTTCTGAGGTTGCACACACATTTGTTACCCTGTAAGGTTAGGAGGGCAAATGGTGCACTGTGAGCTACCAGGACTATAACATCTCCTGAGGGGGTGTGAAGAATAAGACTGACATCATCCCAACGTTTATGCTGTCTAACAAACGCACAGTTTTACAGATGAGGTACAAGTCGAACAACAGGATCCAGTTCCCTCTGCCACAAACAAGTTGCTGAAACACCTACCATGTGTGATGTAAGACCAGTATGACGAGTATCAAGGTCGAATACAAAATACATCTACAAGCATTTGGATAACTGATCTTATTCTGTTGAGCCCAATAAAATGCAATCCAATTTCTTGAAATCAAGCAAAGCAAAGGGACATCATGAAGTGTAGGAAAATAAAAATGCTGTGGCAGAGTCTAATTGCAAAGATGACCTTTGCGCTTTATATCAAGACTTGGAAGCACAAGGCACAGAGGTGACCCAAGATGATCATTATTAACAGAATAATAATGAACTCGGATCTAGAAATCATAAACATCTGACACCCAGGTAAGTACACAGGCTAGATAGCATACTCTTTTGTTAACATTTCCTGGTCAGGAGTTTCTTATTGACAAAATCTGTCAAGAAGATATGAGAAGAAGCATCTTTAATTCGGTTGACATACAAAAAAACAAATCATGACTCAAATATACAAACAGTGGAATCTAGCAGATCTTTCCTTCATAATGCTTGTAATTATAGGCTAATGGACACATGACTACAAGATTAATTTTGTCACATAAGACCTTACAGTCTAGATCAGGGGTCTTCAAACTTTTTGAGGCCGTGGCCCCCTTGTCAAACTTGTTTAGGTGTAAGGACCCCTCCTGACAAAAATTTCTAGAACCTGGTACTCCTCATCATCTACATATATAGCCAACCACAAACGCTCCCAAGTCCTACAACTAATCATTTTTACAGTGGAGAAATAATATTAACAGTGTTTAGCACGCCAAAGGTCAGTAAGCGTGGGGGCATCGTCAAAGGTATAGCTAAAAATAAACCGCCTCATTTATGAGGAACTGGCGCAGGGCAGCACCGCAGGTCATCTTGCTGCGATGCCCTACGCCAAAGTGAAAGTGTAGGAATGCACTGTATTTATGAAATAAAAACATGTCTCCTTATTATGCCTCCACTGGGGAGGCGTAAGTTTTTGGCGCTGCCCCAGGTTTACGTGATTTTGCTAATCTGGGGCAGCATCAAAATCCATGAGTGTTGTGTGGGAACCCCTATGAAACGCCCAAGAAAAGCCTTCTTGGCGCAGAGAAAGGCAACGCAGTGGCTTGCGCCGCTTTGTCTTACTCCATATATAAGAGCTCATGCAAAGCCATGGAGGGTGACTTAGTGCGGCTTCATAGGTATAGTTGAGACACTTGCGCTGTTGGTGCATTAAAAAAAGCAATGCTCTGGCAGTGCAAGCATCTCGTAAATAAGCCCAAAAATATTCTGTATGTTTTTTAGGTCTTTCACCGTCTGGTAGCTACATATAAAATAATGGGCAGCTTCAATGAAAAATTAAAAAGTTGTTACTCAGTGGGAAATGCACTGTAGTACATTATGAAATCTCTATTAGTTAAAGCACTGCAGAGGTCAGTGTGTAACCAGAGAGCCACATAATTTAATCTTGGTTGGTCAGTGGAGAATAGTGGCTTTGGTATTTGTAGTGCTACGAGGTCACAGCCTTTGCCAGAGAGGACTGTGAATATGTAAGTCATTTTTTTATACTTGCATTACACACAGTATAAGATAGACTGCTACAAGATCTGCAAATAGTTTTACGATACCAGTTGTTAACTCTTTGCATTATCACTCAAAAAACTAAATCTTTGTCATCACAAATCTCAGAGTGATTCAATCAATTAAAGCCAGAACCAGCTCACAAGCACCCTTTACACTTGCAGATTAAATAATAGTGCACATTTACATTTCATTCAGGCAAGCAGGCACCCTGGCAGGAAGGCTTTTCACAACACAGGAGACTCAATTAATGAATCTTCAGCTGAAGCATTTGATCGAAATGAGCCATCCCGGGACGGTTGTCTTTTTTTTAAAAAAAAGAAAGCAAACGTTTTGGATTAAAGACACAAGTGAGGCTCGGGAATGCACGCCCCCTTCCCAGGACGCCGCAGCCCCCAAGGGGTCGAGCTACACAGATTGATGAAGACCTCTGGTCTAGATGTTCCAGGTGGTATATCAATAACTGCCTATTATACTTTTCCACTAGAAATGGGTCAAGATCTTATGTCCTCTTATCAAACTCCGAATCTAAACCGGTAAGATTCGACCCTGTTGGATGGGTTGTTTAATCCTACCTATTTATAAGAAATGGCCTTTAAGAATTACCACAGAATTATTATGCTATAGATCACGATATATGGGAAGCTGTAATCCATTTATAAGAAGCTTGTCTCTAATTTTCCGATTACATTAGTATAAATGGTATAACATGCTTGTTTCTAATTACCTTATTACAGGTATCTAGTTACCTGTAATAAAGAAAGGACCTAGCTGCACAACTTAAATAAACTATTAGAGTTGACTTGTGACGTTTCAATGTCTGCAGCCAGAGCGAAAGGCAGATCACTGAAATCAAGATGTACCTGGCTGATGTCCCTAATCAGTGCGAAACCGATGCTAGGTAGCTTGTGTCAGGGAGGACATGGTCTGCCAGCTCCGGCTGGACTGTTCCCAGTGGACAGGGTCAAGAGTTATTTGCATATGGCTGGGTCCAAATTAAGGTGCGGTGGCAATGATGCACTGGGATGCGGCCCTAGGTAATTACCAGTGGCTGAAATTAATTCACGCCTTCCGTCCATCACTTTTTGTATACTTCAATGTTGGCCAAAGCCAGCAGTTGGACAGGCAGGAATTACACGAATGTATAGCAGTACTCGGAGTGAGAGCAGCACGATTGTCAGGATATGATAAAAGCAGGAGTTACACTTACTGAGAGGACTTGCCAAACATGGCAGTAGATGCTACAGACATTGGAAGGAGAACTTAGCATACATGCCAATAGACCTGATCCAGGCGGGAGACTACTGATTTTTCAAGCCAAAAATGGCTTTATTTTAGCTGTCTCCCGCCTGAAACTGCATTTTCTACAATAGAAGTCAATGGGGAGTTTTCATTCTCCCGATATCTTATTTTAAATCTCCCACGTCCCTGTCCTAAAATGTTGGCATGTATGACTTAGAGGGCATAAGTGGTCATTAAAGCATATTAATGCTTTGGGTCACTGATGCACATTACTGCCTAGGTCCCTTGAGACACATTATTGATAAATATACAGCCTGGAACTAATTCTATGAATGAAAGTGTATTGTTTTGACTTCCTCGAACAACTAGGGACAGACTCAGGAAAGTGATGCATACACTGCCTAGAAGCACTGATACTGCCTGGGGCCATTCATATGTATTACAGTTACTATTGACTGTTCCTACTTAGTGCTAACAAGGGGCAGTAATACATAATGCTGACATGCTTCATTTATGCACACTGGTCTCCAGGACCAATGCAGGCTATCACTGCTTGTGCTAATATTCAAAATACAGTTGCTGATGGTAATATGGGCGGGGCTCATGGATTCATGTCTAACACTACAGATGGATATTAAACCTTGGCCCAGAAACTTAAATACTGGGTTCTAAATCAATATACGTTTCGACACTACTGACAAACTCCTTCTTTGAAAGCATTATGGACAGTACTACTTCAGAGAGCTTTTATATTCAGCACAAATTTAAAGTGGCACCTTCATTCGTTTTTAATTTATACAGAAAAACGTTATATATTTATTTTTGTAAGGTATTAGTGTTATGTTAAAATTCTGTGTTTATGTTGCTATTTTTGCCACTTTCTATGATGCTAACTCTGGCGGTATTACTGAAGTCCAATGTTAAGTGATGTGAACGCCTTTGAGGGCACCAGTTGTGCATTTGTTTTTCCTCAACAAATTACAAATTTGGGAGCTGCGACCACAGCCACAAAGCGATTAAAAAAACAATAAAACTAAACAGGGTTTGGACAGCTTCTGAGCACCCACTAAAGAGTCATCATACCTGAGGCATGTAAATGTGACACATTGGGTCAATGCACACTGACAAATCACGCATATGCGGAATTAAAACATGGCAGTTATGCCTTTCTAAATGTGCCAAGAAATTATTTTCTGGATAAGACAGGCAGAGGGACTCAAGTCAGCTATTTAAAACTGACTTTAGTGAGCGTATGCTGGCAACAGAACAACTGTGTTACCAAATGGACCCCAATGGAAATGATTTCCAATTTTCCATCCATATGGTGTTGGCTGGGGTAATTTCGCTTTTCAGTAAGAATGGGGGCAAATATATAACTTTGCATTTATTTTTCATTTATATTTAAATTAAGAAAATAATGTTACCGTGACATACATAGAACAGCAGGTAGGTATCTCTAAAAACATCCTGGCTCACACACATCAGCACACATTAGACGTACAATTACGGTCTGCAAAAAAAGTTCTCCCCGTACCACGGAAAGCACTTCGATAAAGTGATCTGCCCTACGTTACTGTCAAATGGCAATATCGTATTTTGATCACTCTCATTAATAGCAGCAGAACCATATTAAAAGACAGCCCCTTGCGTATTGTAATTAGCTGGACAATGGGTAGAAAATGGAGTAAGACCAATAACTAATATATATTTAATATTAAATCTTATGTGGATTAGTGGGGGAAATATGGGGAGGGCAGTAGTTGGTAGAAAAATTACGGGTTTAGGTTTAGAAGTGTAGGCGGTTAGTTACTGCAGGAGATGATGAGGGGTTTATTTGGGGGAAGGGCGGCCGTGTCTCTCTCCTGCCTAACAGCAGCGGGGGACTTGGACCCAGCATGGTGAGCCTGGGGCCTGCAGACGGTCCGAGGGCGGTCGAAGCAGGTGAGGTCCGGTAGGCGGTGCTGCAAGCAGCAGGCCTTCAAAACCACCAAAAGCCAGAGATAAGATACATACATTACAGAAGGTCCTAGTCGAGGAGTGGGTGCAGTGACTCGGTCCAAAAACCCGCAGTGGCACGTGCGCTCCGCGTGCCAAAAGGCGCTGTCAGTATCAGGAATCTTCAAGCGCGCTCCCTGATTGGCCACAGCATGGGCTTCCTCAAAAAGGTGTGTCCTACAGTTTTAACCCCTTAGCTCCTGGTAGGATACACACAGATTATGATTGCTGGGTGTATTCATCCAAACTGCAAGTATTTACATTTACTTTATTTTCATTTTATTGCTTATTATACTTTTAGTATTTTAAATCAAAGAGACTTTCTGTTGTAGCGCTGTTAGGATTTTTCGCTCTACGTCATTTGTGCTTTTGCAGAGTGGACCAAACTTTGGCCAACATTAGTTAGATTGAGCATGTGATATGAATGTATTTATTGCCCGCTAAGGAAGAAGGACTACCGTAATGGAGACTCATGCTTGTGAGAACCCCAGTGCCACAATGCTGCCTTCTAATTTCAGTTTTTGCTTTTTTTTTTTAATTGACCGCGTATAAGTGCCTTTTGTTTTTCCGCTGCGTGTAACTCAATTTTGAAAAAACACTGGAACGAAATCCGATTGAAACCATTTGTAACCAGTGAGCTGTAAAATATACTAAGAATTGCCTTCCAAGAGAATGCAAGCCTCACTCACCGTGTGAGAATCGTGTGAAAATAACGAAAATTTATTTCATTACTAGTTGTCACACGAGACAGCTGATTATATCACTGCATTGTCATTTTTTACGTAACAGTTTTGTTGCAGTGTTTTCGCAAATAGGCAAAACGTGCAAATATGTGTAAAAATGATTTTCTATAATTAGTGTTTTTAATGATGCATAAAGTCGTAGCCGTTGAAACAATGATGTACATGGAACGAGTTACCAAGGTCTCTTAGAAGTGTCAAAAATGTTATGAATACACCTTATTTTCGTATAATACGCCATTATGTTTTTAATGGATGTAGTTTCTGGTGTTCTACTCAACTTGCCCCTGCTAATTTCCCCCTCCCAATCAGAGTCCTGAGGCAAAGTCATCTCTCCCCTTATTTCCGCAGAGCATCAAGTGAATGACGTCAATGTATTTCCAATATGCAGTGCTCTTAAAGAACATGCATTGTGAATGAAGCCTCTATTGTGTACTTGACATGGTAATTCTATGAACCATTGTTTAAAAAATGATTCATTTGTATCGTACAATTCTGTGGTGCAGTTGCTGACAAAGCAGAAGGAAGATTTCTCTTACCATAAGAAATGGGTTAGTATTACATTTTTTGAATATTACGTGGTTGTTTCTGATTTGTTAATGCAGCTCTATCCATGATCATATCATGCTGAATTTGCAGAATCTATTCATTTTAAACATCTGTCTTTCGGGGGATTTTAAAGATTTAAATTTGTGTGGTTTGGTTCATTATTTTCCTTGTGGGTGGCCATTTTTCCTCTGTTCATTTTGCTCTTAAACTTTGCTAATTGGATGTTGTCAGTACCAGCCACGGCTCCTAGTGGGAGTGCGGTGGGGCGGGGTAGGGTAGGGGCAGGGTGGGGGGTAGTAATCTCCGGCATACAGCAGACGGAGTTAAGTACATAAATAAATAAAGCAAATTACATTGCGTGCACTGCAGCGCCATTTTAATGTAATCCGTTATTATTTATTTATGTACTTAACTCCAGTCGGCCGTATGCCAGAGTTTACTACCCTCCACCCTGCTCCTCCTCCGCCTCACCGCCCCGTAGCACTCCCACTAGGAGCCGCGACTGGTCAGTACTCTTTATGCATTTGACACTTAAAATTTTACTTAGACTCTGCCTATCTAGGGATTATTAAGTTCTATGATTTTGTATTTATCTGTACTTTTGTAGTCAAGCCTTCAAGGTATTTCATGCATTTTTCTCTATACCACATTTTGTCTATTCTTTATTAAATTCAGTTTTTTCTGTATTTTTTGATCTAGAACTGGCTTTTATGCTTACAATATTTTATTTGTTTAACTTTGCTAAATTGTGTTTCCTGGTGAGGAGTGTAGTCGCTAACCACTACATCAACTGGAGACAAAGTATTTTGATAAAAGTAGGGGTGATCAATTATTGGGGTTTAGGTGCCGATTGGGGTTCGGCGCTCATAGTTTTAAACATGCTCTTTTCACTATCCCTTGGGCCCTAACACAGATGATATAAGTAAAGCCGAGCTGTTATTTTGCCATGTGCACTGCACCTATGGGCAATATTTTTGCTGCATGTGAAACAATGCTACTGTTGGCTAAAGTGCACCTGAGGTTTTTATAGATCACACATCTTGAACTGAAATTCTTGAAGGGGATCTCAGATCCTCAAGTAAAATGAGGGATAGTGAAGCAAAGTGACTTGCGTAAGATTACACAATTGAGTTGATTGAGGAAGCTGGGATTTGAACCCAGTTTTCAAGGTCATACATTGTGCTACTCTTCCAATGGATGAATATCTCTTTCAATGACCTTTTTAATTCTTGACAGCATTTGAGAAAATAATATGTAATGATAAAAAATGCAAAAGTTGAATGCAGTGTTTTCAAGCTTAATTGTAATGTCAAGGTTGCAGATCTGGTGTTGCTTTCTGTGATGTCATTGATTATGCTAACTGGTACTCACTCATGCAGAGTTTTTTAAAAGTGTAGAGTTCTGCCTTATAGTAATTTTTAAAGCATCTTAAGATGCTCTCATCGGGTATGAAAGATGCGCTGAGTGGACTGAGTGCACTGCGCGGCTCATAGGCGGTGGGTGTCCTCATGGAGGTGTGTGTTAATTATTGAGTGATGGCATTGAGTTTGTATGTTAGAGTGAAAAGAGCTATCCAGTAAAAAAACAGTCAGGCCACACCGCCAATGAAAATTCCAGAACGCCCCTTTTTTATGTTGCCCAGTTATGAGACCTGTTGTCACGTTATTTACAAGATGGCCTCCATATGAAAACTGGTGTCCACTCAGTATGAAAGGTGTCCCTCTTCTGAGTAAAATTTTAAAAGGATTAGCCTATGGCACCTGTAATATGGTGGACAGGATACTTCTCACGTTTTAACAGGGTGTCCCATCTGCCAGATCTAAATAAACACCCTCCCTTCTTAAGCATGTCTCTTCCTGTCAGTTGTGTGGGTCTCCCAAGCCTGCATATTTAGTTGAACCTGCTGGAGCTGAAAGGGGGTGTTTGAGCATTTGTTGCAACCACTACCAAAGGGTGCAGCACTGCTGTATGCTGTAGGATGCACACAGATTGACAAGTTTACATCTCTATTCTACTAAAAATGCATAGTCCTAGTATAATTGTGGTTGTGGTGGGGTGCCATTGAGAAGGTCTGATCAAGTTGCAAGGGTGCTACATGTTAAGAGGCGGCAAGACTAGGTGATTGAGGTTGTGAGCTTGGCAAGCCAGCAGAACAGCTATTAACAGGAGGTTCCTCAATGAAGAGGTCATCATCAGCAATGCTTCAGGAAGTTCCTTTCAGGGACCCGTAGAAGGATAAGTATTATTTTAGTGAGTGACCCTGTGGCTGTGCTGTGATCCCGCTTTGAAAACTGCCCCCAATGTAAGGGTCAAGATCAAGCAAAGCCTCCACTTTAAACAAATGCAAGGTATCCCTGACTTACACGTGGTAATACGGCTGTTCTGCTGATAGCATGGCCAGTCATTTGATTCTTGAGATAATCTTGATGCTTGACTTCTTATTTTGATATTGGCCTAGGCGCTGTTTTTGAGGAATGGGAATGGTGATTGTAGTGCGCGAAGTTTGCAAACTACTTGCTTTTGAATGGAGGACCATTGCCCATTTCACAGTCACTGGACCATTGCCCATTTCACAGTCACTGGACCATTGCCCATTTAACAGTCACTGGACCATTGCCCATTTCTCAGTCACTGGTATCTTGAGAATATCCTGCTGAAATGCTGTAACGTAATATTACTTCAGAAAATCTGGAGTAGTCACAAGCATGAAAAAGTACCCAGTAAAAATTGCTCCAAGTAGTCCACATTAACATATTCTCAAACATGCTATGGCAATGGAGGCATTGCTAGAGAGACAGATGCTGGTTGCTTACTCAAGCATTGACATACACCCAGGGGAAGGGGAATGGGATGTAAGAGAAAACAGTCACTTGGAGAATATCACTACTCCTGTCTAGATGCCTCTGTCAGAATGAGGTCATTGCAACCATGTGTAATGACCTCATGTGACTTCAGTGATATCACTCTTACTCTTGACTGCTGGCCAAACTTGTTTCACAGTGTAGCAGATGCGTTCCTTGGCAATGAAGAGCCAAAACTGCATGGTGAAGAGATGGGACCAAGAGAACAAATTCGCAGGATTGTTGTCCTTCCAAAACTTATGTACAGTGCAAAGACAATAGCTTTAAAAGCAAGGCCCAATCTCTCTTTTTGAGATGGTGATAAAAATCTCGACACAAGCCTATTTAATCAGTCACATCAGCAAGCACTTTCCTATATAACAGTACATCAACATTTTCAAATGCCCACATAATGGCTAGACTTTCTTTTTTCGATTGTTTCTAGCACAGTATGTCTAGAAAAGACCAAGGACAGACATGTTGCCAGGACAAATACATATGTGAGTGTGACAATTTTAATTGGATTGGGGCGCATACTGCAGTGTCTTACTTTATCTTTTAACAGAATGTTACCTTGTCACCATGGAACATGGAATCCCAAGGTTGCTAAGGAGGACTGTGGAACTTGTCAGTTGACAGTTGACAGTCTCCGGTGCTGGATGGGGTCTCTGTTCTCTGCAACTTAATAAAGACTCAACCCAACTCTACTACTCCAGTCTCCTGTGTACCTGTAGAGGTGAATCCTACATTTGGCGACGACCGGAGTATAAGAAGACGAACCCTTACCGTCTAGAGACCTCAACACACCATCCTGCAGAAGACCCTTCTACCTTTACTTTGAGTCCAACCTCGTCTGGATCGGAAAAGAAGATGTCCAGTATCCTTCATCCTGTTTCCTTGTTCGATATCATCCCTGATATCTCTTGAAAAACCGATGGAGGGCATAGCTGCAGCGCGTGAGGACATCGCGTGCTGGTAAAACTCATCGGGGCACGCGAAGACATCTACGACGCGTCCTTCACTTGAAGTCACGTGAGTTGACGACATCATTGACCACGTGTCCTTGACTTTACGTCGCGTGGGCTGAGGGGTTGCTAAGCTATGATCTTGCCACTTGTTGCCTCGCAACCGTACTGTGTGCACTCTCACCCACAATTCCTTTTATTGACGCGTGACATCATCGTGTTGCCAGCGCCATCTTGGATTGGGAATTACGCGTGTCACGGCATTTCACCTCTGAAGTGCACAGCTTCTTCACTCGTCTTCTGTTATGGTATGCTGTGCGTTTTTATTCTCGCTGACGCACACAGCAAGTTGTCACCGTATGGCATCTTTCTATTGACTACTCTTCTTCCTTAACCGTGCGAAGAAATTTACTGTTGTTGCTCACAACTATTTTCGTCCAATACATTGTGGGTTGATGTAAAAGTGTCCACGAAGGAGCCTGCGCTGATGCGCACAGCCTTTTACTTTCCATCTGACACTTTGTGGATCATCGGAGTCTGCGCTGATGCGCACAGCCTTTTATTTTCCATCTGATATATTGTGGATCCTCATAAAAGTGTCTACAAAGGAGTCTGCGCTGATGTGCACAGCTGTTACATTTTGCAGAAGGAGCATGCACTGATGTGCACAGCCTTTTATGTTTTGTGTTGGGGTGCACAGCCTTTTACATAACTCTTATTGGTCTGCATTGATTGACTCTGACATAGTTACATTTTGGTATCTGCTACTCCTATACATATATTTCCTCTGTTATCTTCTTTCTTTCCTGTGATTCTGTGCTTCAAGTCATTCCAGTATGCAAAACGTACCCGCTCCACCCTTTTTCTTATCTTCCCCTGGGAAGCCAGCTCTTCCTTGGGTGAAGTGGAAGAAGGTTTTTGCCCATTATGCGAGAGTGTGTGGTACATCTCTCAGCGCTGAAAGGAAAACATCTCTTTTAATGCATTGCTTGGGTTCAGAGGGGCAAGAGGTTTTCGAGCACCTTCCTGAACTCTTGGATGGTGATGCCACGGGTCTAAATTAATTTGAGATTTCAGTAAAGAAACTGGATTTACATTATCTGCCAAAAGTTAGTACTGTTCTCGAAAGGTATCATTTTGGATACAGGGACAAGATGAGTCTGTGGAGCAGTACATTACTGAGTTACGCAAACTTGCATCTACGTGCATTTTTGCGGCATCTTTGGACGAACGACTCCGAGATCAATTCATGTTGGGCTGTAGTATTGATAAAGCAAGGGACAACTTGTGGCAGAAGGACAATCCGTCGCTACACGAGGTCCTTACTATAGCTAAGACTCATGAACACTCTAAGGCATGTGTTGAAACAATTCATAAAAATGAACCTTTGAACAAGAGTGGTGTGAATAGTGTATTGGTAGTTGAGAACGAAAAAGTGACTAGAACCAAAATTCCTGTTAAGGTAGAGAACAAACATTCTTTTTCAAAACCTTTCTCTGGACAGTACTTCAGATGCGGCAATCCTGGACATATGGCTAATTTCAAAGCTTGTCCGGGTTGGAAGGTTATGTGTAGTGTTTGTGGACGCAAGGACCATTTTACGAAATGCTGCAGATCAGGTAAAGATCTGAAGAAAGTCAGGGAAGTAGATCTTTATGAAGATGATTCAGAATTAGAGGAGATAAACATCTGTCAAATCAAGGGATCTGGTAGTAATGGTCCCGTAGAGGTGGTGCTAATTAATGATGCACCAGTAAAGATGCTATTTGACTCAGGAGCCAAGGTTACATTAATTCCTAAGTCTTTCTTTGAACAACATTTTGGGAAGAAGGTGAAATTGCCCAAACCTGACATAAGGCCAAGGGGGTATGGGGGAGAAATAATCGATCTCTTGGGATATTTTTGGGGAACAATTGATTTTAAGGGTAGGATCATCCTCGGAAAGGTATATGTGTCCATGAAGGGTGATTCCCTCATAAGCTGGTTCCATCAATGTGATTTGCACATGTTCATGGACCCTAATGAGAATCCTCCTGTGTGCTTGAAGGAGATTCCGTCTGTTAATCAAGTTGGTGATGGCTGGAAACCATGGGTCAAGGAGTTTCCTGAGGTGTTCGACAGCAATCTTGGGTGTCTCAAGAACTACATGCATTACATCAAGGTTAGGCATGATTCTGTACCAAAAGTGGCTAAGGTTCGGGGTGTACCCCTCTTAGCAAAGGAAAGCATGAGGGTTGAACTTGACAAATTAGTTGCTAAGGACATTATACAAGAAGTCGAGGACACATAGTGGCTTTCTCCAATTGTTATGGCCCATAAGGCCAATGGCGAGGTCAGGCTGTGTGTGGATTTGAGGGAGCTAAAAAAGGCGGTGGTAGTGGACCATTACCCTCTACCCAACATTAGTGAAATGTTGTGCTCACTAGGTGGTGCAAAACATTTCTCGTCCCTCAATTTGACCTCCGCCTACCATCAGGTCAAACTACATCCCATCTCTCAAGATCTTACGGCCTTCGTGACGCCATTTGGCACCTAAAATGTTTTGAGGATGCCCTTCGGTCTCATTTCCGCCTCCTCTGTATTTCAGAGGTTCGTGAAGCGAATCTTGAGGGGTGTGGGTGGCGTGAAAATCTACCAAGATGACATCCTTGTGTTTGGTGTTGACAGCAAAGAGCATGATAGTAGGATGAGAGTGGTCTTAGGACGATTATGTGAAGCAGGTCTGACCTTAAGAGCTGACAAGTGCCGCTTTGATGTGGCAGAGATTGAGTATCTAGGGCATGTGTTGTCCGCTAATGGCATCAAACCAAAACCCGCCTCTTGTAAATAGCATTAGCATCCAGGAATGTCTTGAATGACTGCAGTTTCCACGTGGAAGACTCTGGCTACCAATGATTCACCAAACTCGGTTGTCTATATCTGAAAATCCTTATGCGGAGCAACCATTGCTATATAGTATAAAAACTACTTTAGCTCTACCAAATGATAGCCTTTCGTAAGAACTAGTTTGGCGAAAATTTTGGTGCCATTCGCCTGGTGCTTCATGTCCTGAATGTGGGGATGGGATCTCAAGATTGGGTCTTTTTTTTGTGCCCACTCAGACTCGGATCCAGCCTGCTTCCTGCTTTTGGGTCCAATAAACAATCTTACATACCCTTGCTGCAGCCTCGCTGCCCTATTCCTTGATGTCTTGATGCAGAAGGTCTTTCATCTTTGCATCAGGGTTTTGTTGACTGTTAAAAGGGATGCCCTGAAACTGCTGAGCAAAATACTTCACGGAATAATTTTTATGGAACTAGATGTGTCTGTTCTTCAATGTTCCTATGCCTTCATGTACCATAGTGAAATTATCAGGAGACAAAGGTGCCAAGTGATAGCAAGGTTTGTTCCTAAATGGTGACATCAGCAGGACTGCAACAGTGCAACAGGGTGCCTCATTAGAACATTGTTCTGCTTGGGTCTTCGGATCAGATAGAACCCGCTCAACAGAGCCTCCCTGACCCAAACCAGAACGTTACCCCCTCCCTAGGGCCTATTTACACCTAAATAATCACATATATGTGTACCACCTAAAGACAGGGAATTCCTATTATATATATATATATCAAGACCTCTTATAATACAAGTGGCAGCCTCGCGGTTCTAAGTGGACCCAGGACTTCCTGCCCAGACGGCAGCCTCAGACAAGTGGCGGCCTCGCGGTCTCAAACAGACCCAGGACTTCCTACCCAGACGGCAGCTCCGGCCTCGCGGTCCCAAACGGACCCAGGACTTCCTGCCCAGACGGCAGCCTCAGACAAGTAGCAGCCTCGCGGTCCCAAACGGACCCAGGACTTCCTGCCCAGACGGCAGCCTCAGACAAGCAGCAGCCTCGCGGTCCCAAACGGACCCAGGACTTCCTGCCCAGACGGCAGCCTCAGACAAGTGGCAGCCTCGCGGTCTCAAACAGACCCAGGACTTCCTGCCCAGACGGCAGCTCCAGCCTCGCGGTCCCAAACGGACCCAGGACTTCCTGCCCAGACGGCAGCTCCAGCCTCGCGGTCCCAAACGGACCCAGGACTTCCTGCCCAGACGGCAGCCTCAGACAAGTGGCAGCCTCGCGGTCTCAAACAGACCCAGGACTTCCTGCCCAGCCGGCAGCCTTAGCACGAGCTCATCCTATTATTACCATGACATACGACAGGGGAATCAGTGTTACTATATATCAGATCACACAAAGACCGCTAGTTGAGCACAACCTGTTCTCCAGTTCGAGGGACTCCCTTCTCCCTTATCCAGTTACCACTTACCTGATCAGGGTTAGCATCTGTTCATTTCAAGTCACAACTGATTAGAAGAATAGGCTACCCTCTTATACAAGAACACGCAGCAAATGTTGATTCACTACAAACTATATACTTTATTTAGTTACTACATACACACTCACAGAACATAGTATATATATATATATATCATAACCTGCAAAGAAAAGCGAAAGATTAAGTTGTACACTCTAGTAAAAAGGGGTCGACATCACCTTGGTCGTATGTAGCCTGCACTCAATGGTCATCTAGGTTCCCTTCTCGTCTGTGCCTCGGCTTCGCCTGGAAGTCACACCTCCGCAGTCACGGATCTACTCCCTTCTCTCTCTCCGAGTCACTGGGACCTCTTCCTCATCGGCTACTCTCTTCTCTTTGGAATATCTATTTCTTGGTCTTTCTTCACCTTCCAGTTCGTCATCTGTCTTCCCTGAAATAAGTAGTAGCTTTTCTGCTAACGGCCAGGTGCCGCTTACGGACTACAAGCAAGTGCCAGTATCTGCCTCAGACTTTCACTAATATGGAGGTGCATTCTCTCATGGAAAATTCCAGCCCGTAACCTACCGCCCACCGAATTCTTGTACCTCCCCGTGCCAAGGACACGTTCCCAGCCGGCCGGCCTGATGTAGTGTCTTCGGCATGAAGAAAAATACAATCCTTCGATAAGGGCCGGCCTGAACCGGTTCTCTCCAAGCGAATAACACCTCATAACTAAAACATCACCCTCGACCTAGAAGCTTCCCAAGCTGCCGGAGCAGAAAGAAAGATGGAGTCTCTCCCGTTTGAGGCCTACCAGGCCTGAATTTAGCACGGCTCCATGAAATACCCTCACTACAGGACAGGTTATCCCTAATACTAACAAATCTATCCCCTAGGCTATGTGTGTAAGCCCTGATCTATGGGGAAGAGCACCGGATCATGTCAAAGTGCCTAGTAAATAGGCTCCATTCACTACTCTAACCCTTAGACTTGGATGGAAAGAGACTGAAGTCACACTAGTCACCCGTTAACACAAGGAAAGGCCGGGAAAATCGAGCAGTACATTTCACCCTTGACTTCAGTCTATTATACATTCATTAAATGGAGCTAACATCTGTGGAAGAATAATATGAAACAAAGCTAACTGATCTACGTCTAGTACCAAGTGTGCAGAATTGAAGTAGTGAAGGAATACACTGAATGAAGCAACAGATAACAATCAAAACAGCGACAGCAATCAGAATGCCACCTAATGTTTGGCGTAGCATGTGTATATCCGGTAACCAATTAAAGAGCCAGTCAAACCAGCCCTGATCAATGTGTTTTCTAACTTCTTCCGTCAAGTCATGCAACTTATCCAGGTGTGCACGAATGGATTGTGTATGATCAGATAAGTTAAAACAGCAGAGGCCTTCAAAGTCCGAGCAATCATGTCCATGTTTAAGCAAAAGATAATCAATGGCTGCTCTGTTTTGCAAAATGGCCCTACGTTCACCCTGGGCGTCTAATAGCAAGTCAGACAAGACTGTAGAAGTATGATTAATAGATTTCACCATCCAGCAAGCCATTTTCCCAATGGATTTGGCATTATAAACCGCCAAGGCAGGAACACCAATAATTGAAACAGCCAGGCTAAGATATTCAGACTTGGAATATAAATGCAAAGATGAGTCACAATCCTCCTGTAACATCACAGTATCTCGAAGCACACGAGAGTTGGCATTCGGGTGTGACGAAAACATTAGCAAACTGAGTCTCGTAATGGCACAAGGGCCTCCGGAAATGTTTGCAGGGACATATGGCCAGGAAGTATTACCACATGAGAAAAGCCATCCGGCAGGTAGTAACATCGCACGATAGTGACTGGGGGTAACTACCAAACTATTGCAAGTCATATTGTTCTGAACTGAAACACATGTGGTTGGTGTCCTTTGAAAGCACAAAGTTCGTTCATGAGACGTAAATGAAGTGGCGCCTTTTAGTTTTAGGCGTAGACATTCAGAGATTGCACTAGGATTACATGTAAGAAAGAAGCATAGATCACCTCGTGTGATATTATACGTAATTATTTGGGACTGGATGGGGAGTTGCTCATTCGGCAATTCAGTGCACAAGGGGCAATATGCATGGGTAGCATAATCACCCAGGAGAATATTGGGACGAGCCTTCGAAACATTAAAAATATGAACTAAAGTCTCCAATGAGGCGGGGACAGCAACTAGACAAGTCGCCAGAATGTCGCGTACAGATCTCATCGGTGTCAAACAGAAGTGAGGGGCATCAGTCACTCTCTTGGCCAGTAGTGTCCAAAAGTTCGATGATGAATCCCACGCATTGAAGGAACGCAACACTCGGGTTCTCAGTTCATCCCGGGTTGACGGAATCCCTTCTCTCTCGTCGAACCATCCCAAAAGGAGTCCAGTTCCGACACATCCTGCAGCAACAGTCCAAAGAATGATCTGAAAGAGAACCAAATACAGGCATTGATCATTCTCGTAAATAACATTTAGCAGCTGGGACTGCTTCCCAGCTATCTTTCCCTGGCCTCATAACCAAAATGGTATTGTCCTGACCGGTGGCAATGACCTCTGCTTGTTCAGGGGGACTCTTAGGTGACTGCACCCAAACCCTGGCCCCAGGGTTATCCGTAGAGCCAAAACCTTTCTGGCCTCGTACAGTTAGCAAAGTTGGGGCAGTGCCTTTCAGTATTTCACCACTGAAAACAGGCATAATGAGTAATTGAGCCACTCGGTCAGTGCGGTGTATCAGTAAGTCAACCTCACTGCTATTTAGCAGAAGTACCTTAATCTCTCCCTGATAGTCACTGTCAATTACACCTCCAAGCACCTGGATGCCTTTTACAGCCAGCCCCGATCTAGGGGCGATCAATCCAAAATTTCCAGGTGGTATATGAATACCGACACCGGTAGCAATGATGACCCGATTCTTACTTTCTAGAACGGTGTCATCCATGGCATGCAAGTCTAAACCTGCCGACCCTGGGGTCGCTCTGCATGGAGCCAGAGCTCCGAGAGTAATTTCCCAATACATCACAGTTTCTCTGATTTCATTAGGCATAGTCTGAACATTCGGGGGAAACAAACGCATAAGTGGAGATTCAGCATTTAAAAAAGGACGATTGTTCAAAATCAATAGTGCTTGGGGTAGAAAGTCTCGCCAATTTTTATACTTGTCATCTGTTAACTTGCGCAATTGGTCCTTTAACAGGCCATTCAATCTTTCCACCAGGCCCGAGGCCTGCGGGTAATAGGGTATATGGAATATCCATTCAATATTATTTTCCGCACAGAATTCCTGTACCAATCTTCCACGAAAATGGGATGCATTATCAGATTGAATTTGGAATGGCACACCATAATACATCATAATCAATTCTAATGTTTTGATGGTATTCAATTGGGTAGCTTGCTTACATGGGAGGGCTACCAGCAAGCCACTATATGTGTCGACAATTGTGCAAACATATTGACAATTCCTACTCATGGGAAGTGGACCGATGTAATCAATCTGCCAAATTTGAGCGGGCAGTTTCCCGCGATGTAAATGACCTTTAACAATTTGGGGTACCTTACGCTGTCTGATATGTTGACAAACGGGACAATGTAAAATAACATTTTTAATTAGATCTAGTGGAATATAAATTCCTCGATCAGCAGCCCACCTACTAGTGGCCTTCTCTCCAAAATGTCCTGCCTTCTGGTGTGCCCATTTCGCCAATCCCGCAATATCAGAATCTTGCCTGTCCACCACTGCCTCAGCAATTTTAGATTTCTCATCTGCAATGTTATGAAAAAATTTGTCAAGGGAGTCTATCGGGGTGTGAGCATCCACATGGAAGACTGTAACAGTACTCTGTGGGAGCATCTCCCAAATCTCTTGCCATAACTCTTTTCCCCACAATTCCTTGGAGTGTAACCTCCAATTATGGGAATGCCAAGTCGGCAACCAAACAGCCAGTCCATTGGCAGTGGACCAAGAATCGGTGAAAATATGACATGTACCAGGTAACTCTTGTTTCAAAACTTGGTAAACAGCGTAAAGCTCGGCAAATTGGCTGCTCTTCCCTTCACCAGTTGTGCTCAGCAGTTTCTGCGTGATCCGATTATAGGACACCGCCTTCCAGTGCCGTGTCGTCCCTATAAACTTCGCTGAACCATCTGTGAACCAAACATGATTTCTGTCCGCTGCGGACAAATCATCAAAAGGTCTACCCCATTTAACAGGAGACTCCTGCTAAAGGTACGGAACACTCACTCTCAATCTCAGTCGACGGTGCCCGCGCCACCTGCTCATGTAAAGAAGCAACTCCTTTCGGGCCCACACGTGCCCTGTCTTGTATGTACCATTTCCATTTAATCACGCTCGCCTCTTGAGCATGCCCAATTCGGTGAGTTCTCGGTGAACTCAGAACCCACTGCATGATAGGAATTTCAGGACGCAAGAATATATCATGTCCCAAAGTCAATTGCTCGGTATCCACCAAAGCCCAATAACAAGCAAGTAACTGTTTCTCAAAGGGTGTATAACGCTCACCAGCATCAGGTAGCTTTTTGGTCCAAAAACCTAACGGTACTTTACTTCTGCCTTGTTTCTGCCACAAACTCCAATTTGCATAAGGGCCCTGTACAGACACATTCAAATCCACATCACCATCACGTACAGGCCATAAATCCATAGCATGTTGAATTGCCTCTTTTGCCAGGCTAAACGCATCTTGCTGTGGCTTATCCCATTCAAATACATTCCTTTTACGTGTGACCCGGTACAAGGGGGCCAATATTTGACTCAAATGAGGAATATGCTGGCGCCAAAAACCAAATAAACCAATGAAGCTTTGGGCTTCCTTCCTATTCCTCGGAACTGAAAAATCAAGAATCTTCTGTTTAACTTGAGGGATCACTTCACGGTGCCCCTCATGCCAATTAATACCCAAAAATTTTACAGCCTGGGACGGACCTTGTAATTTATCCGGATTGATCTCCCAACCTTTCTCACGCAGACACTCGATGACTCTGTCTAATTGTGTCTGAACATCCTCTTGTGTTTCGCCTTGGATCAAAACATCATCAATATAATGACATATCTGAATTTGGGGATGAACCGGTACCTCAGCCAAATGCTCTGCCACCAGCCGGTGACATATAGTAGGACTATGCACATAGCCCTGAGGAAGACATCTAAACGTCATCTGACGCCCGTTCCACGTAAAACTGAACTGTTCCTGACACTCAGGGGCAATTGGAATAGAAAAGAAAGCATTAGCAATATCAATGGACGCATACCATGTACCTGGATGTTTTTGGATTCTTTCAATTAGGGTAATAACATCCGGTACTGCGACAGTCAAAGAGGGCGTGTGTTTGTTCAATTCTCGATAATCAACAGTCATGCGCCAAGAATTATCACTCTTACGCACCGGCCAAACAGGATTATTCCAAGCAGAAGTAACTGGAGTTATAACACCTGCATCCACCAACTCCTGAATAGTGGTACTAATCTCCTCATGACCACCTGGAATACGATACTGCTTCTGACAGACCACTTTGGTCGCCTGGGGAACTTGTATGGGGGGCATTCTTAAACGACCAACCCGTATAGGTCTGGACGATATATAATGCGTCGTTCCAAATTGGTAACACCCATCATCAAGATGCAACGTCATTCCTTTCAAAATGTCAATTCCAATTATGAATTCTAAGAGTGGCACCACTAATACAGAATATTCTTTTCTAGGGATTCTACCTATTCTCATTTCAAGCAAAGTTTGAACTGCAGGGGTTTCTTTTCCACCTAATCCGGTAATAGTAAAAGGCTGACCTGTAAACTTCTTTGATTTTCCATGAATAAGAGTGGCCTCCGCTCCTGTATCTACCAATGCTCGGGCCCTTTGGATATTACGATGTCTCCAATAAATATCAATATCTACATAGGGTCTATTATCTCTATGAGCCCATCTGTGTACCGGAGCTTGACCTATTTCCTAGTCATTCTTACTGCATTCTGTGTACCAGGACAAATCAGGATAAAGACTCTCACGTTTTTTAGGTATCGGTACCTCCTGTTCATATCCATTCCCCGTACGGAACGGGTTCGAGTCTTCAGTATTGTACCGCGGGTTACGATCAACCAAACTGTGACGATCCTCTCTCCTCCTCAACTCAGGAGATTGATCCCTATCATCTCTACGCCTGCTGTAAGCATAATCATTTCTCCCCCTTTCCCTTTCCCCCTCTCTCTCCCTGTCTCTCTCTCGATGGGGGGACACATCACGTACAGAACGCCGATAATCACGACGATCAGAGCGCCCACGGCGGTCATCATCACCGCTACCGTCAGAACAACCACGATCACACTCAGTCGTCCGAACACGCCGGGCGCCCTCCTTTCGATCCAAGCCCCGTTTGCGAAACAACTCCCACAAACGAGCAGTAGTCTCACCGTCAATGTCTTCCCGACGCACACCATCAGCCAAAAGACCAGAAAAGATATCACGTCTAGTAAATTTATTTTCACCAGGAGTACGAGTGTCAGACCGGGACTGACGTTCAGGTTTAAACCATTCACCCAACTCACCGAGTTGGCGCACCGATTCCAACACCGTAGATAACACATTACCAGTCTGGTTAATCAATAAAGTCATCATGACCTGCTTATAGGCGACAGGAGAAGAACGAATAATACGATTCCGCACAGAAGACGTCAACATCCCATCAAGCAACCTGTCAGCAGTACCCAGAAAAATAGCCGTTTTCATCACCTCCTCTTTAAGACGTTGCGCAGCATCACGCAAGGTATACCACGGCTTGTCATTGACAGGCCAGTCAGATTCAGTAGGAAATTTTATATTACAACCCTCAGTCGCCAAGTGTAGTAAAGAAATTTGACCACCACCATTATAGTTACGAAAATGATCCTGCACAGTAGAATCCAAACTCAAAGAACAAAATTTCAAACAATCGCCAGTATCCAGCATAATACCAGCAGCGCCCAGTTCATAAAGGCGCACCATCCATGTCAGTAAGGTTTCACCAGCCCGCTGCCGAAATCGCTGCAAAATATCACTAATTTCTTGTTGAGTAAAGTCTTCTAAACAGTCTAAAGAAACACCCTGCGGAGCATTGGGAGACTGCTGCAACTTCCGACGAAAAACTGGATGCGCAGAGACCGCAGGACGAGCATCACAAGGAACCCGATCAGTGCTCGTAGAGGGACAATCAGTGTAAGGGGCATCGATCCCACCCGAAGAACGAGCACCATCACATGGTACACCTTCCGAGGTGCGGGAAGTAGACTTACATTCATGACGGGAACGAGAGGACTCGCGCTTGACAGACTCCTCACCCGAGGAACAAGAGGCACTCGAGTTCCAGATATTACCATCCCATTCATCAGGATTCCAATCTAGTCCAGCTTTCGCCACGACTAGACGCACCTTTCGCGTCGAAACCCGACCGCGCCTGTTTTTGTATTTATAACGAGCAATCCGCACAGCCGCCCTTTCGGCAATCGTTTGGTAAGTGTCAAGTTTGTCAGAAAGCAACTTATTTTGACACCGCAACAAAGTATGAGAATTCTGAACCTCAACAAAGTGTGCTTCCACATCCTTAAGAGAGATCTGTAATTTCAATAATCTCTCATGCAGAATCCGATACGCAGACAGAAGAACCCAACCTCTGCGCCCCAAAACGGGAATCTCCTCACCCTTCAATACGGGTGCCTTCTGCAAACAAGCAATCACATTAGCCGGTTCCGCCGACTCCAAAGAAGAATTCCAATTTTCACTCAAACCAGTAGAGTCAGCCCACTCACGGGCTAAGGCTCCATAAGGCGTTGAATCCCATCCGGGAATATCAACGGGCAACTTAAAAGTAGATTTAGATTTTTTAGAAAACATCGTGAGAGAAAAAAAAGAAACGGAGAGGAAAGAAAGAAAGAGAGAAAAAAAAAAAAAAAAAAAAACAATACACGCAAATATAGAAAAAGAGAATACAAAGAGAACCACGCACGCGCCGAAAGCAAACACAAGACAATCACAACGCACACAGGTTTCGTAAACGGTTCGTGACGCCAAATGTTCTGCTTGGGTCTTCGGATCAGATAGAACCCGCTCAACAGAGCCTCCCTGACCCAAACCAGAACGTTACCCCCTCCCTAGGGCCTATTTACACCTAAATAACCACATATATGTGTACCACCTAAGGACAGGGAATTCCTATTATATATATATATATCAAGACCTCTTATAATACAAGTGGCAGCCTCGCGGTTCTAAGTGGACCCAGGACTTCCTGCCCAGACGGCAGCCTCAGACAAGAGGCGGCCTCGCGGTCTCAAACAGACCCAGGACTTCCTACCCAGACGGCAGCTCCGGCCTCGCGGTCCCAAACGGACCCAGGACTTCCTGCCCAGACGGCAGCCTCAGACAAGTAGCAGCCTCGCGGTCCCAAACGGACCCAGGACTTCCTGCCCAGACGGCAGCCTCAGACAAGTAGCAGCCTCGCGGTCCCAAACGGACCCAGGACTTCCTGCCCAGACGGCAGCCTCAGACAAGTGGCAGCCTCGCGGTCTCAAACAGACCCAGGACTTCCTGCCCAGACGGCAGCTCCAGCCTCGCGGTCCCAAACGGACCCAGGACTTCCTGCCCAGACGGCAGCTCCAGCCTCGCGGTCCCAAACGGACCCAGGACTTCCTGCCCAGACGGCAGCCTCAGACAAGTGGCAGCCTCGCGGTCTCAAACAGACCCAGGACTTCCTGCCCAGCCGGCAGCCTTAGCACGAGCTCATCCTATTATTACCATGACATACGACAGGGGAATCAGTGTTACTATATATCAGATCACACAAAGACCGCTAGTTGAGCACAACCTGTTCTCCAGTTCGAGGGACTCCCTTCTCCCTTATCCAGTTACCACTTACCTGATCAGGGTTAGCATCTGTTCATTTCAAGTCACAACTGATTAGAAGAATAGGCTACCCTCTTATACAAGAACACGCAGCAAATGTTGATTCACTACAAACTATATACTTTATTTAGTTACTACATACACACTCACAGAACATAGTATATATATATATATATATCATAACCTGCAAAGAAAAGCGAAAGATTAAGTTGTACACTCTAGTAAAAAGGGGTCGACATCACCTTGGTCGTATGTAGCCTGCACTCAATGGTCATCTAGGTTCCCTTCTCGTCTGTGCCTCGGCTTCGCCTGGAAGTCACACCTCCGCAGTCACGGATCTACTCCCTTCTCTCTCTCCGAGTCACTCGGACCTCTTCCTCATCGGCTACTCTCTTCTCTTTGGAATATCTATTTCTTGGTCTTTCTTCACCTTCCAGTTCGTCATCTGTCTTCCCTGAAATAAGTAGTAGCTTTTCTGCTAACGGCCAGGTGCCGCTTACGGACTACAAGCAAGTGCCAGTATCTGCCTCAGACTTTCACTAATATGGAGGTGCATTCTCTCATGGAAAATTCCAGCCCGTAACCTACCGCCCACCGAATTCTTGTACCTCCCCGTGCCAAGGACACGTTCCCAGCCGGCCGGCCTGATGTAGTGTCTTCGGCATGAAGAAAAATACAATCCTTCGATAAGGGCTGGCCTGAACCGGTTCTCTCCAAGCGAATAACACCTCATAACTAAAACATCACCCTCGACCTAGAAGCTTCCCAAGCTGCCGGAGCAGAAAGAAAGATGGAGTCTCTCCCGTTTGAGGCCTACCAGGCCTGAATTTAGCACGGCTCCATGAAATACCCTCACTACAGGACAGGTTATCCCTAATACTAACGAATCTATCCCCTAGGCTATGTGTGTAAGCCCTGATCTATGGGGAAGAGCACCGGATCATGTCAAAGTGCCTAGTAAATAGGCTCCATTCACTACTCTAACCCTTAGACTTGGATGGAAAGAGACTGAAGTCACACTAGTCACCCGTTAACACAAGGAAAGGCCGGGAAAATCGAGCAGTACAAACATTCATTTTTATATTCTCCTAATATCACAACGTTCTTTTTCCAAAATGAGCTTCTAACACATCATGTAACATTTACCCTTTTCTAAACATAAACAACATGTAGGAAAAACTCTACGAGAAATTCCATTGCACCAGATAAAACTGTGCAGTTGAACAGAATATGTGGTAGTGCTTATGAAACATAAGTCAACCATTTGGGATGGATCTTTATTATACCCTTACGCTTATCCTGTATGTCTCCTTCTTTCCTTCCTTCCTCTTTTCCAACTCTGTGGGAGAACACTTCTCATCAACAACACTTCCATTCTTTCTCCGTTTGCAATTAGACAATCTCCCAGCATTCCACTTCTCACCATTTTCCAACACCACAGTGTTCCCATTTACACTGTGTCCCTTCTTTAGTTCTCAATATTTGGATATACCTTCTCTACACATTGTTCCCAACTAGACACTGACCCAATTCCCTTTTCCAATCTTTTGCTCTGGTCCTAACCATCTCTCATTTTGCTGCTTCTAGTAGAGTTCCTGATTTGCTTCTACCTTTGCTGCACCTACCACCATCATCCCATCAGAAAACTGGGTTTGAACTTTCCGATCCAAGAGCAACACATTATAGCAGGCTTCACCCAAAAGTCTGTTGAACTTCTTTATAAGTCCATTCTCTCTTGGATGCTGTAAGTCTGTTTTATGTTCAGTTATATCATACATCTTCAAGAAATGTCCCATTATTTACAATACAGATTGTGAACTATTCCACCACTGCTTCTGGAATCCCTTCCCTCATGGAAACTTGTTTGAAAAATACAAAAACAATTTCGGCGTTAAAATGTTTTACAACATTAACTTCAGGAAATTTGAAAAAATGTTCCATAATCATCATCCTCAATCATTTTATTTTGGATATTGAAATCCATAAAACCACAGTAAACTTCATACATGTGCCATGAGGCTAAAACAGCATACAAGATTAAAAACTACAGTACTTGGAGTATAGTTACACTAAAGTGCTGTTAATCACAATGAAAAGTGCAGTTACCAATGCACAGAAGAAGACTTACACAAACACAGTTACATAAAATATTCCAGAGCACTAAGAAACATTAAGCACACTGGAAATGCAGACACCTCCAGATTCCAATTAAAAAGTCATATTAAAAATCTTTTAAAAGTACCTACATTGTAATGACAGCGATCTAATAACTAGAATAAAATAAATTGCAGTTGCTCATTCGAATGAAGGACATAAGTCAATGTTTCGACAGCTAACAGAACCAGGGCTGTAAAAAGGATTAAAAGGAGAGTATCCTAACCATAGAAGACTTCTATGGGGTGACTACCTGGGCCCGCTGAGGCAATCATGTCGCACATTCGGCACGCAAACAATGCATTATGAATGAGCCAGGCTGCATGCAAATATTTTTCCACAGCCGCAAGAACAACCACTTCCCTAGGGTCAGAGCGTAAAGCTCGCAGAGCAGCTGCTTATTGACTGAAACCTAGACGCTTGCATATAGGCCTGAGCCACTTTTTACGTGGTCCAACATAGGCAGGACAAAAGAAGGCAGAATGATGGAAAGTTTCATCTACTGAAATGCACCAGGAGCACTTGCTGGTGCTACAGTATTTCTCCCCCCCATTTAACACAGGTGCTATTTACAGACAGAACCCCATACTTCCATTTCAGACAGAGTTGCAATGTAGGGCACCCCCGGACAACATCAAGAAGCAACTCATAGGCAGCAATAATCTTAATGTCTAAGAAAGAATCTGTCAGACTCCCTGCCTTAACCTCCTTCATTTCTCGCAACCAGAAACACTCCTTCAGAGGCTCCTTAACCACAAAGTGAGAAACGGACTTCACTGCGTCTGGAGTGTCCCACAAGGAGGGCAAACCAATCTTATATAATATAAATTTAATATAGGCAAACCAAGGAATCCTCTCACTGCCAGCAGATCATAAGAGCACCTTTATGGTTAATCTATATGATTCCAAGTCATCAGGGGACCATAGCCTGTACTAGTACAAGATGGATCAGAGCATCACACTAAGATTGATCAGGTAAATGCTTATTTCCATGAGTTGAGGGAGGCCGGGAGCCCTCTTGGGGGACAAACCTGTTTTCTGCCTTGATCAGTTTGTCAACCCTCGTGTAACCCCCAAAGCTCAGACCCTTGCATAATTTAGATTTTTGCTTTAAATGATAAATCTCCACTGCAGATGAAGGGGGTAGGCCTGAGCTTTCTTATGATCACAGAGCCAGATTCCTGGTGGAGTTTCAGGGTACTTTAGCCAGTGTGCGAAGACCAGTTCATCTTGTGCGTTAGACAAACCCATAAGTACACAATCTCCTATACTTGCTCCAAAACGGTGCCCTGCACCAGTATATTCACCGTCCCTGTTTTATAGGGGTTGAAAACCATAAACTTGGTTTTGTTAATATTAAGTTCCAGACCCCTGTTGCTGCAAAATGCAACTTACTATCGCATGCAGGCCACACAGTGTTTTGGAAATTAAAAGCATTTCATCCAGCCGCGGTCCGTGCAGGTAACAGCGGTGGGGCGGTGGGGTTGGTGGGGGTGGATTCCGAGGGACGAAGCCGAGGGAAAATTATTTCTTTATTTAATTTTCCCTCAGCATCGTCCCTCGAAATCCCGCCCACCTGGCCCTACCGCCCCACCGCTGTTACCTGCACAGACCGCGGCTGATCTCATCTGTAAAGAGCAGACTGGAGATTTTGTGAGGGCCCAGTTTAGGTGCATCACTGTGAGAAATCAAGAGCCTTTACTAGGTCATTAATGTAAAGTGTGAACAGTGTTGGTCTCAATACGCTTCCCTGGTGGACAGCTGTCTCGATCTTAAAAGGGTCAGAGAGGCTGCCTTTACTTTCAAATCTGACACAAGCAATATTTGAAGCATGCAGCTTAATTAAAACTGACAGAAGGTTACAGGGGCACCCATCTGCTTCAGGACTTCCAATAGTTTGGCTTTAGGAATCGAATCAAAAGCTGATCTTCGATCACAAAGACCACGTAAATGTGGCCCTTGTCTAGCGTTACTGTTTTCGAGTGTATATACTGTAGAAACGTAAAATTTGATCAATTGTACTATTCCTATTCCTGAAGCCCGCCTTCATTTGTGAGTGGATGGGGTTCGCCTGCACCCGCTCCATCAATTTACCTAAGATAAGACAAGAAATCATTTCTGGGAGGCGTTGATGAGGCTAACTGGTCTATAGTTCCCTTGGTTGTCTTTACTACCCTTTCTAAATATCATCACGATCTCGGTGGTCTGCAAGGGCCACCTTCCAAGATGAAATGAAAGAGCAGATAGCAGTAGGGGGCCCAGACAATAGGTTCCGATTGGAACAGGTTCCCTGGGATAATGTTAGAACCGCGAGCTTTATGGAGTGGGTTCACCAGTATTGCCTCCAGAATGTCTTTAAATTAAAGCACAAGCGGAGTGCCTTCCCTTACAAGAAGGGAGAGACTTTCTTCAGTGGCTCTATACGTTGGGGCCAACTTAGCTTCATAGTCCTTCTGGAAGTGCTCCACACAAGTCTCTGGTTGTAGATTGTAATTGATCCAGCGCAAGACTGGAAAATAGGGAATAACATTTATCGATACCCTCCCTGCGTCGCAGACCCGACGTCACACTAGCTCATTCACACACGTAGTCATTGGTGGGGCCCAGAACACTAACACTCATACATCTCTCTCACGAGTCTGCACACACAGGAGGGATGAGTAATTCAAGCGCTGGACATGGTAGGAACACCTTATAACCTATAGGGAGAGAAAAGTTATTTTACAAAATATACATTAACATCCTTCGCCTATAGATCCCTAATCCTAAACATCAAGGCACTCCACCCACTTGGTCAACGGACCGATTTAGTTGGATTGGTTGATGGTGATTTAGAACCAGCTAAAACACATTTTAAGACTCGGAATCCTTATTTCCCTTAATGAAAAACCACAAACTCATATTTCTTGTTAATCAAATATTTGTTTATCTAAATTTTCATAATGATTTATATTTGCATTTGTCTCGTCAAAGTTTAGAATTTCCAGATCAATTCAAGTAAATCGCAGAACATCATATTTACCTAATCTGGCTATTTGGAGTCCTCTAATTCATTGGCTCTGTGTTAGACCTGGCACCATTGGCGTGGGTCACCCTTCCATTTTTGTCTGTGCCTCAATGTGTTTTTGTGTTGGTGTTAGCTGCTCAGGGCACTGTGTCACTGCCATCCAGTGCCACAGTGCAAGTGCTCCCTATGGTAAAATGTATTATGTGAATTGACTTCCACGTTTGGCATATTTGGTCTACTGTCAGTCCCTAGTAGAGTGCACCAGGGGTGCCAAGGGCTTGTATATCCAAATGCTGCTAGTGGGCTTGCAGCACTGATTGTGCCACCCACCGAAGCAGCGGGGTGAAATGTGTCTAGGATCTGCCACTGCAGAACCTGCGCGCGGTCTGGTACCGTCGCGCTGACTGAGCAAGTGTCCCCGCTTGCCAGTCCCTAAACCTTCCCTTAACTACATGTTAGTCACCCCTCTGGTAGGCCCAAGCGCAGGGTGCATTGTAGGCATAAGGTAGGACATGCCCTGATGTGTGTGGCATGTCTTAGTAGTGAATTACAGCCATTTTCGTTTTTCACTATTGAAAGCTACCTGCTCTCCATAGGCCAGAATGGGCTGCTGGGATCGCTACGCGCTGTGACCCCAGTGGACTCAGAGAGCATGGTAGAAAGTCATGTTTAGTATGCCAGAACTCGGGATAATAAAATACATCTTTTAGTAAAGGTTATTTTAATACCCTGGGTTTGCAAATGCTACTTTTAGAAAGTTAGCCTTTGCGTGCCTGACCATCTCAGTCCGCCTCTGCGGTGGGTGTGTGTTCTGCCTAGCAACAGTACAGGAGCAGGGCTGGGGGATTCCAGGAGACAGGTTGGCTGCCAGGTGGTGGGTAGAAAGATTACATCAGGATGGGTGGGAGGAGTACACCCTGACTCTTGAATAGACCTGTGCTCTGCCACCACAAAGCCGGCTCCGCCCCCTGTGGAGCGGCTGATGTCTCTGCCCTGCTGCTGAAAGGAAAGAGCCGAGTCACCACAACAGAGTGCTCCAAAACTGGACTGAGCCAGGCCCAGGCCCCCTGGCGCTAAAGAACAAAAGAATCACTGTATAAAAGTAGGAGCCTGGCTCCTAGGAAATCAGATCCAGATTGAACCACGAAGGAACTCTGCCCGACTAGAAGGACCTGGAAGAAGCTGAAGGAGGAGTAACTTTCCCTGACCTGGGGGATTGGCCTGCAGTAGGTGCCTTGCTGAGGAAGGAGAGGAAAAGACTGAAAGAGACTTTACACTTTGTTTTTCAACTGTCTCCAAGGGCTTGGAAGAAGAGCTTGCCCCCTGAACTGAACCCCAGGACCAGTGGGTTCACCGTGTCTCCGCTCGTCTGAGAATTCGAGCCGTGTGCTTTCTCCCGCCGGAGTGCTCTGCGCACCTTCGCATCCCTCCTAGGGCTGTGACACCCAGAAGCCTGGCCGCCTCCACTCGCCGAGAGCCCCGCTCTACCTGAGTCGCTCTGGACCCATCGAGTCTGGCCGTCCCGCTTCCCTGTCACCTGCCTGCTACTGGAGCGCGCTTGGTGCCCTCTCGCCCTCCCGCCGGATTTCTAGTTGGGAAGTGAAATCCAGCCTCGGACGGCCGCCCGTACGTCGCAACGTATCCGGCCGCCCCGCTTCACCTCCCAGCCTGAGTCTGACCGTGCCGCCCTCCGCAGTGACCTCCCGCACAGTCCGTGTCGGAGGCCCTGGGCCGCACCTGTCTACCGAGAGCCGCCCGCTGAATTCTTGATCCGGAGACCCGCGAGGTGCAGAACCTGCATCTCCCCCGAAGACTCGTCCAAGCACATCGCACGTTCCCAGGTACAGTGAACTCTCTATCGGACTCGGGGTCCGCAACGTTCTGATTTCCCCGTATCACTGTACCCCGGGTGCACTGCGCATCATCGTGACCGGACCGACTCAACCGAGCCCTGTGAAGCGCTCGTGGTCGAATAAGTTACCAAAGAAAAGAACAGTGCCTAATTATCATCTTGTGGCTTCCATTTCGCAACCGTTATTTATGGTCTTGTACATGCCTGCGTAACCAAGAATCTTTTATATAAAGCATCCGTATTTTTGATACAACTTACGCCTGGTGTCCGTTTGTGGGGGATCGGTGTGATTTACTGTGTGTGATTGTAAATGCTTAACCGACAGCGCCCTGAAGTTTAGCCCTGACTGCTCGCGCCACACTACCTATAGGGTGAGCAGGGGTTGTTCTGAAGGGGTAATTCCCTCGCCCTGAATAGAAGAAGGGACCACTGCTTGTCACAAGTACCTACCTGTGCCAACCAGAGGTTCCCCATTCTAACATTGGTGGCAGCGGTGGGATTTCGAATTTGCATTTATGATTTACATACAGTGAATTATTGATCACCACGTAGAGCAGACCTATAACGCAGCCACAGATTGATTGACAGTTGTTGCTAAAGAAGAATCTCCACTTTAAGAAACCATGCCTAGCTCAGTCGGTGGAGGCGGAGCGTCCTCTATATTCTCTGGAGTTGATGACATCGATTGGGAGCAAGACGCACTGAGGAAGTGCACCAATGATGTCTTGAAGGGATATCTCTCCAAGTACAGAATTAAGCAAAGTGGACTAACCACCAAGGATCAGTACGTGACAGCGCTGAGAGCCTGGCGCGAATCAAAGTTCCCAGAGAATGCACGGGAGGTGATACCCCCCGAAGGTGTTTGTGAGCCTAGCAGAGGCCTGTCGCCAGAGGAGATGGCCGACAGGAGTGCTGCACGAGCACATGAGGTGGAGATGGCAAAACTGCGAATGGAGATGGAAAGGCAAAAACTGGCCATGGAGCATGAGGTAAAAATGAGGGAGTTGGATCTCAAGGCCAGGAGTTTGGACAACTCACCCTCTGGTGGCAGCAATTCAACAGAGTCAAGGGTGCACATTCCTAAAGATGTAGTCAAAGAATATTATAAGCAGGATGATATTGGGCAGTGGTTCAGGGCCTATGAAGTAGCCATGTCCTCCCACCGGGTCCCTGAGAAGGATTGGGGAGCGGGGTTGTGGGGAAGGTTCCTGAGTGAAGGGCGGGACACACTGCTGGATCTCCCCTCGGAGGTCAAGACATCCTATCCACACATGAAGGAGGCTCTTATGACAAGGTATGGGTTAACTCCTGAATTGTACAGACAGAGATTTAGGGATTGCACCAAGAAACCTGGTACCACTTATGTAGAATATGTGACCTTTTTTTGCAGAGCGCTGGATGGTTGGGTGAAGGGTAGCAAAGTGAATGATTACCAAGGGCTGTTTGATTTAATTGCATGGGAGCACTTGTCGGATAATTGTTTTCCTGAGCTACGCCAGCACCTGATCGATAGCAAGCTGACTAACCCTAGGAAGCTTGCTGAGGAGGCGGACCGCTGGATCAGCACCAGGGTCCACAAGGGTCCCGTGGGAGGCCCCGCCAAGGGTGTTCAGGGTCCCCAGCAGAAGAGTGGGGGGGACAAGGGTAAACAGAGGGAGTTCTACAGAGGGCCCCAAAGTAATTCCCAAGGGAACCAAGGGAAAGGTTCTCAGCCACCCCCACCCCCGAAGCAGACCGGGGCCCCGACAGGTAACCCTGTTCAAAGAGGGCCCCTCAGATGTTACAAGTGTAACAACCTGGGGCACATTTCCGTGGATCCCAAGTGCCCCCTGTATGGTAAACCAGCACCCCCTGGTGCTCCACCCCCCAAGCAGGTGAATAGTATAGCCTTTGGGAGGGAGATAGATGTCCAAGGGGCGGGGGATCCCGTACAGATGACCCTAGTCTCATTAGGAGACAGTGAGATGGTCGCTGAGGCCCAACTGCCCCCCAATACTCAAAAGTATGGGCAGTGGGTGACCATAAATGGCAAGAGGGTGGGGGCTCTTAGAGATACAGGAGCCAGTGTGACTGCTGTCAAGCAACACCTGGTGTCTCAAGAGCAGGTTGTCCCACACGCATTCTGCCGTGTTGTCAACGCCGACAACACAGAGAGTCAGTGTCCAATGGCTCAGGTTCCCTTTGAGTGGGGGGGGGGGTCTCTGGTACTCTGCAAGTGGCTGTGAGAGAGGCCATGCCTGTTGATTGTCTCCTAGGTAACGATTTGGAGAGCTCCCCTTGGGAAAAGGTGGAGAAGACAACTCACCTGCGGATGGTGGGCTTACCTGATTGGGCGTGCGTGACCACCCGGTCAATGGCAGCCAGTAGGGGTGTTGAAGGAACCCTGGAGCCTGAGGGAGAGGCCCAGGAACCGGCCTTAGAGAGAGGGCAAGGGAGGCACGGGAATCCGGCTCCTGAAGTTCCCACGGCCCAGGAGGAAGCAGACCTTGAGGGGGATGCCCTGGAGCCTACCGGGGAACAGATAGCCGAACTGGGGGACCTGCCTGAGCTGACCCATTGGCAGCAAGAAGGAGGCCCCACCAGGGAGGAATTCTGCAGGGAGCAGAAAGAGTGCCCCTCTCTAGAGGGTATGCGGCAGCAGGCTGCAGCCCAGGCCAATGGTGATCAGTCCGGAACTCACTTGATCTACTGGGAGAACGACCTCCTCTACTCAGAGCCTAAGGTTGCTGAACCTGGGTCAGCCCGTGCGCTGGTGGTACCCCAGAAGTTCAGAGCCTTCCTACTGGGGCTGGCTCACGACGTACCGTTAGCAGGACATTTGGGGCAGGACAAGACCTTTGAAAGGCTTGTCACCCACTTTTATTGGCCCCAAATGCGCAGGAGTTCTGACACTCACTGCAGGACATGCCAGACTTGCCAGGCAAGTGGCAAGAGTGGGAGGAAGCTGAGAGCTCCACTCCAACCTTTCCCTGTGGTCAGTACCCCATTCCAGCGAGTGGGGATTGACATTGTGGGGCCACTGGACCCCAAGACAGCCATGGGCAACAGGTTTATCCTGGTCTTGGTGGACCATGCCACCCGGTACCCTGAAGCCATCCCTCTGAGGACAGTGACGGCCCCCGTGGTGGGACGGGCACTGATGGGAATTTTCTCACGAGTAGGATTCCCTCTAGAGGTGGTGTCTGACAGGGGGACCAACTTCATATCGAAATATATGAAGTCCCTTTGGCAAGAGTGTGGTGTAACCTACAAGTTCACCACACCTTACCATCCCCAAGGAAACGGGTTGGTTGAGCGCTTCAACCGAACCCTGAAGGGCATGATTATGGGTCTCGAGGAACCCATGAGGCGTAAGTGGGACGTCCTCTTACCATGCCTTCTCTTTGCGTACCGCGAGGTGCCACAAAAGTCTCTAGGGTTCAGTCCCTTTGAGCTTTTGTATGGCCACCCAGTACGAGGACCTCTTAGTCTGGTCAAGGAAGGCTGGGAGCAATCTCCCAGGAAACCTCCCCAGAATGTATACAGTTACATGCTGGCTTTCCGGAACCAGACTAGGCGTTTCAGGCAACTTGCTGAGGCAAACCTGGAAGCCATCCAGGAGGAAATGAAGCGGTGGTACGACCAGAACGCCACTCTGGTTGAGCTTCAACCTGGCCAAAAAGTGTGGGTCCTGGCCCCTGTGGAGCCTTGTGCACTCCAGGACAAGTGGACCGGACCCTTTGAGATTGTAGAGCGCAAGAGTTCTGTCACCTACTTGGTGAACTTGCGGTCTCCTAGGAACCCCTTAAGGGTCCTACATGTCAATCGACTGAAGTCCCACTTGGAGAGGTCCGAAGTGGGCATGCTCTTGGCCACCGATGATGGGACGGAAGAGGAGTCCGAGCCTCTTCCTGACCTCTTGTTAGCCTCAGAGCGAGACGGGTCAGTGGATGGAGTTAACCTCTCACCCACCCTGACCCCTGAGCAACAGGGTGACTGCCGCCAGCTGCTGGGGCAGTTTCCTGACCTGTTCTCCCTGGTTCCCGGTATCACAAATTGGTGCGTCCATGATGTGGATACGGGAGACAGCTTACCTGTGAAGCACAAGGCCTACCGGGTAACTGACAGGGTCAGGGCCTGCATCAAAGAGGAGGTCTCGAAGATGCTTGCTCTAGGGGTGGTTGAGTCCTCCAGCAGTCCTTGGGCCAGCCCAGTGGTCTTGGTCCCAAAGGCTGCAGCGCCGGGTGCCACGCCCGAACTCCGGTTCTGTGTGGACTACCGAGGACTCAACTCAGTCACGAAGACTGACGCGCACCCCATCCCCAGAGCTGATGAGCTCATCGATCGGCTAGGGGCTGCACGGTACCTCAGCACGTTTGACTTAACGTCTGGGTACTGGCAGATCGCCTTAACTGATGGGGCCAAAGAGAGGTCCGCATTCTCTACACCAGATGGGCATTACCAGTTCCGGGTGATGCCCTTTGGGATGAAGAATGCCCCTGCCACCTTCCAGAGGTTGGTCAACCAGGTGTTGGCTGGGCTGACCGAGTTCAGCGCCGCCTACCTGGATGACATCGCAGTGTTCAGCGGCACATGGGAAGAACACCTGCAACATCTCTGGGAAGTGTTGATGGCGCTGCGCAAGGCAGGCCTCACGATCAAGGCAAGCAAGTGTCAGATCGGGCAGGGTTCAGTGGTGTACTTGGGACACCAAGTGGGGAGCGGCCAGGTGGCGCCCCTCCAACCCAAAGTTGAAACCATCCTGGCTTGGGAGCCCCCAAAGACCCAGACGGAGGTGAGGGCCTTTTTAGGACTCACCGGGTACTACAGGAGGTTTGTCAAGGGGTATGGCAGCATCGTTGCCCCCTTGACAGAGCTGACTTCGAAGAAGCAGCCCAGAAAAGTGATATGGACTGACACCTGTCAGAAAGCCTTCGACACCCTGAAAACTGCCATGTGCACGGCGCCCGTGCTCTTGGCTCCTGACTTCTCCAAAGAGTTCCTGGTGCAGACGGATGCATCAGAGCATGGTGTAGGGGCTGTTCTCTCACAGATCACTGAGGAGGGCTTTGACCAACCAGTAGCCTTTATTAGCAGGAGGCTACTTCCCCGGGAACAAAGGTGGAGTGCGATAGAACGAGAAGCATTTGCTGTGGTCTGGGCGCTGAAGAAGCTAAGACCCTACTTGTTTGGGTCTCACTTCCGGGTTCAGACCGACCACAGGCCCCTCAGATGGTTGATGCAAATGAGGGGTGAGAACCCAAAACTGTTGAGGTGGTCCATCTCCCTACAGGGTATGGACTTTACGGTGGAGCATCGCCCTGGCACAGATCACGCCAATGCTGACGGTCTGTCCAGGTTTTTCCGCCTTAGTGATGAAGAACTCCCTGGGGTAGGGTAGTTCTCCCCACTTTTCAGCTGGAGGGGACACGTGTTAGACCTGGCACCATTGGCGTGGGTCACCCTTCCATTTTTGTCTGTGCCTCAATGTGTTTTTGTGTTGGTGTTAGCTGCTCAGGGCACTGTGTCACTGCCATCCAGTGCCACAGTGCAAGTGCTCCCTATGGTAAAATGTATTATGTGAATTGACTTCCACGTTTGGCATATTTGGTCTACTGTCAGTCCCTAGTAGAGTGCACCAGGGGTGCCAAGGGCTTGTATATCCAAATGCTGCTAGTGGGCTTGCAGCACTGATTGTGCCACCCACCGAAGCAGCGGGGTGAAATGTGTCTAGGATCTGCCACTGCAGAACCTGCGCGCGGTCTGGTACCGTCGCGCTGACTGAGCAAGTGTCCCCGCTTGCCAGTCCCTAAACCTTCCCTTAACTACATGTTAGTCACCCCTCTGGTAGGCCCAAGCGCAGGGTGCATTGTAGGCATAAGGTAGGACATGCCCTGATGTGTGTGGCATGTCTTAGTAGTGAATTACAGCCATTTTCGTTTTTCACTATTGAAAGCTACCTGCTCTCCATAGGCCAGAATGGGCTGCTGGGATCGCTACGCGCTGTGACCCCAGTGGACTCAGAGAGCATGGTAGAAAGTCATGTTTAGTATGCCTGAACTCGGGATAATAAAATACATCTTTTAGTAAAGGTTATTTTAATACCCTGGGTTTGCAAATGCTACTTTTAGAAAGTTATCCTTTGCGTGCCTGACCATCTCAGTCCGCCTCTGCGGTGGGTGTGTGTTCTGCCTAGCAACAGTACAGGAGCAGGGCTGGGGGATTCCAGGAGACAGGTTGGCTGCCAGGTGGTGCGTAGAAAGATTACACCAGGATGGGTGGGAGGAGTACACCCTGACTCTTGAATAGACCTGTGCTCTGCCACCACAAAGCCGGCTCCGCCCCCTGTGGAGCGGCTGATGTCTCTGCCCTGCTGCTGAAAGGAAAGAGCCGAGTCACCACAACAGAGTGCTCCAAAACTGGACTGAGCCAGGCCCAGGCCCCCTGGCGCTAAAGAACAAAAGAATCACTGTATAAAAGTAGGAGCCTGGCTCCTAGGAAATCAGATCCAGATTGAACCACGAAGGAACTCTGCCCGACTAGAAGGACCTGGAAGAAGCTGAAGGAGGAGTAACTTTCCCTGACCTGGGGGATTGGCCTGCAGTAGGTGCCTTGCTGAGGAAGGAGAGGAAAAGACTGAAAGAGACTTTACACTTTGTTTTTCAACTGTCTCCAAGGGCTTGGAAGAAGAGCTTGCCCCCTGAACTGAACCCCAGGACCAGTGGGTTCACCGTGTCTCCGCTCGTCTGAGAATTCGAGCCGTGTGCTTTCTCCCGCCGGAGTGCTCTGCGCACCTTCGCATCCCTCCTAGGGCCGTGACACCCAGAAGCCTGGCCGCCTCCACTCGCCGAGAGCCCCGCTCTACCTGAGTCGCTCTGGACCCATCGAGTCTGGCCGTCCCGCTTCCCTGTCACCTGCCTGCTACTGGAGCGCGCTTGGTGCCCTCTCGCCCTCCCGCCGGATTTCTAGTTGGGAAGTGAAATCCAGCCTCGGACGGCCGCCCGTACGTCGCAACGTATCCGGCCGCCCCGCTTCACCTCCCAGCCTGAGTCTGACCGTGCCGCCCTCCGCAGTGACCTCCCGCACAGTCCGTGTCGGAGGCCCTGGGCCGCACCTGTCTACCGAGAGCCGCCCGCTGAATTCTTGATCCGGAGACCCGCGAGGTGCAGAACCTGCATCTCCCCCGAAGACTCGTCCAAGCACATCGCACGTTCCCAGGTACAGTGAACTCTCTATCGGACTCGGGGTCCGCAACGTTCTGTTTTCCCCGTATCACTGTACCCCGGGTGCACTGCGCATCATCGTGACCGGACCGACTCAACCGAGCCCTGTGAAGCGCTCGTGATCGAATAAGTTACCAAAGAAAAGAACAGTGCCTCATTATCATCTTGTGGCTTCCATTTCGCAACCGTTATTTATGGTCTTGTACATGCCTGCGTAACCAAGAATCTTTTATATAAAGCATCCGTATTTTTGATACAACTTACGCCTGGTGTCCGTTTGTGGGGGATCGGTGTGATTTACTGTGTGTGATTGTAAATGCTTAACCGACAGCGCCCTGAAGTTTAGGCCTGACTGCTCGCGCCACACTACCTATAGGGTGAGCAGGGGTTGTTCTGAAGGGGTAATTCCCTCGCCCTGAATAGAAGAAGGGACCACTGCTTGTCACAAGTACCTACCTGTGCCAACCAGAGGTTCCCCATTCTAACACTCTGCATAACCAAATTTTGTCGTAAATTGTCCGAAAAAGCAGGCCAAAGCTCAAAGTCCTCTGCTCAGCACGTTATAGTCCCCAATTTATCAAAGGACCAGAAATTGTGCAAGCATCTATCATAGCCCGTGGATTTAGAAAAAGTTTGCAGTCATCAAGCAGTTGGGCAGCATCTGGACCATCAGGAAAGGCGTCACGAACGAAGGTGAAAAGAGATGAATTACCCCTCCCTATTCTACTACCCTTTTTATAATAAAATCAAGTTAAAGAAGATACAATTTTAAGCTTTAGGATAGTCGTGATTGGCTGGTTGGGATCGTCCGATTCTTATTCCCAAATTCTTAGTACAGTTCGAGGGGTGAGGTCATTTGTTAGCGAAGTGTTGGCTTATTCCGGTTTACTGTAAGGTTGATTGTTCCCCTATCTTGGCGAACCTCCAGATTTACATCCTTGACCAGGAACATGATAAGCAAAGGTCGCTAAGCGGTTCAGGATATTTCTCGCACATGTGCAGCTCACTCCGCGCCTCATGAGACAGTGGCCACTTCTGCGTGCGATGTCAGCGGCCATATTGGATTTAGGCCCAGATGTCAACTTAAGCGAAACAAACACTAAAGAATGATTAATTCATGGAAATGGTGATTCTAATGTTAACCCCTTGCTAATCCCTCTATGTGCTTGTATTTATCTAGCATATAGCGACATTTAAAGCTATTATATTCACCCTTTTCGATCCTCCTCGATGATGCAACATCACAAAGCAACATATATCATGCAGTATTCTATTACCACATATACTATTCATTAATATGCGTACAGATTTTAGTCATAAGAGTTATTTAGCCATGCAAAATAGCAAATCCCATGTGTAATTTAAGTTTAATAATGTTGATTAGTATACATGCAATACTCGTCTAATATTATTATAGTTAATAGATTATATAATTAGTATTTTCATGCAAGAATAGAGGAGGTATACAAATGTTTGCACTACCTGCTCCATCAATCCCCCTTTGGTGATTTTATCACCACAATACCTAAAATGTTGTACATTTATTATAAAAAGTAAATGAATTCATAGATTATTAGTTCACATTTCTGTTTCCCCTATTTCTTCTCCTCTTGCTTTTCTATACATACTATCTTTCATTTCTTCTAATTCTACTTCTTCAAATTCTCTTTCTCGTCTTTTACTTTCTCTCTTTTTCAAAGTTTCTCTTTTTAAATTTTTCTGTATTTTCTCCCTTTTGCAACATAAACATCCTCGTCTTAAAACTAATACTAGAAAAATTACACAGTTTAGTGGAAATAGGAATTTACCTATAAATGTACTACCTAATTTTAATAGGAAATCTTTAATAGAAGATAATTTATTTCCAATCTTTTCCCAAACACCTTCAACCTCCAGTGGTGCAATTTCCTGATGCAAATCAGTTATATTTTTAATGTATGACTTTAGATCTTGACTTCCGTCAGGAATATAAGTACAACAATGTTGAACTTTCAGCATTCCACAGACTCCGCCCTCTTTTGCCAAAATTATATCAAAGGCAAGTCGATTTTGCATTACCATGGCACGCATGGCAACCATCTCAGTATTTAACAATACAAATCCTCCAGCGGTGCTTGTTGACAAGCGATCCACTACTGTTGATAATTTTCTAATTTTATGTGCATTCAGAGATATTCCCACTGCTGGTATCAATGCTCCAAAAATGTCTCCCACAATTTCTGACCAAGATTCTCTCTTTCTACATGTTAGTTGTCTACCTAACTCACGTACACCATCTCTTCCTCTGCCCACATGGAATATCTTTGGGAAAACCAGGCCCACATAACATGTGCCAAACCAATGATCTGGTAATCGATAATATGCATTGTTCCCGCAGATAAAATATAAGCCAGGAAAACTGGATAATTTCCTCCTTTGAATCCCCATCCACCCATGATTCGGTATGTATCATGGCAATCACTTGTACCTCAAAATAATTATCATATGCAGTTTGATTCCTTCTAATGCACAACTTTCCTTTCTGGGGCCAATCTAAAGCCATTGTTGGGCTAGCTTCTCCTTTCAAATGTTCTTCTTTTTCAACATCCCAGACTGTCCTTTCCTCTTTTCCCTCAGATGCTTTCTTTTGCATTTTCAATCTCCTTTCTTCAACCATATCCAAGAACACTTTCTCCTCCTTTTTTAAACTACAAGTTAGAATATTTCTAAATATGGACTCTAATGTTAATTCTTTAGTTTCTAAGAAAAATTCATCTAATATCTTTGTAGGTTTTACTTTATTTAATTTGTTAAATACAGGTACTTGTGAAAATATGTTATCTACATCCAAAAAGTAATATTCTAATTTCCCTATTTTGTAAAACAAACTCGCTATTACACTACATCTGATTCCATACGTTACTGGGAGGTGATGATAGGTCACTCCCTCAGACACAGATGCAGGTAACTGCATGCAGACGTAGCAGTCCCTCACGTCCATCGTCTTTACATATTCATACAGTAATTTTGAAAATACATTGTTAGAGAAATCATTTATAGACCTGTCTTTATGTAAATAATTTCTATCTATTTTAGTCGGATATACTTTCTGAAACTTTTCTACATTAGTTTTATTCTCACTATGTCCTTCTATTGTTTCTATTTATTTATTTTTTTTAAATACATTTTTTATTATTTTCCATTTCCATCTCCTCATCATCTCTTACACAGTTGTTGTAGGCATCATTCAGGAAGATTGTGCTCCACCCTTCATCCCCACATAGTTGTCAGATTATGCAATCACAATGATTTACATTAGTACCCACGGTCTCGTTGCCTATTATTTGCCAACTTCCGCTCTACTATCCCCCTTACGCCCTTTTCCCCACAACCCTCCCGAAATCCAGAACTACTATTTCTACCCACCCCTACCCTCCCCACCAGTGTGCTCCCCCCCCAGTCGTTAATCTCAATGTGCCTTGATCTATAGGTGTGTGTTCTCTGCGCACTCTTGCAATTGCTCGGCTTCTCTCCCCCTGCCCCCCATCTTCCTCTCCTACGGTTGTGCTTACGATCCCCTCATTCTCCCTTGCGCTGTTAACCACCCGTGGTCTAACTGTGGGCCGGCTCATCGTCTTGGTCTCCTCCAGAACCGCGTAACGCTTCAATTAGCGCCTCCCAGGCTCGCCCCCCTTCCAACATCGTCTCTTTCTGGGACCTATGCGCCAGTCGTAGCTTGATCACATTCTCACTCGCCGCCCACTTAAAGAATTTGTGTTTCCACCTCTGCACTCTAGGTCCCTGACTATGCTTCCAGTGGCTGGTTATTTCCCTTTTGGCTAGTATCAGTCCCAAATCTATGAATTTGCTGGTTACTTTATTGCGTTTCGTCCGCGGGAACCAGTGCAATAAACCCACCGCCATATCTTTATTAAGTGTACGCTCTGTTGCCAGCTCCAACGCCCCGATCACGTCTTCCCAATACGCCGTCAGCTTCGGGCAGGACCACAGCATATGCTGGAAATCCGCCTCCTCTAGTCCACATCTAGGGCAGCGAGCCTCGTCCGCCCGAAGATCCGTTTGATATGGCTCGGGGTCATGTATGCCCTGTGCAGCACATAAAACTGTATGAGCTGGAACCTGGCATTTCTCGTGCTCTTCCATGCCCTTTCTACTAGCTTGGGCCAAGTAGTGTCCGGGATGTCCCTACCTAAGTCCCTTTCCCACTTCTCCTTAAGACGACCCAGCGGCTGCCTGCCCTCCTGTTCCATTCTCCTATTAAGGCATGTGACAGCCCTAAAGGTTCCGGCCGTCATAGCCACATATTGGCAGATTAGCGAGGTCGCCGGCTCTGACAGCCCCGTCTTCCACCTGCGTTGTATCGCCGCTACTAGTGCCGCATGCATCAGGTAGTGCCCCCGCAGTAAGTCAAACCGGTCCCGCAGACTCGAGAACGGCAGCAAGACACCATCATCATAGAGGTCGCCCATCATAAATAATCCCTGCTCTTCCCACATCCCCAATGCCGACTAATCGCCGCCATGGGGTAGCGCTGTACACGCCCCTATCGGGATCTCAGGCGCGTAAGGGCACTCCACTCCATGCTTTCTGTTACTTCGGATCCAACAACGTTGCATTGTTCTCTCCTCGTTCGTGATGGTATCTCTGCGCAGGCGTTGTCCCATCAAGATATAAGAAATCACGTGTCTCGGTACCCAACAGTCCCGGCCCAGATTGGGCCCTCTGAACGTCTCCGCCACCGCCTGCGTGAGCCATTGGAGCTGAGCTGCTAGATAATATCGTTCAAAGTCCGGCACTGCCCAGCCCCCTGCCTCCCTCGGGCGCATCATTGTATCTAGTGCTACCCGCCTCCTACCGGATCCCCACAAGAAGTCCCCCACCATCGTTTTCAACTGTCGGAACATCACCCCGGGTATCCAGACTGGGAGAGTCCTGAAGAAATATAACAACCGTGGCAATACTATCATTTTGAGCAGGGCCACCCTTCCTGCCACCGACAGCTTCAGAGCAGCCCAGAACTCCATACTCCCTTTAATTCCACGGAGTGCCCGACTAATATTTCCTTCGATGAGCCCTTCCTGTGTGTGGTAAACAAGAACTCCCAAGTAGGGCAGGCAATGCGCCTCCCATCTGATCTCTTGCACCTGGGGTAGTGCCGAGAAGCTCGAGTTCACCGGAAACAGGCAGGTCTTTGACCAGTTAACCCGCAACCCTGACCTAATCCCAAATCCAGTCAACAAATGCTTCGCCGCTGTCACCGCCTCTCCCGCGTTCTCCAAAAACATTAAGAGGTCGTCCGCATACAGCGAGATGTAATGCACGTTCTCCCGCAGCACTAGTCCCCGATACTGCTCCCCTGTGCGAGCCAGCATCGCTAGTGGCTCTATAGCGATCGCAAAGAGTAGCGGGGAGAGGGAGCAGCCCTGTCGAGTCCCCCGTTCTACGTTGTATGCCCGTGAAAGTGTTGCACAAGTCCTCACCCTGGCCGTGGCCCCATTGTAGAGAATCCGGGTCCATTTCACATAGGCGCCCCCTATTCCCATTTTCCCCATCACATATTGTAAGAAAGAACCTTCTATTGTTTCTAGTGTAACTTTAAATGAGATCATCAAAGCCAACGCACTCCATAGAAGCATTAGTAATCCTGTACAACAATAACACATTTTTAACCATCTTCTAAGAAATACACATTTAGTTTTTCTACTTTCTGTGTTTGCCATTTCGAAAAATGATCAGTGTCTTTTGACTTAGCCTCTTCTACTTCACAACTAATTTTGTCTAACCCAAGGATCTAAGCACCTACTTGGTTCTATCAATTATGTCTTTTCCAGTAATTTATTGTCTTTCCATTGGTATCACTTTTGGTCTTTTCAGTTTGGCATTTGATCGTCCTTTACTTTTCTTTCACAATCTTGATACAGAACTTCCTGAACATCCGTTTCTTCTCCAATGTCGGACAAGATAACTCTCAGGATTTCCGATTCTTCGTCTTCCTCAACCACTTCTGGTACAGTCACCTCTGGATTTTCTTGGCTATCCGCCGCTTCTTTTATTTCAGGCAGCGCCATATATGACCATTCTGGCGACTTATACTTCTGATTAGGTTTTCTTGTTCTCGTATTTTCTTCTGTTGTCGTTTTTCCCTCGTCTTTCAATTTTTCTTGACTAGATACTTCATTCACTTGTTCAGCTCTAGATGAATTCACTTGTGTCAATCAGTATCTCAATCTCTTTAGTTTGTTTGGCCAAATTTCATCTCTTGCTGGTCTTTTCAATTTATTTCCTTTATCATTTTTCTCAGTTCTCCATGCTCTCTTTCTCAGTACTCGACCTTCTGGTACTTCATCATCACTGCTTTCTGAATCTGTTGCAACTTGACTTTTACTTTCGACTGTTCTCTTTTACACCACTTTCTTTATTTTCCCTACTTCTGTCCCTCCTCGTGTTTCTTCCACACAATCTTCCTGCTGACTAACTATCCCTTCCTCTAACTGAGTGTTTGAATTCCCTACAACTCCTCGGGGGTCTTCCGCAAAAATCTTTCCCTCACTTTCTGTATCTGTCACCTGACCATCAGCTTTTGTTACTTCAAGTGGAATTTCTCTAAACTTTCCATCAGGAATTTCTTTATCGAAAACTTCTTTAATTGTCTCTTCACTGTGTTTTTTCTCTCCCTGTATGTACCTGTGCTTTTTCAGTCTCTGAGTCTGAGCTGGTGTCAGAAATCTGCAACTTCCTCCTCAAGGGAATGTTCTCTGGGGCAATGGTCAAATTTGGTTCTGACTCCCCCCTTTCAGAATTTTGTCCTGTTCTGGTGTCTTCAGTATCAGATTCAGAGCTAGTTTCTGATTCTTCAAAATACTCTCCTTCCTTGTTATCCACTGGGTTTGGAATTCGCAAGGTATGACTAGCATGGATCCAATTCTTTATTCCTGCACACTTTACAGCTGTTGTCGTAGTTAAAATCACTTGTCGTGGTTTTCCCCAACGTGGGACCAAACAGTTCCTTCTTCTGTGTACTTTAATTCTCACCCAGTCACCTGGGCTTAGATCATGAGCTGGCTTCTTTTCAAGGGTGGTGGCATCCGATCCAAGCTGATGAAACACAGAATGTAAGGCGTCAGCCAGCCCCTTACAGTAATCCAACACCAAGTCATCAGAGATAGGCAATAACTTGTTGACTGGTATGAACAAATGCCTCATTGCTCTCCTCATCACAATCTCGGGGGGACTCAAACCTGTGTTCCTATCTGGAATTGATCTAATAGTCATGGGTACCAGCGGCAAGACATCAGGCAATTTCAGTCCTGTGGCTAAACACATATTTCCTAATCTGTTTTTAATAGTGCCATTTACTTGTTCTACCACACCAGAAGCCTCTAGGCGATAGGCACAACACAGTTTTTGTTGTACATTCAATGCTTCACAAATTAGCTTCATGATTTCGTTATGGAAATGTTTTCCTCTATCTGACTCAATTTTGACTGGAAACCCAAATCTAGGGATGAGCTCCCTCAAAAGCAATTTTGCTACTGTAATTCCATCATTTATTCTTGTGGAATATGCTTCTACCCATCTAGAAAACTGGCAGACCATCACTAAAACATACCTCAACCAGTTACAGGGAGGCATTTCAATGAAGTCAATTTGCATTCTGGTGAAAGGCCCTCCTTCTCGACCTATCGTTCCTAGACTTACCACTGTTTTCCTTCCAGGATTGAACTGTTGACATATAAGGCATCTTTGACAAAGGCTCTCAGCTACAAGTCTGAATTTTGCATTGTACCATGTCTGCTTAAATAATCTAAGCATTGCATCTCTCCCTACGTGTGCTTGTCCATGATACATCCGGGCCATGGCTGACACCATGCTATCAGGCATTACGGGTCTTCCATCCCGATTAACCCACACATGATCTGTTTCCCTTGGTGCACATCCCGCTTTTACCCACTGTCTCATTTCCTCATCTCCTGCTTCTTCCTGTAACTGTCTCACTTCTTCCCATGTATTCACAATGTTAGTAAACAACAAGGGACATGAATTAATTTCCTTCTCTTTTGCCCGATTTACTGAATTCTGGTTTTTCGCACAATATTGAGCCATATCGTTTGCATATAGGTTCCCTGCTTCGATGTAATCTCCGGTCTTTGAATGTGCAGCACACTTCACAACAGCCAATTGCTTATGCAGCTGTATCGCCTCAAGCAATTTCCCAACCACTTCAGCATTCTTTATAGGGGTTCCACTTGAAGTCAAAAATCCTCTCTGTGACCAAAGTTGGCCACAATCATGCACGACACCGAAGCCATATTGACTATCAGTTATCACAGTCACTCTCACATTCTTTCCCAACTTACATGCTCTGGTTAAGGCAAAACGTTCAGCAACTTGGGCTGACTTTACTCCCTTTAGGTAAGATGCTTCCATTACCGCTGCTACCATGCATACTGCATATGCTGCACTCAGAATTCCTTTGTCTGTTCTCAAGCATGATCCATCCACAAACCTCACATAGTCACTTTCTGTCAAAGGTACATCTTTTATATCAGGTCGTGGTTTAGTACAGAAATCAAGCACATCCAAACAGTCATGATCCACATCATCTCTGACTTCCACATTCTCAGCATCTGGCAATAACGTTGAAGGATTCACATTCAGACATCTTACAAGGCTCACATTTGTTGCACCTAATATGACCTTTTCATATTTAGTCCGCCGACTATGCATCATGAACTGAGTGCGGCTCCTTGTTAAAAGGATTGCCACATCATGACGTACAAACACTCGCACAGGATATCCTATCACAATTCCTTCGCTCTGTCCCAGACTCTTACAAGTAGCAGCCACTGCTTTCAAACAACCAGGCAACGCTACAGCTACTGGGTCGAGTATAGCTGAAAAATATGCAATTGGTCTTCTCAGTTTTCCATGTTTCTGTATTAATACAAAGAGTGCACATCCATTCCTTTCGCTGCAGTATAGTTCAAACTCCTTCTCATAATCAGGCATACCAAGTGCTGGTGCCTCACACAAACCGTCTCTCAATTGTTTAAAGGCTGTTAATTCTTCTCTATTTAATTCAATGGGGTCTTTTACATCACTTCTCGTCAGGTGTACCAAAGGTTTTGCAATCAGGGAAAAGTTACTTATCCACTGACGACAATATCCGACCATTCCAAGAAACATTCTCACTTCTCTTTGCGTCATTGGGGCACTCATTCCCTTTATTATCTTGATTCTCTCTGCAGTTATTTTTCCAATCCTTTTTCAATTTTGTGGCCTAAATATTGTACTTCTTTCTGGCAAAATTGCAATTTCGATGGGGATACTTTAAGTCCTCCATCTGCTAGATGATTTAGCAATGCTATGGTATCCACTACACAAGCTTCTTGTGTTTTTGACGCCACAAGCAGGTCATCAATGTATTGCACTAGTACTGAGCTCTCGGACATCTCTATATCTTCTAAGGACTTTTTCAATATCTGGTTAAATATTGAGGGGCTCTCTGTATACCCCTGAGGGACTCGGCACCATGCCAAAATACGTTTGCCAAACTGAAACGCAAAAATCTGCTGACTGTCTCGATGCAATTGGATGGAAAAGAAAGCATGACACAGGTCAATTATTGTGTACCATTCTGCATCATGTGGAATCTGATACAAAATCACAGATGGATTTGGTACAATAGGACAACATGACACAACTATTTTGTTTATTTTTCTCACATCTTGTACTATTCTAAATGTTCCATTAGGCTTTTTTAGGCCCATAATTGGTGAATTACATGGACTACTCATTATTTCTCTCAAAATACCTTGTTTAATCATTTTCTCTATTATAGGAGTAACTCCTTCAATTATTTCGGGTGTCAATTTGTACTGAGGAATATTTGGGTAACTTATTCCTTCCTTTACAGTCAATTTTACAGGATCTACATTTTTCATGAATCCCACATCTTCTCCTGTGAAATCCCAGACCTCTGCCTTTACTGTCTTTTTCAGTTCCTATGGTAGTTCTTCGGGGTTAAATACAGCAAATGCCTCAGTAATCTCAGGTTCCATATTAGCCATAGTCATTTTATATAGTACATCTTCATCAGGGGTCTCAAATGCTATACCATCGGGAGTGCAAAATATGGTGCAATTCATTTTGCACAATAAATCTCTTCCTAACAAATTTACAGGGCTTAAATCACACACGAAAAAGTGGTGCATTTCAGAAAATTTCCCTATGTTAACTTTTACTGGTTCAGTGAGATACGTTTTAATCTGTCTGTTGGATACCCCAACTACTTGGATTGTTTCATCCGAGAGAGGAAGGTTTTTAACATCAGCTGACCTGACAGTTGAACGAGTAGCACCAGTATCTACTAGGAAAGTAATATTTTCATCATTTACCTTTCCATCGACAAAAGGGCCTGTCTGGTCTACTTCTAGAGTTGCGCCAAGTACGCACTCTTCTTCCTCCCCTCGGCACCGTCAATAGCTTTCTTCTGACTCACTCTCATCGCGTTGTAGCCAATACTGCGAAACAGCACTAGCGCGCGGCAGCTTAGTTACCTGTTCTTCGTTGTAGAATCCTGTCTCATTTCAGAGGATTTACGCTCTGTGGAAAAGGTGGTTTTGGCGCCTGATTCTGTTGGGCAACAACCTGCTGCTGTCTCTGTGGTTGACAACTCACCTCTTTCTGCACCTGCGAATTCAATGATGCATTATCACCATTAGTACTTGGGGGAAATTTACACTCGGATTTCCAGTGCCCTATTCTTCCGCAATTATGACAAGGCCACTTCTTTTTGGCTTCTTCTATATTAAATTGTCCCTTTCCTTTTACAACATTAAATTTTGGTTTCATGCCTGCACCATTTGCCTGTTCAATCAATTGAGCTTCCTGTCTTTCTGCCACTTTTACCTGTACCTACATAGCCTTTTCTTTTAACTTACGCTGTTTGGCTTCAATTTCATCACTAAAATATTTTGCATGTCTCAGTACTTCATCTATTTTCTTATTTTGCGAATCCACTGTATGCTGTTTAATCATTTCACTTATTTCTGAACGCAGCCCATATACAAATCGGTATACAAAGTGACTTAAATCTTTTTCACTCAAATTTTCATCACCACTAAACTGCTTAAAGGCGAGGATTAACCTCATAATAAGCGTGTACTGATTCCTTAGCTTCCTGATGAGTCCTGTCAATTTTTACCCAATCAGTCTCCTTGGGAGGTACTTTGTTTTTCAGAAAGGCAATTACCTGTTCATAGTTTTTCATAACTTCAGGGTCAGGGGCACCCGTTTTTGGGTCTCTAGGGTATTCTTGTGTAGGCCAACTAATCATGATCTTGCATTCTGCCTATAAATCTGCTGGTACTATTATGTCAAAAAGACTATTTAAATCGATCCATAAAACTTTTGATAACTTTACAAACCTATCCACTTGTCTATACCACTCGACTGGCTTTTCGTGTAGTCGACGGAAATCATTGGTAAATGACAAAATATCTTGTCTAGTCCAAGGGACATGTACATATCCTCCTCCTGGAATTTCTCTCATGGGACATTCTGTTACTACCTTTTCATTTTCTCTTACGGGGAAGGCTGCAAACGTTTTGTCTGAGGCATCATCTAGTTTTCGGAACCACCTACTCTTTCATTTATCTACATCTCCCCATTTTCTTAATAAAATGATTATGTCTTTAATCTGAGTTGTTCTTCCTGCGGTATTCAGAGTTTCAATATCCTTTTCAGAAAAATCTACTCTGTATGGTTTTTGTAAAGCTTTTACTCTTTCGAAGTTTATACCCATTTCATTTGCCACTTCTTCTAGTCTCTCATGTAGATTCTTTGCTCTCCATGTTATACTTTTACATAAAAATAGTAATTCTTCATCCTGATAGGCTTTTAACTTCTCCGTGGGGATAGTCCCTACTATTAATTCTTCCAAAACAATCTTTAGCTTGGCCACATCTATAGATTGGGATTCTTTATCTTTCTGCTGCAAACTCCTTACCCATTCACTTAATTCTTCTGAAGTAGGCCCTACACTATCTTTCTCAGTAATTTGTTGTGCTAATCTCTTTGTTGATCCTGGGACTGATTCTGTCGTCATTATTATTCTATCCACTAAACTTTGATTTACTGTCAAGTTTTTAGGCGTACTTTGTTCTAGAATACCTGTTGTTTGTCTCCATGGGTTCTCGTCTGCAATTTTTTCTGGCCTCTCAATCTGTTTATTACTGTTATAAGGAATCGTCAGACAATGCTCACTATCCTTCTGTTTATCAAAAATAGGCATTACAGGTCCTATAGCTACTGGAACGGTTACGGCTTCCAAATTTTTAGTCAATTCCCTAATCTTTTCAGTTAATTCTAAAGGGGTTTTCGCTAGTTCAGCTGAATTCTCATTACTTGTTTTACCATGTTGTTTTTTCTCTATTTCTTTACAAGGGTCGTTTCTTCCTGTTTCTTGTGATACTGATTCAAATTTTATATTTCGTGGAGTTTCTCTCATTGGGGCACTTGGTGTCAATAATGTGGAATCTGATTGATAAGGGGGTGGATTTTTATAAAACATGTCATCAAGAACATCATCTTCCGATTCATGCACACCATACCCTTTTGACTCAATATTATTTCTCTTTTCCATACATTTTCTATTGCTAATTTCTTCAACATTTCTCACAGGAAACAAACCCTCAGTCATATTTGCGCTTCGCCATCTCCTCATTCTATCATCATGATTCTCCTGTCCATATGATCTACCAAACATATATTTGTACCTTCCGCCACTCTTCTGTCGTTCTCTGTCATGCATCTTATCTTCCCATTCTGTCAATGCCTCAAACTGTGTTGGTCTAGGTCTCGGTTCTAGATTCATCATTCTTTCTCTCAAATTTCTCAAAACTGCTAAATTAAATTAACCATGTTCCGGAAATGCTAAAACTCCATCATCTTTTGTATACTTTGCCCAATTGTCCAACCAAATACATGTATGATATCCGTATTTCGCAACCATTAAGGATGCGGGCGATTTTGGCGGGGGAAGCAACTGCCTCTCTAGTCACAATCGGTTTGTCCTTTTTAAATGAACTCTTGATCTTTCCAAACCAGGACTTTTTCTCTTTTTCTGGTGGATCGTTATACATCATTTTGTTTTCCGTGTATCGCTAGATTTTCCCTACGACTATTCTTGTTGTTTTAACCAATCGTAGCGCGACTCACACTATCGCACCAATCGGGAGCATCTATGTCACTTTTGTAATTCTCCAATCCCAGCGCGACTCACACTAACGCACCAATCAGGAGCATCTACGTCACCCTGTAAATCTCCACTCTCAGCACGGCATACACTAACGCACCAATCAGGAGCGTCTACGTTTCTTACTGACTGGCCAATCCCAGCGCGGTCTTTCTGACGTCAGCTCTTCTCGCTACTTCTGCTTCTGCCGACCGCTCCTTTACAAAATTTATCGGCAAACTTTCTTACGTTCTTTCTGACTCACAAATCTGTTAGTAACGAGATAAAAACGCCGCCATTATCTGTTTCGCTAATAAAAGTATAGTTAAAGACCTTACTCACAAGAATTCCGTCTTTCCTGAGAGCAGCGCTTACCTCTGCCCTACTACGGAATCGTTACTTCCGTTGATAAAGTAGCACATCCCTCTACTTTACCCTTCTAACAAGCATTAGCTAACCATTTCTCCAGAAATAAGACACCTAGTTGGAGACGCTCTGCTCCTGAGAAATAAAACCAGAGTTTCACAATTAACCTGAATGCTATTTCATTCACGCTCTTTCATACGGAAAATGTAGTTCATTCATACAGAATTCTGTCTTTCCCAAGAACAGCGAACAGTCTGTCCTACTACAGAATTATGTCACACGTTAATAAAGTAGCACTTCCCTCTACTTTATCCTTCTATCAAGCTTAGGGAACACCTATTACCTTTCCAGTGATAAGCGTAATCAGAGTGCATTTTGGACTCCTGGTACCTAAGACCAAATTTTCACAGGTGACCTTCGCTACCATACATTTCTCTCATACAGAAAATGTCCCTAATGGCAACACCCGACGATGTTACCGAATCGAACCCAGACAATGCGTCGTGCAACTCCAATCGTCACACGTTTTCCCGTGTACCTACAGGGCAAAAACAATTCCGTCTTTCCCGAGAGCAGCGCTTACCTCTGCTCTACTATGGAACCGTTACAAACTTCTGACTTCCTACATCCCAGAAGCCGTCAAACAACACAGAACTCGACGCGACTCAACATAGAGTGTTAATACATAAACCAATACTTTCCCACAATCAATAATCAATAAGCAATTTTACAAGCAATAATCACCAAACCAAAACAATAAAAACCATAACTCTGCTAACAGAAAAACTGATCCAGCGCAAGACTGGAAAATGGGGAATAACATATACCGATACCCTCCCTGCGTCGCAGACCCGACGTCACACCAGCTCATTCACACACGCAGTCATTGGCGGGGCCCATAACACCAACACTCATACGGCTCTCTCACGAGTCTGCACACACAGGAGGGATGAGTAATTCAAGCGCTGGACATGGGAGGAACACCTTATAACCTATAGGGAGAGAAAAGGTATTTTACAAAATATACATTAACATCCTTCGCCTATAGATCCCTAATCCTAAACATCAAGGCACTCCACCCACTTGGTCAACGGACGAATTTAGTTGGATTGGTTGATGGTGATTTAGAACCAGCTAAAACACATTTTAAGACTCGGAATCCTTATTTCCCTTAATGAAAAACCACAAACTCATATTTCTTGTTAATCAATATTTGTTTATCTAAATTTTCATAATGATTTATATTTGCATTTGTCTCGTCAAAGTTTAGAATTTCTAGATCAATTCAAGTAAATCGCAGAACATCATATTTACCTAATCTGGCTATTTGAAGTCCTCTAATTCATTGGCTCTGCATAACCAAATTTTGTCGTAAATTGTCAGAAAAAGCAGGCCAAAGCTCAAAGTCCTCTGCTCAGCACGTTACAGTCCCCAATTTATCAAAGGACCAGAAATCGTGCAAGCATCTTTCATAGCCCGTGGATTTTGAAAAAGTTTGCAGTCATCAAGCGGTCGGGCAGCATCTGGACCATCAGGAAAGGCGTCACGAACGAAGGTTAAAGGAGATGAATTACCCCTCACTATTCTACTACCCTTTTTATAATAAAATCAAGTTAAAGAAGATACAATTTTATGCTTTAGGACAGTCATGATTGGCTGGTTGGGATCGTCCGATTCTTATTCCCAAATTCTTAGTACAGTTCGAGGGGTGAGGTCATTTGTTAGCGAAGTGTCGACTTGTTCCGGTTTACTGTAAGGTTGATTGTTCCCCTGTCTTGGCGAACCTCCAGATTTACATCCTTGACCGGGAACATGATGAGCAAAGGTCGCTAAGCGGTTCAGGATATTTCTCGCACATGTGCAGCTCACTCCGCGCCTCATGAGACAGTGGCCACTTCTGCGTGCGATGTCAGCGGCCATATTGGATTTAGGACCAGATGTCAACTTAAGCGAAACAAACACAAAGAATGATTAATTCATGGAAATGGTGATTCTAATGTTAACCCCTTGCTCATCCCTCTATGTGCTTGTATTTATCTATCATATAGCGACATTTAAAGCTATTATATTCACCCTTTTCGGTCCTCCTCGATGATGCAACATCACAAAGCAACATATATCATGCAGTATTCTATTACCACATAAACTATTCATTAATATGTGTACAGATTTTAGTCATAAGAGTTATTTAGCCATGCAAAATAGCAAATACCATCTGTAATTTAAGTTTAATAATGTTGATTAGTATACATGCAATACTCGTTTAATATTATTATAGTTATTAGATTATATAATTAGTATTTTCATGCAAGAATAGAGGAGGTATACAAATTTTTGCACTCCATCATAATCAAAGCATGTAACAGCATGACGACAAGCATGGGCCACTATACCCCAAAATGATTTATTGTCACCTACCTTAGCTACTACTATCTGGCCCTCTCACACTCTTTGTTACCCAAGCAGATTTGGCCAGAGTCAGTGTATCTTTTTAGATTTTCTAGATTTTCCTGGCCCAAGAGATTTCATTTCTATTCCCTACTTTTATTGACTGGAAACGGTTGGTTCTCGCCGTTCTACAATAGCTGTCAAACCATGAGCAACAAGTATATGATTTACTGGCCTTCCGACCATCCTTACTTAAAGACAAGTGAACATTTTTTCATGGAAGTGAAGTACAGACACAGGATCTGGGACTAAAGACCCATGTTCAGTAATCCATACAGTATACCCACTTTTCATGCCTCCACACCCATATAGACCACTAATGTCTAAACCAATTTCTCTATAATGCTCTATCTTGGAAAGGCAATGGCATGATCGAGGTTTCCCTTATCACCAACAACTTGCCACTGACCCTACATTTCATTCAGTTTTACGGCTGAGCCTGCCCCTCCATCAGGGCTCCCGTACCCTCCGTTTGGGAGTGGTACCCCCTAGGAAACTGAACTGTCAAGGCATCCTGGGCGGCTGCCCCTTCCAGTTACCCTGACACCGGGAACAGTTCATTCCCCAGAAAGCAGTCTATGGGCATCTGGAGTCTAACTATTACCCTCTCCTGGGTCATCTCCATCCCCCACCCTAGGGACCTCAGGGCCATAGGGTGGAAAAAGTCCTGCCTACGGACCTGATTTACAATACACACCTGGCTGGTGTACTGCTCTGGAGAAACTAGCCTTTCTGCTACCATGGTCTGGATACCCCTGTGTCCCTCAGAGCAGTGACAGGGACCCTATTCATTTTCCCCTGGTGGAAGTGACGACTCTCACCCTCAGGAATCACCAGCTCACCCTCTGAGGCTATCGCCCAGCTAAGGTATATCATTGCATAACTGATGACCTGCCCCTGGGGACTCCTTATTCCTAATGTCATATTGGCCACCCCTGTAGAGATCCCATCAGTGGGTGGTTTCATTGGACAGACAGAGTCCCCCAACTTGTGTCCAGCTGGGAACAATCAGAGCAGTGGGGCTGGAAATGTAGAGCTGTGGGCCACTTCCCATCAGAACCTCTCCCTGTTTTTTAGCAGGAGTATGGTAACCCTTTCCTTCCATTGGGACCTGTCTGAGTCTTCCTTGACCTCCCCTTCACTCTGCTGGGGGGAACCTAAACCACCCTTCTTTTGGACCCTGTATGGATCCAGTGGTCGGCCTCCTTAGCAATCGCCTGAGGATCAGAGAGCTTACTGTCAATCGAGTTTTAATGCAGATCTGCAAAATAAAGACTGAACATGTGCCCGCTTGTAACCCAATTGCACAAAATCCTGATAATTCTTTACCTCACTGCCCTTCACCCCTCCATCCAGTGCCTTGCATAAGGAATCCACACAATCCACCCAGGTCTATTGGTCAGGGGACCCCAAAGCTGCAGTAGATCCAAATGGTCAGGGGACCCCAAAGCTGCAGTAGATCCAAACATTGATGCCTCGATCTGGGAGTCCCATTTCAAGTCTCTCTATTGTAAAGAACCTTGCTCACAAATTTCCATTGATGCAAAAGACTTAAATGTACAATGTGAACCTTTACAGTTTACGCTGGATGAAGTGCACAAAGCGATAGGGAGACTTGCGAGGGGCAAGGCCCCAGGTTTAGATAGACTGCCTGGGGATTTATTTAAGCATGAACCTGAGATCTGGGCCCCTTACTTACTTATTCTCTTTGATGCAATTTCTAGGGGTATGGAGATTCCCTGTACTTGGCTCGGAGCGGAGATAGTCCCATATTTTAAAAAGGGTTCTCCCCTGCTCCCAGCCAACTACAGGCCAATAAGTTTGATTGATGTCCCTCAAAAACTTTTTGCACGCCTGATACTGGACCATCTTCTGGATTGGATGGAGGATAATAAGGTTTTAAGTCCATTGCAAGCGAGGTTCAGGAGGAACACATCTACCATGGACCAAGTCTTTCGTCTCATTCTCCTTTACTGGAAAACGGCAAAGATAGAGGGTGGCAGCCTCTACATGGTTTTTGTGGACCTCAGGGCCGCGTTCGATTTAGTCCCAAGGAAGAAACTGTGGCTGGTTCTTCAGGAGTTGGGTGTTCCATCACAAATCTTGCATACATTAATAAGGCTCCATGCTGGGAATTTTGCCCAGGTCAGATGCAGAAGAAATGGGACATTGTCATCTAGGTTCCAGATTGGCAGAGGGGTGAGACAGGGTTGTGTCTTAGCACCAACCCTGTTTTGCCTCTATGTCAATGGTGTAATTTCACATCTTGACAGTGTCCCGAATAATGATGCACCAAGGTTGGGGGGCAGGCGGGTACTGGCAATTATGTTTGCTGATGACACCCTCCTGCTCTCCAAATCCCCCATGGGGATACAGCGGATATTGGATGGGTTTGGGTAGTTTTGCAGCTCTAGGGGTCTCGAGATAAACGCTGATAAAACCAAGTTCATGATATTCAATCCTACGGCTTCCAAACGCTTAAACCCGACCCTGGGGACTGTAAGGTTGGAAAGGGTTAACACGTTTCAATATCTCGGGGTAACACTACATGAAAACCTTTCTTGGGGTCCACAACAAGCAAAATCCCGTTTAAAGTTGTCATAACTGGTGGGTGGTATCCTGAAGGCTTCAAATTCATCTACATTTAAGCCAGTAAGTCCAGCTCTGGAGATTTATAAGACTCAAGCCAGGGCTGCAGCACTATATGGTGGAGAGTTGTGGGGTTACTCTGCCTGTCCCGAAATTTCCAAATTGGAATCCAATTATGTTAGACGGCTATTGTCACTCCCACAAAGTACTTCACTTTTTCCGCTAAGACTAGATTTGGGTCTCCTATCCATAGGAGACGAATTAGCACTGAAACCACTCAGGTTCTGGCACAGGCTATGGACCACTGCGGAACTGTCATGCAACAGACAGGAGCTAAAGGAGGTTCTGAGCCGTTGTAATCCAGATAAAATACCTTGGCTGGCTTTTGTTAAACGAGAATTCCTCAGTCTGGGTTTGCGTGACATGTGGAGTGACCCGGAGAGGGGATGTTTTGAGTTATCCCCCAGGACCTTGGCAGGCCTCTTTAAGGAGAAGAGCCTGAATTTGGCGCTATGCACTCCTAATGGTGGCACTCTTACTGTATCTTTTTTGGCTTTTAAAAGTTCCTATAAATTTGAGGATTTTATGGACATTGTTTTTCCAATTCTAGCAAGAACACTTTTTATTCAATGGAGATATGGTACTCTCCCTCTTAAAGTTTTTACTAGCAAATGGTCAACTGCAACAGACACGATCTGTCCAGGCTGTAATTGCAGTACGTGTGGAAATTTAGCTTGCAAACTGAACATTATCTGCGCCATCTTGCCTCTCCCCAGCGCCACGCACAGCAAATTGTCCGACCCGATCCCAGGCCATCACCTAGCCCTGCGGATGCAGTTTATTGCCCCTACTGTAAGGCAAACACCCCACATCAAAGGGATTACAGTAGATCAAAGCCCCTACCCCCTGAGACCCGGCCGGTTGCACACACCCCCGGGAATTGGCGGAATATCCAGCTGTGTGATAGCCATCTCCTACTGTGGGTGGGGTGGGGACTTCTACTGTAGATATGTGTGGGAACGAGCTTGAAGTGGGGGTTCCAAGAAATGTCTTTCCGTACATCAAAGCCTCAACAAGAATGTACCATATGTAATAAAGCAATAAACCTGTGTATAAGAGACCAGGTCTCAGAGATGCAGTTAGAGCACCTCGTGACGATACCTTGCTGTCTGATCTGATGTGTTCTGCTCCGACGGAATAAAACTTTGTTTCCTGCCTTCCAGTCTCCGGCGCCTGCCTCTTTCATTGGTAAATTATCGAGTGGTATGAGAGGCGATTACCGCCGGGCAAATACTTGAAAGGTTATCGATTGAAACTGCCTCTACCATTTAACAATTGGCGTCCCAAACGTGGGGCCCATCAGCGACACGTGGATCCAGTGGGAGAGGTCCCGACGACAGAGTGAACGACTGCAACGATCGGGAGAGCTCCTGCCCAATAGACCCTCGTCTGGCAGCCGATCATCCGAACTTCACTGGTTCCGAGCAGACCTCTCTCGAGTGATCTACGGTCCTGACTGGGAACCATCAGGAGTGCCGCGGCAAATACGGAGAGTAGAGGACGATCGGGCGCTGGAGGCAGAAGACGAGAAACTGTCCACGCGGTCCGGGTAAGGTCGTGATACACGACAAATTGCGAAATAATTGATTGATTGTTTGAAGCTTTGGAATACTAGTATTGCTCATTGATTGTGCTCATTGATTGTTCTCTTTGAGATATTCGCTGTCTACAAACGGGGAGGAGTAGAAATACTCTCTCTCTCTCCCTTTGCAGATAGTGAAGGGTAGGTAACGCAGACTTTTGTCCCCGTTGAAACCCGTCGTGCCTATCTTTATCTCTCCACTGATTGATTGTCCGAACATTGATTGTTTTGAAGAATAGTGCTCTTTGAGATATTCTCTGTTTGCAAATAACGTAGAATAGAAATATTCTGTCTAGTCTTTGCAAATAGTGAAGGGTAGGTAACGCAGACTTTTGTCCCCGTTGAAACCCGTCGTGCCTATCTTTATCTCCCCATTGATTGATTGATTGATTGTCCGAACACTAGTTGTTCGATATTGGTTCTTTTGGAGGTATTCTCTGCTTACAAATAACGAGGAATAGAGATATTCTGTCTAGTCTTTGCAAGCAGTGAAAAGATAGGTAGTGCTGACTTTTGTCCCCGTTGAAACCCGTCATGCCTATCTTCTCCCCACTGATTGGTAGTTGGTTCTGCCCGGACCGCTTATTAGAGGTGAACCATCCGGCTCCACTGGAGGGCACCCCTAATAAGGACATGTTCACTAAATATGGACTAGTCGCCGTAGCTTATAGCAAGCTGTGGCATAAATATACCAAGAAGGACCCCGAGAGTCAGTGGCCACTGATGGGATCCTTCGACGACCATAAGATAGAAGTGCTAGAAATAGCTCTGCGTAGCAATAAGACGACGCCTACTATGCTTGACAGTATCGGCATGTGGCGCAAAGAAGCAACGCAACGGAAAAAGAGGGAAGAAGTAAAAGCAGAAAAGGAATTACGAAAAGCAGCTCACCTTGCCGCTAGAAAGTTAGAAGAAGAAATAAAGGAGAGAAGGGAAACTAAACTAAGACAGGAGCCCGAAACATCAGGCCAGTACGCTGTTAGGACCCCTTCTTTGCTCTACCCTGAGTTGTTCTCCAAGCAGCGAACGAATGACGAATTACTGTTAGGTCCCCCGATCATTTACATGCCCCCTCCATATGCACCCTCCCAATCAATAGTGCAACACCCACAACCCCCAAACACGAACGAAAGCAGTACAGGGGCCTCGGTCCTCACGGCCTCCGTGCCGGCCGAGCCTCCTGTACTGAACACAACGTCGGCAATAACGTTGGATGACCCTGAGATGAGAAAGAAAGAGTCCATCAGAATGAATCGACTAACAAAGGATGAACGAACAGGAATCGACAAAATAGTAAAGGCACTGGTGGGATCCTTTTTGACCTTACAAAAACTAAAGTAACGCTAGGAGTTAGCCCTTTGTGGGACATATGAAACCAAGGGAAGGAGCCAAGCTCACGGTCGAGACGGCCACGAGGTAGCCCGACTCCATTACTCTCGCTACCTAAACATGTCTGCCCTACTGCCCACCCCGCCCAATAAGCATGACAAAATCCTGCACAAACGGAAGCCTGCTGACACCCACCATCGACGTCACCAAACTAGGGCTAGATCGCGCACAATTGGGATATGTTATTTTTCCGATTGCACAGTAACCTCCTTGTGCTCGTCACCAGATCGCAAATATGTACAAACACTCCAACGAAGTAGTATAGTTATAACATTTTAATAACTTATAAGATATAACAAACACACCAACAGGGTAAACAGGTTAAAACACGTTTTAAAACAACTATTTACATGACAGTCTGCTGCAACCTCGATCCCAAAGCCTTAACGTCCACGTGACACCGTCCTCGCCTCTCCTTCCTCGAAATTGCAACATTGGCCTGTTTTGGGCGGTCCTTTTTAGTTGACTTTGGGCTATAAAAGCCATGCAAAAATCCATTGACATCAGTGGCGGGCGACTGTGCGAATAGGCCGGAGGCTACACGAAGCGCCGAAGTTCTGGCAGCACCAAGGCGGAGTCCGCCACGCTGTGCGGACCTTCCCGTTTTCTTCTTCTTTCTTCAATAACGGCTGATGCCCTGGTGGGGGGGAGGCGACGCGGACGGGCCTCCCCCGCCTCCCCAAGTGGAGGCTCACCAGCAGATGAGGGCACCCCAGCCATCTTTTTCATCGGTCTGCTGAATTGCACCCTGGCACGCTGTGCGGATCTTCCCATTCTCTTCTTCCTTCAATAACGGAGGGTGCCCTGGCGGGGGGAGGCGACGCGGACGGGCCTCCCCCACCTCCCCAGGTGGAGGCTCGCCAGCAGATGAGGGCACCCAAAACGTCTTTGACTCGCCGGCCAGCTAAGCTGCACCCAACCGTCTTTGACTCGCCGGCCAGCTAAGCTGCACCCAACCGTCTTTGACTCACCGGCCAGCTGAGCTGCACCCTGCCGCTGCACGCGACCACCGGACAACCGCCTAAGCACGGGTTCACCAGGATCGCCACTAGCTCCCGACGCGAGGAGTGGGCCCCCGCAGCCAAGTAATCGGGGACCCACCCCGGTGGCGATACCATCCAAACTGCTGTCGTCGCTGCTACTGGAATCACCCCGGTGGCAGTACCATCCGAACTGCCGTTGTTACTGCTGCTGGCTCCTCTCCGGTGGCTGTACCGAAGAGCTGCTGCTACTGCTGCCCTTGAACTCCGGCGGTCGGCTCCTCCGGATCCAGGCCTAAAGCCCACCGTGAGACAATTCTGGACTCGAAAGCTTGTCTGCTTGGGCGTGGGCCCCACCCTTGACAAAATGCTCCCCTCAGCCTTGCAGAATCGGCTGGAGTCATTTGACACTCGACTCCCGCGGACTTCCGGTAAGGACAAAACCGCCGCCATTGCTCTTTGCCCCGGACGGCAGCCACCTTGCCTCCGCTTGGTGCAGTGAGAAAGACTGGTTCGAAGCGTCGGCGGAAGAACCCGCCTGCTGCCCCGCCCCAAGAACGAACCATGGCATTTCTACGGGGTCGCAGTGACGCCATGCTGACGCAAAGTTGACGCTAACGAAAGTTCTCGAACTACTGAAAGGAATTCTGGTCCAACAGCTAATTCATGGAAAGACTTAGACTGTACTCTGGCCCGACCTCGCCCCAAGATGGCGCCGATGTAGGAGAGGCCTACAAACCCTTGTGGCGTTCCAGTCACGTGACATTTGTGTTAAAAAGAGAGATATATATATATATATATATATGCGATGCTTCCACACATGATGGTCGGGGAGGGGCGGGGAGGGAACCGATTTTATGCCGTAGTAGCGTTGCTCATGACACTCGACGCCTCTCACACCGTGGCCGGCCTGAACGGTTGTAGGCCCGTATCTTATATACTGACATTGTTTTAAATAAAGGGCCTCTTGAAAGAATTACGGAATCAGTGTCATGACTAATCACATAGGTTGATAAAGATTTCTTCTTTTGAAATAAATGATTGTTACTCCCAAGCAATAGAAAACAGATAATGCAGTCCCCATTTGCCTGAATCTTTTTGATTAACGGAATTTGTACCCATCACACCTATCTTTTCCAAGAGTTGTTAAACAATGGTCAACCATAGCTCAGGGTATATGCCGAACGCAAGGTATGGTATCTTGCACCTTAATACACGACCGATTGAGAAATGCATGTATGACAAGGGAACCCGAATTTAGGAAATGAAATAAATTAGAGCATCTTTGTCTCGGACAAAAAGAATAATAGGTCTGTGGTATCACCCATTCCTGCGACTAGCCTGGTACGTGGTAAGTAGAACTTTTTCGTGTCTGCGCGCGCTAGGGTACTTTGAATGCTGCACATCCCCTCCCCTCTTTTTCCCCTCTATAGGTCACGACGAAGCTCCGACTGAAGAATGAAGTGGACATGGACCGCACCGAGTTCAATATCAGGGAAAATTTAGACAAACGTTGTGAGATAGTGTGTGAAGTGCAGACCACCATTGAGAACATGAGAAACTGTATGGCATGATTGTGCGTGTGTGCTATGATTACACGGTATGAATGTGTATGCATCTCATGCTTAGGTCACTTGAAGAGAGCGTCACTGTATGATTGAAGTGCTCGCCCACCGATCAAAGGGAGGAGAATAAAGGGTCCGACACCCCCTAGGATAAACTACAAAATACTGAAAGTACGCAGCATGCATAGGAAAGGAGGACAGGAAAGGAGAGGTCCCCATACTCAGCGTAGCCCTGAGTCTCCGTCTTAAGTTTCTGCGCTTGATGCATGTACTGTCACACCCTATCCGGCATTTGTGTGTACGTGATCACCGAATCTATGTCTTTTCCCCGCTTGTGTTTTCTTACATGGAACAGACCCATGCTACTCCATGTTGTGTGTGCACCAAGTGGCCTATTATCTTACCCATGTCTCCCTCGTTTTGTGTCGTATGTATGCCAAATAGCCTACTTGATGCACACCTATCTCTCTCTCTCTCTCTCTCTCTCTCTCTCTCTCTCTCTCTCTCTCTCACTCTCTCTCTCTCTCACTCCCTCCCTCACTAAAAAGCCTTCCTACCCTCTTTTCTTTTTGAATTAATTAACGACACATACCTCCTCGGTAAGTGTATAATTGGCCTGGAGCACGGTGGTGTTCGAACAAATTGACTGAAACAAAACGACCGTACTTTGCCACGTTACTACCTCTCCTTTCTTCAAATATTGAGCTTAATTAGCGGAGTAAAGAAAGGACAGGTAAGACGACTGATGTCTCCCAATTTGGCCCTCATCACGGGGACTATATGTCAGTGGTTTCCGTTTTTTCAGAGCTTTAACAACACCATCTCCACCGCCCAGAATTACCCCCGCCCAATTACCCCGAAATAGAATGTCTAAAGCACCCCGTTCTCCCAAGATAACCCCAGCCCTATACTAGCCGGCTCAGAGTATTTCGAACGAAACAGCTGATGACCTTAATCACTAATAATACATCGCCTAAACTGATAAAGGGTTACCTATTGTCGCCAGCAAAAATAATGCTTAGCTTATGTTCCTCCCCGAAATGGATACTCGTGAACCCGTGACAGTAGCACCTCGCACTTTCTTTTCATAAACTTAGCAGTCCTCGGAAGGAAATATGTATTAACAAAACTTGTGTTGAGACGAACGAGTCCCTGCCGGAGAAGCCGGTTCGAATTTTTAATAGACTAGAGGGTTGACAGATGTCAGGCTTCCTGCAACCAGTATCGGGCGCAGGAATCGGCACCTAGAGGGCCAGACGATGGACAGGGACACCCACAGAAACTTGCACCACAGCAATGATTAATAGATTAGTAACGCACACACTAACATCAGAGTTAATAGACACCAATCATACAGCAACCGATAAAAGCATGTCCGCAACTACTCGGTGGTTGGGAGAGAGGATGAAGTATGTAAATGTCTTCCCTGCCAACTCTCTAAGATTTTTGTTTCTTGTACTCATTTAAAGATAACGTGCTGCCATCGGAAGGGAGGGGTCGGACGTGACGCACAGCCTGGCTGCAGACCATGGAACATCTATGACATCGACCAAGGGGGAAGCTACGAAGCAAAAAGGGCGTGAGACGAGACACCATTTTCAGGATGATAAGCGCGAAGGGTTACATCGAGGCCCCCCTGCTCACTGACCAGCGTGCCTGAAGTCTCAACCCGTCGGGCCCGATTGATGGGCCCAGTGCTGGAATATTCTGCTCCCCTTGGTCCACATTTTTGATCCGACCCCACTCCACCCCCTCTTCCCTCGGCATCCCGAAGCACGTCACACCCTTCTCTCTCTCACCCTCTTTTATATGGATTATGAATCTGACTTACCTACAGAAGAACAAAAAGCAGGTACCCTGTCTCAAAGTACCTATGGTGAACTGTGTTAAGGAACAGGGCTGTGATCGGAGAACAGTGAATGGTCACACCCTGCAACGTGAGAAATTGGATTTGAGTTGGACCTTAGCTCCACCGCCGGTGCTCAACAGTGCCAACGAAAGAAGAACAACAATAAGAGCTTACCAGTGATGGCTCTTTATAAAAAAGGACACTGGAAAGAAGAACCCATGTCAAAGTTGAAAATCCTCTCCCAACCACCTTTTTATATTAACTATCTTCCTATCAAGTTTTCATGATGTTGCATCAATCACTTCCGACTGTACACTGAGAAGTTAAGAAAATGTAACTTTGTATAGTAACATTCATACAACACCAGCCATGTACACGACTATACTGACTATTTTCGATCCACACGAAGTCTGGGCCTTAAGTAATGTATGAAATATCCCTTGTTTTGCCAGAAACATCCTGTTTGCTTTACAGTATCCTATTTGTGCTCAAACAAACTCCCCTCCTCCTGTCCCTGGGCCTGACATGCGGCACAGCTGATGTAACTCTGTATGTACTACCTCCTCGCCTACTTTATCACCTGTATGTAACTATAAGCAAATGTGTCAGATTACTCCTGCCTGCCCTAAAAACTCTGTATCTTTAAGGAATGTACAAAAGACATTAACGATATTATAGCTGAAGGTTAACGAAGATAAACGTCGGCCAGGCAAGCTGGCGAGATATGTTAAAAGGGAGGACTGTGGAAATTTAGCTTGCAAACTGAACATTATCTGCGCCATCTTGCCTCTCCCCAGCGCCACGCACAGCGAATGCACGGCCGCCATTTTAGGCACCCCACTCTCTCCCCGCTCATTCTCGATCGCCAGCGCTTTCCCCTGGCGCTGCGAGCATCCCCCGCGCGCCGGCCACCCCCGCTCTCTCATACACGGGCCATAAACCCTCTCATTCAGCACGACCCTGCCATGGGACCACATCCCACACCTGACCGACATCCCATACATGGTCATGCCCCTCTTTGATAAACCCCCCTTCCTCTGCGCCCCATTGTCCGACCCGATCCCAGGCCATCACCTAGCCCTGCGGATGCAGTTTATTGCCCCTACTGTAAGGGAAACACCCCACATCAAAGGGATTACAGTAGATCAAAGCCCCTACCCCCTGAGACCCGGCCGGTTGCACACACCCCCGGGAATTGGCGGAATATCCAGCTGCGTGATAGCCATCTCCTACTGTGGGTGGGGTGGGGACTTCTACTGTAGATATGTGTGGGAACGAGCTTGAAGTGGGGGTTCCAAGAAATGTCTTTCCGTACATCAAAGCCTCAACAAGAATGTACCATATGTAATAAAGCAATAAACCTGTGTATAAGAGACCAGGTCTCAGAGATGCAGTTAGAGCACCTCGTGACGATACCTTGCTGTCTGATCTGATGTGTTCTGCTCCGACGGAATAAAACTTTGTTTCCTGCCTTCCAGTCTCCGGCGCCTGCCTCTTTCATTGGTAAATTATCGAGTGGTATGAGAGGCGATTACCGCCGGGCAAATACTTGAAAGGTTATCGATTGAAACTGCCTCTACCATTTAACATACGGAAGATGAAATGCATGTGCTCTTCTTCTGTCCTGCCCATAGTAAGCATAGGAAGTACTGGCCGATTCCTCTATGTAGAAACCTAGGCTTCAGAAACTGCATACAATCATTTAGAATTTTAAAGACCAGTACCTTGAATTCTGTTGTGTTCGCAGTAAGTAAGTTTTTGACAGCCATGTGGATGAGAAGACGAAAACTAATGTCTAGTTAACGTAAATTAGGGAATTGCATCAATACGGACACTATTCTTGATTTGTAATTCGCAATCCTACGGACCGCTTTGATGTGAGTTTATACCCATTTGTATATAATATTAATGGTTTTACTGCTGAAAACTAATGTCTAGTTAACACAAAATGGGGATTATATAAATATGAATATTATTTTTATCTGTAACTTGCAATCCCACGGATTGTTTTTATGTGAGAATATACTTATTTGTATATAATGTTAATGGTTACACTGCTGTATCTTTTATGGCCTACAATGGCCGAAATAAAGAATTTTTGGATTGGATTGGATATTGGGCCACGTTCTAGCTGTCCCTAAACCTCTGTCTGTACTTTTCTGGGGTCAAAACATACTCCCTGACAACATCTTCTTTTAATTGGGAATATCTAAACCTGTCTCCCTTCTCTAGGGCCAATAGAGTGTCCCTCCCTTCACTAGAGATATGATTCAACAGGCTAGCTCCCCAATCCTCCTCAGAGATCTTGTGCATCTGTAAGGCATTCTCATAAGCCTCAAACCACTTGTCAAAATTGCCCCGCAAAACAAAGTCAGGCACCAGACCCTTAGGGATATGGACCATTTTGTCTCCAGAGGGCACTGTAAGCATGCTGCCACCATTACTGCTCGACTTCGGCTGGTTAGCTCTGATGTCAAGCTCTCTGAGACTTAGCTGATGGGCCTGCCTTCTTTCCTCCATGGCTAGTCTATTCTCCACCAAGGCACTCTCAGCCTTCTCTTTCTCCAGTTTCAATTTGACCAGCTCTAATTTGAGCTTCCTTTATCCCCTCCTGACCTCTAGCTCTTCTGTTCAGGCCCCTGGAAGACACACTGCTCCGTGCACTGGGCGGGATTTCCAATCCTGGGGGTAGGTTACCCCCTCCTCAACAGACTGCATTCCAAGCTCCTCCTGTTGGTCCTGCTCTGATTCTTCCTCATCCTCCTCTCCTGCCTCATCATCTGTTTCTGTTGCTGTCTCCAACGATTGGAGGACTTTCGCCCCGCCCGTCAGCGCCTTTTGCTGCGCCACCTTCCTGGTGGTGCTCTTTGTGGGCAGCCCCTGCTCTTTATAGAACTTCTTAAGCTGGACCACAGTGTAAGACTCCAGGTTAACCAGCTCAAACTCCTTGTTTTTAGAGGTGTGTTCAGGCACAACTGTCAGAGAGAGAATTTAGCAAAAGCAAATAGGCCATTCAGGGAGAATGTAATTCGAATTAGATTTAGATATGGGATGGTAGTGTACACCAAATCACTGTATGGCACTGCACAAACACAAGTCTTATCCTCACCACTGATCACCAACGTTAGAAATTGGGTCAGTTGTTGATTGGGATGTAAGCCCTAGTCAATCAGCAACCACCACCCTAGTCAGAGTAAGTCACAAGTAAACCCTATATCAACCTGTGCTCAACCCCCTGGTAGCTTGGCACTGAGCAGTCAGGCTTAAAGTAGAGGCAATGTGTAAAGTATTTTTGCAACACTTCAAACAATAAGACAGGGAAAACACCACACATAAAGGATCCCACTCCAGGTTAGAAAGATATATCTTAATTTAATAAAGAAAACAAGATCAAAACAACAAAACTCCCATTAATAGAACCAGAGATATTAATTTTCAAAGTTTTAGGTCAAAATAGAGCTAAAAAACACAAAGCGCTAACTGCGGTTATATGGTCGTGCCGGATTGGGACAAAGTCACAAGTTCAGGCCGATAGCGATGGAGTGCAGGCCAGCTACAGGGACCCAGTTAGCCCTGCTGAACAAAGTACATTAAATCCTGGTTGCTGAGTGGATCTGCATAGAAGCTGTACCGCGCAGCCATCTTGTTGCGTTGGTTCCTATATGTGGCTAGGCTGTAGTGCGAGGTCCTGTTGTGTCGTCATCGAGTATCCCATCAACGGGGCTTGCGATACATAGTCTGGCATCAAGATGCGGTGGGCAGCTGTCGATGCGTCAGTTCCAAGGAACTGCGATGCTGCAATGTGAAATCTATATTTGTTGTCAGGGCTGCTGTCTGCAGGCAATGCGAGGACCTGGGTCAGGGATCCAGGCTCCATCTTGGAGACGTGTTGGTTCCAAGGACTGCGGAGGTGATGCAGGTCTTTGTAATGGGTCCAATCCACACAGCAGCAGCAATGCTTCAGTTCTGCTCGAGATGCGGCGCTCAGCAGAGGATATGCGTCGGTTCCACTGGCAAGCACCTTAGGCCCACTTCTAAGGGTCCAGGACTGGGGTGGCACCACTTAGCAGGGTAGACTCACAGATGGCAAAGTCTAGGTCCAGAAGCAGGTTGAGTGGAAGGGTTTATGTCCCTGAGAGTCCAGGGGGTGGAGGTTGATCAACAGCACAGTAGTCCTTCTTCCTATATCCATGGGTCCAGAGGTATACTGAAGTGGTGGTGTCTGAGGTCCTTCTTTTATACACAGTTGTGCCTTTGAAGTGGGGAGAAACGTCTATGCCTTTGAAGTTCACTGATGCCCTGTCTTCCCTGCCATGGCTGGAGTACTAACTACAGGGCATATGCAGCCCCCTTTGTGTGGAGACAAGACACAGCCTATTCAGGTGTAAGTGAGGCTAGGTCCAGCTCTTCCCCCATCTTGTCAGTGATGGCCCATCTAGTCACACCTAAGCTCCTATGGTGTGTAGCTGTCTAGGAGGAATACACAAAGTCCAACTGTACCCAGTCATGTGACCAGAGTTAGGAAACACATTTCTAAGGCAAAAAAGGGCAATTTTCTAAAAGAGGCATTTACAGAATTGGAATTTAAAATCCAGCTTTATCATAAATTAGGATTTTAAATCAAGGTTCCAGGGACACCAAATATGAACCAGTTATCTCTTACCATTTGGATATTACACTTATAAAATGTAATAAGGCAACTCCAATGTTATCCTATATGAGATATAGGCCTTGCAGTAGTGGAAAACAAATTTGGGAGTTTTTCATTATCAGAACATGTAAAACTTAAAAGTATATGTCCAACTTTTTAAATACCCTGTACCCTGCCCTCTAGGCTGCCCAGGGCCCAAATCAGGGGGTGACTTATAAGTACTAAAAAAGGAACGTTTGGGCTTGGCCAAAGGTTTATTTTGCCAGGTCGAAATGGCAGTGTAAAGTGCGCACACAGGCTCTGAAGTGGCAGGTCTCAGTATGTGTAAAGGGCTGCTTAGGTGCGTGGCACAATCAGTGCTCCAGGTCCACTAGTAGCATATAATTTACTGGCCCTGGGCATATGTGCGCACTTTAATAGGGACTTATCAGTAAATTAAATATGCCAATTGGGTGTAAGTTGATACTGCCATGTTTTAAAGAGTGAGCACAAGCACTTTAGCAGTGGTAAAGTGTACAGAGTCCTAAAGCCATCAAAAATGAATTCAGCAAGAAGAGGAGGATAAAGGCAAAAAGTTAGGGGATGACCTGCAGAAAGTGCCATTTTCAACCATGTCCCTTCCCTCTCAAAGAAAACTCTGGCTGTAAAGCACTCATCCAAATGCCAGAGTGCCTGTGTTGGCGCCTAGCAGCCAGAAATTCACCAGTACAGAGTGAGAGCAGGAACACCCCATATGTTAGTAAATATGGCACATTCCTGCCCTCTCTATTTCACGCAGCACAGCACGATGTCTTGCTGCTTTGCGCTGCTTCATATATTGATAAATCTGGTCCCAGGTTACTCTATTAAATTTGGTGTAATTATACCACAAAGAGCATACTGGACCTTCCTTTGCCTCCACTCTACTCCATTCTTTGCTGCGATTGAGAAGACAAGCATGGTAGCAGTCATTCACAAAAACTCACTAAGTTACGGTCTCCGTCTTTTGAATTGCTATCACTCCTTCCAGTGCTTGCCCATGGAAAGCTACTACCACACTGCTTCCAGTCTAAGACTGAACGTTATTTATCACATTCTGGGCTAAATTAACCCTTTTTTTAATGTAAACAAATTTTGTTCCTTTTTTTAAAAATTAGTTCTTCAGGAAAAGCGAAAAACTCATAGCAGCAGAAGTTGAAGAGAAGGAACATATTCCCAAACAATGCTCATGGGTCAAGTTGCAATATGTCATAATCATAGGCATAAGAGAGATATTCAGCAGTGCAAATTAGTGCCCAGTCATATCTGCTGACCGCTTGATGTGTAGGAGAGTGGAAGTCTCAAGCAAGCACTTGGTTGGAATGCTTGAATTAATCTGAGCCACCGGCCGCATCCCAGTCAATTGTTATTTTAGACACCATGCCATCTCAGTTTGGACTTACCTCTGGTAATTACTCAGGCCGCATCCCAGTCAATTGTTATTTTAGACACCATGCCATCTCAGTTTGGACTTACCCATATCCAAATCATTGTTGACCCTGCTCCAATGGGAACAGTCTATCCTGAACTGCCAGGTACGGTCCTCCCTGAACCAGAACACAAGCAAACCAAAACAGCGTTACAGCACCAACACTTCGGTTCTGCAGATCATTGTTGTCTCACTCTGCATCCCTGGAAGCTCATGTCATCTAGTTCTCCTCAAACTCATGGCTGCCTTTTATATAGCCAACCACCTAACATGATCAGCATCCTGATGAATCAAATGGGCATGTAATGGGTAGTTTGCGACAGATTTAGCTCATGTCTGATGACCCACTCCTAAGCAGTGAAAATTGGGGTATCTGTCTGTAATCAAGAGAACCTGCACTGAGGAGTTCCTCATGGCTTGATCCTTTCACCAACCTTCTTTAACCTCCATCTTGAGCCACATTGTGAGAGCTTTAGGAACTCTGGAATCCTCTTTCAGCTGACCCAGATCTACTTCAAGGGCTCATCCCCGGATGACATTATCCTTTTCTCCAACACCTCGGCAAGAAATCAAACTTGGGTGGCAACTCTTTAAACGTAACTCTACAAAACAGAGGGACACATGTACAAACGTATTTTCTTGTCTTAAAACCTGTGATAAAGTAAATTGCAGGCTTTACAACAAGAAAATGTGTTTTTCAAATGTACTAAAGACATTGAGCGATTCCAGAATCGCTGAATAGGCTTAGGAAATCATAATTATTGTGTGAGTAAGAAGTGAAAATAGAGAAATTAACTGGCGGCTTGAAAGGTCTAAAGGTAACAACATGCCAGCAGTAATAAAAATACGCCTGAATTTCTTATTTGCAGTTTCTTTCCACTTAGCTTTGCTTTTCTTCATTGAGTATCCCCGCTTAATAGCACAAATGATGAGAACTAAAATTACACCAGTAATTCTCACTTGTGACCACTGGATGTCGCTGTTGAATACAATATAACTGAAGCTGCGTGAACATTTATCTATCTGTGAGAATAATATTGTCTGCTTCAGAACGAGACATTAGTCAAGGGCTGTTTATAGAGAGTGTTCAAATGAGCTGCAGTTAGGATCATTTTTTTTTCAAATTATGGTTTTTCCTTCAAATGTACTCATGACATGAATATTGCCATATAATTGTTAATAATTTTTTACAAGAACACCATGCTTATTTGGAAATTACTTGAGGGTGTTGCGGGATGTGGAATCGGAGTGTGGACAGCTAATGATTGTCTATTTTCTTATCACTGATGAAACGTTTGATTTGCCTTCAAAATTGCTGTTGTGAGAGTCCACGTGCGAAGGAGCAAGGAGACACGGAAGTGGGTTTGTGGAGAGCGAAGGCTGCCAAATTTACCCGGTAATTACAGCCAAGCGGGTTTAGCACCTGTAGCAGACTGACAGTAACCTGACAGTATTTGGGGGCATATTATCAAGTGAGTTATCGCCGCGTGGCGCTAATGTGTTTTTTTTTCTCGCACTATTACCAAGGAGTTAGCGACAGCTTTTCAGCGATAGCAGCCGGATTTCTTATCGCCCTGCATGCCAGCAATATTTATCGCTAATGAAATGCAAAGTAGGCGTTCCTTACAAAAACTACGCGAAAAAAGTCGCTAACACAACATCGCTCTATTATCAATGATGACCCGGACCCGCGAAGTGACAAGAAAAGTCGTGCTAAGCCCCGTTAGCACCCGGAATTTAACACCAGATAAAAACATGACTTAAACTAGTGATGAATGGAGCTACATAGGGAGTCTGGACCAGAGCCCCATTAGGAGAGCCACAGACGCCATGGAGATAGCGATCATGGAGACTGGGGTTCCACAAAGCCAACCACGACCACTGCCAATGCCACCACCCCCAGGACCACCACCGAGGCAGCGACGAAGAAGACAGCGGGTACTGCGCAGACATCTCAGGCGCAAGTCCAGCGGGGCATCCAGGCTCTCATCCTGGATGTTGGGGGGCTTGAGGGGGGTTGTTGATGTGTGCTGCATTTGGCCCTGGGTGCTCAAATCTGCATTTAACTTTTTTTGTACATCTTTTCTATGGTAGGTGGACTGATAGGCTATTTTTTCTAAGTCCACACTTAGCATGCTTTTATTGTCGGTAAAAGTTTATCGCTGGATTCTGCCCGCTATCGCCGGTTTTCCTATTGCCATCACGTAGCGGTTAGCGGCAGTTTTTGCGGAAGCTATCACCTGTTAACGCCGTGTTGATAATACAGCGATAACAGGGCGGAAGAAATAGGCGATAGACGGCGATAGAAAAACTAGCGCTAACCTAGGTTAGCGTTAGTTATCGCCAGTCCTTGATAATATGCCCCTTAGAGTGAAAACTGGTAGCATTAGCTCAGCATTTCTTGCGTTTTGAGGCTGATGAAATGAGTTCCAAGAAAGACCATAGTACTGCTGCTTAGTACTAAGCACGGGGAGACTGTTCTCTGTGTGGTGTGGGCTATATAAATGATAAATATTTTTAGGAGGACATTGGGTTGATACGCGGAGCAACACGTTCATTCAATGCCATATCAGATACTTTTAATATAGCAAGAAAAGCAGAAAATACACCTTTCCTATGTGTTTACATACCACAAGGCCCCCTTCCAGCTCTGTCTCAACTTTATTCATCCCAATACATGGGTATAAATCTTGTCTCACACTAGTTAGTGTCACAGACGAGGCAAAACCTGACTTTGCATGAGAGATATGCGCGTTTGTCTGACAAAGACTACATTTGACACAGGCTTTACATTTGAAGATTAATCTGAGGTTTTTGCTTGGAGTATAAGGAGCTAAACATGCCTGTACTCTGGGTCAATTTCTTAGCTATAGGCTTGCAGAGGTCTGTTTGACGTGTAGATTATTGGGAAAGCTTCATTAATTTTTGCACATTAAAATTGACGTTTTCCAACCATTTTGTTATTCACCATACTGTAGGAAATATTTAGACACCCCTCTAGCGTCATCAGTTAAATGCCTTGCGACCGGAAGTGAGTAAAGTTTCTTTCCGGGGTGTGGTTGTCACTGGTGGAGCCGGTGCAGTAGTACCAGGGCTGGGAGGGACCCTCTGCACTGTCCAACAGGGGGTTATCATGGAGCCCATTCCCCATACTTGAATCAGGGCTGGGACACCCTCTCTAGGCCATTGGTTTCTCCACTACTGAATCAGGGCGCTGTAAGCACAAACATACGAGGAGTGAGAGCGAACCTATAAAGTGTACTTTGTATGTATTGGCTGGCTCCTTCTTTTGCTCACCCACTTGCTGTTAGTTGCCCAATAATCTGGTACAGGACCACTACAAGGCCAAGAAAGTTTACTCACTCCCTCACCAGCAGTTTCTTGCCAACCGAGGAAAGCTTCCCACCACACTGAGGCCACGAAGGGGAGAGGGAGGGAAGGCGGGAAGGACTGGTCAATTCTGGAATGTCTGCTCCATGTGCATAGCTTCATTGGGGATGTTTGAGGTGGGACACCACCAAACAAATACATTTTTAGGTCGAGCCTGGGCAGCGCATGCGCTGCTCTGCGAGGCATGCTGTATTCGATTATGGACTTGAAGCCACGCATATTCTCCGCCCATATTTATCATTGGCTTGTGTCATTGTCTCTTGTAAATGCTGGTTTCTGATTCGTTAATAGGCTTGTTAGTCCCTCCTTAGTACCATCTTGTCTTCATTTGTAGCCTCCCATGAGGACTGGCCCTCTTACTTCTGTTGTTACACGGTGTCTTATTTAGTCTGTAAGCACTATTTTCTTTTACGAGTTTCTTCTACTACAGGCACCACATGCTTCTCTGCAACATTCAGCGCTCCATGCGCGCTTTCACTTTCCAAGCTGCCCAGGACAATGGTGGCCTCTTCTTTGAACTGAAATAGGTCTCATATTTACAAGAGTTTGAGCTATTGGCATTGTAAATTACAATGCCTTTTATTTATGTGTTAATTATCAAAAAAGATCTATAAAAGGTATTGTCATTTACAGTGCCAATAGCTTAAACTCCTGCAAATGCAAGACCTATTGTATTGCAAATGCTTGTTAGCTTGGTAGTTGGGTCTAGGGACCCTGAGTTGGGGCTGCTGTGTCTGTGTCGGGTTTTCTTGTCATCCTGATTTCATCAAGAGGTTTTAACTTGTGATTCTTTTTGATCAGGAACTTAAATACATTTAGACCCAGATTTACGAAGGTTTTGCGCCATGGTTGCATAACTTATTTTGAAGCAGCTCTGATGCTAAATCCTTTTTGGCACTTACCAAGCCACTTAAATGTTGATTTGTGCAGCCTTGTAAGAAAAAGTAACGCAGAAATAACGTAAAGCTTTCCACTTCCTTGCGTTACTTTGCGTCAGGTTCCATGGGTGGCGCATGGGGGCCCCTGGTCGGGTCTGTGTCTTATATGCCTTTTATCTGTGCACGATCATCAGTTTTGCTGACTGTTTTATCTGTGAAGAACACCCTGTGATGGGTTCCGGGGTCAAAGTGTGGTGAGGTCCACAGTGCAAATTTCTGCATTTCCCAAGTTGTTAAACAAGACGGATTCTCCCAAAAAGACACAGGGGCATATTATCAAGGGCCATATCGCCCCTTTTTTGGCTTTAAAAGCCAAAAATGCAGCAATATTTTCATTTACAAGCTCACGCTAACCCTTGTTAGCGCTTGTTTTTGCGCGATAGCTGCCGTTTTTATATCACCCTGCATGCCATTGCTAATGACATGCAAAGTAGGCGTTCCTGAGTAAAACAGCATGGGAGAACTCGCTAACACGGCTTCGCGATATTATCAAGCCGGCAGCCGACCCGCAAAGCGATGATAATAAACGTGCTAAGCCCCCTTTATCGCAGGAATTTAACTACTGCTATAAAGTTGACTTAGCCATCTTAATAATGGGAGGTAAATTGCAGGGCTAAGGCCACAGGGGCATATCAGCGAGGTTTTCCTTATCGCTCAAAAACTATTGCAGCATTTCCCGCGCTATTCACGCTTTTTGCTGCTATCGCTGGATTTCTTATCACCTTTGAGATAAGCGTTGATAATAACGCGCTAACTCGGCGATGAAATCCAGCGATAGCCGGCGATAAAAAAAAAATGCGCTAAGCTCGCTCTGCGATATTTATCGCAGTGTGTTGATAATATGCCCCTAATTCCTAATATTTCTCCCGAAATGCCCTGAACCACGTGCTTTATTTCCCACCTCACCATCTTTTCAGAGCACCTTTTAACCAGAGAGCACTCGCATCTTTAAATAAAATCAGGAGGCTGCAATACATAAACTTTGCAACATTAAATTGAAATTGCTTTCTAATCAGGGCACTAATCAATTGATGAAAAAAATCCATTGTACCCTTAAGTGAACAACTGACATTTTGCAAAAGCCCTCCCGTGTACTGTATGTGTTTTGACACTACTCAGTTAGTGTAAATAACCTTTTGCACAATACGGTCGATTCGATTCATATGTCCCTGTCCCCAACATCGATACAAAGTTATGTCAGCTGGTTATTTGATTTATAGTCTAAGACTAACATTCTGTGGGTGAGGAGATGTGGCTTAATGGCCAGAGCTGCCCAGTAGTGCTGGATCAATGTTTAGCGTGGGGGTGGTGCCATCAGTGTTCCAAGACAGAAGTCATAGGGATTTTGGAAAATTTAAGTATCACAAAGAACAACTTTAGCAAATGAGCCACGCCCATTCAGCAGGAAAGCGGTAAGGGTGTGGTATGTGGCTGCTAGCGCATTTTGGAGCACACTGTCACAAATATATTACTAAAGCATAGTGTAGTAGCTCACTGACATTTACACACAACACATTTGCCAATGAAAATGCCGCTAAGTTTACACAGAGATGCAGTTTTACTGATAAAATGATATGGTATAAAAGCGATAATGAGAGGAAATCGGGTTTCAGCAAATATATATCATTTGCGCAGCACCAAGAAAAGTGTCTTGATTTGTTTTGATTCTATTAAAATCTTTGTTTCCATCACACTTCAGAATTACAAAAAAAATGTGCCTGCTATGTGCTTTTCTGAGTGCTAATATATTTTGAAATATTTGTGCAGTCATTTACAGGTATTTAGATGTGTTGTGCTACAAAAAAATATACATCCTATCGCCTCTCCTTTCACGCTGTCTGTACCCAGAAACATTGTCAAACAGTGCACTTAGCAAAATCCTCTCACTTTGCAGTCAGAGAAAGAAAAGAAAGTAAACACCAATCTCCGTGTTAAAAGAATAAGAGGCAATTTGTCAGAAGACATACCTTTCCGTTTGACCTGTCTTTGAATGCGCAGCAAATGTTGATTTTGTTTATTGCTCATTCATCTTCTAAACTTCACCCTGGTTATTGGTGTTGCGTCACCCCTGCACCTCTACTTCCTACTCCTATGGAGCGGCCTGTCTTAGAACTGAGGAATAGGGTTTGAGTCCCAGCTTCGGCTCAACATCCAGTGATTCTGGGCAAATCATTTAGACCCCGTTACAGACTATTGGGGTCACGGTGGTAGCGGTCCATCCACGGGCGGTCCGACCACCCCATTACGAGTTGGGAGGTTAGACCTCCCTAGAACCGCAGCCAGGGAGCTACCATTCCCTGCGATGTTGCGGTGGTCAGAGGCCGCAATATGTGGCGGTCCCGCCAAGCATTTTACGAGTTTCCCCTCCACCGGCGGTGTCATGGAGATTCTTACTCCATGAGCACCGTGGCGGAGAGGAAATAAAGGAGGCCCTACAAGGCCCCCTGTGCCTCCTCCGCATGTGGATGCACACCGGGGACACACCAGTTCATGTACAGCATTGGTTTTCGAGTCCATGCCGTGCAGACACCTTGTTGTGTGGTCTCATTGTGGTGCCTTTTTCAAAGGCACCGCCTTCTGAAGCAGGCACTACAATAGGACAGCTACGCCACCCACCCGCCAGACCACTTTTAAGTTGTAATCTGGCGGGCGGGTGGTGGCGACTCTTGGCGGTGGTGTGCCCCCCACTCCTGCACCGCCAAAAGTCATAATCGTACCCTTAATCTCTTCAGTGCCTCCAAAATACAAAACATTTTGTATAATATAATCTGATGCTCATGTAAGGTGTAAAATATGTATAACAAAGGGGGAGAAACTACAGACAAGGGAATTAAATAATAATACTATCCTGACCTTCATTTAGCTCATACCACTATGGGAACTGCTTCTTAGATCCTCTTTCTCATGGCGGTGATGGCCAGCATACCACCTAGTGCAGGACCCTCCAGATATCCGCGCTCAGTGTGTGCAGTTTGGGGGTTATTAACCAATATTTTGCATTGCGCCTGTGTGGTGCAATGCAACAGAAAAGATTGTGTTGATTTACTTACCACTAAAAAGGTCCTTGGGCACAGAGCAGAAATGGGCAGCACCACCGAATGCCTGACCAACCTTTAATAAATCTAGGACATTGTGCCTTTAATCGAACAACATTGATACAGCAGAGCCTGGGCATTCATCGGAAAGGGGATTTTTACCATGTTCTCCGTCATGCTTTTCACCCCTGTGCCCAGACTGGTGTAACACTGCATAGATGAACACATGCATGAGCTGGTTAAGGGGGCCTGTTCCTTGTGGACATTATTGGTAATACTTGCTTTGAAAAAGGCTAACAAGCTTGTTTCTGTAAGACATACTGAAGGTTCAGTGGAAGGAGTTGGAGATAGTCGTGGAGGTATGCTATGTGACACAGAGGTGCTTGGGGCACAAGCCCATTAGCTAATGCGTGATGCTAAAAAAGGCTACTTCTCAAAGAATTGGTGATAAATTGAGTGGGGCAAATATCTTTAAATGGGGTTGTAGTAAAAGAAATGGAACATCAGAAAATGGTGACTGGATGAATAGATGAGGGACACGATCAAGAGGGTGGGTAGAGGCAACAAAAAGTCACTTCACTGGAAAAAAAACCCTGACCAAACTTCAGAAAAAATTGCCCTGAGATGCATCCTATAGGGTTTGGAGACCACTTCTCGGGCCGTATTTATTACAAATACGAGATAAAAACATAAACATTGTACATAAAATTATCAACAATACACACCATTATTTACATAAGTTACTCAAAACCTGCACAGATGGCTAGACAAAAATCTGCTAATCTTCTCTACATCCAGATTCTGGCTGACCACCCAGCTGGCCTTTCCAGCACCATAGAATTGAAAGGGGCTCCTTCCACTAACTCGTGGGGTCCCTAACTGAATGTAAATCAGGACAATTTCACCTACCCCCATAAACACCAGGAGCCAGGATAACTAGAAGGCTGAGTCCAAAACTGTCATGCCAAAGCCAACCCGAATGAGCAATCTCCCCCAGCCAGCCTTTCGGAGATGGGCCTAGGCAACTGGTCCATAACTCAATCCCTTGGCGCAAGCACCATATACCCACCTCCCCAGGTCAGTACTATAGAGTGCCCATAAAGGGTAAGGGGCAGTCACAGAAACACCCACCCCAAACATACTTAGATGACAGGAAGTCCACTGCCCATGCTTGGAGTAAAAAATGTGCCAAATACAGAATTCACATGACTCTGGGGAATCTGATGGAAAGGTGTTTACCTGCCTTGTGGCCAACCATGAGCTCACCCTGTAAATTCCAACAAAACACTAAGAAAAAAGACCATTGTTTTATCCCGTATAACTACTTGCTCAGAAACATTGAACACCATGGATGGATGGGTGGATTAAAGCAATGTCTGAGGCACAACTCCGGGAAACAGTGGCAGGGCGCCCAGCTAGTGGAAACAGGCCAACTCCAAGGCAAACTACCCTTAAACTTGGCTGACCTGTAACCCTGCAGCTCCCCCACACGCTGTAGCGCCCCGTTAACCAGTCAGGATAGGACTGAATTTCATGGGCGTTTGCTGTGCCTCCCTTTCACCCAGATCCCGTCAGAATTAAAAAGATATTGACGGGACATCACCGCTCTGCTGCGGCCATCAGGCGGGAGCACCCTGTTTTATAGGTTGAGGACCGCAGAGGAACACTAGAGAGCTGTGCAAAGTAGAAAGCTAAGCCCAAGCCCACCATGCCAGAGCCACCCCAAATGAGGGATTTCCCATTGGCATCTGGGAGATGAGCCTGGGCAATGGGCTATATAACCTTTACCCTGGTGCAAGCACCTTATACCCACATCCCGAGGACAGTACTATTGAGTGACTGTGAGAGACTAGACACAGTCGCAAAAGCACCCTGCCCCAATCCCTTTTGTCACCGGATGTCCACTGCCCATGCTTAGGGGGAAAAAATGAACCAAATGCTGATTTCGCTGGACTTTTTTGGAATGTCTGAGGTCAAGGTGTCTACCTTGTGGCCAACCTTGAGTCCACCCTGTCACAAGCACAGATGGTTCACTGACCATCTGCGCATGCAAAACCCTCTTGCTCTTATAAGGTGGGGAAAAGCGCTGCACAGGGAAATACCAGCATGAATCCCCAAAGCGCATTATGCTGAAGGTACAAACTATAAATCAATCAATATTAAAACAGAAACACTCCTCAAGCAACCCCGAGCAACTGTCCTCATGCAAGATGTATTAAGCAATTTCCTCTTGTGACTGTCTGGGGCCTGGCAGACTCATTGAGAGTGAGATCCCTAGAAGAGGGGCCAACCTGAGACCACATGCAACTTTTTTCTTTTCCACCAGGCAATCCTCATCATAAACAGATCAAATCAGGTCCCTTCTACCAGGAACTGCAAAGTCATTACCCCCAGCATTCAGGTTGATGAGTGCAAGCGACTGTAGCCCCCGTACCAGCCCTCTTATCATCCAAATGGGGCAGCCTACCCCAGGCACGGTCCACAAAGCCAGTGTATTTGGAGACCAGCTGCCTTGCCTGACTTTCGAATTTGCTGAGATCCAACATGACTCCTGTTCTTAACAATGAGAGGCCAATAACCCAAACACTGGCTGTAGCAGTGCGACCTTGGCGAAAAGTCACTGCAACGTTTGTACAGCAAAAGGGCTTGACCTAGCACCCAAACGCTGACCAGGTCCAAAGTACCTAATGTACGAAGCTGGGGAAAAAAGTCCAAATGTTGATCCTAAGACAAATTAGCAAAGTGAAACAGAACCATAAGAACTGCCCTCCCTCAATGAGGTTTGGGTGTAGGTAGCTCTTCCAGAGCACCAGACACACAGCGGGAGTGCCAGCCCCAATGGCCAATGAATGCAATCTAAACTAGAGTCATCGGTCCCTGCCGCCCCATGCACCTAGAAAAGGGTTTTGAATTTATAAACTTTATTTTTGCATTTTTACTGTCAATACATAGTAAACATGTAACACTTCCATTGTACATACAACATTGGCAGAACACTTAGCTATCGGCAGTGAGAATGACATGCGGCGTAACACAACAGAAACACATGCGTTACATTGGGACTCACATACATCCTTAACAGCATCAGGGAATAGTTAGGGGAGGCTTAAGTGTCTATCTTGGGAGCACCGATTAGCAAATGGAGCACAGTAGGGGATTGTGGAAGGGAAGAACAAGAAAGAAAAGAGAAAACAAAATGTGCGAGGTGCAGGGTGAATCATGCATTTGTGGGTGAACGCACGCTGGGGGTGGTTGTTGGATATGCGTTGGGTGAGCAAGTAAATATGCTTTGAGTGGTCCCCAAATGTCTCTCGGGCATGAGGAGAGGGGAATGAGTTCAGCGTAGATACTGGTTTGGTCTTGCCAACGTATCCTATCATCAAGCCAGTCCTTAAATTTTGGGGCGTGGCCCCGCCCCCAGCGACAGGCCACACGACGTTTGGCAAGGACCAAACTGAAAGACACAAATTTACGATGTGAGGCCGGTATCTGTTTCGAGCAGTAATAGGAGATCTAGGAAGATGTAATGCAGTCATGCAATCTATAGTCTCAAAAGCCTGCTGCCAGTATACGTATACTTCGGCACAACCCCAAGCCAAATGGAGAAAGTCAGCAGCTTCCATCTGGCATCTGTCACACCTGTTTGTGTCTTGTAGGCCAAATCTGTGGAGTTTCATCGGGGTGTGGTAGCAGCGTTCTAAGAACTTGTAATTAATAATACAAAGCCTGCTATTGGAGGCAATTTGAGCCATTTGAGTACAGCAATAGGACCACCGTTCATTGGTAATATCGTGCTCCAGTTCAACAGCCCACTTAGTTCTAGCCGCACATTGAGGGTACTCAGTGTCCACATACAGGCTGTGATGGAGCACGGAGACTAGGTGCGAGGCAGTTAGTGTGCGGAGGACCTGATGCAGGGGAGCCACCACCTCGGGTTCCAGGGGATACGACGGAGTGCACTCCCTAATGCCATGCCCGAGTCTGGCATACAAGAAGGTTTCCATAGTGGTGGGCGAGGGTTCCGTAAAGAGTTGCTGGAGCGTACGAAATCGGCCATTAAGGTACAGATCTCCCCAGCATCGAAGCCGCCGAGCAGTGGCAATATTTGTAAATAAACCCTCCTGTAAAAATGAAAGGTCTGGGTGATAGACCAGAGGGAGTAACGGGGAGTATAGGCAGGGTGCATGTACCCGCTCTGTAATCCGGGACCAAGCTTTAATCATGCAGTCCATGGAAGAGGGCTGGGGCTCCAGAGTGCCTTCTCTGGATAGTATAATCCCTTCCTATGGTAGAGGATCTGCAAGCCAGTGTTCTGTAGCGACATGTGGTATATATCGGGGCGGCCAAAACCAGAAATGAGCATAATGTGCCTGGGCGCAAATATAGTACAGTTCGGAGTTGGGAATGTCGAAACCGCCCTGTGAGTATGGTCGCATGAGTACACCCCACTGTATGCGAGGTTGCTTGCCACCCCATACCAATCTAATCAGCTCGGATCGGAGAGAGGTAAAAAAGTGGCAGCCGGGTTCATATGGAATGTTAAGGAATAGATGCAAGAATTTCGGAAATATGACCATTTTAATAAGGGAGATTCGACCCGCCTTGGTCAGGGGAAGCGCGATCCATCTGTTGATGCACTCCGAGACGTAGTCCAACACGCAGCCATAATTGAGCCTCATCAGCTCCTCACAGTCCGCAGTGACCCGTATTCCCAAATATTTCACATCTTCGGAACACCATGCGATAGGGTAGTCCATTGTGAATCGAGTGGCTGCAGGGGTGAGAGGGAAGAGTTGGGATTTGGACCAGTTAATATGTATGCCAGAGTGACCCCCAAATTTAACAAATTCACGGAGCAATGGGTTCAGATTGTGTTGGACCTAGAAAACGGTTGCATGTCAGATGATTCCATGTGCCTGTGTCAGGCGTCTTGGAGAGCTACCACTTGAAATGGGAGAATGAATCCCTACTATGCAAAGGTGCATCATTAATACATCGATAAGGGATGCTGGGAGACAACGCACAATTAAGATTTTAGAGGACCAATATCTACTCTCCATGATGGCCTTAACTTTCCTAGATTTATTCATGTATCACCTTTCGATCCTTATAAATCGTTTATGCACAAGGAGATTATCTACCACCATGTATCCCTATGCTTTAATCAAGTGCCACACCCAGAAAAATTAATCCTAATACCATAATGCGTAGAGATGATAGATGCTTGTCCTATTTTGATAATTCGATGGTAAACCTCATAAGTTGCAGGTCAAATAGCTGCCATAGGCCACCCCTTACTCTGCCCACTAGCATCCTTATTTAGCCATCATCCACAAATGTTTCTGCCTATATGATTACAGTTACAACAAACGCTATATGATTACATACAGCCACTGAGGAAAACTTTTAATTGGTTGACTTAGAAGTCGAGAGAAACCGTTTAGGTCTTCTTGTTGGTGCTGCAGCGCAAATCAAGCGTAGTGCCCATATGAGACTATCTCAAAGTGTAAGGTTTGAGAGGGACTGAGTGTGCAAGGGTTTTGGCACTTATGATATTTTATGGAAAGACTATTGAGCTTGAGACATGCACTTTTAAATGGATTAATGTTCACAATACGAATATATCTTCTGATCTCATACATGGAATTGGTAGTATTTGATCATTTTCAGTTAAATTCTCACAAATTAAATACTTGCTGCTTAGACGTATCAGGTCTAATGCATTAAAAGTGTAGCAGCCCTATGGAGGAGTGATGGTACTGTCTATTAAATGGTTATTGTCATTCGGAATAATGCCTATACTATTCCTTACATGTATGTCATTCAACCGAGAAGTGCTTGCACTATCTTTTAAAAGGTTATGGAGCCTGCTGAGAAGTGCCTGTACTTTCCTTTAAAAGTATGAGAGGTCGGTTGCCAATGAGACTGTGGCAACCGCTGAGAAGTGCAGACTAAATGTATGAAAATCCTCCTAAGAAGGTCTAGCATTGCTCCATTAAAAGATCTTCAGCCTTTCTTAGAAGTGCCAGTTCTGCCCATTGGTATTATAGAGCTCTGGTACTGTCCAAAGCCTAGTAAAGGTATAAGGACCCTGCTGAGAATTGACGGGTGCTGTCCAATAATAGCCGTGTGACCCTACCTGGAAGATCTGGTACTATTCTTTAATAATATAGAATTCATGCTGACAAGTGTTGTCATGGTCATGTTGAAAGTGTGTTGGCTGAGATGGGTCCTTGGATTTTATCTCACCCTTGAAGCTTCCTTGCAGGCTGGCTGCTTGTGCTGCTTGCCCGGTTCCTAGAACTCACTCCTGTTCTACAGCAGTGAGCCACAGGATATTTTCTTGTTTCTATTTCACAAACTCTTGCACCAGGCAACCGCGAGCAAAAAGCTCAAAAAGTAAGCACGGTTAATCCACATACATTTTTCTAGCATGTTGTGGGAATGTCCTTTTCTTATTTTGTAATCGAAGCGCTCTAACAGAAATGTTAATGGTCTATGTCAATGGTTCCCAAACATTTGACTTCTAGGGACCCCCACTTAATCATTATTGGAACCCTGGGATCATCATTGAATCATTATTGGAATCTAGGGACCCCCAAGAGTCATTACTGGAACCGGGGACCCCGGTCTAAGCACTGTCGATGATTTGAACCACAAAATAGTACACACAAAATACAGTAAAAGCATTCATCAAACAAATACACAAATGATGACACATTTTATTTAATTTGAAAACACATATACATTTAAAAAAAATCAAAATTGAATTTTAATAGAAAGGTTGAAACTTTTCCTAAATTCAATTGAGGCCACTCACCGTCCGTACTATATTCTGTTTGATGCACCTGCACTGCTCCCACGAATCAATATGAGGATAGTAATATAATTTTTATCCGCCAATTTCCAATTGCTTCACATTTACAGTACATTTTAAAATGTTAAATTGTACAGGTATCTTTTTTATTTATATATGCTTTAATAATCTGTTAATAATCATTTTTAATTTTCAAAGTAGTCACGGACCCCCTGAAGAGGATTCGTCGACCCCCACCTTCCAGACCCTGCCCCCCGGTACCCCGGACCATAGTTTGTCAACCAGTGGTATGTTGAGGTCATCACTCACTATGAGGGTCAATTAGAAACTCAGTGTATGCTAGACATATGTACTTATCTGTTATTTCTAAGATGGTCATCGTATAAATTTATACACAGCTTCCTCATCTTGGTGGCGGGCATTGCATCGAGGAGGGACTTCGATTTTCAGAGATGCTCAGAATGGGCAGTGTTTCATTTCAAAACAAATGTCTAATTTCTCAAATGTGTATATTTTTTATTTATTTTTAAGAGCATTATTTTGCATTTTTTAACAATCCAGTTTCAGCTGTTGAGTAGTTAGTTCACAACATTCCTTTTAGTCTATTTAGATGTTTTCCATCTAGGGGTACACACTATCGGTGCACATTGTCTACTTCACTTTTAATATTTCATTTGTTGCAGATTTGTTTCTTTGACGACCTACCTACCTGAAAACCAGGGCACGAGTCTGGGGTACACGCGGGTGGACGACGTCCACCCTCTTTTTAGGTCTCGCATGCGCTGCATAGGAAAGAGACCTTTAGCCATCGGCACAGCTTTGCGGGCAAAAGCGTGCACGCGTTGCATTGCTTCCAATGGCAACGCGTGCACGTTTGGCGATTCCCTTGCGGGTGCGAGGGGCACCATATGGTAGCAATTATTGCGCTCGCTCCCGCAAGGTAAACGCTGCCTGCTCTCGGCCGCACTCCCCCCACCTCCTACTTGCGCGAGGCGCACGCTTGTTTTTTATTCCTCTGCCAATGGTAAATTGGCGTTTTGAGCTTGGCAGACTGCACGAGTTACAGTGTGTTTGTTGGTTGCCATAACTTTTGTATTTCAGTGATTTTATGCTTTTTAGTCAGAACTATAACTCAGTTATTAGCTGTTGTCTTCTTTTCAACTGTGAATTTCATTATGTTTTTTTAATTAATTTTCTTTTCAACCCCACTAGCCTTTGGCTGTGTGCAGCAGTCGGTGGCACAGAGCTTGCCCTGCTGCCAGGTTCTACAACCGTGTGCAGCAGTCGGTGGCTCAGAGCTTGCCCTGCTGCCAGGTTCTACAACCCTACCTGCTTTGGATGGGTATCCCACTCTTTTCCCCAAACGGTGGTCGAATCCAGTACCTAATATGGCCATTCTCAGGATCGCCAGTTCATTTTCACTTTCGAGTCAGGCGTTTTTTATCTTTTTGTTTTCTTTTGAAATATCTTCGATTTTCACAACTGTGAGTGACACCTTTCCCACCCCACTCTTTGGGTTGGGCTACTCTGTGGTGGAACCCATTGGCATTGGGGAACTTTTTTCACTAGTGCAAAAGTCGGAACAGCATGTGAATTTCAATGTGGCCAGAAAAACCTGAGGCCTATTTCTGCCAATAGGATTTCCCCGAAAATGTAAGTAAATAAAGAAAAATAAACTTTTGTTGGCTACCAATGTAAAAGTAACCGGCGTCCCTGTGGGCATGCTGTATGTCTACCCACATTGTCTGTGGCTGACCAGACGTGTTGGCATACGAGAATTGCGGATTTTGCCATTTGGCTCGAGTACGTCTAGAAATCTGTTATTAATCGCAGTCAATCGAAAGGGTGGGCCGGTTCCGTTACACAAAACATTCCTCTGCACCGCAGAACAAGAGCGGCTGGGTCCGGCTCTCAGCAAGCGCAGAAAGGCCTGCGAGCAGCACATTCCCACCGTGCAGGGTTGAGCCCGGCCGGTTTCCCGCCAAGGAGCGTGGAGTCCGCTTTTCTATGCCTGCTTGCGTCATGCAACTTCCGGCATGTTCCCAGTGATACAGTAAAGGAATTAATTGCTTATAATGATCTCACCATCTGTTAACAGAGGTTCATACCTACGGGCTGGTGGCATGTGGTGGTCCCATTCAGCAGTCAATGGGCAATGCCAGAAGAGCGCGTTCCCACATTGCCACCCATTGCAGCCTAAAAGGGGGGAGGAGAGCGCGGCCGTAGCCATCTGCTCCTTGTCTTTCTCTGGGAGACGCTTGCGCTGCTCAGCGCAGCTCTGATCTGACTCCAGTCTGCTTGGAATGTGGCTGATCTGAGAGCCTCTCAAAGCTCTGAACATGAGTCAAAAGGAGTTTCTCATTGTCCTGCGAGGGCCTGAAAGAAAATGATCACTTCAAAATTCATAACTCCCAGGTGCCTGCCATCCATTCATGGGAAAAAGAAGAAACAAGCATTGGCATAGCCAATAGGTCTCGCCTTTGGGACATTATAAGTATTTAATTATGCAGCACAATATCCTTGGTGCAACATCAACTGTTGAAAGCTAAACACTTATAAGGTCCCAAAGGCGAGACCTATTGGCTATGCCAATGCTTGTTTCACAGGGTGGACACCGTCCACCCTGCCAAGAAGTTGGGTCCTACCGATAAAGATGCTGAATTCGTCACGGTGTAATATCCAAACACCGGGACACTTTCAGCAGCGCCTGCACGTTATCTGCTTTCGATCTGCAACAACGTGCAGGCGGGGAGGGGCTCTCTTATTTCTGACTCCTGCTGGGCCCTTAACAACGGCCGAGTCTGAGGGGTCATCAGGCCTCCTTTTGTTGGAGTTTCAATTCTGGCAGCAGTCAGGAGCCTCACACTTAGAAGCAAATGCAGCAGAGGGGAAACAAAGGCTCACACCTTGTTAGCACTTCCCACATACTTAAGAGAGGTAACTTTTCACTTTGTTCAGTCCCTGTTTATGAGATATGCATTCACTGTAAGAACGTGTTATATAGTGCTTACTACCCCTGAGGAGGCGTTGTAATAATTTAAATATCACTATTTTTCCTTTTAAAGCACTTTAGCTAGAGGAAGCTTTACGCTGACAAAAGGCAACATTGTTTTATGTGTAGCGTAGAAAAGTGAGAATCTTCTGCCTAAATCAGGAGGGTTTGCAAGTATACTCGGAATGTGCTCAAATGTACCCAGGATACACCTGCTAAACATGTATGTGATGGCTTAAGATCTGATGTCACTTCTTGTGATGTCACTTCCTGTGAAGTCTCGCGCATCACGCGCTGCGATGTCACTCGGTATGATGTCACACGCTGTGATGCCACTTGCTTACTGATTAACTAGGTTAGTCCCCCCACTTCTTTTTTTTAGGACTTTTGCCCTGCTGAAAACTTTATGTCAAAATCAAGTCAAGGAGCCTTTCACCGGTATAGCAAATGTATCCAAATCTAGTGACAATGTGTACATGCTCATATATTTTTTACGTATGAAACACAATTACCCCAATCACTACACCATTATATTTTATAGAGGGGAAGAAAAAGACAAGCAGCTCTCAAAATAGCACACGGAAGTTTACTAAATGCATAAAACCCAAGGTTTATACATATTTTTTTAAGTAATTCTGTGCACCAGCTGCCATTCAAGTTTTATTATAACCTGTCAGCAGAAATATTTCTAAAGCACGTATTCACACGCTATAAAGCACTTAAAAGCCAGGAAGTGACTTGTGGTTTGCTCGGCAATTCTGGCCACCCACCAGGGCTTCTGGGCAAGAAGACCTGAGGGACCCTTCGCCAGTATGGGTCAGGGTGCTCCATCTGACATAAAAATAACTTGTCCACCTTCCAGCCACTATGTCTTAACACGAGATAAACTGTCCATCTTTATTTCTAATTGTGCTGTATGTCTAAAGTATTTGTATAGAAGTGTTTTCTGTATGTATAAATGTATTTTTTGTCTTCAATATGTTGTCAGATATAGTATGTTTTATTATTTTGACAACATTTTTTTATTATGAATTTACATTAATAAAATGAAGCTTTTAATTGAATTTTTTTTTCAGTATACTGAGTCTACATGCATATCAATGAGTTCGACACGAGTCAATGTATGACCATTTAATTGCCTAGGTTATATGTCCCCATTTGCTCCATCGGCTAACCCCGGACCCTACTCATCGCTGCAATACTCGTTTTTAAGATGGGCAGTGTGAGCCAAGGGAAGGGCACTTTGTATACCTGGGGCCAGATGTACGTAGAATCCCGTTTGCGATTTTCTAATTGCAAATGTTAGCAATTTGCAATCAGATAATCGGTTCCTAATGGGGTCGCAATAGACCTGCCTCATTAATACTCCGTGAGGTAGGTCTCAATTGGCACCCTGTTGGGAATCAATAACAACACAGGAATGGTGGCCTCTGGGGTCAGGAGACCGCCATGTCTGTGATTGCTTTACAATAAGGCATTTTTTTAAAAAATGCAGCCCGTTTTCCATAAAGGAAAATGGGATGTATTTCAAAATTAAAAATTAAAAGTTTTCTTTTCATTTTTTAAGAGTAGGCAGTGGTCCATGGGTCCACTGCCTGCTCTGAAACAATGTTTGTACTTCCATAAACAAAGTGGAAGGGGTCCCTAGGGGACCTGTTCCCATTTGCGAAGGGTTACCAGCAACTTGAAGGTGGTGGTAAAATGCAAATGTTTTGCAACCATTTTTTGGTCGTAAAACATTCTTACATTCCGCTGTGATTGGGTATTAGGAAGGGACGCCCTAAACACTCCCCCTCCTAACACCGAATTGCAAACCCTATTTGCGTTCGGAAATCGCAAATAGGGTTTGGTGCATCAGAAAATGCGTTTTTCTGGTCGCAAATGGCCTCGAATCGGGCCGTTTGCCAGCAGAAAAAAACATTGTATATCTGGCCCCTGATGTTTTCCCAGATTGCTCAGGCCGACACCCAGGGGCTACTAAACATTGTTGCCCAGGTGATCAAAAATATGGACACCATGCTCGGCACTTTACCGGGTGCCTCTGCCCATCTTTGAAAGCCTATCACTGGTGTGCTTAAGCTACAAAGTTACAGAGGAGAATAAGAACATAGGGGGTGGAGGGGTATAAAGATGTCTGGGGCACAAGTGAGGGAGGTAGCTGCAGGGCAGTCATGTAGTGTCAAAAGGCCAAATGGAAGGCCACCCAGCCTTAAATATGGATGACCTGTCACCCTGCAGCTACCCCCCAGCACCCCTCCAACCCTTCCGGGTGGGAGCCGAAGCCTAATTTTTCAGGTTTTTGGGGCCTCTATCTAAAATTTAAGCAATACCAATGGCATCGTCGTTTGGCATCTCTCCACTTCTGTTAGGCTTGCCAGGGGCCCCATACGGAAGCCCCGTATTTTATAGATGTTGGATATGCCAAAGAGGGTGAGGAGAGACAGAGATAAGAAGGATCACAGGGAAATCTCCCTGTCCAAATGTTACAAGCATTGGCAAAGCCAATAGATCTTACCTATGCGAGACCTATTGGCTTTGCCAATGGTTTTTTGCCATGTTGCAAATGTCTGAAAGTAAAGAAAAAAAGCTTTATGACAAAGCTACCATTGACTGTTTTCTAACATTTTGTATTGTTTACTTGCAGCTATGCTGTACTGAATCCAGCGCTGCTGTATAATCTATACTATAACGTGTAGATCTATAGTCTTAGAGGGTGCAGGAGCACACCTGACATTTGCATGCAGCCCCCTGTTCAAAATGGGCAAGCATTTATTTATAATCACCGTGAAAAAAAGCAAGTAACTGGGGTGTTCTGCACAGTTTACTTTTGGGCCACCTTCAGTTGTAAAGACATTCTGCAACAAACGTGTAAAATATGAGAACGTTTTTTCAAAAATTTCAAAAATGAGGGAGGAGCCTAGCGCGCATCCAAGATGGTCGCGTGAGCACAGGGCTCCCCGGACCCTCGCTGCTCCTCGGAATTTATCCTGACAATATCCTGATTTGGTTCCTGGAATCTGGGAGATGACGACCGGCTGAGCACGTATCTCTTTTCAGAAATTTAATTGGACCCGGGAATCCTGAGTTATCGTTGTTTGAACTTTTGGGGCCCACCCGACGGAGGTGCCCGGGGCGAAGGTGAGCCGTGGGGCCGTGTCGCAGTTGAACAACAACGGCTGCGGCGCGGTGCCAGGGGCCGCTCGGCCACTTTCGGTTTCACTTTCAGACTTCAGGGGGCTGGCCGGTGGAGCGATTGAGGTGGCGGGGGGTTTCCTGGACCTCTGCACAAGGCTTTGTCTCCACCTGCCACTAGAGTGCCTATCGCCTTGGGTCCCCCCGCACCGCCATATTGTGGCTTCGGGTGAGGCGCTGGTTTCCAGGGCCGGTATCCCGGCTACTTTTGATCGGCGGTCCCCCTCGGAGTCCGTGGCCGCATGGGGGACAAGGGGGGCCCTGAGGGGCGTAAAACTAAGGCCTCCCTCCGTGGAGGATCAGTCCAGACCAACAACATGGACCGCTACACTCAGGGCAGAGGCTCTCCTGGACCGGCCGGTCCCCCCTCAGACGCCGCCGGTGGTGGCACATCCGTCTCTTCGGAACTTTCCCTACAGGACATCATGGGCGCCATTGATGGCATCAGGGAGACTATCGCCACGCAATACGAGGCCCTGGCCCGCAAGATCGATACGGTGGCGATTGATGTCACCTTAATACGGGCGGACCTCTCCAAAACAAACGAGAGGGTTCAAACTCTCGATGCGCGGACCTCCACCCTGGGTGCGGATGTGTCGGACCTGCAGGCCGCGTTTGGCGACATCAAGGTGGTCAATGATCAGATGGCCCGGCGGCTGGAGGACTTCGAGGGACGGGCCCGACGCAACAACATCCGTGTCATCGGCGTACCGGAGTCCTCCGATGACCGCCCGGTTGACCTCCTGGTCGAGGAGCTTATCCTCCAACAGCTGACCCCTGTGGGCTTGAGTAAATTTTTTGCTGTTGAACGGGCTCATCGAGTTCCGGGCGGGCAGCCACGGCCGGGGGCCCCCCCGAGGCCTATCGTGGCCAAACTGTTTTACTACAGAGACCGGGATGCGATTCTGCAGGCCTCACGGGCCCATGGCCCGGTTCGACATGAGAACTCATCCATTAACTTTTATCCGGACTTTACTCAACTTGTCCAGAAACAGCGGATGGGATTCCAGGGGGTGAAACGCCGTCTTCGTGAGCTGGGCCTAAAGTATTCTATGCTCTACCCTGCCAAACTTCGAGTGGAACATGAGGGTCGGACTGCCTTCTTTGACTCTCCTGTGGCCGTGAGTGACTGGTTGGACTCGCTGCCGGACAGAGGTGGCCGTCCCGGGCCCTCTGCGGGTGCCAACGGTGACGGGTCCCCTTTGGAGTGACTCTTGGTCCTTGGTTTTGCTAATTTGCACTGCTCAGCTGGGTTGTACTTCTTTGGTTCAGTGTGTTTTGCTAGGACCAGTATGGGGGGCGGGCGGGGACGGGTCCCTTTCCTCCTCCGGGGTCTTTTTGTAGACTGGGGTTAGTTGGGCGACAGGCACACTGCAATTTGGGGGGGTTTTTTGGCCCGCAGGGGTGCAGGGTGGGGGGAGTTGGGTGTTGGGGGGGGTGGGGGGGAAGGAGGGGTTGTTTTGTAGTGTGGTTTTTGTTTGCAGGGCGAGGTATTGATTTTCTTCCACCTTTGGGACTTGTGCTACTTGCGGGGGGACCTTTGATCTATTGGAGGGGATGGGGGGGGACGGGTTGAAGCTGATGTCATGGAACGTCAATGGGTTGGGGGACCGTATCAAACGGGGTGTAGATCTGCAGTATTTGCGTCGTCTGACTCCTGATGTGGTGTTCATCCAGGAGACGCATCTGGTTGGTAATGTCTGCCATGCAATGAACAGGGGGGGATACCGCCTCGTGGCTCACTCTGGTTTCACAACTGGCTCCAGGGGGGTGGGCATTCTCCTGCGATCCTCACTTCCGTTGGAGATCACGAGGGTAGTCTCAGATGACAGAGGGCGTTATGTTTGTCTGACTGGGAGGTGGGAGGGGCATCCCCTTGCCCTGGTCTCAATTTACGTCCCCCCGGGCCTCCAGAACTCCACCTTCGCGGACTTGGGTCGAATGCTGCTTGAACTTCCGGATGGCCTTCTGCTTATGGGCGGGGATTTTAATTCGGTGGTTTCGGGTGACCTGGATCGTCACCCACCCAGGGCCCTCCCCGCTGCCCAGGCGTGGCTAGGTGGTCTGTTGGAGACCTTCGGCCTGGTGGATAGTTGGCGATTAATGCATCCGACCCAATGTCAATACACCTTTCACTCTGGGGCACATGGGAGTCTTTCTAGGTTAGATTATTTCCTTATGCCCGCGGCGCAGACGGGTCGAATTCGAGAGGTCAGGCACCTGGCGAGGGGTATCTCCGATCATTCCCCGCTGTGGCTTCTCTTTGACACCGAGTCGCGGTCTGACGGGCGGATCGCTCCCATTAACCCGTGGTACCTGCGAGACCCTACGACTCGCGAGAGTCTGGTTAAGGCTATGGACCAATACTTTCTTGAAAACGAGGGGTCGGTGTTGTCTGCAGTGTCCCTGTGGGAAGCCTTTAAAACCGTAATCCGCGGACGCGCCCTCTCCCAGATAGTGGTGGCTAAGAAGCTTAGGAGTGAGGCGGTGGTGAAGCTGGAGACTGACATTTCGGGGCTGGAGTCGGCCTTGGAGGTGGGTGTCACTCCGGACGGGCTCCATGCCCTCAACCTGAAACAGTTTGCATACAGATCTCTTGTCACTGACGCTGCCAAAACTATGTATAGGGAGCAGCAGGGTCGGTTGTATGATGCAGGGGACAAGGCGGGAAAGCTGATTGCGTGGCTGGACAAGAAGGAGAGAGTGAATCGTGTGGTCCCGGAGTTGCGTGTCTCGGATGGAGTGTGTGTGACTGAGCCTGGTGAGATAGTGGAATGTTTTGCCGACCACCTCCGGACCGTGTACTCCCCGGTGACTGATAGGGATGAGGAAGATTCTCGCCTTCTACTGAGGGACATTGCTTTGCCTGGCCTCTCTGCCGAGGACCGTGAGCAGCTGGACGCTCCCTTGTCGGTAGATGAAATCGCAACTGCGATTCGGTCCCTTCGCTCGGGCAAGGCCATGGGCCCCAACGGTCTACTTATCGAATTGTATAAGTTGCGCCCTGATAAACTAGCGCCCTTCCTCCGTCGTATGTTTCAGGAGTCCCTTGAGGCCGGTTCCCTTCCGGTCGACCAGCGACTGGCCACGATAGTCGTGATCCCCAAGGAAGGTAAGCCACGGGACCGCTGTGCCTCTTACAGGCCTATTTCACTGCTAAATGCAGAGCCTAAAATCCTGGCTAAAGTCCTTGCCAATCGTTTGTTGAGCGTCATCTGCGATCTGATTCATCCTGATCAATGCGGCTTCATCCCACATCGCAACACCGCCCTCAACCTGCGGCGTCTCCATGGCGCCCTCGCCAGGGCAGAGTACCTCTCCGAACCGGCCGTGCTGGTTTCTTTAGATGCCACGATGGCCTTTGACACCATCGAGTGGCCATTCCTCTGGGCTGTCTTGACCAAATTCGGCTTTGGGGAGGGATTTCTTGGCTGGGTGAAGCTTCTCTATACGGGACCCATGGCTCAGGTGGTGGTTAATGGGCGGGTCTCTCGGCCCTTCGCTCTCGGTAGGGGTACGAGGCAGGGGTGCCCGTTGTCCCCTCTGCTCTTTGCCCTTGCCCTGGAGCCACTCGCCGCTTGGCTCCGCTGGGAGCCCTCGATCAGGGGGATCCGGTGGGCCCCGGGCTTTGAGGATCGGGTCTCGTTATACGCTGACGATATCCTCCTGTATCTTACCTCGCCGCAGCAGTCGCTTACCGTTCTCTTCGATGTTCTGACTTCCTACGGGAGAAATTCGGGTCTCACGATTAATTGGTCTAAATCCTGTGTCTATCCTATCTCCGGTGGCCCCCCTCTCCTGCCGCCTCGGCTTCCGATCCAAATATCTCTGTCCGGCTTTAAATACCTGGGGATACACATCTCGCTGGACCCGGTGGCTCGCTATGAGCACAATCTCCTGCTTCCACTTCGGCGTTTGAGGGAAGACACGGCTCGTTGGTGTAGGCTGCCCCTGTCCCCACTGGGTCGGGCCGCATTGTTTAAAATGATGTCCCTTCCCAGGTTCCTATATGCACTTCAGAACTCCTTCGACACCATTCCAGTGGCCTACTTTCGGGAAGTGGAGAGCCTGCAGAGGAGACTGGTGTGGGACGGACGGGCACGTATCGCCCTGGCCAAACTCACTCTCCCCTGGTACGACGGGGGCATCGCGCTTCCCGACATTCGCAGGTATTATTGGGCCTCACAGCTATCAGCCATTAACCATGCCACGTATGCGCCTGGCTTGAACCCGGCGTACGAGATGGATAAATTCCTGCTTCCCGGCGGTAACTATAACAGGGCGCTTTACTCCCGCTCGGCTGGACGGAACCTGACGGGCCCCACTAAGATCGCGGTACGGATTTGGAAGGCGGCCAATGTAGCCATGGGCTGGAGTGAGCGACTAACATGCGCTACTCCTTTATTTGCCTCCGACCGACTGGGAAGCCTCTGGACAACGAAGGGGTTTGACCGTTGGGACACGATTGGCATCAGTAGAGTGGGAGACTTATGGATGAAGGGCGCGGTTAAGACCTTCGCGGCGCTCCAGAGCGAATACGAACTCACGGAAAAGGAGTTCTTCCGATACGCCCAGGTTCGGCACGCCCTGCTCTCTGTCTTTGGGGAGGGGACCAAGATCCCTGCCTCTTCGCCCCTCGAGGACCGCATACTTGATGGTCATGTCCCCGACAGTACTATCTCCTTAATTTATAAAAAACTCATCAATAATCGGGCGGACCTATTGGTGCGCCTTCGGGAGGCGTGGACGGGGGACGGGGTGGAATTAGACGACGAGGACTGGCAGTCCGCACTATCGTCTCCCAAGGAAGTTGCCATTCCAGCCCGTCTCCGTCTGGTCCAGCTAAAGATTCTCCACCGGGTGTATGTGACGGGCCCCCGTTTGGTCGCGATGGGATTCTCGGAAGATGGGCTCTGCAGGCGGGGGTGTGGGCTTAGTGCCACCTTTCTCCATATCCTTTGGGAGTGCCGGGAGGTGGCGGAATACTGGCGTCGGGTTCATGGGGTCATGGGACAAGTCACCGGGGTGGCGCTGCTACCGGAGGTGCGTCGATGTGTCTTGAATGTGTGGGAGCCCAATGACTATAACGCGGCGCAGACGCGGTGGGCGGCCCTGGGCTACATGATTGCCAAGAGGGATATAGCGCAGCTTTGGGGCTCCCAGCGGCCGCCCACCGTGTCAGTATGGAAGGAGAACATGGACTGGTGTATGTTCAGGGAGAAGACTGTATATGTGGCCCGCGGTAAACCCGGGGCATGGGGTAGAATTTGGGGGCAATGGAACGTGTATCGTGGGGGTATCTGTACGCCCCCCCTAGTGGACACCGATATTGCCTTGTCCCCCTGACCCTTGATGGTTCCTTGCAACTGATTGTAATAATCGAATATAGATGTTCCTCTCCCGTTACCCCCCCCCCGATCTTTCAGTACTCCCTCCTGTTGATAGCTAATTGAAGGTTTGGAGTAGAGTCCCCCGGATGTAGCCTGACCCACGCTTTTTGCCCTTATGCCTCGCCTTTTGTTTTTTGTTGTTATTTATGTAAACTGTATGTCTCCTGTTTCTTTCGAGCTATCCTGAGCCATTTACGGGGCTGGGCCCCAGGTGTCGCCTACGGCCTTAACTAATGTACGATCATTTCTGAATCTAGCGGCCGGCCCTGGTGGTTGTAGGCCCATGCTTGTAACTGATTTATTGTTTAATAAAAATTTATAAAAAAAAAAAAAAAAAAAAAAAAATTTCAAAAATGTACTTTATTACACGCAGAACTTTTTCATCTTAGTAGTAGTAGTAGTACATCAGACTAAATCAGTGCAAGTATTTTTTTTTACGGAATAGTTTTCAAACATGAATTTTGAAACGTCCATGCTTCCACCCACCCTGACAATGTCAATAGTGAAATAAGAGGCAAGTCAGTTTTGTGCATCCTTTGGATGGCCTGGGTTGATATTCTACATGGACACATTTTAGTAAAATCGCATGTTGGAGAAGTTTTCATACAGCGCACATTCCGGAGGTATGTATTTCAAGATGGTATTATATGTCATAAGAAAAAACAAGCACTGGCAAAGCCAATAGGTGTCGCCTGTGCGAAATCTATTGTCTTTGTAAATATTTTTTGTACATGCTGCAGATTACTATAATAAAAATGTGAAATAAAAGAAAGAGCTGCTGACTTCAGGAACTTGGTTTGAGTCTTGGCATCAGCTCCAAATCCTGTGATCTTTGCCAAATCATGTCATCTACCCAGTGCCATAAAAAGTTTCTCTGTGCAATATAACTGGTGCTCTTATAAACTGCTTAAATATTTTATAGAACTTTTAAGTGCTTTTTATAAAAGCTGCCAGTACTGTGAAAAAAGGTGTTCCATACACTTTTAAGGTGTGTCAGTTTTCCTAGGTGAGGAGAAGAGGAAGCCTGCAAGGAAGGAAGCTGGTGAGGGGATAGAGGAAGGGTCAGGCAGCGCGACGGCAGCAGTGGAGTAGGCGGCATCGCAGTGCTCCATAGGTAGCACTGGGACAGCAGACGGTCGGTAGGGAGCATGGAGATATATTGGCCAGAGCTGGTTCTGAGTTGGGGGTAGCAGTAAAATATAGCAATATCCAGTATTCAGTGGGTTTCCTAGACCTTATGGCCCCTGTAACACTGCATCTGCTGCACCATTCAAATCATGACTCTAGTGGCTACAAGGTAATTGCACTTGTGACTACTTGTTTAGTAGTAAAATATAAAAAAAAATCAGTGCTCAGTGGGTTTCATAGATCTATTTGCCCCTGCGCCACTTCAACTGCTGCACCATTCAAATCATGACCCTAGTACCTGTAAGATAATTGCATTTGTGATTGCTAATTTAGTGATATAATACAGCAATAATCGGTGTTAATTGGGTTTCCTAGTTGTTTTGGCTCCTGCTGCAACTGCACCTGCTGCACCATTCGGATCATGAACCTAGTGCCTGCTAGGACAAATGAGGAAATAGTTTATATCCACTAATATATGTTTTCTCAAAAAGGCACAATTGCAGACAGACTACATAAGCTTTAATGAAAAGTACCTTAAACTTGACCACCTCTCCGAAACGAGTTGCCACAGATGTCTTAAATAAAGCATATGCTTTACACATTAAAGTAAAGTCAATATAGCAAGGAGGTGGCGGCTAAATATCAAAGCTGTAGGGCTGATTCTTATGAATATGAAGAGGGCAGTGGCAGGATGCTGGCACACCACACCAGGCAGATGGAGGCAGAAAAAGGGGTGGAGGCTATCCGCTACAAACAAGGCAGGATGGCTAAAATCCCTATAGAGATTCTCACCATTTTCAGAAGCTATTATTCTGAGCTATATGCAAAAGATATCTCTCCAGAACCAAGTTTCTAACTAAATTTCTTTAATACAGTTAAGGGGAGTTCATAAAATGGAGAGGAAAGGGCTTCCCTTGAACAACCTATTGCTGTTTAAGAACTTGTAGCTGCGATAGGCTCCTTGGATAGGGGGAAAGGTGCTGGGCCGGATAAAAGTCCTCTGGAATTTCGCAGAATATTCCTCCCTGAGCTCTTAGAGGTCATGTCTCTCACTTTTCTTGCCACCTAGACAGAGGGGGTGATACCGCTCTCATGGGAAGACACCAGCATTGTGGTATTTAAGAAAAAGGGTAAACCCCCTCGATATCCATATATATCACATAGACCCATTTGGGTGATAAATGCAGACTCTAAAGTCTATGCAAAAGTCTTATCCTGCAGACTAGGGAAGGTCATTGTCTCCCCACCAGAATGGGTTTATCCTGGGAAGGGGTACTGTTGATCATGTCCTCAGGGTAATTATGCTACTGGTCATAGCTGAGGTAATTAAATCACCACGGGACTGGTGTTACTTGATGCAGAGAAAGTCTTCGACCGAGTCTCCTGGGGCTACCTCTGGGAGGTATTGAGGTGGGAGGGACTCTGTCCAGGCTTAAATCCATCAGGGCTCTGTATCAAGCCCTCTAGGCCAGACTGCAGATCATGTGCAAGGGGTCGGGCCAGATTGCTATTACTAGAGGAACAAGGCAGGGATGTCCTTCGTTGCCCCTGTTATTTGCCTAATACATTGATCCGTTCATCACCCGATTGGAAAGTACAACAGGATCCAACCAGTCTTTGTGACTCAAACACAGTATAAGGTGCTGGCATATGCCGACGATATTGTGGTTATAACACCTGACTTGTTAATGCTTTAAAGGCTATCAAAGAGGAAGCTAACGCATCTGGTGCTATCGCAGGATACCATCTCAATGAGGGCAAGACCCAAGTGATAAGTACTGAAGGTTCCAACTCTGGAGATCAACAGTAGGTAGAAGAGGCAACCTACCTTGGAGTGGTTATTACACCCACTTTAGAGAAGATAGTGAAATTAAATCTAGCCCCACTACTCTTTAAGCATGATTTCTATAGAATCAATAACCTGCATCTTAGACTGATTGGGAGATGCAACGTATTAAAAATTATTGTTCTCCCAAAAGAGTGGTATCTATTTAGAACTATCCCACTCGAGATTGATAGGAGTTGGCTCACTAAGCTGGAAAATGTATGTTACGACTTCATGTGGAAGTTTAGGAAGCCAAGGAAGGAGTCAAAATTCATGATCCTCCGTAGATGTCGAGGAGGATGGGCGGTAACTAGTTTTGTACTTTCTATTGGTCTTGCATGCTGGAGCACTTTGCGGTCTTGATAACTGGCAATACCTATAACAGTAATCCTGCTGCGTCGCCATGTATCTAGCAACTTACACTGGGCTCTGATGCCAAGAGCTGTTTTTTAAGGACTTTAGAGAGAAGCTATTATAAAAAGAACACGTTTAAAACTGTGGATGGGGCATTCAAGGTTTGGCGTTAGATCAGAAGAAAGATTAACATCACCATACCCCTCTGTGGGACTCCCCTGCCATGCCAGATATATTCCAAGATGGCATGTGTAAGCGGTATGAGGCCTGCAGGATCTCAAAGCTGGGGGAACTCTATGATAATGACCAACTGTGCTCCTTTTTGGAGTTACAGGATAAGTTCGGGCTGACTGAGGAAATGTTTTATAAGTATCTTCAGATTCGAGATTAGCTCAGTAAACTGGACAAAAATCAAAAATCTGTTGCTAAATTCCCGGTAATACATATAGTGGATCAAGGAAGCTGAATTTGGCAAATTTACGATGTTTTAATAGAGGGTCTACCAGATGATATGGAATTCCAGAATATGAAGTGGAAATTAAGATTGGGAATAACAGGGCCAGTATGTGTGAGCTCTCTTCTGATCTCTAAAGAGACACTCTTGAATGCCGGCCTCAGAAGCCAACACTTTAAGACAGCTTTTGTTCTATTCCATACAGCCAAGAATTATTTAAATGGGGCAAGAGGCTGGATTCAAAGTGTCACAGATGCGGTGCTGAAGAATCCGACATAATACATATGTTTAGCTCCAGTCCCCAGCTATTCAACTATTTTAAAGAAATTGCAGTTTTGATCAGATTGATTCTCAAATTCATGTTATATAATATCACACCCTAAGTAATTCTTTTAGGAGTCTGTGAGGATCGAAACCTCTCTAAAGGGGGAATGCATTTGATTTTTGTGGCAATAGCTATGGCCCAAATGTGCATAGCATCTGAATAGATCATCCTACATTCCCCTATGTTCACAGAGTGGAGATCACATTTTCTGGCTGTGTACAACATGGAAAAAGTCCTCTATGAGCGGAAGGGGAGGAGATCATGGAAGTGTGGTGATCTAATCTGGGCCCCAGTAGATGAATGGATGGAGATTACTAATATGGATGATGCAATCAGCCCTGGCACAGGAGGAGAGATGTGGGCCGGTTAGGGGATATCCATGGTGGCTGTGGCCGAGGAATATGAAGGTATTTTTTAACTCTAAAAGTGTCCACTTTGTTCTTACAGCTCAAAAGGTATGGCTATGTCTATAATCCTGTGGGATAGCTGTCAAATCCCTTTCTCATCATGTAGGGAATGATAGATGACGCAGTATTGATAAAGGATCTTACTAATTTACTGAGCACCAAGCCCCAGTGTAGCATCTATTTTAGCATTAAATCAGCTCTTAGATTTAATAGTCCAGTTCCCTCAATTCACAATCTAAGGCGATTTCAATCTTCATTTGGAAGACGCCCAGGATAAGGATGCGGTGGAATTAACGGACGCTATGCACAGTTTAGGCCTCTCCCAATTAGTCAAGGGAGCCACTCACTCAGCTGACCGGCATTTTTCTAACTACGACGCTCTTCAAACCTTACCACCTCTTCTGTTGATTTGGTCAGACCATCTAGCGATCTTTTGCATTGTTAAGGCTCAGCACAAATTACAGAATTCTCAGCCATCTAAAGGGCCACAAGCTATCTGCCCCTGGTGAGCCATCTCATTAGAGACCTTTAAGTCAGCCCTTTCTCACAACTATTCATTGCGGAACTCAGGGCACAGAAGCAATTGTGTCACCGACAACAAGGGAAAGGGCGACTCCATTATGACTCCACTGACAAGTAGACATATAGCCAATCCCTCGCAACATATAAAACACTTATCCGTGCCAAAAAAACCCGATTTTACACCGACGCCATTGAAATTGCTAAAAACTCAACCAAAGAACTATTTGCAACGGTAAACAAGCTTTCACGCCCTCCCCTCAACACTTTCACTAATGGCAATCAAACTTTCTGTAACTCCTTCACTACTTTTTTCAGGCTGTGTACCACAATCTCTCTAGTAACCTCTCGGTGGGATAGGCACCACTTTTTAATGCTGTGCCAGATCACCCAGCGACAGCTTACCCGGTGGTTCGAGATAATATCTCCGAGGTCTCACCCACCCTTTCTTCCTTCCTGTCCCTCACTTTAATTCAAGTTATGAACCTTTTTCACCAAACCAAACTGGGTTCTCCTCTTGATCCCTGTCCCCCTAAGGATTTTGCGCCTGGCTCTCGAAATCGTAGAGCCACACCTTCTATTTTCAACCTAATATTTAAGTTGGGCAGTTTCCCCTCCCATTAGAAGCTGGCATCGGTGCTCACTTTTTAAAAAAAAACAAATCTAGATAACACTGATCCCAACAACTGCAGGCGCATATCGAGACTGGCTTACCCAGCCAAAATTGTAGAAAAGGCTATGAATACGGAAATCTACTCCTTCATAGAGACTCATGGACATCTTGACCCTACTCAGTTCGGCTTCAGAAGCCATCATAGCAACAAACTCACCTTGATCACTGCTTCAGAGCAGGTTAGACAAGCAGTAGATGCTGGAGGTAATGCTGCGTATGTGCTTTTAGATCTTTCCGCAGCTTTTGACACAGTTAATCATTACATTGAACTCAATTGAATTGCCTCGATCGGAATACAGGGTCGAGCATCATTACTGCTGTAATCTTTCCTCAGTGAGAGAGAACACTTTGTAGCACTGGAGGACTTTAAATCACCTTTGTTTTCTCTTCCTTGTGGAGTATCCCAAGCTCCTCACTGAGCCCTCCGCTCTTCAATGTATATGTCCCTTTCCCCGGCTAAACTATTTGCATCATTTGGTGTCTCAGTGGTGTTGTACGCCGACGACACGCAAATCGTGATATCTTTGGCTAGTAACCCTATGAATACCGCCACATGTTTCCATAACTCGATTATTGCATTGCCCTCTTCGTTAATATCAGAAGAAAATGCCTAACCAAATTACAGATTGTGCAGATGCCACAGCCCGTCTACTCCTAGGCATTCCCAAACAAAAATCGTGCTAAAAGATTTACACCGGTTACCTATCAGCAAGTGCATTATTTTCAAGGCTCTGTGCATGGCCTTCAAAGCACTCCACAGATTTGTCCCGGAGTTTCCAATGGTATGTTCCAACTAGACCACTTCAGTCCACCTCAGCTAATTATTTGGTAGTACAGAAATTCAGAAATGCTGGCTGGGGCAGCAGGAGTTTCCTGGTTGGCACAACCAAACTCTGCAACACCCTTCCTTCTGAATTGAAACAGGAAACCAACTTACTCACGTTTCGGAAGGTGCTCAAAACTTGGCTTTTTAATCAATCACTCTTTTTGCAGCTTCAATTCCTCAATGAGCCAGCGCCTAGGCACCCCTGGGTAATAGCAGTGCTTTATAAATTTCATTTTCATTATTATTGCTGTACTTTATCAATCTTCGGGGTTTCATCTATAGCTGCTTATGTCTGCATTATTGGTCTGCAATATCTAGGCTTTATCTAAGCAGTCAAAAAAATGAGGGAGGTACCCTTCAGGTCCAATCGGGGACAGGGAAAGTACAAGCATTAAATAGAATCAAATTCTTAAAAAAGGTTAAACATCATTTCATAATACAATAAATAATCACAAGAAAACAGAGTTGTCGACGCTGCTTTTCGGTGAGTAGAGAAATAGACACCTTCAGGACAGTTTTCTAAAAGGTATTTAGACCGATACTAGAATTCTGTATTCATAGATCTTTGTGCAAATCAATCTGTAGAACTGAGGGAATAAGGATGATCACCTCGTCAAAAACCTTGCAAATAAAAATTAGGTCGGTATATGTATGTACATTGGTGCCACCGTTCATTTGTATTGCACTGGAAATCCCCAAGTGCCGAAATTGAGGAAAACTGGACCGGTTCAGAGGACCAAGGAAAGCATCGCAATGAGAATCCCAAAGTAGACTAACGTGCCGCTAGATTGGGTTAAAGTGAAAGGCAGCAGTCTATTGTGGTCGTTTTGGCGTGTGCGCAGCTTTAGCAATAGGAACCTCACAGAAAAAGTCCGGCCTCCTTGCAACCAATGTACAGCTTCCGGGTCAGGATACATAATATATGTATTTTACGACTTTTTTAAGAATTTGATTGTATATATAAGTGTCAATAAATATTAATTCATATATGCCTATGTGAATCCTTGGTATTTACATATTTTAATGTTGATTACATGTTGTTTTCTGAATCACTGACATGATACAATTGTATTGACTCTATGCATTTCTCTAAACACCAGCACAATATAGCTTTTTAGTCATAAACTTTTTCTTATTAGGGACTTGTTTACATTTTTTTTTGTTTATCTAGGCAGTATCACTGTACTTTATGCTGTCACTATGTGCAGCAGTGGTTATCTAGGGATAACCAGAATGTAATGAATAATGTAATTTGTTGAGTATCTAATCAGCATACACCAGTAATTGTATGCACTTTAATAATCCGGGTGCACTTTTCTGAATGGCAGACTGATTATGTAGATTTACGGTGCTGTTTTGTTATCATTGCTCTTTGAGTTGCCACTAAGCGAGATAAAATGGTCAGTCAGAAATCCCTTATTTTAACTGAAGCAAAATGAGACGAGATTAAACTCTTGACGACCATGTTATCAGAGCACTTTGTTCTTTTATATGCACTTTAAGCTTTGAAGCTTTCGCCCACATTGTCGGGATGTTTGCAGTAGAGAGATGTCTCTCCTCTCAACAGTTTCATTATCTGGTTCTGACCTTGTATAGATCAAACCTCGGGTACATTGATAAATGGTTAAGAAACTCAGCTACTTTGATAAATGGTCTACTAAACTGTTATTCATATCATTGTAGTGTACCCTGCTATCACTTCCAGAGGGCTTATGATTTAGGGCTCTCTTAGACTGGATATTGTTTGTGCACTGACCCTGCCATATTAATATGTCAATACAGCACTGCTTAATGTTTTTTTATCCTTTACGCTGCCATTTTGTCTCTTGATTGATATTGTGGATGTATTGCTACCCATACCATGAAAAAACATCAATAAAAATATATTTTTTTTTTAAAGTGAAAAACAAGCATTGTTAAGTAGTGTTACAATGTGGCAGACTCTTTTCTGTGAAAACATGTTATGCTTTGTTTGACAGTGAATGGGCAATAAAAATTGTAAATTGTCCAAGATCACCATATGTGAGGCTGACCCTGAGACTGAAATGCGGTTGTGTACTTTGTTTCAAAAATGGCAGTTTCACAAACTAAATGGCCTCACCAAAGAAGAGGTATTTTGCAAAAAACTTGTTAAATATGAAAAAGTCTGCAAAAATTCCAAAAGTTTTATTTCATTCACATGCAGAAGTATTCCATCTTAGTAGTACTAGTGCATTAGACTAAATCAGTGCCGTCCACAAGCGCTCTCCTGAACTTTGCATGCTAAATTTTGCAGGCTTTTGCGGCCCCTGGGCCAAAATTCAAAACTATCCTAATGGCATTATCAATGGCCACCCCATTTGCGTCGGGCCTGCACCTAACTGCTGTAGACTCCATGGAAGAGGACCTTGTTTCATAGATGAGGGACCCGCTAACATGGGTAAGGACAGTCAAGAACAGGAACCATCACAGGAAAACCTCCTTGTGCAAAAGTTAGAAAAATTAGCTCGAGAAGCATCTTACTGGATTTGAGAAAACACTTCTCAGGATGTATTTTTTACAGGTGGGAGTTAAAAACATACACATTGCACAGAAAATTATCAACAGTACAAAATTATTTAGATCAGTAAATTAAACCTGCACAGATAACTAAACATAAATTCCGTACCTTCGTCTCAATCCAGATTTGGTTGACCACCCAGCTAACCTTACCACCACCAGAGAATTGAGTGGAACCCATTGTCCTAATTCTCGGGCTCCTTACTCTTGCTGAATTCAATTTAGGACAAATTACTCTGCTCCACAACACCAGGGAGCCAGGCCAACAGTGGCGGCTCCCCCATTAGGGCGTGGGGGCGTTGCCCCACTGCTTTCTCGCGGTGCGAGAAGGCAGAAACATAAACGGTAAAAACGACCATTTATGTTTCTGCCTTCTCGCATTGCGAGAAAGCAGAAGTGCCTCTGTGCTTGGTTGGGGGCAGGAGGGTGGGCGGTCCTGCTCGAGGGCAGGGGGGGGAGTGGCTTACCCACTGTTGTGGGTACTGACTTTTTGGCCGTCGGCCCTGAGCCGAACAAACAGTCAATACCCACAATAGTGAGAAAGCCACTCCCCCCCTGCCCTCGAGCAGGACCGCCCACTCTCCCTTTTTCTCTATGCAGAGAAAAGGTCCCGGCCGGGGCGCTGGCCTGCTGCGCCTACCAGCGTTTACATTGGTGTGCGTAGTGCGTCCGTTGCGTAGGGGAGGGAAGCAGGAAGCTGCCTGCTTCCTGCAGCAGGAACACGAGGACTCACCAGTGACCGGCCTGGAGCGGAGGCGGTGCGGTACCCCGGCACTCACTCAGGTAGGTAGGTTTAATGTTTGATTTTATTGTTAGTTTATTCACCCCCCCCCCCCCCCCCGCAACCCCCCCACTCTTCCCTCGAGCATGCCGGCCGCCGCTGAGGGACAGACATGACCGGGAAGAGGCCAGCTGAACGGGTGCCTGGTGCTGCCAGTAAGCGGGCGAGGGGGCATCACCTACCCTAGGATGATAAGGATGATAATAGAGCATTCAGATTGTTTACTCCATATATCTAAACATGTGTCTTTATTGATTACTATCTATTGCTGATTTCATGTATCAATCAATTTCTCTCCCTTTCAACTACTCATTCATTTCGGCTTGTTTATATCCATCCATTTATTAATGAGTGCATGCATTCATGGCTTCATCCATCCACCAACGCATTTATCTGTCCGTCCATGCACTAATACCTTTGTGCTTTTTTGCCTCCACTCACCCGTCACGTCAGTCTGTTTAATATTCGGTTTATCCATCCACCATACACTGATTCTTCCATGCATTCATGTTTGCATCCATCCATCCCTTTGAGTGTTCGTTTATTCCCTTTGTGGATTCTGTGGTCGACCTAGTGCACATGAAGTTTAGCGTTGCTCCCCATTACTTTATACTGGTGCTGCCGTGCAACTTCACATTAGAATGTGGCAGTAGGCCTGAGGCTTCACATTTCGAAAGAGTTCCACATGGCTGCCCCTCCAAGAAAAAAGCCGCCCCTTCATGTGTGAGCGACTGAGTAGTGAAGTCTATCTCTTCTGGGGAATTTAGCGGCAGGATGGGTAATCATTTACACTAATCCCCAGACACTGGATATGACTGGTGATATCACGCCCTCTTCTTCGATGGTTACATTTATTACGCTACCTCGAGGGGAGGAGGGTTGTGGTATTAAAAGTGTGATTCTTTAGCAGACACGAATCATGTCTGTTTATTTGTAAATGCAGAGGCTGGCATTTTATCCCCTTCCATGCTGCGCAGATTCCGCCGCTGTGCTGACGGAATCTTGCGCGGGCGTGGTCATGACGGAACGGTTCCGTCATGAGCACAGCTCAACCGTGGCTCATGACGGAACCGTTCCGTCATGAGCACCGAAGGGGTTAAAGACACTTTCACTGCCATGGAGAGAGCAGGAAACAACTCGCACACTTGCATGCAGGATCCGTGTTTTACACAGTGCGCAAACTGATACAGGTCCTGCACTTCACATATGAGACACAGCGTGTGAGCTTGCTGACTTGGGACCCATGGCCGTTGGGGGGGCTTTACGTCTCCTGGCTGCTTCTGACCGGCACTGTCTTCGGTGATTGCCGCTTGGGACTCCCCGGATATCTGTTTGGGGTGCAGCTGACTGCAACTGCAGAGTCCGGCTACCAACCGGGCTACATGATTCCCAGGAATAGAGCCTCGCAGGTCCTCTAAAAATGCTTTCCTTGGCCCCTAGGATGATACCAAGGGAAACCCTTGCCAATGAAAGTAGCAGGTATCCCTTGCGTCTTCGGAAAAGGACGGGCCCTGCCTCAGAATCCTCTTCATGCAGTAAGACCGCTCGTTGGGTTAATGCATTTGCTGCAGTTACCTGCAGGGAACCGGTAAGATTTCATGCTCGGAATGGCTGGCTCAGTCTTTCTTTATCGGTGGTGGATAAAATGAGTGCCACTAATTCGTGGGGGAAAAAAACGCCGATTTTTATGGAGCAGAGAAGATTTTATCACCCCTCTAATGTATTTTAGTTAGGGACACCTTATTGATGCGCAGCTCCATGGTCCATGTGCTGCCTCCATAATCCTGGTAGTCAAATAAGAGGTATTGTTTATTTATTCTGGCCCCTTGTCCTATTACTTTGAGGAATCCTAGTTTTAGAAATTCATGTTACACCTGCGATGGCTCAGATGAGGGTTTTGTTGTAAAGGTGTTATGAAGGAACGGTGAGGATCACGCAGGGGGTATGACTATGGGTGCAGACTGGCAGGTCCATTGTCCTGTTTCCCCGATGCCCAGTGTACTTAAGGTCTCTAGCCTTTTTTACAACTCAAATTTGAGTGTTGGAGTGCTTTGCATGGGTGCTTGAAATGCACCTTTTTCCCCATTTAAAAAAAAAATCCCACCTCAAACCGACCTTATGGCAGTTAGGCTTGCTCGCTATGCTCACTCGTCACAGGCCACTCATCTCAAACTTTTACGCCCCACCACTTTCAAATCTCAGCAGCCACCAGTGCAGGCCAACAAGAAAGCTGAGCCTCAAACCATCATGCCAGAGCTGCCCTAATTAGGGCTGTCATCTGGTACCCTCTGGGAGATGGGCCTGGGCAAACAGGCCATAACATGGTTTCCTGTTTCAAGCACTACCTCCCCAGGTCAATGAAAATGAATGAAGGAAATGAAAATGGGTTTTTATAAAACGCGTGCTTGCCGTGGCGTCTTAGCGCTTGCTACCGTTAAGGTTGATCCGGAAATTAAACCCCCGAAGGGGTGCACCCAAATAGCCAAGTTTTTAGTCCCTTCCTGAACTGTAGCAGATCATTTTGCGTTCTAAGATGCAAAGGGATAGTGTTCCAAAGCTTTGGGGCCAAGTATCGAAAACTTCTGCCCCCCCCATTTCATCGTTTTTACTCTTGGAACCACAAGCAAGTATGCTGACGCGGAACGGAGACATCTCTGTGGAGTATATCGCTTACAGTATTGACCAATCTGCGTAGGTCCCATCCCGTGCAGACTCTTGTGTAACATACACATTGACTTAAACTGGATCCTAGCAGATATGGGCAACCAATATAGTTGTTCTTGGGTAATTAAACTGATTGAGCTAAATTTGGGTAGTTCTAATAGTAACAGGGCCGCCACATTCTGCAGGGTCTGGAGTTTATGAATCACACTTTTTTTTTGCTCCAATGTAGAGAGAATTACAATAGTCAATTTTTGACAGGATCAGTGCCGTGACAACCATTTTCCTTAGAGGCATAGGAATAAAAGGAAGAATTTTCTTAAGAATTTTTAATGGTACAGAAACAGGAAGAGGTAATGCTGTTGACCTGGTCAGATAAGGAAAGATGGTCATCAATCAGGACTCCAAGATTTTTTACCTTCTTTACGGGCTGGGGGCATGGCCCTGCTATCGCGGGCCACCAATTGGAGTTCCAAAGTGACGTGTCTACTACAGAGTAATAAGAAGGGCCAGCGATAGTCACAGAAACACCCACCCTAACCCTTTCTTGATCAGTTGTGGTCCACTGCCCATGCTTGGGGTAAAAGAGAAATAAATGCATAGGACAAATACATCTTTTCAAAACTAATTAATTAGTCAAAGCATAAACTTAAAGTTTTAACATTCTAAATCTACCTTCTGCCCTGGTCTGTTCATCTCTGCCACTCTGAGCTACACAAGGAGTAAGACAGCCCCTCCTTCACAGACCACAGAGGAATGTGATCTGCCTTGCCAAAAATATGACGTGCAAGGACTCTCTGAAAAAAAAAATATATGAGCAAAAGGCCCCACCTCTCTCTGTCTCTCCTCAGACGCAATCTCAACCCAGGCTGCACCCGCGACGTTTCACATACCTAACCCATATGATGCCTGGCCTCATCTGCTGCCTCTCCTCTCTCCTAAAGCTAAGGCTTAAGTCCTAAGGCTAACACGCCCCCTATGGGGTCATTATTTATACTCTAATTCTTGGCAGACTACACTAATAATGTTGCAGTTTTCAGTAAAGCTTGCACCAATTGGTTAGCATAGATGACACGAGGGTCTCACCATCCTGTTCTCATTGCAAATCCGGTTTTAACAAAAGAAGCGTTAATGATAAATATAATCATATATTTCAGCAACGTTTACTAGGAAAAATGTTTTAGTCTATATTTTCCTTCTTGCCACATCACACGCAGGATAAGCACATTCCACAAACACTGGTACATTGGCAGGGTAACAAGAATATACAGTTCACATTGGCCTTGACTCTTTCTGTACTTGAGGCACTTGGCAGTCTTGCGCATGCGTTTTTCAGCAAGATTCTTAGCCATGCTGCATTCTTAGGCAGCCATTTATCTTAGGCCCAAAGATAAAACAAACACAAAAATAGTATTAATTTACGAAATAGAACCCATGCTGTTTACCTCCCCCATACTAATACCTTGTATTATTTTTCCTAGCAAAAGCTATTAGTGTAAAGCAGCTTTTCTATTATTTGTGCACAACATGCAAAAATGTGCAATGTACAACATAGCATAAAACATGCACCAGTGCAAATTTTCAAAGCACAAGCAGTGAATACATACTTATAGCAACATGTGCTAATGTTTTAGATAGCTTTTCATGCAAAATGCTTTAGCCCCACGTGTAGTGATGGTGCATGGTTAATTTAATACACATTATAAAAAGATGTGTTATGAACTGAATATACATTGTTAAAATATGCAACAAAGCCAAAGTCTCTTAAGACAGGAATAGGGAGTGTAGATTACAAGGAAAATGAGCTGGGAAGAGAGAACACATTCAATGATTATCTTCACAGCTAAAGAGGCCACTAAAATCACAGGTTTTCTCTACACTACAAAAACACATGTTAATTCCGCACAAGCATTTCAGATTGAAAGCATTGACCAGGCCTCATTTTATGCCTTTCACTTTGCTTTGCACCAAAAGTGCCACTTTTAATAAGCATTTGTCTAGGCCTCATTTCATGTTTCATGTGCCATGCGTTTTCCACTTGCACCAAAATCTGCATCATGTTAAATGGAGTCTGTCTGAATCACAAACATAAAGCAATGCCTAATCTTGATGAAATCTAGCTCTATCACATGGAAGCCTTGGAGGCAACTCAGATGACTAAGGACGCGCCTGACCCACTCACTGCCAGTGTGAAATATTATGAGTGGCTTCATAAAATTTGTATTGCCTATACCCCCCCCCCCCCCCGAGATGTAGAAATGTTATTAAAAATAGGATCTGGGAGCAGAGGTCTTTAGTTAAAAGTGCGTTCCAAATTCCACAGGAAAGAGATTTGACCATACTGACTAATAATATGGATGTCACCGAAAATAGATTGATTTACTGGTAAGAGTCTATCAGGGACACAATTAATGGCCTAGCAGTTAAACATGGTGATTTTTCGCAAGTCAGTGCCATGTTGCAGAAGCCAGGTGAGTTAGTGGCTGAATACATCTTAAGGTACAATGAAGCATTGGATAACAGTGCAGGGGTACCGCGCACGACAGAGGCCTATAAGGCATTGGCTACGCAAACCCTTATGAATGGGTTGCTAGCTTCTGTAGCCCACAGTTGTAAACTGCGCCACCCTGATTGGTCCACTAAAGGATATCACGAGTTGTGCACGCTTCTAAAAGGGGTGGGCGGAATTTGCGAAATCCACTTTCGCAAATGATCGCGAAAATGTTAAAAATTATCGCAAACACGCGGAAATATCGCGAAGATGCGGAAGTTTTTTCCCCGCATGTTCGCGAGATTTTCTGCATGGTTGCGGCTCTCCAACTTACCCATGTGGTTGCTCGCGGGCGCGGCCATCTTGTTTTCAGATGTCTCGCGGTGCATGATCGCGAGAAGAAAGACGTGATCGCGCGACGCATGATGTCACTGCGGGCGCGAACAGTCGCGAGACAGCGCAAATGGCTAAAAACAATACAACATCCCATGGAGAACGCGACCGGATCAAGAAAACTTGTCGGCGAACGCAGGGATTCAGGTAAGGCGATCGCGCGCGCGAGAGAATGTATTATTTTACAGCGCGAGCAAGAAACAAATTATCGCCAAGCTGCGGAATGCGGAAATTATGACATTTTCTCACTTTCCGCGGAACGCGAAAATGTCAAATTATCGCAATTTCCGCGAACGGAACGAAATTTTAGCCCAGGCCTAGCTTCTAATAACCATGGAAATAGATGGTATTTTTTGGGTAAGGAAGGACATCGCTAAAAATGACAAAGGAATAATATTGCAGCAAGTACAAAGAGAGGAGGAGCCAGAGGGAATGAACTATCAGGGGGCACAGCATAGACAGGACAATGGACAAGGATACCAGCGACGAGACAGGAGTAGGGATCAGTGTTATATTTGCCAGAGGTATGGACACTGGGGACGCAATTGTAGAAATAATAGTGGTAGAAGGCACTGGAATGAGAGAAGTGACAAGTATAATAGAAATTATAGAAACAACAGGAATGAAAGGCTTGACAGAAATGAGATCCAGCCATCAGCACCACCCATGCCCAGAGACCTGAAGCAGACCCAGCACTCCCTGAGGAATCCTTTCCAGGAGCAACATGGATCAGCATAGGACCACGCAGAGAGAGAGATGGGACAAACAGCAGAAACCAGAGCCCAGTACTTTATGTTGAAGGTATCAGACACACCTGACGAGAATCCCATGTTCCAAATTAGGGTAGGAGGTAAAGAGACTGATTTCCTAATAGACAGTGGTGCAACCCTATCGGCAGTAAGAAGCAAGTTGGGTCCTAGTAGTGGTGAAATTGTCACTACTATAGCAGTAAATGAAATGATGATGCATGAAGAATTGTCAGAACCCCTACCAGTTTCTGTTGATTACTTCACACTGACCCCTCAGTTTCTATTGTCGCCAGATGCACCCATCAGTTTGCTGGGGAGAGACCTCCTCTGTAAATTGCATACAACATTATATTTTTCACAAAATGGGATTTACTTACAAGTACCTGTGGACAGGTTAGAATTGGCTAATAGAGCACTTACTGCATGCAAACTAAGTGAGAAATCTGTGTTATGTGCACTGCATGTCTTGTCTCTCTCTCCAACACGTTACCAATGGACTCCATTACATGAAGATTTTTATGAGAACATCTTTCTAGAACTGTTTAAATACAGCCCTGACATTGAGAGTGAATTGGTCACTCATTTAGTGCAGTTGACATTAGTACCTGGGCCCATACACTGTACTGCAGCATTTTTCACAGGAGCAGTTCCTGAATGGTATGCCTAAAGGGCAGACAAACATTTGTACTGGACAATGGAATTGCTTGAGCACACATTATATATAGGAATAGAAGGGTGTGCAGTGAGCATTGAACTAGGACCACAGGAAATGAGGTTATTTCAAGTGCCAGATTCTGAACCACATGTATCCATAGCTGTAGCACCAGGTTACTACCCTAAGGATTTGGGAACCATGGTCAAATGCCTTCAGGACTTACCTAGAACTAAGGAATTTACATTTCCTTTAGGAATTGTGTCTGTGTTGGGAGATGGAAAAGGGTGGTGTTAGACGTTGTGTATGAACAGAAAGGACAGGACTGCAGTTTTCGACAAGCTTGAAGGCAATATGGCTTTACAGCTGGCTAAAAACAAGGTCCTAGAGCAAGTGAACTCAGAGGTTTGGGAAAAACACAAAAATAAGGCAGGATTATTGAAAGCATGCCCTCCCCATAAAGTGACACTTACAGAAAATGCAGAACTACCTTATGTCCATCAGTACAGACTGTCACCTCAGGCAGAGGAGGGAATAAAACCTGTGATTGAATCTCTCTTGCCACAGGGTATCATTAAAAAGACCTCCAGCCCCTGTAATAGTCCCATCATTCCCTTGCCCAGCGGCAATACGGGGCAGTATAGGTTCATACAAGACTTACGACAGATAAACAACATTGTGGTTCCCTTAGCACCTGTTGTGCCTTACACCAATACTATATTATCTTCTATACCTGTAGAGGCAGAGTACTTTTCAGTCATTGATCTCTCCTCTGCATTTTTCAGTATTAGAAGTATTAGAGTCCATACAGAGAGCGAGTACCTTTTTGTCTTCACAGTGAAAGATATTCACTATACTTTCAGAAGACTAGCTCAAGGCCACACTGAGAGTCCCACGGTCTATGCGCAGGCAGTGAAGAGAGACCTGGACAGCCTACACCTGGAAGCTGGTAGCATCATCTTGCAGTACGCTGATGATCTCCTTGTGGCATCTCCATCACTTGAGGCCTGTGAAAAAGACACTGTAGCGCTGCTGAATCACCTCCAGGAGAGAGGACACAAAGCTTAATTGTCAAAATTCCAGTGCTGTCAAAAAGAGGTGACTTACCTGGGTTATGTGGTATCCAAAGGTACACACCGCATATCACCTGACAGGATAAAAATGATTCAGGGCATGCAGCCTCCATCCACCAAGAAAGGAATGCTGTCATTTCTGGGGATGATGAACTACTGCCGCCAGTGGATCCTTGAGTACAGATCCTATGATGCCATCCTGCGACAATGTACACTACAAGATGCTCCCAACAACATTGTATGGACAAATGAACTTGCAGACTATTTTAAGAAACTGAAATCGACTTTATGTACTGCGCCAGCTCTGGGGCTGCCTGATTACAAACTGCCCTTCCATCCCTATGTGTCAGAGCAAAAGGGTATGGTGAATAGTGTGCTGACACAGCAGCATGGCTCAGGAAAAAGACTTGTGGCATACTACTCTATGACTTTGCCTGCAGCAGTAATTGGGCATCCGGCTTGTTTGAGAGCAGTGGCATCAGTAGCTGTGATGGTAGAAAGGACGGCTCCCATTGTGTTGGACTACTCTTGCATTGTTTATGTGCCACATTCTGTACAGTTGTGGTTGTCATCTGCAGCAACACAACATTTTTCGGCGGCCAGGCAAACAGGTTATGAGGTCACTCTGTTGTCTAACGCCAATATCACCATTAAAAGATGCCCACCTGTTAATTTGACAACATTATTACCTCCAACAGGTGATTCAGACGAGACCCCTGACCATCGCTGTGTTGAGGTTGTAGAGACATGCACCACACCCAGACCACATTTGCAGCAAACACCATTAGAAAAAACAGACCATGAGTGGTACACTAATGGTTCCTCCAGCAGACTAACAGACACAGATTATAGAGCAGGGTATGCTATAACAACAGTAGACACCATAGTTGAAAGTGCAGCCCTCCCCCCTGGCACATCGGCCCAGCAAGCCGAGCTGTATGCTGTAACAAGAGCATGCATCCTAGCTGAGGGGAAAAAAGTTAACATTTACACTCATTCACGTTATGCCTTTGGAGTTGTCCACGATTTTGGCCAGCTGTGGCAGTATCGTGGTTTCATAATAGCAGCCGGACGCCCCATTCAAAATGGCCCCTTAGTAAACAATTTGCTACAGGCAACACTACTACTCTACAGTATAGCAGTGATAAAATGTGAGGCACATACAGGAACTAATACTGAGATAGCCAGAGGTAACACCATGGCTGACGCAGCAGCAAAAGAGAGCATGTTACAGCCAGTACAGAAGGTGCCTTTAATAGTAAAAGGTATTCCAAAAATACAGCTTATTCAGAGACAATTGTTGTTAGCTGATGTGAAAGAAGCATACTAGTCTGCACCACCAGAGGAAGAAAGAGTGTGGATTGATGCTGGATGTGAGCCGAATGATGAGGGATTGTGGTTCTACCAGGATGGGAGACCTGTAGCCCCACGCAGTATGTTCCTCCCCCTTACTAGGCTTGCTCATGGGCCCACTCACATGGCTCAAGGAAGGATGAATGCTTTGATTAGACAAGAATAGTTTGCACCAGGGATAACAGATTTCACTGCACAATTCTGCTTCCAATGTCTTGTCTGTGCCCAACATGCTAAACGTCGGTCCCCCACTACCCATGATCACTTGCCAGTACCAGAGGGTCCATTTACTAACATTCAAATAGACTTCGCCTATATGCCCCCAGTGAATGGATTCAAATATTTGCTGGTATGTGTGGATCAATTTTCAAAATGAGTGGAGGCGTTTGCCACAAGGAAGAATGATGCAGCAACTGTTGTGCGATGCTTGATGAAAGATATCATACGCCGGTTTGGCATTCCCCGAGCATAAACAGTGACAGAGGGGGTGAATTTGTCGCTGCAGTTGTGCACAAGATGTGTGACTGTTTGGAAATAGAGTGGGAACTGCATGCCCCTTACCACCCCCAAAGTTCAGGCTAGGTGGAGAGAATGAACTCCACAATAAAACATAAATTAGCTAAAACAACTGATGCAATAGGCCTTAAATGGACAGATGCGCTGCCTTTAGTGCTGCATGCCATAAGAGCAACACCATCTAGAACAACTCTCTTGTCCCCCCATGAGGTATTGATGGGGCGGCCTATCTCGGTGGGGTTGAGGTTGCCTCTCACAGCATCCCAACCAGCACTGCTGTGGATGGATGAGCATATTTCTGACTATACTGTACAATTGTCAGTGGTCTTGAGGCATCTCCAAGTGAAGGAAGCTTTGCCCCATCCTTCCTCAGAACAATTACACCCTTTTAAACCTGGAGACATGGTCTTGGTGAGAAAAATAAAAGATGTTTTCTCTTAGTTCTAGGTGGACTGGACCCCACGTTGTGCTCCTGGTTACCCGAACATCACTAAAGGTGCAGGGACGTCCCGAGTGGCTACACGGAACACGATGCAGGGCTGCACCAACAACGCCTGAGGCAGAGGTACCTATAACAGATGAGCACCGGCCACCTGTGGAGCAGCGCGAAACACAGGACAAGGGGGAGACAGACCAGACCTTTGCTAACAACAATGCTGATGGTCCATCATCAAGTGTCCCAGGAACAGTGACACCAACTGATGCTGTTGAGTGAAGCACGCAACGCAGTCTAGAAAAAGGTGATGGTCTGTACCTGCCAAAATAGACTGAATAGGACAACACAGGGCAGGCCCAGGAAAAAGCCCCTGAACAAGATGACTACAGACCAGGAGGAGAAGCAGATGACAGCGCACCACGAGAATTTTCATTATTGACACTTAGAGAAAGTCCCCTGGAACTGAGACAGAAAGACACTGCCTAACAATATTTTAATTCCTGAAAGTGATATTTACCAGTGTCAAGAAATTGCATTGCATTGTGCTAACACTATTTTTTAGTACCTTAATTATGTGTGTGCTGCCTGTATTGCAACAACCTGCTGACCATCCCCTCATTGCAGTACATGAGAAAGTCGCCCAGGCTTTAGGTCTTCAAAATTGCTGGATTTGTAGAAAATTATCCAGACACCCCAGCAACCCAATTGGCATATATGAAACACCTGTGCCTATACAAACGTAACTTGGGATTGTGGAGAAGGAAGGATTGGATGGTACCCACGTTGTACCATACTGCCAAATATTCAAGCCCAATACCAAGTGACACCTACAGTAGAATACAATGACAAGGAAAAAACATTTCCTGTATGTTTAAAGCATCATGTTTCACAATGTAACCCAGCTTCCCAATACTTAGGACATTTAAAAAGTAGCCAGTGTCCTAACATATTAGAATTTGATAATACCACAGGTAATTGGAACATAAGGGACAGACAGTTAGTAAGTAGGAACTGGACGGCTAAGGTACATGGAAAACAAGTAAACTACACTTTACATTACCAGAACATCACTGTAGATGGAGAGACACTATTAATAACACCTGATGGCCTTCTATACGATCCATTAATTAAGCAGAAGAATAAGCATGCTAGGGCACCAAATGTGATTTCTAAAATATTAGAATACCCCTTATGGTCAGCTCGCTGCTCATACATGGCACCATGGGCAAATGTTACGCTTATAAATTCTTCACGGATTGATTACAAATGGTGTTATCAATTTCAAAACACTTTTCCTGAAGGGGTAGGCCTTCCTCTTAGGAAATATCACACATTGGATACACAGTTACAGGGCGGAATGTATTTTATTTGTGGCACTAAAGCATACAAGGTGCTTCCCCAGCACTGGAAAGGCATTTCTTATCTTACACCAAACATTTCAGTCGTGCCTCACATTGCAGCCCATGAGCCACAAAATGTGGGGAGTTTTGCTCATTGATATAAAAGAGATATACATGCATCCATTCTGGAAGCTAGACAAGGTCTATTCTTTGGACTAATGGGTATATTTATTCCTGGATATGGGGTATATGATTTAGAATTGGCCCTTGTTAATATGTCTGCTGAGCTAGCTGTAGCATTCAATGCAACAAGAGATGCACTTCAACAGTTGCAGATGGAAATTAATTCAGTAGCTGCCATGACTATTCAACTTCGAATCGCACTTGACCACCTGACACTACAACAAGGAGGACTGTGTGTTTTGTTAAATTTCTCTTGCTGTTATTTTTTTTTTTTTAAAGTGGAAACATAGCAAGGGATGTGGCACAAATTAAGAATGTGGTTCAAATATTCTGTGGAGCAGAGTAAATTACAGATTCTGATGACTGGTCCTGGCTATGGTCATGGCTACCAACAGGATGGTTAAAACACTTAGTTCTAGCACTACTGGGTATCTTTATAACAATAGTGATATTTTTGTGTTGTCTTCAGTGTTGTTGCTCCATGGGACAGCAATTGTGAAGAAAAAGCATCCTTTCAATATCTACAGTTAAAAGTCTACCTCCTACAGAGCAGGAGCTAGTCTGCAGATATCTTCAAATAAAACAGGATGTAGAGAAAGCACACAAAGAAACATTTGAATTAATGGCTATAGATATGTAACATAAATGTGTTGAGTACTAGTATATAATTTTGTCTATGTTGAATAACGAATACCTCTTAGATATGTCTACGCACCAATATATGCATGTTATTTAAACACTGTGCAATGCAATTCAAAGATATGTACTTTATTGGTACTTTTTCTACTATATATATATATATATCCATATTTTTCTATTGCTATCAAATAGGAGGGATATTGTGGGGAAAAATATATATCTATATGTTTGCACCAGCCAGATAAAGGAATCAATCCCAAATTTTGCCGGCACTATCTCAGACCTACTGAGCTAACTATGTCTGTCTCTGACCGAACTGCTTGCTCTGTGCTCCTAAAACATCCCCTCTTTTACAAATCTATTCCAGCCTGACCCAAGGACCTTTATTGCCCTCTCTGACACATCCTGGGTTAACAGCTGTCAAAGGCCTCTAATTCTTGCAAGTTTAGCTTAAACTTATTTTCTGTTCCCTTCTGTCCTTCTACGGCAATAGGTATATTTTGCTCTATGTCTTGGGCTTGCAAGGCAATTCTATTCGTATATATATACCCATAAATGGCCTTGTCCAGATCTAAGGATTTTACTGATGATAGCACTTTCTGCCCTATATATGCTCCCCTGAAAGATCTATGAGGGGCAGAAGAAGCTTGTTCCAAGATGTGACACTGGGATGTGCGTCTGCCTTCTGCCTTGGCATGCCAATAAAAGAAGAAAGGTTCAAATAGATTTCCTGTGTTTTGTGGCTGCTGGAGTCTGTGTTTGCTTTGCATTGCTCTGAAGAGGTTTGGAAGATTTATTATCCAACAATGGCGGGACCTTTACCCTGTGCCCCCCTGCCCTCCTTCCCACTCTGTCTCCCCTCTGCTGGGAGCACACAGTTGACCTCCTCTTGTACTATCTGAAACTGAAAAGATAAATAATGTGAGTGGTATTTGACATATGCTCCGAAAACCAGGGACACATATTTAAAAGTAGAAAAAGTCTCAGGATGCCGGGACAGTCCCCTGGAGTTATCCGGGACATCTGGTTACCCTAGTATTGCAGCCCTACAGAGTAGAGTCAATATAACTTATTAATAATGTAGAATTCTTGAAGACAAATGTTCCTATGTCCATGATAAAAATTTGAAACCTGTAATGGGTTCCTGAATTGTATTTTATCATTGAAGCTTACTTACAGTCTGTCAGCGTGTTCTATTATCTCTGTTCCTAGAAGTCACTCTAGCAGCAGTGAGTTTCTATTTCACAAACTCTTGCACTATGCAACAGCAAGCGAACAGCTCTAAAAGTAAGCATGGTTATGAGCGGATTCACAGACTATTTTGTAGCATGGCCTGAGAATGCTCATTTCTTAGTCTGTAATTGAAATGCTCTAACACAATTCTGCTGGTCTATGTTGAGCTCATCAATAGGAAGTTGATTTAGCAAGCCAATGTATGCTACACGTTTACCTATTTATTATTTCTAAGATGGCTATCTTAAAAATTTCTTTACAATCTTCACTTCTTGCTGGGCACTCACAGCATTGAGAAAGGATTTCGATTTCAGAGATGCTAAAACTCGATAGCTTTCCCTTTCAAAACAGAGTTCTTATTTGTCAAATGTATTTAGTAATTTTTTTAAGCTCACCTTTTTACAATTTTTGCCAGTCAAGTTTTGGCTGTTGAGTAGATGGTTCATGAATCATTCCTATGAGTTCACTTGCATGTTTCTCATCTAAGGGTACACACAGCCTACTTCACATTTAAGTTTTGATTTTTTTTAGATTTATTCCTTTGTTTGGTAATCATGAAATGACTATTCGGCAGGCACATTTTAAAAAGCTACCACTGATTAGTAGGAAGAAAGCGCAAAGAGTACCATGGCAGGTACCTGTAGTCAAAACCACTGCCATGAATAGTTGTTGCAGCCAAATAACTTCACCAACACTCAAGATCCCAATCCCTCTGGATGGATCAGTGGTGGGATTTGTTCTAGTTAAACCAGTGTAGATCACGCTGAGATTGGTTGACCTTTGCTATAGCCACGCTGTGATTAGTTGGTTGATGTTTTTTTTTCTTCCTATTTTGCAAATAATTTGATCAGGAAAAATAGATGCAGTACTGAAAAAGTCTAAAGTGTTTCCTATTATGTAAATAGAAAAGATTTCTCCTGTGGATTCTCCTACCCTTGAAATGCTGACAGATGGCGGGTTTCGTACGTGTTTGTGGTTTAAAGACTGGGATCAAATTACATCGAGTGATAACAATTTGCGATTTCCTTTATAGGCTACTTTTAATATTAGAAAGCTTGATTACCTGAGACATGTAATGTGAGTGAAAGCTGCAACCCTGACCTACACAGTTCAGAGTACTAAATGAGTGGGACTGAGTGGCCATCAAGAAAGAAAGGAAGAGAAAGAAGAAGCAGGTTAGAAACACAGAAAATCAATGGTTGGAATCCAAGTCAGGCAATGCAGAGAAAGGCAAGGTGTGGGTGTATTTCCTGCAATAATTATTAAGACACATACAAAGAAAACTGAGAAGAAATCTGATGATTATAACACTGAAAATAGAAAGAGAGATACAGAAAGTGATTCTGATGAGGACGATAATTACTTAAATGACTTGTTAGATTCTAGACCTCCTGCTTACCAACATCACCGCTACTGCATGATGTGGGTGAGGTATAGGCAGGTATGGGTACGCATGACATCATGACATAGCAGTATTCAGTATAGCAAGTGCTCTGCTTGAGAGTGTTCTGCTTGAGAGTTCAATGGCAGCTTTACCTGGTCCTAGTGAGTTGCAATTACTGTGGATATGGTGGTAAGCCCTTATTGAGGCTGTTGCTACCACTCCACCTGTCAGAAGGGAAATTAATATTGCCAATTTGGAAATTTAATTTGAAGTCTTTGTGCAGGATACAATTCATACAGGAAGACTGTTTTGGTATAAATCAGATGAGCTGGGATATTTGATTAGGGATGCAGCTAGGTGTGCACATGACGCATACGACAGCCTTGAGGATTTTGCAGAAGAATGTGACATTGATCTTTACAGAAATAATAGTTTGCATAGAAACTTTTGAATAGAATTACGTGAAGCAGAAATAGAGAAATGGGTATACTGACCCTATAAGCTCACATCAAGGAGTTGATTGAGTCTATAAAAGACAAGAGGTTCACTAAAGTACAGAGAGAAGCGGACGAAAAAGGCTAGTTCTATAAAGAAAAGTATTGATACGGAAAATAAAGTGATGATGGTCACGAGTGAGCCTGAAATTGAAATGGCTTTATCAGAGCTCTATTTGTGTGAAGTACGTGGAGGAAGTTATGTGAATGTTTTTGGAAGTGATCTTCATGCATTTATGACGAATGTTCCAACACTGAGAGAGGAACCATATAACTGGTACACAGAAGTTGAAAGACTAGTGACTATTTCAAAAGTGCTTTGGACATATTTGAATAAATTGTTTGGGATCATCGTTCTCAAAGATTTGCGGGCTGAGTGCAAGGCAGCTTGCTGTTAGGAAGATGACAGATGACCCTCAAAGTGTACAGCCTAATAATGGAGAGAATGCTCAGCTAATGAAGCAATACAAGGCAGTGATAGAGCGTTCGAAACAAAAGCTGCCAGAAAAAGAGGTGAACTTGGTAAAAATAACGAGAACCACAAAAGAGCTGTAAGAGTTGGTGCTTATCTATTATGAGATGCTTATGCAGATCAATAGAAAGTACAGCAGAGTTGAAGATCCAGTGGGAGCAGGCATTAGCAGATTTGTATCGGCTTTTATTTTGGGTTTGCATCTAAAGCTCAATGTGCATATTCAGCAGAGTGTGTTATGTTGACAAACCGAGAGTATCAACCAAGTATGCCAAATATTTCAGTAATTGCTTTGATGATAAGCAGAGTAAGATGAAAGAGAGGTTGATGGTGACACAGACAAAGTAGCTTTAGAGAGGTGGTAAGAACCAGGAGATGAAATCAGAAGCAGATTTTGCACCACCTGTGAATCTTGCTGTGAGTGTGAATTTGAATTTTGGGTTGCAAGGAGTTGGCGTGCAAGGATATAATATGTTTTCTGCACAATATTGGAGTGTAGTTATGCAAGGCAGAGGTAAAGAATTTGTGAAAAATCCTTTAACACTTGCAAACATTAACATGCTTAAGAAAAGCATTGCATGTCATTTCTGTGGGGAATTTTGTTACTGGAAGTATGAATTCCGACTGAATCCAGATTCAATTCAAAATAATTTTGTTCCAAAGACACAGCAGGGATATGAATCACATGCCAAAGTTTGCTGCCCCAGCCCAACAGACACTGATGCAAAAGTGCAATTCCATACAAATATGCTCATAGCTCCAGTATTGCAGCAAAACATAGAAAATACAATTCCACAAAAGTTAGGGTTTCAGCATTGTCCATTGATTCTGAATAGTGAATATCCCTATTTTACATCAATTGCCAGAAATTCGCGATGATGGCGCCTGAGGGGGAAGGAGGATTGCATGCCTAATGCAGTCCTAGAGGTAAACGAGTGTGGCCCATATGTACATGGTGAGGTGATTGGCTACCTTGTGTCACTGTCTTTATAGATATTGGTCCTACCTGCTCCACGGGTCGCTCCATGGAAATATCAAACCTACCCCTATTGGTTAGAGAAGTCAAGAATTGTAGGAATTAGCAATAAAGTTACAATTAAACCACAAGAGTCGAGAATTCAGTTGTTCTGGTCTTTACAAAAGATGACCTGTCTCTTGATTGAAGAGACACAGGGCCCAATTCACAAAAGTAAACTTAGACCAAAAGTTTAATTTTACTACTTTTCAGTATTCAAAAAGGTAAGTTACTACTAGTGAACTTCGACTTTTGGTCCAAGTTTACATTTGTGAATACCAAAAAGTAGTAAACTTACACAAAAGTGTTAGTTTACCTTTATGAATCAGGTCCACAGTGAATAAAGTGATATGAAATGAAATTTTCCAGATAAAGAGATTAGACTGATAAAGAGTGCAGAACCAGTAAAAATTACAGCAAACCAGATGCAATTTACCCCAGGACTTGACAGTATACACTTTCATGAGAAGCGGTGGAAGGAATGAAACCAGTCATAGGAATATTGATAGACCAGTTCATTTTACGAGAGGTAGTCCTTACAACTCACCTGTGATGGACATAAAAAACACGAGTGGAAAATGGAGGCTGGTTCAGATCTTCATAAAATAAATGAAATCGTAGTTCCATGTTGTCCAGTAATACCAAATCCTCCTGTGATTTTGTGTCAGATTCCTGTGGATGCAGAATGGTACACAGTCATTGAATTGTGACAAACATTTTTCTCTGTTCATCTACATGAGAATAGAAAATATATATTTGCACTGTGGTTCTAAAATAAAGTCCTCAATTGGTGTATATTGTCAAAAAACACTGACCTGAATGGCAGGCATCTGTGGGAGTGAAGAGAATCCAGCCAGTCCCAGGTGAAACAACCTTCAACACACGAATTGCTACAGGTAATGGGGGTTGTTTCCCAGGGAAAGGAGTTGAGAAATTTGGGATTGAAGTGGAGTTTGATTTCTTCCTTAACTTGTGGCAGCTGAATCCAAATGTCTTTATCAACAATAAGGACTCGTCTCCACTAAGATTGGGTTTTCACTTCTATGACATCTAAGTTGAGAACAGCAAAACAACAGCTTGAGTTATCCTTCTTTCACATTACCACCCAGTCTTTTACAATATTACTCATGCATCTTCAGTATAACACTGTACTCATCAAGGCATGCAGATTTGGTCTTAGTACTAGTCCTCTAACTCTATTGCTTAATAGAGATCCTAGAAAGGAAGTATTTTAAGTCTTTTAGAGAACGACTCAGTCCGTATTTAACAGCAAGCGATTTGCATATTAAATAGCAATCAATTTTTAACTTTCTTGTTAGTTCAAAAACTAAATCATTCTTTGTTCTTTGGTTCAGTCCACTGACCTTTTCTCTTGTTGTAGGATAACGTCGAACCTTCATGATAATGTTCTTTGTCTTTTTTTATTCAATTGCTGACAGGAGAGTCTGCTTGATGGAGACTCCAAAGGAAACAGGTAAGCCGCGGGTATAATTGGACCGCAAGCTCCTACTCGGGGAGAATCTATGAAGCCAAGCAGGGCTCTGCGGACAGGGTGTAGTATTTATAGGCCGTGCCCAGTGACCACACCTAGTAATTGGGTGAAAGCTTGTAGGAATTAAAACTCTCACAAAATTTGGAGTGAGGAGATCAATCGGACCAAACACAAAGGGCAACAGTCAGGGAAGGCAGGGGTACGGCCTACCATGGGCAAAATGAGGACCCTGGTGATGGAAGTGAGATGGGAGGGCCAAAGAGGGGCATCAGTGCTAAAGAATAAAGTGCACTTTCGGACTAGTAAAAGGTTGAGGAGGGAGGCTCAGGTGGTCAGCAAAGGAAGCAACAGGGAAGGGGCGAGAGAACAAAGGAGGTTTTTGAAGGAGTTTGGGAAGGCACACTTGGCAATCCATAACAGATATACAGAGTCCTTCAATCTTTTTTTTAGATCCTGAAGAAACATTTGGAAATATGCAGCTGCCTGTAACTCAGTGCTGGTGCAGTACATCGATGACCTTTTAATTGCTTCAAAGACATAGGAAGATTGCAAGTTGGATACAGTGGTACTCTTGAACCATCTTGCTGACAATAGTCGTAAGGTCTCACCAACAAAGATGCAGTATTGTCGTCAAAGAGAAGTGATTTACCTTGGCCACCACACTGAAAAAGGGGCGAGTGAAATGTCCAAAGACCGTGTTTCTGCAATACTGAAAATGAATCCTCCGATTACTTAGAGGGAAATGAGTATGCTTCTGTAAATGGTTGGCCACTGCTGTCAGTGGATTCCAAGCGTTTCCCTGATTGCAAAGCCTTTAGTAAGGCTGACTCACAGCGCCACAGCAGACCCAATTTTATTCCACAATGAATGCATGAGTGCCTTCCTAGAACTCTACATAAGGAACAATTGATGGACAGAATGTAGAACAATGTCATACATTCACCCCAGTACAGAGATCTGGGCCTAAATCCATCGTTTTTTTGCTCCCAATGCCATTCCAGTTTAAACCCAGCCATATGCAAATCCGTCTTGGCCTCGGGTATAATTGGACCGCACGCTCCTACTCGGGGAGAATCTTTGAAGCCAAGCAGGGCTCTGAGGACTGGGTGCAGTATTTATAGGCCGTGCCCAGTGACCACACCTAGTAAGTAGGTGAAAGCTTGTGGGAATTAAAACTCTCACAAAATTTTTAGTGAGGAGATCAATTGGACCAAACACAAAGGGCAACAGTCAGGGAAGGCAGGGGTATGGCCTTCCATGGGCAAAATGAGGACCCTGGTGATGGAAGTGAGATTGGAGGGCCAGAGAGGGGCATCAGTGCTAAAGAAAAAAGTGCACTTTAGGACCAGTAAAAGGATGAGGAGGGAGGCTCAGGTGGTCAGCAAAGGAAGCAACAGGGAAGAGGCAAGAGAGCAAAGGATGTTTTTGAAGGAGTTTGGGAAGGCACACTTGGCAATCCATACAGATATACAGAGTCCTTCAATCTTTTGTTAGATCCTGAAGAAACATTTGGAAATATGCAGCTGCCTGTAACTCAGTGCTGGTGCAGTACATCGATGACCTTTTAATTGCTTCAAAGACATAGGAAGATTGCAAGTTGGATACAGTTGTACTCTTGAACCATCTTGCTGACAATAGTCGTAAGGTCTCACCAACAAAGATGCAGTATTGTCATCAAAGAGAAGTGATTTACCTTGGCCACCACACTGAAAAAGGGGAGAGGAAAATGTCCAAAGACTGTGTTTCTGCAATACTGAAAATGAATCCTACGATTACTTGAGGGAAATGAGGATGTTTCTGTAAATGGTTGGCTACTGCTGTCAGTGGATTCCAAACGTTTCCCTGATTGCAAAGTCTTTAGTAAGGCTGGCTCACAGCGCCATAGCAGATCCAATTTTATTCCACAATGAATGCATGAGTGCCTTCCTATAACTCTACAAAAAGAACAATTGATGGACAGAATGCAGAACAATGTCATACATTCACACCAGTACAGAGATCTGGGCCTAAATCCATCGTTTTTTTGCTCCCCATGCCATTCAAGTTTGAACCCAGCCATATGCAAATCAGTCTTGATCCTGCTCCCTATGGGAACAGTCCAGCCCGAACTGCTAGGCCAGGTCCTCCCTGGACTGGAAAGAAGCAACCTAGGATCGGTTTTGGGGTTTCATCCCTCATCAGCTAGGCTAGCTTGACTCCAGTGGCATGGAGAGCACGGGACCCACGTCTGGGCATACCCTTCCCACTCGGGGTCACAAATGCAAAAAGAACAATTGATAGAATGCAGAACAATGTCATACATTCACCCCAGTACAGAGATCTGGGCCTAAATCCATCGTTTTTTGCACCCATGCCATTCCAGTTTGAACCCAGCCATATGCAAATCAGTCTTGATCCTGTTCCCTATGGGAACAGTCCAGCCCGAACTGCCAGGCCCGGTCCTCCTTGGACTGGAAACAAGCATCCTAGGAACGGTTTCGGGGTTGCCCCCTCATCTGCCAGGCTAGCTTGACGCCAGTGACTGGGGGTGAGTGTCTGAAAAGTGTCAGCGCTCCGTCCGTCATCTCTTTGTGTTTGCTTTGTTCGCCCTAAGTTGGCAGGATATGCCCAGAGGTGGGTCCCTGCTCACTTTGCCACTGGATCCAAGCGTGTCTGACTGAAGAGAGGTGAAACCCCGAAACCGATCCTAGGATGTTTGTTTCCGGTCCAGGTCCAGGGAGGACCTGGCTTGACAGTTCGGGCTGGATTGTTCCCATGAGGCACAGGGTCAAGACTGATTTGCATATGGCCAGGTCTAAACTGGGGTGGCATGGTGAGCAAAATAATTATGGATTTAACCCAGATCTCTTGACTGGGGGTGAATGTTTTGATTTGTTCTGCATTCCGTCCATCAATTATGTGTCTTTTGCTTTCTCGCCTTAAGTGCGCCAGGTATGGCCAGACGTGGTTCCTGGGCTCACTGTGCCACTGGAATCCAGCTATCCTGGCTGAAGAGGGGTGAAACCCCTAAACCGTTCCTAGGATGCTTGTTTCCGGTCTAGGGAGGACCTGGCTTGGCAGTTCGGGCTGGACTGTTCCCATGAGGCACAGGGTCAAGACTGATTTGCATATGGCCAGGTCTAAACTGGGGTGGCATGTCGAGCAAAAGAATGATGGATTTAACCCAGATCTCTTGACTGGGGGGGAATGTTTTGATTTGTTCTACATTCCGTCCATCAATTGAGTGTCTTTTGCTTTCTCGCCCTAAGTGCGCCAGGTTTGCCCAGACGTGGGTCCTGGGCTCACTGTGCCACTGGACTCCAGCTATCCTGGCTGAAGAGGGGTGAAACCCCGAAACCGGTCCTAGGATGCTTGTTTCCGGTCCAGGGAGGACCTGGATTGGCAGTTCAGGCTGGACTGTTCCCATGAGGCACAGGGTCAAGACTGATTTGCATATGGCCAGGTCTTAAACTGGGGAGTCATGGTCTGCATTCTGTCCATCAATTGTGTGTCTTTCGTAGACAAACTGAGCAGGTGACATATTACCACCTAACAAAATATGAGCAATCGATACTGGTAGGTAAGAACATCTCAATCAGGAAATGAAATACTTTCAATCCTGCAATGCTGCTGCTGATTCTGAAGATTGGCAAAAATAATTAAGATCCCGATTACAATTGTATTGATGTTACAGAGTTGTGTACCTAACCAAGACCAAACGTCAGAGATATTCCTAGTGAATTGGCTGATCTGACAATGTTTCTGGATGTTTCTTGTCTGAGAGACCATCAGGGAGTACTAAGCTTACACTGTCTTTTCCAATTCTGAAGTTGTTAAAGCATCATACAAATGTAATGTAACTTCAGCACAAATAACTGAACTGATTCCCCTGACAAGAGGATGTTGACTGGCTAATTACCTTAGTATGACAATTTATACAGATAGCCTGTGTGGGTTTTGGAGTGGTACACAACTTTGGACAATTATGGCTACAAAGGGGCTTCACTCTGGTATTTCAATCTGTAATGGGACATATATTTTGGATTTGTTAGAAGCCATTATGTTTCAACATCACAAGTTGAATTGACCACTATACTCAATGATTTAGTACATATTATGTTAACACATACATACAGATCTATAGGCAAGTATAAAGGAAATCTGTATTCAAATTTATTACAGAAGTATGTAGAAATTATGAAAGTTAGAAATGATTCTGTTTGTGTGCATTTATCTTCTTTGGTCAAAGAGTATCAACCTATTTCCAATTTCCCCTTTCATATATCCTTTCTTGAGATGTTTAACATGTTCTACAGTAGAGAGTTCTTGTCTCCATTCACTGGAAGATCTACTAGCATCTGGAGGCTCCAGGAATTGTGTTTTTTCTTCTAAACACTTGAAAACAATTGCACAACATAACTTAAAAACTTAAATAACTAAAAATGAGTTTGTTTGTGGTTTGAGTGAAGAAGAGCATGTGTTTATTAAGGAGTATAATAAAAGAAGGGTAAATATTCTGAGAAATTGGGATGATGCGTGAGAGTAGGACACAGATTGAGGGTGAAGAGAAATTAAAAAATTTGAATGTGTACTGAGAATGGCGCATGAGAGAAATGGAGTGTTGTGTATGGTGCACAGTGGAATTTATTGAATAGATTGAGAGTGAAAGGAGTTATGTTTTTGGTTGGTTAAGAGCCAATATTTAGAGGAATTTATTATGTTTGAGGTAAGACTATTTATTTTAACATGCCCTGTCATTGGGTTGTGAGTTGCTATTTTTCATTGGTAGTCCAAAGGTTTACCATACGAGTGAAACAAATTATGCTGTTGATTTGAAAAGGGTGGTGTGGATTTGGACAGTTTGTGTTGGAATGACTAGGTGCTATGATTCAGTCTATTGGTGTGGCTCTGAATTATGTGAAGGTTGGAAGGTTATTGACTTATAGATCGCTGAGCTTCAGAAACTGCTGAAGTGCTAACTAAAATTTGTGAATAATTGATTGCTACGCATGTTATGATTATGCAAAACCACTTTGCATTAAATATCCTTCTTGTAAAAGAGGGCAGAGTCTGCAGTATGTTAAAGGTACAACAGTGCTGTACAGATAACAGTAAGCTTATTAAGGCTAACGTTACTAACATCTCTCATGAGGCAAAAACTCTTGAGCGGTATAGGTTGTGGGAATCAGTTGGTTCTTAGTTTACTGGATTGCATTTAATAAGGATGGTGAGTGGTTTGATGGTTGGTGGAGAGTGGTTTGATGGTTTAGGTGGGAGTGTTTTGTGTACAATACTATCCCCTAAAACTATTATGTTAATTTGTGCAATTGGTCGTATTCGCTTTTTTAATTTCTTTGAAGTAATCTTTTCTAAAATGGGACTAAAATGTGGGTGTATTAAGAAAGTCGCAACAACGTCTAAGAGGAAATGCGATCTGATCGACCTAGAAGATATCAAAGCACAAGTTTACGATGACATCAAAATGCTGGAAAAATCGAGACGCAAAAGACAGAAGGTGATGCATAATGTATCATAAATGTACTTGTGGGATTTTGGTGATGATTGTAATCATGAGATTGAGAATTTTGTAGGAGCTAGTTTTTTAATTAGACTTATATGTGCATGGTAATCTATTACAATTGAAGTGAAAACACTGAGCTGTTTATAAATCAAATTTTCTGACCAATTCATAACCAAGCCTCAACTAGGTGTCATCTCCATTTTGATTATGAGGACTGCTTTCTCATAATAATCATGTGTTTATTTTTTTCTCATTTTGATACCAACACAGCAAAATGTGCACTATTTTTTGTAATGTAGTACTGTCCTAGAAGAAGTCTGTAGGAAGACGTTGCTAGATTCAGGGCTCTTCCTACTTGCACGCTGGTGATGGACCATATATGAGTCTTTCCATTCTTTATTGTAAAATATATGCCCTGCGACCTCTGATAAAATTAAGTCACAAAGATTTCAGTTTGTTCATACTAGCGCATAGTGCTAACGTGGTGGGAATATATGACGTTTTGTGATACTGTATAGTGAATTTTCATTGAAATTATATATTTGTTCATCTAATGCAGACTATGCAGTTCTTCATTATTTTCTAGGGTGAAATTTATTATAGAAGACCCCCGAATGTGTGGGTGAGACAGACTCTTTTTTGGGCCTGATTTCTTTTTTTTTTTTTTTTGTATTTCTTTTTATTAAAACTTAACACAATAAACAGTCAGCACAAAATAGAGGACATATTTGCACTTTCAGACATGGAGGAGTTTGTACAGTTAAAGTTCACAAATCGAGGTTACAATTCACAGATCAAGTTAAGTCCTGGTCATCTAGATCAGTGCTACGGGGTGGACTACAAATCTCTCCACGGAACTCGTTCCAGGCCCCCCAAATTAATGACCACTTCTTCGGACACCCCCTTGCAACATAGACAGTCTTTTCCATAAACATGCACCAGTCCATATTTTTCTTCCATTCTGCTAACACGGGAGGCTGGGCGGCTCCCCAGTGCTGAACTATATTTCTTTTTGCGATCATGAGTCCCAATGTTACCCAAATCCTGCCCATCCTTCCCACGTCTGTAGGCTCCCACAAGTTCAGCAGGCATTTTTTCGCCTCAAGGCGCATTTCTAGATTTAGTACTTCACTCATCACCTCGTGGATTTGACGGCAGTAACGCTGAATGAGATCACACTCCCAGATTATGTAGATGAGTGTTCCTTCCGATCCACACTGGCGCCTGCATACACTCTCCTCAGCTCTCCCCATTCGAACCAGGTAGATCCCCGTGATATACACTCTGTGAAGTATCTTGAGCTGGACAAGTCGCAGTCTGGCCAATATGGCTACTTCCCTTGGGGAGGATAGGGCCTCCTGCCACTCCTCGTCGTCCAGCTCAAAACTGTCTCTTTCCCACTTTGTTCTAAGATCTTGTAAGGAGTCGGCTACATTGTTAATCAGTTTGCTATAGGTGAGAGATATCGTCTTTTCTGGTAGGTAGCCGTCTAGTAATCTGTCTTCAAGAGGAGTATATTCTGGGACAGAGGAGCCCGGTGGTATGTGTGACTGTAATGCATGGCGGACCTGCAGGTATCGGAAGTATTCCGTGTCTGAGAGCTCATACTTTTGTTGCAGCTCAGGAAATGATATCACTGTCCCCTTGACCCATAAGTCGCTGGATGTGTGAGATCTCGATAAGGTCCCACTTATCGAAACCCTTTGTCTTCCAAAGATCTCCCAGGATCTCAGAGTCCCAGAGAGGTGTAGCTGCAGTCAACTTCCGCTCCCACCCTAAACTCTTAGTGGCAGTGTGCCAGATATGCACGGAGTGTTTCGGCGGTCCCGTCCGGGGAAAACGCTTTGGTTTGGAATATAGGGCTCTGTAATAGTGTCCACCCGGGAGTACCCAGCGGTCCACGGCATAGCCCGGGTCATCTATTCTACGGTATGTGCAGTGGTTTATCGCCGCTAGGTGGGCCACCCTGTAGTATCTCTTGAGGTCGGGGAGGCTTATTCCCCCGTCGTACCAGTTGAGCGTGAGTTTGTGTAGTGCGATCCTAGGCTTACCGTTCCACAGTAGTTCTCTCTGCAACCCCTCGATCTCTCTGAAATAGCTGACCGGAACCGGGTGCGGGAAGTTCTGTAATGCGTATAAAAAGCGGGGCAAAGACATCATTTTAAAGAGCGCTGCTCTTCCCATGAGTGAGAGAGGGAGCGCCCTCCAAGCAGCAGTGTCCCGTTTCAACCATTGCAGGGGTGGGGTTAAGTTCCGGTTGTACCGGAGTTGAGAGTCAGACGTCACGTATATTCCCAAGTATAGATAGCCTTCTGTGGCAACCTGGATTGGGCAGTCCCTTGAAATTGCGGGGCGGTCCCCATGCAATATATACAGTATGAATTTACTCCAGTTAATTGAATAACCAGAGAATCTCCCGAAAATTGTGAATATGTCTAGCACTGCTATCAGCGACTTCTTGGGGGCGGCTAGGAACTACAAGATATCATCCGCGTATAGTGATATGCGGTCTTCCCATGACGGAGCCCACTTTAATCCCCGTATGACCGTGTCCCTTCAGATCCATGGCGCCAGGGGCTCAAGCGCCAGGGCAAAGAGAAGCAGGGAGAGGGGACACCCTTGCCTTGTGCCGCGGCCCAACTCGAAAGGCGCAGATCGTCGGTTATTCACCACGACCTGTGCCAAGGGCTTAGTGTAGAGAAGCCTAACCCATCGGATGAAACCCTCCCCGAATCCGAACTTCTTTAATACTGCAAACAGGCCGGGCTACTCTATAGTGTCGAACATCATTGTGGCTTCTGGCGAGACTAAGATTGCCGGTCCTCTTATCGTTTCCAACCTCCCCATTACTCCATGCAGTCGCCGGAGGTTCAGGATTGTGTTTCGGTGGGGCATGAAGCCCGACTGATCCGGGTGTACTAGGTCCCAAATCACTTTAATCAGCCGGTTGGCCAATACCGTAGCAAGAATTTTGGGTTCAGCGTTGAGAAGGGAGATGGGTCTGTATGACATACAACTCAGTCTGGGCTTGCCCCCTTTGTAGATTGTTACTATCGTGGCTACTCGCTGGTCCAATGGCAGCTCTGCACTCTCCCTACTCTCCGCGAACATAGCCCAATTTTTCTGGTGCTAGTTTATACAGCTCGATTGGTAGGCCGTTAGGGCCGGATGTCTTGCCCGCCTGAAGGCTTCTAATCGCTGTTGCTAGTTCATCGTTGGTGAATTCACTGTCTACAAGTGCTCGGTCCTCGGGTGGTAGGGGGGGAAGGACACAATCAATAAGCATGGACTGGGAATCCTCCTCCGTTTGTTGTGTGTGCGATTCGTAGATGTTACTATGGTGGGCAGCGAAAGTGTTTACAAATGCTTGTGGCTTGTGGGTCTGTGAGTACGTGGCCATCTTTATCGAGTATTTCCGGCACTAATGTGGATGACATTTCTCTTTTGTCCAACCATGCCAGGAGTTTCCCGGCTTTGTCCCCTAGGTCATATACTCTATACTCCGACTCCCGTGCTGCAGACTTTGCCCTAACCGTTGCTATAACCCTATATTAGTCTTTTTTAAGCAATAAGGCGTGCGTCTTTTCGGGTGTCACTCCTTCTACCAAACTTCTCTCTAGGACAAGGATCTTGCTCTGTACACACACCAGGTCCATCATATTGTCTTTCTGTTTACCTGCTATTAAGGAGAGCGCCTGCCCTCGGAGTGCCGTTTTAAATGCTTCCCACAGCGTCTGGGAGGAGTCAACTGTACCCTCGTTCTCTTGGAAATAGTTATCCATGGTCTCCACTAGGGCCTTGCGTATGGCAGGTTCTCGGAGGTGCCACGGGTTGATAGGAGCCACCCTGCCCTCCCCCCTCCACCCCAGCGCTTGGGCCTGATTTCTTGTCAATTTGCTGTACATTTTCGACTTGGAGAGTTTTCTGATCCTGCTCATTATTGCATCCATTTTTATTCTTGAAAACCTTCATGGCATTTGATCCTGTAGGTCCTATGATTGTTTATTGAACTGAGCTATATTTTTGATACTGTATTATACTTTGACATAGTACTAAACCTTCATGGGTTTTCTCTAAATTAATTATCTCAATTACTGATCTCGAACTACATTCTTCCTTTCTTCTTTTTGACTGTATTTAGCAATGTTATTTGAACTTGTCTTTAGGGATACATTGCCTCATCTATTCTTGAGGTCAACACAGTCCCCGGTCCAGTATCTGGGCGCCACTATCATGCAGATTATCTAAGAGATACCTGCCACCTTGTAGCTGCCTCCTTAGCGCCCTACCAACCAGGGTGAGAGCTGAATTTTGTGGGCTTTTGTCACCTCCTGGCCCTGATTCAAATAATACCAATGACCTTGGTTAAAGCCTTGGTCAATATTCAGCCGTTAGTCATGATAACCACCTACTGCTGAGTAACTGAGGAACAAAGCACAGGGAACACTATGGCAGGTACCTGTAGGTAAAACCGCTATTGTGATTCAACAACAGTCAAGCTCCTAAGCCCTGATAGATGAGCAGTGCTGGGATTTGTTCTAGTTACGAAAAGACTACATGGCTGGAGCAAATATTTTACTTAAAGGTGTTCGATAAATATATGAGCAGTACCAACTAGAGTGGCTTACGTAGAATATGTGCTGAACTAATAAGAAATGAGCTAGGAAGTTTAATAAAGACTACTACTCTCAGGACAACTGTACTATGCAAACTGCATTCAAATTTATGAACTCATAAAGTTCCAATAGTATTGTAGGTCGTAAAGGGCGTTAATTAGATATTGATTTTACACAGACAATTGCTCTAATCTAGGTCACAAAAGCTTTATCCAAGGTTGCACAGCTCCGGTCAGCATTTGGGTTCTTTGCCACTCATTAGTAAGAAGAACAGGCATCATGTTGGATCTAGTAAAATTCGGAAGTTGAGCAAAGGCAGCTCATCTCCGAATGCACTGGGCAACCATAGTGGATTTCGCTTGGGGAAGACTATTACATTTGGTCAAAGAGATACTGAGTAAGAGGTTTTAGCCACATGTGCTCATCATTCTTTTTGCTGGGGGTATTGACTTAGCTATCTTTGGTAGGCTGGACTTATTTTGATCTGCCTATGATAGAGATTTCCCGATTGAACACAAAAAGGTCCCAGAGATAGTTATTGCCTAGTCAAATATATTGCACAAGTTCTGTAGAGTAGCTACCCTTCCTAGGGGTGTCAATGATTCTGCCAGGCACCGAACCAGTACCGTACTGAAACTCCATAATATATCTTGTTTGATGACTGTTATGCATGCTTGCCTAAGGGTTGATCAAATTTTTCATAATGATTTGTGTACATTTTCCTTGCCAAGATAATACGCTTTTGCAAATTCACTGCTTGCATTTTACTGTGCATCAATTTACCCAGACTAAAATGGGGTAGCCCATTGAGGAAAACAGGGTCAGATAATTATATGCATCTGTTGCACGATGGACTCATGGTTGGCTTGAAGGCAGGTAGGCACCTTGTCATTAGATGCTCCTAAAAGTCAGCCGAATTCTGGATGTGGCTTATTTTTTAACCTAAGCATGGGCAGTAGACCTCCAGTGATCAAGATGGAGTTGGGGTGGGTGCCACTGTGACTATCATTAGCTCGTGTTAATACTTCACAGTACTGACCTGGGAAGGTGGGTAGAAGGTGCTTAAACCAGGGGACCATGTAATGACCTGCTTGTCCAGGCCCAGCTCCTCAGGGGCACCAGGGGGCACCCATCTTTAGGGTTGGCTTTAGTATGATGGTTTTTGGGCTCAAATTACTAGTGGGCAAGGCTCCCTGGTGTTGTGTGGCTGGTGAATTTGTCCTAAATTAAATGTACGAAGTGGAAGTGTCCTAAGAGTTAGCAGAAGGGACTCCAATCAATTCTCCAGTGGTGGAAGGGCCAGCTTGGTGGTCAACAGGACTCGACGGAGAAGAAGATAGGGGATTGATGTATAGATATCTGTGCAGCTTTTAAGTTACTGATCTAAATTATTTTGTGTACTGTTGAGAATTTTGTGTGCAATGTGTATGTTTTTACCTCCTGACTGTAATAAATACATCATCCTGAGAAGTGTTTTCTTAAAGCCAATAAAATACCTCTCAGGCAAATGTTTCTAACTTTTTGACAGGGAGGTTTTCCTGTAATAGTTCTTGTTCTTGGTTCTTCTCATACTCCTCGGCAGGTCCCTCATCTCTGAAACAAGATCCTCTTGCATAGAGTCTCCTGCAGTTAGGTGCAGGCCCGACGCAAGTGAGGGGTGACCAATGATAATGCCATTGGGATCATTTGAATTTTGCCCCAGGGCCGCAAAAGCCAGCGAAATTCAAGTTGAGGTGTTTCTACATGGACAGCTGCAGGGTGACAGGTCAGACAAATATTAGACTAGGTGGACTTGGAGTTGTCCTCAACACTACCTGGATGTCCTGCACTCATGCCCCATACATCTTAATACCCTAACCCACCATATGCTCTTTTTCTCTTCTGTAGGTTAAGTGGATCGGTGATTGGCTTTCAAGATGGGCAGAGGCATCTGTTTTGCTGTGTTAAGCTGCAAAAGATGGTGTTCACACTTTTGATCTCCAGGGTGATAGTGTAGAGTAGTTCTTGAATGTGGGCATGAGCCTCCTCAGAAAACCATCAGGTCTACTGAGTGCTTTGGGCTTACTCGCATTTCTCATCCTAATTGCTAGCATTGCAGTGGTGAGGGGGTCCTTGCGGCATGGCCTGCCAACTGGGGTCTGCTGATGGAGCGCCCTGACCTATATCGGCGAAATATTCCTAAGCTTGTTTTTCCCCAAAAGGCACTGGTGCATGGCCAGAGCTGCAGAGGAAACCATGAGTCACTTCAGGGGTTAGTGTTTTATAATGTGTGAATATATTCTTTTGGAAATATTTCTGCTTATATATCATAATAAAGCTTGAACAGCAGCTAGTGTACAGAATTGCTTAACAAAAAAACCCTTTGGTTTTATGCATTTAGTTCACTTCCTTGTGCTATTTTTAGAGAAGATTGTCTTTTTGTCACCCTCTATAAAATGTAGTGATTTGAGTAATTGTGTTTCACACTTAAAAAATATATGAGCCTCTCGTATCATACTAGATTTGGATACACTTGCTATATGGGCGAAAGGCTCACAGGGCAGTGTTTGACTTGAAATGTTTCCAGGTTATTTCTTAATCCAAGCCATTCTTCATGGACGTCATTTAGGGGTCACCAGGGGTCGCAGCTGTGATACCTAGTTTGCTCACTGCAACCCCTCACACTGCCTTTGCAACCCCTGGCCTCGGGCAAAATCAGTGCCAAGAAGACAGGGGAGACTTCGCCCTCCTTTATTTTAGCGAATTTTTTTAAATTTATAATAACAGTGACTAAATGTATATGAATCACTATTAGTGTAATAAAAATTGTAGTATCAAGTAAGTATTTTTTTTTTAATGTATGTTGTGTGAGTGCTTGCTGGTGAGAGTGTGTTTGTGTGACAAAGGGAGTATTTATGTGTAAGCGTGTGTGTCTGTGCGCATGTATGTATACGTGAAAGTAGCAGTCAGACATAGAAGTGGCAATAAATGAGATTAAATATCAATAAGTATGAGTGAGCCAGGGTGTGAGTGTAAGTGTGTGTTCACATGGATGAATTAATCAGTGTAAGAATGAGTGACAATGTGTAAGTGAGTGTAAGATTGAGTGCAAGAAAGTGAGAATAAATGAGTGCAAGTGTATGAGAATGGTTAAACAGGAGTCAGTAGGAGAGAATAAGTGTGAGTGAATGTAAATTAGCATGAGTGATAATGTGGTCTGCTTGCAAGTCTGCTTTTGACCCTTGCAAACTACTAGTGTTGGCATACAGGAGGCAATTATTAACAGATGGGAACCTGGCATACTAGAGATTATACTTGATATATGGGGCAAAAGGCTGGTGCAGGCATACTTCAGGTAAGTCTTGGTATGGGACACCTATGGCAAAATGCACCCACTAGCATGCTGGATGGGATTCTTGGCTTACAGGATGACAATTGTGGCATATAGGAGTGAGACAAAGATGACAAGATATTGGCTAGAGGTTCATTTTGAAATAAGGGTCACCCACTCTACATGTATAACATTGATAGCTAAATTCTAGGACTGGCATATTATATGTAATTGTTGGCATAAGTAGCACACATGGCTTATAGGGGGCACCCATGGCAAAAAGAGGACCCTGGCACAATGGAGGTTATTTTTGGCATATGGGGCACCCATTACTAAATTGGAAAAAAAGGGTGGTCAACTCCTGTGGTACATCAGGTTTCATTGGCTTGGCACACCATAAAAAGATGTATATATTTAATGAGTGCCCTTTCAACCCCCATAGCTTTTTAGTAGATTTATGTGAAACATTTGCTTTGAAATGCACTATTTGACTAATTTTTGTTGAACCCCTTACCCCAGAGTCCATTTAAAAGACCTCTGGTTCATTCGCTTTGCTCAGTACAATTTAGTATTTTTTTTAAATTAATGACACATTTATAATGTAACTTCAGTGATGTCAATTATTGTGATGTCATGTGGGGTAAGATCAAGTCGCATCACTTCCTGGGTAGATTCCGATTCAAAGGTTGTACAATGTCACTTCCTTTGATGTCAGTAAGCTGAAAGGGTGTATGATGTCATTTATGCTACCCCAGGCATTTTGGTGAATCGACACCCATGCCATCCTGCCATGTAGACTGATAGTCAGCCTGCAGGGCGTAACAAAATATATCAGAGCAGGATAGAGAGAGCAAGAGATTTGAGATCTTGGAATTCAGAGGGGTGTAGGCAAATGTTCTTAGCTGAGGAAGAAAGGGACATATAAGAAACTAATGCTGTGGATTAGCTTTGCTAGGATCACTTCAGGCACATCGTTTCACTTTTTGTCTTTCAGACTGCTCTGCATGTCTAACAATCACCAACAATAACATTCTAGAATATTCCTATGTTAATGAGGTCAGCTCGAGTTTTTGGGCATATTGTGACATCATTACCTGGATGTCTCCCTCCCCCTTAACCACCCCGCTTTAATGTGTAGCCCAATGTCTTTGGAATTGTAATAAGAAATCCTCTCTTATGGTAAAGTCAGATTTTAAATTGCAATTTTGAAAATGCAGCTTTTTGAAAGTTCTACTACTCAAAGATTGGGTAACCCAATATACCCTTGAAGGCTAGAGTAAGACCTAGGTGCCGATTCCGATCCTGTAAAACACGGGTACAAATGGTCGTACGGAGCATTTTCTCCGTCCGACTCGTATCCGGGAAAAACACCTTACAAACTCGCAAGTACGATTCGCACAGAAATACCATTTCCGTACGAGTCGTAAAAAACACAGACCGGCAAGAAAATACATACAAATCTGATTCTGGACGGCGCATACGCGACGTCCGGACGGAGTCAGGCAGCGTTTTATGGACCAGCAAGTATGATTCGTGCCTACGTCACTCCTCACGTAGCATTTTTTACGGGAGCCAAAAACTGCCGGGAAATTGAGGACGACGCGAACAAGGAGCACGGTACGCGACGGACAGCGATGGACCCCAACCTACGCGTCATCCCGGCCCTCATAGCCTACGACCTCGTGTTCAGAAACCGACGCAGACGCCGCAGAAGGTCAGAACAACCCCCAGGGGCAAAGGGGGGGGGGTGCAAGGGGCATGAAACATAACCCACACCCCACAAAAAACTAATATATCCTGCACATTAATTACCTCCATGGTCTGGTCACTTCGGGGGGCGTGTCCACCAATCCCACATCCCGCCACAACGGAAGTGGACGTGGACGCGTACCGGTCACAACCACAATGGTGGTACGGGACGTACCCACGCCCCTCAGAGCGTGGGTACGGTCCGTACCACCATTGCAGTGGTGATGTAGGGTTATGCGTGTACGGCCCGTACCCACGCCCCCAGAGCGTGGGTAGGGTCCGTACCACGCGTACCCCTATGTCACCGCCACAATGATGGTACGGCCCGTACCCACGCCCCCAGAGCATGGGTACAGGCCGTACCACGCGTACCCCTACGTCACCGCCACAATGGCGGTACGGCCCGTACCCACGCTCCCCAGAGCGTGGGTACGGGCCGTGCCACGCGTACCCCTACGTCACCGCCACAATGGTGGTACGGCCCGTACCCACGCCCCCAGAGCATGGGTACGGGCCGTATCACGCGTACCCCTACGTCACCGCCACAATGGTGGTATGGCCCATACCCACGCTCCCCAGAGCGTGGGTACGGGCCGTACCACGCGTACCCCTACGTCACCGCCACAATGGTGGTATGGACCGTACCCACGCCCCCAGAGCATGGGTACGGGCCGTACCACACGTAGCCCTACGTCACCGCCACAATGGTGGTACGGACCGTACCCACGCTTCCCAGAGCGTGGGTACGGGCCGTACCACGCGTACCCCTACGTCACCGCCACAATGGTGGTACAGCCCGTACCCACGCCCCCAGAGCATGGGTACGGGCCGTACCACGCGTACCCCTACAGCCCCATTACATGATGGATACAAGGCGTACACATGCCACGGATGTAGGTGTACGGCTTGGTGCAGCACATCAGCTGTAAATTGGGGGTGGTGTATGCCCAGGACAGCAGTGTACCACAGCAAGGGCGCAAGTGGGTGGGTGGGTGGGTGGGTGGGTGCAGAGACCTCCCAGCAGTGGACAGAGACATGGGGGTGGGTGCAGAGGAATACCACCAGTGGACAGGGACATGTGAGGGGTGGGTGCCCATCACTCCCAGCTGTGGACAGAGACATGGGGGTGGGTGCAGAGGACTCCCAGCAGTGGACACAGACATGGGGGTGGGTGCAGAGGACTCCCAGCAGTGGACACAGACATGGGGGTGGGTGCAGAGGACTCCCAGCAGTGGACAGAGACATGGGGGTGGGTGCAGAGGAATACCACCAGTGGACAGGGACATGTGAGGGGTGGGTGCCCATCACTCCCAGCAGTGGACAGAGACATGGGGGTGGGTGCAGAAGACTCCCAGCAGTGGACACAGACATGGGGGTGGGTGCAGAGGACTCCCAGCAGTGGACAGAGACATGGGGGTGGGTGCAGAGGACTCCCAGCAGTGGACACAGACATGGGGGTGGGTGCAGAGGAATACCACCAGTGGACAGGGACATGTGAGGGGTGAGTGCCCATCACTCCCAGCAGTGGACAGAGACATGGGGGTGGGTGCAGAGGACTCCCAGCAGTGGACACAGACATGGGGGTGGGTGCAGAGGAATACCACCAGTGGACAGGGACATGTGAGGGGTGGGTGCCCATCACTCCCAGCAGTGGACAGAGACATGGGGGTGGGTGCAGAGGACTCCCAGCAGTGGACACAGACATGGGGGTGGGTGCAGAGGACTCCCAGCAGTGGACACAGACTTGGGGGTGGGTGCAGAGGACTCCCAGCAGTGGACAGAGACATGGGGGTGGGTGCAGAGGACTCCCAGCAGTGGAGAGAGACATGGGGGGTGTACATCATTATCAGATGACCACAACTCCATGGGTGAATGTACGTATCCCTAACTTTGGACAATGATGATGGTGCCATAACAACACATCACTGACAGCAGTGTCCCACTCCCAGGAGGATGGATGTCTTTCCCCCACTGCATGACACACCACATGTGGGTGTGAGGACAAATAACACATGCATACCCACCCCTGGCAGATGCAGCACAATACACACACTGAGATCATGCCACAAGACTGTATAGTCATGTCACTGCCTAATAAACTAAGAGAGCCAAAGAGAACACACACTGTCACGCACATCCCAGGACTGATAGGAATGTTCAGGTGCTGGGCCAGCCACCAAGATGTTGTCTGTCATGGAAGGAATAGGGTGGAGTTCCCACAGATACAATGGCCACAATTGTGAGTCAGGTGTTCAAATACCCAGCAGAACAAGTACCATATGTGTACTAGGCTGGGATTACACACATGCATTGTGCGGAAAAGGGACAATTTCTCCATGAAGGCATGGCAAAATACTCTATACACAAGTACAGTGAGTCCCAAGGATGGCACAGACGATGCAGCCGGAGACATTGCTGAGCAGGCATGGCCAGAGTTGAAGGGATCCATCACCAACAAAGGAAATGTAGACACAGGGCAACACAACAATTGTGCAACTCTCTGCAGGGGAGATGTCAGGTGCCACAGAGGAAGGAACACTCCTTGGGACAATGTCTCCAAACACAAAGAGCATACACAACAAAGAATCTTTGCAGAGATCTTGTGATGGCACGCAGATACCAGGTCCCACCCCATGAGCAGCAGACTACAACATTTCCCTGAAACATAACACATGCCCACCACCCCAACTCCTGTAGCATCAGCATCAACATCAATACCTGAATTGCAAGACTTTTCTAACGAAAAAGAAAAAGCTTTATTCATCATGAAAATAATAATGTGTAAACGAGACTATTCACAAAGGCCAATGGCCAGTCCATATCATCAGTCCTTGGGGGGGGGACACATGGCCATGCGTCTCCCCTAGCTTGCCTGCACATCACAAGACTGTGTCGTCGACTGGGGGGGCATCATGTGGGGAAGGACCAGGCACAGCAGGGACAGGAGGGGGAATGGTAGGTGTGGTGGGTGCAGGGACGGACGACTCCACCACAGGGGGTGGGGCAGCGCCAAAGGTGAAGGCGAGCTCGGCGCTGCACACTTCTGCCAGTTCTTCAAGCGTCTCCCCTGCACCCGGAGAAACAACAGGCCCCAAGGGGGGGGGCCGGAGGGATGGGTTGCAGCGCTACTGGGGGAGGTGGTGGACGGGCTGGGGGACTTAACTCCCCTACCCGTGGAGTGCCTTGACCGTTTCCGGCCAGGTGAACTAGTGGGGCTGAGGCCCAGCCCAGCAAAGTAGGCCTCCTTCTCCGAATCTGGGGCAGGGGAGCCAAGGGGAGTGACATCGGAGGGACTGGGGAGTGAGTCATGTGGACGAGGACTGTGGCTGCGTGCCTGCCTGTGTGCCCCAGACCCAGTGGGTGTGCCAGCTTCCCCCTGAGTGTGCGTGTCAGGAGGTGTGCACTTGCCCTTACGTGGTGTTGTGCTGCTTCTGTCTGGTGGGGTGCGTGTGTGGGGATGTCTTGGTGTGCTTGGGACAGGCATGGGTGTGGGACTTGTGGATGGGGCAGGGGTAGGGGGGGGACGCAGCGCTGCAGGTGACTCACTATTGCCGTTAGTGATGAGTCCAGGGACCTCAGCATCCGTTGGTCAGACATCGCTGATGACATGCCCTCCATGTACGACACCATCTGGGTCAGCAGTCTGGTGTGGCCATGGAGGACAGTCAGGATCGATGTCTGCCCAACTTGCAACTGCCGCTGAATGTCCACAGACTCGGCAGTGAGGGCAGCAGGGGGGACAGGGGCAGGGGGTGCGGTGCCTGCCACGAAGGAGACACTGTGTGGCCAAGCACGGACAGAAGGGACCCGAGCAAGTGGGAGGGCGGTGATGGGAATGGAGGGGGCGGCGAGAGATGTACTGCTGCTTTCAGCTGTGGGAGCAGCCTCCGCCCCCTCTGGGAGCTCAGCCTCGGACCCGTCTGCCTCGTAGTCAGTGTTGGTACTGGGCAGGTCCTCCGCCTCACTCCCCTCGCCCTCCGTGCCACTAGATTCCACCGACTCCTCAGCAGTGGTGGCACCACTGCTCGATCCCTCCTCCACGTCCGTGCCGGTGTCTCCCTCGGTGTCCTCCGATGATGCTGTGGGCAAGGTGAAGAGACAGGAAAAAATCAGTCACCTGTATACATCTGACACATGAGTCCAAACAAAATAGGCAACAGTGCATATCAGGAAAGGCATCATGAGTAACATCTAGGATACTCCTCACATATGTAAGCCCTGCACTCCCCAGTTGGTTGACCCACCATGCCACTTGGAAACAATGAAAATTAGGACACAACAGCAAATAACTTGAAATCACAAGATCATGAGAAGCTAGTGTCTGGGATCAGTTGAGCACAGCAAGACTATGAAAGCATGCCACCTCTTGTTCACTGTGAACCAAACAGTATTGTCGCACCCAAGACCAAATACCACATGCCAATGTAGAAGGTGTTCCCACACTCAGAGACCTGTGAGTACTTTTGACGCCCCAAAGAAATACATTGTGACTCCTGGAGTATCACAACCCTTTACACAATGGACATGTCTAGCATGTGTGAATGTGGCACTCTGTGAACATAACACACATATGTCTGTATAGCAGAAGTCACACAAGGAGGTGCACACCAATCTACATGTACACTGTCATTGTCTGAGCTGTCAGACTCATTCAAATCAGCCACTGTTAGGCAGAAATGGCGTATCAGTAAGTACATATACATGGCACCAGGGTGGTCTGGATGACTTGACACTCGTAAGTTGGTATCAGCAACAACCAAGGACTAACCCAAATGCTAGCACACTGTGGGAACATGTATATGTATGAACTCCTAACAAGTTTTGTTCAAACTGTGCCTTACTTTAAAATGTGCCAGCGTGTCCCTGGAAAGTGTAAAGGTGGTGTCTTGTGCACTTCCTTGGGAGACATCTGTCATACAGGCACATCATTGTCCTTCACAACAAAACAACAAGGTCAAGCATATGAAACATTGAGACATGTCGACAGGTGTAGTGAGTGCCAATGGACATTTTCTCTGAGTAACAACTTGAATAATGTCATTTGTCACATGGCTATCCGTCACCTCATCACACAGTTGGCTACACATATGACCTACTGACTGTCATCTGGAGTGGCACACATGTCCACACCCAGGACAATGCATAAGCTAATGGGCCTGGAACTGTTAAGCAAAAAAGCCTAGCTGTACTGTGGGTTCCCCCTCATGGCAAGCCAGAATGTACCCACAGATGTCAGCACACAAAGTCACAACTGTGTAGCATCTGAACCGCACACAGGTGCCAAAAATGTACAAGCAGGATACATGATTGTCAAAAACTGACACAGGCAATGAAGCACGAACATTAAGCACTGGCCAACATCACGGGGGCACTGCACGATGACTTTTTGTACTGCGAATCATCACACACAAGTCAGAACTGGCAATGAAACATCAGGGTTGAACATGTACGCCCCTCCCGCACACACCCACCCATACCTGGGTCAATGTGACTGATACCGATCAAGAAGTGACACCTCTTATTCAGGGTTACAATAACTGTGCTTGAAAACTAGCTTCATTAACACGACATCACCTTGTAGGGCTGCCAAAACATATTGGTCACAAACAAACATCAACATATTGTTGTGAATAGCCACACAGGCACTGCCCAGTGTGAGTATGCACAAGCAAACTGGTGTATCCCTGTCCAGTGGGCAAATGTATCACACATGTGAAAACTACTACCTAGGCCAGGGAACAATGCCACAGAGGCAGAGCCATGATGAACCCACAGTGAATGTGCACAGTGTTGGACGACACACATGAGTAGGAGGGCAGGCTGTGTCAGGGGACTGTAGTGTGCACACTGCTCCATGGTCCTGGAATGAGCTGACTGTTACAGGAGCAACCGTCCCGGCACTATGCATATATCCCACTCATGCACATCATGTCTGAGGCCACAACATTGGTAATGCATGCTGCAAGTCTTCATTTGAACCCTCACACTCCTATGTTGAGACTCAGCATCAGTGCCAACAATTATGCACCCCCAAATGACTGAACTGGACAGGGCACAGGCAGACCACCCCCACACATGATGCTGAAAGCAGTGTGCACCTTGCTAAACTGGCAGCCTACATGACCATGTGCAATAGTGATAACACACAGACCAGGTAACACATGTCAAGGAGGGGAAGGGAGAAAGAACAGCACAGGTTGACTTTGGGGAACAGGATATGCACTGCACATTTATAGCCTGGCAGTGTATCCAGGCGACTGAGCAGCTACAAAAGCTGGCGACTCACAACAAACACACATGTACCTACCCCCTTCCTGCTGCTGTAACTCCTGTATCCGCCTATCCAGGTCAGGGAACACCACCGCCAGGACACGCCGCATCTGGTGGGTCAGGCACCGGCGCCCGCCATGCTTGCGAGGAGCCTCCTCCTTCAGCATGACCCGGGCGATCCTCCGGGTCCAGCACCGGATGTCCTGCCATCTCTTCCTCACTTGTGGCAGGCGCCGACAACGACCCTCCACCTATTGCATGGCCTTGATGGCATCCTTCCAGATCTTCCCCTTGTGGTAGGGGTATACCTGTGTGGATGACAAAGTGGGACAACATCACTACACCTGCACCATGTCACAGAGACACACATGTGAACATCTTATATTTGGTGAACAGGGCATAGTATGCTGGCAAGTAATAGCACCTTAGTCATAGGGCCTTTTTCCACTGTGGACGCACCAATGCACTACATGGCATAGTAAGTACACAGGTGGCATGAGGGGTGCGAAACAATCCATGATCATGGCACACACTGTGCATCCCAAGCAACACAAGGCTGATGGACAGCACCGCAAAGCAGTCACATGCCCCAGGCCACTGACGAAACCTCAGCAGAGTACACAGACACACACAGGCACACATCAATCACCTGCCATTGGCAACAGCGGATGCAAACCTCACTCTGCACATGTGCCACTTGCCAGGGGGGGGTCACAGGTGTGGGGCTAGCTCAGCAAGTCAGACACACAGCACGGCTTACTTCACACATCAGATGGATTGAGCAGTTGCCTCCTCCATGCAGCTGTGGTGCAACACTCCACATAGACACTCACCCATATGACAAGAAACATTCACACACATCAATGTCCAGGGGGCGTACACATCATTTGGACACTCTCACCACTCTCACCACAGCTCCACTCAACTCTCACACACATCTGTGGGTGCAGTCACCTGTCACACCGAATCACCGCAGGACAATAGAACAAGAATGCCCAAGAGGATTAGGTTGGCTGAATGTGCCATGCACTATGCAGTGAATGTCACAGTAAGCACAATGCAAGTGAGGATTGCACAGATGAACTACATCAAGCCCTGCATGAGAGACATAAGCCACCCCACCCCCCCCGGGACCCACTCCAACCAACATTGCATGTCTGTCACACCTGGCCACAATGCCAGAAGTGACAGACACAATAAAGGTGCACAGGCAAAGGTAGTGAAGTCAGCACTCACCTGCTCCCCTGGTCGACCATACAGCATGGGGTACCGTGGGAAGATCACATCCAGCAGGGCCTCGTTCTCCTCCTGGGTGAAAGGCTGGGCCCTCTCCACAGTCCTTGACATGGTGCCAGAGGGAGACAATACAGCAGCAGTGGTATCGACTGACATGTTGTGCAGGCAAGTGCCCTCTCATGGGTTCTGGCTGCCTTATATCTGCCTTGCTGGCCTATTTCATTTACAGGAGTACAGAGTGATTGGTCAGACTCATTTGCATCCTACGTTTCCTCCAATCCCTTTAAACATACACCAGTGACAGCCTTTGCATCTTTCGATTTTGCAGCATCATGTCAAGTCAACAACCACTTTGCAACAATGTATAATGTGGCCAACTGCTTTTTCCAGACCACATGATGTTAAATTTTGAACTTGAAACTCGGTATCCATGACAACCAGCATGCATTTAGGCCCTAATACTTGTCCCTCATGTGTCCCCATTATAATTCTTAAATCCCCACACAGGTACGGCGCGTTTCACACGTACCCCTAGGGCACCATCACTACAGTGATACGGCACGTACTCACGCGTGTACGGGCCGTACACGCGTGAGTACGTGCCTATCACTACAGTTGGGGGTACCATAGGTCCGAGTGATAAGGCACGTACTCACACGTGTACGGCCCGTACACGCGTGAGTACGTTCCTATCACTATTGTTGGGGGTACCGTAGGGCCTAGTGATACGGCACGTACTCACGCGTGTACGGCCCGTACACGCGTGAGTACGTGCCTATCACTATCGTTGGGGGTACCGTAGGGCCTAGTGATACGGCACGTACTCACGCGTGTACGGGCCGTACAAGCGTGAGTACGTGCCTATCACTATAGTTGGGGGTATGGTAGGGCCTAGTGATACGGCACGTACTCACGCGTGTACGGCCCGTACACACGTGAGTACGTGCCTATCACTATTGTCGGGGGTACCGTAGCGCCTAGTGATATGGCACGTACTCACGCGTGTACGGGCCGTACACGTGTGAGTACGTGCCTATCACTATTGTTGTGTTACTGTAGGGCCTAGTGATACGGCACGTACTCACGCGTGTACGGGTCGTACACGCGTGAGTACATGCCATATCACTAGGCCCTACGGTACCCCCAACAATAGTGATAGGCACGTACTCACGCGTTTACGGGCCGTACACGCGTGAGTACGTGCCGTATCACTCGGACCTACAGTAACACAACTATAGTGATAGGCACGTACTCACGCGTGTACGGCAGGTACTCACGCGTGAGTACGGGCCCTACACATGCCCTCAGAGCGTGTGTACTGCCTTTCACAGCTTACACTGGTGATAGGAGGCGCACACGAAATGAATGGAGGTGTCAGACTCACACAAGGCTGTACATCAAGTCATTGTCAGTGCAGTCCTTCATGTGCAGGGCCTAGGTGTGTCAGGCAGTGATGTGGCACATGTCTCCTCATGTTGTGGCACAATAGATGTGTGATGAGCTGTTTACACATGTCATGTGTGATGGGGCACTACATGGCACACTTCCCCTTCACACTTTGCACATGTGTGCATGTACGACACACGTGTCAGGCACCGCATCACTGGTATGGCACAGTCAGCAACACACACAACTGTCCCCTGATGCCAGGTACACGGATAATTACACCTGACATGTGACTCCCAGCGTGCCATGATGTGACTATGTCATGTGTGTGTCATGTGTTCCCATGAGCTTTCCGTTGGTGTTCCGTCAACTCCATCTGCTGTTGCAGCATCCAACATGTGTCTGTGTGCATATGTGCATGACACACATATACGCACACCATGCCACATGTGGACTCACACGTTACATGTGTCATGATGGTTCGAAGATGACTTCCTGACATGAGGCAATATCTGCGTTCTCTCAATGTCTGTGTCATCAGTTTTTGACATGTACCCCTTCATGGACATGTGTGTTATCTGTCCTTTTTCAGATGACATGTGACCTGTGCGTGTAGACTCCTACCAGCTGTCTGTATGAGATGACATCCTTCAAATGCTGATATGTGGATGTCTGTCACTCATGTAATGTGTCTGGCTTGTCACTTACACTGGCCCACAGCTATTTTAATGGCATGTCACGTCAACATTGCCATGCAACTATTGTGGCTGGCTCTTCGTAGGAGTATCACCTGGCTGGCCTACGTGTCTTGGATGTATTGCACAGCCCAGACTCTGTATTAAGCAGATGTGTATTAGCTGTTGAACATGTGCTCACCTCAGTGACATTGGTGTCGTAATGTACTCACTCTTCGTTATTCCTTCCAAATCTCTGCAGGGCACCGCCTCTCCCCAGACGAATGCCAGACCGTGATGCCATGCGTGAACATGACTGCATACGCAGATACCGCTTTTTGCAAGAGTTGATAGAGGACTTGACCCGCCGGCTTGCACCACACCTCCAACCACAACACAGGTATCCTACAGCCCTGACCCCCAAGATGAAGGTGATGGCAGCCCTACATTTTTTTGCCACCGGCACGTTTCAATTGACCATAGCTGATGTCGGTGGCATGTCCCAGACAATGTTCAGCCGTGTCCTGCATGATGTTATAGAAGCCATGTTGGTGCACCTGGATGAATTCATCCATTTTCCCACTCGTGAGCAGTTGACAGGTGTCAAGGGTGAGTTCTATGCCCTGGGAGGGATGCCTCATGTAATTGGGGCCATTGATGGGACACATGTGGCTTTGGTACCACCACAGGCACAGGAGGTAGCCTATAGAAACAGAAAACATTACCACTCCATTAATGCCCTTGTGGTGTGTCTTGCTAACATGCTGATTTCCCATGTCTGTTCCTGTTTTCCAGGGTCCGCACACGATGCATACATCATGAGGTGTAGCAGGGTGCCAGAAATGATGCTGCAGCTGCACGCGGAACGAGCATGTCTTGTTGGTGGGTATACTCTGTTAGTCCTGTGTTTAGCGCTATCTTTGTATCTTACGGCATCTCCTGACCCACTTCTTCACATGATGTTTCCATGTAGGGGACTCTGGCTATCCCAACATGCCATGGCTGATGACGCCTCTCCGCAACCTCAGAACAGCCGCAGAACACCGGTACAACGACACCCATGGGCAGACGAGGCGCGTGATTGAGAGGACGTTTGGACTCCTGAAGAGCAGATTCCGGTGCCTCCACAAGACCGGCGGTGCCCTCCCATATGCCCCGGTGAAGGTCTGCAAAATCTTCATTGTGTGCTGCATGCTTCACAACATGGCAGTGGAGAAGGCCGTGCCCCTCATCCTTGATCCGGATGAGCAGGATCATCCACCCGTGGAGGATGAAGGGCTCGGGCACGGGGCAAGTGAGGATGAGGATGAGGACATCCGGAGTCAGCTTATCCGCAACTTCTTCTCATGATGGTGAGTCCCTCTGTCTGAGTGTGCACGCTTTGAGCCTTGTGTGGCATGTGTTGCAATGTGTGTGTCGAGCTGACTGTGTGCTAAGTGACTTGGAGGTGTGTTCTGATGTGTCATTCAAGTGATGATGTCATTCCACACATATTAGCTGGGACACTAAATTTATTAAGGGCATGGTGACAACATCATTCCTGTAGAGTACATGTACATGTCTGAGGATTACTAGCTCTTCGCTGACTTGTTGTGTGTCTGGCCTCCCCAGGTTCTTGCGGCTGTCGTCTGCTCATGTCATCATTGCCCTCCTGCTATTCCTCATGAGTATTACAACGTGTGCTGGATCAGAGTTACATGCACAGACATGGTGAAAAGTCATTTGGGGGAAGGAGTGCAGCAAGGCATTTTGTGGGTGGTACGTGTTTGTGATATGTGGGGACTGCTCCTGTGCATGTTGTGTTACCATGCATACATGTCGACTCACCATGGGCCACATGACGTGTTGCATGGCTCCCATTAATTGATAGTCACCCTTCCTGACAGTCATCTGTGATGGTTTGTGGATTCTGATGAAGGCATCAATGTGTGTATAACGTCCCTCAGGAACATACGGGATGCTGATGGTGGACATAGTGTGGGACATCCCCATATGAGGCTCAATGGGGAATTGTAGACTCTCCATGTGCAGCAAGGGGTGTTAGGCTCAACCCCTTCACTTGTGTGCCAGCTCAGTAGGATTTACCACATCTGTGTGTTGAAGGGGGTGTCCAGTGTAGGTCACACATGGTCAGCCAAATGACCTGTGAGTCTGTTCCAATTGATGCATTTCCCTTAGTGTGAGGCTGAGTAATAAAGGTGTTCGTCACACTCCAAGGTGCCTCATCTCTATCAATGCAGGTTTCTTGCCACTTTGCATGCGGCATATCTGGCATAGTTGTGGAAGATTATGCATAGGAGTCCATGTGTCGTTTAGCAACATGCATGCAGTTGCTCATGGATTAGGCTCCCTATTGGGCATGAAGTACATGGTCGTGTATGTTTCTTGGCATGTTGGTGCACACAATGGGCCATCAACAGCTGCTGAGGGTGTGTCTCCTGTGCGCAGGTTGGCCTTCAGTTTCCTAATCCGGTGTCATACTTCTTTGGTGATTGTGCATGCATTGTCTCTGGGTGTCCCATGTGACACTGGACACTCCTTACTTTACACACGCGCCTGTTGCAGTTGTCCTTATGACATCCTAGTCTTTGTGTGCAAATTCTATCATTTTGCAAGGAGATGCCGCCTGCTGCTGCGGCCCCTGCAGCAAGGGCCCACAGAGTATCCAGATTTGGCAACACACACGCCTCCAAGATGCTCCTCACTTCCTCCACCCATTCATTTGGCTGTCCTCAGCTTGTCTATGCCACTGTTGCCGCCACGCGGTGCCAAAGGCTGGACCATCAGCACATGCAAGGTGCACATTGCACCACCATCCTGTCCTTGCATAACCCACATCACACTACAGTCTGATGTATCAGCCACACTCCGAGCTATGTCCATCCGTGCATCTAACGCCTGCTGTCAGACATCCCCTGGGCACACACACGACACCTTTGCATGCTGAGTGTGCAACTCCAACTGCCTACACTGCGCTGCCCCGCCTTCCAGGCCCTGTCACACCAACCAGGTCACGTCCCTAATACTCCCCACAGGCTCTGTAGCCCAGCAAGGGCATGGGAGTGGGACTCAAGGCTTTAGCATGTAGTATGGTGTCATCGTCTGGGACATGGCACAGGTATCATCTCTCAGCATGTCAATCTACAGAGTGTCCAGGACCCCCCTCTCCACCATCACATGCGCACAGCACCTCATCATCAGCTCGTATGCCAGTGACAGCCAGCTGCTCCTCACCCTCAACAAAGACACAGACATTGGCAGTTCCATCATTCAAGTATGCATGAGATCCATTGATGAATGGCTGAACACGAGCCACCTGAGGCTGGACTTGTACAGGACTGAGGTGATCATCTGAGGATTGTCCCCTTCCAGCGGGGTCAAGTGCCTGTGTCCCACCCGCAAGAGCCCTGCACAAGCACCCGGTGGCCACACACACAAGATGGTGTGCATCATGTTTGGCTCGCTCACATATGCCATGCTAGTCCACAGCATCTGTACCTCATGCTGCAACGCCCTCTGCATTATGCACATGATCCACAGATAGATCCACTCCAAGAAAAGACAGAACATCCCCCAGGTCCATGACAACATCCGTGTCAAATACTGCCCTGCCCTCTACGGAGCAAGTACATCCAAACTCCCAGAAAACTGGTCCACTTCCAGGGGGCATCTGAACACCTCAGCTTCAACACCCTGCGCCCCAGCCACCTCACCGTCCACCATAGATAGCTGCAATGGATCACTGTCTGCTGCAGGATGACCTCCACACTCCCCACCCACACTCAGGAGGCAGTCCACAACCCCGACCCCAAACCAACCCTGTACGTCTGTCATCCTAGATCCCGTTGGGCCATCTCCGTGCATCCAACCTTGCCCAGGCCACCGTTCTTCACATCCACCGTACTCCAGCATACAGGACATTGTTCTCCCACCTGGCCACACATACCTGGGACTCCCTCCCCAGGAACCTCCACATGAGCCATGACCACTACGCCTTGATGATAAATTCCCAAATAGGTCTCTCCGCACAGTTTAGCAAGCACCCCCTCAGCAGCCAGAGGCCATCACAGGTGATTGTTGTGCTCCATGCCTACATTGAATGATACCTTGTGACCCATGTGTGTCCTGTACCAGACTCTGATCCCAGGGTATGGATGGCTGGAGTTAGTTCAACACTCAGGCATAGTTAGACATTTCCACACACATATGTCGTTGAATAATGCAAAATGACAGGAACGTCTCATGACCAAAGTGATATATTTATTTGCGGTGGGGTACGTGTTTTGGTAGATGAAATTAGGTGCTCTACCGGGGGAATAGAATCCAAAGTTCACAGGGGGAGATGGTATCCTTGGCATTGGAAGTCATCAGAGTCCAGGGCACAGTGTTGGCCATCATTGGTCAGACTGTGACCAGCAAGTCCATGTGGCAGAGAATGTCATTGGATGAGGTGCTGCTGTTGCGCCAGAGGGCCAGGTGCCAGGTGCCAGGCCAGGTGACCTGGGAGATGGGGATGGTCCGCTGACTCTCACGGTCTTTTCCGTGGATGACCCACCTTCCTCCGGGGACCCTCAGATGCAGACCTTGACGATGCTGGGGACGCTCCGTCAGATGAATCCTCCTCCTCCTCCTCCCTCCCTGTGTCTGGTGCTGGTCAATGCCTGGTAGCACAGGGAGGGTTGCCCATGCTTTGGGCAATCTAACGGAGTGATTGGCTTATGTCCCTGTGCACCGCCAGGAGCTCAGCCAGTCTTGCCTCCATCCGTCCTTGGTGTTGTTGATGACTGGCATGATGCTCGACCTGCAGGTTCTTAATCTCATTGAGGTCCCCTGCATCTTGGAGAGTCTTGACACGACCTGGTTGATGCCTCTGGTGTCACACCGGTATGAGTCCAGGATGTTGCGTATGTGTGACATACCGGTGTCCTGAGCTGGCTGGTCAGGTTCGCGCCTCCGCCTGCCTCCACTCCCACCATCCCTGCCCACTTGAGCCTGGCCTGGCCTTGTGGGCACATCGGGTCTACGGGACCCCTGAGGGATGGCATTTGCAGGGTTGCCTGCCTCCTCCTGGGTGCCCAGAGAACCTTGTCCCTCCTGGTCAGACTGGCTCTGTTGTTCAGTGTGAGCAGGGCTCCTGGGTGTGTCCTGGGATGTGGCAGGAATGGGGGAGGGGTTGGCACAGATGTACCTGACGCAGGTGCTGCAGGGGCTTGGGCACCAGAGGGTCCAGGTTGATCGGGGTCATCCACAAAGTGGTGAGAGTCATCGCTGCCGGTGGGACCGTCTTCACGCGGAGCCTGGGACTGTGATTCTTCCCCCCCAGTGTTGGGGGGAGATCGACGACGTTGCCCTGTGTGTGAGAGAGGGACAATGTTAATGGTGTTTCATGCGACATCTATGTTTCATACATATTCAAGTTGACACAGTTCCTCCAGGTAGTTGGATGTGCCTAGTATTCCTCTCAATGTCCACTTGGGGATGGGTATGTTGCGGGGGACAGATTGGGATGTTCTCCTGAGTGTTTGACCTGTAGATTGTTGGCTCTGATGCTTATTTGGCTCTGGATTGGTCTTGTTGTGTCACATGTCCATTGTGGGAGTGTGTAAATCCGTTGCCTGCCCTGGGGGTGTGTGCTTGTGTTAGGGGGGGTTGTGACCGGGCCTGCTGTTGTGTGTAGTGTGAGTTGTCATTGGGTCTCCCAGGTGATGTGTCTGTCCCCTCATGGTGCATGCTGGCATGACAGTGAGTGTGAGTTCCTGTGCTAGATACCTGTGCTTGTGGAGTTGGTGTTTGAGTGTACAGTGGTCCCAGGAGGGCCTTGTGCTGCATACAGCAGGGCCAAGTGTCAGCTACCTTGTCAGTACTTTGCCAGTCCCTGTGCATTGTGCATGGGTATGTACCTATGCCATATGGGCTGAGGGCATTGGTGTCTGCGTCTCATTTTCACAATGTGTTGTGTGGGGCCCACCCTCCCAGCCTCCCGGACATCCAGTCTTCTGTTTGTGGTTGTTGTAGCCTTGGACATGGCCTTGCCTTGATTTGTGAAGGGTGCATGGAGACGTTAGTGGCATGAGTGTGGTTTTTGAGTGTGGTTGTGTGCGGTGAGTGCTTGGGGGAAGTTGCGTGCATTTGGTGTATATGTGGTGTGGACTCAATTGGCCACATGTTACATAAGTTGTTTGTGTACTCACCAGGCTCTGCGACTCCTTCGACTCTGTGTACTCCCACCGGCGGTAGCAGGGCCATCACCTTCTCCTCCCAGGGATGGTAGTGTACGGGTCTGCGGGGCGGCCCACCTCCAGTGATGTTACTCTGGGCATATTCTTCGTTCATTTTCCTCTTGACCGCCCTGCGCAGATCGTACCACCTGGCTTGGCATTCATGCCTGGTCCTTTGGATGGGCGCAACAGCATTCACCTTATCAACAATCCTCTGCCACATGGCAGATTTTTCAGCTATGCTGGTCTGTCTGACCAATGTTCCAAACAGCTGTGGCTCGACTCTGATGACTTCGTTGACAAGGAGGTCCAGCTCCGCCGTTGTGAACTTTGGATTCTTGTCTGTGGGCATGGTGTGGGGTGTGGGTGTGGGTGTGGATGGTTGTGGGTGTGAATGTGACGGTGTGTGTGTGAATGTGAAGAGGGGGATGTTTGTGGAGGAGGTTGTGTGAAGGTGTGTGAGTGAAGGTGTAGTGAAGGTATGAGTAATGTGGAGTTGTTTCTCTGTGGGGTCTGGCAGCAGTGGGTCTGTTGCAAAGGCTCATGGGTTGTGTGTGTGGGCCCTTTTTATTGGTCAATTTTTGGGTGTGGCTGTGTTTGAATTTTGGTGGGTGTGTTATAAGAGGTGGTTGTGATTTGGGGCCTCTGTTTGCCTGTTTGGATGTGCCAGGTCAGTCATTGAGATGTATTTTGTCATGTAGACGTGTTTTGTGGTGTTGTGCGAGTCGAATTGACCCTCCTTCTGCTGTTTTACAGTGTCCTGGTTCTGTATGAGTCTTTTTCGCGTAGGTACGATGAGTACATACGCAATGCTGGGTGAGGGTGCTGGGGTACGGTGTTGGAGTGTGGCGCGTACATGCGGTGGGGGTACGGTGCGTACACGTGCAGCCCTGGGGTACGGCGCGTACATGCAGAGGTACGGCGCGTACATGGGGGGGTAAGGCGCGTACATGCGGTGGGGGTATGGTGCGTACACGTGCGGCCCTGGGGTACGGCGCGTACATGCGGAGGTACGGTGCGTGCATGAGGGGGGAAGGCGCATACATGCGGTGGGGGTACGGTGCGTACACGAGCGGGCCTGGGGTATGGCACGTACATGGGGGGTAAGGCGCGTACATGCGGTGAGGGTACGGTGCGTACACGTGCGGCCCTGGGGTACGGCGCGTACATGCGGAGGTACGGCGTGTACATGCGGGAGTGATGCGCGTACATGGGGGGAAGGCGCGTACATGGGGGGGTACGGTGCGTACAGGTGCGGGGCTGGGGTACAGTGCGGACAGGGGGGGTAAGGCACGTACATGGGGGGTACGGCGCGTATATGGGGGGTACGGCGCGTACAGTTGCGGGGCTGGGGTACAGTGCGGACAGGGTGGTGTACGGTGCTGACATATTTGGGGGTGGGGGGGCTGTACAGCTCATACACGGGCATAAATTTACCCGTGTACATGTGTGCTACTGCGTTGGCTCCGTACGGGCCATTTTACGCGCGATTGTGTATTCGGACGGACGGTCGGGATCGTACTTGCGCACTCGGACTTGTGTTTTACGATTTGCACGTAAAAATGTCCGGCTCACTCTCGTACACTTTTCACGACGATATTCGGACGTAAAAACTTTCCGACGCACTCTCGTAGACTTTTCCCGACGCTATTCGTAGATATTTTTCACGTACGAATCGTACTTGGCCGTTTGTACGGTACTTGTACGACTCGTACGTAAAAAAATACGGATACGGGTCGTACGCAAATTATTTTTAACGGATCGGAATCTGCACCTTAATGTCGGGTAAAGGTGCCTACGAGGGATTTATTTTACATACATTTCTAATTAACTTCTAACTAACCAATTCTGCCAACCCGAAAGCAGTGGCCTCCATCAAATAAATTGTTAAACTTAATTTAGAAAATTACTAAGGACTAAATCAAAACAAAACAACACAACAGAACAAAACCAAACAAAATAGAACAAGCGGGTGCATTCTTTTTCTATACAAATTTATGTAAATAAATAGCATAACATCAGGGTACAAAAGACAGTTCATATAAACAAAAATGATTAAGAACATTTTGTTACAACCCATTTCATATATTTGAAGAAATTGTCATTAAACATATGATGATCAACTCCTCTAACAACGATACTGAAAGTTGGCTATAATTATCAACATTTCGGTCTCGTAAAATATCAGGAAGCCCATCTTCAGGACCAAAAATATAAATGTAGACTGAAGACCCCCATTGAAAACAATAAATCAAAATTAAATGTTGTCAATCGAAGAAATCCAAGAAAGAAAGATATATACCAAGGAGTAAAAAAAGCAGGAAAACTCTTTTTCTGCAAATTACCAAGATGTGTTCCCTTAAATTAAATCAATAGATAAGGAAATCATCATCCACCTATATTGTGCAAAGTAAACTCAAAAATAGCTTACTTAGAGTATGAACATTTTATAAACTCATGGAGAATTGTCTCAGATTGAAGGGCTCAATCTGATCTGGATGAGATAAATCAATTATCCTCCAGTATCTGCAAGATGGAAAAGACTGAATTTTGATAAACTGAAAAAGGCAACGTTGATATAAGAAGCAGAACAATGGTAATTCTTATCACAGATAGGAACTGCTCAACGGTGATCATTGATGCTGTCACAATAATTGGAAAAATGTGAGTCCTGATTCCAGCAAGGAGATGAGATATCAATACTGATAATGCAGCCAATTGTATTGGTGCTGATACATTGATAAAATGCGCACAGTTGCGTTTGATCCTAAGCTTAGAGGGTTCATTAAAAATGGCAATCATTAGTGATCATACAAGAGTTGACACTTAGCATTAGTTTATTATTATTATTATTATTATTATTATATTTGGGTTTGTAAAGCACACAGATACCCAGGGGTTTCCCGGCGCTGACAGAGGAAAAGAAGCAGGGAGACAAAAGATGGGAGAAGATTAAGCAGAGAAAAGCCAGGTTTTCAGGCCTTTACTGAATTTCAGGTAGCAAGTTTCAAAGCGCAAAGAAATGGGGAGTGCGTTCCAGAGTGATGGCGCCAGATAGGAGAAGGAGCGACCACCAACTCTGGTGCGTTTGAAACGGGGCACGGAGAAGGTGCCAAAAGAGGAGGATCTGAGGGTGCGCACTGGACAGTACGGTTGAACCAAAATGGAAAGGTAGGGGGGGGAGTTGCCTGTTTTAATCCGGTGCATATAGCAGAGGGCTTTGAATTTTGCTCTTGATTCGATGCGCAGCCAGTGAAGGCTGCGCAGGGAAACGGTGGCAGAGGCAGTTCTGGGCAGGTTGCAGAGCAGGCGAGCTGCCATGTTTTGCACCACCTGTAATTTACGTGTTACCTCCTTGCTAGCCCCAAGGAGGAGCACGTTACCGTAGTCTAACCTGGAAGTTACTAAAGCCTGGACCACAGTTCTTTGGGTGTCTGGCGGAAGCATCCATGCTATTTTTCTCAGCCACCGCATGATATTAGTACAGGTGGCTGAGACTTTCACAACATGCTGCTTCATGGACAGTTGGTTGTCAAATGTAACTCCCAGGTTGCGAGCCTTGGTGGATGGAACCGGCAGGGGACCCATTTGGTGAGGCCAATGCTTAGGGCCCCAGAGAGAGGTGTCAGGACCGAATAGAAGGAGTTCGGTTTTGTCGCCGTTTAGTTTTAGTTTATTGGTCTGCATCCAGTTGGCAATATTAATGAGCCCAGATCGGAGAGATGAAATGGGGGCGTGTTTATTAGAAGAGAGAGAAAAAATGATTTGGGTGTCGTCCGCGTATGAAAATATAGAGAGACCAGATTGTTCTGCCAGAGAGGCGAGAGGACTGACATAAATATTGAAGAAAAGGGGGCTCAAGATAGAGCCCTGGGGTACACCGTGTGGGGACGGGAGGGCAGTGGAGGCAGAAGTGGAGGAAAAGACCTGAAAAGTGCGTGCGGACAGAAAACTGGCGATCCATGCTAGAGCAGTGCCATGGATACCAGCGGCCTTTAGGGTGGAGAGGAGGATGTCATGGGAGACGGTGTCGAACGCAGCGCTTAAGTCCAACAGGATAAGCGCCACCGTCTCCCCTCTGTCCACCTGCTGTCTGATAGCCTCTGTGACACCTAAGAGGGTGGATTCGGTGGAGAATCCAGCCCTGAAGCCAGACTGGGATGGGTGTAGGAATTTCGTGTCCTCAATGTGAGAGGAGAGGCAGAGGTTGATGTGTTTTTCTAATACCTTGGACAGGCAAGGGAGTAGAGATATGGGTCAGAAATTAGAAGGGTTGTTGGGATCGGCATTAGTTTTTTTGAGAAGGGGAACCACCATGGCGTGTTTCCAAACTGCAGGAACGGTGGCTTCCGACAGAGATGCGTTCAGGAGGGCTAGGATGGGTAAAAGAGCGGGAGTGTCAAGGGTGCTTAGAATTTGAGGGGGCATGGCATCAAGTGGGGAGCCAGATTTGATTTTAGCCATGAGTTTAAAGAAGAGTTCTAAAGAGATCGGATCCCATTTGTCAATGGAAGTGTGAGGGGCAAGGGTAGTAGTATCCTGGGGGAAGGTGGTGTCAGGATCTATACTGGGGGGGTTGTCTAATGCTCGTGGGGAGGCATCAAAACCGGCATAGATGCGGTCTATTTTCTCCGTGAAAAATTCAGCAAGTGTATTGCATTGGACTGTGTCCAAACAGGGGGCTTTTGGCGAGTTTGATTGTCCAGAAAGTTCTTGGACTGCTCTAAAAAGAGCTTTTGGACGGTTTTGGGCTGATAGAATAGAGGTGTTTACATAGTTTGCCCTGGCAGATTTGCACAGGGAGTGGTAGTATCGAAGTTCCGTTTTATAAATGTCTTTATCATTGGGGGAATACTCAGATCTCCATATGCGTTCAAGTTTCTTGCACTTGGATTTGGCGCATTTGAGTTGGTCATTAAACCAGGGGGCAGGGGGGTGGGTAAAGTTTTGTTTTCCATTTCGGGCCGGGAGACAGATGTCAATGGCTGAAGAAAGCCATGTGTTAATTAAACTTTCATCTTTGGTAGTGATATTGTTGGGTAGAGAGGGTAGGGTTGTGACAAGCTGGCGATTCAGTTGTGGCAGATTAAGTTTTTTCCAGTTTCTATTCGGTCTGAGGGTCTGAATGTGAACTGGTGGACCGACAATAGCACTAGTCAAGATGTTAAATTCGACAATGTAGTGGTCGGACCAGGTAATAGGTTTGGAAGGGAGGCAGGTGATGACGTCAAGGTTCGAAAAGATGGGGTCAAGTAGATTACCTGCCTTGTGTGTAGGGCCAGTGTTGTGAAGATGTAGATTAAGAGCGGCCAAATCTTGAAGAAGATGTGTACAGATAGGGCAGAGTGTGTTGTTAAAGTGGATATTAAGATCGCCAAGGAGAAGAAAGTTCGAGGTTTGCATCAATAGAGGAGCTATATTTTCCGATAAAGAAGAGGCCCATGTGCCAGCAGTGCCCGGAGGACGATAGAGTAAAACGCCCGACAGGGTGTAGTTAGGATTCAATAATAGTTTGAAGCAACCAGCTTCGCAGTTGGGTATGGCTAAATCTTCCCACTTACATGAGTAAGTCCGTTTGTATTTAATGGCAATGCCACCTCCCTCCTTGCCCGGTCTGTTACGGCTCACATAGGTGTAGTTGTTAGGGAGAGCTGTGGCAATGTCAGGTCCCGTGCAGTCGTTCAGCCAGGTTTCTGTCAAGAACAGGGCCGCCGGACTGTCGGAAACCAAAATATCAAAAATGTCCCTCTTATGCTTAGGCAGGGACCTGCAATTCAAGCTCAGAAAAGTAAAATCGGTGGAATGATGTGTGGGGGAGGGGATGACTTGACATGGGGAGGGCTTCCAAAACGTAGAACTGGGGATATGGGTAAGTGAGGGTACTGAGATTAGAGTCAGGGAGCAAACCTGGCAAGATGTAGGGGCGTCCATAGCCCGTAGACAGGGGCAAGTGTTGTTTATAGGGGGACGAAGAGATCGCAAGGCATGGCTAGAGTAGTAAAGCCTGGGGTTAGTGGGGTGCGGAGCAGGGGGGGTGGCCCCTGGTCCCGTCTGGTCGCGGACGGGCGCAGACGGGCTTAATTTAGGCGCAACTTCGGCGTGAAGTCGGCACCCCCGCTGCGCCCGTCCGCTGCGCCTCCGCCACTCCCCCATATTAAATAGTCCGCTGTAGAGGGTGGCTAGTCCAATCACCTTCCCCGTAGCGCTGAGGGCGGAAGTGCCGCTTCCAAGGACTCGCCGCTCTAGCGGCACAAAGCCGAGGCGGATCGAGTCCGAGCGGGATGAAGAACACAGACAAGTAATCTCTTAATCAGATTTTCAGTAAAAACACAGTATGCAATTTTAAAATATCAGCTTTAAAAAGTCAGCTTCCTAGGAGCGAAGTAGCATGGCAGCCTGCGCTGCTTCTTGATCTCTAGATATGCCCGGTCACGATCACGTGACTTAAATAGCCTATGGGAAGCCACGAGGCGAGGGCGGCTAGTCCAATCACCTTCCCCGTAGCGCTGAGGGCGGAAGTGCCGCTTCCAGGGACTCGCCGCTCTAGCGGCACAAAGCCGAGGCGGATCGAGTCCGAGCGGGATGAAGAACACAGACAAGTAATCTCTTAATCAGATTTTCAGTAAAAACACAGTATGCAATTTTAAAATATCAGCTTTAAAAAGTCAGCTTCCTAGGAGCGAAGTAGCATGGCAGCCTGCGCTGCTTCTTGATCTCTAGATAGGCAAAGCTCCCTTTAAAAGCTAGGTTAATGAAAATCCAAAACAAGGCATTCCCAAAAAGGATCCACTAACAAACTGAATGGCCCAAAAGACGGCACATTATATTTGTATTTTGACCGAATTGATACCCATTTTGGGTCTCACCAAATGAAAGCATTAACCCGAAGATGCGGGCATCATTTAATTGTATTGAGGTGCGATACTGCCTAACATCTTATTTATACAATGAGCAGAGTTCTACGCACAAGAATAACACTGTATAGCCCAATAGATCATAAAAAGAAAGAAAATTAACCTTACTATTATCAATGAAGTAATGTGTTTGTCTGTATTGGTTGATTATATGCAAGACAATGTTCGAGCTGTGAAAACCACAATTTCAGATAATAAATTAATTGCCTGCTTTGAAAGATACAACAAATGAAAAAATAGCCTTAAGTAGCTTCAAACTGTATCCCAAACTGTATCCTTCTAATTACATTTTAGCAATCTGTGCGTCCATCACCGACGGTGTTTCTGAGTAAAGCAGGAGCCGTGAGTTCAAGGCTGACGCCGGAAGCATATAAATGCTTCCGGGTGTCATGCACTCGCCAGATCAAGTCCGCCTGTGTGAAAATTAGCAGCCATATTGAAAGAGTAATCATAGCTGTATGCTGAACCTATACTAAAGCTGTGTGTCTGACTAAAATTAAATCATGACACAAAAAAATAATATATCTGGAGGAGATCCCCAGATTTCAATACCATTTTACCTCGATAGAAAGTTGGCATTTTCTAGCCTTTTGGCCCTTGTAGCCTGTCTCTGGGTCACCTGACTGGTTGTAGCTAACAGTTGGACTTTGTGTATTCCTCCTAGACAGTCACACACAATAGAGAGCTTAGATGTGCCTGGATGGGCCATTACTGGCAGGGTGGAAGTGTGGAGACTTCAAAGGGAAGCCTCTAGAAGCTCCTCCCACCTTCCAGAGGAAGGGTACCTGGAATAAATATTGGACTCCAGACACCAACTCTTGAGTATTCTTCTGGACCTGTGGAACCTTTGCCAGGAACAAGGACTACTGTGATGCTGAAAGGACTGCAGCTCAGATAGATTGCTGCTCTGATGGAACTGCTGCCTTGCTGTGCTGCCTGCTTCCCTCTTGCATGGACTGCATCTGTTGAACCCAGGACCCACCCAAGGGCTAGTTGGCTGGCCTCCTGAATAGAGCCTCAGGGACAGAAGGTTCCAACAACCTTGAACCCAGCACCTGGACTCTCCCATCTGTGAATCTACCCTGCCAAGTGGTGCCATCCCAACCAAGGACCTCTGGAAGTGGGCCTAAGATACTCTGCCAGCCTTTGTGGATCCAGCAGAACCAGTGCATCTCCTCTACGCAACCCAGAGCAGAAGTGAAGCATCGCCTCTGCTGCGTGGAGTAGGTCTGTCGCAAGGACCCGCATCGCAGCCCTTTGGTTCATCTGAACCTCCACAGCGCGATGCATCCTCGGCATAGGCCCGCACAACCCCTGACGATGACGGTGGTCTCTGCATCGCAGCCTTGCAGCTCATCAGAACCAACGCATTGTCCTGAATACGCATCACATCCTCGATACCGGACTTTGTATCGCAAGCCCTCATCAATGGTATCCTCTACAACAACATAGGACTTTGTACCGCAGCCTCGCCTCAGCTTAAAACCAATGCTTTGCTTCAGCACGTGTCTTATGTTCAACGCAGGCCCTCGCAACGCTCCGCATACCAGTTTCTAAGGTGCTTTATTCAGCGGGCCTAACTGGGTCCTTGTAGTCTCTCCGCACTCTATTGGGATTGGTCGAAACTTGTGACTTTGACCCTGTCTGACACGACCAGATATCCAAAGTTGGTGCTTTGTGTTTTTTGGCGCAATTGTCTCTGAAATCTTTAAACTTGCACATCTTCGGTACTACTGATTGGATTTTTGCCATTTTGGTCTTGTTTTATTTATCTACAAATACTCAATTCTTCTAAGCTGGTGTGGTATCCTTTTGTGTTGTGTTTTCATTGTGTTACTGTTTGAAGTTTTGCACAAATATTTTACACATTGCGTTTGAGTTAGGCCTGACTGCTCTTTGCCAAGCTACCCGAGGGTTGAGTAGAGGTTAGTTTAGGGCACGGGTACTCATAGTACGGCCCGCGGGCCGCTGGCGGCCCGCCCAGCCTTCATCGGCGGCCCGCGGACCCTTGCATACACATCCATACAGTATGCAAATTCCTTCCTGTAAACAGAGAAGATGGCCGCAGGAGCATACGTAGTGAATACGTATTCAATACGTATTCACAACGTTTGCTCCTGCGACCATCTTCTCTGCTTTTCTCGCCTCGGATTGGCCTGGGCCGCTGAGACGTGACGTGACGTCACACACGGCACCCGGCGCGAAGCACAAGCCCTTTAAAAGTCAGCTGTAACTAGCGCTTTTACAGCTGACTTTTAAAGGACCTTTGAAGAAGCTTCCAGTGTCCGTGGCGACGTCGACGTCGACCTCCTCGCATGATCAGTGCTGCCAACTCCTCAGTGGTCAGGTCTGTCAGTAACATCCATTAATTCCTAAAGTGTACGAGCTGCCAATTCTCTGCTGATCAGCGCCGTCAATGGTTTGATTGCCTGGGCTGCGATGCTGTAATAGTGACCGGATTTTAGAGCAAGGCTCACATTAATGCCCGGTTAGAGAGGGGAGGGTTTGCATGCAAGCTGCTTGAATACAATGTAAATTGTTACTTTCCAAAGTCAGCAGAGTCAGAAAGAAAACGTGTGAAAATCCATGAAACTAGTCAAGCAAGATTCAATGGGCATAATACACACACAAAAGGGAACAAATATTCAATTAGGGTGAATTCTCACGAAACAACCTCCAGCGGTAGCCACAGCACAGCCTTCAACAGGAATACAATAATACATCATGAGAATCACATCCACAGCACTGCAGTGTGCTTAATCACACCCAATTAGTTCAATTAAATAACAATGTGCAATCAGTTCTGCTTGCTGGTGAATGTAGTGGGATTGCCTGCTTTTGTTTAATTGAGATAGACTGCTCGAGATGGCTGTGGTCGCCATGCTTGTACCAAGGCTGAGAACCAGCTCTGTTTCCAGGGTAGCACTGACCCAGCTCGAGGGTGCTTCTGCTGACAGGATACTGTCCCCTCCTCCAATCAGCGCCCGCTAAGGCTACAGGTGTGCCATGTGGTGAAGGGCATCAAGAGTGCAAGCATGATTGATTAGTGACATCTGCGTTTGAACCCTGGCAGGGCCAATGCAGCATTTCATCCTTTTAAAGTCGATTATTGGTGTACCATTACATTGTGTGATAATAACCCGTTACAAAGTGTCCTTAAAAACGGCAAACTGTGTGCTGCCACAATATGAGGCACAAAGTCTGACAAAAGCACACATGACAAAATAAAGTCCCCTTAATAGGAAGGATCTCGTGAAAGTAAGAAAATAAAGCAGATGCCATAGTCAGTCCTTATTGGTTTCTCTTTTGACAGTGCTCACTAGTTGGTTCTGTGTTGTCATGACGGTTTTGTGTGAGGGGGATGTGGACCACATCATCGGCTTAACTCTCGAATGATATCACCCAGGAGAATACTGCATTACCCAGGGCCATCTCTAGGGTGGTGCGACCGGTGCAGCTGCATCTGGCGCTGACCTCAGGGCCGATTTTAGAAATAACACAGGCTCAAAAAGCATCAGCTTCAGAGTTTCCAGTGCGTCCAGTTTTCAGGCAACAATGAACATTTCAAGATAACTTTACTGATTAACTTGCCAGCTGGAGATAGATGGGAATGTTGTCTTCTGTCAGTTTCTACTCATGATAAAGTAGCCCAGAGTGTTAATGGGCTTGCTGCAAAGAACGTGTACCACACAAATCACCCAACTGTATTTTATATGGATTGCTCAGTAAGTTACTACTTCAGTCACAATGATCCTTTTGTTAATTGCAGTTCATAAGCTACAACCTTAATATAGTACAGTGAGCTATGAACTGTCATCAAAGAGCTGCATGCCAACTGTATGCTAAGGCAGGGCCGCTGGAATTATTTGGCATGGCAGGGCCAAATTATGTGGCAGAGTTGAGTAAATTATGCTGCAAGATAAGGCACATTTTGGGCTTAATGTGACACATTTTATAACAGTATTACTTCATTATTTTGTAATTTTTAAATGTGTTAAGACTATCAGGACATTGGTTGCACCTCCATTAGTACCATTTTATCACCCAAAAATAGCAATAAGCAACCGAAAGGTGACCAGTTAACCTTGGCAAAGAGCCTTCCACTGCGCGGCAACACACGTTGCTGCATTTTTAGTAACTTTTCAACCATTTCATCTAGAAACAATTTTTTTCGTTGGTAAAATCTGCAGATTCTGCAGCAGATGATGGATTACGGGCAGATGTGTCAAATCTATATTCATGCGTTAAACATGGCGTCCGCACAATTGCATAATTCCAGTGGCCCTGGGTATAGGTTAGAACACGGGTACTCATAGTACGGCCCGCGGGCCGCCAGAAATAGAGCTCATTGACATGCAGCACAATTCAGCCCTCTAAGCATCTTTTTTGGGGCAAGCACCCGAAGAATTCTGGAAAATTGTGCCCCCTGACAAGTTTCCTCTTCTTTTTACAGTGGCCCAGAAGGTAATTTGTATGTTTGGGTCAACATATGCTTGCGAATGTTCATTTTCCACAATGGGACTGTTGAAGAGCAAACTCAGAAATAAACTTACAGACATACATCTGGAGCAGCTTTTAAGGCTTGCCGGTTCCAACTTGGTACCCGATTACAGAAAACTAATCGGTGACCTGAAATGTAAAATAAGTTCGTAGTGTTTGTCTTTAACATATCTATTTTTGGGACTCTGAAGCCTGTGCTGCACTGGGCATGTGCTGAATATCCGGTTAGTGCAAATTGCCATGCAATCCCACTTAAGATTGCTATTGTCTGATAATAAAAAAACATTATAAACATGTGCTCCATGTAGTTACATCTGCTTTGGAAATACAGCATCGTCTAGTAATGTTTTGAAACAGCAGTGATTTTTTTCCCCCCTATAGCCCCGCCCCACTGACCCCGCCCCCAATGACCCCGCCCCCACCAGTGCGGCCCTCGGCCAGAAACCACACTGTAAATTTGGCCCCCGAGAGAAAGTTTGTGAGTACCCATGGTTTAGGGTTTGCTTGTGACTTCACCCTGACAAGGATTGTGGTTTATGGTTGAGTAGGGTTTTACCCCTCCCCTTAACCAGCAATCCAATTTCTTACACCATCTCCTTTACCAAATGGCACAGTCTATCCCAAACAAAGTCCACCATGTCAGCCTTATTCATTTTGAGACTTGTAGCCTTTGCCTGACTTCGGGATTTGCCAAAATCCAACACAACTTATTTACTTCATGCAAATGATTGGCCAAGAACCCAAATGCTGGCTGGAGCTTTGTGACCTTGGTGAAAGCAGTGGTGAGTTGGATGGAGGGGATGCGGGGGAGAGTGCAGGAGGGGGAGCACTGGGGGAGAGTTTAATTATAATAATAATAAAAAAAAGAAAACTTACCTGAGGCTGCCAGCCAACTCCTGCGTCGCTCCTCGGTAGCCAACTCCTGCATCGCGCCTCGGTGCTCTTCCTTCTTCCTTGCCCCTTAGAAGTGCACAACAAGTCCTCCCTACCCCCTCCTATGGCCCCAGCCCCGACCCTCCCTGCACATGCTGGCTCAGAGTCAGCAGGGGAAAATAAAACGATGATAGTATATTGTTTTATTTTTCACCCACCATTGAGGAGGAGCGGCCCCTCCTTGTGGGTACTGTCCAATAAAAGTGTTACAGCCTTACAGAGTAGAGTACTATTCAATAATAATTAGCATTCTTGCTTACAAATTTTGATATTATCATCTTTAGTGTGGCAGCTGTGATGGGTTCCCAAAGAGCAGCCGCGGTCGGTAGTAGGAGTAACTGCAAGGCGGTGACGTGGGGAGGGGGAGGGGCAGGGTGGGGGGTAGTAAACTATGGGTTACGGAGGTTTACAGGTATGTTAACATATAAATTAATAAAACGAATTTAGTTGCGTGCACTGCATCGCATTTGGGGATGCAGTGCACGCAACAAAATTTGTTTTATTAATTTATATGTTAACTTACCTGTAAACCTCCGTAATCCATAGTTTACTACCCCCCACCCTGCCCCTCCCCCTCCCCACATCACCGCACTGCAGTTACTCCTACTACCGACCGCGGCTGCCAAAGAGTATTTCATCCCTGAAGCTTACTTATAGCGTGTTGAATGTGCTTCTTGCCCTTTTCATAGCACTCCCTCCTTTTCTAGCAGTGAGTTGCTGGAATGTTTATTTTTTTCAATTTGCCAAACTCTTGCACCAGGTGGCAGTGAACAAAACCTCTAAGAATAAGCACAGTTATGTGTTAAGCCACAAACATTTTTTATAGCATGGCATGATAATACCCATTTCTTATTCTCTAATTGAAATGCTCTAACATAAATGCTACTGATTTATGTTGGGCTCATCAACAGGAAGTTCATTTAGCAAACCAGTGTATACTGCACATATTAACATAACTATTATTTGTAAGACGGCTTTCGTATAAGTTACTAAACATAACATTTTGGTGGGCAGGCATTGAATCAAGGAAGAACTTTGATTCCAGACATGCTCAAACTGGGTAGTGTTCCATTTCAAAACAAAGTTCCCATTTGTCTAATGTATTTGTTTGTATTTATTTATTTTAAAAAGAACTTTTTTACAATTTTTCACAATGCAGTTTTGGTTGTTGAGGTGATGGTTCATGAATTATGCCTATGAGTTTACTTATATGTGTTCCATCTGAATCACTGACAGAATATCGAGGAGCTAAATATCGACCTACAAAAATATCGGTGACAAAATATCGAGTACCAGAATATTGAATTCCTATCTACAAACAGGTAAGTACAAAAATATCGAATCCTAAATATCGTTGTAAATAATAAAGTTTACTAAAATATCGACTTTTTTAAATGTCTTAAAAGTAATGTAAAATTAATGAAATAATAAATATAATTAAGTAAAACATACTTAAAAATACTTAAATAACCCTAAATTAATAAATAATAAATGTAAGTTAAAAAAAAACATGGATTTGTATTTTTATTACATATATATTAACTTAATAATCTTAAAAAACAATCAATATTTTTAATAATTAAATGTTAAAAACATAATTTTAAATATAATTACATATATATATATATACAAATACACCTATAATATGAATATAAAAATAAATTATATATAAGTTAAAACATTAAAATTAATTAAAATATATATATATATATATTTTACACTACATTAAATATAACAATACTGAAAAGATTGCATAGCATAAAAGATAAAATTACTATTTCCACTCCAACAAGTGGTACAGTAGGGAACGTGTTGGATAGCGGGAGGGTAAAAATTACTATTCCCACTCCACTGAGTGCAACAGTAGGGAAAGCGTTGGATTGCGGGTGGTTAAAAAATGTTATTCCCACTCCAGTGAGTGTAAAAGTAGGGAAAGCGTTGGATAGCGGAGGGTAAAAATTACTATTCCCACTCCAGTGAGTGCAACAGTAGGAAAAACGTTGTATAGCGGGAGGGTAAAAAGTACTATTCCCACTCCAGTGAGTGCAACAGTAGGGAAAGTGTTGGATAGCGGGAGGGTAAAAATTACTATTCCTACTCCAATGAGTGCAACAGTAGCGAAAGTCTTGGATAGCGGGAGGGTAAAAATTTGTATACCCACTCCAGTGAGTGCAACATTAAGGTAAGTGTTGGATAGCAGGTGGGCAAAAATTACTATTCCCACTCCAGTGAGTGCAACAGTAGGGAAAGCGTTGGATAGCGGGAGGGTAAATATTACTATTCCCACTCCAGTGAGTGCAACAGTAGGGAAAGGGTTGGATAACGGGAGGGTAAAAAATTACTATTCCCATTCCAGTGAGTGCAACAGTAGGGAAAGTGTTGGATAGTGGGAGGGTAAAAATTACTATTCCCACTCCAGTGAGTGCAACAGTAGGGAAAGTGTTGGATAGCGGGAGGGTAAACATTACTATTCCCACTCCAGTGAGTGCAACAGTAAGGAAAGTGTTGGATAGCGTAGGGGAATAATTTAATATACCCACTCCTGCAATATAATTAACATTATTAACAATTAATACTTTTTTAAATTAATTTACCTCCCACCATTTCCCCTATAAACATTACCTACAATATTGTTACATATTAATAAATTAACTTAATTAATTAACAATGAACAATGAATTACAATTATAATTACAATTAACAATATAATTAATAACAATCAAATCTAAATTGAGTTACACAATTAACACTATAAACTAACTTTATAAAATTATAATGTAACACATAATAAAAATTACATTAAAAATAAAGTATCAACCCTCAACCCACTGATAAAAAAGTACACAATTAACATATTTACAAATTAATTGTTAATAATTAATATCTAATTAATTACTGATTAATAAACAAATTACACAATTAACACAAGTGCCAATTAATTATTAATTGTTATTAATCAATTGATAATTAAGTAGTAATACATTAATTAACCTAATTACCAATATGAATTATGAAATATTAAATTATTAAGTAATACAATAATAAATTAATTACTTCCCACCCTATTCCCCTATAAACCCACAACCCGCTACAGATTTAAATTACGCCAAAAAATATTTAACATATAATGAATTAGTTCTAAATAATGCTAAAAATATATATTATAATTAAATTACTTCCCACCCTATTCCCCTATAAACCCACAACCCGCTACAGAATTAAATTCCACAAAAATAATTAACATAAAATTCATTACTTTTACAAAATTCAAACATCCATTACAAAAATAATACATACTTTTAACACATATACTAACACTTAAAACACTATAAAAAATGTGATATTACTAACTTCGATATTGTGGAAATCGATATTTCTTACCTGCATTTCGATATTCTGCACCACTACATTTTTGCAATTCGATATTCTCTCCATTCGATATAAAAATCTTGATATTCTGTTCAGTTGATATTTGTTTTCCAATATTATGGCTAGTTACCGTTCCATCTAATGGTACACACTGTCTACATCACAATTAAGGTATTATTTGTTGCACTTTTGTTTTGTTGTCTGGTAATTGTTAAATATATTCAGCAGTAAGTTACGTGTTAAAAAGCTAAAATTGAGTAGCTGGGGAAGAATGCACAAAGAGCACTATGGCAGTTACCTGTAGTTACAATCACTGTTGCGGTTAGGTATTGCTACTCACCAACTTCACCAACACTCAAGTCCTCAAGCCCCAATGGATGAAACAGTGCTGGGATTTGTACTAGTTAACAGCACTACTTGTCCGCAGCCCAAAATTTGCTTGAAGGTGTTTACAAATATATTTGCGCAGTACCGACTAGGGTGCCAAACATGGAATGCGTGCTGGACCAAGATAAAAGTGCTCAAGAGTTAGGCAGTTTAATAAAGAGTACTACATTCAGGATAACTGGACTTTTCAAACCGCATGAACATTTATGAACTTATCCCTCAATCATTAAAAAACAAAGCCAAGCACCAGGGAATGTTTCTGACTCTCTGGTTATCCAAACCAAACACGCAGCACCACTTTACTGGCATAGAGACGCAAACATGAAATAAAGCTCAAATAGTCTTGTAGGTCATGAAGGGTGTTACCTAGTTATTGATTTTACATTGACAGTTTAATGGAGAGGTTGTGCGGAATAGTTTGCTGTAGTTCATGGGATAACTCATGGGAAGTGTATCCCTGCTGTTGCAATTTGAACTTGGCTTTAATCCTGACAGTCCTGACTCAGTTTGGAGTTTGGAGGTTGCTATGTGGTCTGGGGAGGAAGACTGTCATCTAAAATCTGGGTGTTCCCCATTTAAAGTGGGTAGTCCTGGACAAACAACCACATCTACCTGAGCTCAGCTTCTCTTGTTTTTCCTAACATTGAAATTGAGCTACACATTGAAACAAGACTTTCAAAATGTGCCAACCAGCCAATCATGTTCCAGTACAGCTCAAATACTCCAGCCGACATCAGTAAACAGAGGAACATTCTAGAATGTTTATTGTTGATGGTTCTTAGAGATGCAAAGCAGTCTGGAAGACAGAAAATGGAATATGTGCGAGTAATATTTAAAGCAAAGATATGCTACAGCATTACTTCCTAGTATGTCCCTTCCATCCTCAGCTAAGTACATTTTCCTAAAAACAATGTTTGGAGAGGCAACACAAAAGAACGATTTTTAGTACACTAGTAAAGTCACAGAATAAGATCAGGAGTCTTGGATGTCACTGATGTTTCTTTTATTTTCAAAAAAATGCTCTTCCAAATAATTTTTGCAAGAAATACTGCCCTGATGAAGCCCTATTCAGGGTGCAACGCGTTGGCTGCATTTGCTTGTCCTGTACTCAAGTATTTTTTTGAAAATAAAAGAAGCATCAGTGACATTGAAGACTCCTGATCTTATTCTGTGGCATTACTAATGTACTAAAAATCGTTCTTTTGTGTTGCCTCTCCGAACATTGTTTTCATGTATCATAATTGTTGGGTCTTTTGGCAGCGGACCCTGGAGGTGGGCATCTAGACCAATTGTGATTAATTGTGTCCAATTACTTAGTGATGAGCAAGGTAGTGCGGCTTTAATCATCCCTTGCTGCCTTTTCTGTATATTATTTGAAGTACATTTTCCTATATCGTTTTGAATTCTGATGACTTGAACCTCTTGCTCTCTCTATCCTGCTCTGATATATCTGATTATAAACCGTGGGCTGGCTATCAGTCGACAGCATGGCAGAATAGCTTATATTTAGAAACTACCTAAAAACTTTACAAGCCAAACACAGTCCTGTGAGCCTTTCACCTTTATGACAAATATATCTAAATCCAGTGACAATACTACTTGCTCATACACATATTTTGTTTTATGTTCAAATATTTTTATTAAGATTGTTTCATAAATGTCCAATAAAAGAGACAAAAAATGTACATCATGTATCAGAAAAGATTAGCTATAGTAGCAAGTTACTCAAAAAGACATGAACATAATTGTGAGCAAAAAGAATTATATCAGGCAAGTAGTGAAATACAATAAGTTAGAAGCAATACGAAAACAATTGTGCAAACCTAAAAATGTGACCTATTTTGGGATACATTTAAGAGTTATGCAAAATGTGGTCATCTAAATGTTTTCAGAATGATATATATGAGAATTAGGGTGTTTCCGTAGTTTGGATACATACAATTCAAAACCTTTTTTGTAAAAAACAACTGAAGAACACCAAGAATGTATGGATACATTATTAGCCAGTTTCCATTTAGAAGTAATAGATTTAACAGTTACTGAAATGATGAAGGGTAACTTTTTAGCATTGGATACAGATAAAGTAGATGTAGTTATTTGTGCTCTACAGATTATCATAGTATATTAGATGTCATTAGAAAGAGGCACATTACTTTTAATTATATAGCAAACTTCCATCCAAAATTGAAATATAAAAGGACATTGAATTAACATATGAGATAATGAACAAATAACTTTAGAACAGTGCCTACATAAACCAGAGTTTGTCAGATTAGCCTTATTAAGTTTTGGTATACATGTAAAATCCAAATATTAGTCTGAAAAAGAGCTACAGGGGACAATCCTGTTATACAATCTAACCATATTTTCTGCCATGTTTCAACAGAAACATTAATACGTAGGCCCTCATTCCAACTGAGAAAATCACCTTGTAATATGGATAACTGAACTAAGTGGAAATTGTTATACATTTTAGAAGCTAAATGTGCCATATTATGGGAGGCTATAAGAAAAAGTATAGAATCGGGACACTTTTGTTTGAGTATTCTCAAGGGAAACGTAATTAAAATAGTATTGCATAAAATGTCATAATTATCGAAATCCTTTGAAGAAAGGTGATACCCATGTCTTAAGTTCAGCAAAGGATTACGAAATACCATTATGGTAAATATGTAGAAACAATATACCCACTGAAATCCATGTTGTCCAAAAAGGATATATTCATGTTAAAATGAAGATGTGCATTATACCAGAGAGAAATGTGTCATGGCAAAAGGATATTAGCATGAAAGATAGAGTCAAATTGTAAGAAAGGCTTCGTTGTCATGCGAATAATAGGTGGGGAAAGTAACTTACTGTATAGAAAATAAAGCCAACAGTGGATAAGGGCTGACCAGATTTTTTTCTATTGTAAGCTATTTGGGTTCTAAGTCACCAGAAATGTTATGCAACAAAAGTGTGCTTGCATTCACTAAAATAGATGTCTGATATTTGGAGAAATCTGGCAATCCCAGTCCACCATTTATTTGTGCTGTTTGTAGTTTCGTGTAGCATATTCTAGTTTTTTTTTAATTATTCCATATAGATTTTGAAGAGTTTTATTGAGCTGAGAAAATACTTTTGTGAGAAATTGAACCAATCACATAGACAGTAAATATAATACTTGCGGTATCAGGATCATCTTGACAGCTTCTATCCTCCCCCGCCATGAAAGGAATAGAGGTAACAATTTTTTTATTTTATTGATAATCTTTATAAGACTCTCACAGTTTCAGTCAACTGTACCTTTACTTGTCTGAAAAAAACTAATGCCTGAGTATTTAAGGGAATGCCTCAACCATTTAATACTAGAAGTAACAATCATATCAGGGTTGCAATGAATATTCAAAGGGAAGAATTCTGTTTTTGATATTTTTACAGTGTAACCTGAAACAAGTTATTACATATGAATAATGTCAAAAATATGTGATAGTGTAGTAGAGGGAGGGTCAAAGAATAATAAAACATCATCTGCATCAGCCAGAGTCTTTCAATTAACGTTTGCAATGGTGATTCCTTTAATCAGTGTAGATCTACCAATGAGACATAAAAAAAGGTTCAATTGCTAATCAAAATAAAAGTGGGAATATAGGACAGCCTTGTTTTGTTCAAGGATATACTAGAAAAAAATCAGTTGTATAAATATTAACATATATTTGAGCTCTGTGATTCATGGATATAGCTTCAGTCATATTGAGGTACGTTTCTCCAAAATCAGTGTTGTCAATAATTGAATAGGAACTGCCAATTAATTTTATCAAAGGCTCTTTTAGGGTCTAAAGCCATAAATCCCAAAGCAAAAGGAGGTTTTATAGCATCAGCTAGAACATGACAAACAATCCTAGTTTATACGAGGAAACTCTACCTTTCATAAACCAGTTTGATCATTATGAATAATTGAAGGGAGAACTGTAGACAATGTATTTGCATGTATTTTTATGTACATTTTATAATCATGATTTCGAAGAGCAATAGGTTTGTAATAAACAACAGATGAAGGATCTTTGTCAGGTTTGGGGAGAACAACTATCAAGTCATCTCTAAATGACCCATCTAGAGTGGCATTGTGGGAGAATTACTGGTATAATGGAATCAAAAAGGGAGCAGATGTTGTCCGAAAATTCCTTATAGAATTCAACTGCAATACTGTCTGTGCTTGGGGATTTACCCGAATTGAGGCATTTGATAGACACTTTAAATTCTTGTTGAGAAATAGATTTTTCTAATGCCAATTCGTCTTGTGGAGAAATTGTTGGTAAATCAAAGGAAGTTAGAAAATCTTCGATAGTTTGACCAGACACTGTTGAATTATTAGTATATAGATTTTTGTAAAAAGATACAAATTCATTTGCAATGGCATTTGAACTGGTAAGCAATTTCCCACTGGAGAATCTTATTGCATGGATTTGGGTTTTGGCTTTTTTAATTCTCAAATAATTAGCTAGTAACTTACGCGATTTGTTAGAGCCATATTAAAGTTTACCATAATCATTAGAAACGTGTGTTCCAGCTCTTTTACTGTGCAATCTATTGAATTCATATCTCAATGTTTGCAGTTTAAATATATAAGAATTACTATTGGTAGATATAAAAAGTTGTTCGTATTTAGCGATGACTCTGGAAAGATCAGCAATATTCGTATTAAACACTTTGTTTTCATTGGACATAATGGATATGGTTATGCCTCCAAGAAATGCTTTAAGAGCATCCCACCTTGTAATTTGGGAAGTATCTAATTTGTTCTTATCGATAACAAATTAGTAATATGTTGAACAATATGTTGCTTATTTAGTCCATTCAAAACAGTTTTGCATTAATTCTCCATTTCAATGAAGGGGTTGGGAGACCATGCAAAGTAATGCCAGAGGGAATCAATGTGTGATCTGATATGTCTATTGATTCAATTTTCGGATTTGTAATGGAATTACATATATTGCGAGAGGAAAGAAGATAATTCTAGAAAGAAAGGAATGAGAATTTGAAATCTTTTGATATTGAAAAAGATTTAAAGAGCAAGCATGCCTTAGAAGGTTTGAATTTAACTGGAGGGAGTCTATCCAATAGGGGATAAGTAATCACATTAAAAACGCCGCCTACAATGTATTATTTCCTTAGTAATATGCTTTCAAAATATAGTATCATCACTAGTAGGTGCGTATAAATTAATTAAGTTAAATCATGAATTTGTCTGTTTTAGCTTGAACATACAAGAATCTCCCATCTGGGTCACTGATGATGGAGGATTTGGACATTTAATTTTTTCCAAAAGTATTGTCACCCCGGTTTTATGGCCAGTAGTATTCAAGGAAACAATATAACCAATCCAAATTAATTTCTTGAAAGAAACAGTTTTCTAAACATTATGGGTTTCTTGTAACATACATATATATAAGCTTTATGTCTGTATAGGTATTCGCCAATCTTCCATCGCTAGACCGGATGCCTCAAACCCTTCACATTTAGCATGATCATTTTCATTTTAGTGTCACAATGCATATCTGTGAAATGAAATAGGTAAATAATATAACTGTTTAGAAACCATACAAAAATTGGTTAACTATCATCATAATACCTGCAATAAAAAGAAAAAGACAGAAAAGACAGACCACACAAAAGTGGCAAGATAGAGACCACATAGGGTATAAAGAAATGGGTACAGAGGAGTACACCAAAGATGGCCTAGGTTACTTGCTTAAGAAGAGAGAATAAAGTCGAGGAGACAGAAATATGGAAAACAGAAAAAAAAGAATATTGACGGTACAATGGGAAATGCACTCAGGCCAATTTAAGAGAGTGCAGAGCTGGTCTATATTAAGAGTAATAATTATTCTGAATCTTGACAATCTATAGAGATGGGAGCATTAAGATTCAGGTATGAGCTAAGTTCAGACGGAGACGTAAAATATTTGTGGATTTCACCTTTCCAAATCTTCATTATTGCTGGGTCATATAGATCATATGTGTAATCAGCCTCTTTGACGCGTGGTCTGAGGAGAAGAAATTCCTTGCCAGCTTCCGCAGTTTCCGTATCATAGTTCTTATGAATAAATACCTTTTGACCATAAACTAAAAGTGAAGTTATTGTAATCTGAATAAGGTGATGAAAGTCACTTACCTGGGTTTACCAGCATTAGGTTTGCAATGAGATGGAATTCAATGTGCTTTATCAATTTCAAACTTATCAGTGAAATGTAAATTTTATAGTTTAGGTATAAGATTCTCCAGATATCATTTTCAGTTCTGACCTTCTATATTTTCTGAAGGATTAGAAATACATATATTGCCTGTTTCTATTTTTGAGGTCAGTCAACATTTTGCGCACAGGTACAAGCATTTTCACAATAGGTGTTATATTATCCAGCCATTTTATATTATTGTTAATTTTGATTTAATTATCCTAGACTCTTGTGGATAATTCTTTATGAATGCATTTAATGTCTGTACTTATGGAGTCAGTATTGCATCATATTACTTGAATTTCCTCTAGAATGTTTGTGAAAGGGGGTTCTTCAGGTATCACAACTTTTGAGAGGAGGGGGTGCTGATTGTTTTCATTTAGTAGATTGAACAATTGAAAGTCAGCCATAGCTAAAAATATACTAAGGCAAATGATAATAAGAAGAATGTCAAATGAATAATATACAACGCATTTAAGAAGAGTAGACATTATGAGTAATTATGCCAAGGAATTTGCTTCGTCAGAAATAAAAGCCTCAGAAAGGTAGAAAAAGTTGCACCACAATGAAAATGTCTGCTTGCTGGTAGTAATTCTTTTGCAACTCTGTTCAGCAGCTAAAACCAGCTTTGTGAGGTGTTTCACTGGAGGCCACATCTCACTTTACAATGAAGTCAACAGAGGGAAGGACAGGCTTGTTGTAACAGGAATCCCTCCGTGAGGAAACCATTTGTGAAATGCTGGTCTAAAAATAGCTTCTGGCTTCCCACGAAGAACAAAAACCATAGGGACTTTGAGTCTAATCTCTGCTTGGCTATTAATCTACATTGTCTGCAGGTAAAGAACAGAGCTTTAAAGCCAGGCAGCCATCTTGGTGGGCTCGCGCTCACGCTACGAATCCCATTCTCATTTATTTTTAAAGTGTGAAACTCACTTAGCCCAATCACTACACTTTATTGATGGGGAGAGAAAGCCAAGAAGATCTAAAATAGCACTGATAAGTGTACTAGATGTTTTTTTTATTTAATACATTGTACCAGCTGATATTCAAGTTTTATTATAACATATAAGCAGAAATATTCCCAAAGGATGTATTCACACATTATGATCCACTAACAAGCCATGAAGTGACTCATTGTTTGCTCTGCAGCTCTGGCCATCCACCTGTGCTTTTCAGGCACAATGATCTGAGGGACCCTTCGACAAAATGGGTCTGGACGCTCTTGCGGCTAACCCCAGATGGAAGAGGCCTACTGTAAAGATCCATTGACCTCTGCCATCTTAGCAATTAAGATCGGAAATGTAAACCAGTCAAAAGTCACTGCAGGCCTGACATCTTTCCATGCGTTTTAGGCCTACACCTGGGCCCTACTCACCACCACCACCCAGGTCCCATGCTTGGAAATTCAACTCAGCCAGCGAGGGTATCTCCTTTGCTGGGCACCTCTGCACATCTTGGAAGACATTTTATGCTCTGCTTAAACTGCAGATGGCAAAAGGAACAAAGGGCTTGACAGCGAAAAACGATTATCAGGACATGATTCTGGTATGCATCTGCAGAGTGTCCAGATAGAGTAAAGACTACAACTCCAAGGTCACATGTCACCCTGCAACTGCCTCAGCTTCCCCTGTAGCTCATCACCAACTAATCAGGGTGGTAGCCAGATTTGCTAAAATAAACAATACCAACTGTATTGTCATTGCCAATCCTGCCAGTCCCACCTGCGGATCCCATCCTTATCCGCAGGGGTCCCTATGCTGGAGTCCCCCATTTCAAAACTGCTGGATGCAAAGGAACAAAGTACAATTGTGGCTTCAGGGGTGACCTTTCCAAATTGAAGCACACACAGCTCTGAAGTGGGAGCATTATAAAGATGTGCTGAGACTGCATTGGATGGTAAGTTGAAGGTTTATTTTCATAAAATACAACAGGAGACACAATGATTTTCACGTACTTTTCTTTCTCTCCTCCCATGGCCCTGAGAAGAGTCATACGATGACGCAGGCAGCAGCAGCCCGAATCGGGACCCTGGGGGCATGAGTTTGCTACAGGCTGCCGTTCTAGTGGTGGAGCAAACCACGCCCTCGCAAGCAGTCACGCCGCTTATAGGTCAAAGCCTGCGGTACAATGGCATCACAGCCCAGAAGAAGCGGAAGCGACTCCGGTCTGAGAGGAGGCATCGACGGAGAAAGGACAGATGACAGGAAAAGGCAGAAGGCGGAACAACGGAAAGAAGAGTCCTGGAGAAGAGGATGTGAGTACCCACAAGACAGAAGGATCAGCCAAGACCCGTCGAGCAGAACAGCGGCAGCCGTCAGACGAACTCGACCAGACCCCAGGGAAAGGCGAAAAGGATTAAACTGGCGTGACTCAGATATCAAGTCATGGCCTCAGATACAGATACTAGTAACTTCATAAAGAAAAAATAACATAGTAAAGAAGAAGCATCAGTATCTTACACGCGCTTGAAACTTCTCAGCTGTCTGCTTTACACGTTTATTGTGTCTCAACACTGACTCTCTTAGACATTCCAGTTTGAAATCCTTAGACATTTGGGGCTATGTTCATTGCCATTAATAGCACACTTTTTAAAGGCATAACAAGACTCTAAAGATTACCATTATTAACATGTAATGTTGGTAAGTCCAAACACGCATAGCTTTCAGGAATTAATTCATCACAGATGCCCATGTTCTCAGAACCACTCATGGCTGCAGAAAACTCCACCCGAATGAGATGCAACACCCACATTCTTACAAACAGAAACCCTTCTCAGATCCCATATCTTTCCTCCAACATCTCTTATCAGCCTAACAAATACTTCTAGGACACTAACTGGGTCTGACCATCCAGGCTATTCTGTCACTACTGCACTGTAAATTTTGATATACACCCAGTCACACACCTTAGGATGAGTATTGTGATCCATCCCAATCTTCATCCTGCTTTGATACCTCAGCACTCGCTTCTATACTTCATGCAAATCAACCACTTTCTCTCTATACCTGCCCCTTTTAAGCCATCAATGTACCAACATGGATCCAGGTTTTCTATCTCTCAGCAATTCAAAGGGTTAACAACCTGTCGCAGAATTAGAAGTAAGCCCATACTTCAACAAAGTAGACTGAAGTGCTTTTCTACAGGACAGTACACTCTTCCCCGCCAATTGTATGGATTCTCTAACTACTCGGTTGAATCTTTCTACTTGCTCTTTGGATTAGGGATAATAATTAGCAGTTCTCCTGTGTTTATTCCCACAACTCAAAGGAGAATTGCCAAACTGTGTACTTGCAGACTGTGGTCCATTGTCAGATACTAGTTCCTCCGTCAAACCCTCTCTACAGAACACATTCTCCAAAATATTCTGTAACAGTCTTCAAATTGACTTTTTGTAACATTTTGACATCCAGCCACTCGGTGAAATAATCCACCATTACCAAAGTGTATGCCTCTCTCTTAGTTAAAACTCCAAAAGGACCCAGAATATCAATGCCAACTTTCCTCCAAAAACCAGGAAACTTTTCGCTTAGCTGACAAATTCAGTAACACTTGGTTTAGAAGACTTGTCACTTTGAGAACATACCTTGCAATTACGTACCCAATTGTCTAACAATCTGTCAGTTCCAGGCCACCAATAAAATCCTCTGATCTGCCTTTTAGTGCCTGACATCTGTCTACGTGCTTCGTGACCCATGGAAAAATCCTCCTTCACCCCAAGTAAGAGACTATCCTATCACCTCTCATCAAAATATCATCTACAGTCATCAATTTCTCCTTTACTTTGAATATTGCACTCAAATCTCCCTTGAGCCTTGAATCTTGTGGCCAATCCATCCTTAAATACTCAATTGCCTTTTTCATTTCCACTTCATTATTAATTTCCACTTCCCATAATTGCTTGGAAATTACAGTTGAAACATTATCTTGCATGCACAAACTGTTGACATTTCGTAACATTAATGCTACTTCGCACTCTATATCCTTCTCATCTGCAATAAACCCTGGTTTCAAAGGTAAACATGACACACAATCAATATGAGCATTATCCTTTTCAGATACATATTCTACCTTGAACGGATATGATTGTAATTTGGCAAGTAGATGCGCTAATCTTGCCCTGAGAGACCTTCCATGAGGGATAGAACATTACCTAAAGGTTTGTGGCCAGTCCTCAAAGTATGGCTAGTACCCAAAAGAAATTGTGATTGTAATTATATAGCACTAAATACAGCTGACGAGGCGTCAAAGTGTTTTTCGGTGAATATCACGCAACTCTGGAACCCAAAAAAGATTAGTGGTGGATTTGTACAGGGAAATAGCAGTTCATTTGAGCGGTGGACAGGGGAGTCTGTTAGTTGGCTTGAAAAGGATATGGAGGGATAGAAGAGGGAAGAGTCTAGAAAGTGTTATTTGGGAGACTATAGTGTTAAGATGAGGTTTAGGATGAGTAAAAGGAGAAATGGAGGAGGGAAAAACCTCTAGAAAGGGATTTGGGATGAGGTTTGCTATGAGTCAAAGGAAAGATAGAGGAGGGAAGAATTTAGAAAGGGTTGTTTGGGAGATCACAGTAGTAAAATGAGGTTTGGGGTGAGCCAAGGAGGAATAGAGTGTCTAAAATGGTCAGCAGTCCAAGAACATGCCAGCAATTCCTTCTCTATTACAAAATAGTTTGCTTCTGATGTTTTTATAGTACCAAACATTTACAATACTACCCACTCATCAGAACCATATAGTTGCATCAGTACCACAACTAAACAACAAGCACTGCAACTATCCACGCCTTCCCACCCATGAATGATCGCACAAATAAAGCATTAACCAATTTTTCGCTTAAGCTTCTCAAAAGCTTCTTGGTACTCACTCCTCTGGCAAGTAATGTGTTCTTCTTTCATTGATAACAAAGTGGTTCAACTTTAGTATCATAATTATCTGAAAACCTGGAATAGAACTCAGACCGAAAAAGACAACTGGTCTTTGGACTAAGAAATCGGTGCATCTAAAATGACGCACATTAGGTTCTGTTTAGGTTTTGTGGCATTCTTAATTCATGCTGTGTTCCTCCATACTACTCCCAAAAAACTGGAATGTCATCCTGGAAAGCTACTGCGCCATTCACTCGTTCCCTTCGTTGTCTCTTTCATGACGAGCCGGAAGACTGACTCAGCAATTGCCAACCGAACAGCATCATGCAAAACTGAAACATCCTCTCAGGTGTCACAAAGGCCATAAGATATTTTGAGTCTTCTTCCAGCTTCACTTGGTGAAAGGCGCGGGTTAAATTGAGGGTGGAAAAACCAGAAGCCCCAGATAAAGTCAATACCGGTTTATTCAGATTTGGAAAGGGATGTCTGTCAATCCAAATCCCTCCATACAGGCTTCTCAAGTCTCAACAGATATATAGGCTAAGTAGAACTGTAAAAGAATTATGAAGAGGCTCAAATTGTATTGCAAGGGATGCTACACAGATCACACTATTGCTACCACCTAGATGCACATAGGACTGTGTAACGGGCCAGACTCAGGGAAGACTTATCAAAAACCTGGAGAACGCCACCAAGTTAAGTCCATGTGTAAAGTACCAGAGTTATAAATCTACTGACAAATAACACAAACACTGACCCATACACCCTGTACAGAAACTGGGTAATCAGATCAAAATAATACACAACAGTTCCACTGGTATACTTCACACAATGATCTCCGCTCACCGCTGATACATTCTTCTCTGCGGGTGTGGCAGTGCATTAATAAATGACCAAACAAATGAACTTGCAGGCCCACAAGCTCATGTCAATGTGATGTATAATTCTCACAACATCATAACATCAAAAATATTAAGCATCAGTGCAGACGGCGTAAGGTGCAAGGTGCAGAAAGTAAAAAATGAGACAAAACTAGGAGAAAGCACTCTAAAAACAGGGGAGGAAGGAAAAAGCAGTAAAAAACAAGGAATAAAGCAGCAGAAAGCACTCAGAAAAATGAGGTAGAGGAGGGAGAAAGCAGCAAAAAATGGGGCTAAAGCAGGAGAAAGCACTCAGAAAAATAGGGGTAACAGAAGGAGAGAGAGCAGAAAAAAAGGCGAAAGCACTCAAAAAAATGAGGTAGAGGAAGGAGAAAGCAGTAAAAAAAAACAGCGCAAAAGCAGAAGAAAGCACTCAGAAAAATGGGTGGAGAGGAAGGAAAAAGCAGTAAAAAACAAGGCAAAAGCAGGAAAAAGCACTCCGAAAAACAGGGAAAGAGGATGGAGAGAGCAGTAAAAATACAAGGTAAAAGAATGAGAAAGCACTCAATAAAATGGGGGAGAGGAAGGAGAAAGCAGTAAAAAGCTAAACAAAAGAAGGAGTAAGCAGTGGGTTTATATTTTGTGCCACTATGGGCGGGTTGTATGATTATCTGGTGTGGTGGGGTTATACCTGGTGATATGGAATTATATCTGGTGAATGACGTGGATGCCATCCAGTGCCAAGGCAAGTGCTGTGGGTTTATAGCTGGTGCCATAGCAAGTGTTTTAGGTGCAATCTGGTGCTGTGGGTGCAATCTAGTGCTTTGGCAACTGCTATGCGTGCAGTCTGGTGCTGTGGCACGTGAAATCTGGTACTATAATATATATGTATGTGTGTGTGTGCGTGTGCATGTGTGTGTGTACATATGCCAACACACATACACTTTTCCTTTTTCAAGTTTCTATTACTGCATACAGAGCTGTATTCAATAAATAGTGCATTGTAGGTGAGTTTTTTGACCTTCACAAATCTCATCTTACCAACATAACTATGCATTATGCAAGGAAAAAATGGATCTCCTTGCAGGAGAAATTCAAAGGGATTTTTTTAACTCCCTGCAGCTCATCCACAACTCACAGTTTTATCAATACAGCCAGCCTGGTGATGAGCGGAGTATTTAATGATCCCCATTTCTTTTTAGAAATGGACATCTGCAAATTATATTTCAAAGCGAAAATTGGATGATTTTGAATCAGATGTTAAGGAAGCAAGAAAATAATTTAGACACGGTGAACAGGAGGTAGAAGAGGGAGAACCAAGCACGAGCAGTTATGCAGGTCCAGTTTCAGCTCCAACAGAATGTAGCCATGATGTTGATACTCCTGTAAATGATATTGGATTGTATTTGAATTCATTAAAAAAAACTAGCTGATGATTTTAAATATAATCCACTAATAAATATGTATAGTCCACCAGAAAAGTGACTTCAAGAAGGATTCAGGTGGACCACGCTGTTCACGTCATGTGTGGATGAATTAATATTCACCATGGCTTAGCTACTCTCCACAACTGAAAGGTGCGATGTGCAAGTTTTGCACAGTTTTTCCTCAGCCAGTTCATCGTGGGACACAAGTAGCATTCATAACAACCCCTTCAACTATATATAAAGACTTCCATGAAAGTGCATGCAACCATGTTTTATCGTCTTGCCATAAAAGCACACAAGTGGGCGCAACTCACTTTTTGGAGATCAGAAAGAAACCGGAAACCGGAAACAAGTATTGTTTGCCAAATAGACAGCGCTGTGAAAAGGCAAGTTGAAGAAAATCGGAAAAAGGTATTTCCGATTTTTGTCCACTTTCTTATTTAGTGGCACACCATGACATTGCTTTACGAGGGAAAAAAGTACACACGGAAACGTGCAGTCTGTACCAATTTCACATTGAAACAGGAGATGTGATCCTAAAGAACCATCTGGAAAATACATCAGTTAATACACATTATACATCAGTTTGAGTTGAATATGAATCGATTACATTATGTCATACATACATCAAGTAAAACTTGATGAAAACAAACAACAGCTGATTGAAAAAGTAATTTATACATTTGTACACGGCTACATATGTTTACAGTTCCTTTTTTGAGATTACTAACAAGTAAACAAAAACTGTATAAAACTACACATTGAAAAATGTGATTGTTAAATTTGAGCAAGAGTGTAGATGTTTGCAGTTCCTAACCTACAACAGTTATCCTGTTTAAGTTTATATGTTTTATTTTCCAATTTGGATGAGAACAGTTGTTATTTCATTTAAGTTAATATATTTAATTTTATTTATTTTTATATATTTGTCATTCATTTGTGCACGTAAACACCAAATGCAAATTATACATGTTTTTTTTTAATTCAGTTATAGTGCCTTGATCATGTGTGTATGAATAGTGTGGTGATATTCAATAGTGGTGACATAAAAACAGATTAGAAATTCCTAATCAGACAATGGCAGCTTGATCTTTCTATTAAGCTTTTGCATCAGGTTTTTCAACACTTTACATGCCTGTGCCTTTTCAACTTTGGCCAAGAGCCGCTCCTGCCTGCAGCTCTGCTTTTTTCTTTGCCAACTGCTAGAAGGTGTGATATCTCCCAAAGGCCACAAAAGATGGAGACGGCTGTGGCACAACAAACCTACGGTATAAGGAAACATGTGCAGCCTGTTTCCTACACCTCATGGCTCCTCTTGCGCCCCAGTGTTTCTTATGCCCCATCTTGCACACATCCTGTTGGAGAATGGATGACGTTAAAATGTTGCGCCCCCCCTGAAAACAATCCTGCTTATGCCCATGCATGTGGAATTAAGTATAGTAAAATGTTTCCTACCCATAGAAACTTATCTTCATGATAATCTTGTCCTCGATATTCTCACATGATATTTTGTTAACACAGTATTTTTGGACTCAATATTTTGTCCAAGCACCCCTCTACCATGAGGGGCGGGATTTTGCCTCCATTGACAATTACAGGTGGTGGGCTACATGCCCTGGTCTCAATGAACATATTAGAACAATTTCTTACAGACAGTTTTTTTATTTCAATCATAGTGATATTAATTATTACAACATCTATAGAAATATTACTCAGCAACATTCAGAATGATATTATTAATGGATGTTACTGATAACATATTTGAGTATGCTCCTTCAGAAAGATGAAAGGCAAAATTGGCTTAGCACTTGTTGCACAGTGGGTTTTTTAATTCACTAAACTCACTTAACTGTGTTAAAAACACTTTTGAATACAAAGAGGGAACACTGTGTCAACTGCAATCTTATAATAGCTTGTGCACTAATGCAAACCACAGTCCTCCTCTCCAGTGTTCACGCTCTTGATGAAACTTTACAATAGAACACATATTTATGACATATTGGATTAGGGGATAGGTCTGTGCAACTGCTTGTATGTTTGTTGGTCTAACTGCATGGGTTTTCATATGCATGATTGTGTCCAGCATGATTTTTGGTTGGTCAGCAAAGGTGCCCGATGCATATTGTTTGGTTTTTGAACATGGCCCCTAATGGCTCTTGGTGTGTGTGAATGAATGCTTGTCTGCCAAGCTGGGAGTAGGTGTTTTTCTGTGTGAGTGGTGGTCTGTGTTCTGATGTGCCTGTAAGGCTATTGAGCCATGTGAAAATGTGTTGTATATGTATATGTATGGCCTATGTGCATGCTGTGCGTGTGTCCAAATACTCTGTGCGTTTGTGTATCTGTACGACACAGTTTAAACATGTTGACTTTGTGAGTGATTGGTACTATTGCAAGTCACATATAAATTTTACACATATAGTGAATCATTACATATTTGAAATTATCAAAATGAAAACATTTTAATGCAAACTTGATTGAAGCTTGGGCGGAGTAACCACAACTCTAAAGAGATTATGGTTTAGTGCTAATGCGCAAATAACTTCAAAGTTCAGATTACCTTTAACTGCTACCATAAATGTGTCTCACCAGCAGCAGTTAGCCCTTCTAATCACTGCATTTAAAGATATTACAAATTACCTTATCAGATACCTTTGCAATAGTTCTACAAGCCTGCCGGAAATGAGAATCACATTCCAAGAAAGCTGCCTCCAGTCTCTGTGTAAGTTAAGCTACTATTACCCAGCTGACCAGTTCAACCACGTCAGTGTGAACCTTCCTGCTGACATCGTGCCTGCCCACTTGCACGCGTTCAAATGTTATAAACATGCTTACCAACACCAGTTACTTAAAATCCTTCAACGTGTATGTACGCCATATTGGACCTCAACAGATAGAGCTATCTGGGTAGGAGTGCACTCCAGTAGGTTGAACTTCACTTATTTTATGGGACTATCTTAATGCATGAGGCCTACAGTAACACTATATTTCATCTTTTGTTGCCTAACGTGTTTCTTTCATATCAAGGCAATGTTCCAGCCCAATTGCTGGTGTCAAGTCGGGTCCAAGCGTCATATACCTGCAACACATTTGTTTATCTTGAATCCTCATTCAAAGCAGATTCACTGGTCGCCATCCACATACCAGAAAGGCTAACATTACAGAAAATAGGTTCACAGCACTAATTCTTCTGATGCTTAACACAGACAGCCTACATATACCCCATGCTCTAAATTCTCAACTCTAGCTAGTAGGGAACATCTCTTCCACTGCCCCAACCACTGCAAGTTATACTTAGGAATTTCAGTGTTCTTTTGGTATTAAAATGTTATTGTTTTTTATTATTCGAAGACCTACATATAACTCCACTTTAAACTTTATTTGTTTCCTGTTAATTTCTAAGATGTTTTTTAACGTAAGTTAAAATCTTCCGACCGTACAAATGAATAACTCCACTCTAACCCTGGTGTTTTGTCAATGAATTTCTATGTGTTTATTAACGAAAAGTAAGATCTTATAACCATGCGCCAGCAGACATCCCTCGACGCGCACTCCTTTGGCCATTTGCAGCTGGGGGGAGTTGGAGGCCAAGCCCAATGCCCAACACCACACAGGCGGCCAACACCCTGCTTTGCATGGCCTTTGCTGTGCACCAAACCACCATGGGCCGCCAGCACCCCAAAGCATCCAACTAGCCCAGACCCCATCCTGCAAGAAAAATTGGATCATATTCAGGGCTCTGAACGGTGGAGCCTGAGGGCAGAGCTGAAATTTGTAGAAAAATAGAAAGTAAGAAAAGTGGCTAATATGTAGGGCTAAAGAATCCCATATATAACTTGCATATTTTCAAAGTCAGAAGAACTATATGGAAAAAACAAAACAATGAGAAAATATAAAACAAATGGCTAGAAAATTGTCCGAGAAGCAAAGAGCAGCAGATAAAGAAAACTACGCGGAAAAGGCTCACCAGATGTCACTGTGTGGGTTGGTCATGGTTTCAGTTAAAAGGTGTCATGAATAATATGCGAGCCCTGAAAGGTTAGAAATGCTCCTTAGTAACCATGCCTGCATCAATACGGTGGGATAGAGAGACTGAAACAAGTAAAAAGGATTATTTTAGTAGGGAGTCAAAAAAAGCCAGGCAGAGATCTCGCAAATGAGAAATGTAATCTCCTACTCAACATCTTTGGGCAAGTACAGTGTACTTACTGTAGCTCTCCTTTGCAGACCCCCCAAAATCTCATCAGATGTGCATTCTGTGTACATCATGACAGCTGCTCTGGGCGTCAACCGGTCAGCTATTATAATAGTCTTGAAAAATAATACTGCTGCAGAGGAGAATGAATTTAATGAACCAAACATATCAGTTAAATGCATGGCTAGTTAGTGGGTTTGGGACACACAAAAGACAGTTTAAGACAGTGTTGAAATTGGATGTTTAATGCAGACAAGAGCAAAATCATACTCACACCTGAGCAAGGATGGAAGATAAGATCTTAAAGGCCCCAAGCAGGAGACAGGTCAGGGGAATGTCTGTACCACTGTATTCATTAGGAAGGATTTCTACATCCATCTCTGATATAACACTTCCAAAAGGGTGAGAACAGAAGGGAGCCAGCACATAGAGGGCGATCAGCCTAATGTACCGGATGTAATGATTTCAATCATAGGTTCTCCAATGAAATACTCAACTGGAGGAAAGGGATAGCGATGTGTGAGAATGTGATAGTATTACAGAGAGCATCTTCAAAGACTCTGGAGCGACACAAGAAAACCAATTTCAAAGATGGAGTAGAAAACAAAGTTAGAAACAGGGTGTTGGTCAGGAAAATAATTTAAAGACTGTGGAGGAGATGATACCCTCTATTGCTAATCCCTGCATTCGGATCACTCTTTTTTAAAGCACCATAAGATGTTGTTGGGATTAATTGGCTGTACCTTATTAAGCATTTCTTCTCACTCGCAGGTGGGCTTAGTCTTAAATTGAGCAGACTTGTCCACTCACACGGGGGTTTGATAATCTCAATATTTCACATTTCTCTTGTACTTATCATTCCTCTACATAAACTACACACATCAAGAAAGTTCTCTCTAACTCTTCCCGCCTTTCAACGGTGGCAATTGGTAGCGGGATTCTAGGCGACACTTGCTATCATCTTATTCCGGGCCTCCACCGTAAATTGGCTACAAGGACGTGCTCATGAAGGCCGTCTTTCGTGTCCTTGTGATCTCCCTCCGGTTGCTCTGCAGTTTAGCCTCCCACCTTTCTGGTGGCAGCTACAGTGTCCTTTGACACCGCTGCCCCTTCCTTTATTGGCGCCTAGCTCTTTGGCTATTAGCCCCAACACCACTCATTTCCCGCCCTTACTGATATCCTTTTTCTCAGGCGTTGCCTTGTTGTTTCTGCCCCTTTCTTCTTCCCCTTCTAGTGAGAACAGCGGGGCTCAGTCCCCACATGCTCTTGTACATGCTCCTGCTATAGAAAAGGGGCAGGAGAAGTAAGTAATGCATCGTAGTTAAAGATATATGTTCAGGCTTACAGATAGAATATATGAGGACACTTAGGGCCTAATTATGAGTTTGGCGGTCCAAGAAAACACCAAAATCACAGTGGTGGAGCGGGCACTGCTGCACCGGCAGTCCGACCGCCCTATTATGAGTTTGCCGGTCGGACCGCCATAAGAATGCTGCTACCGCAGGGATCCGTGATCCCTCTGCGGTTTTGCAGCGGTGTAAGTCAGCAATAAGCTGGCGGTGCCACTGTGGCACCGCCAAGCATATTACGAGTTTCCTCACCACCACAGTCTGTCTGTATGCAACTCCAGTTCCTGCACGGCATAGACTTCACAATCCATGCAGTGCACAGATGTACTTAGGTGCTCCCATTGCAGAGCCTTTCTAAGGCTCAGATAAGAGCCTTTGAAAGGCACCACCATGGGACAGCAAAAGCACCACTCACCATACCACGAATAAACTCTTAATCTGGTGGGAGGTGTGAGGACGAGTTTGTTGTTGTGGCAGCAGGGCACTGACATGGCGGCCCGCTGCCATACCACCAAACTCGTAATCAAGCCCTTAGTCAGATACGACTGAACCAAACTAAACAAAGAGGCTCTTTATAGATCCAAGAGATGGGAGGTGGGAGATATACAAGAGGAGTATGGCTATCATTTAATAACATTTTGCAGGCACTAAGGTATGTGAAAGTATTTGTGTTAGTAATAAACTTTTGACATATAGAGCAGACAAACTCCTTGCTAGGAGGTGATTGTCTATAAGTGTTTTTTCTGTAAATGTTTTAGGCTGGTTTACTGCTTCTATCTGGCTCTACACAACAGGTGATAACTGAAGTTACCAGGGGTTGCACCTGCTCTTTGGTGTCCCAGGTATTGCCCTTGATATCATGAAGACAATGGGAGGAACATAAAGAAAGCTGAACTGTATGAGCCACGTTTGGTTTCTGTTGTTTCCACCCTTGCTCTTCCCTTTCTCCTTGTTGAGAAGATGTAGGTGGGAGAAGAGGACAACCCTGTAATGCCAGTGGGGATCAGGAAGTGTGTGTTATCACAATCCCTAGCACATGGGTCAATTGTCACTCCATGTCGAAATATTATGTGAAGGAGAATAAAGTAGCCTTTACTGAGGCAGAATTAAATGTTGAGATCTTCTAAATTCATCGTAATTAAAAAAAATGCAATTCCAGAAAAGAATGACCTTTCTATGTGACCATCATGGGTTATGATTCTTCAAGTCCAGTAGTTCTGGAGTTAAAAGTGAAAATCATTTCCCATTAGCAGGCACACCTACACAGTGGGTCCCAGAAATTCTCAGGACAGATAAGTCTAGTACATTGTGCCAATTGTGAGAAATTGATAACTACTAGAGTTTTGCTATCTGAATCCTAAACAGCAAAAGGGAAGGCTTTTTATGAATACTAAAGTTGCACAAATTGTACCTTCCCGTCTCAGGAAGGTAGAAAGCAAGAACAGTGTGAGTGCTCATCATTGATGCATTTCAGGGCATCTTCAAATATATCACAGAGCATGGAAAGTAAGGGCAGAACAAGACCCCTAGGCAAACGATCCTTTTCTTTACAAATTGAATCATCTGGAGTCCATACATATTCGCCATCTTTATCGAAAATCTCTTCTTTTTATTGCCTGAACAGGGCCTTCAGCAATCATTTTAGGACTGTGAGTGACTGAGGTTGTTCACAAGTGCAAATCATAACTATTCATTGAAATACCCTGCTAAGAATCTTTCGAAGGAGAACCTCACGCAGCTGACCCTCATGCCGTCAAAGCATATAGAACATGTCCTACAACCAGAGAGGAAAAGAAAAGTTATACAGGGTAACCCTTGACTTAAGGGATGACAAATATTATATAGAACCACAGCCTAAGAGAAAGAAATGGCCAAGAAATGGAGGGAAGGCAGAAGAGAGAAGAGGATACAACTGAAGTCAATGTGGTCTTGATAACGGATAAAGCGAGTGAAATCATGGCCTTTATAGGAGGAAAGAGTGTTGGACACGGCCCCGAAATGAAGAACTAGTGGGTCCAAAAATGGTCCAGATACAACCCAGGGAAAAAAGATAATTCTTATCTGATGCTGACCACAGAAGATGCAATGAATGCCCAGAGTATGAGAATATCAAATGTCCAAGTCATGTTGCAGAGAAGACAAAGTAGCAAACAGATATGTGGGCCATAGAAGACTAAACACAAACAGCTCAGGAGGAAGAAAAGGATGAAGAAGATCAAGACTAGAAACCAGATGTGATCTGGAGAAAAAGATGAAGCATGCGATGAAGAGAGCCCAAACTCTGCCCTGAGAATAGGTGCTAGGACCCTACATGGCCCAGAAATGAAGAACCAGTCTCAATGAATGACAAATAACAGGCCCACTCATGGTCCAGTGGCCCAGAAGTGGCCTCAAGTAATAAAGGCCCAAGTGAGGACTGCGGAGGAAGATAAACTGACATGAGGCTCAAACAGGAAGCGGGCTCAGGCACAGCCACTGACATTCAGTGCTCAACATCAGCTGGAAAAGTAGCACCAGCAAAGTCATAATCCACCAATGACTCTTTTTTTAAGTTTATTTAGAACATTTAACAGCAGTTGCATAATAATAAAGAAAATAATGAAACAGAAACAACACTTGAAAATATGACAATATGCTAGTACAATAAACAAACCTATTGAAAATGTTGGTGATATTGAAAGAAATATTCATTGCCTGCTTTGAAAACAGGTGTAATGAAATATAACATTAAGGAGCCCCGGTCCGACGCGGCTTGTGCCGTTGCGCGGAGGGCTTCTCAGGAGTTCCAATAAGGAGGTATTTCCGGTGAGGGTTAGCGCACTAGCACTTCGCGCCCCACCACTACATAATCGCATGGTCACACGCATGCACAGGCGATGCGGCAGAATCCTGACAAGCGGGTGATGCCGCTAGTTGTGCTGCCAAGCCTTGCGTATTTAATCAATCATTCCACATGAAACACCGTGGGTGTTTTTAAGTATAATCGAATCTTTTACTCAGAATTGGTTTTAAATATACCGCTGCCTAAATCTGTTTTAAAATTTGTCTGCTTATTATTAATTCGCACTTTGCACTTGATCCTACCTGCTTCAGTCAAACTCCATCGCCCCGGTCCGACGCGGCTTGTGCCGTTGCGCGGAGGGCTTCTCAGGAGTTCCAATAAGGAGGTATTTCCGGTGAGGGTTAGCGCACTAGCTCTTCGCGCCCCACCACTACATAATCACATGGTCACACGCACGCGCAGCGGACGCGCGCAGAGGGCGTGCCGCTGGCGCGCTGTAGGCTCGCCTAAGGCAAGCCCGTCTGCGCCCGTCCGCGGCCGGCCGGGGCTAGGGGCGCCCCACTATGCCCAAGTTTTATCCTATTCAGCTGCTGAACTGCATAACAATCAGGCGAATTGGCCTATTGACCCCCGCCTAAAAACCTATCTATCTACTATAGGTATCCTCAACCCCAGGTATGGGGCGCTTGAACTCCCTACTCTACCGCTTAGAGAGTGCCCACCGGCCAATTCAGATGAAACACCGGACCATATCTCTCCCCCGCCCTCAAACAAGACGTACATGGTGTTTAATTATCTAAACACTCGCTCGTTGACTAAGCACCAATTAGAAATCTTTCACTTTCTTGACTCCAACAAACCCAACATACTCCTTCTCTCAGAGACTTGGCTCACCGCCGACTCTCTACCCGACATCCTGGCAGCAATTCCTACGGGGTACTATATACTCCAGACCAATAGACCCCTGGGGAAACCTGGTGGAGGAGTTGCCGCCATTATTCATCATAAACTTAGATGCACTGCTTTAACAGTCACTGGCATACCCTCTGTTGAGAGTCTTATTTTAAAATTCGATCCTCCTCATTTCCCTTTCATCTGTGCTCTCTTCTACAGACCCCCCCAACACATGCCCTCCTTTCCTCAGTTGGCTGGTGAACTGATCTCTGAACTAGTCATCAACAATGCTAAAATTATTATAATAGGTGACTTCAATTATTGGCCCTCGGACACTAAGGAAAGCACTTGCTCCCTAGAATTTACAGACCTCCTCTCCGGGCTTAACTGTATTCAGCATGTTCATGCTGCTACTCATGTTAAGGGTCACACCTTGGATCAGGTATGGGCTGCCAACCTGACTATTACACCTCCCTCCATCTCCCCATGTCCTTGGTCAGACCATCATATTATCCACTTCTCCCTGAATTGCTCCTCCCTCGTTAAACTCCCAACCCTGGGCAAGCACTGGGCCAGAAATTGGAACCGGGCCAACAAGGACGATTTTCGCTCCCTACTAAAGACTTCCATCCCTGCCGAGGTGGACTGCCTTAATAATCAGGCTGCCGCCATCAAGTGCTGGCTTGACTCAGCCAGCAACGCTGTTGCTCCTTTTAAAATATCTAAACTTAAACGTCCTCATGATGCCCAACGCTGGTTCTCTAATGACTTGAAAACACAAAAATTAGCGCTCAGACAGGCAGAACGCAGTTGGAGACGTAATTACTCCTTGGAAAGAAAAACTATGTATATTAGTCTTTTAAATGACTATAAAAAATCCATTATTCAGGCCAAATCCACGTACTTCTCCTCGAAAATCATCAATTCAGCAACCAAAACCAAAGACATATTTGCTATTGTGGATGAACTATCTCTGCCTGACAGAGTAACTGTTAAACCACTCCCTTCCCAACTGTTATGCGATGCTCTTAATGACTATTTCTTGGAGAAAATCGCCACTATCAAAAGTAGCATTCCCCCGCCCGTTCTCCCTACAAATTCCCTGATCTTGTTCAAGAACCCGCAGGTGCTAGATCAGATACCCCTGATCTCGAAAGAGGAATTTCTTGCACTCGTAAAGAAAGTTGTATCTGGCTCCCCTACAGACCCCTGTCCTCCTCACTTTCTTCAAGAAGCATTCTCCACATGTCCTGATCCCCCTTTAGCACTTCTCAATAAATCTTTGAAACTAGGCTTAGTTCCCGACTCTTTTAAAGCTGCCGAGGTTGTCCCTATCCTTAAGAAACCCAACGCCGACCCTTCAATTCTCACCAACTTTCGTCCGATCTCCCTACTTCCTTACCTCAGTAAGATTTTAGAAGCCCATGTCACCAAATGTCTGAGTTCCTTTATTGAACTCTCGCTATTTCTCGATCCCCAGCAGGCTGGCTTCAGACCAGCTCATTCCACAGAGCTGGTCATACTTGCAGTCATGAACGAACTCAGAAAGGGGGCCGATAACAACATCCCTCAGGCTCTTATCCTCCTGGATCTCTCTGCCGCGTTCGATACGGTCGACCATAATCTTCTGATAGACCGTGTCGGGAGCGCAGGCATCCAGGGAACCGCCCTGAAATGGATCTCCTCCTTTCTCGAAAATCGGTCCCAGGCAGTTCGCCTGGCCACTTTTTCAGCTAGGAGGGCAAGTCTGACCTGCGGAGTCCCTCAGGGATAGTCTCTTTCCCCCCTTCTTTTCAATTGAACATGCTTCCCCTGATCCGCTCCCTACGTAACTGCGAGGTGGCCACTTTTAACTACGCCGACGACCTTCAACTAGTGTTTAAAATTGATTTCTCCATCACGTCTGTCTCCAGTATTCAGTCCACCTTATGTCTCATCAGTAACTGGATGAACACTAGTCAATTGAAACTCAATCCAGACAAAACTGAGCTTGTTCTTACTGGCGGTACCTCTAACCCCTGGAACGCCAATTATTGGCCCCCTCTCCTAGGCAACCCTCCCCAACCTGCTGATTCCGTGAAAAGCCTTGGGGTCATTATAAGCAAAGATCTGTCCATTTAAGCTCAAATCGGCGCCGTTGTATCATCTTGCTTCTTTCACCTTCGCAGAATCCGAAAGATCTCTAGATTTTTGACCACTGAGGCCCTTACCTTGGTTCTCCTGGCCCTAGTTATCTCCCGTATTGACTATGCAAACTCACTGTATGTTGGCATTCCGGCTTATCAGCTTCACCGCTTACAACTGGTCCAGAACCAAGCAGCCAGACTCTTCTTCCACCAACTTAGACATCGACATGTCCGCCCCTTGATGAAGAGCCTCCACTGGCTTCCAGTAGCAAACCGCTGCGCATTTAAATTGGGCTGTACTATATTTAAAGCCTAGGCCCAGCTTTTATCTCATCTCTAATACTTCGCTACACACCTTCATGCGCTCTCCGCTCCTCTCACTCAAATTTGCTCGTCGTCCCTCCCTTCAAGCGGAAAAAACACGGCGGCCTTAGTTTTTCTCTCCTGGCCCCCCAACTCTGGAACTCCCTCCCTACTGAGCTTAGGTTAGTAACTTCTTATTCCAGATTTAGAACCCTTCTTAAAACCCTTTTATTCACACAGGCATATGCGTAAGCCACGACCATTTCACTTCTGCTGCATCTCTCCCACTAGCGCCATGAAACCGTTTGGTGTACGAGCGCTCTATAAATATTTTTAACATAACATAACAAGGAACATTATAAAGTGGAAAAAAGGGGGAGGGTTGATGGAAACATGTTACAATATAAAATTGTATAGAGGCTAATTGTAACTGTAGACATGTTGTAAAAAACTGAGAATCAATCCATAATACAATAACAAATTCTACAAATTGAGACAGAGATATATCATGTATATTAATTTTGCCCCACAAACTGAAAGGCCAATGTTCCAAGAAATCCGCTTCCCACGCTAACTCAGTTTCTGATTTAGATCTGTCATTAGGGGAATGTAATAAATAGTAAATAAAAGAGTGTGGTGTTTACTACTTACGCATTGGTGAGAGATTATGAGTATTCTCTGCATCCTATTCCATTGTAGAACACTCAGTGTGTATTGTGATGCATTATGTGGAATGTGTTCGTTTAAAATATGTGAAGCTTTTGGGCTGTGCTGGGGAGCAGCTTGCTCCTGACCGTGTAGCTACCATTTAACCTTCTACAAGAGCCTTTTTAAAAAATGAACAATTGTACATAAACAACTGTAAGTTATGTGGTGTTTGCTACTCATGCATTGGTGAGAGATTATGAGTGTTCGAGGCATCCTATTCCATTGTAGAACACTCAATGTGCGTTGTAATGTATAATGTGGAATATGTTAGTTTAAAATATGTGAAGCTGTTGGGCTGTGCTGTGAAAATTAAATCTGCTGTACATGTCAAAAAAGGTTGTAGTAAATTCAGTGAACCTGTCAAAGTTCTTAAAATCAAAGGTAATGCTGTAATGGTCCAAGGTGGGCATTGGTGGAATCTTGATCGTGTTGTTAAACTGAGACCTTTTTCAAAACCGTCTAGCCCACGTTTGAGGAGTGAGTCAGGGGATAACAATGAATTTGTGGCATCTCCCTAAGCCAACGCTACCAGAATCAGAAGAAATCCCAGTTTTTGTTTCTTTTAGGAAGGAGGGAAGATATTTGGTGTTTACTGCCTGTGCAATGGTGAGAGATTATGAGTGTTCTAGGCATCCTATTCCATTGTAGAACACTCAATGTGTATTGTGATGTATTATGTGGAATGTGTTTGTTTAAAATTTGTGAAGCTGTTGGGCTGTGTTAGGGAGCAGCTTGCTCCTGACCGTGTAGCTACCATTAAATCTACTACAAGAGCCCTACATCGGTGTCTGTGTAGTTACTACAAAGAGGCCTTGGGATTAGTGGATAATGATGGAAATGACTCAGCCGATTCTGGCGTAGCATTAGCAATGTGGGGTATGTTTGACATTAAGCTAGTTAGAGAATTGCAGAGGAGCCCATGTTGTTTTCGAGATGAGGAGGAAAATTTGTCCTAAAGGTCTGAAATTGGCAAAATATGTCCATTATCAAAAAGAGGAGAGATTCGACAAATGCCTTTGTTTCTCCAAGTTTTCCAATAGATGGAGCCATTGTTGATTTGGATGTTACGGTTATGACAAATAGCTTGTTGTTGAAAATTTGTAACAGAGATATGTGCAATGAAGTAGAGGCAACAAAATGCAATGGGAATGTACAATAACAGGGTTACGTAATTGGGAGATATTAGTTGACAATTACAGTAATTCTGCAAAGTCGAAAGGAGCAATCAGGGATTTCTCCTAAGAGGAACCATAAAGCAGATGGGTGGAGTGAGTGACATTAAGCCGGTGAGTTGATTGTTTTAAAGAGACAGTTTAGTGGTGTTTCCTGAAATCTGGGAAATTAAGGCCTCCCTCAGATTTGTTTTTCTTTAAGCCTGACAAAGCTATTCTGGAAGGTTTCCCCTTCCAGAAAAATCTAGATAGCAGAGAGTCTAGTTTTTAAAGTAGAGATCTGGTATGCGAGTTGGGATTATAAAGATAATGTATAGTATTATAGAGGTCAACATCCTCTTGATTGAGTCAATTCTGCCTCACCACGAAAGAAAAAGTGGGTTAAATCTTTAAATTGAGTCATTCAAGGACTTTGTAATGTGATCAAATTTTAATTTGATGGTGTCTTTGATAGTCTTTGTGAACCACAAGCTGAGATATTTTATTAACAGGTTGCCAATTGAAATCTGCACGTTCAAAAAGTTGTTTAGTAGTAGTACAGTGAATATTGAAAGGTAATGTTTCTGATTTTTCAGTATTTAATCGATAGCCTGACATTTGGGAGAAAATAAAAAACATGCTCTAAGAAAATTGGAAGAGATGTGGTTGAATGAGAGCAGAACAAAAGAATATCATTGACATAAACCGACATTTTAACGTGCTGACCTCCAGTTTCAAAACCTTAGATGTTTGAGTCTTGCTGGATTTTAGTTAGAAAGGATTCCAGCAGGAGCGGCCAATGTAGGTAAGAGCAGTTGGGCAGTAGGGCGAGGTTGGGGGGATTCGACAGACGACTGCAGGGGAAAATTAAATAAATAATTAATTTTCCTTCATGTGTCAAAATCCCCCCACCCGGCCGCACTGCTGTCACCTGCACAGGACATGGCTAGGTTCCAGCACAATGATAAATAAAAGAGGTGATAAAGGACAACCCTGGTACACTCCTCTAGATAGGGAAAATTAGTCTGATAGGATACCGTTAACAGAAATGGCAGCACTGGGCCCAGTATATAAAATAAAAATTAAACTACATATTTTAGGAGGTAAACCGTTCCATTTTAATGCTTCAAACATGAAATCTCATCCAATTCTGTCAAAATCATTTTCGGAATCCAAAGCAAAAGTAGCCAAAGGATAGTCCAGCGTAGATGCATTTTCTAGGACGTCAAGAAATAGATGGGCATTGTCAGAGATCAAGCAACCTTTAACAAAACTGGATTGTTCTAAGCCATGGTTACTCACAAACATTTTTACCAGGGGCCAACATTTTGGGTTTGTGATGTGCCCGAGAGCCACATTAATGCCAGCCAAGTAGCCGGAAGGGAGGGGGGGCTTGAAGGGCTTGGCAGTAACGTGGTTGTAGGGGAAGTGAAGCATATACATCTAGTTGCTGAATTGCACAATGTGAAACTAGAAAACCTGGGATTAATCCCAGCTTTCCCGATTTACCTGATTATGTGATCCTAGGTAAGTGTTTTATTTCACTTTCTCTCTTTTTCCCTCATTATCACATATAAGAGGACTTCGAAATGCATGGCTTCAAGATGTGTGCTTTACAAAATGTTCACATGTGATTGATTTACTAAACTACATTGCTGTTCCAGTATAATAGGAACTCAGGCCAGCAAAAGAATGCACATAAGAACCAACCTGCCCCTTAGTTAACTATTGGTATTGTTGTCAGGGAGGGGGAAAGAATGTATGTTACTAAATTCAAGTTTGAAAACTTTAACTTTAAAAAAAAACATTCTCAATGCACTGATATAATCTGATGTACTAAGGTGAAATGGTTCTCAATGTTAATGAAATAAACTTTTTGAATTTTGACGAGACTTTATCATTGTTTTCAGGTTTCAAGCTGTCTTTAAAACTGAAGGTGTTCCTAAACTTAAGTGGTGCTGGACACCCTAGTTATTTTCTGTCTCTAACTTCAATTAACCTTTAAATAAATGCTTGCCTGTTTAGATAACATCTTTTTCATGTTAGTCTGAGTTGAGTAAACAGCATCCCAGTGCTGCTGTTGACCAGGGGGCCGCATGTAAAGGTCAGGAGGGCTGCATGTGGTCCCTGGGCCGTACTTTGAGTATCACTGTTCTAAGCCAAGAGGTCAGGTAGAATAGGGCATGCAGCTAGTATTTTTGAAAAATCTTTTATTCAGTGTTAACTAAAGATATTGGAGGATAATCTTTACAAGATTTTTGATATTTGCTCTCTTTTGGGATTAAACAAAGTATTGCCTCCTGAAAAGTGCCTTGAGATGCCTCATTTTTTAGGTAAAAGTTAAATAAAAGTAAAAGATTGGGAAGAAGAATATTTGCAAAATGACTGTAAAATTCAGTATTGAAACCTTTAGATCCAGGGGCCTTCCCTTTCTGTATGGTGGCAGCTAATATATTAATCTCAGCTAATGAAGTATCTGTATCCAAGGAGGTAAAGTCAGCATGTCAGGCTTGGCAGAATTAATAGATTGAAAAAAGTTAGAAACATCTACCATGGAAGGTTGTAATTCTGGAGTGTACAGCTGTGTATAAAAGTTAACAAATTCATTTAAGATTGTTGTCTTTGAGAAGGATATCACCATTGGTGTTATTCAAGGACTCAATTTTTCTGCAGTCTTTCTTAACTTTTAGACAATTAACAAGCATTTCCCTCATCTTATTTTGGGTCTCTGTAACATTTTGCGCTGCTTTATAACAAATATGTAAAGGCTGCATTAGTATTTAAATGTTAGTTTAGCATCTATTAATTCTCGTAAAGAAACGTAATTCCTAGAATTGTAATATGTGTACTCAAGTTGTTTAATTTTATCAAGAAGATGACTTGATAGATTAAGATAAAATAAGTGATAAAACCATAAGCCTCTGCCTTTAAGGAATCCCATACCACTGGAAAAGTGGAGTCATTTGTATTGTTGAAAACAAAAATTGTTGAGTGAATTCTCAAATTGAAATACAAAATTAGCATCCAATTATGAGGAATCATTGAAGCGCCATCTTCTTGAATGTGTTGAAAAAGGTATAAGATCTAGGTTGGTGTATATTGGGGCAGGATCTGAAATTTGGATAGATCCTTTATCGGAATGGGAAGTGAGTTGAAATTGATTTTTATTAAAGAAGAGATTATCTATACGTGATTGAAAGTGATGAAGTGGGGATTAAAAGGTGTATTCTCAAAGATCTGGATGACATAATCTCCAAAACATCTAATAGAGATGTACTTTCAAAAGTGGATCTGAATTGTGCATGCATTTTAGTATGGATACATTTGACTTTTGGACTCCTGTCCAAAATAGGGTCCAGCACCTGAGTACAATCTCCCCCAAGGATAATATATTCATCATTTCATTGGTTCAATTTGTTAGAAATATTAGACCAAAATATATTATCAACAGAAATTGGACCATAAACATTAAACATTGTAACTGGAATGTTATCGATCAGACACTTAACTATAATCCATCATGTTCTTGGCATGTGACAAATGTGTAGCTTCTTATAAAAAGAATTAACACGCCATTCTTTTCCCTATGGCAGGAGAAACAAAAACTTTGTAAACCCAAAATTTTTTCAATTTATGAGCTTCAAATTCAAACAGAAGAGATTCTTGAAGTAGTGTAACATCTGTTTTTAGCCTAGCTAAGTGAGATGAGACCCGCTGTCATTTAATAGGGTTACCTAAACCCTTAATATTCCATGAAGTACCTCTGAACGTATGACTAAAGTGAAAACATGATCAAGTTGTATGTCTACTGTAACAATTTGAAAAACTAAATTGAAGTATATGAGGTAACAATGATTAAAACATCTGAACATATAGGAGTCAGTTTGAAAAGGGCAATAAACGTGAGCTAAAAGGGACGTGAAAGAAGTCAAGAGGAAGAAGGAGGACAAGATAAGGAGAAAAAATAGATCATACAAAAAAGAGTTCCAAAAAAGAGGAAAAGGAGACAGTAAAAATCATACAGATGATGACTGAGAAACATACTGAAAGATACGAATAACACAGAGTGGGGTGGTCAGATGAGGAGATAACAGCACCGTTTTTTTTACCCCCAAGAGACGGGGAGGGCAGTTAGGGAGTTGAATGTAGTATCATACAAAATGAGACCATGGGGAAACAAGGCAAAATTACATAAACTTATACTCGGAAAAAGAGAAATATGTAAGCGTAGCATATCATATAAGAGGTAGCATAAAGATAAAAGGCAAAACATGAACAATAAAAATAAGAGGTGAACCTTTATGTAGTTGTCGAAGTCTCCATTGCTTCTCCTCCATGCTGCTGAAGAAATTGATTTAGAGCAGCAGGATTCTCATAAGTTTTATCCTTGTAAGTCATCTTGAATAAACAAGGGTGGAGAAGACCAAATCTGGTGTTCATGGCCCTGAGAGCAGGTCGCATATCCAAAAGCTGCTTTTGATGATCAGCTGTGGCCTTTGCTACATCATGAAAGACGTAAAGACAACAACCTGACCATTTTATTTGCTTTTTAGGTCTTGCCTGACCCAGCACATGTGCTGGTCTGGCGAGACGTTTTGTGACGGCTCAAAAAATGCTACCATGGCTAGCCTAGAGCTACAGTGCATGTGCGCGGGTGCGTGCTTAGGAGCAGGGGCTGGCAAACCTCGTCATGCTCATTAAGCGCCCGCGATCACTTTCACTTTCGCGGAGCCCCTTTGATGTTCTCGTTCAAAGAACATCAAACATCAAAGAACATGTTGTGTTAATGCTTTGCTGCGCCCGTTTGCCTTACAATGTGCTTTCTCTTTCCACAAACTCGATGTTTGTGTTCCTTTATTTTGAGATGCTTTTAGTGTTACTGTTTTGTGACTTAAAGAACATTAAGGAAATGTTACTGTGAAACTGGACAACGTTCACAGTGTTTATTTCTGATCGCAGCGGCTGCTTCATGTCTGTTGCACCATTCAGGGAGTCCTTTCGTCGGCGCTTTCATGAGGACATGATGAGAAAGCTGGAAACTTTTGGCACATTCTCTTTAAAAGCACAGCATGTTGGTGACTGGTTAATCGATTAGACCTATGTAGCGCTTTAGATCTCAAAGCGCTATGGTGGGTGCAGCAGTTACAACTCATGAAATATGGGGTGCAACTCACAAGAAGGGGGCAGGTTTGAGTGCACATTGGCTGCAATCGAACTCTTAAGATGATGGGCTGTGTGTATCCATTATCAGCACTCAGTTTTCGCTAAGTGATCTTGTTTGTTTTGTTGTTGTGTTAATGCTTTGCTGCGCCGTTTGACTTACAACGTGCTTTTCTTTCCACAAACTTGATGTTTGTGTTCCTTTATTTTGAGATGCTATTAGTATTACTGTCACACACACAACCACAACCACACACACAACCACACACAAAACCACAACCACACACACAACCACATACACAACCACACAACCACACACACAACCACAACCACACACACACAACCACAACCACACATACAACCACACACACAACCACACAACCACACCCACCACACACACAACCACACACACACCACACACAACCACACACACAACCACACCCACAACCGCACACATACACACAACCACACACACACACACACACAACCACACCCACAACCGCAAACACACAACCACACACACAACCACACACACACACAACCCCACACAACCACACACACACACAACCACACACAACCCCACACACAACCACACACACAACCACACACAACCACACACACAGCCACACACACACACAACCACACACACGTACAACCACACACAACCACACACACAACCACACAACCACACACACAACCACACACAAACACACACAAACACACACAACTACACACACACACAACCACAACCACACACACAACTACACAAACAACCACACACACACAACCACACCCACAACCACACCCACAACCACACACACACAACCACACCCAACCACACACACAACCACACACACAACCACACCCACACACACACCCACACACACAACCACACACACAACCACACAAACACACACAACCACACACAACCACAACCACACACACCCAACCACATAAACAACCACACACACACAACCACACCCACAACCACACACACACAACCACAACCACGCCCAACCACACCCCCAATCACACACAACCACAACCACACACACACAACCACAACCACACACACACAACCACACACACACACACAACCACACACACAAGCAAACACATAACCACAACCACACATACAACCACACATACAACCACACACACACAACCACACACACACAACCACACACATAACCACACACACAACCACACACACACACAACCACACACACACACACAACCACCCACACCACCACCCACACAACCACACACAACCACACACAACCATACACACACACCCACACACAACCACGCACACACATAACCACACGCAACCACACACAACCACACATCCACACACAAACCCACAACCACACCCGCACCCACAACCGCACCCACAACCACGCCCACACACACAACCACACACACAACCACACACACAACCACATACACACAACCACACACACACACAACCACACACAACCACACACAACCACACACACAACCACACTAAGCATTGGCATGCCCAATAGGTCTCGCCTTTGGGACCTTATAAGTGTTTAGCCACGCAACACTTGATGTGGTTGCACCAAGGATATTGTGCTGCATAACTAAATACTTAGAAGTCCCAAAAGCGAGACCTATTGGCTATGCCAATGCTTGTTGGATTTGACAGCAGTCATTATCTTTAGAAGTGCAAAAAGAACAATCGATGGACAAAATGTTGAACAATGTCAAACATTCACCCCAGTACAGAGATCTGGGCCTAAATCCATCATTTTTTTGCTCCCCATGCCATTCCAGTTTAAACCTAGCCATATGCAAATCAGTTTTGACCCTGCTCCCTATGGGAACAATCCAGCCCGAACTGCCAGGCCAGGTCCACGCTGGACCGGAAATAAAAATCCTGGTTTTGGGGTTTCACCCATCATCAGCCAGGCTAGCTTGACTCCAGTGGCATGGAGAGCAGAAGTTCAGTATATTGCAAAAAGAGATGGATAGGCCCATCTCAGTTTGTTTGAAATTTTTGGACCAAGCCTGTGCACCCTTTGAATGTTAAATGGGGTAGAGGAAGGCATATCCAGAAGCTTGGAAAGGAAGGATTGAAAGAAGGTGATTTGATAAGGGCCTTCCCAGTCTTCGGGGAGACTATAAATTCAGAGATTATTCTTGCATTACCATTACCAAGGTCTTCAGTGTATTTTTGGAGCATTGAGATTTCTGATTCAAAATGCCCAATAGGTGAAGTAGTGTCTTGTAGTCATCAATCTGTTGCTGAGCCATGGACATTTGTGAGTCGAGAGAGGACTATTTATCATCCAGATGTTGTAAGGTGTTATTAGTTTGTTCCATGAAAGTTTTGTTTTTTTTAAAAATTATTTTTATTGAAATTTCAAGTCAAACAATAAGTTACAAACAAAAAGACACATTATAAGGTAGATCGCATAGTCAATGACGACTCCATAGAAAAAAAAGGTTATTGACATACTTGGGTCGGAGTGGCCTACAATAGAAGGGAATAAAGGCAATACGACAGTGTTAGACTCCCATGGGTTCAAATAGAGACAAATAGGCATAACGAAAGGAGAGGGCAGAATCAATTTTAAAAAAAGAACATGGAAATATATACACATAACGCAAAAATTAGACCAATATGTAACATCTAGAAATGAGGAGACTATTTAAATCTTGGTCCTGTCTATCCTTATCCTTTATAGGGAGAGTCAATGTAATAAAAATGACTATTTTACCCAAGTTTACCTTTGTTTTTAATGCTATCCCTCTGGAGTTCAACGCATTTCAAATAAAGAAGATTCAAAGTGAGCTGAACTCCTTTATCTGGGCATCTAAAATATCTAGGATAGCCTGGAAGAACTTGAGTAAAAAAAAACATCGAGGAGGGATTGCTAGCCCAGATCTCTTAATGTATTATAGGGCTTTTCACTTTAAAAACATAAGACATCTTTTTCTAGATTATGCCTCGTACTCCCTTTACTGGAAAGCAATAACAAATCATAGTAATTGCTTGTACAAATTTGGTCATCCAAGATTCTATAAGAAAATTAAGCTAAAGGTACTGAGAGCAGCATGTAAACTTTGGTCTGAGATAAGGAAAATTTGGAGCTATCCATACTATAGTTCACAAGCCCCGATATGGAATTCCCCCGGTACTCCTGAATGTTTGCAGGATTCTTTAGCTCTTCCCTTGAAGAGATCTGGAATAACAACATGGGGAGATCTATTAGAAAATGGCAACTTAAAATCATGGGATGACTTGGCAAGGTTAACTGCGAATGGATTCTCGAGGTTCAAATTTTACCAATTGACTAACTGGGTTAAATCGCAAACCATTGGACCAGAGGACTCCATAATTGTAGGGGGCGATCTACATAAAGCCCCTAGAAAGAAAGAAGTCGCAAAGTGGTATTGGTCCCTGGTAGAGAAGAAGGAATCAGATTACGATATCCCAGATCATAAATGGAAGAGGATCTTTCCGGCTGAAGACCTGCAACAGGCTTGGCAAGTATCTTATACTTACTTGTGGTATACTATTATCTCTGCACCATCATTTATTTACCCTGCACAGATCATACTGGACCCCTGGGAAGCTCTCCAAAATGAGTATCCAGACGACGAGAAAATGTCCAAAATGTGGTGAGAATGAAGCAAATGACATCCATATGTTTTACTCTTGCCCTCAACTTGGTCAGTTCTGGAATGAAGTTGACAAACTTATTGGCAAATGCTTAAACTTGACTTTTAAGGTAAGACCTTTTACTATTATTTTTGGTATCCTGGGTAGCCTGGACTGTAAAATTAATTTGACTAAAAAACAGAAATATCTTTTATTTATACTTATACTGGTAGCGAGACGTGAAATCTGTATAAAGTGGATACTCCCCTCTCCTCCACTAATCCATGAATGGGTGGGGTCAGTGCATAAATTTAGGTTTATGGATAAATCTAGAGGAGTATGTAAAAGCACTGAGTATTGGGATTTATGGGACAATGTTAGATGGTAGGGTAGGAAGGGCTGTCCGATGATTTGAATATCGTAATCAAAACCGACGGTTCATGGATGTAGGTACCAAAATCCTTGATCTATGAAATTGCTGGTATTGAAGCAAGGCCTCTAATTCTACCCCAAGGGCGCCTAAATTTAAGAGGACCTGATTGCACTTCTCTTCTCTAAGATCGCATAAATGAGGACAAAAAAAAAAAAAAAAATATGTAACATCTAGTAATAATCAGCTCTTCACTCTTCCTGAGCGATATCAGTGACCTGCTTAGACTGGTGGTATTGCCCAAATAGTCCCCAGAAACTCTTTGGTCGGTTACAGGGAGAACGCATCTCATTATAAACGTCTGACTGTGTATTACAAAACAACATATCCTTTTCCCATTTGGCCACAGTAGGAACGGGACCACGCATCCACCTCATGGCGTGTCTGCGCTTGGCTAGCAGTAGACCCATTGCTATTAATTTACGAATGCTTTTTTGGAGAGGCTTCGTATATCCCAATAGCGCTACCAGGGGGTCCGGAGTCAGAGCGTGACCCACGATGTTGCTCAACATATTAAAAATATTGGACCAATAGATCTCTACTTGTGGACAAAGCCACGCAACATGAAAAAACCCAGCACCGGGTATATGACAACGCTCACAGGCGTCCAACTCGCGCATGCCATAGCTATGCAGACGTTGTGGAGAGTAATGGACTCTGTGCAGGAATTTGAAGTGCGCCAATCTGTGACGGCCATTAATAGAAATCTTGCACGTGACTTCGAAGAAGTAGACCCAGATTTCATCAGTGATGGGAACACCAATGTCAGCCTGCCAGGCAAGTTTGGCTTTTGTATGGGGAGGAACCTTAGTGCCTAAGGATGCAGCGTAGAGCCTAGAGATTAATTTACCAGGCACTTTAGATCCTAGCAGGGTGGCCAAAGGAGGGATTACCATAGGTTCCGTGAGATTGGCCCCCAGCAGCGAGCGCAGCGCATGACGAGTTCTAAAGAATTGAAATTTCGTGAGAGCCGTAGGCGCCACATCGCCCTCAGACACCTCCTCCCATGTACATACCTGACCATGTCCGAATAGGTCCCCCATTGTGTGTATTTTCAACTGATGCAAGGAGCTGATCATACCTGCCTCTGAGCTGAGGACAAACCATTGGCACCACTCCACCCGTAAAAGGGGCGAGTACAATTGAGCACCGCTAAACAGGTTAAGTATGGCGTTCCATGCATGAACCGTGGAGTTAACCGAGTCCAGTGTACCGCATCTTCTCTGAGGGGCCTGAGTGAGAAGACGGGAAAGGGGATGGGGGAGGTGACCACCCATACTATCTGAAGATGCGGTAGATCCTGTGGGCCATGCACCCAGCTATGAGCATGTGAGGCCTGCGCTATTCTATAGTAAAGTTCTAGATTCGGGGCTCCCAGGACGCCCGCTGTGTAAGACAACATGAGAGTACCCTGGCCGTCTTACCTGCCCATGCTAATTTATTCATCAGGGAGCACAACTCCCGAAAGAGAGGCTGAGGCACAACCATGGGAATGTTAACAAAGAGGAAAAGAAGGCGAGGAAGCACCACCATCTTCATCAGTGCCACCCTCCCTACCACAGAAAGTGGAAGCAGAATCCAGCGGTCTATGTCGTCGCCAAGCTTATCTATCGCCCTGCCATAGTTCGCCTTCAGAACCAAATCTGCGTCAGTATGGATTTGGATACAAAGGTATCGCACCGGATCTGACGTCCACTGGAGTGGGTAGTCCAGTGTGGGTGGCTTAGTTGCAGGCGTCAGTGGAAAGATTATGGATTCATTCCAGTTGATTTTTAGTCCTGAAAGGCCCCCGTATCGCAATACTTCCCGAATGACCGGGGCAAGGTTAGTGTCAGGGTTATGAATATATAGAAGTGTGTCATCAGCGTAAGCCAAAAAAATTAAATTGTAGTTGGGGAAACAAAGGCCGCGATGACCATGATATTCCCTAAGCGCCCTCAGCAGGGGTTCTGCTGCCACAGCATACAATAAAGGGTACAGCGGGCACCCCTGACGGGTGCCACGCGAGATCTGAAATGAGGCGGAGACCTTGTCACCAGTGCGCACACGGGCCATGGGTAAATTATACATCACCGAAATAAGTTGCAAAAAAACCTCGCTGACCCCCATACGGCGCAACACCGCACGTATGAATGACCATTCTATAGAGTCGAATGCCTTTTCGGCTCTAAAAAGACCGCCGCGGCCTGGACCTCTGGTCGTACGTGCTGAATGGCTCCAAAAACTGTAGAGAGATTAGAGGCTAGCGTGCGTCCGGGTATAAACCTGGCCTGCTCTGGCCCAATCAGCTGGGGCAGTAAGGGGGAGAGCCTGTTAGCCAATATTTTAGCAAAAGTTTTAGTGTCCACATTAATTAGAGATAGTGAGCGGTAAGAGGGACAGCCGCGAGGATCCTTACCAGGTTTCAGCAGAGTGATGACCAGTGCTTCGCACATGGTTGGGGGCATTATCCCATCTGCGCCCATTTCCTGAAACAGAGTGATAATATGAGGTATAAGGAGATCACTAAAGGCTTTATAGAAGGAAACCGTTAGTCCATCCATACCAGGAGCGCTCCCCTCACGCATAGAGTTTAATGCAAGGCGGACCTCCGCAGTCTCAATTGGGCGCATCAAGAACTCGTGGTGCCAATTTTGCAGCCACGGCAATTCAATATACTCAAGATACGATGCTATGTCATCAACACTAGGAGAGATCTTAGAGCTGTAGAAGTCTCAATAATAGTTACAAAAACTAGTGTTAATCGAGTCTTGCTCCGTCAAGACAGACCCGTCTTCATTGAGCACTTCGGTAATACGTCTAGTCTCGGATCTGCTGCGAGCTAGCGCTGCAAGCACAGAACCCTGCCTATCTGATTCCCCATATGCCCAGGCCGAAGCGTATTTCCCCATATGTTTTACCTCGCAATCCGCCTCTTCTTGAAATTCGGCCAAAGCGGCCTTGAGCTTATCCCTCCATGAAAGGTTTTAAAACACACATTTCATCAAGTATCAGTTCCAGAGAGAAAGGAGTCAATTTAACTTTGAGGGTTTTTTGTTAGAACCTGATGCGAACGTTTTTTAAATTGTCACTGGGGTGGCATCTGATTTGAGAGCTGTGGTGTCCTCCATATCTTGTAGAGCACAGTCTGGATCCAGAACAGAATAGGTAGTTTGTGGACCAATAATTGAAAATGTTCTTGTTCTACCCATATACCTTGTAATGTTGACTGTTGAAGGAGTGTCCAAAGAGTTGTTATCCAAAAACAATGCAAAAAATAGACCCCAGAAACATCTTAGCAGGTGGAATCATTGGGGTTTCTTCCATCAATTGAACACACATGACAAGAAGCTAAGTTCACGTGCAGGGGTGGCAGTAAGCATAAATATATTGACAAAAAGTAATATTATTTCAAAGGAGACTGCATATATTGTCATAGGCATTAAGGTGAATACTTTTATATGTTTAGTGGCATGATATTTGATGAAAGTGACCTCGTAAAATAAAATTGTTGTCTCAGAATATTGCTTCGATGAGGAGAAAACATGAGCCCAAATTGCTGCAAGAAACGGTGAGCGCTGTCTCACATAAATACTGTGTAATGAGCAGCAACCACAATTCCCCGGAGGCTGTAGAGTGTTGGGAAGAGATTGTTAGGTACTCCGTTTGGAAGCTTTCCTCAGTGAAAGCGCATGAAAACGCCATGTAAAATGACTGGTGCCAAACTGTAATTAAGCGTTAAGCCCTCGGGGCCGGCTGCAGAAGAATGCACGGAGGTATGTCGGGCAGAGGCCAGTCATACGACTCACCAGCTTCTAAGGAGGCAATGTCTCCTGTTAAATTTCATTGGTCTTCATTTCAGCCAGTAATTAGTGAGGAAACTGCCCCGCTCGTCACGGAGCTCAACACACTGCCACTATCTTGAAAGACACCAAGACCAGGCCCCCTCTACTAGTGACTCTTGAAGAAAGGAAAATCTCTTCACTTGTAACCCAGAATGAGGAGAAATAACATGCCAACGGCAATGCTCAGCCTCTGCCCTCAAATGCACCATGTTAAAGAACTGCAAGAAAGAGGCCATCAGATAATGGACCAGTAAAGATTGTGGGCAGGCTATGCCTGAAATACATTGGAAATTTAGACAATGTCCGGCAGAGGAAGAGAAAGGCGGGGGCCAGGATCGGTCCCACCGCAGATATGGCGGGGCACCGACCCCCTCCCCCCCCCCTCGCCTGCTCACCCGGCCCGGCGCGGTGGGCGCGCCGCGGCGGGGATTGGCCGGTGACGGCGAACCCTTGGCCCGGAAGTGATTAAGGCGCTTCCGGGTCAAGGGGGGGCAGGGGGCAGGCCAGTTAGAACTGGCCTGCCCCCAGTACAAAGAATAAAAGGCCGGGGAGCGCGGGACTCGGACTCTTTGTCCCGCGCTCTCAGGCATCCGCACGCAGCCTCCCAGAGGCTGCTAACTGTTTGTTGGTTTTGTTTTACTGCAGGTTTTTAGCGGCGGATTCGTGGTTGCAGCGCGGCGGATTCGTGGACGAAGGATCGTTCTTCAGGCTCCTCTCCAACGACGGTGATCGTGTGCGGCGAGGACTCCCTGGCGGGTAGTGGCGTGAGGCGATCCAGATCGGATCGTAGGTGGAGGAATCCCTGCAGTTGCGAGGCATCGGCGGGCAGTGGCGTGAGTGGATTGTCGGCCGGAGAGGCTCGGGTGGTCTCGTGTAAGGCGCGCGCACGCGCCAATAAGGTATTGGAGAAGGGGGGGGGGGGCACGGGGAGCTGGTGCAGCAAGGCGAGCGCTCTACGGAGTGACGGTGGCCTAATGGTTAAGACCAGAGACTCTGACTCTTAAGGATACACGTTCGATTCTCACTGCCTCTGTTCCGGTTGATTTAAAGGATTGCTCAATGTGTATTTTGGCAGTCGGTGTGGGTATTATTAATTTAAATAGTTGGTGTGGTTTTGAGAGACGGTTTATACATCAGTTGGGGCGCAGGCACTTATAAGAGCTGGTCTAGCGGTGCAACGGTAGCGCGCCTGACTCCTGATCAGAAGGTTGCATGTTCATATCGCCTGCCATGAAATGTAATATGGTGTTTCAGATAACGTGCTAAATAAAAGTACACTTCTTTTTTACACGCTTTTTACACTTCTTAAGCAAAGGCTACGATTAGAATTTTTAATTTTGCAGTGATTCTGTGTAGGTTTATCTTTTATTCACAGGCTTACAGGTTGTCACCATTGATTCAGTCTAAGAGGATAGGTTGTAAGGTGTGGGAATAACACTGTGGTTTCCTATTCCAGCAAAGCCTATGCTAACTTGTTTTTCATTGTAGGAAGACTGTGGGAGGCGCATCACGCTAGACGAAGGGGGTGTGACTGATGGTGTCGCAGCAAGGGTGCACAGGCAGGCCTGCACTTCACTGCTTCTGTGGGCCGCGGGGCTGTGAGTTCGCTCGCCTTACCGCCCAGGTTAGCTCGTGTGGTGCGGTCCCAGTAGCGTGGTGCTTGTGGCCAGCTTGTGTACTCCCAGCGTCAGGTAAGGGCCCGTTGGGTCCCAGTAAAGGAGCAAGTAGCAGTGTAGTTGCAGGATATTTTTGTCAGTGTGTTGGTTATCTGATATTTTGGCATGTCGGGTAAACGGGGAGCCAAGCGTTCCCGCATGGAGCATATGCTGGAGGCCATGATGCGCAGGATGGCGACAATGGATAGGAGATGGGGTAAGGTAGAACAAATGGGGCACAGCTTAGCGGAGCTCAGGCAGAAGGTGGAGGACCAGGGCGGGCCGTCAGGCAGGCCCAAGCGGACAATAGTGCCCCCAAAGCCCAGGGGGGAATTGGAAGCTCTCCCCAAGCGGGTTAGAAACAAGAAGGGGAAGAATCAGGACCCAAAAACAGCGCAACCTTTAGAGACACCTGAGGGGGGCCGTCCTTCTAGGTTTCCTGTAGCGCCAGAGACCCCACAAGGAACTCCTGAGTTAGCGCCCATTGTTCCAGGGACACTTGTGCCAGTATCTGCACCAATTCCGGTGCCTCCAGCGGCCGAACCGGTAGTACCAAGTGTCATGCCAGTGTTGCCCCCACCATGCCCAAGTGTCCCGTTCTTGAACCTTGTTGCCCCGGTCCCGGTGTTAGCACCAGTGGGGGGTGGGCAGGTGCCGCTGGAATTAGCTTCTCAAATAGCGGCCGTTCTTCCGTGGTTAGGAAAGGGGGGGATGTTACCACTGTCTGTGGGCGCCAAAGAAGTAGGGGAGGAGCCACTGGCGGAGGCACAACGAATGGTGGCAAGGATTATGGCGGCCCTGAGTGGGGAGCCGAGCCTGGGCGTGGATAAGGCCAGGCAACCCCAACCAGCGCTACAGGAGAGCGACAGCGAAAAAGGCAAGACGGCGGAGCCAGCGGGAGTTGGGGCAATGGGTAAGGAGCTGGCTTTGCCATTGTTGGGCGCGGGGGTGTTACCCTCCAGGAAGGAATATGTAGCACGGCATGTAGCGCGCGACGTGAAGGAATTGATTTGGTCTGGTGCGTATGTAAACATGTTTTCTTTACTGGTTGACAACAGGGAAATGGAGTATGCTAAGAGGCAGAAAGATTGGATGCTTCCCAGTGAGTGGCGGGTAGAAATGTCAAGATTCAGGCTAGAGGAGACATTGACAAATTGGATAAGGGCATTTTCAGTGTTTATGGCCATAGTAGCTGAACGTTCCCCTAATCTGCAAGCAGAAATGGCATGTTACCATAGCAGGGTAACAATGACACATGATAAATATGGTGACGTGGGTTGGAAGGAATACGACATGAATTTCAGGAAGGCGAAAGAGTTTGACCCTTCACTCACATGGGACCGGGTGGATTCTATCTCATGGTTTGACCAGTTTGGCCCGGGGCAGCTGGGCAATGCAGGCCAAACTTGGGGCAAGGGTCACACTTCTCAGCCACATCAGTCCTTTCGGCCAACGCAAACCGGGGGCACGGCACCGGGTACTGGGAAGGGGGGAAGGCGAAAAGGAGTATGCTGGGATTTTAATAGAGAGTCATGTACCAGAGCCCAAGGCACCTGTAAATTCAGGCACGCCTGCTCCATATGTAACCATCCCTCTCACCTAGAGTCAAAATGCCTTAAAAAAAGGGAATGCCTTTTCAGGGAATAGAGGGAAGAAGAAGCAAGAATAAAGGAAAAGGAGAAAAGGTAACGCATTCACCCATTGACGTATTTGCTATGACTCCCTGGTTAAATAGGTACCCAGATCATGCCACAGCTAGGATGTTGCAAGAAGGGTTTTTGTATGGTTTCAGGATACCAGTTGGGAATTACACAGGGACATCGGAGTGCAAAAATCAGTTGTCTGTAAGATCAAACCCAGGGGTGGCAGCGCAAAAAATTAATAAGGAATTGGGCTTAGGGAGAATAGCGGGTCCATTTGACTTCGCCCCTGTGCCAAACTTTGTCTGCTCCCCCCTGGGGGTGGTCCCAAAAAAGGAAGAAGGGGAGTTCAGGTTGATTCATAATCTATCAGCCCCTAGAGGCAAGTCATTGAATGACGCCATCAATGAGGAACTTAGCAGTGTGAAATATGCTTCCTTTGATCAGGCGGTAGAGATGTTGAGGGTTTTGGGACCAGGGGCCTTGCTGGATAAATCGGATGTTGAATCTGCATTCCGGCTGCTGCCGGTTCATCCTTTAGATCATCACCTGCTAGGCTTTTCATTTCAAGGGAAATTCTACATGGATAGGTACATGCCCATGGGTTGTTCGGTTTCCTGTGCTTACTTTGAAAAATGTAGTTCATTTTTGGAATGGGTTTTCAGGCAGGTGACGGGACACCAATTTGTCATGCATTATCTTGATGACTTTCTCTTTCTGGGATCGGCGGGCTCCCAGGAATGTTCTGGGGCATTGGAGGAATTCTGTGTGCTCATGCGTACATTTGGGGTCCCCCTGGCACCGGGAAAGACAGTAGGGCCAACAACCACAATTGAATTTTTAGGCATTGAAGTGGATTCAGTACAAGGGTGTTTTAGGTTACCTGAACAAAAAATAATGAAATTTCGTGCAGCTTTGCAAAAGTGTTTGTCAAAAGAAAAAGTAACCTTACACCAGTTGCAGCAGGCTGTAGGACAGTTGAACTTTGCGCTACGGGTGATACCATTGGCTCGACCATTCCCCCGTTCCATCTCACAGGCCATGACAGGCCTGCACGAAAAACACCATCACACACGACTGTCATCTGAGGTTCGCCAGGACATGCGGATTTGGATCGCATTTCTGGAGGGTTTCAATGGCAGAGTAGTGTGGCCCGGTCCCCCCACTACTTCTGCTGAGTTGGGTTTATGGACTGACGCAGCGGGCAGTGTGGGATTTGGTGCCATACTCGGGAACCAGTGGGTGGCCCAGCGGTGGCCGGCTTGGTGGCTCGAGAGTGGTTTAACAGCCAACATAGGTTTCTTGGAACTATTCCACATTTGGGTGGCATTGACGGCGTGGCCCCATTATCTGCAGAATCAGTCTGTAATTTTCTGGTCAGATAACATGACAGTGGTCGAATCCATCAATCAACAGGCGGCAAGGTGTAAGATGATTCTCCGCCTGTTGAAAGAGATAGTGCTGCTCTGTATGAAGCTGAACATACAGTTTAAGGCTAAACATGTCCCAGGGGTGTGGAATAATGCTGCTGACGCACTCTCTCGCTTCAAGATGCAGGTTTTCAGGGAACATCTACCATCCGCAGAGACAGCATCAGCACACTTCCCTGAAGTACTTTGGCAGATTGGTGTCCCCAACTACAGAACCTCGTGGCTGCTAGCCTTGCACCCAGGACCAGGAAAGCTTATGAAGGGGCGTTTTGGTCTTACTGTACTTTTTTGGTGCAGGACTGGGAGGATAGATGGGATACGTCGGGTGCATTCCTCTTGTTTTTAGACAACCTACATAGGGAGGGGCGCTCTGTGGCGGCGGCCAGGCGACATGTAGCGGCAGTTTCTTTCTTTGCGCAGATCAGAGACACAAAAGATCCCACGAACAGTTTCATTGTAAGGAAGGCATTGAAGAGGTGGCGACGCATCCAGGGAGCGGCTCCTGACACCAGGCAGCCAATAGGGTTGGAGCGGCTGAGTGCGTTGCTGACGGCATTGGGCGTCATCTGCAGTTCAATTGGGGAGACATTATTATTCAGACCTGCCTTTGCATTGGCTTTTTATGGGGCTTCTAATGGAGCACGTGAAGATACAAGGTGACATTTTGCTTTTAACCATCAAAAACCGATCAAGAAGCTCGGGGAGAAGGGGTGGTACTTCATAGGGCGCAAAATAACCCATGTTGCCCGGTAATGCACCTTGAAACTTACCTCAGACAGAGGAGCAGCGCGTTAGGCGGGACATTGTTACTACACACGGACGGTACCCCACTTACCATATTCCAGTTTGAAAAGGTATTGGCAATGGCAATCAGCAAAGCAGGTTTGAATCCAAAGGTTTTTGGGACGCATTCATTCAGGATAGGGGCTGCCACTGAGGCAACAGCTAGGGGGTTGCATTGCAGTAGTGTACAGAGGATTGGACGATGGGCTTCCAATAGTTATAAGCGTTATGTGCGGCTGCACATGTTGTGAATACACAATACAATTGTGGACTGATGCCTGTCTTGTTTGTCGGTTTCCTTCACAGTTTCTCAAACCTGTCACGCAGGAGGGGAACTGCCGTGGCCACAACAGCAAGATTCTCCTCAACGACGGTCAAAACTACAGAGCACAGGAACACGTAATGTGTGGGTCGTGGGTCATTCGTATGTACGGCGTATGAAATCTGTTTTCCTTTCAGGTATCTACAGGCAAAGAGCAGAGCAGGGTGGTTTCACAGTATCTTTCTATGGAAAAGGGGGCCTTTGCCTTAGTCAGTTTAGGGGTTTTATAACTGATCTTCTTAAGAGACACAGTCCTCCTCCCACAATAGTTATTTTGCATTTGGGGGGCAACGACTTGGTGACGTTAGGCAGGAGGGTCTTGTTTGAGGACATAATCTCCGAGATCGGCTGGTTAGCCAAGGCGTGCCAGGGCTGCAACATAGTTTGGTCGCACATGATACCCAGATTGAAATGGAGGGGGGGGAACTCTGTGAGAGCGTTGAATCACTCGGTAAAGAGGGTCAACAATAAAATAGGGAAACTCTTCAGATCTCCTAAATTACAGAGCATTGCACATGGGTGTGTCAGGGGAGAACCGTGCTTCTTAAAAGACGGGGTCCACTTGACAAGGTTAGGTAAGGAAATAATGTTAGAGAATTTCATAGCTTGGCTAGATGGTTTAAAAGAGGGGACATGACCTTTCTGAGGGACAGGTTGGGGGGGGCCAGATAGTCGGGCAACTATGCTGGCCTGTGGCGGTAACGTCATGACTGGTGAGCAGTAAATTTAAGGTCCTTAGGGGGTGGCGCCATTCTCGGATGGGGTCGCCCAGGGGGAGGGACAAGGGGTCTCTCCTATAACTCCAGGGGCGGTACATCCGGTTGGCTGGATGGGTGCGGGGAAAGGGGGGAGTCACGCTTTCTTTAGGCTGGTTGGCCACCCCGCACTGGCATGGATGTCACTAAATGACGCAGATTGCAAGACCCCCCAAATTTGAATGGAGTTCAGGGAACATATGGGGGTAACCGGGGGGGAAAGTACCTTCTCGGTACGCGGGCCCTCTGCGCATGCGCAGCTCCTAAGGGAGGGCGTGGCAGATTGATAAGGATCTGACACCAGTTAGCGACCTTGCCGTAGGCCCAAATAGGATACTCAGAAATTAATTAATGTATGATTATGATCCTTAAGTTAGATTCGGATAGGAAAACTATGTATTAGAGATATGTTAAGGTTAGCCATCTGAAATCTGTGCATATGAATTGTAATCAAATGTCGTGTTATGTTTCTGCGTATAATTGTGTAAATATTGTTTAGTTCAAAAAAATTAAATTTTGTTTTCATATTTTAATAAATACGGCCGGGGGTTGTACGACCCCCGCCTCCAAAAGTAATTCCCTTCTCATGTCCATCATTAGAAATGTGGTTATGCGCAGGGGGAGGGGGAAATTCGGTAGTCCCAGACCATAGAGAAAGGCGGGGGCCGGGATCGGCCCCGCTGCAGATATGGTGGGGCACCGACCCCCTCCCCCCCTCTCCTGCTCGCCCGGCCCGGCGCGTTCCACCGCGTCAGCATGACGCGGTGGGCGCGCCGCGGCGGGGATTGGCTGGTGACGGCGAACCCTTGGCCCGGAAGCGATTAAGGCGCTTCCGGGTCAAGGGGGGGCAGGGGCAGGCCAGTTAGAACTGGCCTGCCCCCAGTACAAAGACTAAAAGGCCGGGGAGCGCGGGACTCGGACTCTTTGTCCCGCGCTCTCAGGCATCCGCACGCAGCCTCTGGGAGGCTGCTAACTGTTTGTTACCCACCCTCCATCCCCTGTAGCAATATGGTTATTGGAGAATGAAGTTGACGGTGTGGTTTTCTTCCTTAGGCGTTTTTCCCATTTACAGGTCATCAATCGTCGTATTTATTGCTATTCCTTGGTCAGGCGGTAAGGTCATGACTGGTGAGCAGTAAATTTAAGGTCCTTAGGGGGCGGCGCCATTCTCGGATGGGGTCGCCCAGGGGGAGGGACAAGGGGTCTCTCCTATAACTCCAGGGGCGGTACATCCGGTTGGCTGGATGGTTGCGGGGAAAGGGGGGAGTCAAGCTTTCTTTAGGCTGGTTGGCCACCCCGCACTGGCATGGACGTCACTAAATGGCGCAGAGTGCAAGACCCCCCAAATTTGAATGGAGCTCAGGGAACGTATGGGGGTAACCGGGGTGGGGAAGTACCCTCTCGGTAAGCGGGCCCTCTGCGCATGCGCAACTCCTACGGGAGGGCGTGGCAAATTGATAAGGATCTGACACCAGTTAGCGACCTTGCCGTAGGCCCAAATGATTATGATCCTTATGTTAGATTCAGATAGGAAAACTATGTATTAGAGATATGTTAAGGTTAGCCATCTGAAATCTGTGCATATGAATTGTAATCAAATGTCGTGTTATGTTTCTGCGTATAATTGTGTAAATATTGTTTATTTAAAAAAAAAAAAATTTGTTTTCATATTTTAATAAATACGGCCGGGGGTTGTACGACCCCCGCCTCCAAAAGTGATTCCCTTCTCATGTCCATCATTAGAAATGTGGTTATGCGCAGGGGGGAGGGGGAAATTCGGTAGGCCCAGACCATATGTAACTACCTGATTTATCCAGTTATGGTATCTTCTGCACCCTCACCCAAATAGTGGTTTATTTCTTCCTGTGTGAAATGTTCATATGTGTTAGGTAAAACAAACATTATTTAGACTTCTTTGCTGCCGTAAAACCAGCTTGGCTGAGGAGGAACCACTTGTTTACCGTTCATAGGGCTTATTTATCGCCATTAAGATTGACCAAAATGTCAAAGGGGCCTCCAGTCTGCTGTAAGAAATGTGATTTAGAAGGAGCCTCTGACATACATATGTTTAAGGAATGCCCTGCGATAGCAGAATTTTGGGGAAAAGTAGGGGAAACCGTCGCCGACATCTTGGGACTTCCAATCCAAATTAATTAATCTTGGCCTGATACTTTTTGGTATATCTAGCGGAATTAGTGGCCCCGCTAGGTTGTTCCTCTTCTATGCAGTGCTGTTGGCTAGGAGGGAAATCTGTAAAAGATGGGTGGAAGTTGCACCTCCTTCACATTCTGAGTGGTTGTCCTTCTTATTTACAAGATCTAGGTTAGATTTGTGTAGAATGCACAGTAGTAAAAATAAAGCACTATGGGATTTCTTACTAACATGGTCTAATGCTTAGTTTTGGGGATTTATTAATTAGTGTTATCAACGTTTTAAGTCTTCACCTATAAAGAAGTCTTGATCCTATGATTATGCCTCTTTTGAAACCCCTTTCGACTGTGTTGGGCCTCCCAGTCCTTCCACCTATGGCCCAACATTAACAGTCACTGTTTCCATTGGAACCAGAGGGGAGTTTGACCACCCCTTTCCATCTTGGGGCAAGTGTCATCTTAAGACTGTTCTGTACCGGTAGGCGGGGCGCTTCCTCCTGGTCCCCATCCAATAGCCTACATCTCTTTAATATTGAGTAATAGTATGGACGGCTTATTTTTTCTACTGGGGTCTGAGGCGAATGAGGATTAAAAAGACAACATTATTTAGACTTCAGTTGGCATTTGTCAGTCTGGATATCTTTTTATGACAAATCTGTGGAAACCATTCCTCTAGCATGCAAAAAAACGCCTACCGATTTTCGCAAAGAACTAAGCAATAAGATCCACCAAAACAAAATAACTGGCCACAGCGTCTTTCCATTCCTGAAGACTATGGATGTTAGCTATTCACACCCCACTTACATTTGCTCCACAACCCAGTATTAAACTGAAAGCTTGATGTTCTGAGGTAGACTTTCTGTCCATCTCTTTTGTCTCTTGTTCCTTTGATGAAATGTTGAGCATTACTGGCCCCACCTTGTATTCCAAGACTCTGCAGTCTCCCTGGCCCCTCCCAACAAATTTGCATTGGAACCCCCATCATTTTGAATCATTCCATCGTGCCCCAGACTTTATTTTAATAATGTAATGCATTCTGGAAGTTGTTGTCTTGGTTTACCTCAATTATGCCAATTAGTTAAAAGACCACATTACAATGATTTGTAAATGGAAAGGGCAAGACTCAAAACAGGGTGAACCAATGACATGGAGTTTTCTGGTAGCCTCAGTTTAGTGTGTTTTGCCCTATAGTGTCCAATTATTACGTAGGCCACCATAAAATGTCATGACTCCCTCTCTACCAAACTTGAAGTTCCATTGCCTGTTTAAAGGTAGGTGAACATCTCTGTGGTTTTGGTTAATTCTGCCATCGGATTCCTTTGACCTGGTGACCCGTCCACCGTATGACCACCATGGCACAGTGACAATATGGGCTAGGCTACCACATATGATTTTACCATTTCGGAGCCATCGTGTGAGGAAAATGGAGAAAATTCTCTGCCTGTGTCGGGAGCAATTTTTTGTTTGTTTTTCAACGACGAAGCAGCACTTTGGGGATTTGTTACAAATGAGCTGGAAAAACAGAATATACACTTGGCATTCAACAGAGATTAAACTATTGTCTGCCAAACCACCATATATACTTTCATCGCAGTGATTTCAGCCAGGCGGCTATGATTTCTCGATATGAGTGGTAGTGGTCTTGTTGGGTGCGGAGGCCAGGGCCTGTACCAACATGGTGGGATCTTCGCCATAATCTAAGTGCCCCCAGAATGTGCAAGAAAGAATAATAACATTATGCAGAATGGTACCCAAATGTTCCAGATGAGGAACCTCACCAGGGAGACATGCCACCCAGATGTAGCTCCTCCACGCAGTGTGTTGGTAGCTTGGTGAAACATTGAAAAGGCTCACGACCACCTCCTGCTCATCTGAAGATGTGTTCCCTAAAAAGCCATTTTTATAAATTCCCAGAACAAGGGCAGAGTATAAGAGGTCGATGTGGTCATACTCAGAAGCAGCATAACGCAGTTTCATTTTTAAAACGTGTAAATATTTTTACCGAATTTAAATTAGCTTACAACAAAACTTTACAACCTTTTTAGAAAAGCAGGAAATTTGAGCTCGACCAAGTATGGTGCATTACAATGCTGCATATAAAGAAGACTGGACATATAAAAAACACAAATGCCGACCTAAGTGGAGAAAGTACACCCCAGTGTAACTGTCATGCAATGATCATGAACAGGTGGCTGCGGAATTGACCATGGAACGTGCTGGAGAGAGGAATATCTCTAGGTCCATTGAGGGCGGAAGGTCCGAGGAGGGTGCATTGGATGTTTCGCCAGTTGCAGCGACTTGAAGCATAAATTCCCAGTATGATCCCCGAATATCTCTAGGTCGCAATCTCTTAACTTGTAGAGATGCTTGTTTTGGCCTGTTCATCACAGAATGTTACACCTTTCAACTAGCCACAAAGTTTGGGAAGGGAACCCATCATCCACGTCCGGGCCACCCGGTGCCGAGCTAGCAGAAACAATAAGGCCCCTAATTGTCTCTCGGGGCGAGGCAGAGGCGCAACCACAGCCACATTTGGGGGGGGGGGTTAATTCTTCCAGCCAAAGCCAGATTTGAGATGGCAGGGGCTCTAAGAAGGGGTGAAAAGCAACAAAGCCTCGTTACCAAGTAAATGGTCTTTTAAAGAACTGTGAAGTACTCGGGTGCGGTTGTGTGTGTGCCCGGGAAGCGGTCTCAGCCCGGGCTGACCCACACGACAGGGGAAGGGAGGGGGCTGAAGCCCTTTCTGCCCAACGGGTGTTGCGCACCTGGGGCGAGGTATATCTAACACATAACCCAGAAGCATAGGGAGCAGGACACAGAGTATTGGTGCATGTATCATTCCACTGATTGTATTGGCTACTTCTGTCCAAGACACTTGGATCGGGGGCACCCTCAAGCAAGTGTAAAAAGCCGGCAGTGTCTGTAGGGCATCGAGTGCATGCAGAGGACCGGTTCTGGGCCTTTTGATGCACATGGAGTGGCTTGTATACATGATTAATGAGGTTCAAATGAAGGAGTCTATACCTGTGGTTGAAAGAGACATGTTTTATCTGCTCACAACAATGGGCCTAAATCTTGTGGGAAAGTTGGGATCCCAGATCTGCTGCCCAGTGCGCCCGAGGGGCAACCGTAGTCAGGGGAAGCAGGCTTTCAGTCATTTTATGCAGATGGGAGACCCAGCCTCTGGTGCTGGCAGAAGTGCACATCTGCATAAGGGGTGGAAATTCTTGTGGTTCACATGAAAGTCAAATCAAATCATCATCAAATCAAAACTTTCTTTATTCGACTTTCCGAGGAAAAGTCATAAAAGATGCAGGTACAAATACAAATACATGATAAAATATCACATTAAAAGTCACATTAATTGAAAATTCATCACAGGCAAGAATGATCACAGTGATATCGATTCACAAATTTAAAGTGGCAGTGCAGGGAGAATATCTGGGTAAGAAACATCAATTTGATTGGTTACGGTTAGTTTAACAGTGAGATCAAAAATAGATTAAATCAGCCTAGGTTCGGTCTGTGTCGCATGATGTTCTTTAAGAAGTTAGAAACAGTATAGACCAGCCCCTCCCCCTCGAGTGACTGTAAAAAGAGTAAAGTTGGGCGGCAAGTACAGAAGCCCAAGTGTTTTAATAGGGGGATTAGTAGTTTTCTCCGTTGGTCCGTATAATATTTACAGAATAGGATGGTATGAATTGTAGACTGGGAGGAACTCCCGTCGCAAGGGCAAGGTGGTAGTATTTTAGCCCAGTTGTTTCTCAACGGAAAAACTACTAAACGATGAAAGAGATTCAGTCTAAACCTAACCAAAAGGTACTGCTCATAGTCACTATTGCAACATGGAGGATGCTGTAGCGGGAAAAGATGTCAGGCAGAAGTGCACATCTGCGTAAGGGGTGGATATTTTTGTGGTTCACATGGAAAGTAACCAATGCAATGTGGAGGACCCTGTGGCAGGAAATGATGTCAGGACGGGGTCCTGTTAAGGAACATGCACGCTTTCAAACACTCCTTGTGTTTATTATAATGAAGCCAACAGCAGGTAATGGGCTTTTTGATGTAAGATGTTATTGCTAATTTAAATACTGCTCATAGGAATTTACAGCACTCGCAAGAGCGCACTGCTGTGTGCCTAATAAAAACTCACATTATAGGTGCCCTTCAGCAGAACATCCCTGGCAGAACTTTTCTGCATTCTTTGGATGTCGGGCAGGCACATAAAATGTAAGGGGTTACGCTTACCTCTGTGACAAGGGCTTGTTTATGTATCAGGTCCACATAAGCAAAAAATATTTAGGTAATGAAACGTTAAAAAACAATGTACTTTTATTATCACTGCGTTACAGGGTAACAGTGTGTACTGTTTAGGGTAAAATAACTGCGAGTGTAGAACAGAAATGCAAGTGGGAAGTGATAAAAGGGAAGGAGAACCTGGAAGGATGAATTTAGAACAGAACAGAAGGTGCCTTTGGAAGAGAAGTAGCTTCCACTGAGTTGTGCAAAGGCTCGGAGGAAGATAATTACGCATGCTGGTCACACTGGCTGAACTTTCCTTCTTGAAGAGACCTGGAACTGCCAAAAAAAGTTAATTTAGAGGAATGATATCGAAGAGAAGAGGTACTTAGGACTTTGTGCATACCTAAACATTTTAAAGTGGGTATAGGTGGTAGTTGGCCTGTGATGTTTTCGGGGAAATTCGAGAGTATATATTTTAGGATTTTTGTTGTGTGCTCCTGGGAGCTTGTGCTTGCCTCTCATATCCTGCAATACCACCCGTACTTCTATTTCTGTCACATTTGTGGGGTGGTTGTGTTCCTATACATTAATTACAACATCCTTTTTTGTAGTGGCCTTCACATTACATGCATTAGAGTAATATTTAGTACATTTCCAATTCACAGTTTCCATCTATGTACTTTCTTGGTTGCAGGTGTAGCCCATGTGACTTAATAATTGTTTTCCTTTCAGTGAAGGTATGTAGCTAGCTCTTTCTGTCATTAAGTCTGAAAGTAGTGTAATTGTATAACTAATTACAAATGTAACATTTTATACATTTGCTATTTACATATAAAATTATGCAACTACTTTTCTTATTTATACTTACATGTATGTTCTTCTTAGATGTTTCACACTTTTTTGCAGCTTTTCCGCTGGGGGTGTTGTAATGTGAAGCAGGTGCTTTCTTTTTTGTTGGAAGATAAAGAGAGTATCGGTTTCATATTTTTAAATGTTTTTTGAATGCTTATTTGTAGAGGTTTTTACTTCATAATAATTTACATATACTTACTTTTAAATGTCTTTTTTCTGGTTTGTGATCTGTGTTTCTTTCAGTAAGTTAACACTTTCTCAATGTTGTAGTAATTTCTTTTAGTAAGTACATGTAAAGAGATAAAAGTTGGAGAATGTTTATTAAGTATTCGTTATTTTACAATTTTAATTATATTTAAAAGTATGTTTTAGTTTAAATATAAGTTTTATTTACTTTGCAAGGCAGTTGTCGAGATGCATATATTTCTGATTTCAGGGTCTAGTCTGAGAATCCGGCAGCATATTCAGGCCCCGTACAGCATTGCCACCGCCGTGGGATCCTGGCAGAGGCGGTGGTCTTATGGCAGTCGGACTGCCACCACGAGTTTGGCAATCCTTGTAATAACCCCCATAATGTTTGATATGTAGTTCGATAATTTTGAATATTATTTTATTTATATATAAATATTTAGATTGTAGCATAAATGTTTGTAGTTTATGTAAAACATTTTTTAGCTCATATTGTTATGTCTTTAGTTTTTTTAGGGTACTGAATTATCATTATTTTGATGATGTCATTGTTTTTGTTAAAACGTTGATATATTGTTTCATGTTTATTTTAATGTTTCAGTTAAAATAAAAAGTCGTTATTTTCTAGGTTTCTTAACCCCTTCTGTGCCCATGACGAGCTGGACTCGTCATGGGCCGCGGTTGCGCTGTGCCCATGACGAGTCCAGCTCGTCATGAACCCCACCCGCTAATGAAACGCCCGGCACAGGGCGTGGAAAGGGCGGGGCACTGAAGGGGTTAAAGATAATATCATTATTTTGGCAATAATATTGTAGTTGATATTGTGTGAGGTGATATTTTTGACAAACCATATGTTTATTTAAAGATAATATTTTTTCTTCTGATTTTTTTGATGTCGTTAGCAGTAAAAATCAATACTTTAAAAAATGATATGTGTGTTCTCGATATTTTGTAGTTAAGTATGGGAAGACGATATTTTTGTTAACAATATTTATTTTCCAATATTTTTGTATATCAGTATTGTGTCAGTGATCCCTTCACTGCACCTTTGAGCACTGTGCCGTCTGCACTAACTTAAATAACGTTAACACCTGCTAGGTGAATAAATAGAAGGAGTGATTGTTGACTCTGAGGAAGACTTTATTGTATTATTTGATTATATCTTCATGGGGTTACATAAATGAACAGAACTTTATGTATGTTTCCATGTTGTACCCTGCTTCGTCTAGGGGCCTAAGGGTTTCTATCCTGTGTCTTTAAATCTTTTAAAAGCAGCATAGGTCATTGTAAGGTCCCAAAGTGGTTGTATCCCAAGGTCTTGTGTAGCGGAATCTAAGTAAGCCCTGACGGTTTACTGAGTCAGTCATTATGACAGCAAGGCTTTGCTTAGGTAGTTATCAATTGAGGTTGTCAGCCTATTGTGCCCTTTAGTATAGGGCCATTTAGTATAGGGCCCTTGTCTTGCTATTGTTTATTTAATTAGCCCAAAATACGAACGTGTCGGTGCTGGTGAAGCGTTTTTGGGTAAGTTAAGAAGGTATCAGAAATGTTATGAAGTCATTGAGTCTAATAAAGCTGCATCCTGGCCATGGAGAACCTCTCTGCCGTATGTCAGAGTTGGGAGGAGTTTGGCTGAGATGATATTTAATATGAGTGCCAGACTTGGCATTCTCTGTAAGGTGTTGAAGGCTGATTTTAATGCATTGCCTCTCCTTGACGACTATTGTTTTTAAGGTTTAAAAGAGACTTTCGCATCAAATAATACCCAGAGGCATTTGTACTCATTTACATTTTCTAGGGGCTGGTTTTGTAAATACTATTTGTGATTGCCCCTTATTTTCTTGTTGACAACTGTGACCTTAGTTTTTTCTGATCAATTAACATCATGTTTGCACTTGAATAGCTGTAAAATTCATCAATCAAATGCTGAAGTCCAGATTTTGTTTGACTGAAACGCATACAACAAATTTACACTGTTTAGCCCTCCTAATTTTGGTGAGTGTGACTTTTCAGCATCCAGTACCGTAGTCATGTCGGCCAGACAGAGATTGAATAAGTATGGAGCCAGGACACACCGCTGATTCAGTCACTGATGTGTGACTATTTTCCTTGAAATATTTAATCAGAGGAGGGAAAAAGAAGCTGAGATCCATTCGGCTTCCTGACAAGGGTAGGTAATCATAGGGGAATGGCTCACTTGTACCTGTATTAGAACCAGGGTCAGATGTGTTGACCGACTTAAAAACCTTCAATCACGTACAGGAGTGGTAGAGCAGTATATCTTGTTTATCCGCTTCTTACAAAACGCTTTATCATAGGGTCTTTTTTTGACAATATGCTTTCCTCCACCTGGAGGTAGACCATCTGGTGATTACAGTAGTGATCAGTGATAAGACAGAGTTAAGTGAGGTGAATTAAAATTGCCTGCAGCTCCATCCCAAAGAAACTTTATTCAGTTGGAGAGAAGGTAAGGTTAAAAAAACAGGGCGGTGCGCTTATAGAAATTTTACTGTTCTATAGCACCTTGTTGTCCGGGTGGGTGGTCGTCATGTTTCAGCCCTTCATTCGCCCGGGCGGGGCGGGGGGCTTTCTTCAGGACCTGTGCAAATGTGAGGTTGCTAATTAAGCACCCAATAAGGGTAGGTAAGTGATTTACCCTTTTTCTTAATCGTTACTGGTCAGTAGTACCTATAACTTACAGTTCCCAAGTAGGGCTTCCTCAAGGGACTGGTGGGCTCGGTAACCTGCTGAAATTGGCAGGTTGCACAACTTGTGCTCGCTCCGTCTACGGTGTTCCGGTGTTCCTTGACAGGCAGGTGCCCTCTCCTATCTCAATTCTTGGCCAGTTATTTATGAAAAGTAGCTGTATTTCCTTTAGGAGATGAGGTGGTATTAATCAATGTGCTAGTTTGGCCCACAAGAGGATGCATTGTACTCAGTCAAATATGGACTTACAGTCTATGAAGCATAGGTATGAAGTCTGTTTCTTTTTGCAACATTTGGTCAGAATTAGAGCACGTCCCATGACATTGGATATTGTACCAGTTCCTCGAGTGAGCCTGTCTGATTTATTGGTATCATTTTTTTATCCCCCGCCCCCTTTGTTAGCTCTCTTAAAAATAGTGCATCAAAAGCCTTGACTTCGCTCTCCAGGAGGGCTATGAGTCGGTATTTGCCAGGTTGCGACCGATCTCCTCCTTTATAAATTGGATTAACTATTGATTCTCCCTAGGATTCTGGAATAGCCCGTAGGGCGTTGTTAAATACTGGTGTCATTTTGGCAGCCCAGTATGCATGGCTGATCTTGTAAATGGCCTGGGGGATGCCATTTAGCCGAGGTGCTCCATCTTGACGGCCCAGTTGTATAGCTTTGGCAATTTGAGACGGTGACAAAAAGGCAATTATTGCTTTAATGATGGAAATTTTTGTGCAAGAGGAGAATTCTGAGGGGTGTCACTTCAATATTAATAGTGCAGACAGTATAATCAAAAGAGCGAAGGAGGATTATAGAAGTCCACTCCGCAATGTTAGAGTCCATAAGTTCCCAAATTGAGGGGTTGTTCTCCAAGGCAAAGATGTTGCTTACCTTGTTTTCCTGAATAGAATAGAGGGGCTTCCAACAAAACTTGCAGGCTGTTTCCCGGGTCTAAGTTGAAATGGTTATTTAGGTAGGTTACCCAGCAAGCAAGCCTCTGTAATGTTAGAGTTATATATTAAATTGTGGGCTCTATTTATACAATTCAGCATCTCCAAAGTCCTGTGAGTTTGATTTTTTGCTGTACAATAGAGCCTCGGCCTAAATGTCAGTCTCCATCTTCGATTTTTTCTTTCAAGAATAATATTTTATATGATTTTACATTACGTAGGTTGGTAATTTGCTCGTGATTGTTTGGGCAGTGCCTAATCTAGTTTCTTTTTTACTTATAGACAGATAACTGACAGCTGTCTTTACCTTGATATTGGCTCGGTTGGCAAGAGGCTGGTAGCCCTTAACTGAACATTCCCTGGGTACTTGTCTGGGAACTGGGTCATAAAGAGCTTCCAGTTTTCAATGTGTGAGAGCTCCTCTGTTTGACAGGTTTCTGTTATCTGTACTTCTGTAGCTTCTAAAGAGCTAATTGAGTCTTCAGCCCACTTTAGTTTTTTAAAAGTTTACTGTGTACGAGGTGACTGGTAGATTTTTTACCCTGGGATGTAAAACCGGGTTGACAGCCAGCTCAATCAACTGAAGGAAGTGACCACTTTCCAATTTCTCTTCTATGTGAAATGATTTAACTTGAAAGAATAGGGACAAGGTGACTATTGATTAGTCAAGAGTGGAGTACAAGTTTGAAGTATGATGAGTCAGTGCTGGTGGCCTGTTAGCCTGACACCTACCATTCAATACTCTCCGGCCCAGTTGTTCCAGGTCTTTAACAAAGTGTTCGCCTTTTTCATCTCGTAGCTTGGTTTGCCAAGACCCCTTCTGGGGTTACCCCACTTCAGGGTCTGGGATGTAAGTGTTTCATCAGGTAAAGATCAAGTTCTTACTGAAGTCCCCTGTAATTAGGATTTCCATTCTGGCACTTGCAGTTTATTCTTCCTTTCCATGATTAATGAGGTAAGTTTCTGTATAAGGTCTTATTGGGATCCTGTGCCTGGGTGGATGTAAAAGATGATACGCATTAGTGGAGTGTTTTTTCCTGGAAGCCAAATCCTTTGGAAGACCAACAGTATGCTTGGATCAACTTCAGGCAGGATTTCACTTCACATTTTTAATGCATCTGATATGTTAGTGGTTAGATTACCCTATGGGTACCCGTACTTTCGTGACTTAATTGAAGGTTTGTAAAATTCAAATAATCCTGTCAGCAGAAGAAATTAGGTGGGCCAATTTTCTTGTAAGAGCACAATATGGAACTTCTTCCAGTTATTTGTTAGGTCTGTGTTACCTGTTGTGCACACCATCTATATTCCAAGAGCAAATATTCAGATTTTTTTGATTCAAAAGATTTATTGGAGAGTTGGGGACTGGAAGTCAAAGCTTGTTGTTCCTATGGAGTGCAGCCGATGGCATACACTTTCTCTTCTATTTGTAAAGTTGACCCTAACTTCCATTATTTGCATGGAAGTTTGAAGAAAAAACAAAGTTCCTAGGAAATTGGCCATGTACAATCTTGTACAGGGAGTCTGCAACCCAGAGTCAGTAAAAAGAACAAAGAAAGGAATAAATGACTGTTTTCAACAGTTTTACGGTTTGGCATATTTGGGGACACATACATTGCATATATACTACAGTAATAAAGGAAACCATATTACCATGGTATGTAAGCCCATACTACTTTCCCTTACTCTGGTGTCTTGCCTTTAAAAAATTTCAATTGGCCATTTTAAAACTGTAACCCACTTGCATTACTAATCTGACATCTGTAATAACATTCATATATATATTTTTTTACTTTAAAAAATGCATTACTTGATGGGATGTCTTGTTTCTTAAAGTATTAGTACTAGAAATTCCGCCACCAACACTCCAAATTATTCCAAATTATAAATATACAATACCCTGTCAAAACCATACAAAGCCTAGCAAAAAATATAAGCATTCTGAACTTAAAAAAGCTCCAGGAACAATGAATCAACATGTTAAAAAGGTGGAATTGAAACATAAAAAAACATTCAATCCTTCGAAGTTCAATGTGTATAGGCACCCTTTAAAAACCGTGCAACTACTTTAAAACAATGCACCATTAAAAATGGAATAAAGACGGGAGACAGAGCATTTAGGTCAAGTTTAGCACCCAACACCACCCTACAATGGAATACAAAGCACCATGAAGGCAAGTCAAAAGCTAGAAAATAAAGTGTGATATCCAGACGAGACAAAAAACCTCACTATAACCCGATAAAGATTATGGTTAGAGGACAAATGTGTGGAAAATACATACTCTCAACTATCCTTAATTAATTTGTTTAAAATAAATGCTCCAAATACATGTGCCCTGGCAAGTACTTTCTCCAACATTATGGTGTCGATTCCGATCCGGTAAAAAAAAATTGCGTACGACTCGTATCCGTAAATTTTCACGTACGAATCGTACAAGTACCTTACAAACAGCGAAGTACGATTCGGACGTGAAAATTACCTACGAATAGCGTCGGGAAAAGCATCCGAGAGGGACCCGGGAATTTTTACGTCCGAATAGCGTTGGGAAAAGCGTACGAGAGGGAGGCAGAAATTTGTCCGTGCAAATCGTAAAACACAAGTCCGAGCGCGCAAGTACGATCCGTACCGGCCGTCCGAATACACAACCGCATGTAAAAGGCCCCGTACGGAGCGAACGCTGTAGCACACATGTACACGGGTAAACTCGTGCCCGGATACGAGACGTACAGCCCCCCCACACCCCACATATGTCAGCACCGTACCCCCGTATGTCAGCACCGTACCCCCCCTCCGCACCGTACCCCAACACCATAGCCCAGCCTCCCGCACCCGTACGCACCATACAACAACACCGTGGCCCAGCCCCGCACCTGTATGCACCGTACCCCAACACCGTAGCACAGTCCCGTACCCGTACGCACCGTACAACAACACCGTAGCCCAGCCCCGCACCTGTACGCACCGTACCCCAACACCGTAGCAGAGCACCGCACATGTACGCACCGTACCTCCACACCGTAGCCCAGCCCCGCACCCGTACGCACCGTACCGCAACACCGTAGCACAGCACCGCACCCGTACGCACCGTACCCCAACACCGTAGCACAGCACCGCACTTGCACGCACCGTACCTCCACACCGTAGCCCAGCCCCGCACCCATACGCACAGTACACCAACACCGTAGCACAGCACCGCACCTGTACGCATCGTACCCCAACACCATAGCACAGCACCGCACCTTTACGCATCGCACCCCAACACCGTAGCACAGCACCGCACCTGTACGCACCGGACCTCCACACCGTAGACAAGCACCGCTACTGTACGCACCGTACCCCCACACCGTAGCACAGCACCCTCACCCAGCATCGCGTGTGTACGGACCGTAGGACTATGGCGTACGCCTATGGCGACACTACCATAGTGCTATAGACCGTACCCGCGTGTGTACAGACCGTAGCACTATGGTAGTGGTGCCATAGGCATACGCCATAGTGCTACGGACCGTACCCACGTGTGTACGGACCGTAGCACTATGGTAGTGTCGCCATAGGTGTACGCCATAGTGCTACGGACCGTACCCGCGTGTATACGGTCCGTAGCACTATGGTAGTGTCGCCATAGGCGTACGCCATAGTGCTACGGTTCGTACACACGTGGGTACGGTCCGTAGCACTATGGCGTACGCCTATTGCGACACTACCATAGTGCCACGGACCGTGCACACACGGGTACGGTCCGTAGCACTATGGCGTATGCCTATTGCGACACTACCATAGTGCTACGGACCGTACTCACGCGGGTACGGTCCGTAGCACTATGGCGTACGCCTATGGCGACACTACCATAGTGCTACGGTCCGTACACACGCGGGTACGGTCCGTAGCACTATGGCATACGCCTATGGCGACACTACCATAGTGCCACGGACCGTACACACACAGGTGCGGTCCGTAGCACTATGGCGTATGCCTATTGCGACACTACCATAGTGCTACGGACCGTACACACACGGGTACGGTCCGTAGCACTATGGCGTACGCCTATGGCGACACTACCATAGTGCTACGGTCCGTACACACGCGTGTACGGACCGTATCACTGGAGTAGTGGTGCCATAGGGGTACGTGTGGAACGCACCGTACCTGTGTGTGGATAGTGAAATTACATAGGGGACACATGAGGGACAAGTATAAGGGCCTAAATGCATGCTGGTTGTCATGGAGACCGAGTTTCCAGTTCAAAATTTTGCATCAGGTGGCCAGCAAAAGTCGGTTGGAGACAATATACTATGTTGCAAAGTGGTTGTTGACTTGACATCATGCTCAAATTTTGAACCATGCAAAGGCCCTCACTGTGGTAGGTTTAAAGGGATTGGAGGAAACGTAGGATGCCAATGAGATTGACCAATCACTCTGTACTCCTGTGAATGAAACAGCCCAGCAAGGGAGATAAAAGGCAGCCAGGACCCATGAGAGAGCACTTGCCTGCACAACCTTTCATTCCACACCACTGCTGCTGCTTGTGAGTCCTCTGGCACCATGTCCAGGTCTGTGGAGAGGGCCCAGCCATTCACCCAGGAGCAGAATGAGGCGTTGCTGGACGTCATCCTCCCACAGTACCCCAGCCTGTATGGCAGACCAGGGGAGCAGGTGAGTGCTGACTCCACTAGCTTTGACTGTGCCCCTTTTTTGTGTCTGTCACTTCTGGCATTGTGTCCAGGTGTGACAGACATGCAATGTTGTTCATGGTGAGTCCCAGGGGGGGGATGCCTTATGTCTCCCATGCAGAGCATGATGTGGTTCATATCTGCACTCCTCACTTGCATTGTGCTTACTGTGACAATCACTACATGGTGCATGCCACATTCAGCCTGGCTAATCATCTTGGGAATGTTGTTTCTATAGTCCTGCTGTGATTCTGTGGTCCCCCCATTGTGACAGGTGACTGTACTCACAGATGTGTGTGAGTTGAGTGTACCTGTGGTGATAGTATCCAAATGATGTGTACGGCCCCTGGACATTGGTGTGTGTGTAAGTCCCCTGTCATGTGGGTGAGTGTCTATGTGGAGTGTTGCACCCCAGCTGCATGGAGGATGCATATGCCCTACCCATCTGATTTGAGCAGGGAGCCGTGCTGTGTGTCTGACGTGCTGAGCTAGCCCCACACCTGTGACTCCCCCCAGTCAAGTGGCACATGTGCAGAGTGATGTTTGTACCCGCAGTAGCCAATGGCAGGTGATTGTCCTGTGCCTGTGTGTGTCTGTGTACTCCGCTGAGGTTGCGTCAGTGGCCTGGGGCATGTGACTGCTTTGAGGTGCTGTCCATAATCCTGGTGTTGCTTGTGATGCACAGTGTGAGCCATGATCATTGATTCTGTCGCACCCCTCATGCCACCTGTGTACTTTAAATGCCACGTAGTGCATTTGGCCTTCCCCAGAGGAGAATGTCCCTATGACAAAGGTGCAATGAGTTGGCTGCATACTATGCCCTGTTCAAACAAGCCTAATTGTTCTAATGTGCGTCTCTGTGACATGGAGCAGGTGTATTGATGTTATCTCACTTTGTCATCCTCACAGGTAGCTGCCTACGCCAAGGGGGAGATATGGAAGCGGGCCGTCAGGGCCATGAGGTCGGTGGAGGGTCGCAGTCGGCGCCTGGCCCAGGTGAGGAAAGGCTGGCAGGAGATCCGGTGCTGGACCAGGAGGATCGCCCGGGTCCTGCTGGGGGACTCACCACCACGCCCCCACGGCGGGCGCCGGCGCCTGACCCACCAGATGAAGCGTGTCCTGGCAGTGGACTTCCCTGACATGGATAGGCGGTTACGGAAGAAGCAGCAGCAGGAAGGGGGTAGGTACATGTGTGTTTGTTGTGTGTCACCAGCTTTTGGGAGTGCTCAGTCGCATGGATACTCTGCTAGGGTTGATATGTGCTTTACATATTCTGTTCCCCAAAGTCATCCACTGCTGTTCTTCCTCCCTTCCCCTCCTTGACATGTGTTCCCTGGTCTATGTGTAGTCACTCTTGCACAAGGTAATCTAGGCTGGCAGTTAATCCAAGTGCCCAATGCTTGCAGCATCATGTGTTGGGGTGGTCTGTGACATGTGTTGGGACCTTGCCTGTGCCCTGTCCAGTTCAGTCATTTGGGGGTCCATGATTGTTGGCACTGATGCAGAGTCTCAACATAGGAGTGTGAGGCTTAAAATGAACTGCCTTGCAGCATGCATGACAATGTTGTGGCCTCAGACATGATGTGCATGAGGGGGAGATATGCATAGTGCGGGGACTGTTGCTCCTGTTGCAGTCAGATCTATCCAGGACCATGGAGCAGTGTGGCCACTACAGTCCCCTGAGACACCTTTTCCTAGGAATCATGTGTGTCATCCAACACTGTGGACATTCTCAGTGTCTTCAGCATAGGTTGGCCTCTGTGGCATTGCACCCTGGCCTCATTTGTATTTACGTAAAGTGTGCTACATGTGTCCACTGTACAGGGTGACCCAATGTGGCCTGTGCATCCTCACACTGGCCAGTGCCTGTGTGTCTGTGTACAACTATCTGATGATGGTTGTTTGGCAATAATATGTGTGGTCAGCCCCACGAGGGGTAGTTGGAGTGCAATTAGGAATAATTGGAGCACATTTCTGTGATCCCTGATTAAGAGGTGTAAGTCCTTCTTCTGTCTCAATCACATTGTCTCAGGTAGGGGGGGTTTGTGCGGGCAAGGCCTACATGTCCAAACCTTATTTGTCTCCTTGCCAGGTCTGGCCTGTGTGTGATGATAGTCTGAACAGACATTCAACAAGTATTAACCCAGTCATGTTGTGCAGTGTTTAATGTTTGTGCTTTGCAGCATGTGTCAAAAGTTAAAAGACATGGTTCCTGCTCATCCATTTTTGGCAACGGTGTGTGGTCCAGATGCTGTGCTCGACTGTCCACAGACACTAGCTTCTCTGTATAATTCGATATCAAGTTCTTTGCTGTTGTGTCATGCTCTCCATTGTTTCAAAGTGGCAAGGTGGGTCAACCAACTGTGTAGTGCAGGGCCTACATATGTGTGTAGTATTGTAGATGTTACTCATGATGATTTTCATGCTATGCACTATGACCTATGTAGTTTGGACTCATGTGTCATATGTATACAGGTGTCTGATTATTTCCTGTCTCTTCACCTTGCCCACAGCATCGTCAGGGGACACCGAGGGAGACACCGGCACGGACGTGGAGGAGGGATCCAGCACTGGTGCCACCAGTGCTGGGGAGTCTGGCGCAGCAAGTGGCACGGAGGGCGAGGGGAGTCAGGCGGAGGACCTGTCCAGTCCCAACACCGACTATGACGCAGACGGGTCCGAGGCTGAGCTCCCAGAGGGGGCGGAGGCTGCTCCCACAGCTGAAAGCAGCAGTACATCTCTCGCCGCCCCCTCCATTCCCATCACCGCCCTCCCACTTGCTCGGGTCCCTCATGTCCGTGATAGGCGACAACATGTCTCCTTCGTGCCAGGCACCGCACCCCCTGCCCCTGTCTCCCCTGCTGCCGTCAATGCCGAGTCTGTGGACATCCTGCGGCAGTTGCAGGTTGGTCAGACATCGCTGCTTAATGTCTTCCATTGCCACACCAGACTGCTGACACAGATGGTGTCGTACATGGAGGGCATGTCATCAGCGATGTCTGACCAACGGATGTTGCTGAGGTCCATGGACTCGTCACTGACGGCAGCAGTGGGTCTCCTGCAGCGCTCCATCCCCCTCCCTACCCCTGCACCATCCACACTTCCCACTCTCATGCCTGCCCCAAGCACACCCAGACATCCCCATGCACGCACCCCACCAGACACAGGCAGCACACCAACAGGGAAGGCCAAGCGCACACCTCCTGTCATGCACACACAGGGGGAAGTAGGCACACCCACTGGGTCGGGGGGCAAACGGCAGACAGGCAGCCACAGTGGGAGTCCGCAGTCCTCATGACCCACTTCCTCCAAAACCACTCCCCTTAGCTCCCCTGCCCAACAGTTGGACAAGGAGTCCTTCATGGCCAGTCTGTCCCTCAGCCCCAGTGTGACACCACCCCGCAAGCTGTCGAGGAAGTCCCCAGGCAGGGGAGTTGAGTCCCCCCCCCTGTCCACACCCTCCCCCAGTAGCGCTGCAACCCATCCCTCCGACCCCCCCCCCCCTCCTTGGGGCCTTTGGTTCCTTCGGGTGCAGGGGAGACGCTGGGAGACCTTGCAACCGTGTGCAGCGCCATCCTAACCACCACCTTTGGCGCTGCCCCACCCCCTGTGGTGGAGTCGTCCGTCCCTGCACCCACAACACCTACCCTTGCCCCTCCTGTCCCTGCAGTGCCTGGTCCTTCCCCCCCACATGATGCCCCCCCCCCCCCTGTGGATGAAAAGGAACTCTGAACTGTGCAGGCAAGCTAGGGGAGACGCGTCCCAATGTGTCCCCCCCCAGGAATTTGCATATGGACTGGCCTATGGGCCTTGTATATAGTGTACATTTCTAATCCAATCATTTTTTATGCTGAATAAAGCATTTTGTTTTTCATTTGCACACAAATGCTTTTCTGGTATTGCTGTTGGTGCTGCTGCTCCCTGAGTTGGGGTGGTGATAATGTGTTAGGTGTCTGGGAAATGTTGTAGTGTGCTGCTCATGGGGTGTACCCTGGAATCTGCGTGCCATCACAAGGTCTCTGCAAATAATCTTTGGTCATGTAAGCTCTTACTGTATGGTGACATTATCCCAAGGAGTGTTCCTTCCTGTGTGGCAAATGATGTCTTCCCTGCAGGATGTTTCCCAATTATTGTGCTGACCTGTGTCTACATTTCCTTGCTGTGTGAGGGATCCCTTCAACTTTGCCCATGCCTGCTCAGCAATGTCTCCGCATGCATCGTCTGTGCCATCCTTGGTAGTCACTGTACTTGTGTATGGAGTATGTTGCCATGGCTTCATGTGGACATGGTCCCTTTTCTGCACTATGCATGTGTGCACTCCCAGCCTAGCACACATGTGTTACTTGTTCTGCAGGGTATTTGGTCACCTGACTAACAATTGTGGGCATTGTATCTGTGGGTACTCCACCCTTTTCCTCCCATGGGAGGCAACAACTTGTTGGCTGCCCCAGCACCTGTACATTCCTATCAGTCCTGGAATGTGGGTGACAGTGTGTGTTCCCTTAGGCTCTCTTAGTTTAGTGGGGTTTAACATGAGGATACAGTCTTGTTGCATGATCTCAGTGTGTGTATTGTGCTTCCACCGCCAGGGGTGGGTATGCATGTGTAATTTGTCATCACACCCATATGTGGTGTGTCATGCAGTGGGGGAAGGACATCCATCCTCATGGGAGTGGGACACTGCTGTCATTGATGTGTTGTCTTGGCACTCTCAACATAGTCGCACATTGTGGATGCCTTCATGTACCCATGGAGTTTTGCTCATCGGAGGATGATGTACACACCCCCATGTCTCTGTCCACTGCTGGGAGTCCTCTGCACCCACCCCTCATATGTCTGGGCACTGCTGGGAGTGATAGGCACCCACCCCTCATATGTCTGGGCACTGCTGGTGGTCCTCTGCACCCACCCCTCAAATATCTGGGCACTGCTGGGAGTCCTCTGCACCCACCCCTCATATGTCTGGGCACTGCTGGGAGTCCTCTGCACCCACCCCTCATATGTCTGGGCACTGCTGGGAGTCCTCTGCACCCACCCCTCATATGTCTGGGCACTGCTGGGAGTGAGAGGCACCCACCCCTCATATGTCTGGGCACTGCTGGGGGTCCTCTGCACCCACCCCTCAAATGTCTGGGCACTGCTGGGAGTCCTCTGCACCCACCCCTCATATGTCTGGGCACTGCTCGGAGTCCTCTGCACCCACCCCTCATAAGTCTGGGCACTGCTGGGAGTCCTCTGCACCCACCCCTCATATGTCTGGGCACTGCTGGTAGTCCTCTGCACCCACCCCTCATATGTCTGGGCACTGCTGGTAGTGATAGGCACCCACCCCTCATATGTCTGGGCACTGCTGGGAGTCCTCTGCACCCACCCCTCATATGTCTGGGCACTGCTGGGAGTGATAGGCACCCACCCCTCATATGTCTGGGCACTGCTGGGGGTCCTCTGCACCCACCCCTCATATGTCTGGGCACTGCTGGTAGTGATAGGCACCCACCCCTCATATGTGTGTGCACTGCTGGTAGTGATAGGCACCCACCCATCATATGTCTGGGCACTGCTGGTAGTGATAGGCACCCACCCCTCATATGTCTGGGCACTGTTGGGAGTCCTCTGCACCCACCCCTCATATGTCTGGGCACTGCTGGGAGTCCTCAGCACCCACCCCTCATATGTCTGGGCACTGCTGGTAGTGATAGGCACCCACCCCTCATATGTCTGGGCACTGCTGGTAGTGATAGGCACCCACCCCTCATATGTCTGGGCACTGCTGGGGGTCCTCTGCACCCTCCCCTCATATGTCTGGGCACTGCTGGGAGTCCTCTGAACCCACCCATCATATGTCTGGGCACTGCTGGTAGTGATAGACACCCACCCCTCATATGTCTGGGCACTGCTGGTAGTGATAGGCACCCACCCCTCATATGTCTGGGCACTGCTGGGAGTCCTCTGCACCCACCCCTCATATGTCTGGGCACTGCTGGGAGTCCTCAGCACCCACCCCTCATATGTCTGGGCACTGCTGGTAGTGATAGGTACCCACCCCTCATATGTCTGGGCACTGCTGGTAGTGATAGGCACCCACCCCTCATATGTCTGGGCACTGCTGGGGGTTCTCTGCACCCACCCCTCATATGTCTGGGCACTGCTGGGAGTGATAGGCGCCCACCCCTATGTCTCTGTCCACTGATGTGGATCGTAGCACGACACCCACCCACCTGCCCACACGCTCTGAAGGCCTGGGTATGGGCCGTACCCCTACGTCACCCCAACAGTGGTGGTATGGCCCGTACCCACATTCTGAAGGCCTGGGTACGGGACGTACCCACAATGTTGGGGTGCTGTAGGGGTACGGCCCATACCCAGGCCTACAGAACGTGTGTACGGGCCGTACCACCATTGTTGGGGTGACGTAGGGGTACGGCCCGTACCCAGGCCTGAAGAGCGTGGGTACGGGTCGTACCACGCCTACCCCTACGTCACCCCAACAATGGTGGTACGGCCCGTACCCACGTTCTGTAGGCCTGGGTACGGGCCGTACACCTACGGCACCCCAACATTGTGGGTACGGCCCGTACCCAGGCCTTCAGAACGTGTGTACGGGCCGTACCACCATTGTTGGGGTGACGTAGGGGTACGGACCGTACCCAGGCCTACAGAACGTGGGTACGGGCCGTACCACCATTGTTGGGGTGACGTAGGGGTAGGCGTGGTACGACCCGTACCCACGCTCTGAAGGCCTGGGTACGGTGCGTACCACAATTGTTGTGGTGATGGGATGCGTCCACGTCCACTTCCGTTGTGTGGGACGCAGGCCTTGGTGGACACGCCCCCCGAAGTGACCAGACCCTGGAGGTACGGTATGTACAGGGCATGTATACATTTTGCCTTGGGTGGGGGTTATGTTTCCTGCCCCTGCCCCCCACCTTTGCCCCTGGGTGTTGTTCTGACCTTCTGCCGCGTCTGCGTCGGTTCCTGTGCACGAGGTCGTAGGCTATGAGGGCCGGAATGACACGTAGGATGGGGTCCATAGCTGTCCATCGCGTACAGGTGCTCCTTCGTCGCGTCCTCCTCAATTTCCCGGCAGTTTTTGGCTGCCGTAAAATATTATCCGTGCGGAGTGACGTAGGCACGATTCGTACTTGCTGGTTCGTAAAACGCTGCCTGACTCCGTCCGGACGTCACGTACGTGGTGTCCCGGATCGGAATTGTGGGTAAGTTTTCTACGCTAGTACTTTTGTACGAATTGTACGGAAATAATTTTCTGTACGATTCGTACTTGCAGCTTTGTAAGATGGAAATCCCGGGTACGAGTCGTATGGAGAATACGCTCCATACGACTATTCGTACCTGGGTTTTCCAGGATCGGAATTGACACCATAGTGTAGAGAAAAAGTTTTTAAAAAGTACAAAACAGGCAAACAATATTTGTTTACTAGACAAATCTCCCTTACTCTCCCCTGACAATAAAGGCACCCTTTTTAAGAGTTATTGTTTAAAACCTAAAGGGCCTGATGATGATGGTGGTGGGACTGCCACCGACAGGCCGTCATGGCAGTCCCACCAACATCCCGCCCATCGGTCCCACTGCCGCATTAGGATGCAGGCAGTCGGAGCTTGGCTGTCAGGGGGAAAGACTGCCGCGTCCATGGGATCAAGCAACCCATCAAGGCGGCGGTCAGACTCCTATTCCCTACAAAGAGGGTGGTGCCTGTGCAAGCACCGCCGTAGGGATCAGCCTGTTCATGGTGGCCCGACCATCATGTACAGGCTGTGCGGAAAAAGACTTTGGGGGCCCCAAACAGGGCCTCTGTCCCTCGTGAGCCATTGTAGAGTGGCCCAGGAGGTACATGTGATATCCCCACATACATTCATTCATTGTGTGCCAGGCACCATATGGTGCCTGGAACATGGTGCATGGATGTTTAAAAACATGCTTTTTTCAATTGTGGCTTGTGCTGGGCCGCAGCACAAGCTGCAATTAAAAAAGGCATGTTTGCAACCACCTTCACAGTAGTTGGATCGTAATAAGGGAGGTGGAGCCGCCAACTACATGCCGGGCGGTCTCCATCCCGAATCGATGGCGGTCAGACACTCTTCCAGCCACCATCATAATGAAGGCCAAAGTTCCTACTTGATTGGAAAAGCAGCATCCCTCCTTGCTCCATGCGCCACTGAAAGAAGAAACAAACGCCCAAACCAGGACTACGTAAAAAAAATTGCTCAGGTATAAATAAATAAGGAACAATTCTGTTCTCACAAAATTATGGAAACAGAATATAATGTTAATACGTGCTTTAATGTGCTTTACTCCATTTAAAAATAAAATCTAACAAATGCATTTGTATTTTTGAAATAAATAAAATAGTTTTGAAAAATGATATATAGATATACATATATTTATTTAATGTCTGCTACATATTTAAAAAATATATATGTTTTGTTTATTTTCATTAATGGATAGAAAATATTAAAAATATATCACATACTATAGAAGTTCATAATGATTTTTTAAATTAATCCATAAGTATGTCGTTAAGAAAAACAAGTTTTCAAAAAATAAAACATACAGATACCCTAAACTAAAATTAATATTCACCCGAAACCTTTGAATCCAGTCTCCGAAAAAGAAGAAATGAATAAAAGCAAACCCTCACACCTGTTTTGCTCTCATTAGAGCTCTTCAGAGAGGTGTAGCTTTGTCCAGACACAAGGGAGCACCCGGCATAAGTCAAAACATGCATAGAGTGACACATAAATCATGCAATTAAGCTGCATTGTTTACACCACCGTTCCGCCACAAAAGTGACGCAACGGCGGTGCAAAAGTGACGCAAGGGGCTTGTAAATCTGCCCCATATTTTCTCCCTCCCCATCCCTCTTACTATTCCTATAACCCTTGCAACCCACCCCTAAATCTAAAAAACATACTTATTTATGAGTACACACTCCCAACTCCCCTTTCCAAAGCTATAATCCTTAAATCCTACCACCTAAAAGCTAATTAACAAATTTTCAACCCCTTTATTTATCTATTACCAATGCGTTGTAATGACTTGCATTGGAAAGTAACGCATTGTAACAGCACGCATTGCAACTGTATTTGCATTGTAATTACATCAAGGTAAAGGTACATAATGAAAGAATTGTAAAGGTAATGCAGTATGCGGGGAGCCTTGCAAAAGGAGCTCTGCTTCTTTCTTTTTTTAACATATAACAAAAGTCATCTCACCACTTGTACATAAAGCTATAAAATATCGAAGAAATTCCAACTTTTCCCTTTTGAGTGCTCTGCCAAGATTTGCCTCTATTATAGCCTTCTAGCCCGCCGTAGCAGGCTATACTGGCTATTAAAGGCCCGCTCCAGCGTTAATGGCCCGAGCCGAAGGTGAGGGACTTTAACAAGGGATTGGGACTTTAATGGCCGGTATAGCCCAGCTACGAAGGGCTATAAGGCTATTAGAACATTCTGCCTGTAAATGGCAGAATGTTCCAACAAATAAAAAAAAAGGCCTCTCGGAGTTCGAGGGGTTTAAATTCCCTCGGGCTCCAAGAGGCCTTTGAAAACAACATTGATATGTTGCTTTGCGGGCCTTTACCGGCACGTAAAAGCATGGAGCACTCCATTGTCTTCAATGGAGCTCCCAACAGTCCAATGTTCTAATAAAGTGTATTCACTTGATTTAAACACCAGTAACAACTGTTGTCGCAATACATCATCTTATTCCTTCATGGGCAGTGAATGCCATTACTTAAATTAGATCTATCTGCATAGTATATCATATCATAGCTACTAGAAATTATATAAATATCGAACTTCGTCTAGAGGATATCGGGGATTTATATGAAGGGTGGGCATATATTGATCTCCTGGACATGCAGGAGAGGTATAATATCCCTAGTGGGCACTTTCACCTCCATAGGTCCAACACTGTGGCAGTGTGAATGCTGTGGAAACTAGGCCCCATTGAACCTTTGATACACCAAGGGCTGAGGGTGATTTACACTATTAGCGATAGGCACAAATTGGTTACGCTAATCTACCATGCACTGGTAGCTCAAGCAAACGTTTGCTGTATTTGTTAAGGAATAGATGGGCAGAGGACATGAATAGACCTCTGAGTGACTTGGAGATGTACCCCAAATACCTCTAAAAATGCTACAGTTAAGCTGATACAGAACCAGTATCTACACAGAGTGCACATCACCCCTAGAGTGATTAATACATTTTATCACAATGCTAATGCCAAATGCCCCCAGTGTAAGGAATAAGACCCCACTGTTAACACATGGTATGGAGCTGCTTCTTACTGCAGAACTGTTGGACACTGGTGGTTGACATGACTAACACAATAGCAGAGAGAACCATATAGAATGCTCCTGAAGCCTGTACTCAAGGTCAAAACATAACATGTTGACAGGCAGATTTACTGATGTATGCTTTATCTTGGATAGACAACACATTGCCATGAGCTGGAAAGGGGGAAGTCATAGTATTCAGAAGTGGTACAAGAATCAAATGGGCAAAGTGTGGGAGTACCTCACTACATAGGGAAGTGAAAAGAGAGACTGAAAGAGTGAGACAGTGAGAGCATGGGATACCATTATAATATCACTAGCAGCACTAACCACGATCTAGTACTGCCCCAGTGCATGAATAGCTACATACTGCACCTCCCGCCCACAGTGCTGACACAACCTTTTGGCCTGGATACCCCCCATGCCCCCCTACTTATGCCCCTTCCTCATCACAGGAATGGCATCAGTGTCTAATTTGTAAATAAATAAGTGCCAGGGCCCTCGTCAGGAGGTCACTTCTGCTTGCACTTCCCATTGGCAAGTCCGACTGCGCCGTCCGTGCCTGGACGGCACCAGATGCCAGTACCCCTGTCCATGTGAAAACTACTACCCCACACTACACGAGGTATAAGCTCCTCCAGCTGGCCCCCAAAATCGGAGATAGCTGTAAACAGTCTATGGATGGCTCTGAAGCTGATGCAAGCTGCAGTAAGTGTAGCTGTAGAATTATGACTCTTGCTCCGATTCTAAGTTAATTTGCGCAGTGCTATATGTCAAAAGGCAAATCACTGCCTAGGCACAAATTAGAAGTTAATGATGTTCAGTCTGAGGTATTATTCCTAGTAGAAACTTGGCTTAAGTCTTCCTCGGCTACCCATGTTTTGGAATCTGTTCCAGAAAACTATACCATGTTGAGGAGGGATAGGCCTTTCAAGAGGGGAGGTGGGATTGCAATCGTTTTTAAACTGCATCTTCCATGTGAGGCAGCCTTCTTCTCAATGACTCTCTCTAGTCAATTAACTTTAACAGGCCTGCTGATCTACCATCCACTAGGTCCCGCTACTCACTTTGCTCAGTGACGGACTCTGTTTCGGCCCATGCCCTGCAGTATTCTAATTTCCTTACCCTAGAGGACCTCAATTTTCATCTTGAAGACCCCACTTGCCAAGTGGCGATATCTCTCATTTAGGACTTATAAATGATTCAATACACTCAAATGGTTCAGACAGCTATGCATATGTGTGGTCACACTCTTGACCCTACCTTGTCAAACTCTACCCCTAGTAGGGTGGCGCCACCAGAGCCAGTAGCTTGGTCTTATCACTATCTTATACCTTTTTGGATCTCTATTGATTCCCTAATTACCACCTCTATAGTAGATCGGCAGTACAAATCATGTAACTGGGCCAAGGTTACTGCTACTGCATTTACTACGGGCCTTAAATTCAAGCGTCTTTTGCTTGAAGAACAGAGCCAATCGGCAGGTGGACACCTGGATCCGTAAGGCTTTGGATGACATTGCGTGTGAAAAAAAGGGCAATACTGTCTGATTGAAGCCCCCAGCCGAGTGGTTTAATGAGGAACTATTATTAAAGAAAAAATCTTGCAAACATCTTGAACGCTTTTGGAGAACAAACTATAATACGGCAGATATAGACATCTATTGAAAAACTCTAAAAGACTATCAAGCTCTGATTCGGCACACTAAAAGCCACTTTTTGCCCAGAAGATCGAACTTTTTAAGAATTCCCCTCGGGAGATCTTCCAGATTGTAAAATCTCCTCCTTCCTTAGAGCGTGTCTCTGCAGTTACCACCCGTTTGGTAGGAACATGTAATCAATTTGCTTGGTTTTTCTTCGACAAAATAGAAAAGATCTCTATGTCCTTTCTGGAACAATCCAGAGTGTCTACACTTAATATACAACGTCCTCTCCTTCTAATTCTTCTGGAGACTTTATTCAGAACACTGCTCTTTCTACTCAAGAACTTCAGTCTCTGGTCCTTAAAATCAAATCTGGTTCTCCTTTTGATCCACCCCTCCTATGAGATTAGTGCCTGGTATGGAGGCCCTGTTGCATGTCTTATGTGATATACTTAATCAATATTTTTCTATGGGTCAGATCCTTTCCCAGTGGAAACATGCAGCAGTCATCCCCCTCCTAACAAAACCCTCTCTAGATCCAGCCAAACATGAACATTTTACACCTATATCCTTGCTTCCGTCTTTTGCTAAATTAGCTGATGGAATATATGGAGAGGAAAAAGCTTCTGCATGAGACTCAATCCAGTTTTCATCCCCTACACAGCACAGAATCGGCTCCTCTACTTGCTTTTGGGTCATTGAGACTCATGGCTGATGAGGGTAAGACTGCTGCGCTAGTCTTATTGGACTTGAGTGCAGCCTTCGACACCATGTCTCACAGCCTTCTTCTTGAGTGGTTGTGGGGGTCTCGGTGTGGAGGGTCAGCCTTAAGATGGTTGGCTAATTTCCGCCAAAACCGTACCTTTCAGGTGTTTCATGGCCTTTTTGTCTCGGAGATCTTCTCCCTGCAGCAGGGGGTGCCACAGGGTTCGGCCTCTATACCTCCACCCTATGATTGATGTGGTGGAATCTTTTGCTATCAAAATCGTATCTTAAGCCAATGACATCTAGTTAATCATTTCCCTAGTGCAGGATGATGGTCTGTCTGTCACCAATTTTAGGAACTGCCTGACAGGCTTAGAAAGGTGGATGGACTGCAGCTGTTTGAAATTAAATGCCGGAAAAACAGAGTTGCTGATTGTAGAAATACAACCTTCCACCTAGTCCACCATGTGGTGGCCTGATGTGTTGGGACCTATCTCCTCTCCTAAATCCAAGACCAAAAACCTAGGAATGTGGTTTGATAATAATCTGTCTTTTGACGACCAGATCATCAGCCTTGCAGGGACTTGTTTTGCCATTTTAAAGATGCTGTGCGAGATCCTCGGGCTGCTTCCTGATGCGGCTAAAGAAAACTGTGGTTCAAGCCCTCTTAGGGGCATATCAACAAGGGCTTTATCTCTGCTTTTTGGCTTTAAAAGCCAAAAAAGCAGAGATAAAACTAGCGCCCTATCAACAACAGGGTGCTAACACGCAAATTTGCATGTTAGCTCCCTTTTACTCTACGCTTCCCCTTGCATCTCTAATGAGATGCAAAGGGGCGTTCCAGAGTAAAATAATAGAAGAAATGTCGCTAAGCGACATTTCTCCTATTATCAAGAATGTCGCTAACCCTGTTAGAGACAAAAAAAGCAGCGCTAACCGCGGTTAACGCTGCTTTTTTACGTCTGGTATTTTTCTGACTTAGCCATGATATCCTATGTAAGGTGGATATCATGGCTAAGTTTGCCTGTCCCTATCAACAAGGTAACGTGAGATTATCGCTGGGTTTCCAGCGATAATCTCACGTTAGCCTGTTAGTGTGAGGATTTTTATCGCTATTGAGATAAGCGTTGCTAATAGCACGCTATCTCAGCGATAAAAATTCACGCTAGCCGGCGATAATTATCCTAGCGCTAAGTGCGCCTAGAGATAATTATCGCCGGTTGTTGTTGATATGCCCCTTGGTGTCTAGATTAGACTACTGCAATGTGCTCTATCTCATTATTACCAAAGGTAGAATGAGAATGCTCCAACATGTCCAGACTGCGGCAGAATGATGTTGCTTAACATCCCTAGATTCTCATCCACAGGCATTGCCCTCAGAGAATTACATTGGCTTCTGATGAGGGAAAGTATCTCTATTAAGGCTCTATGCTTTTGTCATAGAATTTAAAACTCAAGGAGTCCCTGTTATTAATACCTGTTATACAACCATATCAGCCCAATCGCTGCCTGAGGTCCTCTGATGCTGCTTTGGTTGTGGTTCCCAGGATAGCTAGAGCGCGTCTAGAAGGGCGCTCTTTCACCTATCTTGCCGCCAAACTTTGGAACACGCTGCTGGTAGATCTCAGGCAGGAACAGTCCGAAACTATTTTCTGGAAGAAGTTAGAAACCTGGCTCTTTATGCAACTGTAAACAATAATTGTTTAGATCGAGTTATCTGTAGCCACCTTCTTGTGTGGAATCCTAGCACGGGGACACTCCTGCGCTGCACTGGTGCAGAAGTGGTCTCTGCTCTATGCGATTCTGTTTTATATTAATTTGAAAACATCTTTAAGTTCAATCAATCAATCAATTCGGATTTGTAAAGCTCTGCTTATCACCCCGGAGGATATCCTGGCAGGTCAGTTGAACAGGCAGGTCTTGAGTGCTCTTCTGAAATCTGGGAGGGTAGTGGAGGTCTGATGGTGGAAGGGTAGGTCGTTCCAGGACTTGGCAGCAAGGTAGGAGAAGGTATGGCCCCCTCCTGGGCTGTTTTGTTGACAGAAGTGCTCACAAACACAAAGATTTGATTACTGCCCTGTATTCCAGAACTCCGCTTTCTGCCGCCCTTCTTGATACGTTTTCCTTAGGAGCTCCCTCCAGCACTGCCTACTGTCAGGGTTGCTGAATGCAAAGCTGCCTACTCCTGATTCCACCCCATGTCTCTTTCTTCCAACACCCTACACTTCCTGTCTCTTTTTCTCACTTTGGCAGGTTCTATTTCATCCCTGCTATCTCTCTTTGTCACTGTTTTCCTCTCTTTTGCTTCCTCTTATATTCACATTCTCTATTTTTCTCTCTCTTGCTCTTGTTTAGAGTTTGATGACGAAAAATAAGACTGGGTCTCCAAATTGAGGATTGCTGTCCACTGCCTGTAACCCCAGCACAAATTAATCATGTGCCGCAGTGTTTGGGAATACCGGAGCGGTGCCGTAAGCAAATCAAATGGTGATACTCTAAATACTCAAGTACCTTTGGAAAATCCCTGAATCTGTCTTCTCATTAAGTTCTGAGATCTAGTGAAAGAAGCATTATGCTGACATTTACAACCAAGGTGATCTACATAGTTTATTAAAGAACAGATTCGCACCCATTCAATATTTAACAATCCCCCACTATGGCAAGATATCCTCTAGCTAGCTCCTGAACCACTTTCTCTGGCGGTGATGTTTGACAGGCCTGTGTTTTTTTAAGCCAATGCTTATCTCCGCTTATCATTTTCAGAAAAGGAAAACCATAAAAGCTTTGTAGGACATGTCATCAGTAGCCAAAGACCATCATTGAATGTGATCTGACGTATCCCTCTGGAAAAGACAAACTGCATTTGGCTTTGAGTACTGAAGCTATAGTACACTCTTGAGAGTTTTTAGTCAATACATTGGTTGTTCCCTATTTCTTCCAAAGCCATTGAGATAGCATTTTACTATGACCAAGATGCTGGTGAAATAACAGTAATTCACTGTGCATCTATCTCTGGTCTAAGAAATGTTTTGAAGTTTTGAGGTTGCTCTGGCAGGCATAGTTAAACTGTTTAATCTTGTCTTTCCAGCAGGAAAGCAGTAAGTCACCCAGTACTAATGGAATCTGGAACTCATTCTGAGAGGTAAGGCTCAATTGACCACAAGGCAAACATTCAAGCATTAGAACTCTTAACAAATTACTATTTAGTGCTGCGACCTGCCATTATATTGGTAATTAAAAAGTGCTTTGAAAGTAGTAGTCCCTAGCAAAGGCTCTGGATGATACAGAAGGCATATGAAGTCATGTTCATATACTGAGGCAGAGGGGAACCTATGGACCAGGCTTTGCAAACAGTTCTTAAAGCTGGGTATGGCACCCTGGTGGACTTGGAGTTTTGTGGAATGAACATGGCTTCATCCCTTGGCAAGCATCTTCTTATACAGACTACCAGGATTTTGAGCTCTCTTTTGCCAGTTTTTGCAGCCTCAAAATAAAAACGTTGTGGTCCAAAAAAGCCAAATTTGCTGTATTTTTGCGACAGGCACAAAAATACTGTGGCCTAGATGTGGTCATCAAACCCGCAATGCACAGCATGACAAAGTTGGGAAGACAAATGTTTGGTGCCAGAGAGAGTGCAGATTACAATTTTCTGTCACCACCCTGCCGTCATGCGTCCCAGCATCAAATACATGGTGCTGTGAAGCTTTTAATTTAGCCCTCACCTTAAATTAATGTGGGAGGAGGGCTGCAGGGGGCTAAAGTAACAGCTTCCCTCCAGCACCATGCATTTTAACTATTAATTGTGCATGATGGGTGCCACAGGGAATGAAGTGGCGAGAAGGAGGAGGACCAGTGGAAGCGTAGACTAGGGGCAGGAGGCTGGGGAGGGAGTTGTTATCTAGGAAGATTGCAGGGTGGAGGTGAGCAAAAGATAAGTGCCAAGGTGGGATGCGGGGGAGAGGGGGAAGGGTCCAAAGACTGCCAAAGGAGGCCAGGATATTAAGATTTCATGGGGGCTTTTGTAAAATTCGCTACATTTTTACAAAGGTTCCAATTTTGGTTTTTTGGGCAAATTGCGAAATTGTAAAATCGTGGAGGGTCTGTTTGTATGAGGAACACATTGACAGGATGCACCATACTTTTTCTGAAATTTGACTAGTGGAGCCCATCACCCTGAATGACCTTGTGGTATAGCTGGTAAATACATTTTAAAAAAGGGGAAAAGTGGCCTGGTAATTGGACAGTGCTGCATGGACCATCTTTAGTACTACAGAAAGAGCAGTTTCTCTTCTTTGAAAATGAAAAATGCTCTATGAATATTTTGCAGGAGTGAATATGATAAAGATCTATATTTGAAGCCCTGTTGGAATTCCAGAGTAAACTGTGAACTCCTCGATTTATTTTAATTGACAATAGGAAAAATAATTGTTAACTTCTTTCAACTCCTTTAATTTTAGAGAGAGAGAGACAGAAATATGAAAAATGTTAAGGTACAGTTTCTGTGGGATGATGAACAACTCTGTGAGAAAAAAGCTCCATAGAAGATATTCAATATATGCTGTCAATGCCTTCTATCTAGAGATAGTTCTCCGTTACATAGTTCTCCGTTACAGATTTTAAGTGAGGTCAGGATCTGTGATTTAAATTGTCACTTTGGGCGTGAGACTTCAGCCTGTCTAATTTTTAAACAAGGTGGTATGGACCACTCAAGCAACTATATTGCCATGAATTTTAGTTGTCTTCTCCTATTGTATTGATTTAGTCTTTCTGAGGGAAAGCAGACACCAAATGCTTTCATACTGAACATAAGTTGGGCACGTTGGTGCACGGTCTTTATATTAACCTCCCTGTGTTCAATAAGTGAAAAATTATGCATGATAACATCATTTTGGGCGATGAGTGTGACTTGAATAGAGCTCTATGAAGAACTGGTTTGCCAGTGGCCTCTAATTTCTCGGCACATTAAGTGTTGACATTATATCCTGAAACCAACCTCTGCATTAGAAATTTCAAAATCAAAGTCATTTTATAAAGGCTATTTAGAAAAGGGTGTGTTAGAAGCAGGTATTGATTACAGAGCAAGGCCTGTAGTAATGTATAAACTAATTATGCAGAAAATTTACTAGCTTTGAAGGCCCAAAACAACATTTATAAGAGCCTACTGAGAATGTTAAAGAGAATGCGTGTTCAGTGGGCATGGCTTGCAATGGACGAAGCCATTCCCAAACTGGATTCCAGGAAATTCTGGCAGTGAATGTAGAAGGACTTATCCTTAGTTGAAACGTCTTCAGATCTTTAGATCCCTTAGGAATTTTGGATCAAAAATCTAACATATATATACTGGCCCTTAAGTACTACTTTTGTAACCTCCTCTCATTATAGTATTGGTTCGTCATAGGTGAAATTTTAATTATGCTGCGAAATTTTCAAATTCCGTGCAACATGAAATTTGAGACATTTCCTGTTGTGCATCACATCATTTTTGCCTCCTGGGACATGTTTGTGCAAAACGTGACTTGCAGTTTCAGCTTGAATCTGTGTTTTCCCAATATTGTGCAAGAATTGTTATGCTTGGTGTGATACCGGCAAATCATATTCTGCTTTGGAATTGGTATTTTGATTAATTTCACAAAATGTTCATGGAGCTTCATGAAATCTGGAAAAAAGTAGGCAATTTCACAACTCATTGTATATATTTCTTCTTTGAGGACAGTGTGTAGAAAAGTAATATAATCCAAATAACTGAATCTCTTAAATTTAGCAGGGATCCTAGTTGAGAAGTATCCCAAGTACAGTAGCAAAGAGGTCTCCATCTTGGTGGGCTACGTTATATCTTCTGTTGCTTTACTCTATAAGTTGGACTTGTTCACTGTAGGCCTCGTGGACTTGTTCTATCAATAAAATAATTTCCAAAAATTATTTTATCGAGCTAACCCAGTCTTTTATTGTCTAGTCTTCCTATTGGATACAGGTGCAAAGGTCTTCGGGTGAATACTCTTAATGCAGCTTGAAAATTGTTCAGTGCTGAATCAATTGATCCCTTGGAACAGGGTAGGATATAGACATGAGATGTGGACTTTCCACCACATATCCCATTAGTGTCCTATTAGTGTTTCACATTGAAATTCATAGTGACAGATAAAGGCTGACTATGTGCCTGATTTGTAGACTTCTGTGGAACATGCTAATACATACTGGACAGTCGTGGTGGACATTCAATGGTGCAGACATCTCTCAGATACGTTGTATCTTATAAGGCAATCTTACAGCTCAATGTGGCTCTAGGTTCAACTGGATATAACAAACCAGGAAGATTTTGGTTTCATGTGGTTTAAAGCAGAGGTGAGACATAACCTTGCTGTGTTCTTATATCTTCACATTTTTCCCTCTTCATTGGTTATTCCTAGAAGTTGCTCCCTAAAGTTTTAACATCTCAACATTCTCTTATATTCAGAAGATCGTGTCTCAATAGAACCAATGTGACTTTTCAACATAAACTTGGTCGTCACACTTTGTAATGCAAGGAAAAACCTGTTGACAACTTATGTTCAGGAAAAACAAGGCTTGGTTTTTGGTCATAGGTACAACTTCTCTTTTTTATATCTGTGCACAGAAAAACTGTCAAGAGTGACATGATATAAATGCCAATGTCACATTAGTAAGCCTATGTCTGTTTTGGCAGCTCGGTAGAGAGATTGTTACAAGTAACATACTTGCAACCATGTGGGGAGGGGGGTCTTGCCAAGATCACCAGATAAATGGGGGTTTATCTGTTTAACCATTAATTAATGTTTTAATAGTAAGATTTCTACACTTGACTTTTATGTGTACCCTGCAACTGCGCTTGGATCCGAGTTTGACCAGGATTATTAGGATGCAAATTTTGAAAAAGAGTGGTGCCCATCGGTACTGCACTGTGTTCCACGGCCTTCATCTCGAAGTAGATCTTCAGCCATTAAACTACATTGCTGAAACTCAAGTGATTAAAAGCATTATCAAAGTCTATGGGTCTGGCTTTGGCTTCAAGCCTTTTGGCTTTTTCTCTGCTTTTGTTTTGTCATGGTTTTTGTAGAAACATTATTGTTTGGTGTGAGAAATTGGGTTATTGGTTGAATGGTGTATGAGCCCTGGTCAAGCAGCAACCACAATCCTTGTCAGGGTAAGGCACAAATTAAACTGTGCTCATCCCCCTGGTAGCTTGGCACAGAGCGGTCAGGCTTAACTTAGAGGCAATGTCTGAGATATTTGTGCAACACTTCAAGCAGTGAAACAGTGAAAACAAAATATAAAAAGGATCCCACACCAAGTTACAAAAATAAAGTAAAATTTGATAAATAGAAAATAGTAAATCCGGCGATATGAATATTTAAAGAATTTAGTGAATATAGCACCAAAAAGCACAAAGTGCCATCTCAGGATATCTGGTCACACTGGACCGGGCCATGGTCACACTTTCAGGCCGACCGCAATGGGGGACAGGTCAGATACAGTCACTAGGTTTGGTAAGCTGAAGTTTACCTCCTCAAGTTTGTGCCAAGAGTCCTGTTCGCTTTGAAGAGGGCCACGAGGAGCAGAGAGAGCATTGTGAAGTGCAAAGAGCCAGCCAGAGTAGAGGGGGACATTGCTGGAGCTTTGTGTTGGCCGTCCTCATGAGCAGTCGATGCTACAGTGCGAAGAGTCGGGCTGACGGAGCTTTGCACTGATTTGCGGTGTGAACAATGAGGTCTTGGTGCGAACAAACCTGCACACAGTTGCGTACAGACCACAAGCTTGATTTCAACACCCTTGAGCCACACCAAAGGTCCAGGACCACTGAGGCACCACTTGGGGGTCTGGAACTCGCTGCATCTGGGTCCAGGGGTTGATGCAGGATGTTGGTGAGGCATTTATGTCCCTGAGGCTCAGATCAGGAGGCCAGCAGACTAGCTCTTGGATTCACGCTGGTGTCCTGAGTTCAAGACTCAGTTGCAGGTCCAGCACTTCTTCCCTTAGCAAGAGGGCAGCAGACAGCAACTCAGCAGTTCCTTCAGAGCAGCAGTCCAGCAGATTGGCAGTCCTTTCAGTGGCACAGCAGTACTTCTTCCTGGCAGAGTACCCACAAGTCCAGAAGCGTACAGAAGGGTTGGAGTCTGAGGTCCAGAATTTATACACAGTTGTGCCTTTGAAGTAGGGTAGAAGCTTCTAAAGGCATCCCTTTAAAGTGCACTGATGTCCTGCCTTCCTGGCCATGGCTCCAGCTAACTAGAGAGGGTATGCATCTCTATGTGTGGAGGCAGGACACAGCATATTCAAGTGAAAGCGGGCTGTGCCCAACTCCTCCCTCCCATCCTGCCAGTGATGGTTCATCCAGTCACACCTAAGCTCCCCATTATGTCTGTCGGCTGTCTTGGAGAAATACACAAAGCCCATCTGCCACTCACATCCAGTCATGTGACCCAGAGACAGGCTGCAGGCACCAAACGGCTAAGACATGAAAATGCCAACTTTCTAAAAATGTCAGTTTCAAAATTGCAATTTAAACTTTGACTTCACTATAATATAGGATCTTATATTGTGATTCCAAAGACACCAAACATGAACTGGTTAGCTGTTCCCATTTAGAAATTACACTTATAAAATGTAATACTGTAATTTCACTGTTAGTCTATGGGAGAGGTAGGCCTTGCAGTAGTGAAAAACTAATTTAAGCGTTTTCACTGCCAGGACATGTAAAACTTAAATGTACATGTGCTACTTTTTAAATACATTGCACCCTGCCCTCTGGGCTGTCCAGTGCCTACCCTTGGGGTGACTTATATGTATTAAAAAGTAGGGTTTTGGCCTAGCAAAAGGTTTATTTTGCCAGGTTGACATGGCAGTTTAAAGCATCCCACACAAGCTCTGCACTGGCAGTCCTGAGACATGTTCTTTAAAGTGCTACTTAAGTGGGTGGAACAATGAGTGCTGCAGGCCCACTAGTACAATTTAATTTACAGGCCCTGGACACAGATCGCACCACTTTACTAGGGACTTACAAGTAAATTAAATATACCAATTGGGTATAAGCCAATGTTCAGTGCTTAATTTGTGCCGGTGCTTGCCGGTGCTTAGCACTGGCACCTATTTGACAGGGCCGGGTCTACATAACACCATAAAAATAGAAACGGCCAACAAAGATTTTCCGTCCATGTTTGCTCAGACTTGCATTCCTGGTGAGTTACGAGAATAAGACAGTAATCGCAGCCACATGTGTTGCCTGACCTCAAAACCCCTGTCTGGAGGTTGGTTTACAGTCCAGATGGAGGACATGGGAATGTGCAGAGAGGATGTGAAAGGAGATACTGCAGAGTGCTTCCGTCCGTGCGCGCACACAGTCCCGCAGCAATGGTGCCACGGGCACTGGTGCAAGCAAGAGAAATGGCCCCTTTCACTGTTGTTGCAGTAGTAAAATACAACAATTACCAGGTCTCAAAGGGCCCCGGTGCACTGCACCTGCTGCACGTTTGGTAGCTGCGCCCCTGCACACACAAGGCCGTGCTCTCTCTGTTTCTCACGAATGCACACATTTTTGTCGGAGCAGATAGCTCTGGCTTGAATGTGCTACTGAAGACAGACTGTTTTTATGCCCGGTGTGTGTTTCCATGTGCTGGCACATTAAAGTCAGGCTATTGGCTTCGACAATGCTTGCTAATATCTGTAGAGTTTAGGCAGGAAAATAGAAGTTGTTTTTTACTGCATTAGGATAACTTTCAAAAGCCTTGCCTTTCTTCACCCCAAGCCACCAAGGACTTATTGTATTTCTGGACAATATCACCTGAGGCCAGGCGCCAACAAGTGTCCTTTGCAGTTCGCCACACGGATCGGGTGATTGTTTGGAACTCATTCCTGCTTCTGTGCCCCTTAGAATAAGATTTTAGGAAACACAGAAGAGAGATAAAGACCTCCATCCTAGGACAGAGATTCAGACTAGTGATGGCCTTGTCCCTCTACTTGTCTGTTTCAAAAGCCACGGTTTGCCCCTTCTTCTCTTACAGCACTCAGAAGCGATCTTGGGTTACTGTGAGCGCAGAACAAAAACAATAAACAAAATTAACATACCTGCATGGCAGTTCAATACGTGCATACACCCATAAAACACACATTTAACATTCTGCACCTACCTGCTATCAGGTAGACCCACTGACCACATACACAAAGTCGCAATTACTACAACACAGGGCATACTCAGAGTAACGTGGGCTGCGTTTATATGCAGAAAAGCCAATAGTGGGGTCGGTATGAATCTGAAAAGAGGCATGGAGTGAGCAGAGAACCAAAACTGACATCTTTATAAAATGTCTGTGGTGGCTATTTTGATACTTAAACAACAACTGCCCCTTTAAACTATGCTTTAGTACATACAATTTTGAAAACACCTTGGATGGTAATGGTGTTTTTAGGGTGCAGGGGTGGGTAGAAGTATAGGGTATAGGTTGATTTTACGCTTTAGGGGTGAGTAAGGGTTTTGGGTGGTAAGGGTGTTTTTAGGGTCTAGGGGTAGGTAAGGGTATTGAGTGGTGAGGTGGTTTTAGGGTTTAGGGGTGGGTAAGGGCAGTGCTTAATTTGTGCCGGTGCTTGCCGGCACCTATTTTACAGGGCCGGGTCTACATAACACCACCACGCGTCTGCAACTCTGACTCTGCACGTCATATAATTGGTCATATGGTAGGTAATGTGAATGTCAGTCAGTATATAAAATTAAATTACCTCAGGCTCAGACGCGGCACGCGGTGCTTGGTGCGCATCACATATGATTCATATTACTGACTCCACAGACCGTCCGTCCGACTCATTTCACTTATTCCAATGATGACGCATTTCAAATTTGCTTTAAGCTGTGCGTCGCCACAGCGGATGGACTGCGGCCCTTTAGTGTTGCTGTCAATGGGCTGGCCGTGGCCCCGGGACACTGATTGGGCAGGGGGCTGAGTTTGGTTTTGCTGGGGTAGGGCTGTGCTCTGCGGCAGGAAGCGTGTGCGTGTATTTTTTTCAGTATGCCATGCTGCAGCACACCTACGCGCACGCCTGTCCTCGCCATTACTTATCAGGGTTCACAGGCAGAAGGTTAGCCCGACGCTGACTGCTGGCAGCAGCAGGCCTAGGCCGCCTATTGAATAAAGGCAGGCAGGCAGGCCAGTGCCTGGCCGCCCATCAACACCAGCAAACCGTAAGTAGCAACGCTGGCTGCTTTTTTTTATTTTGGAGCATGGTTGGTGGAGTGACACTGTCTGCGACCGACGGTCACGGGCGTGGTAGGCGTAGGCTAGCTCCGGCTCCGGCTCCCACGGGCGTGATGAAGTCCATCCCTCCGGGGTTAACCTTAAAGGCCCTGCAGGCTGCACCGGCCCTGCTGCCCTTCATCCAGCAGACCAGCCTTCTCCTGGCACTGGCAGTCAATAGAGTTGTTTTTTGCGTGTTTCCCTCACCTAGGCCAGTGTCCCAGGCAGGGTTGGGTCATGGCTGCGAGGCTAGGGCCCCTCCCCCTAGGCTTGCAGCGGTACTATAAAATATGGCTGTGCTGCCTACTGGGGACCCCTACTATGGCATTGTACTTGCACACGGACAGTGCCGACTGCGGAGGCAGGATTGCTCAGGGCAGGCCTTGGACAGTGGACTTCATGGTTCACTTCATGCGAGTCCAAGCCGGCATGCCCTGAGCAATCATGCCTCCAGCACCGTCCATGTGCACATACAATGCCAAGGTCTACTGTTGCAGGACCCATGGTAGTAGGGGCCCCTAGTAGGCCTTGCAGTCACAACTATCTTTTACCGCAGCAAATCCCAGGGGAAGGGGCCCCAGTCTCGCAGCTATGACCTAACACTAGGAGGCCCAGGTGGAATGGGATGTTTTTCATTAGATTGATAAAGTATAATGGTGCCATACTGCGTGGGTGGTGTTTGTGATGGTTTTCGCATCGTTGTTATGTTTCTATACCGTTCTATTCTGCCATGCATTAACTGTGGGAGTTCTATGCTTTCTTTATATAGCAAGTTTACTGTTGAGGTGCATTAGCATAGAAGCTGCGCGTGGGTGCCATGTTTTGCTGTTGGATACGATTGAGGTGCATAGTGCTCAATGCGTATCATGTAAAATTTTAAGCGCAGGGGCCTCGAGGATTTCTGGGGCCTGTCGGCGCAGCTGCGTGGCAAGGTTGCTTAATTCCCCTATTCCTCTTTCTGCACCTCGCTCCACTTCTGTACATATTTCTCGCTCTTGCAGGTGCTCTATTCTCCGTTGTCCTTTTCCAATCATCTCTCCCCTCTTCTTTCTCCCTATTGCTCCCCTCTCTTGCTATTTCTGAGGCCTGGGCTGCCCCTTATTCAGTGAAATAAATATTTCTTCATGTGATCTTAATTTGTAATTCTGGAAGGTTCAATACTTGTTTACAGTCTTCTGTATCACCTTTTTAACAAGTTTGTTCTGTCTTTATTTGTGTTACTAATCATTTATGGATAGATGAGATGGGTCTAAAACAGATTTGAATTGTATAATTCCTGTACATATATATTTTTTAAAGTGTATGTTACAAAAGGGCAAACGCCGGTTTTGGATGATTTCCTCCGTCGTTTTTTTTTCTTTCTGTCTCTTTTTTCTTCATTTTTATTTACCTTGAAATTAAAATCCCAACAATGCCTGAAAAATATTGCCCACAAGAGCACAACAACAGTGTTTAATAAGTCAAAATACATAAAAATAGTCTGAATTGTATCACTTTTAGGACTGAGATGGTATATAGTTGTGTTGGTACTGTCACTGGCAGTGCTGGCAGGGGCAATGGGCGGTGCTCTCCCGAAAAGGTCCCTGGCACTTATTTATTTTTACAAATTAAGCACTGGGGTAGAGCAACTAGAGTCAGTGGGTGGGGCTACTGGTGAAAGTGGGTGGAGCCGAGGGAAGTGGGTGTGGGCTCCTAAAAAATTTGGAGCACCTGCACCTCATATTTTACAAACTAAGCACTGTCAATGTTATCATGTTTAGAGAAAGAACACAAGCACTTTAGCACTGGTTAACAGTGGTAAAGTATGCACAGTCCTAAAGCCAACAAAAACAAAGCAAGAAAAACAGGAAATCTGAAGGAAAAATTGAGGTAAAAACACGCCACGGATGCCAGGTCTAACGCCACCCCCAGTACCCCCTCCCCGGCATCCCCCCCCACAGCCAAAGACATGCCACACCAACTACACGGAATCATCTACCAAATAATCCGCCTGATGTTGCACAATCACATCCGGTGACATGCATGTGTCGTCACAAAAATTAGCATCACACATTCACCTTTGAAGCAACAAATTAAAATTTATTAAAATAACCACAGAACAGAAATGAAGACACATGGCACCTCCCCTGGGGACATCCCGTAGGTCACAGCCTGCAAGACAAAAATCATGATGAGAAGGTGTGTCCTGCGCACATCAAGGGACAGAGAGATAGACGGAGGGACAGAGACATAGAGGGACAGAGAGGGGGAGAGAGAGATAGATGGACAGAGAGGGAGAGAGAGATAGACGGACAGAGAGGGGGAGAGGGAGATAGAGAAAAGAAGAAAGGGAAGGGAAGAGAGAGTGTCGACACTGCGCACCCAGGCCACACTGCTCACCTGCTGCCACTGGTGTGTAACAGAGTCCAGGCTACCAGGTCTCACTTTTGGCGCTGGGTCTTGATTTCGCCATGGCAGAGGACATACCAGTGCACCCGGCCTAATCGCAGGCTGCACAGTCGCTCAGCCCTTGAGGTGCCAATAACTCTATGACCGGCGAGGCCACGCCATGTGGCTGTAGGCCCCCGCTGTCCGCTGGCTCAGGCCTACACTGCGGTGCAGCAGGGAACATAAAACCTGAGCAGTCCGGACCGCCGGGACAGGGCATCATCGTAGGCTGCACACCCGCTCAGCACTTAAGGTGCCCCCACCTCAGTGCACCGAAAGTCACCGTCCCGTGGCGGTGTGCCTGTGCCAGGCGCAGTGTATCCGGTGCCACCAAGTCTGTGCCTCGCAAGTCATGGACCCCTATAATTGGGTCACGTAGTGCGGACGCCATAATTTCACCTCCGGGCCTGCGGAATGTGATGTCGCAAGCCCCTGGGCCGCCATGCCTACATGCGCACCGCACGGATGCACCCCGAGAAAGGCTGGAAATGGCGTTGAGCATGTGCACCCGGCCCTTTTTATTGGCTGGGTCACATTTGCTGTGACGCGTGTGCTGGATGGGTGTAGTGTGGGTATACACCAGCCGTGAGGAAGTGGCTGTGGCATGCTGACAACTAGACCTGTAAGCAGCAGATCCCTACTGGGAAGACCTGGGACATGTAGCGTTGTCGTCCCCCCTGTGAGCGTAAGCGGAGTGGGCTGGCCTGGCGTATGCCAGTCCAGCGTAAGGGTTGAACAATGACCCCAAGCTCTGGGCATTGTTCCGTACGGGGCTGGACAAGAAAGTAACAAATGCGTGTGTCGCTGTGGTCGCGTCGGCGCCACCCGGACAACATTCAGCAATGTGTCACCCTGTGACCCAAGTCTAACGACGTGAGCCACATGGACGTAAGAGGAATTCACTGACCCTACATTCATCCATACTACCACACTTGAAAGACCATAGACACGACACATCTGTATGATTCGGAATGTTTAATGCACATTCAGTGGAGTGTTGCATCTGGAGCAGTACAGGGCCATGCAAATCCCACTTTCAAATGTTGGCCCGTGGAGGGCCAGCCAGAGTCCTTCAAGGAATAACAAGTCCAAAGGAAGAGGAAGAGTTCAGTCCACAGTCTGATAGCTGTGTCATTGGCGATCATACAGAAAATGGCAGTCCATTGCGAGGTCCAAGGTGAGTGTCGCAGAGTGTATTGGGGGACAGTGGAATGTGATGATGCAGAGGGCAGAATCAAGCTGAAACCGGCCATGTGGCGGAGATGAATGCTACAGTTTTCTCCATACTAGTAAGTCGGTTTCATCCGCATCTTCGTCCTCTGCTGTGTCATGTGCCTCACATGTGCGTGGTGCTGGCCTTTCTCCAGCACTTTGTGGCAGTGACACCTCAGGGGCCAGAGGTGGAATGTCTGCCGCACTGTGTGGCACTGACACTTCAGGGGGCGGAGATGTGGATGTAGTGGTAGCAGCAGCATGCATCGGCGCCAGGCCTTGTGGCAGCAATGCCATGAGGATAGTTTTGAGGTCACTGTGGAACCCAGCTACCTCTTGCTGGTGTGCAGCCGTGGCAGCTGCTCTTTCCTCATTGGCCCGCTCCTTGTTCTCCATGAGCCTCTGCATGTGTCCCAACTCCCGGGCGAGCTCACTGGAGCCACTCTGACTAGACAGTCGTTCTTGTGTCAGAATGTCAGCCGTTGTTCATTGGAGCGCCATGCGGTCAAAGCCCACCCGCAGCTGTTCAGCGAGCTGCTCCTGGCATCCCAATACATGGTGTTGGAAGGCCATGTGTCCTTTGTGGGGGTCCTGGGAGGCAGCCGTGGTGGTGGGTGCTGCCTGCTGTGTGGTCTGTGCAGGGGGTGGGGTGTCCCCGTTGTATCTGGGCTGCCCTGCTTCTTGAGGTGGGCTGCGGAGACTGTCAATGAACTCCCGGAGGGCGTTGGAGTCGAAGCTGTGGTGGTCCTCTTCGTCACCAGAGAAGAGAGGTTTGGGCTGCTCTGCAGGAGGTGTTGACTGTCCCTCTGCAATGTGAAGGGGAGATGCAGTTTGACAATGTGTTCACATGTGTGTTGTCGGATTGTACATGTTCACATACAGACTGCATGACTGTGTACATCGTGCCTGTTTTGGAGGGGCAGCCTATTTGCTGCGGGACAGTGGACATTTCAAAAACATCACGGATGTGTGTTTGAACTTGTGCATTGTCTACTCATATGTCCCTGCAATGCCACTTGTGATTTCCCAGTGTCTACACCCAGTGGGCGCCAGTTGTGTCCTGTGTTCTGTTGTGGACGTGTTGGGGTTTGTGCCACTTTGTTGTCAGTGTTGATGTGCTCTGCATGTTATGTGTGTGTGCTGCATTGGGGGGGTGCTCTGTTTTGCTTCCCCTTATCCCTTTCAAGCGGTGTGCGTTTGACTTCTGTGCTTGTACAGTGCTGACATGTAGCATACTTGGGTACATTGTTCTCTTGGTGGGAGTTGGGGTCTGGGGCATGGTTTGTCCACAGATGTGCTCAGCTCAATTGTGTATGTGTGCCAATGTGCCCATCTCCCCCGTCCCCCCAGTCCCTGGTCATTACTCACCCCGGTGCTGTTGTGTCCGTCCTGTTGAGCAGTGTCCGGTCCCCTACTCCTGCCACCGTCTCCCCACTGATGACTGTGGACACCATTTCCTCAATGTCGTCCAGCTCATCCTGTGGTGCAGGACTCCCACCTCCAGTCTGCATTGCTGCCTTCCGGTTGTTGGCGAGTTTCAACTTTGTTTTGCGCTTGACATCATTCTAGCGCCTCTTGACCTCTTCCATTGTCCTCTTCAGCCCTCCGATTGCATTCACCTTGTCCACGATGGACTGCCATAGTCCATTTTTTGTTGCCAATGACACAGTGGGGATGACGAACAGTAGTTGATGGTGTTCGACCACCTCCGTAATCAGGATCCTGTTTTCCTACGGACTGAAGCGCTTCTTCCTACTCTTCTTGTCCTTGCCCTTCCTTGACCCCGAGGTCCCAGGCAGGTCCTCCGGGGGGCTTGTAGGGTTCTGGTTCTTCTCCGTACTTGCTCAGGCAACATCCATTGTGCTTGGCTGTTGTTTGGCAATTGTTTGTCAGTTTTTTTTCTACTTTTATGGTGATTGTTCCCGCCTAACGCGTGTGAATTGCAGGCCTGTAGCTGGTTTTCGCTGATTTTTGTATCGCAATTGGCCTCATCGCAGCTTTTTTTGCGTTTGCGTTTCGCATTTTTGTGGCGTGGCGTTGATTTTATCACGGTCAGTTGACGTGTTGTCTGGGGAATATCGCATGGTACCGCCGTGTTGTGAATACCTGGTTAACACGGCGTTAATTTCCCGTGATGGACTGCGATGTTGAGGGTTGCGTTAAGTAACTTTTGCAATGGTTATCACACGTTCTTGAGGATATACCCCTGTGTGTTTTATGCGTTGCCCGTTTGTAAAACACAAAATAGTAACGCCAGAAGCCATTTAATGTTGACGTCTTAAAGAACACTTTAATTAAATATCATTCCTAAAGGCTTGCACCGATGATCAGAATCGTGTTCTCTGTAAAATGTCACTTTAACTATTTGCGAGATTTAGGGCAACCTTAATGATCAGCATTGATTTGATACTTACTGCTGACTCGTGCTCTGATTATGCTGTCTAAAACTGCACCCAGGGGGGACCTTAAAGCTAACACAGATCAAAGGGGGAAATCTGATGCAAATAAAAGCATGCGGGAATGCGTATTACAGCGTGAGTTTAATCTTTTTAAAGCCCTAACAGAAAAAGTATGTAACAATCTTTTTTTAATTTTTATTAATGACAAATTAATTCAGTCTCGATCTTGTTTATCCTTTACATTCTTGTAAGGTAGTTTTCGCAATCTGGTTTGTTTTTCAGAACTGTACTTGATTATAAATATTTGTTGTCTGTGATTTTTGAGTAATGTAAATATCTATGATGCAAATATGTTTATCAGGTCTGTCGGTCTAATAAACAAAAAACAGATCCAAAAATACTCTTTAAAACCATTCAGACCAACTGTTAAACAAACATACGGAAACCCAGGTACACACATCACCACTTCGAAGTCGTATATATTCTGACTACAGTGAATTTCAATACACAACTACCATCAAGGTAAACAAGCGGCAACTCTCACACCTGCGAAATAACACCTCTTTCACACAGAAGCATGCACAAAATAAGATGCTATTGAATACCAAAAGTAACTCCTGTTATTTTCAGTGCTTAGAAACAGAAGTGCTGCATGAAAACCTATATAAAATAAGTTATTCATATCAGCTGTGCTTAGTTTGTTTATTTGATTGCAGATGGTTGGCAGGACCGGACTGGCAACAGCAACCAGCCCTGGCATATTGCTGTTAGACCAGCCCTGGGAGCGGGTGGGGGTTCGGTGGTACTAGCAAGAAGAACCGCTCCTGATTTTGTTTTAGGGGACCAATATTGCAGTACCCCCCCCCCCCCCCCCCCCCGGGCACAAAACCGTCCCCCTCCTCCGGCCCACTGGGGAGATGCCCGATACCCACTACGTCCAGTCCGGCCCTGAAGGTGGGCATCAGCACTCATTTTATGGGACTGGGACTTCTTTTTTTATCAGCAGACTTTGACCCAGAGGAAGTAAGACACTTAGGTAGAAAAGGCAGAAAGAAGGAGAAACAGAAAGAAAAACTGTTACAATGGAACAAAGCGGGGATCAAAAACAACCTGCAAGAGTGAGACAAACAGTTAGGCCCTGATTATGAGTGGGCCTGTGTAATCTGATCCCGCGCAAACTGCTGGCTGCCCCCCCCCCCCTCCCCCGCATGACCAATATTATAATATCCCAGCCTGTACAAATATTAGGGAAATCACCTAAACCTGGTAATTACTCCCCTTATCAGATCTGGCACACTCATGCATGCCAACATTTTATAAGAGGTAAGTGGGTGATTTCAATGAATTTCCCCCATTGGCTTCTATTGAAGCAGAAGCAAGTTCAAGCGGGAGACAATCAAAATAAAGCCATTTTTTGCTTCAAAAATAGGATTTTCTCGCCTGATTTTGGTTTATTGACATGTATGCATACTTAAAACAGCAAATTCTTGGAGAAAGCACTTTAAAATTTGTAAAGACCCCTCGCTGATAAAGTAAACAAAGATAAAAAGGCCATGTTAAAAATAAAAGAGGACAATAATTCATAAAAGGTTTATTTAAGTACTGTGTCTTCTCCTTTGCATAATTTGAATAATTTTAAAAAGTGGCACACCACACACGGCCTGTATTGTTCTCTAGAAAAGGTGGCAAAAGTATGCCATCTACAAAACAACATATGATGTTCAAGTCCTATCAAATGAAAACAATGAATTTGATGTTAAAGGCCCCTTTTGACGATCACCCCTCCCTACACCCGACATATGGGGCCTCGAAACCAAGTTACCGAGCGCTCTCGTTCGGAATGAATCTTAAACTGTAAACAAATCCTTTTGGAAAACATGGCGGTCGTGACTGGAGCCATGCGGACTTCACCCCCCAGCCTATCTTCGTCACTCAGCCCCAGGGAGTTGAAGACCAGATACAGTAAATACACAGTGCACGGACTGGCGCACGGTCCGGAAGAGCCTACGTGCAGCTCGGTTCCCGCCAAACCTGCCAGGGCATCAGATTCTAGGAGCCGGGTTGGGGGAGGGGTGCTTTCTTTGACAAGGTATTTGCTTCGCAGCTACTTTACAGCCCTGATTACATGTTCACATGTCTCTACAGTCATTATCTTCGTTCCCTTGTGTACTTGATGGGCTACTCGGCGCCCCCTGGGAGGGCGTTGTACTTCAGAAGCAACGCTTTAAACAACACACGTCACACAATAGTGGCCGACTCAAGAGTGTAAGACAATCAACCCGGACCTTCCCTCAGAGGCCGAACGCGAGCTTGCACTTGACCTGTAGCTACGCAGTGTTGTTTTCCTCGAAATGTCTTCCTCTAGTTCATTTGTGTGATTGACTGTTTTTTCTTGACAGCTCCATATTTACAGTAAAATGCAATACACGCCTTAATTGCCCGGAAATAAAACACGGTAGAGGCGCAGAAAGAAATACATTGAATTTACAGCAAAACCCTATTGAATGGAACGAATTTTAGTCCCTTTTAAGTCCCGCTCAAAAGGTATATAAATTATGCAGTTTATGCCCTTTTACCAGACAGCCTGCATAGTGATTGCTGCCAACCTCAGGCCCATCGCTATCCCCTCTCTACCCAAACACAAATTTAATGACTGTGAAGACAGTGTGTCACCTCCTTCCTCGCTACTGGTATCCTTGGAGAGTATATTCCAGTACAGTCTATTATCTGTGCATAGCACCTAGCAAAATCGACTGAAATAAGGATGCTAATTTAAAAAAATGCGTTTTACACTTGCACTGACAAAAAAAAATCTGTTGTGCTTTATTCAGGCAATTGGTGAAGAAACCCCTACATTGATGGCAGTCCTGGAAAAGTTGGGTTTCTTTGACTGAAGGAGGGGCTGATCCTTTGGGTTGCGACACACACCCACCTGACTGACAAGGTAAGCAGACATAGACAGGGGAACCATACAGATAAATGTCTGGAATAAATGGCCTCCCCGTTCGCAGTCACATTCCACTAGGAGGCTATCTCCATTATCGAGAATACCTCTTAGCGAGGACTGAAAGGGACTATAGTCATTGCGTAGCGGTAATTCATTACTGCTGGAGGGAACAAACATTGATGGCAGTAAGCATTAGCTGGTGCAGGGGCGGCTTTAGGCTCATGGTGGCCCTGTGCAGGGGGCGCAGGTAGGGGGCCCCGGAAGAGGGGGTCCGGGCGGGGCGGAACTCAGGAAGGTGTTTTAATAAAACGTCCAGAAAAGGCGTTAGATGACCAGTAACATGGTAACAGAAAAACGACGTTTACTTTTTGAGTGCTCATCACTTGGATACTTTGTTTTAGAATCTGGGTCTCTGGAGGGACCCCTTTCAACAAGAAAAACACGTTGCGCGTCCGTAAGAGAGTTCGGCCACAAAGTAGGATCCCTCCAATCACATAAATCATATTCAGAACACGGGTCTGTAACATGGTCTTGCTCTTTGGCTTCCTTTTCAATACCAGCATCATCCGTCTGTAAACTCTGAACCTCCTTCAGAATGCCAGATGTTGATGGACCGATGAATGATGTTTCAGTTTCTCTGTCTGAGGGTCTTTTGTAATAATCCTCATCCTGAGTTGGTAATTGCTGCATGTTTGTATCAATTTCAGAGTCACCTTGTTCATTTTCATTGGTCTGCTCATGAGTATCATTCTGCTCATGGATATCATCACTTTTTTGTTCTTCTTTATGGTCGTCAGCGCCTGTTTTACCTAGTGCATCAGCAGTACTCTGGCCAGAGGATTCTCCATCTTTAGGTTTCCCTTGGGTGATAAAGTTCAGGATTGCTCCTTCCTGTGACACTACGAAAGCCTGCTGAGCCACCTTTCTCTTTCGTTTCGAATAACCAGATTTGTGTACTCGAATTCTCTTCATTTTGCTTGCAATGCAGCGGGCAAGGCTAGCAGTGGGTAGGGAAACAAAGAAGACAATCAGCAGCTGAAAGATTTTGATGTGTCATTTTTATTTTCTTGCAAAAACAACAGTTGATGGACAGAATGCAGAACAATGTCATACATTCACCCCAGTACAGAGATCTGGGCCTAAATCCATCGTTTTTTTGCTCACCACACCACCCCAGTTCAGACATGGCCATATGCAAATCAGCCTTGACCCTGTGCCTCATGGGAACAGTCCAGCCCGAACTGCCAAGCCATGTCTTCCCTGGACTACACAATGAAGGACCAGCATACCTTAATGAACGAGTGAATTTCCACCAACCTACCAGGAAAATATGTTCCAGAACCATCTCCCTAGCAGCCACCCAATGCAGCCGCTGATAAAACAGTGGAGGCCGCTACTTCTCCCACCTGGCAGTGAAGACCTGAAAACCCTCCCCCTGCACCTCAGAGCCTCACCATCGCTCCAGCAGTTCAGGAAGGACCACAAGACCTCGCTGTTTAACCAACAAGCAGCATGATCCAGCAGCATGAATCCCACACCGCCTCGAGACCCTTATGTGTGAAGCAGCTGAGCTTTACAAACCCTGACTGATTGATAGTAATTACCCTTCCCACTACATGTATGACACATTATGAGGACTAGCCACATATGGAAGGTTTATTTGAAGAGTGTTATAAAACTATAGGGTAGATCATGTGACTTGGCATACAAGGTCTGTTTTATCAGTCCACTGAGAACAGTAGAGCCTGGAGAATAGTTCATGATCTATTTGGGAAGTGACCTTAGCAGGAAGAAAGTAAGCTACCTTTAAATCATGGCACACAGAGACCTGTCTCAGTACGTCACTAACTGATCCTGAAGACAGCCTACAGGTAACCAAAGACTCGTCCACTTTACCACATTGTCAAAAGACAAAATACAATATATTTAATTAAGGTTTCTTGTATAGTGCCATTTTCCAGCAACCAGTTCTGCTCGCTTTACAGAGCACCTATTAAACAAGGATTAATTACAGTGAGTCCTAAGGCTATGAAAAGGCACTAGAGGTTCACTGAAGCAAAATTAATGTGCAAGGAACATCCAGTCAGGAAACAACTTTCAAGCAGACGTACGAATCACTAGCACAGCGTACCAACGACCCCATGGGCCGTGGCATAAACAAGGAAAATGGCCCCTTTGGCTGCTGCTCAGGAAGTAGAATATAGCAATTATCAGGGTTCAATGGGCCCCTGAGGGTTTTGGGTCTCAGTACCACTGTACTTGCTGAACCAATGGTAACTATGCCCCTAGTATGGACAGAGAAGGCTGCTTCACCAATTGCAAACTGAGGACTAGTTAAACTAGTTTTCTCTGCTAGTCACATGACAAGCACTGGAATGTAATTAAAGAAATGATCAAGAAGCCAGTCTCCTACCAAGGTCTCTGCAAAAGGGCATTAGATTGAGTTAACATGGGTAGGCACTGCCATCCTATTCCAGGCGTCCATCCATAGGTGCTTGCATTTCATGTCTGCCTCAACACCATATAAACAGACATATCCAAATGCCAAGTACATTCGAACACTCGATGTTTTAAAAGATTTGTGCAGGCAGATCCACTCATTAGATCACAAGTATCAGCTTCATACTCTGTTTTCATGATTGTTGATAAGTAATTGTAATCATTTTAATGAATCCTTAACATTACGTCTAACACCTCAATACGACCGTGCCTCCCAAGTTACACCTCCAAAAGTCACCATGCCTCCCCTCAGCCACAAGTAAACACCGCCCCTGCACTCCTGACTCACATTTCCCTCAACATACAGCGCCGATCTGTACCACTCCCTACCCCTGGCGCACAGTGACCACCTCTCCGACCCGCGCCCTCTCAGAGATGAATCGTGAGAGAGAGGCTCTCTCTCACGATTCATCATGCCTTCCCTTCCCATGACCACCAGAATACCTCCAGCTCGCCACCTGACATGGCTTACCTCCACCCAGACCGAAAGCACACACCATCTACAATAACATCCTCACCCAACCTTCCCCACGCCCCCGGCTCCTCACCCCCACGGGCTGGGATACATTCCTATGCCTGATCTGCCCTCCTCCCCAGGGCTCCCCACACCCTCGTCCAATGGCTCACCTTCCCTCGGGTTCACTCTGCAGTGGCACACGCTGACCTCCTCACTCCCCCTCCCCATGCCCTGACCCTCGGGCTGCTCACCTCGCAGCTGGCACCAAAGGTTGCACACTGGCATGCTATCCTCTGCAAGGCGGCCTTTCTTGCCCAGGGTCTCTAGGCGCGCCGGTGCATGGCCTCGACCGGTCTCGGTGCTGCTCGCTGCACGCCGGGCACGGGTGCTGCCACCCCTCCTGCTGCCAGTGATGCATGGTGCTTCTGTAACCCCTTCGCTGCAGGACTCGCGGGCACTGTGCATGCGCGCGCATGCGAGCCTCCGGAGGTGCCAGATCTGGACTATTAAAACAAGCTCGATTCTCATGGAAAAAAAGTTCTAAACAAGCACAAGACCTACCAGAAGAGCCCGAAACAAGGCCGACCCCACACAAAGACGAGACTGGGTTAGAAAGGAAAAGAGTATAAGAACAACCATTCAGCGTGCATCACATTAGATTTAGCACGCCTCAGTCGTTCATGCGCCAAATCCCTGCCAGGGGCCGCCACGAATATGTATTGTATCCGATTCCTCGTGGTGGCCCCTGGGGTTTGGTGGCCCTGTGCAGGTGCACAGCTTGCACATGCCTAAGGCCGCCCCTGGCTGGTGCTACTCCAATATTTCCAGCAGCTAAACAGAACACCAATGTGTGTAAACAATGATCACTACTTGTAAAAGATACACATCTGGCAAAAAATGCAGTGAATAGTTGAGTTGTGGGTCATTTTCAGTATAGGCGCAAATGACTCCTGTCATTGTCTGTTCGGAGACCACACCTAACTTCTATGCTTCAATTGGAGGTATATTGTTTTGGCTCTCGTTAAGATCAGTCACCCTGGAGCAATGGGATTTTGAGTGGTAAATGTAATCTTTTCCGCTTGGTTATTTTTAGGTCTGGCTACAGAGAGATTTCATAACACCTTATTTCTTGTCAGTGTAACACACAGAAAGGGACTCTGGTTCATCCGAGTAAAATTCAATACAATAAATCACCTAGTGTCTCCATCTTGTTTACTGGGTACTGATATGTATTATACATACATATGCACAGGGTGTAATATGCTATTTATTGCCATTGTTGAGTTTTTGGGGGCATGATCGGTGAGAGGTGAAGCATCAAATGGGCCATGATGCTGCTCCGCTCCCTTCAGCCATGCCCTATGCCCAACCTATGCCTGTGCGTAGCGGGGTTTGACCTTTTGCAGCCGCAAATCCGGTTTGGAAAATGACTTTTTTTAAACGGATTTGATCTGGGACTCCCAATTTCCACGCAGGTGTCTGAGAATGTTCCTGTAGGCAATTTATACCCTGTCTGGTGCTTTTTTCAGGACACAGGCTTCAGTGTCTGACATCCTGTAATGGCAATAGTAACAACATTTTTCTGTTGCTGCTGGCCATTCTGGGTAATTTTAATCCCTGTAGGAATCTTTACTGTCTACTGCAGAAAAAAACGTTGCACGGAATTACACAAAACTTGACATGAAACTAGATCTTTACTCAGAAGAGTCCCTTTGCATCGCCGCGGGCAGGACCTCTACCTGTCTCCAGCATGATGCATATAAAATCCTCACAAGATGGTATTTCACCCTGGTCTGGCTTCATGCCATGATAGAAACTTCTGATCTTTGCTGGTGGGGCTGTGAAGCTAGGGACACTTATCTACACATGTGGTGGCATTGTATACCTGTAACACGCTTCTGGTTGGAAGTGCTCCTTTTGATCCACCAGATTTGTTCAGTGACCCTGCCGATGGATCCTTTGGTGCTTTTGTGGCGGAAGGCTGAGGAGGATTCGGTTCTACCATACACTACCCCTAGGGGCAAGCTGCTCACCTTTTTCCTCCTGGTGGCACGATTAACAATAGCCCACACCTAGAAGAACCCTCGCTCACCAAGTCTTTCCATGTGGTGGTCTAAGATATTATGAAAACAACAAGAGAGGGAGGGAAATTGTATGAGGGACACTCTTAATCCTCCAAGCAATGTATTAAAAAAACAACAGAAGAGTGTGCCTCTTTATTAAATATATGAATAGAGCACAAGTGAAGAATCCAAATAGGTTCCTAATAAAGCCCTCACTCACCAACCTGGTTGGTTACATGCTTCATCATCGGGCCCCACCAGGAGAGGCCGAATGCCACCCTGGTGTGCTACGACGCCAGAATTACTGCAGAGCTGGTTTTTTGTGTATTCAGTGAAAGTGAAAGTGAGTTAAAAATGTCTAGATTGTGTCACAAAATAAATGTTATTAATAGCCAATCAGACATGTATAAAAACAGAGTGTGGGATATAATGGCTAAATAAATTGTTCAGCAATATCAACTAGTGTTTGGTCAACATGTTTCTGCCCTGGGGGAAAGGGGAGGAGGTTGTAGGAGAGGGAATGGGGAAGAGAACGGTTAATCACTTTGCGGGTAAATGGCGCGGTTTACTTTTCTCCTGTCGTAGCTGTGGAACTCACGCTTTCGCTGCTAGGCACCCGCTCGGTACCTGCGCAATCCCTCGTGTAACCGGACCCGTTGGTGAGGTAACAGGGTTGGCCAACATGTTTATAAATGCGGGCAAAACAAAGCCGCCGAAACCGGAACGAACTGGGCGGTACTGACTACGTCATAGGTGGTGTTGTCACGTGGTCGACATGGGCCAATGGAGCCACTCGTATCTAGAGTTAGCTGGTGACAGCCAAACAGAACAATCGTTGTCTGAGGCACACAACCCTGCGGCCAATAGGGATACTCGTGGCTGCAGGTTGCAGGAAGCGGCCGAGTTGTGTGTTAGTAAACACTAAATCCATTAAGTACCGCCCAAAAAAGCATAATTAATGGGAAATTAAATCCCACGAGCGGAGGAGTATCGGCGGTATCTGAAAGCACAGACAGCGCCAAAGGTGGTTGCTCTCACCTAAAGTGAGCTCAGAATAAAAATAAAAAATGATAAATGAAAACAAAATGAACCCAGTTGGTCCACATCGGTGTGCTCATTAAAGGAAGGGATGGAGGGGGGGGGGAGGAAGAGAGGGGGGTATGGATGGGGGAGGTTAGGAGGGGGGGATGAGAAAAAATAGGGGAAGGGAGGAGGGAGGGTAAAGTACCAAATGTACTGGTCTTCCAAAATTGTTGGGTATTGCAAGCCTATAACACTCTTTTTTTTTTGATAAACAAGTTTTTATTGTTTTCTTGTGCAACAAAAAACAGTGAGCCTTTCAGACCAGCCTTATACATTAATCCCATCTGGGAATCAATCCCCTTTACCGCCCCCCACCCCCGAACCACCTCCCCCTTCCGCCCCACCCCACCCTACCAATCACAATACACTCCCTAACCATTTCCCCCAAACCCTGCGATACTTTTTGTGGCAGCCCCGAGCTTGGTAAAGAGTCCGCTCCTGCGCCGCACACCAGTCCACCCCCGCGCTCCACCTGGTCAGACTAGGCGGCTGCGGCTGTTTCCAGGCTGCCGCAATGTCCCTTTTTGCCACCATTAACGCTGTCATGAGAAACACTTTTTCGGCGCGCGTGCCGTCCAGGCCGTCAGTGATACCCAGTAGGATGTGTTTGGGGTCGTGCGGTACCTCCCACCCCAGGACCTCCGTCAAGTCAGTCTCTATACCACGCCAATACCCCTCCAGTTCCGGGCAGGACCATACCATGTGGAGGAAGTCAGCCGGGTCAAAGCCACAACGAGGGCAAGCTGCGTCGGTGGAGAGGCCCGCGCGGCGCAGGCGCGCTGGTGTAAGGTAGGCCGTGCGCAGATAGTAGATTTGAATGAGTCTCAGTTTGGCGGATGCCGTCACTAGCCTGGGAGCCATAAGGGCTTCCCGCCAATCGATCTCGTCCAGGGGACCCACCCATTCCTCCCATCGCTCCTTCAGACCCTCCTGGGGCACAGGGGTATTGTTAACAAGGGAACGATATATTCTGGATATGCCTCCCCTTCCTAGGTTACCCATCAGGACCTGAGCCTCCGGGGGGCTATGATCCGGCAGCCGGATGTCAAGCGGGGTGTGGGCCCGTATGGCGTGTCTCAATTGAAGGTACCTATAGAATTGGGACGGGTGGAGAGAAAAACGCGCCTGCAGTTCCGAATATGAGCACATGCGTCCCCCCCGCCATACATCTCCCAACTGGGAGATGCCGAGCAAGTCCCACGGCTCAAAACCCTCCAACCCCGCAACCTCCCGTAACCATGTCCCATGCCAGAGAGGGGTGGCGCGCGTCAGCTTCCCGGTCCATCCGGTGTGGCGGAGTGCTGCCCGCCAAGCCAGGAAGACCGCCTTGGTGATATCGGGGCAGGAATAACACTCTTTTTAGGAATAAGTGGGTAGGCTTATGATAAAGCCCGCCAGCCTCAGAGGAGCAGTCAAAGGAACAGGGGAAAGAGGGGCTCAATGTAGCCAGACAGACTGTATTGTGTGGTCAGATATCGATCTTAATGTGTGAGAGGACAGAAAAAACAGGTCAAAACAAGAAAAGGCACCCAAGGTTAACGTTGTAGGGCCGTTGCCCACGGACTGTTATCATTTAATCCTTGCTTGTGTGTGTCCAACCGGTACACCCACCTCTGTTCTTTCTCAAAGAGGATTTTTTGAGTATTTCTCTGTACTCGAACTTGCTTAATCACTGTCCACCTAAGATCATTGGTTGTGTGGCAGTTTTGTATGAAATGTTCACTCAATTTGGTGGTGACTCTTCCACACCTAATATTACTCCGATGTTTACACACACGCATTTTCACTTTGCGTGTGGTCATTCCCACATACCGTAACCCACATGGACAAGTGATCAAATAGGCCACATTTGTGGAGTTACAATTGGTGTGGGCACGTTGTGTCCAAGTTATTCCTGGTTCGAGGACTAAGACTTTGGTGTGCGTTGTGAGGTGATAGATGCTACAGTTAGCACAAGGGAAATGGCCCGTAACTTTTGGCAGGCCCCATGCCTCTGTTATAGAGGGGAAATCACTGTTGGATTGACCTCTAGGACGAGTGTGAACTAAGGTGTCCTTGAGACTGCGTCCCTTTTTAAATGAAAAAAGTGGTTTGTCCCATTGTCTGTTGTTGCTGGTGAGTATACCCCAGTGTTTATTTATGACCTTTTTCACTGTATTGGATACACTGCTAAAAGTCATCACACACGTCAGGGGTATTTCTTGTGTTTCTATTGGGTTTTCTTCAAGCAATGCCTCTCTCTGCTGATTCCGTGCCCTTTTGTAGCCTTTGCTTAGGATTCTGTCTGGATAACCCCTATGCTTTAATTTAGTGGTTAAATCAGAAGACTGGCTCCGGAAATCATTCAAGCTACTGCAGTTTCTCCTCACCCGTAGATACTGGCCATAAGGTAAGTTCATATGAGAAATTATTGGCGGCAAAGACCATGCACAGTGAGCTCTGTGGACCCCAGGAATGGCTTGATGGTCAGGTTGTGTGACCGGCACAGATGGATCAGTGGCATAGAGGCTGGCACAGGTCCTTCATCCAGAGCATACTGTGCACTGCAGAAGGTCATAAAGAGCTACTTCAGTGGCACAGAGCCTATGACAGGGCTTGCCCCCAGCACCTAGTATGAATGGCTGAATGCAGGTACATTCATTACTGCTGAGTACAGATGAAGGCTATGATCTGCAAGTTGTGCGTAAAGGAGGTTGGCTGCGTGCCCATGCTGAAGGGCAGTCCCTGTGGGTAATTCCTAAAGCGCATGGCTAAAGACCCTACACAATGGGTAGTTGAGTGCATGATTAGGTTCAGCACAGGGCCAGGCATGGGCTGGGTTTCTAGGAGGCTGGCTGCAGTTCCAGGTCACTGGTCATCACCCACTGTGCAGTGTCAAAATCAGTGTTCAACATGGGTTTGGGTGCACCGAAGAGGAATGAAGAATATGGCAAAACAATTCAGTTAAAAAACTTGGCTTACAGGATAATGCATGACCAGGGACTAAAATCACTCTATGTCTAGGAACCGGGTTCTCCAAAGTCGGTCCTGGAGGGCTTGATCCGTGCCAGATTTTTAGCATGTCCCCATTTAGATAAATGTATCTTCTAAATCTGGAATGGATCCTGCCTTCCAGGACTGACTTTGGAGAACCCTGTCCTAGACCATAGAAGGCATCATGCATTTCCATGTGAGAAGGGAAATGAGTACAATGTTAAGGCTTGATTGGATACCAGTGGCATGTGGGCCTTCCGACATCATAAGGGCACTACACCTATATTGTGTGTGCTTTATGCATTGAGTTGGTGCCTTTTGTTCTAAGCATACGTTTTCACCCTAGAACATGCCATTATTCCTGAGAGTCTGCTTGGGATGTGGGAGGAGTTTTAGAGTTGTGGTGTTTGTGGGGATGCTGTATTTGGGGTTTTAGAGCTGTGGTGTTTGTGGGGATGCTGTATTTGGGGTTTTAGAGCTGTGGTGTTTGTGGGGATGCTTTATTTTACTAGATGGAGCACCAGCAATTCCATGCACAGCATAAACTTTGGCGGGTGTAGAAGGGGAAACATCGGTTACATTGTAGTCTTCACACCACAATACCTTTACAACGCAGGCATTACAACGCAAGTCATTACAATGACTTGCACTGGCTAGCGCTCTAAGCTAAGGAATAGTATGATATACTATTCCAACACCTTCTCTACTGTAACATAGCCTGGAGTTGGAATAGTAAATCATACTTTTCCTAAGTCCAGCGCCCTCCAGCGCAAGTTGTTGTAACGACTTGCGTTGTAATGCCTGCGTTGTAAAGGTCTTGCGGTGTGAAGACCGCGATGTAACATCACATATTCGTGTAGGAGGCATCACTGTGGAACTCCGCGGGTGATAGGGACAGATTTCCCATTTCAAGTTATTGCTATAGATTGGCTAGGAAGGAGCCCAACACATTTAACACCTTACCCCACCAGTTCGTAAGATGCTTTTTGAGTGCATGTTGCATAATACTCTCTAATGAACAGCATCAAATTAAGAAAAGAGAAGTAAGATGAAGAACAATTGTTTCAGTTATCAAGGTTTTAAACAATATCATCTGCTACTTATTTTAGGTCAGTTTCAGTGCTAAGGCGCGACCTGACCTGACATATGCTTGATTTTTTATGTTAACCTCTTCAGTGCCCATGACGAGCTGGACTCGTCATGGGCCGCGGTTGCGCTGTGCCCATGACGAGTCCAGCTCGTCATAAACCCCGCCCGCTAATGTAACGGCCGGCACAGGGCGGGGAAAGGGCGTGGCACTGAAGGGGTTAATGTTTGTATTTACACAGCACAAACATACACCGATAGGTTTCATGACACTACATTGATGTAACTATGATAATCTGAAAATGTGGTTAAAAAATTCTTTACTTTCCTTTGGTTTGGAGTGAGTTGGAGGTGAATCTCAGGTCATATGAAGGTGAGTTCCAGGTCTAAGAACGAGTGACCAACAGACCGAATGAGTCTTGAATACAGTGCTATGGACCCAGGGCTGGACTGGAAAAAATTAGCTGTGGCAAAAATGTTCAAATCAGGCCCTCACAGGAAGCCATGTTTAGATTGGGGTGATGGGTGCCTCTCTGGGTCATGGTAGCCCCTCCCTCATGTGAAACCAGCCCCCCAGCCATCAGGACACTAGGATAGTGCCAGAGAGCAGAATGGCCAGTCCGCTCTGACTGGACCTTTATCTGGATTTTTTTATTGACGTGCAATTAATGAATGTTCAGGGGCACAGAGTTGGCATGGACTATTAGTGGAGTATCTCTAACTGCTCCAGCTACCTCATTCTGCAGACACCATGAGTGTTTCTTTTAGAAAGATAGGTCAGACGCAATAAATAATCTTTGTTTAGTCCACTGTGGAAATCAGGCATGCTGTGATCAGTGGCGGATCCTAAGCTAGGGCAAAGGAGCATTGCCCCACTGCATTTCAGCAGTGGAAGGAAAAATAAAATGAAAAGAACTGAGATTATTTTATTTTTTCAGGTTGCAGGCTCAACAGCCTTGCAAGGCAGGGCTGGTCTGCTCTGCTAAAAAAACAGGAGAGGAGAGGATTGGTTTGCACTCCCTAAAGTGACCACTTAGCATGTTCTCCACCTAGGCTACATTACAGCCTGGGTGGAGAACATGCCCATGCTCCCTGAACCCGTCTGAGCGCCATGATTTGATGCTCAGACCAATCACAATGCTGCAGTGCAGCATTGTGATTGGCTCAGGGGAGCCTCAGCCTGGATGCTTCCTGTGCCTTGTTACAGCCAGAGGAGAGGCGCAACGAGAAGGTTGCTGCAAGGAAGGACACAGCAAGGACTCAGCCGCAGGGTGACCAGATTCTCAAAACAAAAAACGGGGACAGGTCATAGACATAGAAGTAGGACTACAGATTGCAGTCGCCATCGACATAAAAGTAGGACTATTTGACAGCTGTCATAGACATAGAAAAAGGACTACAATGACAGCTCCCTCCACAGACCGAGATGAAGCATTACAGACAACAAATCCGCGGTCTTTTATTGCCACCCCTCTCCTTTACACAGCAGCATTAGTACTTTTTATTACATTTACACTTTTAAGGACTATAGCATATATTTGCCAGAAATCAATAAAAGATCACAGGCTAGCAAACGCCAGATTTACTAGCTTTATCAATGCTCGTTTCTATAGCTGTGCGTCAGCACCATGTAAAGTACAACTCACCAATGTTGCTTAGTTGCTCATGACAGAAAAGCATGGGAGGTAAACTGTGGAATGCTAAACTGCCAAAGGGCAGCCATGGACCAATGTAAAAAAAAACACTTCTCTCCAGGTATTACTGCCTTAGGGTCTTAAGGGTCGCAAAGGCTGGCCGACCACACAGTCCTCCCACATTTACGTGGTCACTGCTGGGATGTCATGTTACCTTACTAGGGTATGTATAGTGCACTCTAGCCTTGGTATCATCTCATAGTGCAATAGTGTGAAGACCTGAGCAAAAAGCTCGAGCAGCGCTGCTCGCCTCTCCCACAGGCGTTAACCCTGCTCCTTTAAGTCCTTTCCAGCTAAACAGTTTGCCGTGATCTGAAAGGTCAGTCAAAAGGTCAAGTCATAGCTTTGATATGGAGAACACAGAGGATGCATCAATTGGTTAGGAATAAAACATGCAATGAGCAATGCATTAATCCTTGCACGGTATGCATAAGGGCTACTGAAAAGTTTGTATGGCTATGAATACAAGCTACAGGACGAATAAATATTTTTTTATCGAAAGTAGAAACTTTGTCTTGCACAATGACGTAGGTGGCGCTGTGTGTAAAATGTCTCTCTTCAAAGGATTTCCCTTCATGCTACAGCGCTCACCTCAGTGACAACACATGCCGTAAACAGTGCAAAGAGAGCATGCGTGCGCATGGTCAACTGGAACAATGAAAAACAGGGACATTTCTGTGTTTAACCTGGAAACTGTTTGAAAACAGGGACATTTGAGTCACTTGGAGAAAAGTGTCGGGACACGGGGACACTTCTCCAAAAACGGGGACCGTCCTGGGAAAACGGGGACGTCTGGTCACCCTGGGTCACCCTACAAGGAGGTAAGTTGATATATTTTTTTTTATTTACACCTCGTCCCCGTTCCCCCCCTCCCCGCTCCACCACCACCAATCCCTACCGGGCACCAATGGCTGTGATAGGTTCAGTGCCTAATTGTAAACAATAATTGTAGGCACCCACATCTTTTTAGGAGCCACTGCCAAATGCTGCAGTTACTAAATACGATGTCTAGTTCACCTTGATTCCACCCCATGCCTGTTTCTTTCACCAGCATTCACTTTCTCTCTCTTTATCTTACTTTTGAAGGTGCTTTTGTCATTTTTTTTTAATATCTTCCTCTTTCCATTCTTTCTCCATTTTCTGTATCCCTCTCTCTCTCTGGATCAAAGTCTGATGAGGAAATATCAGGCTTGGTCCATCAAAATGAGCGCTGGTGCTAACCACCAGAACAAATTAAGCACCGTGGGACTTTTTTTAGATAGTTAAGGTATAGAAAACACATTTCGAAAGTGTTAAGGTGACACGGGGGGTAATAACCCTTGCTACCTTTTGGGACATCAGATCATGGACCAAGGAGGTGTTATAGATTTAAACTTATACCGCTAGATGTGTTAATTGGTACATGTATCTGCCTCTTGGCTACTTTAAAACCTCTTTTTTAACCCCTTCGCCGCGGCACTGATTCCCCGCCTGTGCGGGCGATTAGCGCGAGTGGGCGGAGTCGTGACGGAACCACTCCGTCATGAGCACAGCTCGCCCGTGACTCATGACGGCGTGGTTCCGTCATGAGCATGGCGGCGCCGCGCTGCCCCCAAACCCCCCCAGCGCCGCGCCGCCATGCTCATGACGGAACCACGCCGTCATGAGTCATGGGCGAGCTGTGCTCATGACGGAGTGGTTCCGTCACGACTCCGCCCACTCGCGCTAATCGCCCGCACAGGCGGGGAATCAGCGCCCCGTGGGCGGAGCGGCCGCCAACGGCCGCAGCATGACGGAACCACTCCGTCATGAGCACACGGCGCCCGTGGCTCATGACAGAGTGGTTCCGTCATGAGCAGCGATGAGGTTAATGATCTTTAAACCATTGCCTTGTTGACCCTATGTACAAGATGTGCTGCTGGGGAGGGGGTTTGTATTTAAAATATGGACTGCATACATAACCTGTGTTAAAGAAAAATAACACTGTACTGTGCATTTCAGGTAGAATATAAAGGTATGCATTTATTTTGTCATCACAGAATGAGAAGCTCCAATGAGAGGAGTTTCTTTGGCATTTGCCCCCCAAAAAATAGCTTCCTGAGACCTGGAGTATTAGCATTGGCGCTCTGTGCAGCTGAGCAATAGAGGAAGTGCACCATCCTTTTAAGTAAACGAACTCAGGGTGTGAGGTAGTTGTAGAAACCAAAACTGCTTTTGTAAATTGTTCAGTGTCCTAATTTTATACACAGTATAGTGGGCTACCTAGGAAAGAAAACGTTTAATTTAGAGAAAAACTGTTGTACTGGAGACACTGGGCCAGATGTACAACCGGTTTTTGCATGCACAAACGGGTTTGCGACCCGTTTGCGCATGCAAAAACCTGCATGGCCAATGTACTAACACTATTTTGCGAGTCGCAAACAATTGTGACTCGCAAAATAGTGTTTTGCGACTCGCTATTAGGAAGGGGCGTTCCCTTCCTAATAGCGACTCACAAGCCATGCATGAATGTTTTGCGACCGCAATTGCCGTCGCAGAAAACTCCCAATTTACCGCCCTTTTCAAGAGGGTGGTAATGGAGTCGCAAATGGGAATGGGTCCCCAGGGGACCCCTTCCCCTTTGTGACGGGCTCTGAAAATAATTTTTAAGGGCAGGCAATGGTCACAGGGATCACTACCTGCCCTTAAATGAAACGAAAACGTTTCTTTTTTTTAAAAAAATGCATCCCGCTTCCTTTAAGGAAAACTGGCCCGATAAAAAAAAAAAATGCTTTATTAAAAAGCAGTCCCATCTGCTGAGCCCAGCAGGCCACCAACCCTGGGAGGGCCAGCCATTCCCAATGGGGTCGCAAATTGCGAGTGGCTCATTAATATTCATGAGCCTCGCATTTTGCGACCCCATTGGAAATCGCTAACAGTGTCTCAGACACTGTTGTACATTGGCTTTGGGGACTCGCAAATTGCGAAAAAGCTTTTGCGACTCGCAATTTTTCGCAATTTGCGAGTCGCAAAAGCCAATGGGCGCACATCTGGCCCACTGTTTGTGGTCGTCATGACCTTTAAAACTATTCCTTTCTCACAGGCTTATTTTTCTCAGATAAGCACTCTGACTGTGTGCCTGCTTACATGGGCCAAGTTCAGACACCTGTGGCAACAGACACCTGTGGCTGCAGCCATGATAGCCCTAGGCATTTTCTTTGACTCCTCCCTCACAGGAGGGAAGCCTGCTCAAGAGTGCTTATAAAAACACCTCTGAACTTTCCCCCAGTGTCTTGGGTGAAGACTACTGTGCACTTCACCTGCTGTCACGTAGTTAAAGTCTTTCTTGATGTCTGCACTCTACTGCCTGAGATCTTTATTTCCTGTGACGGAATGTTTCGCTCTTGAACCAAATATTTACAGGAGACGAGAGACTCTGAACCCAGTTTAGGAGGAAATACCACCAGCAACTAATTGCCACCACTCTCAAGATCGAATTCTAAGAGTGGGCTGTCTTGCCACTGCTGCACATATCAATCACCACTGGTGTTGTGGAAAAAACAGAAATGCAGAGGTACTACTCCAGAACACACTATGTTTTGCTGCATAGGGGCATATTTATGAACAAAGCACACAACGCAGCAAGTCACCTTGCTGCGCTGCGTGATAGGGAAAGGGCAGGAATGCGCTGTAATCCTTGACATTTCCTAGCACTGGTGCACAGTGTGCTGCCTAGTGCCAATGCAGGACCGCTTGCACCATGGCGCAGGGGTGCCTGAGTTGTGAGCAGGTTTGTTTTTTGTGCAGGAAGTGACACCTTCCTTCACTAAAACAATTCTCTGATGCATTTTCCTCTTTCTATGTGTGCTGCTGCATATTCTCCTCTTTATGCCTCATTTTGATGCATTCCGCTGTTTACCATTGTTGGTACATCTGGGAATGTAGGAAAATCCATGGGTGGATGCGTGGGAACACCCAGGCTCCACCCATGGAGCACCTCTCTGGGACAGAGTAATGCAACGCAGCGATCTGGATTTATCAAGCCATGCAGGGTCACACAAGGTGGTCTTAAGTGGTTTGATTAATCCGACTTATATTTAACGTCACCCTTGCACCCCGTTGCGTGGCGCAATGGTGATGCAAAACTTTCATAAATATGCACCATAGTTTCCAAGGGGGTAAAAATTAACCACACCTAAAGTACGTTTCCAGTAGCAGCACCTGGTTATAATAGTGCTTTTTTATGATAAGCTGCTCAGTAACAATGCTGTTTTTGCAATAATTTCAATCTTTTTGGGATGGTAATATATGTTTAGGCCCTGTTTAGTGGTGGCTGCTCCCGGGCAGTAGTGGTGAGGCGGGTGGGGGTGTTAAAAAAAAAAAGAAAAGATCGCTTACCTGTCGGCTAGCCGGCTACCTGGCTACCTGGCTAGCCACCGCCTCTCCTCCGACCTCTCCTTCTGTGAACCAGAAGCACACAGACTCCCCTAGCCAACCACGATGCTGCTGTCAACAGCATGACAGCAGAATTGTGACTGGTCTGAGCACCGTGGTTCGGCGCTCAGACTGGGAGTGTGAGCCTGCGCACGTTTTCCACCCAGGCTGTGCAATACAGCCAGGTGGAGAACATGCTAAGTGCTCATGACTGTTTGGCCGGCCCAAGACGGCCGGCTAAACCGGCATGCGCACTTAAGTGCACTCACTGCTCCTCCCCTGCTGGCTGTGACAAGCCTCGCCCTGACCCAAAACTTGCTTCAGCAGTGAAAAAATGATAATAACATTGTGTTATTATCATTTTATTTTTCCTTTTTTGCACTGCTAAAAAAGCAGTGGGATGGCGCTCCTCCACCTTACCAGAGGAGCGGTCCCTGCCCTCATTACAAGTTCTTTTGTACTGGTGAGGTGCGAGCTTCACACCCGTAATTACCATTACCATGTGACAACACTCCACCAATACTGTGCAATTACGAGTTAAACCCCAGTAATGGGGAATTCCTGAAGGAACACATATAATCTATGCATTATTCTGCCTGGTATTTGGTATTCAGAGGGGCTTATAGCACTATGCAGGTGCTAAATGTGCACAGGGGCAGGGCTTTAAGTGGGCCGGGTCTCACTGGTGCTGAGCGCCGGTAGTTTTTTTAAAGGGGGCCTCGAACGGGTCTCCATCGGGCTGAGGTTTGTGCCCTGGCACAGGCGGCCCATTTGTTCCCAGACTGCAGTGACAGCAGGCACATCGATGTGCGCTGCTCACACTGCTCACTTCTCGCTAGTGGAGAAGTTACGGCATGACGTCATGCCAGGTGAGCATTGTCGGGCAAGGGAAATCCTTTAAATTTAAAGAGAGCCATTTTCTCTCTGGATTTCCCTTCTTATTGAAACTCAGGAACAGCAACGTTGTTGTGGTATCACCAGGTCTTTAGGTGGAAGCTTTTTCAAAAGTATAAACACGGCATAGTTGCTGCTTATTTATCGTATGCAACAAACAACCATTGACAAAGCCAATCGTCCTGACTTGTTGTAGGTATGATGTTACTTGTTGTATCATATATCTGGATGCAATGACAGAAACAGCAAAATACATGTCGGGCAGCATACTATGCTAAGCAGATTTTTAGCTTATATGTTTTTAAGCCACGCCCTTAATTACATTGACCACGCTACTTTGAGAGACCCCCCAGTTTTTCCGCCCCACTTAAAGCCCTACACAGGGGCTTTTCTTTGAGTTGGGTGAAGGGGGCAAAGGGGCAACGGGAGGGTTACAAATGTCAGAAAGTGTCAGGATTCAAAGCCTGGGTATTGCTGCAGTTGAATCATCAATGAATTTTACTGGCTGGAATTTGTAGCTGGTCAAATGAGATCCGGGGTTCCTGCACCTGGGAAAACAGGGTGCAGAAAGACCGGGCCACTAATGATCAGCCAGAGGGCAATTCCGCTCAGTAATTCTGCTCCACCCAACTCATAATCAGGGCCTTAATGGAGATTACTTCTGGTCTTGCAGACTTGAGTCCATTTGTTGACTTCTCTAAAGTAGCAATTGGAGGTATTGACTTAGCACACCTGTTTTACCACCACATGGACTATTTATTGATTCTGTTATGAGCAATAAAGCACCACCATAGGGTGTGGTAGTCATTATTTGTTTTTTTCTGTCCTTCACCATCAGGTAAAACTGGATAGAAAAAAAGGACATTGCACCGACAACCACAAATAAAGCTGGCATTGTAATACCCTTCCTCCGAATGCCCCAACTTTGTCTGTCTGTAGGTGGTGGCTTTTTATTGATGGAAAGCTTACAGTCCGCATGTCTCTAAAGGAAGTTTGTGAAGGAGTACCATGTCTGCCAAACTCTAAATCAGACCCTCAGGATTGGCAGAAGACAATAGTCAGGATAGACATTTGTCTGCGTTGTATGGTTCTACTTGTTGAACAGGTTGTTCATCCTGGTTGGCTTGCAGATTGTGTGATATTCGCCAAGCCAGATTTTGTTTGTGACCATCAAACATATATTTCTCCTGCCTTAAAATGTATGATTATTTATCACTGCCAGCAGAGTTTGGCATTAATGTCTTCCTGTGAGGCTGCATATCATCTTTGTACTTCATGTTAGGCGTTTGATGTAGTGCGAATTTAGCTCTGATGAGAAATGGAGAATTTCACAGAGAACATTTTTACTGCAGAAGAAATATCTTAAAAAGGAAGGCTTGACGTTATTACTTCATGATGCTGAGTGCTTTAAATCGTGTAACAGAAACTAAGAGGCAGGAGGTGGGTTATCCATATTATTTGCTATTAAATTAGAAAGTCATTATAAAAATTGTGGCCCAAACCGCCACCTTTTCACCAGCACATTTTGAAATATTCTGCTACGCCACCTCATTTTGATTGATTTGCAGCAGTTAAAATATTACTCTCGCAGGTTCATTTCTTACTAGCCTTGGGCTACTGGATTTTTCCAAGGCAGGTTTACTGCATTGACTACTGAACAGATCTCTACGCCACTGTGTGTGTCCATGGAGGTCAAATAGCCTCCAGGGTTTGCAGCAGTTTCATTCTAGCTTTCCTCTTGCTACCCCTTGCGCTGCTCTTGCCACCCCTAGCACTGCAGGGGTCGCGAAGGCAGTGGTAGGAGCAGGTGGTAAATTGAAATATAGGAGTCCTGTTTAGCTTCAGCTTATTGTCTTTCCCCCAGCTCTTCAGCAACAGATGAGATATTGTTCAATGGCCCGGACCAATCAGGTGTCAGTCCTGTGGTTTTATATGAGGTCAAAGGTTCTTCAACACCACAGCCATTTTCCTATAGTATTTTTGAGAATTGATGTCTACATCCGTGTTTTGATTCTATTGCCCTTTTTCTGTGTCCGGCACCTGTAGGAAAGCACAAAACCTAAGAACAGTAGACACTAGGACTAACTTTCTGATGTTTTGTGGCTTTCCTATAGTGATGTCCTACCTCTAGTGGAGATCCCAATGAGCTATCCAGGCAGCCAGGTTAGTCATTATTACATCTGCAGTGCTTGGATGGAAGAAGTGTGTTTGTAATAGTCAGATCTCATAGTGTTGAGTTTGGTCTGGAATTTGAGGTACGGAGTATGTTCTCCAGGTTTGGCGGAATGGAATGTTTGCATGATATAACCCTCTTTGGATGTGTGTCAGTTGCTGACTTTACTGTTTCCATGCTTGAAATCAATAAATAGAATCGAACTATATTGCAGTCTTTCCCAAACTCAACTATGTTAAGAATTTTGAGTTGTTCAGATGTGTATTTTCATAATGAAAATTGAATAGGGCTGTGATCTCGCAACCTCACAGCCCCATTCCACTTGTAAGGCTATGTAGAAGGTGATTCCCGTGCACCAGCTTTGGTATCACTACAGTGGTGAAGGACTGGAGATGGAGAGAGTAGAGCACTGGAAATCACCTGCAGGAAGTGTTTCCAGTTCTGGGCTTTCCTTTTCAGTTGTTCTTTAATTCAGTCTTTAAGTTAAAAAAGTTCTATCATTGTGACCAAGTTGTGCAACCCTGAGAATGCACTAGTTCAGTTAATGATACTCAAGGATTGGGAGCATGGTCAAGTGACAGCTCGTCATATGGCCGCTGTTATCATCATTAATCGGTGAACATCCAAAAGTTCAGTCTTCTTTAGGTTTATCTGGCCTTGCGGCCTCAAAACCGCAATTTCAGGTGCACCACTCAAACCGGGGACTCCTAGAGGTGGGCAAAAGAGCCATTCATAATGTGACTCTCGGCCAAACTGTGGTGCAAAATGAGACACTGGGGCCCCATTCACAAAGAACCTGCACATTTGTAGCAGAGGCTCCTCAGTCTTGGTGGGATCCCCGCACTTGTGGTGGGATCTCCGCAATGGGAAATTGCAAAGTGGACATCCCGCCACGACTAAGGAGCCTCCGCCATGAGTGCGGGGATCCCGCCATGACTTAGGAGCCTCTGCCACAACTGCGGACATCCTGCCACTACTGAGGAGCCTCTGCCACGAGTGCGAACATCCTGCCACAACTGAGGAGCCTCTACCAAGAGTGCAGAGATCCCGCCATGACTGAGGAGCCTCTGCCACGAGTGCGGGGATCCCACCACGACTGGGGAGCCTCTGCCACGAGTGCGGAGATCCTGCCACAACTGAGGAGCCTCTACCAAGAGTGCAGAGATCCCACCATGGCTGAGGAGCATCCGCCAAGAGTGCGGACATCCCACCACGACTGAGGAGCCTCCGCCATGAGTGCGGAGATCCTGCCACAACTAGGGAGCGCCCGCCAGGAGTGTGGAGATCCCGCCATGACTGAGGAGCCTATGCAGCGAGTTTGGAGATCTCACCATGACTGAGGAGCCTCCACCACGAGTACAGAGATCCCGCCATAACTGGGGAGCCTCCGCCACGAGTTCGGAGATCCCGCCACGACTGGGGAGCCTCAGCCATGAGTGCGGAGATCCACCATGACTGAGGGGCCTCGATGAGTGCGGAGATCCCACTACGACTGAGGCTCCACCGCCACAAGTGCGGAGGCTCTTTGTGAATTGGGTCCATGTTAATTTTGGCATTTGACGAAGATAGAAAAATGGATGTGGGCCTGAGAAGCTGTAAGTAACCTAGGCCCTACCGCACTTATAAGGGGAACTGACTTAAACTCGCGGTCTGCCTGGGAGGCACTGAAGCAGTGATATCCACTTGAGCGGCAATGCATCATTTGTGTTTATGACATGTTTTGCTGAAGTGCAATCCTGGTAGGCCCCTTAGCTAAGTACATTTTAAACTTTGCACTCATACTGTTTTGCATTCAAAGAAAGACCGCACCCACCGGGATCTGCTATGGCATTGTACCGGTATTTATCCGTTACCAAACCAGTTTATGTTTTTACAGGGAATAAACGCAAGTTTATTGGTATAACCTTGCACCTGATTGTTTATCTCTCATGAGTGCAATGTATTCCACGGTTGTTTTCTTCCTTTCTCCTGCAGGATGTTTCTGGACTGAGAGACTACTCAATACTCATATACCATAGCCAGGCTCACTCTTTAAATAAGCTGGATAAATGCATGCAAAGCAATAAAGAACAGAAAATGACAATAATATGAGCAGAGAAAAGTTTGTTGTAGTTTATTAGGCAATGGAATGGGTTCACTTATGGACGATCTAAGGGAGACCAGTGATGATAGGACCTAGGATGGATCTCACGCTGATTAGCCTGCAAGAACCAGGACTGCACTGCATTTGCTGCTGAGCCTTTCAGGTTAATCCCATATTTGGACCCCATAGTTCAGGAAACTGAACTCATACGCATGGTAGAGTGTTTACCTGGGAAGTCTCTAGTTGCTCGGGCTTACAACTGCCCTTTGGATTAATTGACACTGTCACTGTCATTCTGGAGCCTTGCTGTGAGGACTGATAGGGTACTGGCATGATGCGAACCTTTTAGTTCTTTCCTGTGGTTGCTTTCTAAACTAGAGTCCCTTGAATCGCCCTGAATCTCCCCCTGCAATGTTGTTATATTAAATTATGCAGATTTGTAGAGCGCACCATCACTCGGAAGGGCATCCTAGTGATGAACAGGTGAGAGTCTAGACAACCCTAAGGCTACGCTACTAAGGCCTAAGTACTCTTCAAAATGCCAGATCTTATATGTTTTGCAGAATTCAAGAAGTGTGGAGGAGGCTTACATGTGTAGTGGAAGGTCGTTCTATGCTTTAGGAATGACGTAGGAGCAGTCTTGACCACAAGATCGGGTTTTCTGTATGCATGGGATGTGTGCAAGTAGGAGTCCTGATGAGCGGAGGTGTCTGGAACGTTTGTGACAGCAGATGCGATTTTTGAGGTATGTAGGGCCAGTGTTATGTAACATCTTGAAAGCGTGATTGAGGAGTTTGACTTGTGCTTGTGTATACAGAGCCAGTGGAGCTCTGTTTGGTGTGGTTGAATGTGTGTGTGGCACGGTAGCTTGACAGGGATTTGTGCACAAAATTATTCATGATCTGCAACCTTCTGATGATTTTTGTTGGTCCCAGCAATGCAGAACAATGTAACAAAAACAGTTGCAGAATATCTATAAATAGAGACCTATTACCAATCGCTGCTGGTGCAGGTAGGAGAGGCGGAGTAGAGACGGGGCGGGGAAGGGTGAAGTTGACAGACGACGAGGAGGGAAAATAAAATTAAAAGAAAAAAAAAGAAAACTACTTACCTTGTGCACGCTGCATCGGCCACTTGGCAATGCGGCAAGGGCAAGGTAAGTGGTTTTCTTTTTTTAAAATATTTATTTTCCCTCGTTGTCGTCTTCACACCCCCATCCCCCGCCCCACCGCTCTTACCTGCACCGGCCGCGACTGCCTATTACAACCCTGCAAGTGACCCAGTAGATCTGGTTGGGTAGTCTACTACAACGGATAGTAGGATCACACCTGGCAACTCACACGGTGCCACCATGTGTCACATGATTTTGGCTCCCTTCACAAGGTCACACGGTGAGGAGAAGAGATCACACTGTGACAAGAAATATAATCTGTAAAACACTGTAAACAGTGGATTTTAAGCTCATTTTTGGAGGCCGTATGCCTTGGACATCGGCAACAGCCTCAATGACTCTTTTATTTTTCTGGGAGAGGTGCAGGGGTGGGGGGACAGGTGGGGGGAGTTGGTGTGGGGCAGAGTGCCTCTTAGTGGGCGGGGCCTCATGCAGAGGCCCTGTCCCCTTCAAGGCCCCGCCCTTTCCCGCACACAGTGGCATTAATTTGTAAGTTGGCAGGTATGCAGGACTATCCCGGCCCTTAGGTGAGGGGGGAGGGGTTTGTGTATTGTCAAGGGAATGAAGTTCTAAGGTGTGCCCTCCGAAATGTTGCACGGTATGCCATGCAAACAGCCACATTTTCATCATAGAATCCTGCATGTTTACCTCTTGTTCATACCATAAATTAGTTCCCGGTAAGCCACTTATAGATACTGTAGTGTTTTTTTTAACACTGTGCTCCTGGGCTTGCTAAGAGACCACACCCCTCAACTGAAACCGAACACCAACACAGACACTACCAGTAAACCTCTTTTAAATATCTGACAGTAAACACAAGAATGTTTTGAGAGAAATGCAGATGATCTGGCTTTAAAATGTTTTGACAGTGAGTCATATGTAGGTTTCTTTGGTGGCACTCAAAGAGACATCTAAGGTGGAAATCCAACATGGCTCTGCAGCAAACTCAAACCATGTTGATTTTTATGCCGAAAGATAGGATGTATTTCAATGTATTTTGTTTATCCTTATATAAGTGCAGAGTATATACTTATATAAGTGCCGAGGATGAGATTAGATTTCGGTTTTGCAGGTTCAAAATAGATTAAGGTAGACACTTCACAACTATTCACTTCACAACTAGACTCTGTTTGTTTTGTTCTCCATTCTCTCTGTTCACTTGCAATGAGTGACTGTGTCACCTTTAGTTTACACACGCCTCTCCCATCTATCAGTGGCCCATATTAAAAACAAACTTTGGCAAAGTCAAAGGTTTGACGTTTACACTTCAAAGCTAAGTAAAGGAATACAAAACGCCTGCTACAGTACAAGTAATAAATAAGGTTGCTTTTGGTATAAAGTGTGTGGACGAGATAAGAATTAAATGTGTGATCAGAGAGTGTACTTTTCAGATATAAAATAGTCCTATTGCTATATGAATGTGAAAGTGGAAGGTAACCCCCAAATAGCCAATAAAAATAAAATGATACTAAAATACTCCCGTGGGCTGATGTAACATGTGATTGACAATATCTCAAGACAATGACTAGAGGTTTGTACGCCTAGAAAGTCAATGGAGGAAGGAGGCTGATCCAGAGCCCATTAGAGTATAAACAGAATACAGAATGTTCGGCATATACAGCGAAAGCACCATTACACATCATGCATTTGTTGGAACGGTCACATCAATGTGTGGTATAAACCCAGCAAAACTACATGGTGACTTTGATACAGCCCCTTGTTTCTTACCACTGATTCTCAGATTGTTCACGTCTCTGCAATGGAAGTGAGACAAGCATTTAGAAACACATTGCCCCTCCTTTATTAGCCCAACCATAGAGGCTTGACTACCACACTTCTCTAAAACATGCACACCACCAAATTGTTTTATCAAACAATAGGTCACATTCTTATCACCAAATACACAGCCACCTTCTCTCTGATCTGACCCAAGCAGTGCACCCACATCTTTCTATTATGACACCATCATTGGCCTTGAGGACTCAAGTTGCCCAACTGAGGAAGTCGGTACCTCGGCCTTACTCAGAAGCAGGATACCGGGTACCCAAATCTTAATAATATACCTTCTTTTATCATAAAATAGTTTGCGCTAGGAGCCTTCACACGTTTCCTCAACGTAGTAAACATCTCCCTTGTGCACACCTCTTTACAGTACTGACACAGAGGCCAGAGCCCATCCATGTCTTTGATGTGCCCTCCGCATCACAGACTGTGATTACCTTTGCAGTGGCGTAACGAAACTCGAGGGGGCCCCCCTGCAAAGTACATGGTGGGGGCCCCCCATTCTCCACGCCAGTCAAGAGGTCTCAGGCCAGCGACCCGTCATACTGCAGGGGCTCACCCCAGCCGTAAAAAAAGGATTCTGGTTCCTCCATTGGTCACTTCCGCCCTCTCATCGGGCAATTTACATACATCAGTAAATACTGCTGCTGCGCCCTCCAGCAAAGTTACATAACACTGCATCCAGACAGCCCATCAAACACATCCTCCTACTTGATGACCCACCTGCAAGCGAAGCCTGCTCAGTTAACCGCCTCCAAACACACACCACTGCTGTCGTGCCTGCTACTAGCGCATCCATTACACTCTACTCTCACCCCTACGAAATCCGCAGTTATGCTTTTCCGCCCGCCTTTAAAACCACCCCTCGGATGTCACTGCGAACCCGTGACAGCCGCCCTCTGCTCTCCTGTCCACCACCGACAGAAAGACTGATGACCAGTCCCCATCAAACCACTGCCTATCAGTAAAGACAGAGCCTTTCAGCTGCTGATTCCCCAATGCCACTATGGTAGTTTAAAACATGTTCAACAATCTCTTCAACTGACCACCCCAAAACAATTCTTCCTGCTAACCTCTACGGCATCAAAGCCGTTCCTGCTACTTTTCATCCTCTGCATGATGCACACAATAATATTAAATGTACAAAGGGGCCGATTTTTGCTTCCTCACACCAACATTAATTTACACTATGTACCCCACTAAACCATACCTCCTGTCAAAGGCAAACCTGATCCCATATGTAGCACCAGTCAGCAAGTACCCCAAGGACAAACACCAGAGAGAATGCACCATTCATGTAATTAAACCTACAGTGACAACGTAGCATTTCCCCACTCACTGTCAGCCCAGCGAAGTCTGTAACCGCACAGTAGCCATCAAAACTGGCAACGTCTAAAGCGCATTTCCACTTCCTTTCATTGGCAGCTCCTGCGTCTCCTGCGCCTTCTGAGCGGCATCTACCACAGCATTCTTTGTCTCCCTAAGACTAACCGGTGAACACTTCTCTTCCCCCTTCCTTACTAATAACTAATAGAGGATAACGGAAAACATATATAGTATTTTCTTATGCAAATAGCGTATCCGCAGTCCTCACCAGATCCACACGTATCAATATTTTGCTATCACACCATCCTGTCAACCCTATTATCTGGACATGTTTTTTATCCCTTCCGTGAACTGGGAAAAGCAATACCTTGTACAAAAACAAGTCCCTTTAAAAACTTTGCTAATTATATATGCTGGGTTTTACTAACTGTCATTGTAAAGCAAACAGGTAACTCATTCTAGGATTGGAATTACTGCTTAGAAGTGTGGAAGTTAATACTGAGACCTAAGATGATTTTTTGCATGTCTGCCAGACACTTGTTCTTTCCTGCATGCACACACAATGCAACAATACAATTTAGTTTAACAATTTGTTCAGAAATTTACTGAAAGGTAAAGAAACAGCCCATATTATTTTTACAAACAAAAATAGACAATCGTCAACTTTAAACCCAATGACATAACAGCCTTAGCGTGCACAGATTGTTCCAAATCCATGCCACCTAATTCTGCAACACACAGCACATTTGAACATCTCATAATTCCATGCCACACAATTCAATGATAAATTTAACCCTACAACATTCCATACCACATAATTACAATTCTAAAAATTAAAAAACACATATTTCCACTTCACTCCACACCACATAATTCCACATCACATGATTTGATTTGATTTGTGGTTTCTATAGCGCCCGAATCACCCCCTTCGGGGTATCTCAGCGCTGTGACTGCTAATGGCCAGCCAGATGAGAGTTAGAACAATGTCGTTTTCAGAAGTTTTCTAAATGTCAGGAAGTTGGGGCATTGACGCAGCTGGGCAGGAAGCGGATTCCAGTAGCGTGGGGTGAGGTGAGAGAATGCTTTACCGCCCATGCGGGCTAGTTTAAAGCGTGGGACCTGGAGGAGTCCTTGGTTACTTGATCGCAAGGTTCTGGGTGGCGTATATCTGACCAGTTTTTTGGTCAGGTAGCTGGATCCTATGTTGTTCAGGCTTTTGTGTACCATGCAGCATATTTTGAATTTTACTCTTTGTTTCACTGGAAGCCAGTGAAGTTCTCGAAGCAATGGGGCAGCTGAGGTTCTGGGAGGGGCGTTGTTTATCAGACGGGCCGTGGTGTTTTGGACTACCTGCAGTTTGCCAAGGGAGGATTCCTTGGCAGAGATAAGTAAAGCGTTGCAGTAGTCTAGGCGGCTGAGAATCAAGACCTGGACCAGTGTTTTGCGAATGGATGTCGGTAGAAGGGGGAAGACCCTTCGGAGGAGGCCCAGTGTGCAATAGCATGTCCCTGCGGTATGGTTAACGTATTCTTCTAATGTGAGTTTCTGGTCAAGTTTCACCCCTAGGTTTTTCACTATTTGTTTGGGGGATGAGGCTGTCCCTAGTTCCTCAGGCCACCAATTGGGGGACCATGTCATCATTGCTTCTCCAAACAGCATGATTTCAGATTTTTCAGTATTTAGCTGGAGGAGGTTGTCTCTCATCCAGTGTGCAATGCCTTTCATACCCTCCGAGAAAGTGGACTGGATGTTCATGTCCGTTTTATCATAGGATAAAAGAAGTTGCGTGTCATCGGCGTATGAGATAGGGATAAAGCCGAGTTGTCTCAGTGTGTCAGCCAGAGGGGTAACATAGATGTTGAATAATGTGGGGCTCAAACATGAGCCCTGCGGTACCCCCTGGTGACTTTGGTGGTTTATGAGCTAAAAGGGCCTAAGTTTATGGTTTGCGTTCTGTTAGTGAGGAAGTCAGCCATTTCAGGGATTTTCCTCGAATGCCTATGTCTTCGAGTCGTCTTAGTAGAATTTGGTGGGAGATGGGGTCAAAAGCTGCGGACAAGTCGAGCAGCGCCAAAAGTACTGCTCGACCTTTGTCCGCCAGCATACGGATGTTATCCGTTAGTTCCACCAGGGCTGACTCGGTGCTGTGTTTAGGTCGGAATCCTGACTGAGAATGGTCTAAGTGATGTGTGGATTCGATAAATTCCGACAGATGCTTATTAATATGTTTCTCCAGGAGTTTACTGTGTAGGGGGAGCAAAGAAATGGGACGGTAGTTAGAGATTTCATCAATGGCGATCCTTGGATTCTTCCTGATGGGGGTGATTTGTGCTGCTTTCTACTCTGGTGGGAGGCTGCCTTCTTCCATAGATCTATTGAGGATTGAACAGATGGGAGCAGCAAGCGTCATAGATAAGAGGGCAGAGGTTTTGGCGGGTACATAACATTCCACACAACTTAATGCCACTCAAACCACATAATTACACTCCACAATTCAACTACACATAATTTAACTTCAATCTATATAATTATACTTCACGCAACATATTTACACTCAACTCCAAAACACATAATTACCCTCCACAAAATACAACTATGCAACACGCTGCATAATTCCACTCCGCACAATTATACACCACACCATACCACATAATTCCACACGTCACAAAATTCCACAATTCATCCCCACACAATTCATCACACAAAATAATTACACTCCACATAATACCACTCAGCACCACATAATTAACCTCCACATAATTATGCTCTACTCCATATTGCATAAATACACTCCACATAAATCCAGTCTATGCCACGTAGCAACATTCCAGATAACTACACTTCACACCATGCCTCATAATACCACTCAACAAGATTTTCACTCAACAGCGCACACTTCCACGTCACAAAATTCAACTCTACACATTTCCATTCCACGGCACATAATTAAACAACCAATGACATAATTCAAGCCAACAACACAATTACACAACAAACCACACACATCCAATCAACACCACAAAATTCCACATCATGCTACAATATTTAACAGCACACCACATAAGTAAACTCCACTACATACCACTACACAACACAAAATACCATTCCAGATAATCTCACTCCAAGACACACAATCCCACTCTACGACACACAATCCCACTCCACATAATTCCAGTACACTCAATACCACATAATTACTAACCACATAATTACACTGCACACCATGCCACATTATTTCACCACACAGATCTAATCCACACAACCCAATTCCACAACTAGCAATTCCAATCCAAACCACATATGTCCACTTGACACCACACACATTCACTCCACTCCAAACAGAAAACGCATAGGTTAAATACATTGTCCTTTACAACTTCAATAGCTCTTAGTCTCACAAATGCGAGACCAATTGCATGGCAAATGCTTGTTTACCTTCCAATGCGTCCCAGCAGATCCTGTTCCTGAAGCTGCAAACCTTCTCCTGCCCCTGTCAGCTCTGTGCTGCCTCGTCCCTTCTCAGAGGCTGTGCCCTGTGTAGAATGCTGTCTCTGGGGCCCCAACCCCCACCCTTGTCTGGGTCCTGAGCAGTGCCCTGTGGAGAATGCCCTCTCTGAGGGCCCCCACCCTTGTCTGGGTCCTGAGCAGTGCCCTGTGGAGAATGCCCTCTCTGAGGGCCCCCACCCTTGTCAGGGTCCTGAGCAGTGCCCTGAGGAGAAAGCAAATTTTCTAGCATAGCAAGTGCAACTAGGAGATTATACCGTCACCCAGTCTCATGCACTCACTTCTTTGCGAGCCTGGTGAGCCGGTGCCGAGGTAACATAGCTGCTAAGGTTTCAGATTGCTTTTGTGTGACAATGTAGATTTTCCTAGTTTTTATGACGGAAAGTCTTAATTTTATTAAAGACACGGAGGCGAGTATTATGCTTTCTTATCTTGCTTTTTATTCAATAGCAGCCAAGATAAGTAACAGAAACTACAGTTCCCAGGGGCTCAGGGAAAAACACTGACCAATGGGGACGTAGCAAACAGAAAACCTAAGACCAATCATGGTAACCATTACAATAAACGTCATAACTGACTGCGCAGCTTCCTCTTTTCGCTGACGAGCGGGTCAGATAATGTCAGAAAATAGCGGAACAATAGCCAACACCAAGGAAAAAGCCAAGGTCCATGAACAAACTTCTTGAGCCAACGCAGACCAGGAGTGGAGAGATGTAGACATCGGTGACGGTGACACAGGCGTGGGGGCAGAGAAACTCTGAGAGGGAGAAGACCACTGCCGATGCTTGACTGGATAATCACGAAGATGCCGGGGGCAGAGCTGGATTCGCTGAAGGGAGGGAGAAACACACGTTAGTAGTGTAGTGGTGGGATAATACTCGCCTCCGTGTCTTTAATAAAATTAAGACTTTCCGTCATAAAAACTAGGAAAATCTACATTTTATGGCAAGACCGGAGGCTCCTATTATGCTTGTTCAAAGCATATTAACCACCAAAGAAGCCACCGTATCAATAGGCTTGCAATAAAACATTCGGAAAACATTATCGTTAGACCAATCAGCTGATCTCAGAATGTCCTCGAGGCGGGAGCCTGCCCAAAAGGCCTTAGAGGCCATGGCTCCCCGGGTGGAATGAGCTCCGAAAACGGAGACGTCAATGCCTGCCAGGGACATAACCCAGCGCACCCAACGGGCAAGGGTAGCAGAGGAAACAGGGAGATGGGGTTTGCGGAAGGAAATGAGAAGCTGGGAATTAGAGGGCGTTCTGAGATTAGCCGTAGATTGTTCATAAGCCTTTAAACATTGACCGACACAAAGTTTAGGATGAGAGGGAAAATAAGGGTAAAAAACAGAATTCAAATTAGTTTTGGTTCGTCTGTGAATCTGGAACGTAACCCCTGTGGGAGAAAATTGACGGCCGGAAATATCCAAGGCCTTAACATCAGAAACACGTTTGATGGAAACAAGACATAACAGCATAGTAAGTTTTGCAGACAACATTTTTAGGGAAAGGGAAGCATTATCCGGCCAATCAGAAAACAACTTAAGTACAACTGAAACATCCCATAAGCTAGAATACTTAGCCAACGGAGGTTTGGAACAGCGGACTCCTTTTAGTAGACGGCAGACAAGGGGATGAGAGCCAATAGGCTTGCCATCAAGAGGGGAATGGTTAAGAGAAATGGCTGATCTATACAGATTCACGGTCCTATAGGACTTGCCCGCGCTGGCTTCCGAGGCCAGGAAATTAACCACAAAGTTCAAAGGGGCTGAAAGGGGATCGATATGCCGTTCCAGACACCAGCTTGCCCAAAGAGACCAAGCGGATTTGTACGCTTTTGAGGTTCCAGGGGCCCAGGCTTTGCTGATGAAGAGAGAAGCTTCCTGCGAAAGGAGGACGTCAACAGTGGAAGACCGGACACCTTCCAAGCAGACAGGACCAGAGAGTTGTTCAGGATGAGGTTGTGGGGGCAGCCCAGGGGATTGAGTAGAAGGTCCTCTCGTTCCGGAAGGAAGACAGGAAAGTCCACCGCCATTTCCAATAGAGACGGGAACCAAATTTGAGACTGCCAAAACGGGACTACCAGGATTAAGGACATCGACTGCCGACGTACCTGAGAAAGCACACGACTGATCATGGGAAAAGGAGGAAAAGCATAATTGAGATGAAGGGACCAGTCTTGAAGAAAAGCGTCCGTCGCCAGAGCAGAAGGGTCTGGGCGCCAGCTGAAAAAACGGGGTAACTGAGAATTGAGGCGTGAAGCGAACAGGTCTATCGAGAAAGGGCCCCATTTGTGAGAAAGGGATAGAAAGACGGATGGCAAGAGCTTCCAGTCGCTGGAGTCGCGAAGATGGCGAGAGTGCCAGTCTGCCACCGCGTTGAGGTCCCCCGGCAGATATTCCGCCGTCAGGGAAAGTTGATGCATCAGACAGTATTCCCATAAACTTTTTGCCAGTTCTGCCAGAGGCTTGGACTTTGTCCCCCCGAGGTGGTTTATGTAGCGGACCGCAGAAACATTGTCCATGCGAAGAAGGATGGAACATCGAACTTTGTTTTTGGTAAGGCTTTGGATTGCAAAGGAGCCTGCAAGCATCTCTAAACAATTGATGTGCAATCTGGACTCCTCTCGAGACCATGTACCTCCAGTCGAGATTTGTCCACAACGGGCGCCCCAACCCGACAGGCTTGCATCTGATTCTAATACAAGATCTGGGGCCGTAGTGAAGATAGCGCGGCCGTTCCACGCATCTAAATCTAGTCTATCCACCAAAGTAGTTCGTCTCGAGCTTCGTGGTCTAGGGAGATGAGATCGGAGTAAGCCAAGCCCTGACGAAGATGTTTGATTTTTAAACGCTGAAGAGCGCGATAATGAAGGGGCCCCGGGAAGATGGCCTGAATGGACGCGGATAGCAGACCGACTATCCGTGCCAGAGATCGAAGGGAGAGGAGGGAGGACCGAAGGACAGACCGAATCTCCGACTTGATCATGGAGACCTTTGACTGAGGGAGAAGAAGACATGCTGTGGAGGAGTCCACTTGAAAACCCAGGAATTCTATGGACTGGGAAGGAATGAGCATAGACTTCTCGAAGTTGAGAAGAAAACCCAGATCCAAAAGGAGGGACTGTGTAGTGCGAAGATGTGAGAGAAGGTGCTGCTTGTCCGAGCTCATGAGAAGGATGTCGTCCAAGTAGATGATAAGTCTGATCCCGAGGGATCTCAGAAAAGCCACCACCGGTTTTAAGAGTTTTGTGAAGCACCAGGGGGCTGAAGAGAGACCAAAAGGCAGAGAGGTGAAGCGGTAAGTGACGTTTGACCACTGAAACTGAAGAAACTTGGTGTGTGACGGATGAATGGGCACAGTGAGGTAGGCGTCCTGAAGGTCCAGTCGGACCATCCAATCGTTTGGTCGAAGAGTGTCTCGAAGATGAAGAATGGTCTCCATTTTGAAGTGGCGATAAACCACAAACTGGTTGAACAACTTGAGATTGATCACTGGACGTAACTTTTTGTTCTTTTTCTGAACCAGAAAGATGGAGCTGAGGAAACCCGAAGGATCGAAGGGGGCGATGGAGATGGCTTGTTTTTGAAGAAGAGAAAGAATTTCCGAATCTATGAGAGCTTGTGTGTTGAGGGAGAAAACCAAGGGACGCGGTAGGGTGGGTTGAAAAGGCGGCGAGTAAAGCTCTATAAGATAGCCTTGAACCGTGTCTAGAACCCAAGGATCTGCACTGATTGTTTGCCATTTGGAAAGAAACAGTTTTAGACGACCTCCCACAGGGGGAGGACTTACCCTGTTGATTGAAGTTGTTGTTGTTGCGGAAGTTCTTCTGTCCGCGACCCCGGAAGCCTCTGCCGCGTTGCGGGTAGAAATGTGGTTTGAATTCTTGCGAGGAGGAAGCACCTCTGGAGCCTTGATTGTGGAAGGACCGGCCGGAAGAGCGACCCCTGCCTCTGCCGGCCCGTCCAAAAACCCGGGGGGAAAAAACCTTTTTTATGGATTGTTGCGCCTTGTCCAGAGACGCGAAAGTGGACACGAATCTACTGAGGTCTTTAACCAGGGTGTCCCCGAAAAGAAGGCCGTTAGCCTTAGAACCTGGATCTTGTGGGGCAAGATTGGCCAATTTGGGGTCCAATTTTATTAGAAGACCTTTACGCCGCTCATGTGTGATGGCGGCATTAGCATTGCCCAGAAGACAAAAGGCGCGTTGAACCCATAGGGAGATTTCTTCAGCAGGTAATTCAGAACCGTCTAGACGGGAGGATTCCGCCAGGTCAAAAATGCATGCCAGGGGACCCACCACGTCGAGGAGTTTGTCCTGGCATGTGGACCAAGCTTTGTCCACTCCTTTTCGGGGGTCTTTGCCAAATTTTGAGAAGAACGTTAGAAGAGGCTGGTCGATAGCAGGAACCATAGTAACCTTCTCTGGTAAGGAAGGCTTAGGGCATTCTGACTTTAGACGTGATCTGACCGTAGAGTCCAGAGGGAGGCGTAGTCTGGCAGAAATATACTCCCCCACATGAAAGGCAGGAGTCCATTCGGTAGAATTGGGGTGCCTGATAGAAGAAGGGTCAAACATAGGGACTCCGTCGGAGTCGAAGACTGGCTCAAAAGCAAAGGAATCCGATTTGAACTTTTTGGAAGGGGGGGAATCAGAGACGTCAAACACGTCAAACAAGTCATCTGCGTCATCCAAGTCTGTATCAGTGTCCAAAATGGTGGAAATGACTAGTTTTTTAGGAACCTCTGCATGTTTGGACTTATGCTTGCGTTTACCCTGGGAAGCTATGAACCCCTCCTTGCAAGGAGGCCTGGGAGGCACTTTGTCCTCAATCAGATGCGAGGGGACCTCGCTAGTCAGTGATGACGCAGTATTCGAAGCAGAGGCAACCACCTTTTTTGGTCTGCTATCCCCCGCAGACTGGGCCAGGGCTTTGGACAACAGACTTAACATCGTGTTTTGCATGCCTTTGGACACGCGTTTCATTGAGGACTCCACAGCATTTTCTACCGAGGCATTAATAAATTTATTTAAATCATGCTTGAAGGCTTCGCCTTCCTGAGAAGCCTGGTCTCTCATGGGAGAGCTGTCAGAGCTCATATTTGCAACAGGAGGTAGGCAAGGGTTAACGTGGAGCCAAGGGGGAGGAGTCGAGCAGAAGCAACCTCCCAGGGGCGTGTATAGGAACGAGGAGAGCCTGGAGCACTCGCGTCGGAAAGAGCGAGAGAAAGTAGCAGAAAGGACCTCCGTGAGGTTGAACGCCGAAGCGCTGATTCAGGGACGCTCTGTGAGGCGAAGAACGTCGTAAGGGAACGAGCGCGCGATGAAAGCAGGTGAGCGCGCGAAGGGCAGCACCACCGGAGACCGGGGGGGGGGGAGGAAGAAAGTGAGCGCGAAGGCGCGTATGGATTCAAAGCGGCACAAAGAGCGAAAGCGAGCGTGTGGAAATACCTTGAGGCACAAAGTAAACAAGTTACCAACACAATATGCAAATAACCAATAATTTCACCTGAAATATATAAGCGAGCAAAGAAAAGGGCACTTATCTGACTGCGAGCAGCAAGAAAAGAGGGAGCTGCGCAGTCAGTTATGACGTTTATTGTAATGGTTACCATGATTGGTCTTAGGTTTTCTGTTTGCTACGTCCCCATTGGTCAGTGTTTTTCCCTGAGCCCCTGGGAACTGTAGTTTCTGTTACTTATCTTGGCTGCTATTGAATAAAAAGCAAGATAAGAAAGCATAATAGGAGCCTCCGGTCTTGCCATAAAATTCTTTGGTTTAGTGTGGTTGTGTGTTACCTTTCATTGCCTTTGAGTAACACTATAGAAACCAGCAGTAATGCCTTGCCCCGTTCTTCACACAAACTGAGTAAAAATTCAGGGACATGTTAAGGATTTTGCGGGCCCTGGGCAAATGTATTTTTTCGGGAGCCCTGTTCGGAACAGCTTCGATTTTATGATACAGTTTTAGCTCCTTCATGCCCTCATTAGTCAAATTCTAAATGTGTGTACATCTGATATTCATGGGTCTACAAGGTGGAAATTTCCTAAGGGCTTTCCACTCATCTATCATGCCGCTTTTTCGATCTAAAAACCTGCCCTCTGTTAGAGGAGTATTGGGATATAATTGAAAAAACTGTAGATTGTAAATTATATTTCCAGTTAAGAGTGGGCACTTTACCTGTTGCAGAATTCACCTCCAGATGGGGGGGACAAGGCACTAAGAATGACAGGTGTTATAGATGTTTGGAAGAATGCGAGACAACAGGACATGTACTATTTTTCTGTCCAATGTATGTAGTACCCAGGGAAATATGGATAAAACCAATCTGTAAATACCTGGGTATTAGAACATATGCTACAGCTCTCCGTATCCTGAGCACAAACCCTGCACCCCCGATCTGTATAGCTGTGGCCAAATTCTTAGGATGGGCCTGGGGCATAAGGTTAAAAACCTTGAGGAATGTTGAAACTTTTCCCCCTTAAACTCACATGGTATCACCTAATCCTACCTGATGTAACCACTATTACCTATAGATAGAAAAGCCTTGTGATTATATAGTTTAACCGTGTCAATTTCCATGTAATATAAGTCTCTATGGGCTGGCTCCTCACAGATTGTTTTTATTCTTTTTCTATCCTAAATTGTCAGCTTTACGGTTGTTGAAATATAATTGTATTTTAACCGTTTTAGGTAATTTATAAATTATTTTATTCTATGTATCAATTGTAAATGTGCTTTTATGACTTAAATGCCAAATAAAGCTTTATTGACTTGATATTCAGGGATAGTGATGTGCGTTTTCAGTATTGTAACACAGCAGCAGCTCATTAATGTTACTGCAAATAGTTTCAGTCACACCCTCCTATCTCATGAGGTCCTGTATTGATCTAAAAGAAACATTTTATTTGGATATTGCATGAAACATACACACATTTTGTCTGCAAAATGTCTGTAATAGACTCTTGCCCAATAAAAATAAATGATAAGAAAACAAATGCAGTTTGCAGCATTCCGTTTAAAAATCATTCAAGGTCATCAGGTCAAGAACATAGCTGGCTCTATGAGGGGGGGCGCCCTGAAAGGCTAGGGCCCTGGGCCAGAGCCCACTTTGCCAATGCCTTAAAACGCCTCTCACTGTGTAGAAATGGCAGAGTGCTAGTATTTGTTTGCTTGGCAATTAGGAGTTACATCACGCTGCTTGAGAAACACATTTACCTTCCTTGGCAATAATAAAGAACATTATCACATGAACGTGCTGCTGCAGTACATCACTGTGTGCTTTGACTTTAGGCATTTAATACAGCAGTCCTAACTAGTACTGGCCTGATATGATTAACAGCCAGTCCGTCAGTGAGAAAAGTGCAAACACAGGCCCCAGAATGTACAGTGCGGTTGGCTGTAAAGCTAGGACTGATGGACGTTTTTCATCTCACTGCCAGAGGGCAGCTATCTGGTGGACACACTCACACTGCGTTAAAAATAAGGATTCTCATTGAATAACTTCCACTCAATTTACTTAAATTAACGTGTGGTGAAAAAACATATATGGACCTCCAAACATCAAGTCCATTGTGCTGCTTCTGTGAAGTTGGCTTTTACTTTCATATGGTTGCACCAGTCATGCCCCACTTCTGCCACTGTACGAAATTGAAACTTTTGACTGGTGCCTTTGCTTCAGCATCACCCCATGATATGCCAGACAGGTGATAACCCATGTGTCATCATTATGAATTAGAACTTTAGTCATCCATGGCTTTTATAGCCAACCCCTTACTGCATTCTGGGATTTGTAGCTTTATTTTTTTATTTGCTATGGCCTTTTGCTTAAAAATTCATAACTTGTTGAAAGAGCATCATGTTCATCTCAGCCTACATAATTGTTACTTCAGAGTCAACAAATAGTTGAACAAATGTGTGAGGGGACTATATCACCACCGATAGACCTTTCAAAAACAGCCCTGCAGCTACATTATTCCATTCCTGATTTGCTATTTGATTTATTGCGCTTAAGCACGCATATCTGCAACTGCATGGTTTATATATTTGAAGGTTTGAACAGCGAAAAGTAAAGACATGCATGGTTTCGTTACTTTGTCCTTTACTTTGCCTTTTGCTATTTCTGCAAACTCATCCTTAGGCTGGAGGCGTGTTTCCAGCCCCCCAAAACAACTTCTCAGGGTGATATTCTCAATTTACGGTAGTGGTTGCAGAAATACAGTCAGTGCAGAGCCAGCCATCAAGTAGCTGCGGTACACAGAACAGCCTATTAATAATAAGGACTCGCCTTACCTTATTCTGTCCATGCCAAACTCTGGCCTCGCCGAGCGTCGGTACAGGCGGCGCCTCAGCCTACTCCAGGCGCGCAACACCCATTGGACTCACAGGGCTTCAGCCCCCCCCCCCCCCCCCCCCCCGTCATGTGTGGCAGCCCGGATGAGACACCTTCCCGGGCAAAACAGCAGCCGCACCCGAGCACTTCACAGGTCTTTTAAAAGACCATTTGCATGTTAATGAGGCCTTGCTGTTGTTTCACCCTTTCTAAGAGCCCCTGCAGCTCCACTCTGCCTATTGCTTAAAGTTCAGCCCCCCCCGAAATTTTTGCTCAGCCCCCCCCGAAATTTGGCTCTAGTTGCGCCTCTGGCCTACTCAACAAATATGTGTAGGCCTCTGAAGCATTGGGGGATGGGTGGGGCATGGAGAGGCCAGAGCAGGTGCTGTGTCGATGTCAACAGTTTATCATGACCCCATCAAGTGCAGGCTTTATAGTCATTGTCACTGGAGCGCTTCCTTTGTGATTAGGATTCTAAAACGGGCCGATCTGTGGCCTGCTGACTCGTGTTCTGCTCTGCTCACAAAATAAGCCATGGATTTGATAACCAAAACCTGGCATGCAATGGCTGAAATGTACATCATAAATGACAAAGAAAGATCGGAGATGTTGCCTAATCATCCTTATGCTTACGGTTTATCTGCTTCCTTTCCCTTGAGCTGCCACATCACCAGCTTTGGAAGTTTTGCGACCATCCTGGGCAGGCGTCACATTCAGTTCTCCTCCAGGAGGGTCTTATGCTGGAAGGCGGTAGCGCCACTAACTATATTTGAATATTTTTGTGAACAGCAAGCACACTTAACATCTCATTCCTTTTTTCGCGCTCAATGGCTTTCTGCACCAATGAAAGACAGACTCTGACCAGAGGAAGCACAGCCTCGCTCAATGACTTTCTTAATTTAGCAGCCCCGCCCGCTCGGAAGATCCGCAACTATGTCTGTTTCAGGGAGGCTGGGCGGAGCTGACAGAGGGAGCAGCAGGAAAAGTCACAATATATCCGTGGCCGGTAATCTGAACAACGAGTCCTCCAAGCCAAGCGCAGGCAGGATTAATTTCTCGTAGGCAATGCAGAGCAGCAGTGCAGAGATAAACTGCGGTGCGCAATGCTGATTTTTGAAGCGCTGCATGAACTCTCTACACTATCTGGGAGCAAGCTATGCGTGGCTAATGCATTTTAATGCGGTGATGCGGACACCAGCATTAACATGCATTAGCCTAATGCCTGATGCGCGATACTTGGCAAGGCTGCTGAGGGGGCCCCCTTCACGTACTGAAGACTGGGGGCCCCCCCGTACCACGGGGGCTCCGGGGGTGTTTGTTAGGCCCCTGTACCTTTAGCTCCTAGTCCTCCTGCCCCTGTCATCTTCCTTCAACTCAAGCACTGTTTACCTCTCTGTTGACCAGGCTTTGAGGACACTGCTGCAATGCTTGAAGTCCTAACAAACAGACATCAACAAGTCCAAATAAAAAACTTGAGATCCCAATGGATATTGGAGGCATGTGGCGTGCCCTAAAGATCCATCCTTTCCAATGTTAAATCCAATCTACCAATAAAACCACTCTGAGGACCCGTTGAACTCCACTACCCCTAGATATGCAAGCGCCGATGACTACCAGCTCTGAGTTAAAAAAAACATTGACAGCCACCATATCAAAGACTAACTTACTCACTTCTTCGAAGGTGGGTGGTTATCGGAAAATGTATCGAACTAAGATTGATATCATCCTTATCTTTTAGATGACTTTTCAAACCTGGGATCAATGAAGACTCTTCCACATGAGCCTGGATAGTATCAAACCACAGCTCTCAGACAACACAAATCACATGGGTTCATCATAAACAACAACTTCTGCTTCAGAACTCAGGCAGGAAAACAGAGATCATCAACCCACCACCCCTGCTTTGCAACACCAAAGTGAACATCCCGAAAAACAGACATCTAGACAATCGTTTAGGGATGCACTACTTGCCAGCTTCCTGGATTACACTTAACTCTACTCATGGCCATCTTGAGTGCAGGATACAGTCTCATCACAGTACAGGATCTATATCCCCACATTAGCCCCACTGTGATCAAACTTGAATTTCTCTCCATTCATCATGCAGTAACTTTTAAATTGTAATACCACCCGAAAAGGCAGTTTCTTCCCACACACAACTATAAAAAAAATTTAACAACACTCATTCAATGTAACATGCTAGATTCGACAGAATCATTGTGGAAATACAAAAGTGCAAAAAAGACGACTCAAAAACAAACCTCATGAAGAAGAACTAGAATGTGGAAGAACACCCCACTGCAAATATAAATCGCACCTTTGTTCTTGCACTTCAGAGAAGAGTTTGAAAGCAGGGGCTTCAATGAACATCTCGGCTGTTATTGAAAGAACCACTGGGTCCCCATTCCAGGCCTGCACTAGAAGAAAACTCCCACCCCGTTGTCAATCTTGTGTTTTCTTATCAGCAGCTAGAGCGCTCTTAGGCTTTAAGAACTTGTAACAGTGGTTTTTATTTACAACCTCTGTTAAACATTTTTGTAGTGGCCTGTGGTGGAAATTCAGCCAGACTTTGGAAAAAGCATTAAAAATAATGGCTTGAATTTAGTGCTTGTATTTTATTTCTAAACATCATAATCTTTGCTCCATAGAGGACGAGAACCACTGCCACTTTCCCAAGTTATGAGGGACTTGTTGACCTAGAAGCCATCGCTTGTGCTGCTAGTGTCCTTTCCTCTGTATCATCAGGTAGGTGTATGGCTCACCTGGGACAAAGTCTCCTTGAGCTGTGCGCAGTATGCGCCTCCTGTGCCAATGTTTTACCATTCACAAGTGGCAAGGCTATTGCCCAATAAAGATTTTCATAGGAGGTTCTAAGCCAATGACCACTGTGCTAAGGATGTGGTGGATCCATTGTCCCAGAAGCTAATAAAGCTATTGCTGGTATTGCCCACATACCCTGTGTCATCCGGACAGGCCTTCTGTTCCACTGGGCATTCCCCCTGAAGGTTGGAGGCCAGATTTGAAAGCCTATGGTCGCTCCATGTGCCCCTGTCACTTTCCTCAGCTCTTTGGGGAGGCTTCAAGAGAGACAGAAATAGAGGGAGGGAGGGGGAAGGCAGAGAGAGAAAGAGATCAGAGAGGAAGACCATAGAGAGAGAATGGATGGATGGAAAGAGACAGACAAAAGCCAGCAGGACTGGTTTGAGCATGTTTGCCGGGGCTGCCTTTGGTTCCTCAGTTGGCCCTGCTAAGGAGCTACAAAGAAGATGGCAGCAACCAAGTGAGATGTAATTGTTAAGGTACAGGAAAATTAATCTTTGAAAACCTCTGGTGTTCAGGAGGCATGACACTACTGCGTTCTGACTGATTATACATGAATGAGGAGATCTGTCTTAGGTAGAAGTTGCCCTTTGAATGTGAACAGCGTAGCTAATGTTGCTTGTCCTCTTTGCAAAATAATGCAAGAATCCTAAGGGATGAGTTACATAAGAGAGCAAGCTCATATACAATGGGTCTGCATGATGTGCTAATAGCCTTTTACCGATGAAATAAACCTCAAAACATCGTTTTTTTAAGCTGCGTGGTTTCTCCACCTTGGGTGGCATCCATTGGCAGCAGGTGGGGGCAGTGGCACGGTGCCAGGCACTGGCCAAGGGAAGCATCATGCTGAAAACAGGTCTGTTTTCTTAATTTAAAAAACAAACCAGAGGCTCCGTGAGCCACTCTGTAATGGACCATCCGTAACATATTTTGTTGCTCATGGTGTGGCTGTGAGCAGGTATCAAAAATGATGGTCTCTAAATAACCCTCAAAGCCCGCACCCCATTTCTGATAAAGGTTCATATGTGGATACCTTTACACTTTAAGGAGACTGTGCCACCGATAGCATGTTGGCAGCCATCTATTTAATTGCATTTTCAAAAGGGATAACTGAGCATCTCTGAAAAGTTAAAATTGTTAAATATGTTCAGAGCTTGTTAGAATAATTGAGAAAATTGTTGGTCATTTCGGAGGGCTCGATGAAAATTGTCTACGCGAGAGGTAAGGTTCCGCATTTAAACATTGGAAGGCCACTGTCTTAAAGGGTCAGTATAAATTAGGAGATCACAATGAACTAGAGGCATATACCACTGAAAAGGGTAAAACACAGCATATAATCCAGCACCTTCTTATGCAGATCAAGGTACAAGCAACAATGTCATGCCTAAAGCAAACTATGGGTTGAAAGTTGTTAGTAAACCAGTTTGAGCAATTCTAAATGAAGTTGTAACTCAATTTAAGACTAGGCTTAAGCACTTAAGCAAGCTAGGTGTATTTTGGTGCCTCACAAGGAGCACCAAGTCACAGCTCATCTAACATTCCTAATATTCCTGGAAATAGGTAGGCCTCGGTGAACTAGCATAATTTCCCTCAGCAGAATCAGACGGAGTTACATAAAAACTCTGTGAGATTCCGTGGAGTTCCGTCAGTGGGTAGAAAATGCATGGCTTCAGCTCGGATTTTAGCACTGGTAGTGCGTTCTGTACTGAAAAATCCGCACAAACGGCATCACGCTATTTTCAAGTTGATTTTGATGCAGTTCGAGTAGAAAATCTACTCAGAAGCAGCTCTCTGACTGCAATCGCCCGCGTTCCAAAAATCTCACCGGAAGTCCTTTAGGAGACCAAAATTCTTGATAGGGGACACCAAATCTTGTTCACGCTTGGAAGATGTCATTCTGTAGCTGTGCGTTGATCTCGTTGCCATTGCGTTGCTCGAATGGTAAAAAAATTACATCACGTTGTGATTGGCGGAATTTGTCTGGAACTCCATGTCACAAGAGTCACGTAGAGTCACAGAAATTCTCCAATTTCACTTGCGGAATTAAAATTCTACCCGGACCGGGAAAGAGGGAGCTTGAGGGTTCCTGCAAAGCTGGGTACAATACGTTCCTGCTGTTAAGGATGTAGCAATGCCTGTGGCTTTGGAGAGCCACAGATATTGCCACTGTACAGGTGGAAAGCACTCACCACTCCAGCGAGTTTGCTCCTTTATATCAATTATAGAGTGATGATAACAATAGAATACACAATGAAAAGGGGGAACCTCATCTTTCCTAAAAAAAAGGCAAAATAATATTGATATCAGAATAAGGAAGTAGTTCTACATGTAGGTAGTGCATCACTGAGCACTGTTGTCTGCAAGTTCATCAGCTGCTGCTCAAATACAGGGTACTGGAGAAAAATGCTATAGGCAAGGGAGTAGCCCAAAAATAAAATACCCCCCCATATGTACTATGTATCTAACTAATAGCACTGAGTAAGTGATGCAAGTTAGCCCAGCACTCTTTCGTATGCTTGTCCAGGGGAATTCTGAAAACAATGCTGAAAATAGTAACTTTTAAACCTTCATTCTGAAAGAATTTGCCCATTGTTTCTTCCTTCTCTTTATACGCCCTTTCTTCTTATCATTTACTGTTGGAAAGTGGGTTTTTGGTAGGGGAAAATGTAGGTCTGCCACTGGCAATAAAGTCACTAACATATGGTAAGACTCAGCATAGGTCTTAAAAAAGTATTCCTATGCTCAACCCTTGGTAGCTTGGCTGCGAGCAGGCAGGCTTAACTTCAAAGACAGGTATGTAAAGCATTTAAAAACACCAATTCAGTAAATAATTAAGACACACCACATAATAAAAATCCAGTACCAAATTATAAAAATAGGAAATATTTTAATCTTTTAAATGACACAAAAACGACAACAATCCAACGTAGGGAACCGGAGATATGAATTTTCAAAGATTTAGCGAAATATAGCACTTAGAAGCTTATAGTACCATATTGGGATACCTGCTCGTGATAGACCGGGCACAGTCAAAGTTTCAGGCCAACCGCTATGGAGCCCTTGGTGGCTACAGCTCGCGGCAGGTTCTGGTCTCAGTTTCTACCTTCACACTTAGAAACGTTTCTGGAGCTTTTCTCGCCGAGGTCCCTCGAAGCTCCCAGCCACTCCGGATTCAGTGAGGATTCGCCGGATCGCCTTTCGACGAGCTCCCAGTCAACTTCCCTGGAGCCGACTTAGAAACTTTTTCTTTAGCGCTTCAGCGGGGCAACCCAGGAATCCAGGCCGACACGCCATGGAAGGCAGGCGGCTTGGCGTTCGCGGTTGCTCCCTGTCACCTTTTCTACGAGCGGACTTAGAAACTTTTCTGGAGCTTTTTCTCGTGGGGTCTCTCGATCCTCTTCATGTTGCCGCATCCGGTGAGGGTTCGCCGGCTTCAGATTTCTTCTAGTCCCGGTCAAACTCTGGAAGTTGGACCGATGGAGCTTTTAGCGGGACAAACCTGGATGGCTTGGCCGGCTCGCCGTTGAAGGCAGGCGGCCTGGCTGGCCAGGTTAAGTCAGTCCCTCTATGGAGCTTTTTTCCAAAGTTGCTCCAAAGTTTCCAGACTTCTTGAACTTCTTCCTGAAGTTCCTCAAGGGGTCCCAAAGTGTCTCAAACTCACTCCAAGGGTCTGGAAGCTCCAAGATGGGCCTTGAAAATTGAGGACTTCAGTTCCCACAATCCACTAGTACAAAACCCTTACAAATCCACTAGTGGTTCTCCAAGGTGCGGATTTAGGTGGTGATGTTCCAGATGAGCTCTATTAACCTGTAGCTTTCAGGGAGTCCACTCTTTAGTTCTTTTTCAGCAAAATCATCCACAGGGCCGTTGTTTCAGATGGTGCAGTTTTCAGAGGTCAGGCCTTAGAAATCTTTGCACAGCATTCTTCTCAGCTTGGCAATGTCTTGCTTCAGTAAGTTTCAAGCAGAAGATCTGAGAGGCTCTGCCTCTCTCAGATACTTATTCCCAGTTCTCTGGGTCAATCAGGAGGTCACTGTTGACCAATGGGAGCAGGCTAACTCCCCAAATATATGACCACATCCTATAGAGTGTGGCATTATTTTGTCCCAGAGTGCACCAGATCTTTCAAATTCATAATGGCTGATTTTCCAGCAGAGAGTCAAGAGCTGGCTAAACACACCCCTAGGAGGGCTTATTTTCATAGATTCTGCCCCTACCATCTGCACATACCTTCCCTAATCCTAGGTCTGGTTGGGGTCAAAAGTGCGGAGTGGAGACTGGCACTGAGGCCCTCCCTCTGCCTTTAAAGACCATGGTTTACAACTCCTCCCCCTGCTTTGGCATTCATGTGTAGCAGCACACTGCCCTCCCAGCAGAGCTGGTTAACCCCAGGGGCTCTTTATCACCTCTTCAAGGCAGCCTGGCTAATCCACTTAACTCTGAACAATCAGGACAGACCACTGGAAGGCTGAATTTGGACTTACAAAGATGAAAGACTCATAACTTCTTGTATGTACACTTTAGAAGAAATTCAACAATATAATATTGTTGGATTTATGAAAAACATTCGGGGAAGTCTTTGAATGGTATTTCTAGCCTTTTCCTATCAAGAGTTATTAGTGACTAACCTCTTGTCATGTTAACCTATGTGGCCTGGGATTTGCAATAGAGAAAATGACTTGGGCGATTTTTCCAGCACTATGGCTTACAAAAACATATTTTATAAGTACTTCACTGATTTCTAAAGGATCCTCACCCCATGTGCAACTAGGGGAGACTTTAGGGGTTCTGAATCTGTAGAAATATTGCAGATCCTCCCTCCACCGTGCTCCTAGCATCAAAGTTGAATTTGAGCAGCACTTTACCACAATGTGGGGAGTGTAATGTGAAATTTCACTTAACCCTGTGCATATAAAACTAATTTTATAAGGGTGTCCCTTATAAATATCTGACCGCCCATTCCTGGGACACCTACGGGAGACCCTGGGGGTTCCTAATATGCCAAAACATTGTAGGTTATCCAATTGTAAGTGCCCCAAACCCCAAAGTCGAGTTTGGGCCCAATTTACTTTTTAAAAGCAGTCCTGGCACCCAGGGCTGCTTTTAAACGGACCCCAGGCTTCAGCAGTGCACACATGCAAGTGCAAAAAGAGCTGCTGGCCTCTAAACTGCCATGCCCTAGGTACTAGGGACTTCTAGGTAGTTTCAATCCCCCTGCCCTATTATATACTAGGGGCTTATAGGGTTGGTCATGCCAAACACAGGGGTACCCCACCATAACATTGTGTACCCTAGTGTATGTAGGTGGTTTAACTGTATTCTAATGTGTCTCTTTCAGCATAGCACTGGCCGTGAGCCTGGTTAGGCAGAGCCGAGGGTCAGTCAGAGTCAGCTACCACCAGTATCAGTCAGCAAAATGTTGGGGGGTGCCCAGGGCACAGGATGACTTTGCAACATCTACCCACTCTTATTTTCATCCATCCTTCATTTTCTCTTATAATCCATACATTCTTCTTTCAGATTGATCGATCCTTCTCTTTATCCAACCTTTATTATCCTTCTTTCCAGATTGTACCCATCCATCTCTCCATCTTACTCTCTATACATTCTCTCTTCTCTCCATTCATCTGTATCTACACATCCATCTCTCTGTCCATTCATCCTTTTCCCCATCCTTCTCTCCAATGCTCCCTCCTTCCATTACCATCTTTCGCTTTGTTCTTCCTTCTTGTATTCCTTGCAATGCTCCAAGATCCATCAGGTTATTATCTTGAAGAAGTTTCTACAAGTTTTTAGGCGATGCCCAAAGTCACTGATCAAAGCCAAAGGACCAATTAACGTTTTAAAAGCTTTGTGCTACACACATTTTCCAGTGACACTCAACCCCCGCTCAATCTGCTAAAGTGCCGGTATATTGTCGCCCTTGGCTCTAGGCCCTGACTCTGAGTTAGGCGGACCCAAATTATTTAATAGAATTTTCCGTTGCCTTAATATGGGTTGTTTGACTTTTCCAAACCTGTATTATTTTCTGGGTGTAGGAGAACCAGGCCCAATTTTTCCAGCTGTTAATTCCTGAGGCTTTTGCTGCTGCAGCAGCTGTTGGACTTGGCCCTTTCCTCAGGGTCATCCTCAAACCTTTGGCCTTCACCCTACTGTATTCTGTACCCGTTTTTGCTGGCTTTTAGGGCTCTGCACACTTTACCAATGGTAACCAGTGCTAAAGTGCTCTCTCCTGTAAACATGGTACAATTGGCTTACACCAAATTGGATCATTTAATTTACTTTTACGGCAATAGTAAAGTAAAACTTCCTGTACCCAGGGCCTGTAAATTAAATGCTACCAGTGGGTCTGCAGCACTGATTCTACCACCCACTCAAGTAGCCCTTTAAACACGTTTCAGGCCTCTTTTTGCAGCCTGTGTATGCAGTTTCAAATTTTTATTCTCCCACCTCTTAATTCTCCCAGACAAAAACAGGATAGTTACTGCTCAGCTACAGAGAGAACCAGTCAAGAAAATCATAATTAGGCCAAGCAATCAATGAATCATTAAGGGACATTGAACGTTATAACTCACTGATGGCTTTCATAATTTATATATTCTTGAATGCTTGATACAGGTATTTTTGGTGGGCATGAAAGTAGTGGTCCATATTAAGAGTGATCATGGCCTGTTGCTTCTGAAACTTAAAATAGCATTCAATAGGAGTAGAACACAAATTCTTGGCCAACCAAGTGTCTCTAATAATCTCAAATAATTGAAGAAAGTAGCTTTGGCAAATTAGAAACACCGAACCGGTGCTAGTGGATGTACATACTTAAAGTTTAACTTTATTTGATACTCATTTCTAGGCTAAGTCTCTACATCCAAATTGAAATGTGAACTAATAAGTGGATTCGATCTGATGAGGCAGCGGATATGATTTACTGTTAAGGAGCAGCACCCTCATTGAGGTTCAAAGACGTAAGTGGGGTGTGACAAAGTATGCTGATGGGTCAAACAAAACTAAGGGCTGCATTTATAATTTGGTAGTCGGAGTATGTGCCGTCAGAGTACTTTACTACCACCATGCTGAGGGTACGCCGCCTGCTGAATCTAGAGATGTCTTCCAGCTAAGTGGACAATTCTTGCATTGGAAGGAACCACTTTCATGGTGGTTCCTTTCAATGCATTTAAAGTGTGCCGGACAGGTCCGTCAACATAACAGAGTGGTACAGCAAACCATCAATATTTTCAAAAACAAAATCCTAAAGCGGATTTTCTTTTAGAAAATATTTTTTAAAAACATCACCCCCCCCACGCCATGGGAGATTTCCCCTATGGTGTGGAGAGTAATTTAGAAGTTTTCAGTGCCCCTTACCGCCAGGTTTTAACTAGTCGTGACAGATGGTGAAAACTGCCAATTCGACTGCCCACTCTAAATCAGGAGGGTGGTCAAATGGCAAAATCTCCAACAGCCCGACTCTGTCGGTCCATCGGAAGTGTATAGAGAAGGGGGCAGGCGGCAGGGGATAGAGAAGTCTTTGCCGCAGGCATACTTCAGCTCTCCCCAGCTCCAAATGAAGCAGCGGAGCTTCAATTTAGTGGAGTTCCCTCTCCACCAAGCTCTAAATCAGGCCCTAAATTGTTTAGCTTAGTCAAATGACCTGTCCATGATGACAAAACAAAAATTGATTAGTGGGCAAGAAATATAAAGGTTGGTTAAAAGCTAACAGCTGCTAGATGAGGATAGATGGTGGTATCTATTGATCAATATGGTTAGAAGAGAAGAATAAAACTCAGTCTGGAGTTTAGATGGCACGCCTGGCACGTCTGAAACATAAAAGACCGAGGTGCAGGCTCCATCAAGTTTATGGGTTGCCCATTTTACTGTATTGTATGATGATCTGAAATTCTCTGATGAGTACCCAAATAAGGGTTGCCAACATTCCCTCAGGTGGTAGAGGCCCGAGGCTCATTGGTATTTTCCCTCCTGTAAGTTATGCTGTCCTTGAAAAACTGGAAGCAAGGGAAGGCATGTGGATTAGAAACAATACTTACAGAATTATATCAAATAGAATCTAAGATACCATGACCATAGATTTGAAAATGGTAATGATCCTCATAACATGGCTTGCGGAAGAGAGCATTCCAGTGTTTAAGAAGGGGAAGTGTCATGACTCAGGGAAGGCCTAATTTAGTAGTTGGCAGAGTGGGAGCTGCAAATTGTAGAACGCCCAAATGATAAACACTATAGAGCTGAGGTGGGTGAATTTGAACCCTAAGCCTCTTAAGGTGTGGAAAGTCAGGAAACCTGGACTTTGCAAAGACAATACCACCACCTATCCTCAACATTATCTGATATGAAGTACTGGCTGCTTTACGTGACCAATTCCTTGCAGCCTGATGTCTTGTCCAAGGTAGACAAGGCTTCTGGGTGTCCTTGATGTCACTTAGAGCTGCCTATTCCTGAATGAGAGTGGAAACCAAACAGTGGCCAATACCCAATGCTGGAAGAGTCGCATTGGAATTTCATAAACTGTGGAGATAAGCAGTTTAAAATCTGCTGCTTTCTCTTTGCCCTGTGGAGTGCCTCAGGGGTCATCTTTATCTCCCACGCTTTTTAACATTTATATCTCTCCCCAGGTGCAATTGATTCAATCCTTTGGCCTCTCTGCCATCTCCCATGCAGAAGAAACGCAAATAATCATGTCAAACCTGGATGAGGGAGACATGGTGGCTAATAATTTCAACAACTGCTGACTCGTCTCAGTCTGGATGCAGGAAAACTGTTTGAAACTAAAAACAGAAAAGACGAAGGTAATTTTGTTTGAGAGGAACAGTTTGCTCTGGAACAACGCTTGGTGGCTGGCTAATCTTGGCCCATTACCGTCTCCGGTCCAGAAGGTTAAAAATTTAGGAATTGATGAGCATCTAAACTTTTCACGTCCTATCAATTGCATTAAATCTTCTTGTTTTTATTTAATTAAGATACTAAAAAAGGTTTTCATTTTCATTCCCAGTGAACTACAAAAAATGGCTGTGGTAGCATGGATCCTAGCGAAGATAGGTATAAATAAACAACTTAAGTTGAAGTTACAATCTCTACAGAACATGGCAGCTCGGCTACTCCTGTAGCTGCCTAAATTTAGCTCTGTTTCCACAAAGATCCAGGAGCTGCATTGACTGCCAGTAGCGGACAGATTGAAATTTAAGGTGCTCTGTATAGTGCACAAAGCCTTGCATGGCTTGGGCCCCTTATACTTACGAAATATGTTCATGTGGCATTCCCCGTGGAGGGAACTAAGATCTTCTCTCGCTAAAATGGTGGTCATTCCAAAAATAAAAAGGGCCACCCGGGGATGCAGGAGTTTTTCTTATCTAGCCAGTCTTTAAGATCCCAACCCAGTCATACTCTCTTTAGGAGATCACTAAAGACATGGCTTTTTGTCTCCTCCTCTAAATAACTTTGTATCACTTTGGCTGGTGTCTGAGTTTTCCGCTAGCACCAAGACACTTCGGTAATCGCGCGCTCAATAAAACCTTTACTTACTTACTTAGAGAAAGGCAGACGTATGGCACAACCAGCAGTCAAAAGGTTCTTCCAGTAGCACCTTGCAGCTCTTTGTGGCAGTCTGAACAATTCCAGTACCACTCGGAGAAACTTTTTTGCACCCGTAGGACTTTTTAAGCTTGACCACCTTCAAAGTGTGCAAAGCCGGCCATGTTTAAACTTAAATTTGCCACAAGTTCTTAAACTTTTCAAATTTGCACACCTCTAATACTCCTTAGGTTTCTTTGCCCCTAAAGGTTCAGTGCACTAACTGTTGGGCCACTCACTGAGACCAGGGCTCGGTGGGGACCAGTGCTGTTTAAGGCGGGGAAGAGTGCCATTTCACATGGGCTTCAAGCTGGAAGAGGCTCACGTCTAGGCCTGTTCTGAAGTGTCTAAAGTCCCCACGAGGTGGAAGAGGCAAGGGCCTCTCTGGCTCTCTGAGATGTCCTGAAACACACAACGGGGCATTTTAATAACACGTAGCGATAATTATCGCTAAACGTGCTTAGCGCGTTTTTTGCTATCGCTGGATTTTATCGCCATGATAGCGCTGTATTAACAACGCTTTGCGCATTGGCGATATAGAATCCAGCGATAGCAGCCAAAAACCCCTTCAACGCGAGAAATCCGGAGATAAATGATCAGCGATAATGGCAGAGCTCGCTGATACTGAAGTGTGGATTTAACTTCACAATCCACCTCCCATAGGACATAATGCTAAGTCTGCTTTTTTGCAGACGTTAAAATCAGGCGATAATGGGGGCTTAGCGCGAGTTCAGGCATCACCTCGCGGGTCCGCTGCCGGCTTGGTAATTTGGCGAAGCCGTGTCAGCGCGTATTGCAATGCTGTTTTCCTCAAGAACGCCTACTTTGCATCTAATTAGCGATGCAAGGCAAGGCGTTATGAAAACTGCTGCTAACATGCGCTAATGCATGTTAGCGGCGCATTGTAAATATCGCGAAATTATGAGCGCTGCGCCGGAAAAGCAGCGATATGTCCATTGTTAATATGCCCCAACATGTCTTCCAGGCACTCAGGCGGGAAACTTCCTTTGAGCAGTGTGGGGCGTGTCCTGTGTCTACCTCAGTCTTGAACCTGTTTTTCTTTTTTCTCTTTGCTGAAGTGATTTCCTGGTAGAGCACTTTTAGCCTACTAGGTTTTTGAACTCTGAGCTAATAGCGTTTCTCGGTTACAGAAGGTGCACGCCCAGCAATCGACTCTGTCACCAAAAACATTCAATTAAAAATAGTTTAAAACGCCTTGCAAGAAATTCAAACTTGTTTTGACTGCCAAGCAAACGATGAGACTTTGGGAAGTTTTGGTGCTGACTTTTCCTCGTTACTTATGTGATTTTGTTACTTTATTTTCCCTATCAGTTTTTATGATAGAAAATCGAGATCGGTTCTGGAGAAAACGCTGAATGAAATGTACCTTTAATATAGTGCTTAGGTCAAATTCAATGATCCTTTCTAAGCACTTTCCGCTTTAGTCACAAGAATCCTGAAGCAGAGAGACATAAAATGATTTGCCTAGATAAGGAATGTTTTTGTTATATTCGTTATATATACTGAGGTCAGCCTTCCGGTTTGTAGGGTCAGCAGGCCACAGTTTAGCCTCCTCTTCTCCTCATCTCTAAATATTACTCCTTTCTTTAGCTTCTTTTCCAGTGTGATCTCCACAATGGCTGGGTTATTCTCCTTACCTTCTCTCCTTGCCCCCCTTGAAAGGCCCATTCTTGGCATGCCAGGTAAAGATAGGTTTCAAGTTGAGAGGTGTGATCCTGCTCTTAAACTGCGGATATGCACTGTAGTATATTATATTGTAATTATATTTATATGGTGCATAGTGCCTAGCATACGAGGTGTTAAAGCGCTTTAGCAGGCTACTTCACAACAATAGGTTGCACTAACCATTGTAACTGAGGTTTGAGGCAAGACTGGCACATGACTCGAGTTTTGGAGGGTCCATGAAAGCTCTTGGGGCAGCACACCCTTTCCGGGTCAAGGTGTGCCAAGTTTCTGCGAGCACAAAAGACTGACCCGGAAGGCAATTAATAAGCTGTCATAATAATCGTGCTGGCCAAAGGCTGTGTGGGTAATACTTTGCATTGCATATGTCTGCAAATGTGAATACAATTTAATACCAAGTTTAGAAGCCTTTAACAAAAAATTAGGCCTGGATGGAGTTTGTGAAGTTTTGCTACATGGAACTCCACAAAGTGCCGAAAAAACTCTGCATGCTCTGCTGAGTTCCGCAAGCGGTGAAGTGCAGTAATTTCTACTCGAGCGGCAGCTTCCTCAAAACGAGTGGCAGGTTTCTCAGTAGTGACCTGCCGTGACCGCCCATGATGCGAAATCTCACTGGGAGGTGGTCTAGCATATGATTTTCCTCGCTCGTCAACTTAACATTGGTGAGCTGCGAGAGAGTAAAAACTTCACTTCGTAGAGCTTATCAGAACTCCGCGTGCTACGCGGAGTAGGTAAAACTCTACAAACTCCACCGGCGGAGTGGAGTTTACTGCCCACCCCTATAAAAATATCACACTTTCCTAAGTGATAAGGCCAAGATTAAACAGAAGTCTGTCCTGGCGCTACGAGTTCAGTGTCAATGGGCTGAAGCGCTACGAGTTAGCATTTTTCCAAACGTACAAAACATAACACAGTGATTAAGAGATTCAGCTTTATTTGTTCTGGTCTCTAGACTGCTTCGACCCTCAGTGAAACAATGGACCATTTCAACTTTAGAAATTCATGAATATCACAAATGTGTCTGAAATTTCCATTGTCATTTTCTGACTTGCAGTGCTTAGGCACAACCACATAAAACCAGATGATGCTATAGAGGCAATTCGCTTGGCTACGATGAAGATCTGATGGCTAGGTGAAGGCTGTGACTGCGGCATTAGGCCCCCTAATTGTTTCCAACTTTCTGTTCTGGAGTGAAGACAGGGTGTAGACTAGGCCTTGACGAAATTGCAATTTTTCCATGCAAAATCAAGAAAATCCTGAAAAGCTTTGAGCTTTGTAAATGTTTCTCGTGGGGGTCCTATGCATAAAAATTGTAGGCAATGTTTTGCCCTCACATAAAAAGGGCACACGAGATACTAGCTCAATGCATTTCCAATATTGAACGTTGCTAGTGCACTGGAAGTGGTTGCACATCGAGCTTCCAGTTCCACCCAAATATTTTGTATATCAAATCAAGAGGCGTAAGTAAATTTTACTATGCATGATTAATTAAAACCTTTGCATACATTAACCATTTAAAAATAAAGATTCCTTATTCGTAATACAATAGGTAAAACAATGTTAAAAAGTCCGCATGCATACTGTGAGCAACGCAATATTAAAATCCTCTTAAAAGGGTGCGCTCATGATTGTTACTGTCTTCAAACTTCTGGCATGCTTGAGTAGCAATGAGTTCAGGTGCTAGTAGATTGACAAGTTAGGCTGCCGACCTATCTTTGTGACCTCCACTGATGTGTACTGCTCCCGATGGAATGAACTAAGGTGCCTCGATAGTGATATGCGGCTCTTTCTAAGCTTAATGGGTCGTACAACAAACAATGGCCAGTTCTAAAGTGCTTGTGCAGCATAAAATGTTCTTGAAGGTTATACAAGACCAGTTCCAAGCATGTCCAATTCCCCTGTGTTGGATTAGATCATGGGTACTCACAAACTTTCTCTCGGGGGCCAAATTTACAGTGTGGTTTGTGGCCGAGGGCCGCACCGGTGGGGGCGGGGTCAGAGGGGGAGGGGCGGGGCTAAAGAAAAAAAAATTGTGACCATGAGGTTGAACACAGGTCCCTGCAGCAGACGCCTTCGTCCACCGAGCCACCAGACCCGGCATAAACACATCTCTCTCTCTCCCCCCTCACACACCCCCTCTCTCCCTCCGTTTGTCTCCCTCCGTCTGCCTCCCTCCGTCTGCCTCCCTCCGTCTGCCTCCCTCCGTCTGCCTCCCTCCGTCTGCCTCCCTCCGTCGCCCTCCCTCCGTCGCCCTCCTCCCTCTGTCTCCCTCTCTCTCTCCGTCCCTCTGTCTCCGTCCCTCTGTCTCCATCCCTCTGTCTCCCTCCCTCTGTCTCCCTCCTCCCTCTGTCGCCCTCCTCCCTCTGTCGCCCTCTCCCTCCCACTCTCTCTCTCTCCCTCTCTCTCCCTCTCTCTCTGTCTCCCTCTCTCTCCGTCTCCCTCTCTCTCTTCGTCTCCCTCTCTCTCCCTCCCTCTGTCTCTCTCTCTGTCTCCCTCCGTCTGTCTCCCTCCGTCTCCCTCCCTCCGTCTCCCTCCATCTCCCTCCCTCTGTCTCCCTCCCTCTATCTCCCTCCCTCTATCTCTCTCCCTGTATCTCTCCCTCCCTCTGCCTCCCTTCCTCTCCCTCCCTCTGTCACCCTCTGTCTCCCTCCCTCTGTCACCCTCGGTCTCCCTCCGTCTCCCTCCCTTTGTCTCCCTCTCTGTCTCCCTCTCCCTCCCTCTCCCTCCCTCTGCCTCCCTCCCTCTCTGCCTCCCTCTGTCTCTCTCTGTCTCCCTTCCTCTCCCTCTGTCACCCTCTGTCTCCCACCCTCCCTCTGTCACCCTCTGTCTCCCTCCCTCTCCCTCTGTCTCCCTCCCTCTGTCTCCCCAGACTGCCTCTCTCTGTCTCCCTCTCTCTGTCACCCTCTTTCAACCTCTGTTTCCCTCCCTCTCTGTCTCCCTCCCTCTGTCTCCCCCAGACTGCCTCTCTCCCTCTCCCTCCCTCTGTCACCCCACCCCGTGTGTGTGTTAGCCCTCAGCCCGGGCTGAGACAGCTTCCCAGCGCCCACACACACAGCCGCACCCGAGTACTTCACAGGTCTTTAAAAGACCATTTACATGTTAATAAAGCTTTGTTGTATTTCACCTCTTAGCCCCCTGCATCTCCACTTTGACAATCACTGGAATCCCCCGGCCCCCGCAGAGTCTCAGAGGCCGGGCTGCTGCAACCGGCAGTGTTTGCTAACACTATTGAATGTTTTTTTTTTAAACACAGGTAGGATGTCTGCAAGGTCCGCGGGCCGCCAAGGAAGGCTTGCCGGGCCGCTGGCGGCCCGCGGGCCGTACTATGAGTACCCGTGGATTAGATCGTAACCAATGACAAATAATTTTTGAGTCTCTTTGCAACAGTATCAAAGAATTTTGTAAGCTGGCAGTTTAATTGCACTACAGCTGGATTGAAGCACAGCATTACTGCCTGCCTGCAGGTCCTGATGCCGTATTGCTTCAATATTGGTTTTAATAAAGTTCACCTTATGACCCTTAGGGTGTGGCAAGTGCAAACGATGTGGTTGAGATCCTCAATACCATGACCGCACAAGTGACATAGCTGCTCGCCTCCTCTCCTTAACCATGGTGGTAAAAAAGGGGAGATCGGAATGACACCTAGACGGAGCTTTAAAAATTTCTCCTTGGTTGCCGTTTTTATTTCCATTTTAAAGTAGGGTTGGAGTTTGAGGGCTTCACAGTTATTGAGCACTACCCAGTCGTGTGCTTGGCGAGTGCTTCTTTATCCTCTAAGACAGATAAAGGCCGAGTTGCCTTTGACACTGTTTTTTTAAATGCAAGGTGTTCCAGATGAGTACTCCAAAGATCAGTCCCAAAAGCTTGATGGAATCTAGAAGGTATTCTCTGGCTGGCGATTTCCCGGGACGAAATAGCTCAATCCAGAGGTAGGAGTTCAGGGATCCTTCCTCAGCTCGTCGGATTTTATGCCAACATTTTATGTAGGCACCGCTTTTTTCCACCAATTTGTTTTTGTAGCCCGAATTCCAACCGTATTTGGGCCTGCGAAACATATCTGGGGAGATTAAATATCGCTTTACCAAGGGCACCTCGCTAGTAGTTAGAGCGCTCTTTGGAGTCAAAGACTGTTTTTATTGTGACTAGCTTCAAGTAGAAGTGTATTTTAATGTTTTGTTGCTTATGTGTGTCTAAACTTGTGGGTGGAATCACGAGCTGTGTTTAAGACTCGAGGGGGAACTTTTACCGCGCACTCACCTAGATCAGAGGTCTAGTTGCAGACGCTGACGCGACGCTGACGCGATCAATCGGCTATAAATTCCGCCGTTGACGTCTCCTCGTTTGGCACCTCGCTAGTAGTTAGAGCGCTATTTGGAGTCAAAGACTGTTTTTATTGTGACTACCTTCAAGTAGAAGTGTATTTTAATGTTTTGTTGCTTATGTGTGTCTAAACTTGTGGGGGGAATCACGAGCTGTGTTTAAGGCTCGAGGGGGAACTTTTACCGTGCATTAACTTAGGTCAGCGGTCTAGTTGCAGACGCTGACGTGACGCTGACGCGATCAATCGGCTATAAATGCCACTGATGACGCCTCCGTTCAGCGGACGCGTGCAAAGGCAAGCCCGTCTGCGCCCGTCCGCGCCAGACTGGGCCCAGGGACCAGAACCCCTGGTGATTTCCCCTCTGTGAACCCTATGTATACAAGGGAACAACTCGTTAAATTGCGAGGTAATACCAAAAGTGAGTGCTTCCATGTCATGCTGCCAGATAGTATGAGTCCTTTATGCACTCATTGTGATTTTAAATTCTCCCCCATTTTCACACCCCCTGGAAATACGGATGTCAGAAACAAAATTAAAATGCTACTCTTGAATTGTCGATCTGTACCTAAACATGCCACTGAGATACATCTACTTATTGAGGACAATAGCCCAGACGTACTGTTTCTTACTGAAACCTGGTTAACTAAGGAATCTGACTATGCTATTGTCCAAGCTCTGCCCCCTAATTATGTCATCTTGAGGCAAGACCGAGATAACGGTTGAGGCGGGGGCATTGCCATTATCTATAAAAACATTTTTAGTTGTAGGTGCACTAATAATCCCTTACCGGACTGTGAGAGTTTAGCTTTTTCAATTAACATTTCCCCCACTAATACCTTCTCAGGAATTTTAATATACCCCCCCCCCCGGTGTATCGTCTAATTTTTGTAAGGATCTCCCAGATATTGTTGCAAACTTGGCAAGCCCCCTACCAAACTTTTCTATTCTGGGCGATTTTAACTTACACTTCGATGATTTGTCTTCTAATGCCATTCTTGATTTTATTGAAGGCTTGAACACATTTCAATTCAACCAAAAAGTGACTGGCCCTACTCATGATTTTGGCCATCTGCTTGATCCTATTTTTACTAATGCATTATTGTGGCGGACCCCATCTCGATCCCTTGGTCTGACCATTTTTTACTTTCAATGACATGGACGCTATCTGACCCCCTGTTGCCATCTGCTAATATCAGGAAATACAGTCGCACATGATCTAAATTACCGGTAGGAAAGCTGATCACGGAGCTAAATAACTCAGTCCCCTTACCTCAGGCTAATCCCATTACTGCCAATAATGATTATAATAATTGGCTTGAAAGTGCTTTAGATACAGTGCTCCCCAGGAAAGAATCCCTTAATCGAGTGGGAATTAATAAAAAGGCTTGGTATTCTCAGAATTTGAGGCAACTCAAACAATCGTGCAAAAAACTGGAAAGGAAGTGGAGAAAGGATTTTTCTGTGGATAAAAAAGCCAAATATAGAGAGGCAATTAAACTGTATGAAAAGGAATTAAAGGCTGCTCAATCAAGTTATTACCATGATAAGATTGTTCTGCAGCCAACTCCCCCGCGAAATTTTTAAAATCACAAATCACTTCCTAGCCCCATCTCTGCCCCTGATAACTCTCAGCAGCGGTGTGATGACATCGCACAATACTTCTCGTCTAAAGTCCAAAAGATTTATAAGACTTTTTCAAATCCTAACCCCATTAATGATGATGTTATTCTGAAACAGCTAACTCTGTTGGAAGAGCTTCCCCCTCTTTCTCTATCATCCACGCAGGAACTTCTTAGACAACTGAAATCGGGTTCTCCCATGGACCCTGCTCATCCGTCCCTTTTAAATCTAATCCCTGAAATAGTCTCTCAAATTATGCGGGATGTGTTAAATTCCTCCCTCCTTAGTGGAGTGGTGCCCCCTCTTTGAAAACAGGCTAGGGTCAAGGCACTCTTAAAAAAGGTGAATCTTGACCCGGAGGACTGGGCGAATTATCGGCTCTTCTCCTTGCTGCCTGGTATCAGCAAGTTAGCCGAAAAACATGTCAACTTGGTTCTGTCATCATTTCTTGAAGACAATATGTGTCTGCATCCCTCTCAGACAGGCTTTAGATGCCAACAGGGGACTGAGACGGCCCTCATTGTGGTGATAGAAGAGACCAGGAAGATCATGGATGACAGAGGCTGCGCCGCTTTAATATTGTTAGATCTTAGCGCAGCCTTCAACACTGTCAACCATCAACGTATGATTCAGAGACTTAGGGAGGTCGGTGTGGTTGGAACTGCGTTGGCCTGGTTTCAGTCCTTTTTGGACAATCGCTGTTTCTGCGTCTATGAGGGTGAAATTGCATCAGAGTATATACATCTGCAGTGTGAAGTCCCCCAGGGATCATCACTGAGTCCCACCATGTTTAATATTTACAGGAGTTCTCTAGCTGAATTGGTATATCCTTGGGGGATTCAAATCGTCACGTATGCTGATGATACGCAATTAGTGGTCTCCCTTAGTCAGAAGGACAAATCAGAGCCTGGTCTCACATCATGCTTGGGAAAGATCACTGAATTGATGGATAAGTCGTTTTTGAAGCTAAATGGAGCTAAAACAGAACTCATGCTTCTTGGGCATACGATCCCTGCTAGTATTGATGCTTCACGGCCCAGTTGTCTGGGTCCTCCACCTGTACCAAGTGAGAAGATTAAGAGCCTAGGTGTCTGGCTCGACTGTAAGCTCGACCTGAAAGTACAGGCTTGCAAAGTTGCAGCTAGTTGTTATGGACTGATCAGGATGTTTAGGAAGATCCTCCCTCTCCTTCCTCTGGATGCTAGACGGGTGTTAGTCCAGGCGCTGATACTTTCCCGACTGGACTATGCTAATGCTGTGTACCTTGGTGCACCCCAGGGCACTACTAACAGGTTACAAATTGTTCAGAATTGTGCTGCTCGCCCATTAATGAACATCCCGAAATGGAGATCAGCCAAGCCAGCCCTTACTGGGTTGCATTGGCTTCCTATTCAGGGCAGAATACGTTTCAAGGCCATGTGCATTGTCCACAAGGCCATTTCAGGAGAAGGCTCCCCTTTGATCCAGTCAATGGTTCAACTCTATCAGCCTAACAGGTTGTTGAGATCCAACCATAAACGCTTACTCATAGTGCCTTTGATTAAGCGAGTTCGAGCAGGAGGTCGACGGTTTTCATATAGTGCAGCTAAGCTATGGAACCGGATTCCTGAACATATTTGTCTAGAATCCAATCATCTTAGTTTCAGGAAACAATTGAAAACTTTCCTTTTCGCCTGAGTTGTGCTTGCTGAGTGAGTGGCCATATTAAGCGCTGGGATGCCCTCGGGTAGCCATGCGCTATACAAGTGCATATTAATTCATTCATTCATTCATTCACCAAGAGCCAGATACACCAACATTCAGAATAACGATTTCCTAAATACAATTAGGAAATCGCTATTCCTAATGTGTGAACATTTTAATAGTATGTTAGTGATTCTAAGTGGGTCGCAAATTGACCTACCTCAGGATTATTAATGAGGTAGGTCACTGTTTGCGATCCACTCGGAATGATAGATATCACAGGGATGGTGGCCTGCTGGGGCCAGCAGACCACCATATGTGAGTGCTTTGAATTAAAGCAATCTTTTTGTTTAAATGCATCTCAGTTTCCATGAAGGAAAACGGGATGTGTTTAAAGAAAAAGAAAAACTTACACAAACCATTTTTATGAGCAGGTAGTGGGCTCTTGGACCGCTGCCTTCTCATAAAAAAAGTTTTGGTAATCATTCACACAGGGGAAGGGTTCTTGTTGAGACCCCTTCCCATTTGCGAATATTAATATTTGGTAACCGAATTTCAGTCACATACCATTATTACATACCTTAAAGATTTGGTATCTGGAAGGGACACCCTTAACATGCCTCTTCCAAATACCGAATCTATATTTATTTTCAAACCCAATTAGCGATTCAGTAACATTCGGTAACATGTTACTGAATCACTATTTGTGTTTGGTGAATTATAAAAGCCATTTTGCAGTCGGAGAAGCACTGATTTTACGAATCAGAGACTTACCGACCGTAAGAAGTTTTTGAAAGATGAGTGTCTTTATGTTTTGCTGCTGGAATTTGGTTGCAAAACATTAAAGCATACTATTGGGAACCAGTATTGGGAAGGGATATCCTAAACAAGACACTTTCGAATACCAAATCACATATTGCCTTTTGTACATTTCAGTACTTTTTTTGGAGTCACAAAGCGCCCAATTCTGAGGTTCAGGCCATTTGGGACCTCACAAAACTTTTGTACATCTGGCCCCAAGCTTCCTATCAGCAGAAACTGTAAATGTATGGGGAACAAATTTCATTACACAACATAGCAAAACCCAGACATTAGATTTTTTGAAATATTACCTTATAATAAAAACGTTCTGTCCAGGCCTAGTGAAGACCCCTGTGAGAAGGATTTACTGGCTTTTACTATGGGTAGGGCCGGACTGGCCGTAGAGGGCATCAGGTGTTTCCCCGGGAGGCTGGAAATGTCGAGGCAGGTTCTGCAGCAGTGGCGGTCGGTTTTGTTACTGGGGACCGGTTTTGCTGCGGTGTTGCATTCTCTGCCCACAGAAACAAAAGCAGCAGGGCTTCCCTCTTGCATCTCCCCCTCCTGCCGGGGACTGGTCCAACAAAATTGCCAGGGGTGCTTTGGGTTCCCAGTCTGGCCCTGACTATGGGCACCAACGTAAAGCTGCTTAGGGAAACAGATTTTGCTGTGTTCATGCACAGAAGCCTCCTCACTTAACAGCTACATGCTACAGATCCTCATTGCATAAAAACTGCAGCTATCGTCCACTTCTAAACAAAAATCTTAATTTGCGCACAGTGACATGGCCGTTGAAATACAATGGAAAACTCAGTTGAGGAAAAAAGGAATCAGCAGCGTTTTGGTACAAACATCTTATTAAATTGTAGCATTATTGAAAGAGTTAGATTAAACCAATGGTGGCCCCTCCCGTAATTCATGGCGAGTGCAGCAAGGTAAAGGGAAGTCACTAGTGCTGTCAACACTGTGCACCTGCTATTAGTCGGCTGGTCACTGGAGGTTGGTTACTGGATGAGGGAAAGGGGGCTAGGGTTTCCAACAGAGTGCCCCTGCTATTAGTTCCTGGGTCTCACGAGGTTGGTCTTTAGGGGAGTAGTATGCAACTAGTGCTTGCAACAGTGGTCCCCTGCTGTTAGCCTGTGGGTCAGTAGTGGTTGGTCAATAGAGGAGGAGTACGCAACTAGTGCTTGCAACAGGGTGCTCCTGCTATTAGTCTGTGGGTCATTAGAGGTTGATCATTAGGGGAGGAATACGCAACTAGTGCTTGCAACCGCGTTCCCCTGCTGTTATTCTGTGGGCCACTAGAGGTTGGCCATTAGGGAAGTAATATGCATCTAGTGCTTGGTAAAGGGTTCCCCTGCTATTATTTCACGGTCACTCGGGGTTGGTCATTAGGGGAAGAGTAAACAGCTAGTGCTTGCAACAGTGTTCCCCTGCAACTAGTCTGTGAGTCATTAGAGGTTGGTCACTAGGGGAGTAGTATTCAACAAGTGCTTGCAACAGTGTTCCCCTGCTATTAGTCTGTGGGTCACTAGAGGCTGGTCATTAGGGGAGGAGTATACAGTTGGGCTTGCAACAGTGTTCCCCTTGCTATTAGCTCGTGGTCACAAGAGGATGGTCACCAGGGGAGTAGTATGCAACTAATGCTTCCAACAGTGTTCCCCTGCTACTAGTCTGTGAGTCAGCAGATGTTGCAACTAGTGCTTGCAACAGTGTTCCCATGCTATTAGTTTGTGGTCACTAAAGGTTGGTCATTAGGGCAGAATATACAGCTAGTTCTTGCAACAGTGTTTCTCTGCTATTAGTTTGTGGTCAATAGAGGTTGGTCACTAGGAGAGAAGTATGTAACTAATGCTTCCAATAGTATTCCCCTGCTACTAATCTGTGGGTCAGTAGAGGTTGGTCAGAAGGTGAGGGGAAAGGAGTTTATGCATCATCAGCTCTCCCATGCTGGTAGTCTGCGGGTTACTGTAGGTTCAACAGTAAGGGACGGGAAGAGGGCTTGCGCTTCTACCAGCGTGGTCCTAAGAGTCCGAGGGACAGCAGAGGTTAATCAGTTAGGAGAGGAGAGTGAAGCTAAAGGTTGAACAGTGTAGCCCGCCGAATACTCCACGAGTTGCTCCAGGGAAAATTTGCAAAATATTTTCCATGACTAGGTATGTCTTACTCAATTTATGAGTACATCAAATATTAGTCTGGGTGAATCCACACCTACTCAAATGAAAAGGCTATTTGAATCCTGTCCTACATCATTTACTCAAACTGATTAGTAATGCTGGTTTCTTACCGGCCTCCTTGTTTACGTCATTCAGCCAACTCACATGAAAATGGCATATTGGTGTCTTCCAAGCCATTGCTATAGTTCTTTTTGTAGTGCTAGATCTGTTTATTTATGTGTTGTTTCCTAATTTTTACTCTGTGGGTAGTAGTCCCATGAGATATATTTTCAATGTGCACCAAGGCTCCCTCCTGGTTCACTGCACCCATTTCTCTGTAAACGTGCTCCAGTAGCGTTACACCACAGTGCAGGCTCTCATGGAGGAATCTGCTTGGCCAAATGGATGTGTGGGAGATATAAGGGCTGGGTTGGATTGTGATAAAATAATTGGCCCGACACCCTAAATAAAGTGGCCCACATTTGTGAATTGTGCCTTTTCGCAAAAAACTGCTTCATTGTTTTGAGTATTATGAAAAGAGGGTGGGGGTCTCTAAAAGAGGCATGTTTTCTTATATTCACTGAGATAAAAAAAAATGCAAATGTTACAAGGACTCTTTGTGCACGGATTAGTTCACAATGGTGAACCACCCCTGAATATAAGTAAGGCCAATTCTGCTCAGGCCCCCTGCTCGATCTGCGTACATTAATGGGTCAGCCCAGCTGAGAATGACCGGGAATGACACCTCCCCCGCTGGTAAAAGGGAGGTAATAGAGGCCCACCTGCCTCCAGAAAGGGCACTCAGGGTAAATTGTCCACCACTGTGGGCACAAAAGATGCCCACAACTGCAATGCAGATAACGGCCCATTGCCCGAGTGCCTGCCTTACCAATCCAACCACGTATATGGGGAATATTATTATTCACTTTATATGAACCCTCTAATATAAAATAACTTCTAGATCACCAGTGCTTTGGCGGTCAGATAACAAGTTACTCCTTAGGCTGTTCTTGGTTGGAAGGGTGACATTCGGCAACTCTTGTATCATGTTTTTTGGTCTTGTGTTTGACTCTTCGTCCTGTAAGTTTTCTCCCAAGTTCATCAACCACTTGGCTCTAAGCACTTGTCATGAATTTTCTTTGGAACAATGGCGTGCACTGCCCCCAATGTGATATGGCACAAGAAAATCGAGGAATAAATATCGCCAAATACATTGAGTTCAGAAAATCTTTGCCAAAAATAATGCCCAATTGGTGTTAATAGCAGAAAAGCTACACCCATGGGATCATATTTTTGTAAGCATCAGGGTCTGACTAGCCTATATGGCAAACAGGCAGTGCTCGAAGGGCTGGTCTGACAGGTGAGTGTGTGGGCCAGTTTTTTGGCTGTTTGAGGGCCTGTTTTATAGAAAGTGTGCTGATTTTTACTGTTGATTTCCCTAATAAAACCACAAACTTTGCCTGCAGCGAGCTACATCCATGTAGTCTTCCATACCTTGCAAAACACTTATAGAGCGTGTTTTTACTAGCTCAATAGTGCCCTAGTTTGCAAATATGTGCCATATTTTTTAGATTTCTAATTCACTAATGGGGGGCCACTTTTATTTAGATGTCCGGGCCTATTTTCTTTCCCGATCTGACCCTGGTAAGCAGTATTTAGGACATGATATTATGTCAGAGGATATTTTTTTTCTTGATATTCTTGATTTTATTATTCATTAAAATCAGGTCTTTAAAGGCCTGCATGTGACTAATGTGCTGACAATCACAAACTGCAGCCACACTAAATATTAATTTCTCCTTTATCATGGACCTTACTAGCAAGAATAACATTTACATCTCCCACATCAATATACACATTTTCTTGGAACAACGCTCCTTCATTTGTTAAATAGCTTTTTCAGGATCAGTCCAATCTAAGCAAGCAGCCCAGGTCAAATCTGAACACGGCCGCAAGCAACCCCAGATCGATTTCAACCTACTTACGTCTCAGTGGGATATAGTCTGAGTCCTGTTGCACCATGAACACGGGACCCACGTCTGGGCACACACGTCGCACAAACTCATTGAAGAAGTGCTTGAATTAAATTCGGTGAATGGCAATCGTTTGGCATGAGTTTTATTCATGTGCTGTGCCACTCTAAACCTAGACAAGCATTGGCATAGCCAATAGGTCTCCCTTTTGGGACTTTATAAGTGTTTAGCCATGCAACAGTTTATGTTGCACCAATGATATTGTGCTGCATAATTAAATACTTATAAGGTCCCAACGGAGAGACCTATTGGCTATGCCAATGCTTGTTTTATTTCCCTCTAACTTCCACTGTGAGCCAATGGATTTATTTTTAAAGGCTGAATGGGGCAAACATTAATTTACAAGCCCTTCATGATGGACATCTCACATCCTGTGGATCTTTCTGCAGTGATCCAGCACAGTACAGATTACAGTCATTACAGCGTCACCAGACAGTGATGGTCTATAGCACACTCAAGAACGGAACACTTTCAAGCTGCATTTAAAACACAGGCAGTGGCATACTATATGGGTCGAAACATTACAAGATGTCCGTGCATGCAGGCAGGCAGCTGCGATCTTTAAATTTATATTGTGAAAGTATAACAAAAAACATTTTTAAAAGGCTGTCAGTGTGTGTGCACATGCATGCTCTCGTGCAGTGGCCATCTCAGAATTTCTTTCACTATACCATTGTAATAGATTAGTGCTCCAGGATGGCTGATGGGAAAGTTGATCCAAGGTGGATGATAGGGAAGTTGTGGAAATGAGTACACGTGAGCTTCTCAGCAGCAGTGTGTAGCTACCAGACTCTCAAAAATGTGCAAACAAAAAAGAAAAAGAAAAAATGAAGCATGATGTTCGGAGATAATATGGCGAAGGAGGAAGAGATAATATGAATAGAGTGGCTGCAGGTTGGAAAGTTGTGAATAATGACAGAGAAGGGTGGAGACAGGGGAAATGAGAAAGAAAGGTGATGTGCTAAACAAAAAATATAGAAATAGTCCTCTCACGTCAGCAGGGGAAGGAGTTAATTCATCCAGCCAAAAGGCTGTAAAGAATTTTTTTGCCAGAAGATGGACAAACTGAAAAATAGGGAGAAAACCCATTGAATAAGGAGCAGGAAAGAGAAAAAAGCACAAGCGCGCGCGCCTCGCGCGGCAGGATGGGAGAGAGGAGGGGGCCTGCGCGATTCCCTTGCAAGAGCGAGCGGCAAGGTGCGATAATTGCTACCAAATGGCACTGCCGCTCGCTCCCGCAAGGGAATCGCCACACGTGCACGCGTTCCCCTTGAAGGCAATGGAACGCGTGCACGTTTTTGCCTCAAAAAGGGAATCGACGGCTAAAGGTCTCTTTCCTAAGCAGCACATGTGTGCTGCGTAGGCGAGACCTAAAAAACCACTTACAAATCAGGCTTGGTTTTGCTCCAATAGGTACTGTCCAGTCCAAGCTGCCGGGACAGGTCTGAACCAGTGGGGAACACAAGCGACCCCAGACCATTTTTAGCCTTGCTAGGTTTCATCAGTGAGGTACACCTTGAGTCCTGTGGCACAGTGAGCATGGTTCACATGTCTTGGAATACCCGTTGCACTCAGTAGCAGCTGCTACTGGACGGTGGTGGTGAGGTGGGGTGGAGGAATGTAATAAAAAAAAAAAGACTTACCTTTAATGACCAGCCACCGCCTCTTCTCCGTCCTCCAACCTCGTCCTCTTCATCTTCCTGTCCCAGCCAGCAGCAGGAAGCACCTGGTCACACAGGCTCCCCTGAGCCAATCACAATGCTGCAATGCAGTGTTGTGATTGGTCTAAGCACCGTGGATCTGCGCTCAGACTGGTACAGGGAGCCTGTGCATGTTCCTCCCCAGGCTGTGTAATGCAGCCTGTTAGGAAAATGCAAAGTGCGCATAACCTGTTTGATCGGCTCAAGAGAGCTGACCTAATAGTTCATGCACACTTAGGGAGTGCACACCACTCCTCCGCTACGCTGGTCAGCCCGGCCCCACCCCCCCACTGACTGCAATAGGGAAAACAAATTGATAATAACGATACTTTATTGTCATTTTATTTTTGCCTTTGAGCAGTGGGGCGACGCTCCTCCACCTTAGCGGAGGAGCAGACTGGTTGCACTTAGGGCGTCTACTGCAACAAACAATATGGTGATGGAAGAAATACTACAATGAATCTCAGCCACTGGGGCTTGCGCGGGGAAGGATCCCAATCCATGGAGCCGCATTCAATTTTAAAGAAGACACCTCTGTCTGTGGCCCTCAATGCTGGAATGCTGACTGCTAGCAGAGACCCCGCCCATCTAGCCGCAACAGCTCTGCACACAAGGATGCGCACAACTCCTCATACAAAGCTTGGTGGGGCTAGGCCTGGCTGGTTATTGAGGTGGTGAGGCAAAGTCTGCAGCCAGGGGGGTTGTTAGTTGCACTCTCAGAGGGAGAAGAGGTAACTGAGACTGAGAATACTGTACCATCAATCACCAAACTCCTCGGCAGAGCTGTCAAAGTTGCGACTTGTTTTCTTCTTGTGGGTAAATGTCACTCGTGTTGATGCCCAAGCAGGCAGCAGTCTGGAAGCGAAGATAAAGATACTGTTTTTTTTGTAATTTTTTTCTTTAACAAAAACGTATTATGGAAGAGAAGGCCTCGGAGGCTGGCGCCGAGAAGGGCAGATGCCTTCATGAATATTTAGGGCATATTTACTGAGCGCGAGCAGCTGGCAGACATCAGCAATCAGCGGCGGGGCTCGAGAGTGCCGCAGGTGAGCGGAGGGCAGCGCCCGCTGAAAGAGAGACCGGGGTCCGGGACCCGCGCGCCCACTTGTGCTGCTAACTGCGGAATCAATATTTGATTCAGGCGACGAAATGTGTGTGCAACGCCGCGTGCTGCCGGGCCCGGGGCGCCTTTCAGGAGATGGGCTCAGAGCGGTCCAATCAGTGGCGGGGCTGTGAATTATTCATTACAGCCTGAGCTCGACCAACCTTATCTGTCTGTCTATCTATGGCGATGTAAAATCAATCTATCTATCTATCTATCTATCTATCTATCTATCTATCTATCTATCTATCTATCTATCTATCTATCTATCTATCTATCTATCTATCTATCTATCTATCTATCTATCTATCTATCTGTCGCGATGTACTATCTATCTATCTATCTATCTATCTATCTATCTATCTGTCTGTCTGTCTGTCTGTCTGTCTGTCTGTCTGTCTGTCTGTCTGTCTGTCTGTCTATCTATCTCTCTATCTGTCGCAATGTACTATCTATCTATCTATCTATCTATCTATCTATCTATCTATCTATCTATCTATCTATCTATCTATCGATCGATCGATCGATCGATCGATCGATCGATCGATCGATCGATCTATCTATCTATCTATCTATCTATCTATCTATCTATCTATCTATCTATCTATCTATCTTTCTATCCCTCCCTCCGTCCGCCTGTCTATCTATGCCTACCTGTCTGCCTACCTATGTCTATCTATGTGTCTACCCGTCAACAATCTACCTATCTTTCAAACCATCTACATAGTTTACAAATTCTGTCTGTTGCCTAAAACTTGGCGTGTCTGTTTCTCCATCTCTAACAGCCACATATCTGTCTGCCTCGTTCTCTATCTTCCTGTAGGTCTGAAATAGTGTCTGATAACCTCTCTTCAGTGTTTCACCGCACGTCTGTTTTCTCTGTATTTCCATGTCTCATTCCATAAGCCTCTGTCTCGCTGTCTGAGAGATATGCGCTCTCTCTCTCACTAGCGCTTCTCCTCTACCCTTTTGATTTGTGGCTGCCTCATTTTTTAATCATGGCCACCTTTGTACCTCTATGTTTCACTTTCATCTTCGGTTTCTTTCTTTCAATTTATCTGTCAACTCCCACTGTATTTATTTAGATTCGTGTATTTTTCGCTGTATTTTCATGTATCCATCTCCCTTTGTCTAACTCTGTATCTCTCTCTGTCCCTCACCCTGTCTTCCTCTCTCGTTCACTCCCTCTCTTTACTGAACCGACTATATATATTTACATCTGTCGCACATTTTCTGCACTTCCATGTTTTTCTCTTTTTGTATCTTTTCTGTATCTCTATGTGTTTGCATTTCGAACACTCTCACCAGGGCTTTAAGTGGGATGAAAAAACTGGGGGGGTCTCTCAAAGGGGCGTGGTCAATGTAAAAAAAGGGTGTGGCTTAAAAACACATAAACTAATAATCTGTGCTTAGCATAGTGTGCCGCCCTACTTGTATTTTGCGGTTTCTGTCATTGCATCCAGATATATGATACAACAAGTAACATCATACCTGCAACAAGTCAGGACTATTGGCTTTATCAATGGTTGTTAGTTGCATAAGATAAATAAGCAGCAACTATGGCTTGTATATAATATGAAAAAGCTTCCACTTAAAGACCTGGTGACACCACGATAATGCTGCTCCCGAGTTTCAAAAAGAGAAGGGCAATCCAGAGAGAAAATGACTCTCTTTAAAGTATTTCCCTTCCCTTACAACACTCACCTGGCATGACGTCATGCCGTAACTTCTCCACTAGTGAGAAGTGAGCAATGTAAGCACGCGCACATCGATGTGACTTCTGTCCCTGCAATCCGGAAAAAAATGGACTGCCTGTGCCAGGGCACAAAACAGAGCCGGATAGGGACCCCCCTTTATAAAAACTGCAGGTGCTCAGCACCGGTGAGACCCGGTCCACTTAAAGCCCTGACTCTCACTTTCTTTCTCTCTAGCCCTCCCAGTGTGTTTATTTACATCTGTTTCATATTCTCTCTGTTTCCATCTCTCTCTCTTCCCCTCTCTCTTTATCTCCATGTGTCTGTATGATTGTATCTCAAACTCTATAACTGTCTCTGAGTCTCTCAGTGTCCATGCAGCTGTCCGAAGGTCCATCTTTCTGTCTCTGTGAATGTCTCCAAGTCATCCCTTCCCAATCTTTATTTAAACACTTGGTAGATATTTGCAATGGCACCATGGTATTGTGTGCCCTGTCTCAACCATCAGGCTGTGTACTAGTGGCGTAACAAAACTTGAGGGGGGGCCCCCTGTAAAGTACATGGAGGGGTCCCCCTCCGGACTCGCTTAGGAGCTCACAGGCCAGGGTACTGTGCTGATGGGGCCCGTGGATGGGCAGGATGGATAGGTGAGGCACACAGTAAGGTGGGTATAGGGGAAGCAAAGCATATACATCTAATGGTTAAATTGCATAATTTTAAACCAGAAAACCTGGGATTAATCTCAGCTTCCCCACTTTACCAAGTTGTGTGATCATAGACAATCGTTTCACTTTCCGTCCTTTTTCTTTTATCATCACATATAAGAGGACCTCGAAATACATGACTTCAGGATGTGTGCTGTACACAACCTTCTCCTATGTTTGATTTAATAAACTATAATGTTGTTCATGCATTATAGGAGGCCGCCCGTAACAACTGACTTACCTCTTACTTAGCACTGTTGTCAGTGTGGAGGAAGAATGTATGTTTCTAACTTCATATTTGAAAACTATCACTTAAAAAATGACTTCTCAATGCACTGATGCAATCTGATAAACTAATGTGAAATGGTTATGCATGTCAATGAAATACACTTTTTAAACTTTTGAAGAAACCTTATTATATTCTTACACTTTTGCTGAAAGATGGCTTTGAAAATTAAGGTGTTCCTAAATTTAAGTGGTGCAGGACAACCTAGTTACTTCTTTTCTTAAACTGGAATTAACCCTTAATTAAAAGCTTGCCTGTATATTTAGCATTGTTTTAATATTAGCGCTGAGTCGAGTGAACAGTAGTCCAGTGCTGCTGTTGATCAGGGGGCCGCATGTAAAGAGGTCAGGAGGTCCGCATGCGGCCCCCGGGCCGTACTTTGAACATCGCTGCTCTACATGGATATTATCCCATACATTTTGCTGGAACTCACTCCTTGCTTACTACTGAACTTAAGCGTAAGCCAAGCGTATTACAGGAGTAAGTCACACCTGCTTGTGGCAAAATCTTTCTGAATCGAGACCATTTTATTTATTTATTTGCGTTTTTATGCAGTGCAAAACTTTACAATGATGGTAACAGCGTGCTTCACAGCTATCCAGTCGAAGATAGGCACATCTCGTCGTTGAACATTAGGAACAATTAATAAACATAGTTTGAAATCAGAATTTAAATGGAGACACAATGAATGGGGAAATGGGGAGAAGAAACCACTAAATCAAGAACAAAAGAAATAGTAATCCAAAGTAGGGAATATCAAGTCAAAAGTTAGAAAGGGAAAAGAACAAAAGGAGAATTGAATGCAGATTGTAAAGAGGATGAACAAGAAAGAACCAAGTGAGTGAAGAGTAAAAAGACAGAAGATTGTAGTACAGCAGATCACAATTCTTTCTTTCTTTCTTTTAATTTTTATATGGCACAACATTTCCATATTGTTCATAACTCATTTTGCAAAAAACAGTCGAACAGAGATGCATCTCATAAACAATATTCAACAAAACATATTTCTTGATATTTTTCCCTGTGATCTGCAACCTCATTCTAATCTGGAGAGGTTCACAAGGTTTAGAATTCAATGTTATCAAAATGTGGTCCAACTATGTCACGTTAGTGCTAGTGCAAGGACAGATTAATGCTTTATCTACACCAACCTTCGATGCAGGAGAACTTGGACATTTGCTCGTTAATCTTTTGTATCCTGAATTGTGAACTAATTATCTTGTGATGTTGCACTGACTTACCTTTATTTATAGATTTGGCTTTGAATTAGTCCCAATGTACTTCTACCCCACCTTGAGGCGCTTGTACGTTCAGTTATTTTTGGCTTTGTAATAAATAAACTAACCCGTGTACTGTGAGAAGTTCTCTAATAAAAGTGTATTACTGTTTAAACATAGACATGCAGTAATGACTTCACATGTCAAGTTTGAGGCTGTATGGCAACAAATTCACATTTAGAAAGAGGGAGGATCGATCAGTTTTACAAAAATAGCTTTATTCATATTCTTGGCTGCAGTAAATGGCTTCCATCAGACATATCTCTGTGTCCTATAAGGCCCGCAGATTGAAAGCCCCATTTTCTCCTTTTCCAATGAATCCAACCCAGTGTGGTTAGGATATTTGCAGAAAGACGCAAGCCCAGGAAGAGGACGATGTCTAGATTTGCATTTCTGATATGTATTCTACGGTTGGGCCATGGGTACATAACACAAGAGCTGCAGCCTATGCGGATTGAACTCAGACTGTAAAGTTGAACTTAGACTGTAAAATACCACAACCTGGGGTGTTCAGTTTGGGTGAGAATAATTGATAGATTGATAGCTGTCAATCTTAAATCCTGATGGAAGGAGACCTTTTAGAAGAGATGAATGGTATACCAGACTAAAAAAGAAACGGGGCACGACTGTTGCAATTCACAGTGTGGTGCATGGATAGAGCAGGGGAGCGAGGAAATCTGCAGCCACTAGTGCGTCTGTTTTTTGCTATTACATGGATGAGACAAAAGTAGGTATGTAGCCTTTAAATACCCATCATTATTTCAACAAAGGTACATTTTTCATTTTTAAGAAAGGAAACATAACCAGGAAGGTGACAGCATTTGTAGACCAGTTTGTTAAAAAGCGGTGTGATTGTGGCGGCGGACAGAAATATCATAATCTGTGAGGGGTTTTATTATCTTTGATGGCTAAATGACCAGAAGAATAAAAGTTAACTTTCAATTCTATGGGTTGGTTATGTTTTCTCAGTGATAGTTCATCCAATAGAGCATATTGGACAGGGCCCAACCACTTTCTAGCCTCTACCAATGCAGACATTAGCTTCAATGAGGGTCTTAACCCAGGTCACTAGCTTAGCTATGCCTGTCTCCCGCATGCACATTGCATATAGCCGGAGGGCGAGAATGCATTGTTTCTCCTGCTTATGCAAGCTACACGTATAAAATGTAGTAGTAGCATTACCTGCATAACGGGCAATTATACACCAGCTCTCTCTGTTCTCTGACAATTGACTGAGACTACTAATCAATCAAAGTCATGAGCATAGAAGTCAGAGTTCTGCGTGGGTCAATCAGAAGCTGTGCATCAGAGTAGCTTCTCCCTGTCCCAGCTGCCACACCCTGCCCAGCATAAGCAGAGGAGAGTGACTTGGAGTTTAGAACTGGAGGACAATCTGAAGCACAATGTCATTTGGACATGGGGTAAATGGGAGAACAGCTTACGTATGTTTGCATGCCTGCGTTTATAGAGGCTTGTTTGAGTCCATGTCTTCTAAATATGATGAACAACCATTATACCAGGCAGTTACACTACAGCATCAATTTTATTTGTCTTTCACTACACATACGCAGTGGCGTTTTTATTTGACCAGATTTCGGTTAAAAATATTGCATTTTCTGGTTGCTTTCCCGAAGCAAGGGGGTTGGTGTGAGAGCCTACCACCTTGCTGAACAAAGTACTCTGCACTTTGTACTTTTCTGCACACTTTACAAAGCTCCAAGAGATCGTTTTATTAAACCTATCTTAAGGGAAATTAGACCTTGCAATTTTAAGGAAGGTTTTGAACATTTAAGAACATTACAAACTGCTGCTATATGTAGCTCCATGATCAGTTTTATTAGATTGGCACTCTCAATCAGAAATCGTTATTGATAGGAAGCTATTAAATGTCCGCGGAGATACAAATTGATCGTGAGTCCATTGGGAAATCTGGAGTAATAGATTTTTATAAATTGTTTGCTGTTTTAATGTAATTTTTATTAGTGTAATCGTATTGAATTTTAAAGAACTTTTTATAAAGAATTTAGTGTTCATAGAAAATGTCTTTTTGACATATGGTCTTCGCCACTTATGTATTCGTACCTTTTTGATAAGAAATACCATTTGTGAGTTTGTATGTTAAATATGTATACTTTTATGATTCTTTTTCGAATCGAATAAAGTTATTGAAATGAATGAAATGGAGTCCATGTCTTATGCTAGTCTATGTATGTGAGTCCAATTGAATGAATGGATACAATTGGCAGCATGTCTGTGTGTCTGTTGTGGCGATGGGCTTCTTGCAGTGCACAAAAGTGGCCTGAAACAAGCTGGAGCCCTGCCCAAGTCATAATCATCCCTGATTTATTGTGGCCTTTCTTTGAAAATCGAGGCTTTCCTGGCATCCTTGGCATATTTTGAGTGTTCTTCTCATAAGTGCCATAGTCTATTTCTTTATATTGTCTCTTCCATGGTGGTAGCCTTCCTTAACTTATTATGGCCTTTCTTGAAATTATTGTGTTGCTTCACAGCACAATGTTGATCCTGGCATAATGGTACCAATCCTGAATGTAAATGACAAGTTGATGTTTAGGGACCAATACCAAATTTTGGGCCGAACTATTTTATCATGACTTTTTTCAAACTTCTGTTTGGCGGGATTGAGTGCATTTATCCAAGATATAAAGTTTATATTTGATAACAAAAAGTGTGTATTTGCAGAAGCTGACAAGCTGATGTATGGGGACTAATTATGGTGTTTCTGAAATATATTTTCAGCTGACATTTGAATGATAATTCATGCTAAATTTGGGACATATTTTGATGGTTTTGGTTACAGGGTACCAGGAGGTACTTTTAGCAGAGTTGTTATTTGATTACTTGTGTGGTTTCATTTTTTCATCTATATTGATAAACCTTTCATTTATCGCTGAAATTGATTTCTAAGGAAAGGACATGGAAAATTAGTCTAACATATCAGATCCTTAAAGATCGCTGTAGATAGAGCTGTAGCAATGATTCATAAGCCTGCAAAACATGTCTAGTTCTTGTGCCTACTACCTGTAATTGTGAGATTTATGTACTTTTTATTTTTCCAACTTGCCTCATTGAAATAGATTCTCACTTATATCATACTGAGAATCTACTACCTAGGGGCAGGATGGAAAATGTAAAGGAAGTGCTCTGTACAAGTGTAGAAAGACTCTCTTTATATTTTAATACAGCAGAGACCACATATAAATGTATCTCAAGAAGATATGTTTGAACTGCCTAGAATAATTATATCTTTAAAGACCATTTTAGAGAAATAATATAAATTCTGAAGTGCCATGGTTCAAAGATTTGCAGGAAAATTGACCTATAAAAATATGCCATTAGGTCAATTTTTTTACCTGGATGAAATCGGGTTTTCTCTCCCCTATTGGGCTATTATGACCCCCTACTCTTTAAAGTTCACCGGTGTCCACTGTTTATTAATCAGGATTGAGTTGATTTAAGGAGAATCTATGACCTAGAGCAGCTCTGATACCAGTGTGGACAGAGAACCTTGCTGTAAGACCTGTAGATCCTGGGTAAGGATGGACCGGGAAGTCGTTAAGAGGAAATGGGCGTTGTGCCCACAAAATGACTGATAGACCCAAAAGTAAATAAAGGTATACAACACAGAGAAATTGGGGTAAATGTTGGGGAGCAGTTGGTGTCCGAGGTCTAGGGAGTATTGATTTGTCTCGGAGAGGAAGGGCGTATGTATTAAACAGGGATTGTGTCAAAGGTAAGTAAACAGTCGTTTGCATTACTAAGGGGGCGACAATTCACTTGATAAACAAGCAAACTTGGTTAACTTTAGAGTGTGTCCCTGGAGTTTTCATCAAGGCCCCAAGGCAGGCTCTGGTTCTCTAAGTTCTAATATTTTCGCATGAACCAGGATGGTTCACACAAGTGTCTGGAGGTGATGTTATTAGCAGATGGTATTCAAACTATGTCAGTCGTGCGTCCACTGCTGCACGTTCCACACCAGCCTTGGCGACCCAGGTACACACAGAACGTTCCCTCGTGCGAACCTTGACCTTCATGCTAATTACCTTCCTACGGAAGCCCCCAGGGCTCTAAACACAGGGACACTTTCCGGTACGGGCGCGTCTTCCAGGCTGCAACAAACAACATTGCATTAGACCTCGGTGGGCTGCAACTTGCAACGAACCCTCAGACAGAAAAAACACACAAAATAGATTATTTTATTATTTTCTTTTTAAGTGCATTACAGTGGTTGAGGTGGGTAAAATGATTATCATTCAGTTTATTACAATTTCAAAAGCCAATATCTTACACCAAGTCAGTTTGGCACTTTAAGGACATCCTTTCCAATAGAATGGCGCAGTCAGTGCTTAATTTGTGCCGTTGGTTTCCGGTGCTCGGCGTCGGCACTTAATTGTCAACACCAACGCTTGTGACATTCTGCCAGAGGTGGAGGTGTCTGTGAATTGTAATTTAGAGATCACCCCAACAACAGTTAATTATTAATTTAATATATATTTAAAATGACTATTACCTGCCACCCAAGCCATTCTTACAGCTTTGGGGGCCTGAAATAGTCTGAATTGTCACACTTGTGAGAGTGTGATGGTTAGTAGTTGTGTTGTTAATATCATTGCCAGCATGGCAGGGGCAATGTGTTGTGCAAGCTACCTTGGCTTCTTGACGAGAGACCTGGCACTTTTTGTTTTTACAAATTAAGCACTGGGGGCAGCGCAGTGCCGCAAGCAATTTTGCAGTGCCGCGTCATTCTAAAAATGCAGGAATTCGCTGTATTTACAAGAATACAGTGCATTCCTTTACTGACCCCTGCAAAAGCGCTAATAAAGCAGCATAGTGCCAACGCAGGCACCCTTGCACCATGTTGCAAGGGTGCCTGTGTTGCGGGGATGATTGATTTTGTGCAGGAAGGGACACCTCTCTGCACAAAATCAATCAATGAAGGCGATTTCCTCCACATCTGCAGACCACGTAGAAAGAGGAAAAAACAAGGAGAAATAAGGATATTTCTCCTCGTTGCGCATCCCTAACTCCGGGGTGGAGTTAGGATCTGTCGCTTTCCCAGGTTTACGATTCCGCGTAAATCTGGTAATGCTTCAAATTCCATGGGTGTTGCATGGGAACACCCACTGAAACACCCATGGAACACCCTTTTCACGCAGTGTTCTGCGTGAAAGGGGCACATATTTACCAGGCAATGAAAAGCCACGTAAAGTGGCTTTGCGTGGCCTTGTAAATATTCTGCGGCACATTGCGCCACCGAGTCATCAATAAAGTGAATCTCCGACGGCGCAAATGTGCCACTAGGGCCTCGTAAATGAGGCCCTACATTTGTTAGACACCTGCTTAGACTGAGCACTCACTGCAGCCAAATCATTGAGGTATTTAAGCTGCAAACGTATGGCTGAAATGCTTTACTTACGCCTGCGAGGAATTGGCAAAGAGATTCCAGGCAGACGTAAGTGCTACTAGAAAGCCTGGTTTGAATTAGTAGTTTGGGAATGCCCACAATCTAAAATGTTGGGAATATGCAAACTATGATCAACCTGTTGTCACCCTGGACATGGCCATAGATTTACTCCAACCAACTCCTCTTTCAAGGTGGAAAAGAAAATGGATCACCCCAAACGTCCTGAGACTGTGAGGGATGAGCTTTCTCCGGGATAATTGTTTTTTTTCCTTTGAAGGGGAAAAAAGTGTGGTGCTTAGTTACAAGCCTCTTGCGCCTGCTGGTGCGTCACTTTTATTATGGGAAAAAGTGATGCACCGGTGGCGCAAGTGGCTTGTAAATAAGCCCTGTGTGTTTACACAAGGAGCTCAATTCACCCTGTGCTGACTTCTAATCTAGGCAAAAATCTGCAAAACGGGAATGGGAACACACTGGAATTGTAACATGGAATTTCCAAACATGTGCTTGGAAACCTGCGCTTGGTGCAACTTTCTGGGTATAATACAAGAAATGTTGGAAAATTAAAAAAAATGTGAAAGTACGTTCTGGTGGAGATGTAAATCTCTGCCTGAAGAGTTCTTAGTATTGGAAGTTTCAAGTAACCCTGGGCGGAGTTCGCGGAGTTGCGCTACGCGAAGCTCCACAAAATGGAAAAAGAACTCCACCGCGCTACGCGGAGTTCCGCAAGCGGCGGAGTGTGATAGAAAAATGCCGTTCGCAGTGATTTTCAGTGTTGGATGCTTGTCCGCACTGTGCAATCATCGCGAACAGCACCATGCACAGCGCAAGCGAGCGCTGCTTTCCTTTCTGCTGCTCGAGTAGACTTTTACTCGAGCGGCAGCTTTGTCAACACGAACGGACAGTTTCTCAACGTGAGCGGTCGCGACCACGCGGCCACTCGCAATGAGAAATCTGGCCCCCCCGCGTTGAGAAATCTCGCCGGGAGGTATACTTTCCACGCTCGCGCTTGTCAACTTGACGTTGGTGAAAGCGAGCAAGGAAAAAAACTCTGCTCTGCTGCGCGAAGCGGAGTTTTTGGGAACTCCGAGAGCTCCGCGTAACACGGAGGGCGGAAAACTCTGCACACTCCGCGAGCGGAGCGGAATTCACCGCCCAGGCCTAGTTTCAAGTCTTTGCAAGAGGCACTCACCCTTTCTTTTCATGATAAAATAAGTAGCTTTTAATTTTGTAATATTCACACCACTTAAGTTAATAGGCATCAGCCAAAAAGGAGTCAGCTTGTGATGTCCGCTATGTAAAATGGTTAAAGACATTATTAAGTTATGGCAACACATATTTATTGTACCAAGCCACTATTTAAGAAATGAATCTGTGCAAACAACAAAACAACAGTGTTGAAGCTATGGTTGTTGCTGTTTGGGCCTGGGGCACATCGAGGTGGCCGGCCATTTCTGCAACCAGCACACAAGGTCTGTTATTTGTATTTGAATGGCACACACATATCACCCGGGAGGGTATCCTGCTCCTGAAGGCGAACTGCTGTCCTGCCTTGGTTCTACTGGAAGAGCGAGGTTTTTAATTTCTTATGAAATTTTTTGATTGAGCTGGAGACTCTGATGTGCAGGGGAGGTCGTTCTAGGCTTTCGGAGCCCGGAATGAAAAAACATGTTGGCTGGTTCTGGCTCTTCGTATGTGGGGGCATAGGGAAGTAGGAGGCCAACCAGGCGGAGGTTTCTGGGTGGAGTGCTGAAACTGATGCAGCTGTTCAGGTATGCAGGGCCTTAGTTATGCAAGGCTTTGTATGAGTGTGTGAGAAGCTTGAACAGTGCAAGCTTATGAACATGGAGCCAGTGAAGTTCTTTGAAATCAGTGGCGATGCGAAAGTGAAATGGGAGTGTAAGTGTGAGCCTGGCTGCTGCGTTTTGGATGACTTGGAGTTAATTGGTGAGCTGTGTGAGGGTGTGAAAGTAGCAGGAGATGACCAAGTTGTTCAGGCCGGTCATTGACTCATGGTTGTATATTATAATCCCTACGTTTCTGGCTTAGTTCGGTGGGTTGGGTGCTGGTCCTAGCTCAGATGGCCACCAAGCCGAGGTCCAGAACGAAGTGTCTTTCCTGCACAATACCACTTACATTTTGTCAGAGGTGAGCTTTAGACAGTTGTTCTTCATCCACTTAGAGACTTCAGACATGCAGGAGATGACCTTCATTTGGGTCTTCGGGGTGACGTCAGAGAGGAAGAGGAGGAGTTGTGCGTTGTCAGCATACAAGATGATGTGAAGGCCTTGGGCCCATAATATGTTGGCTGAGCAAGGATCTTTGGGGATTCCACATATCAAGCTGTATGCAGAAGAGGTGTACTGGGCCAGGCTAATCCGGTGAGGAAGGAGCTGATCCGTCGGAGGGCAAGTCCCCCTGTTCTGGTTTCCTGGAGTTGTTGGATGGGTATAGGGTGCGAGATGATGTTAAATGTGGCAGAGAGGTCGAGAAAGATGAGGTCTGCAGTATCTCTTTTATCCATAAGATATATGTCATCGGAGGCTTCAATCAGGGCAGTCTCGGTGCTAAGGTTGGGTCTAAATCCAGATGGTGACAGGTCCAGGAGGTGGTTGTCATTGAGGTTGTCAGCTTGTCTTTTATTGATGAGTTTCTGCAAGACTTTTGGTGGGTATGGTAGCAAGGAGATTAGTCTGTAGTTGACTACAGGTCCGCAGAAGGCTTATCCAGTAGAGGTAGTATGGTGGTGGGTTTTCAAGGGTCCGGGAGGGTGGCGGTGGTGAGGGAGTCATTGAGTATCGGGAAGACGGCCTCACAAATGAGGTCGAGCGCTTTGGTGAAGATGAAGTGTGAGCAGAGTTCCGATAGAGCTCCTGAGTGGACGGAGCACATGCTGTTGGCAGTCGTATAGAGGTGATGGTGGGCCAGCAGATGAAAGTGGCTGATGGGGTACTTGTTACATCAGGTTCAGGAGTGCTTGAGGGTTGGAAAACAACGTTTTTGTCTTTTATGCAAGAGTGACAAACACGGTGCAAATGATACATGGTCTTAAAACGAATATTTAGGTAAAGGTTTGCCTGGTAGAAAGAAAGCAGAATGCTTGCGTCAAGAACGTTCCAATAATATGCTCTCCGACCCCTCCACCCTGTTCTTAAAATGATAAATGCAGCTTGTCGAAAAGTCAGGCATCAAAGGTTTTGACAAACAGCTTGTTTTGGTAGTTTCTTTGCCTCGAATGTGTGTGAAAGGTCAGCACGTTTACACAGGTGCTTCACATACCTTAAGGGAGCAGAGTCCAGGCTGTGTTCAGAAAACGCAGATGTGCCTGCAGATGGAGCCTGGCACAGAGGCAGGTCTGACAAACAAGTGCAGGCAAAGTCAATAGGACTGGTTAGATTGCATATGCTTTTTCAGATGTTCATCCTTGCAATATATTGCACTACCCTCAGTTTTCCATAACCCCTTTATGAAATGTGACATAAGGGTTTGCAAGAAGGGGTGAATGTGCAACTGTTGTGAATGCAGCATTCCATCTGAGCACTAAACTTTCCACATTTTGTGGAGAAGTGTGGCTCAATGGTTAGAGCGGCAGACCTCGATACAGAGCACTGGTCCGGGACCAGGGTTCGATTCCCATCGCGGCAGGGTCTCAGGCTATAAATTCCGCGGACCGGTTATTCTCGCCTCAGTGCTTATTCTAGTCATGGGTCCCACGCTGCAACTGTGGGCAATAGCTTGCTTAATCTCCACAACGGCCCCACAGCGCTGGGGATGCCTGGCTTCACCCTGGGGATGCCCAGTAGTGGGCATTTCACAGGGAAAGCCAGGAAGGGTTCCCTAGCGGTATGAATACAGCGCCAGGAGACCCCGGTCCGGGGTAGCTGTGCACTATATAAGTACTAGCACATTTACATTTATGTAACCAACATCACATTTGACAACTGAACTGAAAGCTGGGTTGCGTTTCACCAAATGTTCTTAACATCACCAAGGTTTACCAGAATTCATCTGCAGGTTTGACTGAATGTGCATGATGTCACGACCCACTTCTATCACCTTCAGTAACTTTAACTAGGATTACTCCCCACTCCAGATTCATTTTTTGTCCACCTAAGGAATTAGGCTGAAATCCAGAATGGGCTTGCGGTCTTGGAGCTTTTCTGGTTTGGCAAAGTCACATGAGATAGGAACAGATTTTTGTTTGACATTAGTCTGCTCTGCCAATGGCAAAAGGTGAAACCCACAGGTTAAGTGTGAAATGGGATTTATGCAATAGTGCTGGGCAGAGGACAATGACAATGCTGAAGAGATTGTGACTCACAAGGAGGTTTAATCCCTGGTATTGCCAGGGTAAACCAAGGACCTCAACTGATCAGCTCTTGTCTTGGGAGGCAAAGCAGTGGGTTAAAAGGTCACCCTTATGGGCTGTTTCTGCGATTGCCTTCTGTAACTCTTCATAAATCAAGAACACATGGAAGACATCAAACCTATCAAATATTTGAATAAATGTGCTTCCTCTTCTAGCCATTCCATCCTAAAAATTACCAAACCTTTTCTCGCTCTACGGATTTTCCAGTCAAGTGAAAATGGACAAACCTCAGACCTGCTAGAGAAATTCGACCTTGGCCCAGACCATGTACGCAACCTAGGCCCATTACTAAGTCATCTTTCCTACACAAAATTATTGACAAAGTGGTTTCACTGTACCTCAAATCTAAAAATAATCATATCCCTAAATATTGGTCAGGATCAGAGCGAAATGAACACTAGAGTCAGTCACCCTTGAGGTGGTGGATCATTGGGAGAAAGTGGATTATTATTTTGGGGTAGGCAACCAACCACTTCAAGAAATAATAACACTAACTCGTCAGGGAACCTCAAAAGTCGCAAAATTAAGCAGAACTCACCCTCTGGTAGGAATGGCAAAGAGCAGATATTTATGCAGTGCTTAACAGTAATAATGTCAAAACACCATACGAGCCACAAATAATAAAAACCCAAACTGAATTTGAAAAATAGAGTAACTGTGTATTCAAAAAGTGACACCAAAATGACAAAAATCCCCAAAATATTTATTTTTTAAAGATTTGAGTGGAAATAGTGCCAAAATGCACTAAGCGCCAAGGATAGTCTGTAAACATGGTAGTGTGGGACCTAGGCGTGATTATAATTGAGTGGGGGTCGATACACCAAATGGGTTTGTCTAATTTAGACTTTTTTTTTATGGAACTCAAAATCCTCCAGTAGGGCATGGAGCTGTATTTGAGGAAGTTGCATCGAAATCAGATACCTTTGCCACAAGGTCCCGCTGATGCTCCGAAGGCCTTAAAAAGTCCACACATTTTGTCAGTGCAAACTTTTCAGGGTTTCTGGAGTAGCTTCGCTGGAACACTTTTAAGGCTCATGGGCTGCACTTAGGGACCTGGTCTCACTTCAACCAAAACCACCAACAAGGTCCAGTCCTTGTACAGATCATACTGGTCAACTTGCACTTTATGAAAATGCTTCTTGCAACTTGTCCCTGTAGCCATGCAGTAGGTCTGCTAGCTGTACCTTGGAGTCCTCATCTTTGTCCTGGTTACAAGAGCGAATAGTTACAGTCCATCAAAGCTCCTCTCATGTTACAGCAAGCAGGATTCAGTCCTCTTTTGATCTTCTGCAGGTCCAAAAGGTGTCTCTGAGGAGGGTTCCTTGGGATGCCACATTTATGGTTTTCACAAGCCAGTGGGTGGGTGTGACTCCTAGCCTCTCCCTAAACGATGGGGCAAACGTTCCCACATATTCAGCAGTTTCTATGTACCCTATGCAAACAATGCCTTAGTGCACGCTACTCCTAAAACCCAAAATGGGGAAGGCTTCCTCCCTGTACAGATCCCTGGTGCCCACACAGATGTATGGCCAGGGAAATGAGCACTGTGTCCACTCCAAATGGGTTCTGTGGGTATCTTCCCTCTCCCTGGGTTTTGGAGCCAGCCTGGCTAGTGTGGGGCTGAGGAACAAAGGCTTTCCCTTCCTCAGGTCTACCCTTACACCAGAGGTCTTCAAACGTCTTTGTTCTGAACCCCCCTAGGCAAAATGTTTTGAAGCTGAGCCCCCTCCAATAGTTTATGGCAGGATTTGAGGGAGCGAAAGGGGCTGGCCCTTGAGTACATGGCACAGCTTCTGAGATCATTTCAGGGGTACTTTTTCTGTAATTCTTAATCCACTCTAAATGTGAGACTTATAAAAGAGCAAATGACCAAACAAACATAATCTTCATGACTGGGGAGTTATGAGCCCCTCACACTCCTGAGACCCAATGCAATTGCACCTGCTGCACTAATGACAGCTGCAGGCACTCTCCTCTGCCTATTTCACATCTTCCCCACCATGCCTGACCATTATTTCTGTCTTGAAACAGACTCTCTGTCCTTTTCAGAAAAATATGAGCTCCCAAGAGTTGCCTGCCTGTTTGCAGCAAGCATGCCCTCAGCCCTAATGCTAGCAAGAAAATCTAGCCTGCATGCCTCTTTTATAAAGTAAGACAGTCATAATTGTGTTGCAGTGGGCCCTTCACACTACTGCATCCCAGTGCACCTGCTTCACTAATAAGGGTGACTGCCCTGTGAACCAGGCAGTCTCCCTTGCCCCATGTTGAAAACATGGTCTTCCATCTAGCCCCATCCCTGCTCTTCATCTCGGAGGCCTAAGCTAAGGTGTCTCCTCTGATTTCATCCCCACCTGCCACACCCTGTTTCAACTGAAAGGATATCTGCATGTAAACAAAGGCCAAAGTAGGTAGGGTGCATGGGGGAGAGAGGTGCCCATGTTTTTTAATTTTACAAAAAGAGTTCCCATACTTTTGTAAAAACAACCATTCCTAAATGGCTATGGGGACTTTGAGGTGCCTCTGGGTGAAAGTGAAAAGGAAAGTCTAAAATAAGGGTCGGCGTAACTTGAGTAATATATTGTAGCTTAATTATGCGATATTAAGCGAGGGGTGATTATCCTGCATTTAACAATATATTCTCAGCGCAAAATCCACCCTAACGTCCAAAATGGACATGAAGATGAATTTTCCACTAAGAAACAGAAGGAACAGTAACAGCTGCTCACACACTGCTTCTGTGCTCTTGGGTAGGCATCTTTCCCTGAAATTACTCAAAATTACGTGACCGGGTGTAATCATGTAACGTCCGATAATTTTTGTCACTAGAGTTAAACGAAATTAGCGAAATTACTCCAATTACTCAGGCTCAATTTAAATCTCACCCAGGCCTAGTCTAAAGTGAAGCTGATGGTGGGACCAAGAGCTAAAGAAGAAACAGATCTTCTCACCAGAGTACCTGGAACCTGAAAGAAATGTAAACATGTGCAATTGGTTAGTCAACAAATGTAAAGGCTACTTGGAAGCGATTAAAGCGGCTTTCATTTATGGAGTTACTTGAAGTTTCATAGTGAAAAATATGTATTCTTTTTGGAGAGGTATTGGAGGAATGTTAAGTTTCGGAAAGTGTCTTTTTATGGACTTATGGAAAACGTTTGCACTAGGTACAGTCTGATCAGTGATTACCTATTACAAACACAGGGCACGATTCACAGAACTAATTTAAGACAAAATCCTAAACTTACTACCATTTTGGTATTCACAGAAGGCACTTACTCATTTTGGTATTCACAGAAGGCACTTACTCATCTCAGTATTCACAGAAGTTAGGAGTCCTAACTTTAGGACTCCTAAATGCCTTCTGTGAATACGGAAAGTCTTAAATTTTGGATTTTTCTCAGTTTAGTAGTAGTATAGTTAGGACTCCTAACTTTAGGACTCCTAAATGCCTTCTGTGAATACCGACAGTCTTAAAATTAGGATTTTTCTCAATTTAGTAGTAGTAAAGTTAGGACTCCTAACTTTAGGACTCCTAAATGCCTTCTGTGAATACTGAAAGTCTTAAAATTAGGATTTTCTCAGTTTAGTAGTAGTATAGTTAGGACTCCTAACTTTAGGACTCCTAAATGCCTTCTGTGAATACCGAAAGTCTTAAAATTAGGATTTTTCTCAATTTAGTAGTAGTAAAGTTAGGACTCCTAACTTTAGGACTCCTAAATGCCTTCTGTGAATACCGAAAGCCTTAAAATTAGGATTTTTCTCAGTTTAGTAGTAGTAAAGTTAGGAGTCTTAACTTTAGGACTCCTAAATTGAGAAAAATCCTAATTTTAAGACTTTCGGTATTCACAGAAGGCATTTAGGAGTCCTAACTTTAGGACTCCTAACTTCTGTGAATACCGAAGTGAGTAAGTGTCTTCTGTGAATACCAAAATGAGTAAGTGCCTTCTGTGAATACCAAAATGGTAGTAAGTTTAGGATTTTGTCATAAATTAGTTCTGTGAATCGGGCCCATATATTATTTGAAAGTACTTGTTTTATCTTAAACACTAAATCTTTCTGAGTTAGCCTATCATATACTATGTGTAATACACTTTTTAAACAATAACTTACATATTTGTTGTGCTTTCTGTTAAACAGGGGCTTCATGGCACTACAAGTACACAAGTCACTACTCTGCACTGCTCCAAACAGTATCCAATTCTGTGACTCTCTGGTATCACAAACAGACATCTGCAGTGATCACATTAACCAGCTGCAGTTTCATAACGTAAAAAACAGCATTCCCAACAATTAGTTTAATATGCATTAATTTTTTATTTGAGGTATGTGCATTATTTTATATGCAGTTGAATAAAGGTCAAAAACAACACATACTTATATAATTTTGCTCAGTTAGCCACGTCTTTGACACCACCACCACAGCTCTCGGAATTAGGATTGCCATACTTATTATTCACTTCAACCACTGGATGCAAATTAATACAGGCTGGAAATAAAACAAATAACCAAAGTTGCGCTTCCATGCCAACTTACTTTTCAAGTACTTACTGAGGCATTTGCCCTTCCCTTGGGAACTAAACCACAGACCCTGTGGGGGTGCCCCAGAGTTTGAAGTCCTCTGCCTTATAGTAAACTTGAATTGTCAGGCTTATCTGTCCCTTTCTAGTTAATGCAGTTGCTTGGACATTCCCAACTGTCCTTCTTGAAATGATAGGGATCAGGGTAAAACACTGGCTGGACAGCTGGTGGCAGGCAAATGCAAATTAGCCTTCAGGATCTTTATGAATGGAAAAAGTAACTTTCCAAAAGTCACTTTTCCTAAATATATATCAAACATCTCCCTTAATCAATGAATTGGGGTTTTGATAAATTTGAAACATATACTTTGATTATCTATTCTAGCTATTTCCTGTCAAAGATTACAGACACAAGTTTATAATCTTTACTTTGACATTTTGCAGGAATCAGCTACAGCCCTGCCAGTGAAAATAGCTTTTGGGCACTACTCATGGGAGGAACATGCTAACTTTAATTTTTCACACATTCTACTCTTAAATATCAGGAACCCTACCACACGGGCAACAAAGTGTACTTAGGGGTGACTTATTATTTTTTTTTTTTAAAGCAAGGTTTCCTGCCTGTAAAAAGGGTTCTTTTGATGGGGGTTGACATCAGGTTTTAGGTTGGTCCAGTCAGGCTGCACGTGATAGACCTGGAGCCATGTTTAACAGGCCAACACTGTGGATGGATAAGCCAATTTAACTATGTTTAAAGGGGAAGCACTGACTCTGTTCTCCTTTTTTAGCAGTATTAAAGTGTACAGAGTTCTAATGACAACAAAAATAGGTTTTAAAAAACCATGAAAAATCTGGTTTAATTTTGCAAAAAATGCTGTTTTCATACAATGATGCTCTGTATTTCTTTGACAATGGTGTGTATTCTTGAATTCAACTTCAGTCAGTTGTCCTGCTTTGCTGTTACCTACACAGAAATTTAGTTGGCCAAACTGCTTTCTAAATGGTTTTATTTATTCTGCGCCAACAGTTACCAGCTTTTGGAAGCAGAACCTTTAAGGACAACTTCGCTTTCTCAGCTGTATTCTGCACCTGTCACCCACATTAGTCAATCTATGCTTGGAGATGCGTGAAGCAATGATTATATGATTCTAGCTGATGTTGATATCACAAATCATTATTATGCAGATGATGCCCAGCAGTACTTGACGATAGCATCTTTGGAAGACATGTGTTATGCTATTTCTTCCACATATTGAAAACTTGGATGCCTGCCTTTTCTCAAATAGTAGGCCCCAGCAAGCCTGAATTATTACTTCTATGCTCAGGAAATGCTAATGAAAAAATTCTGAAGTGTTTAAATGTGTTCAAACCTCCGATTTCCTGTACACAAAATATACATTGAGTCAAATCCCCAGATTCATTCTCAGTGACACCTTGAGCCTTTTATGACCACATAACTAACTTCAACAAAAAGGACACAATCAAATTCATTTACTCAGGAAAGCAGCACAACAATTCCATCAGATAATATCTTTGTTGTAGTACATGACTCAGAGTCTTATTTAGACCTTGGCAGATAAAGCACTCCATTGCAAAAGCGACAGAGTACCATCCTCGCCAAAGTGAAGTTCGGCCTGCCTCATTTAGTCAGGCAGAACTTCAGGTTGTGGACAGTGGAGACTGCTCTGTCTCAGCTACCTACATACACCTCTGACGGCCCTTACATTTTCGGGCCATCGTTGATTTGGCCATCTCTCTGCCTGCCCTATTTAGAGTGCTGATCATTTGGCCTGTTTTTGCTTTCACATACCATCCACTAAAACTTGGCAAAAGGAAAAACCTATAAATAAACCCTACAGCATAGGAGAAAACTCACAATGTGAGCAGGCCATTGTTTTTGTTTTTCAAAAACAAAATAGCACTATATGATTTTGTGTTTGAAAATCAAAAAAACTGTTGCAAATTTGACATACAGTTCTGTCATTTTGATGGAGCCGTCCATCAAACTTTCAATGCATTTACAAGAACTGCCATGACAATGGTTCCAGGAAATGCAAGAGATGTCCACTGGGCTGGTAGAAATCTCTAAATGTATGGGCTTACGTACCCTCTCCATGGCGGGGATAAAGTTCTCTGCCATGGCGACGGTATATACTATATCTGCTAAACTCAAAATCAGGCCCTTAGTCCCCCACCTAGAAGAATGTGATGCCTAACTAGGCTTTCACAAGTCTTTGTTTGCTCTCTGTAAAGGGGTCCTACACACAGCAGCTAAATTGAGAACTAGGGCTAGAAAACATGATAACATCACATTTCATCTACACAATGACCACTGACTGTCACTAGGAGTTGAACATTCTCTACATAGCTTGTAAACAACTGCATTTGAAACAACAATCACACCTCAAAGAGAGGCTAACAGAAGCAGGGGACACTTACACAATGAGATTAAATCCCAAAGGTTACTAGAAATTCATGAAATCTATAAGATCAACATTGTATATCATTCCTTCTAATGCTGTATTTGTCCTAAATGGTGAACCTTGCTGGCAGAAACGTCGGATTTCCTCCTTTGCTCTATTGCTTTAGCACTGAGGTGATAACATATGCTTTCAAAATCTTCTATTTCTTTTTCTGACATTGTGTTTGTTAGGTCGGTAAAACACATTATATTTTGTTTGAATATGATACCAATTTCCATTTACCACTAGTTTAAAAACATCCCTGCCTCTCAAATATGATGTTATTGTACGTATGATCAATTATCCTTTGGTTAAAGAGAGGCAGTTACATTGTAGAATAATTGAGATGAAATAAAATACATTATTATGTACAAAAAAGCAGTGCACTGGATTCTCATGTCTCTTTTCCATTGCTCAGAGAAGGAGGAGACGATTGGACTTTGTGATTGTGGAAGAGAAACTGTTAGCCATATTTTTTATTGTGTTGCATTTGAAATCTTGATAAATCGATATTTTAGCCCTGTAGTTCAAAACATCAGTTTTTAATCAACTGGGAAACTTTTTTAGTGTTTAACGAATGCTTCCCAGAAATGTATGTATTCGGAACTATAAAGAATTATGAATGCTTCAAATACAGTGGTGGCTGGTGACATTTGAAAATGGTGAGGCGTAAAATTATTGTCGTACTGCGCTATGGCGAGAGAGCGTAGCAAGCAAGCCCGAACACCATATGAAAAAAGAGTGAACAAATGGTGCATTTTCAAGCAAACTTGAGGAAGAAATTGCCAATTTTTATGAGCTATAGAGGACAATCAGAGCCGCTTAGCCACTTAGCAAGCAATTCTCTGAGTGACTCTGTGACACTAACCACACATGGGGCAGTCACTTGTTGCATCCAGCCGGACGCATTCTAGTGTTCCACTGCTGATGTAAGACACTGTACACCCACCCACCACAGGTGTCACCAGTCAGGTGACCCTGTTAATAAAAGGGGCCGGGCGCACGTGCCCTGGGCCAGTTCCAGTATCACATATCCGGCGCCCGTGTGGTCATTCGTGCAGCATGTGGGCCTAGGGCCCGAAACACAACAATGGCGACGAACGGGTCGTCCCCGCGTGTGTGCTGGCCGACATTCCTGGTGGGGAGAGGCGTAGCTGAGTCAGAAGGCACCTACTGCCAGCATGTCTGAGATTGAAGAAATGCAAGAGTAAAGTCTCCCGGAGAGCGAGCACGCCTGTGCCCACCAGCGATGGTCTCGCCCCACCTCCAATGCCCGATGTGCTGACCGACTGTGAGGAGAAGGGGGGCCGCAAGCAGGACGTGGACCATCAATGTTTGAGTCGCCCACGCGTCCTGCTGTTCCCGATGCTGAAAAAGCAACCGGCACCAGGGAAGGGGGACCATCACTCCCGCACCAGCCCAAGCCAGGCTTCGGGACATGAGGTACGTCGGCCGCCTGCTGAGGCCTCACCCGGAGCAGGTTGAAGAAGCACATGCATCGCCCAGCTGCCCCCGCAACCCGCGACCCCATACTTGCACCTGCTATCTCCGCACTGCCCACGCCTGTGAAAGGGACAGCTGCGGAGAAGAAAGGCTTCCCACTGCTGCCCACGAAGCGGGAGAGAATGGGACAGATTACCAGCCCTGAATGTGCTGCCCGCGTCTGCAGCGCCACTCCAGCAGCCCCTCTCACCTCGTCAATCTGTCTCACCGATCGGCATGAGAAAGTGTAGCGCCCTGAAGAGACACGTCCCGCCCTGTGATTCTGCTTCCAGCGGGACTGTTTTCTGTCTCCGGCAGAGCCCGCGTGGTGGGGAAGATTGACCCTGCTGCAGCCCAGGAAACCTCGAAGTGGAGAAGGGCCATCGCAAACTGCCATCAGCCGTGTTATACACCATGCTACGGCCCCACCGGCGGAGAAGACGCCTGGGATCGGTGATAGAGAGCTGTGGGGCCACAGCAGCCAGCGCTGAGCAAGGCCACGAACCGGCATCCCCTGCGGCTGGAGGAGGCCACCGTGGACTGAAAGAAATGGTGGCGGGAGCGCCACCTAGCGGTCACGTGAGTACACCGCAGGAAGGCCCACAGCACTGGAGAAACTGTGTAGCGGCCAAACAAGGCTTCAGCAGCACCAGAGGGCGGCAACGGCAATATACTGCGCCGCACTCCGACCCAAGAGACACTGTAGGGAAAGAGACAGTCAATGGTAGAAATATTGGCCAGCAGACAGGTACTTTACTCAGCACTATGAGGTAGATGAGTCTGCACCAGCGGGCAGCCCTACCTTACCTGCAGCAGTGTCTCCCCTGCCTCTTCAGCACCTTCCTGCACCATGCCTGTGTGAGCCACAAGGCCTCCAATACCACAACAACCAAGTGGTCTGCAGCACCACCAAACTGCAGAGCCTCTGGGGAACTGCCTGCAGCGCCACCTAGTGGCCAATACAATTACTGCGCTGAGGAGAGAGAAATAAAAGACAAGTGACGTGAGACCCGCAATGCCCATGACACTGTGTCACCTACCTGCTGACACCTCTGCAATCGCCCACCTGCAAGTGGAAGCACCACTACAAAGGTCCCGAGAACAGCCTGAGAGGGCCACCCAGGTGTCAAGATGAGACAGTCCCAGAAAAATGCGGACCTGCTCAACCCTCGCACACTGCATGCAAGTGAAGGAAGCAGCCAGGGTCTAAGCACTGACCAAAGACTCACAGGGCATTCCTAGCCCTGCACGACCTGTCTCAGCCAACTAAGTCAAAAGCTGCCTCTGCCAGCAAAAAGACTGCCATGGTTAAGAGCCACCAAGCACCAAGCTAAACTCAAGCAGGGAAGCTAAAAGCTACAAGCCCACGATGGGCTCGAGAAAGACGCACACTGAACATGCAACCCCCAGTGGCTGTCTTACGCGACCGCAAGTGAGAAGAGTGCGCCACCTATCCCAGTGATGAATAGCCACCAGTGCCAGCCAGGAAAGTGCCCCAGAAGAAGACGAAGCGCAATACGTCAGATGCGCGCAGAAGAGAACGCCAATTAACCTGCCATCACGGGCAGGCGCCCAGGAGATAGAGACATCTCCACGAGAGAAGCACTGCTGAGTGCAGTACAGAGAGCGACCACATCTCTACTGCACTGAGGTTGAAGAAGAGAATACAGCACCAAGCAAGTGCACAGCAGCACAGCAGCACAGGGACAGCTGCTACCGTTCCAGGAGGGACAGACCGAAGAGAATGCACGGCCAGCGCATCCTGTGAAGCAAACGAAGAGCAGAGTCGGATGCGCGCCAAAAGTGAAGCCGACCGGCCAAACGGTTGCAACGAAGAAGCCGACCCGCCAGGAAGAAGCACTGCTGTAGGGAGATCCCCTACATCACATCACTCACAGGCACAATATGCCCCTCCACATCAGCATGCGCAAAGATTATCCTCTATAGCTCATAAAAATTGGCAATTTCTTAAATGAAAAATAATTAAATCTTATTGCTTTATCAACCTTCCTGCTTCCTCAAGTTTTAAGTTTGCTTGAAAATGCAAGATTTGTCTACTCTTTTTTCACTCGAGCTAGACAAGCAATCCACTGAGCAGACACTTTGCAGGGAGACTATTACTACGTTTGGAGTGACAGCGGCATGTGCAGCGTGGGGGAAGCGCAGACAATAATAAACGAGAGATGGAATGCCTGGCAAACCTCCACGAAATAACCATTTCGGAGCGTCGCTTCTGTTTTCACTCCAAGCAACAAACCCAAGTATCGGAAGCCGTTGGTGATGTTCTGAACACCAATGTCTTTATATTTACCCCGAGGCACTCGATGAGACCTAAACTGACATCAGTAGACACAGGAGCGCGCCTACCAGTCCCCACGCTCATATAGCTGTCAACAGGACCTGCACCGCTGTAGAGCAGTCTCTTGAGACTTTCAAGAACCCTACATCTCCGGAGTCAGCACCCATGCCGTCGGAGTGGCAAGGCTCCCAAAAGATGCCAAAGGGCTGTTTGTAAGCGCAGTAAAATGCTGGCACAGTGAAGAGACAAGCTTTCATCAGAGGGACAAAGGGGCCTGGTGTCACAATCAACAAGCAAGACAAAGGCGGAAGAGACGCCTCCTCTTCTCGTGCTAATCCGGTGCTGTGGTTGCGCTCTCACCGCAAATCTAGTGCCACCTTTGTTGGAACAAACCCATCGGCCAAAGAAAAGGGAGCTGTTTATAAGGCAGGACAAATTATTTACTAGGTGTGAAGAATAACAGGAATAGTACTATACTGATTATAAAATATAATGACGTGATCGGTGCGCAGCTACTAGTCTAAATGATGTCAGGGTCTCTAAGTGCCGATGTCTGAGGACTGAGGCCGGACCACAGGCACTTCTTCCGGGGCCCCCTTGTCATTCAGCCCCAGAAGTGACACAACCCGGTGCCATCCGCCCCGAGGGATGCAACCGCTTACGGCTGGGAGGGGATGCAGTATGGAGAAAGAGGAAGGCGGGGCCAGCATTGGCCCCGCCGCCATTATGGTGGTCGGCCGTGCCCCCCGGAACCGTGGCCCAATCGTGGTCTCCCGCCGGCGCTGGTGGACATGCCCCGTAAGTGATTGAATCACTTCCGGGTCATGGGAGGCTCCCCCACGCCCCGGAAATGATCTGATCACTTCCGGAGGCGTGGGCGACCCTCGGGTCCTTTAAAGCTGGGGGGAGCACAAGAGACGATCTTTTTCTCCCCCCGGCAGCACATCCGTTGCATGTGCCACCCCTCCCTCTGGAGGATCTTTAACCGTTTTTTCCGTTTGTGTTTCAGGTTTCGCGATCCTGCTCTGGGATCGTAACGGCGACGGCGTGGGACGTGCAGGAGGTCTCGAGGAAGTTTTTTCGTTTCAGCCGGAGTTTCACTGGGTGACGAGCTGTGGGCATCGGAACGAGGAGGCGTTGAGAGCGGATCGTGCTGCTCTTCGTACGGGTGGACTCGTGGTGGGGGACGCGGGCAGTGCTGCGCGAGTATCTTCCTCACAGGCAATCTCCTTTATCGGAGGCTGCCCGGAGCCGCTCTCGTCTTCTCGGCCCAGGCAAGGGGAGATTGTGAAGCTCTTTGTGCACGAGCGCGCATAACTTCAAGGTTTCAAGGCGGGGGGTTGTCCGAGGGATGCAGGGGGGTAAGATAGCTCAGCGGCGGTAGCACTGCACACACGCTGTGTATAGATCTTGGCAGACAAAAGGGTTCTTATCTCACCAAGACCAATTTAAAAAAGGATAACACGGTCAATCAGGAGACCTCGCGTGTGGGGTACAATATTTTAACAGCGTTGTTGCCCATTCAACGGGTTGATTGTGGCCAGTTTACATCTTGTTTCTCAGCTGCTGGACACGAAGTGTGGCATCAGGTCGCCTGATATTTGGTTTGATTTGCACAGAAGTCATGTATTAATCCCATACTGTTGTTTGCATAATAGGAAGGTGGTGTCTGTATTACAGTTTGGTTTCAGGATACTACGCGGATCGACGCAAAGCAGCGCCAAGTGCTCCGGTGGAACGCGGCGGTGACCGGCGGCGGATACAAGGACGTGGGGACCTGCGCAGAGGGTGCCTGAGGACACGGTTAGGGTCTGCGTCCCGGCGCTGCTGGGAGCCAAGCGGGTTGGAGCCTATTGCCCACCTGCCTTGCTGGGCTAGCCAGTAGTGAGGCTCCGGTAGCGGGGGTGAAGTGGCCGGCGTGTTTCCTCCATCACAACATTGGTAAAGGTGGTACAGGTAGCAGGGTAGTCATGCCCCCTAAGGCTAAGCGTGGCGAGCGGCGCCCAGGTATAGCGACTGTTTTAGACACGCTCATGAGAAAGATTGGGGAGATGGATAACACCATGGCGCAGCTGGCAGAGAGGCTGGATGCGCAGGAAGGGCCATCTGGGAGGTCGCGCAGGGACGCTTTGCCGCCAAGGGAGGCTTTTCCCCCCTTGCCAAGGAAGAGTAGGGCAAAGAAAGTCCCGCAGGTTGTCCCTGGGAGTGGTGAGGCCCCAGTTTTGCCGGTACTTCCTGCATTCCCTGATGCACCGGGGGGCGAGCCTTCTCCTGTCAACCCAGTGGGCGGGTCTGTTCCTTTGGTCCCCGTGACGCCCGTTATCCAGCAACCAGCACCGGCGCACCCTATCCCTACCCCCGCGCCAGCGGTGCCAGTACCAGCAGTTCCAGTGCCAGCGGTACCTGATCTTTTGTTACCTGTTCCCCTCGCACCTGCAAATCCTACCCCCGCACCAGCAATGCCAGCGCCGGCGGTGCCTGCACTTTCGGTACCTCTTCCCCCCGCACCCGGGGGGGTGCCAACACTGCCTCCCGATTTTGTTTCCAGTTTAGCAGCTGTGCTTCCCTGGCTGGGGGGCATGGGTTTGAACGTGAGTGCGGCGGGTGTTGTCGGGGCGGACGCATTGGAAAGGGCGAAGCAGCTTATCGATATAGCAAAGCCTAAGGACGTGCCAGCGGTCGGGGCCCCCAAGGAAACCCCGGGACCTTCGCAGGGTAAGCCACAGACGTTGCCAATGTTGGGCATGGGTGAGGCACGCACGTCCTACGAATCTCTCTCGCGCCACCTGTCGCAGGAGTTTAAGGAGAGAATTTGGAAAGGGACATATATCGATATCTTTTCACTTCTGATAGATGAGGTTGAGAGGGAAGAAATGAAGAGGAAGAAGGATTATATGCCTGCGCGTGAGTGGGCGAATGAAATGTTGAAATACAGGGTTGAGGAGAACATTAGGCATTGGATGCTGGCCTACAACATTTACATGGCAGTGGTGACAGAGCGTTTCCCTGAGGAGGCACCTGCGATGGCTTGCTATATGTCTAGGATCAGCACGGCGCAGGCGACAAAAGGGGGCTCGGGGTGGTTGGAGAATGACAAGTGCAGCCTGCGCACATCCACAATTCAGGTCCTGGTGCCATCCACTCACAGGTGCTTGAGGCACTTCACACCTAGAAACAGGAGGGCAGTTATATAGCGCTACAAGGCCCAGCAACCTTCACAGAACTAGAGGGCAATCATACTGCGCCTCAGGGCCCAGCAAGCTTCTCAGCGGCCTGCAGCACTTTACAGCTAGAAGCTGGAGGGCACTTATACAGCGCTACAGGGCCCAGCAAGCTTCACATGGGCCTGTGGCACTTCACAGCTAAAAGTAGGAGGACAGGTGTATAGCACTAGAAGAACCAGCAAGCTTCACAGAATGGCAGGGCTGTTATACAGCGCTACAAGGCCCAGCAAGCTTCACAAGGGCCTGCGGCACTACACACTTTGAAGCAGTAGGTTTGCTTGAATCGCGTGCTCTTAAATGTGTATCTGAATTATTTTAATAGGTGAGTGCTCGCCTCACATGCACCCAGAAAAAGACCGCCATAACTGTCACATCCAAAGGTAACCTAGCAAGTACAGCTTGAGGAGATAAAGTACGTTGTTGGCAGTAGTTATGAGCGCTTAGATTCCTGTCAGGGACGCACGTTTATTTCACTGTAGCTCATAAAACGACGACAAGTCCCCGGAGCTTTGGAATGTTGACTATGAAGAAAACTGTGCAAATATATCACGTCTTCGGATGTGATCTGCATGTGCTTCATGTGTTTCTTTTCTGCAATTAACATTCGGAAAACAACTTTCCACTGTTCATGCCATGCCACCGTGTTAAAGAATGAGCAAACCGTGTGCACGAGTCCATCGCACAATTGTCTCTTTGCAGATAGAATGTCACCAGGGCTGGTGAGTTTCAAAAAACCTCAAGAAAACGTAAAGTACTCTGAAGTTTCCAGCTTTTAACCAGGTTAAGAGCCGTCAATGCAAACAGCGAGATGTGAAAGGAAGACTGAAGGAACACTCAAATTGCAGCATAGATTTTCAATAAAAAGGACTTCTGGAGACGCTGAATCAATTTTCTGCCTGTAACATCCAGACGCCAAACGGCCTACTAGAATAAAGCACATTTTTGGGCTAATTACTGGATTGCGTTACTGCCTGCACCATCGTCACCTTGTACTCAGTTGCGGCTCGCGGGGGGGGGAGGGGGGTGGTAATAAATAAAAAAGAATCCTTATCCTACCCGAGGTCCTGCACAGGTCCGCGCCGCCTCAGGTCCGTTGGCGCAATGGTGGGTTATGGCGCCTGCAGCCCCTCTCAGCCATTCCTGGCGCTGCTGGCTTAGGGCACGGTTACTGCTCGCCCGCCTGCCCATTAGGAGACCGAGGTTTGAGCCTTTGCTCAACCCTCGCTCTCCTAATGGGCATGCGCCAGCCTGTGCAGCCACTAGTACGCATGACTGGGTACGGTGCGAAAATTCGCTCACCTTCCCCACTCATGCGCTCTTGTGCTGCAGCTGCTGCCTGTTGCCCTGGTCCGTCTGACAATCATGTCAGTCAACATGATGCCGGACTGCCCACCTCCTTCAGACCCTGAAGGGGGTGGGCGGTCCGACGTCATGCTGACTGACATGATTGTCAGTTCTCCCTCGGCGTCTTTGAACTTAAGTAAACTGATTCAGTTTACTTAAGTTCAAAAACGCCGAGGGAGCTGTGGGCGGTGGGGCTACGCCCCAACGCCCTAATGGACGCACCGCTGCAGTTCAAATATATATTCATCACCGTTTATGAAAAGATAAATGTACAAAAATATTAATTCTGTACATTTTATAGATTTGTATAACCTTGTTCGTTTTATAAACTGAAACCTAACAACGTTGAAACATCTTTTGTTGATTGTCTTATGTTTCTGTATCTCCTCTTTTCTGGTTTGTTGCTCAACAGTGTTGTTGGACATAAAGAGCCCTGTGTAGGAGATGTTTTGCTACACACCTTCACTTGTTAAGCTAAGATGATCCTCAACCAATGAGATGGATTGGCTCTAATTCGGACCATCCTTGCAAGGTATTACAATTTTCCAGTGTAACATCTAAGGGAAACTTGTAAAGCGCAAAAACTGCGAGGACCTCTGGTGTTGGATTTTTGATGTGCGAGTGACTTCTGAAGAAGTCCAACACTCAGGTCAGGGGTGTAATCTAGTTTCCTTAAGCATTTGTCAGGAAATTCTATAAAACTTCTAATTTGCGCTTTGGAACATGGACACAGGGCAGAAACTCATGGAATAACATCTTCACTGGCCACTTAGTAACCAATAAGGGCATGAGACAGGGACCATAGTGGTTCCCATCTTCCTTTCACTTATCTTGCATATTCCCTTGCAGCCCGATGCTTCCTCCCCGCCACGGTTGCATGAGGGGGGTACTCCATGCTTCTTTCGCACAGATAATACGCTTTTGGGCACCTATACACTAGTATGACTGTAATGAGCATTAACTATATTTGAACAATGCAAAGACGCCATTATCATATTGCATAACCAATCAGTCAATTATTGATCCAATTGCCCAAATAGAAGACCATTTACAGCTCTAAATCTACTTTTATAGTTGAAATTGGTGCTTTTACCGTCTGTCAGATATCTGCAAAACAATACCGAACTGCCAGAATTTATTTTACTGCATTATAATTGTAAACTACAGCTGTATGTAACTATACAGTACTTAACCCTCACAAGGGGTGGTGAGAGGGCGGAAAATGCATGATTTTCCTTGGGAGATTGTGAACACTCACAAACTTGTGAGATTATCGCTATTCGCGAATTCGAACCATTCCTTTTGCACAATTGAAATGCACAATTGAAATTGGTACTAAAGCGATGGACTGGAGTTTCTATCCTATCAGATTGGGAACAGGAACAGAGCAACCCCAAGCTTCGTAGGGGCGTAACTCCCCATCCCAGAACAAACCCGAAGGCTCTTGGGGTCTAAGGCGAAGGGGGTTTCTTCCTCACAGAAAAAAAAATATATAGGCGTTTGCACAGAGCACTGCATTTTCCAAATGTGCATTTTTACTGTGTGTACAACACTACAAAGGGGAAATAGCACATTTGTGTCACATTTCTGCCCAGTTACATTGACAGGCTCCTATTGTTGGCATGGTCCGCCTCTGGTGCAGGAAACCTGGGTTCGAGCCTCGAGGTCGCGTCCACATCCTGTGATTCTGGGCAAATCACTTAATCTCCCCGTGCCTGAATGTGTAATGTAAATACGGTGCTATGTAAAGCGCTCCAATACCTTCGGGTCGAGATCGCGCTATATAAATATGCAAAAAAAAAAAAAACAATTTAACGCAGAACCACCTGTTCTAAAAGGGCATTAAGGCTAAACAAGAGTCAGTGACGCAACAAAATGTGAGATGTATCACCCCTCACCCTCCATAGTGGGAAAAGTAATGAGGTCCTTGACAATGCTAGCCTTCTGCCGCCTGTCTGCGCCACTGTGGCACACTGCACTTTCTCCTGTCTACTGGGGACGTGTCGAGGGCGAGCAAACATGTCTCTCCGGACCTCCGGCATAGACGCGACGACACATCCCTACGCAGGCACTGTTGTGCTTCGTGGTGTACGCATTGACGTGCTGCTGGCGACCTGGTGACCCCGGGATGTCGCTATCTCCTCCGGTTTCGCGCCTGCCGCACAGAAACCGTCGGGCCTACTTGCATCAGAGTTCAGGTAGGTCAAAGGTCACCTATACAACAGGTTGTGCAAATATGTCACTTTGTGAATCCCCAAGCAGGAAAAAACACAACGCCACCGCCTCTGGGAACTTAACAACCAATAACCTGATCAATCATTACTCCCTTGAGGGCTTTACTTTCTTGTAAATTGTTTATGAATATGTTGTTTATGGCCGAGTTCCAAGGGGAGGGATGGACACCTGATGATGTCAGTGACAAGCCTCCTCCACTCACCTGTGGCAGCAGGGCGGGCTCTCAACTCCAAGACAACTATTTAAAGCCACACGGAAGAACAGTAAGTCAACAACGCTTCAAGAGCAAGAGACGATTCGAGGAACCTCCTGAGCGTATTCAAGGAACTTAAAGAGAGGAAACCATTTTGCAGCTGACTGAGTCTCTCAGCCACATTCAAAGAAAAAGGTAAGTCAAATACCGAATTAAAAAAATACAATTTCTTAACTTAAATTATATTTTATAACGCTTTGCTGTGTAGTTTGTGCAACTATTCACTATAAGTCTTCTGTTTCATTTTGTATTGAAAGATTGGTTCAGAAATGGAATAATTAGCAAAAGTTATCAAATGCTTCCTAATATTTTCTAGCGATGTAAATTGTTAGCTGAAGGTGCTTTGCACTACTGTACTTCACTGTTTCTATATTGCAATTGTAATTGTATTTATATAGCGCTTACTACACCTGACGAGGCGTCGAAGCGCTTTTCGGCGAGTAGCACGCTACTCCGAAACTCAAAAAGGACTAGTGGTGTATTAGTATTGGGAAATTTGAGATTGATTTGAGTGGTGGGCACGGGAGTCTGTTAGTTGGAATGAGTAGGATAATGGGGGGGTAGAAGAGGGAAGAGTCTAGAAAGTGTTTATTTGGGAGATCATAGTAGTAAGATGAGGTTTGCGATGCGTCTCTCACTCGTCGTTGAGTGGAAACTCTAGACTTAAGGCCAGACATACCAAGCCGCTTTGTGGTCGCAAATAGTCAGATTAGTAAAATCAGACCGTTTGTGACAACAAAATTCCCTTTTTGTATGCCTTGTTAGAGAATCACAATTTGTGTTTAAGACTAAATACTGAATTGGTGTTTGTGAAGGGCATGTTTAGGCGTTACTTCAAAATAGTGATTCAGAGTTGGATGTAATAATGTTTTCCAACAAAAATATGGTCACAAAACATTAATATTTTACTGACTACTGAAAGGTAGAGGTAAACCACTCGCAAACGGAAAGGGGTCCTCAAGAGACACTCCTAGAGAATGTTGACAAAAGCATCTTTAAGAGTATAAAATGTTTGTTAAACTTTTCTTTTCTTTTTTTAAACACACCCTGTTTTCCTTTAAGGAAGACGGGCTGCATTAAAAAAAAGATTGCTTTATTTAAAGGCAATGACAGACATGGTGGTCTGCCGACACCAGCAGTGGGCTACAATTTGTGACGCTGCTCATTTATATTCATAAGGTAGGTCAAATTGCGATGAAGTGAGATTTTGTATTTTGCAAAATGACTCATTAGTACATTGTCAAAACACTGCAATGGTCGCAAAACTACTGGTTGCAATTTGTTACCTTTCCGGACTACTGCCCACCATAAAAAGAGATCTCCGCAGGCTTGGTGGAGCTCTCTTTGCCTTTAAAGGCTCTTCTGAAGGCAGTAATAGTTTTCTGAGTACCCACCATGTTTCATGCAGCCACTGAGCAAACATTTCTGTTTTACAAAACAGACTCCCAAACCAGGAGTTTGTTTATGTAAAATAAGAAACAAACAACGCTGACACTCTGAAGTTTTCTCCCAGGGTGTAGACGTCATTTTTCTGTTTTTTTTATCCTGTTCGGGCTGCCAGGCTTTCCATGGTGGTCCAAGAAAGAAAAAAAAAGTACATCGGGCTGTCGGGTCTAAATAGGGCAGATGGTCTGGTGTACTTAATGCCGATGTCCACAAGTCCTTCGGACCATCAATGTAAGGATTCCTCTGGCAGTTTGCATTAGAATTCTTAACTTTCTGGGCACAGTGCAGGTCTGCTAGGCAACATTTTGTCCGGTAAAACAATGCAAGTTGTGTGGACACCATTTTATCAGGTAAATCCATGAACTTAGGTCGTTCCATGAATCTCCCTGAAGAACATGACTGTAGAGGCAATAGACCACCTCCCCCACTTTCATCCCTATTTTACTTTCCCCATGCAACTATTATACCTAAGTTTCACCTTCAGTAAACAGTTAGCTTGACATCACCTCCATACTGAGATTGGAGAAACACAGTTGGCAAGTCCCGCCATGTTTCACGTTCCTCTGCTGACACCTCATGTTTGTGTTCTATATATTCTTATGTCTTTCACCAGACTCCAGTTTAAAAAAATACCTGTTGAGCTGCCAGCTGGTGACCACAGCATCCAATCCAAGAACTCTAATAATAGAACTGCTTTCATAAAATAATTGATTAGATATAATGTCACTGTGGTGTTTTTGTTATTGGTTCGGATGGTTACTGTTGAAATGAGTTGATATTTTATAACTTGAACCGTCGTTCTCACCCTCAGTGTATTCCTTTGATTTTAGGTTTAGCTACAATTTTTTCATAGATTAATTTATGTGACACCATAGACTGGACAGTTAGGCTCAAATGCCCTGTTAAAAATACACTTTGTGCTCAATATGATAAGTGTCTGGTTTACAAACAATTCAAAGATTTATAGGTGAGGGAATTAAAGAACAAAAGATTTGTATGTTGTTGCAAATTTGGTAAAATGGAACTTAAGTACAGAATATTGTTCTCATCCTTAATTTATTGGTTATAGTTTTTTTTCTAACTCGTACCTGGGACAAGGGCATTAGCGGTCTTTACAACAGAACCAGACTATGTTACACATTTTTTTCCCTTTTCAGGCACAGGGAGATTTGGTGATTTGCCCAAAACCAAAAACAGTCTGTTGACCCTAAGCTAGGCTATAAACTTTCAAACCTGGCTTCAACATTCAAAAGTCAGAAGCTCTAGCCACTGGACCACTGAGCCACATGTCCTTGATTTTACATCTGACAGTTTAACAAATGGTTGTATGATAGAACCACAAGAGGATAAACCATGCGTGCCTCTACCACACAACTTAAACAACGAATGCGTCTTAACCACACATTCCTTTGCCACGCATGCCTTTACCACAGAATTTCGTAGTAAAGGCATGAATGGTAAAGGGGTATGCATGGCTAAGGTCCCGACCCTCCCTCCACCCACCCTAAGCTACAAACTTCTCCCACCCTCTTCCCGCCCTGAGGTCCAAATACCCCTACTTCCTCCAACCACCCAGCCCTGAAAACTACCCTGCCCCACTCCCTGCCCCAAAACTACCCCTGACTCACCGCAGCGTACAAAACTACCCCGACCCACCCCCAGCCCACTAAAAACCCCTGACCCACTCCCCAGCCCAGAAAACTACCCCGACCCCCCCCAAGCTCAGAAAACAAACCGACCCACCCCAGCCTAGAAAACTACCCAATCCCCCAGCCCAGAACTACACCCAGTTCCCCTTACCGCAACGCTTCCTGCGAGGTATTCCGGCTTCCGTCCACAGCAGCCCACAACTAGACCGCGCATTGCATTAACGCATATGCGTGGTTAAGACATATGCGTGGTTAAGGCATGCGTGGTTGGGCCTGCGCTGTCGGAACGCTTGTGTTTTAGAATGCGGTGTTCCGACTGCTTCCCCTTACAAATAGGCCACATCTCTTGTCTATTGACGCCTGTATTCCAACATCCACCTGCAATGTCATAAAACGGCATGAGGAATATCGGGGACCAGGAGATAGGGAAGACAAGCAGCACAGCAGTCTCCACAACATGTATGAAGTGTTCAAGATGACAGGAGACAAGGGAGCACGGAGTGTTCACAATCTGTCACCCTCAGTAGAGTTGAAACATCACCGACCAGCATGAGTAGACATCTGCTGAAGACAAAAGAGTAACCAAGGTCTCCTTGAAGCATCCAACAGTAGCATATAGCACATTCATTCAACTATTTGTGAAATGCTGCATGCAGGAAAACATTAAGACCTTCAATGTTGGATGTTAAGTAGGCCTGTGCATAATTTTTCTTCTGCCATTTTGTGAAATTTTAGGGATATTGTGTGAAATTACACAACATTACGCAAATATTGGCACATATTCTTGTGATAGGTAAAGCTCCCACAATCTGGTCATCAGCATGGTGGCCTCAGACACTGGGACCAACCCCGTCCCCTTGTGACCAGGTAAAGAATCTTGGGGTGTGGTTGGATTCCAAGCTTTCCTTTGATAATCCCACTAGGCGAGTGGCAGGAAAATGTTTTGGGGTTCTGCGAGGTCTCCGGAAGACCTTAGATGTACTGCCAATTTCAGCGAGGAAAACTATGGTCTACGCTCTGGTGACATTACACATGGATTATGGGAACGCCCTTTATCTGGAAGCTAGTTCCAAGTGTGTGCAGAGACTCCAACGCATTCAGAATGCTGCGGGTCGTCTCGTTTTAATGTTATCCAGGAGAGCCTCTTCCAACAAGGCCTTGGCTTCCCTTCACTGGCTCCTGGTAAGGCAACAAATTATTTTTTAAAGCTATGTGTGTGAGCCATCGCATTTTACAGAGAAAAGGCCTCACCTATCTGCATGACTTTCTTACCCCATACTCTCCCACCCACTGTTTGAGATCTAGCGGGACAGGGCAGGTTAGCATTCCGACCATTAGGAGAGCTAGGATGGGTGGCCGCCCCTTTCGTTTCCTAGCTGCCAAACATTGGAATAAACTCCCCCCGGGGCTCCGGCTAGAGTCTGCGGAGACAGTCTTTCAGAGAAAGCTAAAGACCTGGCTCTTTCCATCTTTGAGTTCTTTTGCTTAATATCTTCTTCTTTCCTCTGCCCGGAACCTGATTTGTGCCGCAGCGCGGGGACACACTAGTAAGTGTAACCAAGCGCTTTATAAGCTTGTTATTATTAGTATCTCATGTGACTTTTCTAGGTGAAGGCCCAGTGCAGGAGAAAGAGGGTGGTTTTAAGCAGAAAATGTCTCTTGGAGAGAACTTCTCTACCCTAAGCAGTCTTTCTTAAGCAAAAGTATTTTGTATTATGTGAAATGGCTAAAATTTCAGAAGTAATGTGAAATTTGGTAATTTTGTGGGATTATGCCTGTAAAATGAAAAGTATGCACAGGCCTGGTATAAAGAGAGAAAAAAGTTTGAAAATTGCAAAACCCTTCTGATTAAGCCCTAAACCCACCCCCACACACCCACCACCAGCTTTAGAGGCTTCAGACTTGATGTTGGCTTCATAATACAGCATGCAGTCAAATCTCGGTCTTTATGGATACCAGCCCTAGGGAACTCTTGCTGGCAGTTCTTAATTTGAGCCGGTTGATGCAGGTGGGGCTCACCACACTTATGTTTGCGGACTGGTACTTATTTGTCTTCAAAAGGCTTTGATCCAGAGCAAGAGAGAGATCAGCACAATAAGGTGAAAGAAGGGGGGACAGAAAGATGGAAAATCTGTGACAAAGAGAGAAAGCAGGGATGAAAAGACCAAGAGTGAGATGGTGGATTAAAGAGGCATGGGGTGGAATCAGGACTATACAGCCGTGTTATTCAGCACCCGGCCTTCCATAGCGCCGGTCACAGGATTCTTTAGGCCCAGTTACCTATTCTATTGAAAATTAGGCACGGCTATTTGGTAACCCAACCAGTAGGGCCATTGTGTGCTTTTTCATTATTCCTTAGATATTAATAGGCTATACAGTAATGTGTAAAGAAACTGTCGCCTCATCTTTAGACTGGGCTATAATGGGAGTCTTAACTGAAGAAGGAATCAGTCTTTTAACATCATTGATACTGAATTTATTGAGTATCTGAAATCTTCTTTTCCAACTTCTATTCAGTAAGATGATTCATTCGCTGAGACACTCTTCGGTCTCACCTAAGATGGCGCCGCTCTTGCAGAATGAGGGTAAGATCACCAGCAAGATGGTCCAAGGGGAACTGAACAGCCTGAGCCCAGATGTAAGAGCCTTTGTGGTGGGCAGTGCCAAGGTGTGCCAGCCCGAGAGCATCCACATCTGTGACGGGTCCGAGGAGGAGAACGAGGGGATCCTGGCCCTCATGGAGGAGCGCAACATGGTCAAGAGGCTGACCAAGTATGAGAACTGGTGAGTGAACGGCGCCCTCTCCTACAAGGGTTCGTAGTATATAAATACATGTCTATTTCACAGCCAATTTGCAGTTTGACTCCTGAGACCTAGAGATTCTCTAGTAACTAATTTAATAGTCTGTGGTTGTGACAGGATAGAAATGATGATGAGGAGAGATATCAGATTTCTGCAAACAGATTGTACCGGTTGATAGAAATAACTTGACAGTTCTCCGCATTTCATAAACATAAAGGTATTTTCAGAAATTAATCTGCCACATTCCAGGGTACACTTGTCTCTCATTTAGGTGCCCAAAAGTAACTTGCGGTTTGAAGTCCCATGGTATTTGTCGAAGAATACTGACACAGTCTGTCCTCTCTTTCCATAGCTGGCTGGCTCTCACCGACCCCAGGGATGTAGCCCGAATTGAGAGCAGGACGGTCATCATTACTCAAGAGCAGAGGGACACCGTGCCCATCTCCAAGACCGGAACCAGTCAGCTGGGGCGCTGGATGTCGGAGGACGACTTCGATAAGGCATTTAAGGCCCGGTTTCCTGGATGCATGAAAGGTGAGGATTAAAATACAACATCATTAAGGGAGCCCACAAAGGTGATGAGGGAACAAAAATAATTGATGCACAAGATTCTTCACCATGTTGAAAACATGTTGAATTCCATACATAGCAATGTTTAATAATTTAGCTTAGAGGTACATTGAAAATGTTTGGGGACCACTGTAGGATAGGAATCTCTATGTTGGTTGGAAGTGCCAATCAAATTATTCAATAAAGGGAAAAAGCAGATTTTGTTAATGGTCTCATAAATAATGCCTCGTGTAGGAAACAACCAAGCCAATGTTTATGACAAACATTTGACTACATGAAGTTGATTGGTTAATACATCTGCCAAAGACCAATGTATACAGAGCTAAAATAAGAGTTTGGCCTGTTTTGTAGAGTGGATAAGATGTTGACAGTAAATCATGTAAACCAATAGACAGCTGGTACACATATTCTACAGCTAACTGTAGGACATTGACACACCCTCTTCTTAAACAGGAAAGTGGATGGGTAGATGGATCATCAGTGAAACATGTTGGAAGTTACTAATTGATAAATTGAAAAAAATGGTCTCATAAGATATAGCGAAAATAGGAATGGTGGCAAACCATTGCTTTTGATTTGTGGGAGCAAAATGGAGGTGCAAAATTTCAGACACCCCAAACTTTTCCTCAATCAGAGTTCCCACGTTTCACTGGATCGGAGAAGGTGTTAATCCCCAATTTCATGAGAAAATGTGTCCACTAGTTAAGACACCTTCCAAAGCATGAAAAATCATATATACAAAACTTAAATAAATGATAGAGTCTAATAATTGAGTTAGAGATCAATGAAAAGTTAAAGGGTTTTATTACCCAATTCAAGAATAAAGCAAAACGCAGTCAGTGTCATGAAAGCTCACCAATGCGAAGTTATACAGCACATGCAAAAAACTGAAATTATTCTAAGTCCCAAATAGATAGTGAAATCAGAAATAAAACAGACAGCATCCCATTCTAGCATTCATGAAGGCTCTGGATCATACCCAAAATCAAGGTGTTTTTATACATTATTTTTGCATATGAAATTACAGTGACCATGAACTCACTGTGGTGTGAATAAATGTATCATTTCATCAGCAAATCAGAGCACATGAAAAATAAAAGTCACATTGCCTTCTAAGCACTAACCCACCACATGAATACATTCTTCAGCTCCCTCTGTGCTAATGTCGCCTGGAGATGCTAGAACATAACTACATACATGAACAATAATGCATTATGTAAATGAACGGAGCACAGTAAACTAACGGAAATACTTTGTGAATGTTTCACATTGTGGAGGAACAGCGAAAAGTTAATCAAGAGCAGGCTAGTACCAATAGAAATAAGCCATTATATTTCAGCTTGACAGTGTGCTGGAGAGTTTGCAAGGAGAGAAGTTGGGTAGGGGAGTAGACAGGATGAATGGCAGAGATTGACTAGTGTTTGCACTAATGATGTGGCCTATTTAACATACATCAGGAAAAAGCAGTCATAAACATAGAAAATTAATTCCAAAAGCAATATCACTACAGCAGTGTATACATGTTAAATAGAGTGTGCAAATGCATTCGGCACATTGTTTATGGCGCACAACAAAAATATAAATTCATAAAAATCTCTTACAGTTTCCATCTCTTATCAAGACCAATTGGTTACCTTTTAAGTGAAATCTGTATGTAATTGATGATCACTTGTGATTGCTTAAGCGTTTCAAAATGCCTCCAGATTTTTCCGGTTTATAAAAGGCTCCCTTCAGGTCATGAGTGTTCACAACGAAGATAGGCAGTCTAGTCTGTGTGAACTGTGGTACATAATGCGATCTCTATGGCAACTTTCCTTAACATGAAACCTGTGTTGTTTTGTAGGTCGCACCATGTACGTCATCCCTTACAGTATGGGTCCCATTGGGTCGCCCCTGTCTAAGATTGGGATTGAGCTGACTGATTCACCATATGTCGTGGCCAGCATGAGGATCATGACCCGGATGGGCACCGACGTCTTACGAGCCCTGGGTGACGGCGAGTTTGTGAAATGCCTCCATTCAGTTGGCTGCCCCTTACCACTGAAAAGTAGGTTAACAACAGGTTATAGGGTAGTTTCTCTCCCTCTATCTCTTCATCTGGTTCAAATTTCATATTAATGTTGCACTTATTGTATGTCTGTAGATCCCTTGGTGAACAACTGGCCCTGTAACCCTGATCTGACACTTATCGCACATATACCTGAACGCAGAGAGATCGTGTCCTTCGGCAGCGGCTACGGAGGGAACTCTTTGTTGGGGAAAAAGTGCTTTGCTTTGAGGATCGCCAGCAGGATTGCCAAGGAGGAGGGATGGCTGGCTGAACACATGCTGGTAGGATATGGTTATATCTACATGAAAGTCATACGGAGTACTGTAGGCACCGAACACTAAAACATTTGACAATTGTCTTGCTTTATCATCAACTTTTCGGCAATATGTGATAGTCAGGGCCACTGAAATTATATGATTCTGGGGCTGTGGTGTTTTCCGCTTAGTTATGGATTTACTGCATTTGCCGCATCATCCCTCATTTGCTGCATAATCTCCTAAATTTAACAAAAACAAATGTTGTTTTTTGCTCAAATGCATTAAAAGTTACAAAAAACACAGCATTATGTGTTCCCGCGCAGTGGAAGGCCCTTCTTAAAGGTAGAGTGGTCATCTTTCCATTGCTTATTGCTGTATTTGGTTGGTAACCAGGTACTAACGAGGTGACATATTTGCCCAGACTTTGTTCCAATGTGCAAAAAATGACAAAATAATGAAGTAATACTATCACAAATTGTGTCGCACTGGCCGGCACAATTTGGTTTTCCTGCCGCACAATTTAGTCAAAGCAGTAACATAATTTGGTCCGCCCCTGCCGCATAATCCCAGTGGGCCTGGATAAAGTTTCGGATCCCTACCGAAATCAGGTAGACATGTTGAATACAATTGCAGACATAGTGACAGTTCTAAGATGTAATTATTATTGCAATGGTAGTAAAGTATATGCACATTTAGCGTAGTTGAGAGCCGGCAACCGCAGTCGTTCATGGTTTAAGTTGCAAATTCTTTGCGAAAGGCACGAGAATGTAACTAAATGTGTGCATAATGGAGGAAAGGAGCCCTAAAGAGGATAACAAGGAAACAATTAGGTAACGCAACGGAATAAACACAGTATAGGTTATAAACATGCCTCAGAGAGGTTGTATAGCACAATATCGTGGCTCAAATATCGACCTACAAATATAGCATGACCATAAAATCGACTATGAAAATATTGCCAAGGTAAGAGTAGACTTACTATTGTTCACTCCATCAGAACAATATTCTGGGAATAGATATTAAGGGGCATATGTATCAAAATCCATTATTGCGACTCTCAAATAGCGATTTTTTGAGAATCGCTATTTGAGAATCGCAAAACGGGATGTATTTAATTATTCACAAATATTTTGCGATTTCTTGTTATTCCTTAATTGCGATTAGCAAATTGCGAAATCGCAATTAAGCAATACCTTACCATTAATTCCTATGGGCCAGTAGGCCCATAGGAATGAATGGGAAGACATTCTCAATTTGCGATTCGCAATTAGAGAATCGCAAATTAAAAATAATTTCAAGGGTGCAAGGGTGTCATAAGGACACCCCGATGCACCCCTGAAATGAGCATGTGTGCGCATATGGCGCACATACATGCCCATGTATGTGCGCCACATGGCACTTTGAAAAATGCCAAAAAGTGCATTTTTCAAAGAAATCGCAAATTACCACCAACTTGAAGTTGGTGGTAATTTGCGATTTCTTAAGGAGAAATCAAACAACTTGGGTGCTTGTTACATAGCATTTTAGGAATCGCAATTTGCGATTCCTTAAATGCTTACGTAAAATTAAGGAATCGCAAAATTAGGGATTCCTTAATAATGCGATGTGAAAATGGCTCATACATCGCGTTTTGTGATTTTGTATTCGCAAACGCTGGTTTTTTTGCGAATCGCAGCATTTGCGAATACAAAATCGTTTGATACATATGCCCCTTCGTTCACAATATAAATGTAGGTCACTATGTCAGCAAGAATATTTTGGTACAACTCTCTTCAGGAGATCAAGTAACATTAGAACTGACAGAGAAATGTGAAAGTGAGAAATGCAAAGGCTCTAATTCTAAGTCGGTGCAAATTTGGTGTGATAATTGCTCACACATATTTTGAGATACCCTGATGTGCATTCATTAGCAGGTGGGCAATTACTGCGCCAAGTTAGTTTCAGAGTTTTTAATAGGAGCTAAAGCTGTAATTGAGCTTGTTTCCTCCTTCTGAGGTGCGCAAACTCTGCTCTGTTTTCCCACAACATGTGTGGCTTACTGTACCTGGTGAAAATCATGCAGTCAAACACCTGCAGGATGATGCAGTTTGTAAATTGGGTGCAGTCACACAAGCACAACTAATCTGGTTGTTATTTTGTGAAATTATATTAGAACATTAATTGGAGTGATCAGGGTGAGACCAACACGTGGTTACATTGCTAGTAAAATTGTGCGCAGCTACCAACACAGTTACAGCTCTCTCACGACAGGCAACTTACCTTTTAGGGAACAACTAGATAACTCTACTTTGCAGGATAACAGACCATCATGGCGACAGGCTGAACTCAAGTGTGCATATTTTCGAAGTTTGATCTGTCGGAAGTTTAGAAATAACTTCATGGAGATTGTCTTCAAAGAAGCACAGCTATCCAAAAATTTGCAACACAGCAAATCATAGCAAATATACCAAAATATACTGGTTCTCTCTCTCTGATGGCTGTAGATAAATGGAGTGAAAGTGTCGAAATCCATATTCCACCTTTTTCTTAACATCTACGAAGCATTGTGAAGTTCAGAAGGACTATCGGGCACATGCATCAAAAGAAAAAACGGTCGCAAACGGGCAGATTCTCAGAATCTGACCCTTTGCGACCGGTATTTTTGCATTTGGGATGCATCATCCCATATGCAAAAATCGCAATTTAAGTAATCTCTAAATTGCGATTACATAAATTGCGATTGCATTTAAGGAATGGCAAATTACCATGAAGTTGAACTTCATGGTAATTTGCAAAACCTTTGAAAAATGCACTTTTGTGCATTTTTCAAAGTTTCATGTTGCGCACACACATGCCCTTAGGGCATGTGTGTGTGCAACATATGTGCACAGGTCAATTTCAGGGGTGCAACAGGGTGTTCCTTTGACACCCTTGCACCCTGAAATTGCATGCGCAATTTGCGAGTACCTATTGGTACTCGCAAATTGTGCTTGCAACTTCCCATTCATTCCTATGGGCCTGTAGGCCCATAGGAATGAAAGGGACGCTATTCCTTATTTGTGACTCGCAATTTGCGAGTCACAAATAAGGAACGTGTAGGAATCGCTATTCATATAGCGATTCCTACATGCATAGGATTTTGCAAGTCCTTAATTGCGAATCCTTAATATTCGCAATTAAGGACTCGCAAAATCCTAGCTTGATGCATGTGCCAGTATATGCTTGTCACTACTCCTTAAACAACCGGAATTTATCTTTAAGTTGTGGATCCTGAATATTGACTACAGAAATAGTGGAACACAAAGCTCATAGACCGAAAACCAAGAAATTCTATACCAAACTCCACATCTAAATACCTCGACAATATATATATATATATTTGCAAGGTACATAGATGTGGAGTTAGTTTAGAATTTCTATACAGAACTCCTCAGCTATATACCTGACAATATATATATATCTTCAAGGTACACAGATTTGGAGTAAAGAATAGTAAGTCTGTACTTCCCTCTATGACCTTACCTTTCGATATCTTGTCCCTCGATATTTTGTCCGCAATATTAGAAAATCACAATATTCTTGAATTCGATATTTCAGAGTATAATCATCTTTAGCAAGTGAACACTGGAGGGCATATATTGATGGAGTATCACGCGATCTGAGAGGCAAAAATAAGTATATGAAGGTAGAAGGAAATATGATCTGCTGAGGATAACATAGGAAATATATTTTATTTACGTATTTGTTCATTTATTAATTCATCATATTTACGAATCACAATTCAACGTGCACGCTGTACAATAGAGCAACAGGTGGGATTGGGTCTGCCCATTCATATACCTAATAAGTAAACAATGAAGGCATAAAGTGAAAAAAGATCATGACAACAGTTTAAACGAGTTCCACTATGGACCATAGAGAAACGAGAACAGTGAATAAAGAACACAGCCGTCTGATGCTAAGGGGGATTAAGTGGGGAGAAAAGGAAGCGGTTAGAAAGTTTTGCAGAAATTAGGAAAATTAAGAAAATATAAAGGAGAGAATATAGGACAAAAAAACAAAGTGGAATTTTGAGGTGTGGAGGCCTCCTGTAAAAAGGAGCCAAGACTTTACAAGAAGAGGCTGGGTAGGAGTAGAGTGGCATGCAAGATAATGGGGAGGTGAAAGTGTGAAGAGTTGTGAGGAGGAGCAGAAAACAAGAATTAGGAATTACAGGTTCATCAATACTCAAATACATGAATCAAACTAGGTCAAACATGCCACTGTTCAAGTGTTTCTGACCTCCCTTTATCTCTGTGAGTGGACTCAGTGCTCTTTTATGGACATGGCAACCTGCATGCTAATGTTAAAGGATCTCTGTCCTGATACCTTGTAGAAGTGTGGTGGGAAGGAGGAATACACAGATCTGCTCAGCCAAGCCCACCTCAGTACCCCAACATTAGCTAAGATCTTTTTACCTCTTGACCTGTGCTGGACATTGCAGAGCAGTCAAATAGCCTTGGCCAAGGGCTTCTCAGTGAAATCTCCATTATATCGGCAATTTGGTGCCAGCCCCTTCCATCTCCATCGCAAAAGTCTGATACGCAGGCGAAAGACTTGGAGGAGTGTTTCAATTTTAAATAAAGGTTGAGGCTGGTTAACCCAGTGCAGCAGCCCAGAGAGATGTTTGTAGCAAAATAAATCTACAGGTGTCTGTTTACCGCAAGGTGACACCAAGGCTGGCATGCTGAAGGAAGAAGCTTACTTGATGAAACAGAGGAACGTGTACTGTTTAAGATGGGGGAGTAGGCCCCTGGACAGTGAGACAGAAGCAAGGCCCAGCACACTCATGGAGGCCACCTTAAGGAAAAGAAGTGCCCTGGAAGCACAGTGGCATTGCAGCACAGCTGCTCTGCTCAGTCCCATGATATTATCATCAAGAACATTGAGGGCTTGCAGAGAGCATTCACCGATTAAGTTTTCTGGTGACCCTGCATTGTCCCTGACCCTCTTCATACCATTTCTGACTTTCTGGTAGCCCATCTTTGCCCCTTTGCATCTCAAGAGGTACTCTGTGTTTTTCCTTTTCACATGCATGTTGGATAACGCTATCTGCATTCAACATGTATTCTCAGGTCTGTCATGTTTGTAACAGGTCCCTCCACTGCTCTGTCCATTGCCGGTACACTGGCAGCTGGATCTCTGGTAGCACGCACGTTTGTGTCAGTTGTGAATTTGGGAGCTAGTTCCTAGCATCCTGAAAGTGTCAACTTTTGACTTGGGAGGAGTCTCTGATCGTTTTGAGTACTGGGTTTAGGTCCTCGACTCTTTGGGACTGAATTTCAGTTCCTTAACCGTCTGGGCTCACACTCCCTGAGTTGCACCAACCTGCACCCAACGCTGATGAAAACCCGATCGCAAATCACTTAGCGCTGCTCCTATGCTCCACTGAATGAGCACTGTCATCTCAGACCGTAATCAGAAGTTCACAAAGACATCTGCATATGGGCATGCCCAAACCTTTTCCATATGAAAAGATTGACCAAAGATTCTCTTGTTATTTGCTTTATATAAACTACGCTTGTTGTACTATAAACAAGATTGGGTTCACATCTACACTTTACCTGATGAAATTCCTGTACATAAAGAACGGTATGCACTTTTCTGTATGTAAAGTAAAAACAAATGCATTTTATTAAACAGCTATCCATGAGCAGATCTTGGAGAATTTACTCAGTGTAAGTACTTACGTCATGCACTATCTGTTTTCAAAATCTCTACCGTCTTTTGGAATAAGTCAAGACTAAGGGCCTGAATTAGATCTCAGCAGACGGGTTACTTGGTCACAACGGTGACTGATATCCTGTCCGCCGATATATAAATTGCATTTTATCCTATGGGATATATATATAGATAGATAGATATGTGTGTGTGTGTGTCACAACCTTGTCGTACTGCGCAAGAAAGAGCTCGCCCTCCACGAGTCTTGGAATATTCATTTATTAGACTGGCTGACGTGTTTCGACCTGTCCGGTCTTTGTCAGAGCCTGACAAAGACTGTTTCTTGCCCAGCAATGCGAAGTTGTGACATTTGTAGATGGGTCCTGCGCCCGTTCAGCCCGCATCAACCTCGTCTGGTGGACACAGTCGGAAGAACTGCAGAGAGCAGTTCATGGAAGTAATATAATATATATATACACACCAGTGTACAAGGGAAGTCATGTTGTTATCCAAATTAAAGGAAATAGCTCCTGGAACTCTTGTGGTGAATAACAATACCTCTACAGCTACTGCCCAGCAACCACTGACTGCCCGAGATGCTCTGAACCATCAGTAGGACTTGGCATTCATGCGTATGCATCCAATGTGTCTGCAGCAATGATAACAGAGAGATTCTTCTTGAATCTTCTTCAAAAGGTTCCAAACAGCTGGAAGTGACTCAAACAGCGTTAGTCTCATGTTAGACATGCAGGTAATAGTGCAATATCTCGTTTCTGGTAAGCGGATTGGAGAAAACAGGTGGTCTGTATCATTGTTGCAGAGTGAGCAGTAATTTGTGTTTTCCAGTTGGTGTGAAAATACATTGGACACTCCACAGTGAGCGAAGCAAACATCTGTTTATCTTCCACAGATATTGGGCATTACAAATCCAGAGGGTGAGAAGAAGTATTTTGCAGCCGCCTTCCCTAGCGCCTGCGGGAAAACCAACATGGCCATGATGAACCCAACGCTGCCTGGGTGGAAAATTGAGTGTGTGGGAGATGACATTGCCTGGATGAAGTTTGATGAACAAGGTAACCTGCTCATGTCTAAAGATTTTGGCTGCTTTACTGACATACTTTAAAAGCTTTATTACAAGCTCCCTCTTTGTGCGAGTTCCCCACTATTTTGGTTCAGGATAGTGGGGCGGATTTGTCAATTCCAGCTGGTCTCTTGACAGCAAAATATGGGGATTGACAGTTACTTTCTGTGGAGTGGGGAATAATACTGGTTCCTTGTGCTTTATACCATTCTATTGAATATAATGGCACAAGTCTGCATCAGCTTACCACCTGCTTGGAGCAGACGGCAAGCGGATGCAGGTGCCTTGTTATGGCTGGTGGTGTGGGCGGTGGAGGTTGGAGGAGGGCCAGGAGTGGGGGGAAGAGCTGGGGAAGCTGGTTCTGCCACCTCCCATGCTAAAGGAAGAGGATGGGCAGGGGGTGGGGCTATGTTGCAACCCCAGCATCTTCTCTGTCACTGACACTTTCTCAAAGCTTGGGATTCGCAATTCCAGTAATGGGTGTCATGGTAATTTGAGACCTAAAGATATAGAAAAATCTGTAACTGACTGGAGCGAGCACTAATCCAAGGCACACCGTACCAGGCAGTTTGTAATAAGGGTGTGTATGATGCGCTATGTGAGGGAAAGTCTTAAGCTTCTTTCTAACAGATAACTTTGCTGTGTTGCAGGTCACCTCAGGGCTATTAATCCAGAGAATGGATTTTTTGGTGTTGCTCCTGGAACATCAGTCAAGACAAACCCGAATGCCATGAAGACCATAGAGAGGAACACAATATTCACCAATGTTGGGGAGACCAGTGATGGAGGCATCTACTGGGAGGGCATCGGGGATATCCTAGAACCTGGGGTGACACTGACATCATGGAAGAACAAGGAATGGACGCCTGACAGCGGTAAGAAGGAGCGCACACACACCTCTGAAAGTAGAGCTCTCTTACTTTGATCCCTTTTTGGGCTAGCTTGTAGACTTGATCTCTGGTTCTCATATTTTCCTTTGCCTTTTCATCCACTCCAGATGAGCCTTGTGCCCATCCCAACTCCCGTTTCTGCACTCCCGCCAGCCAGTGCCCCATCATTGATCCAGCATGGGAATCCCCTGAGGGTGTGCCCATCGAGGGTATCATTTTTGGAGGACGCAGGCCTAAAGGTAACTACTATGAATCGTTTTTTGATATTTCAAAGCTTTTTATTGAGTTTTGCATATACGAAATTATACATAAGGTCAACTCAAACAAGTAATCATGTACAACTTATATATAAATTATATTATATAAATCAGAAACAGAAGCACAAATAAAGAAAGTCTAAGGGGTAGGAGAGGTTAGGGAGAGGGAGTGGAGGGTATAGATAATGATATTGTAAATGATTGGCTTGGGTCTGTTGATTAACTGGCACTTTAAATTGCTTATAGTCTTTTGAAAGAGTTAAAACTGGCCTCTTTCTGTGCAGAGTTGCATACAGTTGGTAACAAGTAGGTAGACACTATTTAACCACAGTAACTTGGCATCATAAAATACAAGCGTGGAAAAATGTCCACTATTGAAAATGGATAGAACCAATCAGATGCGAGACACAGGCCCTGCAGCTCCTGCATGCAAGGGTGGCTCCCTTTCTGTAGCGCAAGTACCTACAGCGGATTGGTGAAGTGCCTTCCGCACTGCAGCAACAAGTGTCACTGCATTTTTAGTAACTTTTGATCCGTTTGAGCTAAAAACATTTTTTTTAAATTAAACATCTGCAATTTATACAGTATATGATGTGTTATGCAGCAAACCCCTCAAAATGTGAAAAATGCAGCAGAATCACTTCCTGTGGCTCTGCCACTAAGGATCTGCCAAATATGGCTGATTCTTAGTGCGGCCTACATCTTTTCACCTTAAGAATATTGACTGATCACTGTGTCCTAAAGCTATTTTATTGGCATAATGGGGGAATAAGGAGAGTGATTTATTAGCTCTGCTCTCAACCAACAAGCCACATGTGTAGCATGATTTGTATTAATTTCACAATAAATTCCTGGTTGAAGGGTTACAATAAATGTTTTTATAGATAAAACTAATTGGAAGGAGTTTTAATGGCTTCCTATCGAATATGGAACTTATGCTTCTTCCTCTGGTCTGTAGGTGTTCCTCTGGTCTATGAAGCTCTGAGCTGGGCGCATGGGGTGTTTGTGGGGGCGGCCATGAGATCCGAGTCGACAGCAGCCGCAGAGCACAAAGGTGAGTCAAACTTTAGTTGTGTGCTATTAAATGTCTTGCAAGGTCCCCTGTGTCACAGTCTGGTTGAATCTACACCCGCGTTCAAACAAACAAGGTCATTTTTTTAAAATATATTTTTCGATACATGCAATGAAGAGTCCCAGCCACTCCCCTGACAAAAACCACAAACCTTGAGACAAAATACATTCTCTCCCTCTGCCTTCGAGGGATTGTACCAAAATTGGATGCCATCACTTCCAAACTCATCTGTCTTAAAAAAAAAAAAACTCACCCTGACTAACAAAAAGTTTTTTTAACTAGTGTGCAAACGTCTGAGCTCTCCCCTAAAAATAACTTGTGTCATTTACATGTGATTCTTTACTCATTCAATTTCAGGCAAAGTCATCATGCACGATCCTTTCGCCATGAGGCCTTTCTTCGGCTACAACTTCGGCCGCTACCTCGCCCACTGGCTGAGCATGGAGCACTTCCCCGCCGCCAAACTGCCCAAGATCTTCCATGTCAACTGGTTCCGCAAAGATGCACAGGGCAACTTCCTCTGGCCCGGCTATGGTGAGAACTCCCGTGTGCTGGAGTGGATGTTCCGAAGGATCAACGGCGAGGAGTGCGCTGAGCGCACGGCCGTCGGCTATGTGCCCACTGCCACGGACTTCAACTTAAAAGGGCTGGGAGATGTCAACATGGCTGAGCTTTTCCACCTGTCCAGGGAATTCTGGGAAGAGGAGGTGGAAGACATCAAGAAATACTTTGATGAACAAGTCAACACGGACCTTCCATATGAAATAGAGCGGGAGCTTCTCGAGCTGGAAAATAGAATTAAACAGCTGTGAGATGCAGCTCAAAGTGATTTGTGAATCACTTAATTAACAGAATTGAACAATAACTAAGACACCTCGAGCACTGAGGTGCAGGCAAAGGCCAGTTGTGATGACTACTATATTGTTACGTATATAGTAAAGTCACATTAAAAGTTGATACAATGACTGCGGCAGTCGGGAACAACCTCGGTAAAGCCTATAGCGGCACTATATCAGCAATGCTTAGAATGAATGTTTAGCTATGAAAACATGCATGAGTCAGGTGCCAGAGGTTGCTATGCAGTTGGACCAGAGGTCTTCAGTTTTTTTCTGACTTCCTGAGTAAGGTTACATTTTTTTAACGTTCAACTTTAATGAAGGGAGTCTAGGAAGAGGATGTGTGTGAAAGCAACAGATGGAATACACACATAGTAAGCTCACATCCTTATCACCTCTTGTTTTTATAATACATAAAAAGTGGCAAAACATGAATTTTCAAAAACAATGCAAGAAAGAGTGAAACTCAATGAATCGTTGGATGGCTGCACGGTTTCAAGAGGATGGTTGAAACTGTACCTTAAGAAGGAAATGGCCAATAAAAGATGTGAGAAAAGTAAAAGATGACATTTTATAGCAATATATAGTTTTGTGTCTAGATTGATATGTAAATTGACTAAGCAAATGTAACTATATCTCATAAAATATTTTTTTCTAGAACACGTTTGTAATAATTCCAATTGCTTTTCATCACTGAGCTGTCATAATTAATAAATTATATTTTAACAAACTTTTGATTATATTCCCAATTTCACAAGTTTGACCACAACTTGGGAGGGCCTTAATGGTGTCAGAGGGGAAAGACTGCAAAATTCAGTTATGTAAATGTATTTTCAACCATATTTCATGCACAGGCTTTTCACTGGTCACGTTCCCACTCGCTGTACATATATACGAGATAAAAGAGCTAGCTTTCAAAAACCAATATCCAAAAGGTTAAAATTATTAGTTTAATATTGTTGCTTCACACGTAAGGGCTTTCCAAACCTTTCCAAATAACATGTTCTAGTTCACGCCACTCGTTACCAAACTATGACCCTGACTGATGCAGAGAAAGTACTTGACCACTTTAGGTAGACTCCTCCAATGGCCATCTTGGACTTATTTCAAAACAATTAAAAGATGGACTCTACTCACTGTATCAACAGAGGTCAGTGGATGGACCAATAGGGGAGTTGCAAGTAGAGAGGGACAGATAATAGTTGTTCACGCACTACAATGCACGTTCCTGACATGAGCAATGGAAGGACGCAACTCATCCAATAAAAATATGGCGAGACTGAAATACTCCGGTACAGTGGCGTAATGAAACTCGAGGGCCTCCCCCCTACAAAGTACATGCAGGAGCCCCAACCCCAACGCTCCTGACCCAGTCAGGAGCTCTCAGGCTAGGGGCTCGCTCTCCATGCATAGTGCCGGAAGGGGCCCCTTGGGGATGCCCCCTCCCCCACAGCAGGGAGTGCGGTGGCTAATATTACACCACTGCTTCTGAGGGATAAACACAAGAATAGGAATGGATACTATAGGAAAGCGGCATGATATGTGGTATGGGTGAGTGCCCTTATCATGCAAAATTATAACAAAGCCTTAAAGATGATCATTGGCTTTACAACAACAATCCTTAGTTGAGTCCTGGTAGTGTGGCAAAGAGCAGTCAGGTGTTACTGGAAGAACATGTGTTAAGTATTTGACAGTACCATAAGGGTTCATAAATTGACAATATTTTAGAAAAATACTACACCAATTTATGAAAATACAGTATATTTTTAGGTAAATTTAGTCACCAAAACAAACTAAACAGCATACATATAACCGGAGTTATGGATTTTCAAAACATTAGAAAATAAATGTATTAAATAGTGCAGATGTGTAACATTGTGGTCAATGGAAAAATCTGCTAGTGATAATCAGTCACTTAGGGCTTGAGTTGTGTTTTACCCTTGCGGGTAGCAGTCCTTGCGTTCCTAGGACCGGGCCCAACAGTCAGTTCAATTTTACCTGGCCCATGGCGTCTAGATGCAGTGGTTGTCCTGGCTGTCAGTGGTCTTTAAACAGGCGTCACGCCCAAGCTGCTTTTACCATAGGGACGGCGCTACCAGAAAAGGGATGTAAATACACAAGAATGGGGTCATTGCTTGCATTGGTCGCAGGTGTTGTGAAGTGCCCTCTTCATGTAGAGTGGAGTTAAGGGGTCAGTTACCCTACTAGTAGTCAACAAGGTTTTGTAGTGGTAAAATTAATGAAAACAAACTTCTACGTCTTCCGGTCCAGGGGAGTGTGGTAGCGGCTTGAAACTTCATTGAAAGCCAGACTACAACTCCCAGAATGCACTTCACCATTTACGTTTGGGCAATCCATTGGAGGGACTGATGGCCAGTGATTCTTTAGATACAGAGCGTCATGTCACCTGTACTGTGCAGGGGATTGGTCCCACCAATCCAGGGGAGTCTGAGGGTGCATCTGGCTTCCACAGGGGTTTCTCACTCCAGGAGTGTCGAGTTTTAGCTAACGACAAGGGCTGTTTACTCAGTTCTAAGTCTGTTGCCTCTGGGGCTCAATATTCCTCTTTTGCTTTGTGCTATTGGGCAGGGTCTTGTTGTCAGTGAAATGGTTCTCCTCTTTGTCCTACTTTGAAGTAGATGGTTCAGATCTCCGGTTCTGGTGTCAGGGGTGTCCCTCAAATCCTACATTTAGGGGAGTTAAGCATATGGGAGCTACGTGTCTACATTCTTAATACACTGAACCCTGCCTCCAGGACACAAGAGACCTTCTCTAGGGGGGGGGGACTGACATGTACTTAAGAGCAGTGCTGTGACCCTGTCATAAATGGTGAGGACATAGTCACAATGGAGCAGTGAACAATGTTCCTGCAGTCTGCAATGGCTGGCCAGCTGTCATCTGTCTACATGGGTCTTCATGGTGGCACGACCAGTGTTGCAGGCCCTGAGTACCCCCGTACCACCCATGCCCTGAGTACCACTTACCAGGGGGTATGTTCTCTGTCATTTGGGGGTGCCAATTACACATGTTACTTTTTGGGAGAGAGCCCTGGCACTAGAGCCTGGTAGGCAGGCTTCAGTGCACTGTTACCTTCGAAAACCAGCACTTAGTAGTCCAAATGGGGCAAAAAGTGAGGGGGACATCTGTAAAAGGCCCTGTTTTCTTCCAGAAACCCATTGACTCTGGAGATAGGAATTGAGTTAGACAAAAAAACACTGAATCATGAGCATGGGGCAGATCCAAAGCCTACTGTAAATATATGTTGGATACAATAGATTTCTGACAAATGTCTATAGCCAGGGCCACTGGTATTTTGTGATTCTGCAACCGTGGTGTTTTCTGCATAAGTATGGATTTGCCACATAATCCAACATTTGCTGCATGATTTACACATTTTACTAAAAAAAACAAATACTTTCTAGCTCAAACGGATCGAACTTTACTAAAAACGTGGGGACACGTGTTGCTGCGAAGTGAAAGTCCCTTTGCAACAGTTGATCGGTCACCTTTCAATTGCCTATTGCTGTATTTGAGTGTTAAACTGTTATTAATGAGATTGAATCCTTGCACAGGCAGTGTTACAGTGCACCAAAAAAGACAAAGTAATGCAGTAATTGTGTCAGAAAATGTGCACCTTTCCGCTGCTTAATCTTCCTTTTCTTGCAGCATAATTTAATCAACTCTGCCACATAACGTGGTCCTCCCTTGTCACATAATTCCATTGTCCCTGTCTATAGCAGTCTGAACAAGTGTAATAAGTGGTTATTAGATACAGTAGGTCTTCAATGGAGCAGCTAAAGCTGTCATCGGGTCGGACGCCTTCTTTGAATCAAGGATTAAACAACTGTTTAAATCCACATGCGTTGAGACTCTCCCAGCCTAAACTGCAAATCCTCCGTTCAGACTTCAGGACCACGAACAGCTGCCACCGCCCGCCATCCCGGCATCTATTCCCGATCCCAGACTGCAAAATTATGTTCATGCACCAGCGCTGCACGTGACGGGTTAAAGGTGTACACAGCGACCTGGGACGTCTAAGAGACTAAAACGGTGTTTATTTTCTTATTTAAAGTTTATTTTCATACTTAAAGCAGTTTTGGGTGATATCAGATTAAAACCAGGAAGTGATTTGTTTCATCTGTTTCAACTTTTAAAAACAATCCTGTGAATTTATTTTGCCGACATTTTAAAGAAAGTGACGGGAGATTTCAAAATCTTGCGTCTGCTGCTGGATTTACAAACCGAAACAGTTTTTTTTAATTCGTTTTTATTGTTTTATTGGCATTTTGCGGACACTATGTTTACAAGTGCTACATCCAGTGACCCCCAATAGCCCCATCTATCTTTAAACATAGTACGTGTACTCAGATGTACAGCGTAACGAACAAATGGAAAACTAAAATGGGTTTAGAGTGCCTTTCAAAAGAGTGGGCATCCGACCGGCCATGGAGAAGCATGACTCTGCTGTTGATATTAATCACAGTACATCTTGGGGTATATTCACAAGAACGTGTGATAACTACCGCAAGGGTAGCTTAACGCAACTCTCAACATCGCAGCCCATCGCGGGAAAATAACCCTATGTCAACGTGGAATTCACAACAAGGCCGTACCATGCGATAGTCTGCCTAAACCGCGGACAATGTCCGCGATACAACCACCTCGATGGAGATAAAAACACAAACCACAACACAAGAAACCCTGCAATGGGCCAAAGAACGATGAGGAAATCAGCGATAAGCAGCGCAGGCCTGCAACACACACCTGGCAGGGGGGAAAAATCACTATAAAAGTATCAAAAACACCCGAACACTGTGGGGCCGATTCACAGAACTAACTTAAGACAAAATCCTAAACTTACAACCATTTTGGTATTCACAGAAGGCACTTACTCATTTCGGTATTCACAGAAGTTAGGAGTCCTAACTTTAGGACTCCTAAATGCCTTCTGTGAATACCGAAAGTCTTAAAGTTAGGATTTTTCTCAGTTTAGGAGTCCTAAAGTTAGGAGTCCTAACTTTAGGACTCCTAAATGCCTTCTGTGAATACCGAAAGTCTTAAAGTTAGGATTTTTCTCAGTTTAGGAGTCCTAAAGTTAGGAGTCCTAACTTTACTACTCCTAAACTGAGAAAAATCCTAATTTTAAGGCTTTCGGTGTTCACAGAAGGCATTTAGGAGTCCTAAAGTTAGGAGTCCTAACTTTACTACTACTAAATTGAAAAAAATCCAAATTTTAAGACTTTCGGTATTTACAGAAGGCATTTAGGAGTCCTAAAGTTAGGAGTCCTAACTATACTACTACTAAACTGAGAAAAATCCTAATTTTAAGACTTTCGGTATTCACAGAAGGCATTTAGGAGTCCTAAAGATAGGACTCCTAACTTCTGTGAATACCGAAATGAGTAAGTGCCTTCTGTGAATAACAAAATGGTAGTAAGTTTAGGATTTTGTCTTAAGTTAGTTCTGTGAATCGGGCCCAAACTGACCATCACCCAAGCACCATGGAGCCTGCCCGAGCAGGCGCAGAGGACGAGCGCAACCTCATAAGCACCCCGGACGACCAGCCCAGGACCTCGGGTACAGAGAAGGGAAAGGACAAGAAGAAGAGGAAGACGAAGTTCAGTCCACAGGTGAACAGGATCATAGTCACGGAGGTGATGGAACACCATCAACAACTGTTTGTCACCTCCAACGTGTCATTGGGCACCAAAACTGGAATATGGCGGGACATCGTGGACAAGGTGAATGCCGTCGGAGAGCACAAGAGGACAATAGACGAGGTCAAGAGGCGATGGGATGACATCAAGAGAAAGACCAAGGAGAAGCTCACAGTCAACCAGAAGGCAACAATGCAGACTGGAGGTGGGGGCCCAGCGCCACAGCTCGTGCTGGATGACATGGAGGAGCTGGTGTCGACAGTCATCAGTGTGGATACTGTGGCCGGAGTCGGGGGACCGGACACTGCTCCACAGGACACAACACAGGACACAACACAACCGCAACAGGGTGAGTGGCCACCAGGTACTGGGGGGACGGGTGGAGATGTCCATGATGGCACACATGCACAATCAAGCAGAGCACAGTGCACACCCTCAATGACTCTGGGTCATCGCCCAGATCTATAGACTATCACAATGTACAATGCCATGCTGTCTAAATGTCAACATGTACTATGCGGCTACATACATGTGGAGACATTGCAATACACCATCTCCCCTTCACATTGCAGGGCCACCGTCAACACCCCCTGCAGAGCAGTCCCAGCCACTCTTCACTGATGACGAGGAGTACAACCCCAGCATCGACGCACAAGCCCTCCTAGACATCATTGACATCATCCGCGACTCACCTCCAGGATCAGGGCTGACCAGCTGTATCGAGGAGACCCCACCCACCACCCAAACCACCCAGCAGGAGGCACCCACAGCCCCAGCAGTCTCCCAAGACCCCCAGGAACAACACATGGCCTTCCAACGCTGTGTGCTGGAGGCCCAGAGGGAGACGGCTGAGCAGGTGCGGGTGGGGTTCGACCTCATGGCCACCAAACTGGACGCCATCCATGGCTGTCTAGGCCCGCTCCATGGTCTCCAATGAGCCCTGACTAACATCGCTGGAGTCCTGACGCAGAGAGAACACCTGTCCTTTCAGAGGGGCACCAGCGATACCAGCCGTGAGCTGGCACACATGCGGAGGCTCATGGAGGACATGGTGCAGATGGAGGCGGAAAGGATGGCAGCCAGCGCTGTACATCAGCGAAATGTAGCTGGGATCTACCATGCCCTGCAGATCATCACCATGGCATTGCTGCCACAAGGCCTGGCGCAGATGAATGCTGCTGCCCCCACAGCATCCACATCTCAGCCCCCTGGTGTGCCATTGCCTCACAGTGCGGCAGACGTATCCACTCTGGCACCTGATGTGTCAGTGGCACACAGTGCCTCAGCCGGTATTGCAACACCTACAGGTGGGGCAGAGCACACATCCGGGGATGAGGACGTGGATGAATATGTGATCAGGAGGCACTAGCATTCATTTCCGCCACCTGGCCTGTTTTTGCTTGGTGCCACACAAGGCCTCATGACCTTCCATTGACCCCGATACACACCCATGCACTCACCTTGGACAGCGACATGGACAGCCATATCCTGTTTAATGACCAACGACACAGCGACCAGACTGCGGACTGTACCCTTCCTCTTCCGCAGTACTTGTCAGCCCCGGATGGACTCTGGCTGACCCTCCACGGGCCCATATTGTGTAGTGTGCTCGACATTGCCCTGTACCACTCCAGCTGCAGAACTGCACTGGATGTGCAATAAACATCCAGTGAAGCACTGCTGTGTCATGTCTTTCATCATTTATGTATGAAGGTGTGGATAAATGTAGGGACAGTGATTTCCCTTGCGTCAAAGTTGCTCATGCTGTGGGATGCCAGTCAGAGGGTTCTACATTGCATATTGCGTACCGGGTCCCGTGAACACTGCAACAGGGACACACGCATCAGTCACTTCCATGTTCGGACATGGACTGAACCACGCCCAGAGCCCATGAGTCATTGTTGCGAGCCCTGCGCTGGTCTGGCGTACGGCAGGCCAGACCACTCCGCTTACGCTCCGAGGGGGGGGCCATCATTGCTACCCACCGCAGGTGTACTAGCTGGGGGTGTGCAGGTCACTGATCTAGTTGTCAGCATCACACAGCCACTCCCTGAGGGCAGGTTTGCACGCACACCACACCCATCCGGCACAGGCGTCACAGGCCATGTGACTCCGCCAGCATAAGGGGCCAACGATGTCACATTTCCCTCTGCCGGTGGTAACTGGATGACGGACACGCCACGGTTTTCAATCATCAAGGGCCCATGAGTTGTTGCGCACATGGTTAGTGACACCCGAGGCCTTGTGGCCGTCACGGGCCTACCACCACGTGGAGCTGACTGGGGTTGCACAGGGTTAGTGGCACTCGGAGCATTGCGGCCAGCACAGGCACCCCGCCACGGGATGGTGACTTTGGTTGCACTGAGTTAGCGGCACCTCAAGCTGCTGAGCGGGTGTGCAGTCTGCGATGATGCCGGGTGCACTGGTATGTCCTATGCCATGGAGTAATTAAGACCCGGCTCGTGGCTTGCAGCGGCACTTGGTGGAACCTCCTGTCTGCACGCCGGTGACGGAAGGTGAGCAGTGAGGCCTGGGTGCGCAGGGGCAGGCATGCTCCGATGGGCGGCGGGAGGGGCTGGGGTGCCTCTGCCAGGGTGTGCATGGGCAGGCAGGCGATGTTGTATTGTGGAATTGTGTGTACTGCGCCAATCATGTATCTGGACTCTGTTTCAGATGACGGGCCTGTCTCAGATGTGTGACTTGGTGTACTGCTATACATACCGGCAAGTGGTGGGAGACACACCGGTGGCAGCAGGTGAGCAGTGTGGCCTGGGTGCGCACGGCCGGCACTCTCTCTCTCCCTCTCTTCTTCTCACTCTCTCCCCCTCTCTTTTTCTCTCATTCTCTCTCTCCCCGTCTCTTCTACTCTCTCTCTCTATCTCCCCCTCTTCTTCTCTCTCTATCTCCCCCTCTCTTCTTCTCTCTCTCTCTCTCCCCCTCTCTTCTTCTCTCTCTCCCCCCTCTCTTCTTCTTTCTCTCTCTCCCCCTCTCTTCTTCTCTCTCTCTCTCTTCTTATCTCTCTCTCTCCCTCTCTTCCTCTCTCTCTCCTTCGCTCTCTCTCTGTCCTTTGATGTGCGCAGGACACACCTTCTCATCATGGTTTTTGTCTTGCAGGCTGTGACCTACAGATTGCCCTGAGGGGAGCCGCCATGTGTCTTCATTTCATTTCAGTGTTCATTTTAATAAAGTTTAATTTGTTGCTTCGTAAGTGCATGTGTGATGCTCATTTTCGTGACGACACATGCATGTCACCAGTTGTGATTGTGCGACATCAAGCGGATTATTTTATACATGTTTAGGTATAGCTGATGTGCCATGTCTTTGGTCGGGGGGTGCTGGGGAGGGGGGTCCTGGGGGTGGTGGCGGCGGGTGTTGTTGCCCTTTCGGCCCTCCGGGCTGCATGTTCAGTTGCCCGGGTGCATCTGTTGTTCTTCAGGTGTAGAGCTGGATTGTGCTCCCTTTTGTGGTGCAGACTGTGGTCAGACTTTGCACCAGGACAGAGCAGGTGTTATTTTCCTGATGCTAACGCGCCTTATCGCCTGTTTTGTGTTCTTATCGTAGTTCTGGCTGGTCGTTGTGAATGTTGTGGAGTGGTGTTGTCGCGGCTTTTGGCACGGGAACGCCTACTCTGCATCTCATTAGTGATAGTTGCGGGGGTCATCTGTGGCAATGTTTTTTGCGGCTGCTATCGCGGGTAAACTGGTGCTGTGGGCTGTTAACACCAGCTTGTGGTTGGAGCGATAAATTTATCGCTAGTTTGGCTGCAATAATGTGCCGTTAACTCAGCGATAGTTCCTTGTGAATATCCCCCCTTATCATTCCTTCAAAAAGAGAGGAAAAGGGATACACCGGTCCCAGAACCTGATAATCACATCAGGTTATCGGGCCCCGCTGTCACAGCCTCTCCCCTTCCTGAAGGTAATCTCCTCCACTGCACAGACAGCCACAACCAACAAGCATTGGCATAGCCAATAGGTCTCGCCTTTGGGACCTTATAAGTGTTTAGCCATGCAACAGTTGCATAACTAAATACTTATAAGGTCCCAAAAGCGAGACCTACTGGCTATGCCAAGCGGCCGTGCGGCCGCGAAAGTGAAAGTAATTGCGGTCAAGCGCAGCGCGCTCGCCCGCGCACATGCACTGTAGCTCTAGGCTGGCCTGGTAGCACTTTTTGGAGCCCTCTCAAAAAGTCTCGCCAGTCCAGCGCATGCGCTGGGTCAGGGGAGACCTAAACACCACGGCGAACGCGCCGCACCCCCGTCCCCCTCAGCCCTCACACCTTGCCAGAGCTCGAGCCACTTTCTTTCGCGGCGATGCAATGTGGCGCTGACTAGTTTGTGACAGGAACGTATCTCACTCTGTGGTTCTCGAGGTCTGCTCGCCTCTTATACTCACATCAGTGAGAAGCGTTGCAGATTCCCCGGTCCCCCTCGCTAGCTCATCTCCAGGTATGGCTAAAGGGGTAGAGCTGCTGCTGCTGTCCCACTGCACTGCACTTGATGGGCAAACTGAACAGCTTCAGAGAGTTTCTTGGGTCTTGGAATGAACCCCAACTGACACGTCCTCGATTCCCCCTTAATTACCAGTTGTTTTTTTTATTTTTATTTTTTTTTATTTAGTACACTCGCTCCAGTGGCATGACGCAAATTGATATGCGCCAGGCGCGCAACACCCATTGGACTCAAAGGGCTTCAGCCCCCCCCGTCGTGTGCGGCAGCCCGGGATGAGACACCTTCCCGGGCAAAAAAGCAGCCGCACCCGAGCACTTCACAGGTCTTTCAACGACCATTTGCATGTTAATGAGGCCTTGCTGTTGTTTCACCCCTTCTAAGAGCCCCTGCAGCTCCACTCTGCCAAATGCTTAAAGTTCAGCCCCCCCCGAAATTTTTGCTCAGCCCCCCCCGAAATTTGGCTCTAGTTGCGCCTCTGATAGGCGCCCCATGCAGAATGCGGAGAGGGGCCCCCCGCTTAGTTTCCAATGGCTCACAAATATTCACGTGCGGATTGCCACATTGACTAAAATATATCACCCGTAGGAGCCCCATTAAAACACTAATAGGTGATGGGTGGCATGCAGTCACGCGCCTCAGCCGCCTGCAACCACTATAGAAAGCTGCATTCCATTCCTTCATTTCCTGCCCATTTCGGAAGTCCGGATCGGGAGCGGCAATGTTCAAATAATTGTTAACCCGGCTCCAATTGCAACAGTCCCGGGCCCTAGACATGTTCGGGCTTATTTACAAGCTCCTTGCGCCGCCGGTACGGTACGTCACTTTTTTTTAGCGTGGGCAAAAGTGACGCACCGACGGCTCAAGGGGCTTGTAAATAAGCCCCGTTATGCTTTGTTGCATTATTTCGTCTTGTCTTGCGTTGCATTATGGTGTGCTACGGTATAGGTTTATTTTCTAGTCCAAAGCTGTCTTACTTGTATTATGCATGGCTGCAATTGGCATGACGTCGATAATTATGTAGTGTTTTGTCTGTCATTAATGCAGCAGGTGTAGCGGCACCGGGCTCCATGGACGGAGGAGGGCTACTTAATTCCAGTTAGGGCGCCTTTATCTAGCAAGGGTCGCGGTGGGGGTAGCCCATTCCTCTTACATTAAAACCCTCACTAATTCACTTCACTTCAATTAATTGATTTTAAGGCCACCGGTAATCCTGCCTCCAGGGGGTTAATGGTGTGGTCGCCTACGTGGCATCGGCCACTGGCGACGTGCCTGTGGCTCTAAGCTTTATTTCAGCTGACACAGCTCAAGAGAGGATTAAGTTGTGTCCCTGGAGTAGAAAGGGGCTGCGCCGGAAAATACAGGACGGTTCCTGTCGCAGGCTGAAGTAAACTGCCTGCTGTTATCAGCCTTCCATTGGAAATAACGACCGCCGTGTGCCCACGTCAGAGCTGTGAGGCGCCTCCGCGCGCCCGTCCAGGTGCTAATGTTAAAAGGCGCCTCCTGTTGGTCTGGAGATAAGAGAGGCGCTTTTTAGCCCGAGGTACACCCATACAAAAAACGTATGTTTACGACGGAAATTGAAGCATTATTATTTTTTTAAAGAGGGAGGATTTATCAAACATGAAAGATGGGGTTCAAAATGAAGGGCAATTAGATCTACGAAATGATAGGCCTTAACGCGTGTTTGTCCCAGAGTGATGTTCCTTTTCACTTGTGAAAGCGGTTCTAGCGAGATCGCAGGCAGACGTGATCTCATTTATCCAAACACCAAATAGGTTATATTTCCATTTTTTAAAAAAAGACATTCCTGGCGAGTAGAATGGCAAAAAAACAGAACTGTCTAGAATGAGGGAGTGGAGCCAGTCACCTATCGGGTATGTTCTGTGAAGGTTGGCAGGGATGGGGTGGAGTCAGTCAGATGTGAGGTTAGTGCCTCCGATATGTTGCTAAGAGGTGTTGGAAGAGGCAGCTTCTAGCTGGCGGAACACCCGCAGAATAATTCTGGGACTGGTGAAGCCGCACGTGTGGCTGGGTCAGAGTCAGTCACATACCAGATGATTGTCACTGCAAGGTTGGTCGGCTGGGGCAGGGTTGGATATATACCAGGACAGGGCATCTTAAGGGCTGACAACACTAGGCTGGAGTCAGTGACATTTTTTTGGCCAGCGACAGTGAAAAGACATACAAAGTAGGACAGAGTCCTTCACAGATCAGGCCTTTTATTGTTTAAATGCAATAGGTCTGATGAAGAACCAATCTTTCAGATGAATTTCAGATTAGAGAAACACACACACACACGCACGCACGCACGCACACACACACACACACACACACACACACACACACACACACACACATATTTATTAAGTATTTAAGTTACATTGTGAGCCTGTAGTGGTGAGAGCGCTGGTTGAAACCTGAGCCTGCACAGCACTGTGAATAACATGCATGTTCAACCCATCCTCTAAAAAAAACAACAAAAAAAACCGGGATATGTCTTTGTTTTAGCAGAAAGTGTCAGGACGCCAGGACAGTACTTGAAAAACTGGTGCTGTGCGGGCAAATGCAGGCTGTCTGATCACACTGTCTCAGTGCTATGCCTTCGACTGTCACCTGCCAGTCAGACGTGTAAAGCGGGCTACTCTACATGCACTAATTATCTATCTGCTGAGATAATACCTCAGGGGATAGGGGAGTGGGGTGGACCACTCCATCCACAAAGGTCCATCCCTGTTCCACCTATTTCGTCCACTGATTCACTATCTCTTAGCCCACTTATCCTTTTCATCTATCACATGCCCAGCCCTCACCTCCATCAGAGCTCAGAAGAGACCTCCAGGCACAGTAAAGTCCTATAAATATAGTCAGGGTAACATATCCTGAACTCTAATAGGAAATAACTATCATAAATGTCCCCTTGCTTCCTGTTACCATGGGGGTACACTCTGGCGGCCATCATGGATCAGCACCCACAGCATGTAGTGGATCGCTTGTCAACAAGCACCGCTGGAGGATTCTTATTGGTAAACACTGAACACAAACTTCTGGGCCAGGGATGGCCACAGGAAGGGGCTACCAGCACTTTGTTTTTCTTGTTCCCTGTCTCTTTAGGCACTTTAGCTGCTGCTGATGTTCGCATTGTCCTGGTAGATATCTTTTTAACACACCCATGTGTTTATACCTGAATTTTTAATGTTAGACAATTAGCAGTGACATGCTGGCATCCGCATTTTAAAGGCTGTCTCTGCCTTCTCACCCACTGGGCTATTTAGCCCTTGATTGCCCACAGGCAAAAGACGAGAAAGTCATGTAAAACATTTTATATTGCATTTCAGAAGTCTGACAATTGGCACTGACATATAATCATTACCACTGAAATTATGGTTATCTGTGGCTGCTAGGTTTTCTGCGTAAGGATGTATTCTTTACATGACAGATAATGCCCCAGCTGCTGCATAATTTGAAGATTTCCCCCCAAAAAGAAATCTTGTTTTTAGTTCCAACAGATCAAAAGGTATTAAAGAAAAAGTGCTGCACATATTTCTGAGCAGTGGCACATCCTTTGCAAAGATGCAGTCACCTGCGTTGTGGGACTTATAGTTTTCTTTTCAATACTGGTATTTTGGGCACAAAAAACAGGCATGCAGAGTGCTGTTGGTTACAAAGCCAGAATTGGTGTAAGGTGTTCTGCGTGGCATCAAGCCACTTGTCAGCTATGTTTTACATTTTAGCAAAGTCATTTAGTTCCTTTACAAAAACTGCTTGTTTTTTTTTACATAAAACCAAAAGTAAACTCTGCTCACAAAATGTGCGAGGGTTCACTCTTTCATTCATGTCATGCATTAAACCAAGCATTGGCAATGCAAATCATTTTATCTTTTGTGTAGTGGTGAGTTTTATACCAAGCTTCATGTCACAACAAAGGTACAACAATGGCAGCAGCAGCACAGCCTCCCTTAGCACACAGAAACAGTAAAAGACAGGTGGAGAAGCAGGAGAGGCATCACATGGTTCTCTCACACATACAGTGGAGGTAGCTAACACACTAAAGGAGGAGTGCGAGGAGGTAAAGGATTGTTGTGCACTGTCCGTAAACAGACACAAACATGCCAGAGGTACAATAGTCCTGGAAGAAATAGACAAACCTCCTATGGAATTGCCATGCATTCATGTACTCGTATAGTATGATGCCCCTCATCTACTTAGTATGATATGCTTCATCAGTGGGTCTCACTTCTAGCCTTGGGAATCATCAGAGGTTTTATCAAAAAATGAGAGCTACAGAAGGAAAAAAGGGAAAACAAATGGGGTGCCCTCCACTCAAAATAATAGAAATCAACAAAACCACACTCCCAAATCATCCCAGAGAATTCTTTGAGAAATACAACGGGGTCCTTTGTTAATTTTAGCCTAAAGGGCCAATCCACAATTGTGGGAGTTCTAAAAAAGTGTGAATCACAAGAGAAACTGGCATAAAAAGGTGACAGTCACTGATGTAACAATAAAGAGTGAATCACTGAAAATAAGAACAAGAAGTGCCTCAATCAGATCATTGTCATCAGATAAGAGGGACAGGGGCATGGTAGGTCCAGCATACAGGCCCCTAATCGTATGGCATGAACAGAAGTATGCTGTCCCTAAAGGGGGCTTGGAAGCGGCAAGGGGAAAGGGGAAGGAGGGTTAGAAAGCAGGTGGTCCTGATATAGAATGGAAAATAAAAGTGGAGTAGCTCCAATAAGGAGAAAGGGCCCTCACACACCCAAAGGATGTCATGTCATAGGGCAGCTCCTCGTTGGACCGGCGCTGCAATGCCCAACGAGCCCCACAGGGGGCTCTTTGCCGAAGGTCTTCTTTGGTTGCTGCCGTAAAGCTAAAGAGTGGTGTGGGGGCGTCTGGGTAGTGAGTAGAGGTGGGAAACAAAAAGTATGATTTAAAAATAGCTAGGGGAATCCAAAACCAATTTTATTCACTGGATTCCTCTGCTACCAATAAAAACAACCGACTGTCAAAGTCGTGGTTGGCGAGGAAAATTGTACCTACTGCAGCTCAAAATCTCGCGTGTAGGGTGGAGGTGGTTAACATGTTTCATGCCCTCAATTGTCCAAAAAGATCAACGTCATTTCTTCAGGACCGGGGGGCTCCTCATCTGCTCTCAAAAGGACGGTAAAAAATGTGTAGAGAGATATATTGCATCCCCTATAATGCCGACTCGCATCATAGTCCTATGTCAAAGTGAAGATATAATAAATAGTCTCATACAAACGCTCAGCAAAGTTCTAAGTGACCAGTTCCAGTTAAATAAAGACAGCAATCTGTCTTAGTCTACTGCTCCCACAGCAAAGTCACAGCAGCCTGACGTGAACCTTTCAGCCAAAAGGTTCAAAACTGAGTTAACACCATGGTTGGCAGCAAATCGCAGTGATACGTCACAAGCCTTCAGATGTCCAAGCCATCACCATCACCCTTTCACTCGCTCACGTTCTCGGACTCGCCACACTGCTGCAGCTGCCCTGTTGCCAACATTTGAGCAATTATACTCCATAAGTTTCTGGTGTGACATCCCCCGGTATCAGAAAAATGTCAAACCACTTGGTTTTCATTGGACAGTCAAAATGAGACAAGGGTGATGTAATAGGGAAGAAGATACAAATCTGGAAAAATTAAGTACATGGATTACGCAGCTTCCTTAAGACATGTAGATGTAGGACACGTTGAACAATGAAATATTTCAGAAGAATAATACTTTCTAAACCAGCTGTTCTAGGATGTTGCAAATTTGAATTAATCATTCCATTCTGCCCAAAGGATGTCAAAGGAAACAGTTATTGGTTCAAATATATTTTGCAACTCTAGTGAGTTTTCCCATGCACTTTGAAACATTCTGGGGCATATTTAAAATAGAAGTGACGGAGCGTGGCATTAGCTTCCTTTGCTTAACGCCATGCTACGCCACTTCTGAAACGCAGGGCTGCACCATATTTACAACAATATGGTGCAGCCCTGCGTTTCCCCCTGCACCGGCAATAAATGTAGCTGACTAGCGCCAATGTTGGCACCCTTACAGCATAGCGCAAGGGTGTCTGCATTGCAAGGAAATGTTTATGTGCAAGAAGGGTTCCCTTCCTGTACATAAACAATCTGCAAATGGAGTTTTGTAACTTCTATGTGTGCTGCACAATGCAGCACATATAGGAAGTTGCAAAATGCCATTTAAAAAAAATCATTGTTTGTATGCAGGATGAGACAAATTCCTGCATACAATCAATCAATGTTGTTTAGATGTTTCCATGTGTGCTGCACAATGCAGCACACATGGAAACAGCAAAAACGAGGAGAAATTAAACATTACTCCTCATTGCGCCAGGGTAAGACCAGGTTTTCCCTGGTCTTAATTTTGGCACTGCCCCATATTTACGCCGCCCTTGTAAATATGGGGCAGTGTCAAAATCAATGGGTGTTGGGGTGGAACCCATTGCCCTCCCCTTTCATGCTAAGGGTGAAAGGGTGCCTTATTTACAGGGCAGTTTTAAGCCATGTTAAGTGAGACCAGAAAAGAGAACATAAAGAGAGGTGTTGGGGACATTTGATAGAGGCAATAGAATCCAAATACATAAAACTTTTCTGGAAACTGGTACAAGAAGGGTCAGGAAAAACACAGGGAACAATGTTCTGTGTGGTACATCTGGAGGAGATATATGGTAAAAAAGAGGATCGAGTGGGGAAACAAGTAATCCCTTGGGAGAAAGTGGGTGAGGACCTAAGGTCCAAATTCTCATTGAGTAACATCAGAAATATAATCTCAAGATTAACCCTGACTCATGCAGCTAGACCCGATAATATGCCTGACATTATCATAAAAACTCGCCCGGATTGGTGGGCTGAGTTATTGTATAGGTTATTTGATAAGATCTTGGATAAGGGGATTATACCTGAAAACTGGAGAGGTGCCATCATCAGGCTGATACACAAAAAGGGAGATATAAAAAGTCCTGAAAACTATAGGCTGATTAATCTCCTTGATGTGGCTGAAAAGGTATTTGCAAAAATAATCTTGGGAATGTTAAAGGAATGGGCTGATGTCAATTGCATGGTGCCACCAGAACAGGGGGAATTTAAAGAGCGACACTCGACTATTGACCACTGCTTTTCGCTCTGGTCCATTGCATGTAAATCTGTTAATCAGAGGGGGAGTCTATTTTGCTGTTTTGTTGACTTCGGTGCAGCTTTTGATCTGGTAGATAGAAATCGCCTATGGGAGGCATTGGAAAAACAAGGCATCCCAAAAGACCTCTTAATGCTAATCCAGGAGTTACACAGGAGCATCTGGGCCCAGGTCATTATGGACACTGTGGGGACTCTTACACATGAAATACACATAAATAATGGGTTGAGACAGGGGTGTGTATTAGATCCCTTACTCTTCTCCCTATTTTTTGTCGATCTGCTAGTGACTTTAGCTGCTGCAAATGGATTTAGCCCCAAAATGAATGGCAAACATGTGGCCTGCGGTCTGTATGAAGACCTTGTGATTCTAGACCAAACAGAAATAGGCCTGCAAAGGAAACTAGATAAATTCGAGGATAACTGTCGACAGAAAACACTAGTAGTATATATGGATAAAATAAGGGTGCTTTGCTTTGGTAAGGCTAAAAGTAAATTTAATTGGCACCTAGGTTCGGAGAAACTTGAATTAGTTAATGACTATACGTATATCGGAGCCTGGTTTGAGAGGTCCTTGAAATGGAAAATACACTTAGAGGCACTGAGGACCAGGGCTATGAACTCGATGAGTGGCGTGAAAAAATTCAACAAGGCCTTCGGAGAAATGTCTAACAGACCAGTCCTAAAAGCTTATGCAACAATAATCCCACCGCAATTGCAATTTGGAGCCAAACTGTTATACATTAGTGGCAAATATAAGTGGGGTGCCGAGGAGGAGAAGTGTTTGAAGTATTTACTGTCAAATGTCAATGCCCAGTTCTGCCGTGATTTAAGCAATAAGAAACTGGTATGAAATCCTGGAATATACTGGCTGCAAAAGCATTAATAAGATTCTGCGGGAAATTGAGTGGGGAGGAGGTACAGAAAGTTTCTCAGTGGTGCAAGAATGAAATTGTGCAAAGTGAACTAAAATAGGAAAAAAGTGTTAGGATCAAATTGGGTGCCATCTGTAAAGAAATGAAAGTAATGTTGTGACCACAGAACCTACAAATCAGAATCTCCAATAGAGTGTTGAAAGCGATAGGCAAAGAATTGTCCCACAAATGCGACTATCGTTATATAAGTGGGAAACAATCGGTACATTTTATGTTAAACTCATGGCGGAATAAAATGAGTTTTCCGTATGTGGATATCTTACCAAATCAGCTGCTAAGAAATGAAGTGTTGAGAGTAAGAATTGGACTCAACCCCTGTAAGACTGGTGATATGGTAAAAGCAAAAATAATTCATACTGGAGGAACATGTACTTGTGGTTTGAACACAAAATGTGGTATGTTGCATATTCTGTTGTACTGCTTAAAAATTAAACAACACCGGAGACAGTGTTTATGCCCAATATTCCTGAAATATGGGATTATGACCCGTGGGCATGCTGCAGAACTATTATAACTAACATGCACTTTTTAGACATAGCATGTGCCATTGGGAGATTCATGAGAGCAGTCAGCACAATGTTGATCGAGTTTTAGTATTTATGAGGGTTTGTGTATTTTATGGGACTAGCTTTAGATATTTTATGTGAATGTATATTCCTTTGGTTTTTGTATATTTTAAATGGGCAGATTCTTAAAATGTATTGGATGAAAGCGACCGTTTCTTATACATCTGTTATTTTCGTTTAAAAAATGTTTCATAAGATATTTTATAATGTAATGGACATAAATTGTCTCCCAGTAATGCAGGAGCCCCACGGCAGTCCAAATCCCCAGCTTGCAGAGCCTAGCTTTACATTCTGTTAACAGGGTCAGTGTTTTGAATGAGGGACTCGTTCTTTCCTTGCACTTCTTCAATTTAAAAGACAACCTGCACTTTTTTATCAGGGTCCAATACTTTTGAAAGGAGAGTACCCGCACTTCTTAGTAGCAAACAGGTATCCTGAAATAGTGAGCAACTACATTTTTATATATCCATTGCAAAATCCTGCCAACTCAGACCCCTGTGTGGTGCCAGAGAAGTGTGCAGTTTCGCTGCCTCAGAGTCAGTGTCACACCATGAATACCCAACGGAAGCGATATAAATCTGTAAAATTTGTGCCAGCGTTTAATAGCATAAAACTTTCATTTCTAAAGACAAGCATAATCCGATAATTCCATTTGACACTAAATGCAGCCGCGGCCGCTGCAGGTAAGGGCGGTGGGGCGGTTGGGCCAGGTGAGGGGGGTTTTCGAGAGACAACCACGAGGGAAAATTCATTATTAATTTAATTTTCCCTCGTGGTCGTCTCTCGAAATGCCCCCTCACTACTTGCTAGAATAACACGGGGGCGATATATTATGAGGCAAGCTGTTTTCATATTGGAAATAAACGCTAAGCACCAAAGCTACGACGGCGAGCTGCAGCCACTTCTAGACTACACTTCATTGCTTGGTTTTACCCATGAGAAAGTGTCACACATTTGGCAGTTGGGTGTCACTCATTAGACTGGGACCTTGTAGCACTAAACAAACACAAGTCACTATTCACCACTGCACCGACCAGGATTCAATTCTCTGGCTCTCTGGTTCAGTGCATTGACTAATTGAGGCCCCACGTGGAGAGCCTGGGTAGACTCCCATTACCTCCTCGTTAGTCTTCCTCGCCACATGACTAACAAAGTGAACAAAGTGAGCGTCAGCTCCACAACAGAACCCTCCAAAGCAAAGCAAAGAAAAATTAGCATCCCATGCCTCCCATCCCCTCCCAATATGGCCGACCCAGTCACCCATGACCCCTATAAGAGGCGGGCCGGCCCAACCCAACAGCCTGTTTTTTTTGTTCTGCACTCTCTCCAGAGCGCTTCAGGTGAGTGGTGCCTGCTGTAGCAGGTGCGTGGGTCCAGGGTTGGAGGTCCTGCTCTAGCGGACCCTAGGGGCATGGACCTTGTTTTGCTTCCCCTACTTGTTGCCCCCGGTGTGTGTGGCGGTTGCTGTGCTTGTGCCGGTTAGGCTCTGCCTTAGCGAGCCGTGGGTTTGCAGGTGAGGGGGGGTTTGCGTGGGGGCCGGTCTTTCTGGTTCCCTTGTCTGTGGACGGCTATGGTGCTCGCATGCTGCATTAATTCTGTGTGCAACAGCACTGGCATTCCTCAGCGCGACTATTCTTACATGCTTTCACTAACAACTGCATGTACGTCTGTTTGCTTTCCTTTCCCTGCGCCGCCCGCTTTTCGTTGTATTCTGCGGGCGGCAGCAGTGCGGAGCTTGGGCTTCCGAGTGTTGCGGGCGGGTGCTTTGCGTATCTCATGCCCTGTTGCCTTCTTCTGCCCCGAGCCGCGTATTCGCCTGCCCGCCTGCCCCTCGTGGCGTTGGGGGGCGGCGGCTCTGCGAGGCTCGGTCCGACTGTGGGCCGCTGTGCGACTCCGGCGCCGGGACGACCTTGGGAGACGCAGGCTTACCTGCGTCCTGGTACACTCTTCCGGCTTGGGTGCGCTCCGAGGTTGGCGGCGTTGCTGCACGCTGTTGATTCCCGCGGCTCGTTGTCCCGGGAGCTGGGCTTCGTTGGGGGCGTGTCCCGCCGGGTGTTTCTTCCGCCTTCCTTGCCTTTTTTGGGCGCCGAGGGTTTTCTTTCGTGTCTGGATGGCAGTGAGACACGGTCTCCTCTGGCGGCGTGGGTTCGTGTCCCGCTTCTGACACATGTGTCTTTACTTTTGGGTTGTCATGCTGGTACGCGCTTCCTGCAGGATGGGGATGTCCTGCCCTCCCGGGCTCCTCCGGACTCGATTGCCCTGCAGTCCTTTCAGGACATGGTTCGGTCCGCTGTTTCGGCGGCTTGAATGTGCGCTCGTGGCCTGGTCCCTCCTCCCCTTTCCGTCCTCACTTGGATCCCTCCTTGGTTCTTGGTCCCGGGTCACGGGTTCGGTTCCCGGCGGGTCCGCTCGGTCCTCTCTTCTGTCTGGGGTCGTTGAATGTGTCCCTTTGAGTTGGGTGTCACCTATTCTTCTGTTGTTCAGCGCCAGCATTCCTGTAGTGGTATTCGTGCGCTTTCCGACTACGCAGGTTCTGTGTGGTTTTCCTACACTGTCATTGTACTAGACTTCTATTGTGGGTTTGCACATGCATGAGGTTAATACCTTGGTGTTGTCGTGCGTTTGCTGCTTTTTCTTACTCTTGGTGCTGTTGTCTTCTCTTGTGGTCCGGGAGCTTTAGCTCGTTGGTATGTCTTGTGCCTGTGGTTATAATGGGTCTCACAGGACAGAGGTTCGAGTCCCGCAATCACTGTCAAAGTGTCATGGGTCGGCTGGCCGCCGGTCGTCTCTTTTTTTTTGTGATCCTTCTGTGGTTGGTGTGTGCTCGCTTCAGCAGCACGTTTACTATATTTGGATCGATGCAGGGTTGTTTTTGCAGGGCCCCTGCGCATGGGTGGCTCGCAAATTCGTGCTGCGTTCCGTATGTACAGTTGTTTTGTCCTGCTTCTGGGGCTTCTCGGTTTTCCATGATCCGGTTGCTTTTGCACGGGTCGGGGTTTGCCGGATCACCCCTCCCGGGGCTATGGTTGGTCTTGTGCCTCTGGTTATCAGGGCTGTCTCGGGACTTGGGTTCGAGTCATGCATATCGCTGTCTATGGGTCTTGGGTGGCAGTCTTTCGGTACTCTGCTTTGAGGCTTTGCTTCACTTTTGCGGTACGCGTGTTCTGTCCTGGTGGTTGGGGGTGCTGGCTGGGTGCTTGCCTCTTCCTCCTCCGGTTCTGTTTTTCCCTCCCTTGGCTACTGTGCCATGCGGGTTGGGTGCGTTGTTGTGTGCCGTTGGCCTGGTGGCTTGGTGCTCTGTTGCGTCCGCTTCGGGCGCCTCTGTTTCTCCTCTTGCTCTGTCTGTCGCTTTGGCTCTGTGGGGGTGAGATGTGCCGCCCACATTCCCTTCGGGTACGGGCGGTGGAGGTTGTGGGCGGTTGTTTGTTTTTTACTTCGCTGTTCTTCCTGCGCGCTGACGAGGTGTTGTCTTCCCTCACTTCCCACTCCTGCTGCTCTGCCCCGGTTGGTTCGGGGTTCCCGGGTGGGGGCCCTGTTTTGTCGGGTCCTCTTGCTGGTTCCTCCTCCTTCTGGCCGTCGCGGCCCTGCCCTCCCCCCTCCCCGCCGCCTTGTGCTTACTGCCCTGCTATAGCGGGCTCTGGGGTTTGGCGTTTGGCTGCCCCTCACTGTGGGGGCGGCTGTGGGCTTCTATGTTTTTCCAACTGTTGCGCCTCGGTGCGTGTGAGTCCCTCGGCCCCCTCTGTCTGTTTGGGGCGCGGGGCTCGGTTGGTTTTCGGCTTGCCGGCGGTGTCCGCTCTGTGCCTCGGTACTTTCGTGCCTTTCCGCCCTGGTTTCGCATGGCCTGGTCTGATTTCTGCGGTTTTGCAGGGTCTGGCCTGGTTTGTGCCCGGTTGGGGGCCCACCTGGGTCTTCCGGGTGCTGTGGGCTTTGGGGTCCTTTTTGGTGTCTCCCTGTCAGGTTCGGGTTTGCGGCTGTGCCGCTCCCTCCTCTTCCTGCTCCCTGTCTCGGCGGTTGGTTCTTGCCTCCCTTTTTCTGTTGGACCGGGTGCTGTGGCGCAGTGGTTTGTCTTGTGCCTGTGTTCTCGTTGTGTCCCGCTACCAGGTACTTTTGCTCATTGGTGTGTCTTGTTTCTCTGGTTTTCGTGGCTCTCACAGGACAAGGGTTCGTTTCCCGCAATTGTTTGTCGCAGTGTCATTTGTTGGCATGGAATTTTCGGACTCTTATACATGTCTTGAGTTGTCACACTGTCGTTCTCTTATGGGGTTGTCTGACTTGGTTGGGGCCATCCTCGTTTGGTGTTTTGGGTGCTCGCTTCGGCGGCTGGTGTACTCCGCCTGGTACTTTTCAGGTGCCATTCGCTTGTCCCCCGCACTAGGTTTCCACGCGTTTTCGTGTGACGTTCCTTGCAGTCTTGTTACCGGGCTGTTTTTCTCTTTCCGGTTGGTCTCGGTGCCTCGGGTCCTTCCTTGGTTCGGTTTGCCCGGCCTCTTCCCGCTTCTGTCTTGGTACGGCTGGGAGGTTTTGGTGCTGCTGTGGACTTCTGCGTCTCCTGCAGGGGCCTGGGTTCGGTTTCTTGGTAGAATGCTGTTCCTGTTGAGTCCCCTCTGCCGTTCATCCGTTTGTGGTTGTTACGTTGTTGGCCGTTTTGTTGGTTGTCGCCGCCCTTGTGATGTTCTGCTCTCTGATTCCTGTGTTGGAACTGAGTCTGTGGTTTTCGCTCAGGGTAATTTTCCAGTCTGGCTTCTGTTTGCCGTTCCTTGGTTGCTCTGGGGTTTTCCCCTGCCTTGGGCTCCCTGGTGTTTACTGTGTTCGCCCATGTTTGTGGCTGCCTGTGTGACGGTGTTCTTCTGGGTCCCATTGGTGCTGTTTGCTCCCTTGGGGTCTCCGGTGTTAGCTCTTCGGCCTTCTCATTCCTTGTTCAGCCGGAGTTTCTGGATCGCCCGGCCCTTCTCGCCTTTGGTGGGTGCTCGTTTCGGCGTCTCGCTTGGTCACTGTGTGGCGCGGGCTCGGTCCGTGGCGCGGCCTTTTCCCTGCCTTCTGTGCGTGGGTGGTCTTGTGGGTTCTCCGCTTTCGGCGGTGGCCTGGTTGAGTCCCCTTGGTGACCTGGTCTCTTCGGTGTCGTTTCTGTCACCTTCCTGGGTCTGTTTGTTCCCTTGTTACAACCAGGAGCTATAGCTCAATGGTATGTCTTGTGCCTCTGGTTATCAAGGCTCTCACAGGACAAGGGTTTGAGTCCCGCGAACGCTGTCAAAGTGCCTTAAGTTGGCATAATTTCAAACTCTTCTTGGCCTGGGTTCTCTCCTTGGGGTCGCGGTCCCTTCCGGGGGGCCCTTTGGGTGACTGGGGTTTGTTTACCCTTCTGTTTCTCTTCTGCGCCCCTTTCCCTTTCTTGCGGCACTTGCCAGTTTGCTTCCGTCTGGTTCCGCTGCCCCGTTCCTCTTTTGGTTCCGGCTCTCTCGCGGGTGGTGTTCTCCCTTGCGGGGTTGCTGTGTTTGTCACTCGGCTTCTCCCTTTCGGCTGTGCCTTTTTTTTGTTGGGTCGCTGTGGTGGGGTTGCCCTCTGTTCATTCGGTTTCCCTATATTTTTTTTTAAGGGGGTTTTTGTTGCCCTCTTTCGGGATGTCCGTTGGTCGGTGTTGGCCGTCTTGATCTCTGGGCTCTGTTTTCTGTGACCTTTGGCTCCGTGCGGTCTGGTCCGGAGTTTTTCTCTGTCCCATTTGGGCCTTTGCTTCGGCGTGGTTCCTGCCGGCACTTCGTGTCACTGGGGTCCGGGTTTTTGTCCTTCCCGGTGTCTTTCGGTCCCGGGCTGGTTCGTCCTGCTCGTGGTTGCCTCTCCCCTGGGTGGTCCTTCCGCTCGTTCTGGCCTGTTGGGTTTTGCCCTCTGGTCTGTTGGTGTTTTGTGAGTTTTCATGAAGCCGTTTGGCTTTGGTATGTGCTCACTTTGTTAGTCATGTGGCGAGGAAGACTAACGAGGAGGTAATGCCCCGATTACTTACCGGTAATCTTCATTACTCCGAGTATAGTCTTCCTCGCCACATGACTTCCCATCCCTCCCTCCCTGTCTGGCTATCGGCTTCATGTTTTGCTTGGTAGTTTCAGGCTGTTGGGTTGGGCCGGCCCGCCTCTTATAGGGGTCATGGGTGACTGGGTCGGCCATATTGGGAGGGGATGGGAGGCATGGGATGCTAATTTTTCTTTGCTTTGCTTTGGAGGGTTCTGTTGTGGAGCTGACGCTCACTTTGTTCACTTTGTTAGTCATGTGGCGAGGAAGACTATACTCGGAGTAATGAAGATTACCGGTAAGTAATCGGGGCATTAGTGCCCTTCCATTTCTGTTGCTTTGCAGCAGTTTAAAGATCTTCTTTGAGTTTCTCGTGGATCCAATGGGCGTCATTTCTGATATTTTTTTTTCTCATCTTCATTGCTTGATTTTTGCTACCGAGAAAGTGTCACTCATAGTTGTTGAATGTGACTCATAATTACACTGAATTTATGAAAATGTCGCACATAAGCAATCTGAAACCTTGGCAGTTATGTCAGCTGCACATGTTGAAATGTTGAGGCCCGCCGATGAGGGTGCACAGCACTATTCCATATTAAAGGCCTAGTGGAGCCTGTTTACCTGCTGCTACACGGCCCTCGAGTTACTCCTCCTGCCTGAATATACAGCCTCGTTCTGCTAACATAGCACCTTTCTGTTTCTTTCAGCCGCACACTGTACTTTGGCCGCGTCCAAAAAACGTGTCCAAAGTGAGCAAACACACCCCCGGCAGGCCTCCTCGTTGCGCATGCGCTCTCGCGCTGCTCTGATACGTGTCATTACGTGCTGTTTGGCAGCGTGCCGACCCGGGGCTGTTGTCACCTCAAATGCAACCCAGAAACAGGCAGATCTCCCTGCATCACAATCCGAGTAGGTTAAAGGTCAAGTACACAACATATGAAAGCGTCACTCTGGGAGTCCGTCAGCAGGTCAGAAACACCACTGGAACTCAACGACCAATAATCTGATCAATGATTACCCGCAGGGGGGCTTATTTTTCGTAGATAGTTTCTGTTAACAGCTTTGAAGCCCTTTGTACTTAGGTCTAAAGTAGTTTATTATGGGCCGTGTTCCAAGTGGCTGGACGTCGCTCTCTGACGTCAGGGGCGGGTCTACTCACTTACCTGGGGTGAGGGAGGGGGGTTGACGTACCCTCAGCGACTATTTAATAGAAGCCAGGAGCATCTTTAGCCAACAAGGCTTGAAGAGCAAAGGAAGAGAAGACCCCAACAATCGAGTAAGACCCCGAGGATCTCTGAGAGGATTCGAAGAACTGAGAAAGAGAGCGGAGCGGATTTTTACCAGAACTCGACGAAAAAGTAAGTAAATCCATGAAGCAGAACGATTACTTAATTTAGACCATGCTTTGAAATATATAATGCGTGCATGTTTTCTTTAATTGTCAATCTATTAGTCACCTTGGTCTTTGTATTTGTTCTGAGTATTTTCCACACGAATATGTGTATGGCGCTGAGCAGCATGCAATGGTCACTTTGACACATTATAATGAGTTTACCAGCAGAGTACTGTCTTCCTTCCTCCTTTTCTTTCTTTGTTTGTTTGTTTGTTTCTTATTCTTTCTTTCTCGCATTTTGATGCACGAAGGACTGTATATCATTTTAGGGTTTATATTATACTTTTAGCACAATTGTACTCGCCTGGTATCAGTTTTTATAGAGTCGTCAACGGGGGGTGGGAGTAGGAGGGGTTCGGGGGGGGGGGGCTTCCGTCTCTTCTACAAGAGCCCTTCTTACATCACATCTTATAGTTACGATAGTTATCGACCTCAGACAGATGAAAGAAAGAGTCGGTCCTGTTAGGAACAGGGCATATCACAGTATTGGCTCTCAGCCAGCTGAGCTGTCTCACCATCAGCAGAAAGAAACTCACAGCGGGAAACTGTAGTCGTGCATTCTTTCCCAGCATCACCGAAGCGTCAGTCCAAAGAGGGGCCACGGGGACCATTTACAGGACACATCGGCACCTTAAAGAAGGAGCTCGCGGCCGTCTTTCTACCCGTGTGCACTTTAGCTCCAAACTTTTTCAGATGCTGCATTCAGAGGCCTGAATGGAATGTTTTGACAGTCGGGCACATATGTACATAACGCAAAACTGGTCATCTGTGCACACGTCCGGTGAGGGGCGTTGAGACTACAGGCAATATTTGTGATCAGCAATTAAGAGTGCGCTAAGGGACTACACATTCCTGGTGTGATCTTGAGCACACAGCTATTTCACGATCAATGGCGTAGTAAGGGTACCAGGGGTCTTGTGCAAGTTAGGGTTCATGGGCCCCTGAGAGCACAGGGCCTCGGTGTCACTGCACCTGCTGCAGTGGCACCGAGGTGTTCCAGGTGGCTTTACGTGTAACTGACCCATGCTGGAGCTTAAATAGCGCACATTGATCATTATGGGAATATCTCTTATATTCCGCTATTTTCCCTTCGCTGTCCTGTGTACATGATCTGTTCCAACGGGATATCCGATTCCTCACCAGTGACTTCTTGGACTTTCACGTTGTTCATTCATTGTTTCACTTTCACGATTACTCGGCCTGGGCCTGTGGGTTCTGCCCTCCGCGGCTGGATGAGGTAAAAAAAATGGAGCCTGTGGTAAAATGTTAAAAAGCGCCCCCCATACTTTTAACCGATATTTAGGGTCAGAAATTGAAATGTGTGCTTATTATGTTATATGTAGTGTGTATATAAGTTATATGTAAGATACCTCGTCCAATCGGGAATGCAGATGAGCTGCACTTCTGTGTGTGCGGCACGTGCGCTCGATCCACACAGGTCCTGCACTCACCGGCACCGGCCAGAACCACACGAGGCTAAGGCAGGGACAGCGCGGACACAACACTTCTGCAGGGACTGTGCGGAGCTCATGCAGGCACCACATGGTTCTCATGCAAGGACCGCATGGGTCTCATGCAGGGACTACACGAAGCTCATACATGGACACCACAACGGTCACGCATGGATGTAAAGAGCTCGCGCAGAGATGAGCGGCGCTCGTGCACGCACCACACGGAGCTCCTGCAGGGACCACTCGGGGCTTCTGCAGGAACGACACTTCGTTCATGCAGGGACCGAACGAGCTAATGGAGGCACTACACGGGGTCAGATAGGGACTACACAGAGCTCAGGCTGGGATTACACAGAGCTCAGGCTGGGACTACACAGCTCATGCAGGCCCCTTCCTTTCCCCCTTCATGTTATAACTCTTTCCCATCGTCCCCCTTTAAACTATGCGGACTTTCGCTTTGTTTCTCACTCTGTGCCCTTCTGTTGAATTAGGATATAACCAGGAATACAACAGGGGAGGATCAAATTATGCGGCAAGGTTGACTAAATTATACATAAAGAAAAGACACATTATGTGACCCAGTGCAGCACATTGTGTGATGGTATTACTGCACACATACACATATATATTATATATACATAAAAGCGCCAGTTTAACATCCAAAATGAGTCATAGGCCATTTAAGGACGACCAGTGAATCTTTGCATAGGGCCTTCCACTGCGTGGCAACATGGGTCGCCACGATGTTGTCAATCAACTTTTAATCCGTATGAGCTAGAAACACAATTTTTTGTTGTTGTTAAAATATGCAGATTATGGAGCAGATGGGTTATGTGGCAAATGCAGCAAATCCATAATTATGCGGAAAACTGTCACTGTTATTCTGTCTTTCTCTTCTTTCTCCCCCCCCCCCCTTGTGGTTTTTCCCGCATTTTGCTCTGGACTATAGTCTAATTAGGAAAAATAATTGTCAGTCCCCTAGAATGAGTGCCATTGGGCCCCTCTCCTGCAATCACCGTCTCAAATTAAGCCCTATTGCATTCTCTCTTCTCTTCAATCCAGCATTAAACTTTTACCAAGAAGTGTCGCTGGCCCTGAAGGGCCAGTTTGTGAGTCTTTGAGATTGTAGATGCGCGGGTTTGGTGCTGTTGAAATGGAAAAGATACTTCACCATGCTTTAAATTCAACAACGGGCCCAAGGACACTGCGGGTAGTGTGTGCCACGCAAGTGTTGCTAGTGGTGGTGCCGAAACATACTGAGCTCAGCATCTTTGGTCACCATCCTCCTGCCAGGGTGTTGTCGGCATTTATAAAACAGGGCAGGTGTTGGTTGGTCCTTAGCGGAATCTAGTCGAGAAAACTCTTGTTGGGAGCCGAGGGGAAGGGTTATCTCCCGTCGTTGCTATGTTTCCCTTACTTCCTAACTTAAATGAATAATTGGTGCAATGTTGACGTACTTTGGTCTCTCCTAAGATGGCGCCCCTGCTGCGGACCGAGCTGAAGATCACCAGCAGGATGGTCCAGGGGGACCTGAACAGCCTGAGCCCAGACGTGAGGGCCTTTGTGGTGGGCAACGCCAAGGTGTGCCAGCCCGAGAGCATCCACATCTGTGACGGGTCCGAGGGGGAGAACGAGAGGCTCCTGGCGCTCATGGAGGAGAGCGGCATGGTCAAGAGGCTGACCAAGTATGAGAACTGGTGAGTGAAGGGCGCCCTCTGCCGGGGAAGGGTGGGCTCTGTGAACACTTGTTTAGATCACTTCCCTCTCTTAAGTCTTCTCTTTTAGTAGTTTTACCGCCTAGTGCCACATATGCAGCAGCATAGGTGTAACATGTATTTACATACAGACCGACTATCTCCTTCCCTCACTGATAAACCCACTCATTCACACATACCTTTGACATCTGCGGTAAATCTGCCTAGTTACTGTTAGTAGCTGATTTATTACGCAGAAGGGAATACTATGGAAATCCCTGTACAAAGTGCCCTGGGGACTTACGCGAATGTTACTACTCATCACCCTGAAATGATCATGCCCGATGCCTTTAGCCCTAGCATTTTTAAAGACCCATATTTCGCGGGCATGTACATCATTTTCACGTAACCACTCTGAAATATAGGGGAAACCAGTGTTGAGCAGGAGTGAAAGCGGTGGTTAGGGACAGTGCTTAATTTGTAACAGAATAGCTGCTGTGGCCCATGGTTTTGTTCAGACCCCTGCGCTGGTGCCCTCGGAGGTGGGGGCGCCGAGAACCAAATATACACAGTCCTGATTCCACTTCATGACCCTTTTATCGACCACCCGACCCTACTCAATGTTTGTTAATGAAAGATACGTGCTGGTCCTCAAAAGTGAGTGCCGGTGGGCCCCAACTGCAGCCTCGAGCTCATGTTAAGCACTGGTGGGGCATTTGAAGCTTTTACAAATATATCACATTACTTTATGCAAATCAGTCAACATACAGTGGATCACATTACCTCCTCGTCAGCCCTCCCCGTCCCAGTCCTAACCAGTTGAGCATAGCTCCTCCCACCGACACTCCCAAGCAACTTGAAACCCATCCCTTCCCTCCAGGCCACACCCATACCCTGAGGCATATAGCACCGTGACCCGCCACTCCACATCCTGTATCAACCAAGCACAAGAAGCCGAACAGGGAGGGAGGGATGGGAACCTGGACTGGGACGGGGAGGGCTACGACTCGGAGTAATGAATATTACCGGTGAGTAACCGGTCATTACCTCCTCGTCAGCCCTCCCCGTCCCAGTCCTAACCAGTTGAGCAGATACCAAAGCAATAATCGGCTTCACTCAGTAGAAAAACAGACTTTAATAAGCATATAAAAGTCACACCACCGGAGCAGAACGCAACACAGCGTCCCCAAACCCAGCAGACTCAGTCCCCCCAACCACCAAACGATAATGGGACATAAACGTGTGAGGAGAACTCCAGGTAGCAGCTCTGCAGATCTCGGCCATGGAAGCCCCCTGAAAACAAGCCCAGGAAGCCGCCACCCCCCGAGTCGACCTCCCCTGAACAGAACCAGGAGCCAACGCCCCACAGGCCTCATACGCAGCACCCACAGCCCACCGCAGCCAACGACTGAGGGTAGCCCCAGAAGGCTTCAGACCTTGACCAGCCAGCCCAAAGGTCACAAAAAGGGATTCCACCTTACGAAAAGGCGCAGTACGCAACAAATAGACCTCCAGAGCCCTATGAACGTCCAAACAGTGCAGCCGCACCTCCACCTCCGAAAGAGGATCAGGACAGAAAACAGGCAACACCAGATCCGAAGAGCAGTGAAAAGAGGAAGGGATCTTGGGAACAAAGGAAGGATCAGGCCGAAGAACCACCCGATCAGGAAAAAAACGTAAAAAAGGGGCAGAACAAAGCAAGGAGCCCAACTCCCCAATCCACCGAGCCGAGGTAATAGCCACAAGGAACAGAACCTTGATAGTCAGAAACCTCAAAGACACCTCATGCAGAGGCTCAAAGGGAGCCATCTGCAAAGCCCCCAAAACCAGAGGCAGATCCCAACTAGGAGCAAAGGTCCGAATGACAGGCTTCTGAAGGAAACAACTCCGCAACAAGCGGGACACCAGGGGAATCACCGGGTCACAGACCGAACCCCGAAAGGCCCGGACAGCAGCCCACTGAGCCCTCAGGGAGGACACAGCGAGACCCATGTCAAACCCGTCCTTCAAAAACTCCAAGACACGCACCGGATCCACCTCCAACGCGGACCACCCACGCGCCTCACACCAAGACCGAAAAGAAACCCAATGCCGGGCATAGGACTTGAGAGTCGAAGGGCGCCTAGACCTCTGAATAAATTCCGCCACAGAAGGAGAACACCCCAAAGCCACAAGGTTCATCCTCTCAACAGCCAACCCGCCAATCGCAGGCGGACCAGACACTCCCGAGACAGAGGGGGAAATGACAAGGGACAAGGGACCACCGGCAACCTCCAGCAGGGCCCCACCGCCAACTTCAATAACAGAGGGAACCAAGGCCTCCTGGACCAAACCGGAGCCACCAGGAGCACAGAAGCCCGATCCCGCTTGACCTTCAGGAGAACACGCGGAAGCAGAGCAATAGGGGGAAAGGCATACAGCAGACCCCCCTCCCACCGGAAGGACAGGGCATCCACCCTCCAAACCGCCGCAGAGCGAACCAGAGAACAATACTTCTCCCTCAAGGCGTTCCCCGGAGCGGCAAACAGGTCCACCACCGGGATCCCGAACTGAGCCATTAGGCAACCAAACACCTCCTGAGTCAGGCACATGTCCGACAGGGAGGGAAACACCCTACTCAGGCGATCCGCCTCCGTGTTCAAAATCCCCGGTAGATGCAAAGCCCTCAGAGACAGCAAGTGAGACTCCGCCCACAGGCCGATACTTCGTGCCAACAAATTGAGGGAAGCCACCTTCGCGCTCCCCTGGCGGTTGATATAACACACCACCACGGTGTTGTCTGACCGTACCATCACATCCCTCTGGAGGATCCAAGGCAGAAAATGAGTCAAAGCCAACAGAACCGCCTTCAACTCCCTCCAATTCGAAGACATGCCCGCCTCTGGCACAGACCAGAGACCCTGCACCGACTCCTGACCCAAGACCGCACCCCAACCCAATTCGCTGGCATCGGTCGTCAGGACCAACCTCTCCTGGGACACAAAGGGCGAGCCCTGTAAGAGGTTCCAATCCACCAGCCACCAGGACAATTCTCGGGCGATGGACACCCCCCCTGGAATCAACTGTTCGTAATTCAGAGAGGCCGGATCCCAATGCTCCAGAAGATGATTCACCAGGGGGTACAAGTGTAGACGGGCCCAAGGAACAATCATAACAGTAGCTGACATTAGCCCCTGAACACGCAACCACTGGCGAGCCGTGGAAGACTGAGCCCCCAACACCTTCCTCAGCTCGTGCATAAGAGTCAATCTGCGAGGTTCCGACAGGAAGACCTTTCCGAACCTGGTGTTGAACACCCCCCCAATGAACAGCAGATCCTGAGTGGGGTGAAGATGGGATTTCTCCAAGTTCAGAATCCACCCGAACCGTTGAAGGAGACTGCAAACCTCCATGGACTGAGCCTGAAGGAAAGAAGAGGAAGAAATCAACCAGTCGTCCAAGTAAGGGAACACCTGAATACCCCGAGCATGCAACAAACCCACCAAGGGAGCCAACACCTTAGTAAACACCCTCGGAGAGGCCGACAGGCCAAACGGTAATACCTGGAACTGGAAATGATCCACCCCCACACAGAAACGCAGGAACCTCTGAGAATCCGCGTGCACTGGTACATGAAAATAAGCGTCCCGGAGATCGAGCGAAGTCAGGAAATCCCCCACCGACAGGAAGGGAAGAATCAACTGTAGAGTCACCATCTTGAAGGACCGATGAGGGATACATAAGTTCACCGCCTTCAGATCTAGCACAGGACGGAAGTCCCCATTTACAGGATCGAGTAAACCCCCCGACCCCTTTGACTCACAGGCACCTTCACCACAGCCCCCTTGGACACCAAGTCCCGAACTCCGTCCAACAGAGCACGGCATTTCGCCGGAGACCTGGGAACAGGGGTAGACCTGAACACATCCACCGGAGGAGTTCCGAATTCTATTCTGTAGCCCAGCCGGACCACCTGCAGGACCCACTGGTCCCGAATGAACTCCTCCCAGACAGGAAAAAAAGAAGAGAGGCGACCCCCAACCGGCAACCCCATCATCACATAGTCACGACTTGGAGGGACCCGCCGAAGAGGAAGCACCCTGTTGACCCCGGGACTTGTGGAAGGAAGGGACACCCCGGCCACGTCCCCTACCACGAAAGGGCTGGGTCGCCATTTTAGACTGAAACGCCTGCCCAAAAGCCCGCTTATAACCCGCAAACTTCCCTTTCTGAGAGGAGCGGACCGGAGCCAACAACTTCTTGTCCTCCGCAGTCTTTTTAATCAAAGCCTCCAACGGCTCACCAAACAGTTTAGAGCCCGTGAAGGGGATCTTCATCATGGCCGCCTTCTGAGCAGCCTCCGCCTTCCAAGACTTAAGCCACAACTGCCTCCTAGCAGCAACCGAGGCACCTGCAGCCGCCGCAGCAGCGCTAAGGGAGTCAAAGGACAAATCTGCCAAGAAACGCAACTGCTGTTCAACATGGATAAAGACTCCGAGGGATCCTCATCCTGCATGAGCTGCGCAGAAATACTTTGACAGTCTTTAAGAAGTGACTGCACAAGATAGCTGGTGTAAGCTGCAGACCGAACTGCAAGATTAGAGGCAGCAAAGGACCGCTTCAAGGCCCCTTCCACACGCTTGTCCCCAGGATCAGAAGGAACCGCATCCTCAGACACCACCAGGCTCTGAGACGCCATGCCAGCAAGCAGGGAATCCACCTTCACCACGGCCGGGAATTCCTCCGAGAAACCCTGCAAGGGATACCTCCTAGCCAGAAACCGGGGAAAGGCATGTTTGTCCACATCCTTCCATTCCCCCTCCAGCACCCTCCGCACAGAAGCATGAATGGGGAGGCTTTCAGGTTCTCTCTTCAGGTAATTAGCGAAGAAGTCTTCAGACTCTCCACCCGGCACGGGACCAGGGAACCCCAAATTGTCCCGAACATGCTGTAGAACACAACTAAGGTCCGACCCTTGGACAAAACGACCCTTCACCTCCTCATCAGAGTCCATGTCAGGATCTACCTCCGCCGAGGCATCCAATTTCCGTTTCTTAGGCCCAATGGGATCACGAGCCACAAAGGCAGCCGCCACCGCCGCCTCAATCATCTTCTGAATATCTATTAACCCCTTCGATGCTCATGACGGAACGGTTCCGTCATGAGCATCGGTTGAGCTGTGCTCATGACGGAACCGTTCCGTCATGACCACGCCCGCGCTAGAACCCTTCAGCACCGCGGGGGAATCCGCGCAGCGCTGAAGGGGTTAAGGAAGGAGCAGTGGAAGACCCAGCGACCACCTCCTCATCCACACAGCCGAGCTCACGTACATCCGCACCTCTACCCTCCATGTTGTGTACATGAGAACAGAGAAACAGACCCCATTAAATACCGAGCCTAACCAGGGGGAAAAAAAATATTCCCAAAGGCCAACCAGGGAAAGCCCCACCGATCCCCAGCCAATCCCCAACAGGACTGAAGGCCGGCCCCAAAACGGCCAATCAGAGACTTCCACCCATCCCATAAAAGGAAAGGACAGGACAGGGCCCAACCTTTAAGGATACCAAGAACCCAGAAGCCCCCGCACCAGGAACCAGTGAACAAGGTAAGAATTACCCCCAAAGCCCACTGAAGAAACCTGCCTAGACCGAATCAAAGGGATTAGAACCTGTAACCTTGAGAGTCAGAGCCCCAGACATAAACCAGAAGGCCACAGTGACTCTTAAGAGCAGTAGGAGATTAGAGCCACAAAAAACCCCAGACGACCCCCATCCGAATAGAGACAGACATGAGGACAGTGGAAACTCCTCCCCAGGGCACCTACAATGCAGCAACCCCCAACCAGCAGGAGAATAACACCCCACTCCAAGATCCGAGGAAGCGCGAAGCGGACAGTCAAACAGAAATCAGTAAACCAATCTGTATAAACGCTAAACAAACAGGAGACATGCCCCCACTGACGAAAAAAAGATATAGAAGCCAAAACCGTCACGCCCTTGGTGCGCAGAAAGGCAAGCCGCGCCTCACACACCTCCTCTCCCCCCCGGGCGATCCCGCTAGAGCAGGGAACAAACTCGGAAGAGAGGAGGCCGCAGCAGGGAGTCACCACCCCACACCAGGTAGTCCTGACCCCCCAACCCCACGGTCCCGCTACAGCAGGGACTCAAAGTAAATGCCTCAATAATTCAAAAACGGCACCTAAGGGCTTTAAACGGGCACTAAACAACCCGTTTCACACTCACCTGACAGGAGGCTTGAAGACCCAGCACCTCCTATCCCGTCGAAGTTTGCCCGGAAGTGAATCAGCAGAAAAAACAAACAGGATGTGGAGTGGCGGGTCACGGTGCTATATGCCTCAGGGTATGGGTGTGGCCTGGAGGGAAGGGATGGGTTTCAAGTTGCTTGGGAGTGTCTGGTGGGAGGAGCTATGCTCAACTGGTTAGGACTGGGACGGGGAGGGCTACGACTCGGAGTAATGAATATTACCGGTGAGTAACCGGTCATTCCCTGCACGTGTGCTGGCCCTATGATGCACACACGGTCACAATTCTCCATGGCTCTCTCCATCGTAGCTTCTCTCGTGGTGTTTGTCTAAGAGTCCTGACACAGTCCGTCCTCTCTTTCCACAGCTGGCTGGCTCTCACCGACCCTAGGGATGTGGCCCGAATCGAGAGCAGGACGGTCATCGTTACTCAAGAGCAGAGGGACACCGTGCCCCTCTCCAAGACCGGAACCAGCCAGCTCGGGCGCTGGATGTCCGAGGAGAACTTCGATAAGGCGTTTAAGGCCCGGTTTCCCGGATGTATGAAAGGTGAGGGTTAAAAGACTGCATCATTCAGGGAGATATGCTAACAGTGACGGTCACCAGAATCACCTTTCTTTCTTTTACATCTCAAAATTGCTTAGGAAATTTTTCACTTGAGAAGTTCTTTGCGAGTAAATTGTTTATGACATGTTTTACATATCTTTCCTTCATTCTTAACCCGTTTTGTTCCACAGGTCGCACCATGTACGTCATCCCTTTCAGCATGGGTCCCATTGGGTCGCCCCTATCCAAGATTGGGGTTGAGTTGACGGATTCGCCGTACGTCGTGGCCAGCATGCGGATCATGACCCGGATGGGCACCGACGTTTTGAGAGCCCTGGGCGATGGCGAGTTTGTGAAATGCCTCCATTCGGTCGGCTGCCCCTTACCACTGAAAAGTATGTTAGTGACGTGGTCTTGTGGTCATTCCCTTACACCCATCCCTAAACTGACATGCGGCCAGCGAGTCCAGGCGCATCAGTAAGGCATCTTCTTGTGTGTCCACAGAACCCCTGGTGAACAACTGGCCCTGTAACCCGGATATGACGCTCATCGCACACGTTCCTGAACGTAGAGAGATCGTGTCCTTCGGCAGCGGCTACGGAGGGAACTCCTTGTTGGGGAAAAAGTGCTTTGCGCTGAGGATCGCCAGCAGGATTGCCAAGGAGGAGGGATGGCTGGCTGAACACATGCTGGTAAGAGACGGCTAAGGGAATATTATGTAGACTCAAAACACCAACAACATCTAAGGGTCTGATTTAGAGTTTGGGGGACGGTACTCCATTACAAACATGACGGATATACTATTCACCTTATTACAAGTGCACTACATCCTAATGCACATGTAATAAGGCAGATGGGAACGCCCATCAATCTTATTACAAGTGCATTCACCAACATCCAAACAAGACCCTAAATCATCGGCTACTCTCTTTCATCTCCATAAGAAGTTATCAAATAAAACTGGACACAATACAAATGCCAAATGCCACTACATAAAATGTAAAACACAAATACGAGTGTAAGCAAGCGGGTAACTAAACTAATATCTAATAATACCAGAAGGAAAGACTAAATTGAGACGGGGAAGAGTGCTACAAATGATGTTGTGATCTCTTCATACTTAAAGCTTTACAAGGAAAAGCGGGAGAAGGTAAATATGTTCACACTGGAGGAAAGAGGACATCAGAACCATTAGATGAAGCTGATGAAATACTTATAGGGTGTAAAATCAGTAAAAGTGGTAAACATTTCTCCATGATAAAGTACTAATAAACATTGATATTGGACCCTGAGGGGACTGAAGGATGGGTGGATTTAAAATCTGATCATACTTTGAGAAGGAAACAGTAGTACCTGCTTGGATCATACCGTCTTAAAAAGAAGATGCATGAAACACTGTAAATGTATCTAAAATGACCCTCGACACAATGAAATACAACAATGCTGCCTATGTAGGGGTAACAGTGGAGACCATGTGCAGAGTAGTTTGCTTACTCGTTGCAGTTGAACATCCAACTTTGTGTACTGGGTGAGATGAACGTACATTAAAATTGCACAATGACTGATTACACCAGCTGACCTTTGTTTGGTGGTGCACAGAGTCTCTGCTAGACATGCTCCACTACCTCAGATGTGTTTATGAGGCTTTGTTCTGTGGTTAGTTCAGATATGCCTGATGTATTGCAGAGATGCTCTGGTGCATGTTCAGTGTCCCTTGTTGCATTGTGGAGATCACCTTAATGCATGCGTTGTTGTTCTAGACATGTGTGGATTTACCCACAGTAAGTCTTACTAAACATTGGACCTGGGACCAGGTCTATACCTTAAGGGTTCTAGGAGAGTGTTTAACTCATTTAAGCTCTGTGGAGTGAAGTGCACATTTAGTAGCATATTCTCTTCCTAAGGTCTTGCGTGTAACTGATGGTGGTGTCTCTTGTAATGCTAAAGACATAGTATGCCACTACTACCCACACAGGCAGAAGTAGTCTAGATACAGAAGGTTAAAGAGACTGACAAGGGAGTGGAGAGTAGCAAATCTGGAAAGCAAGTTAGTGTTGGTAAAATTGAAGTAGAGGTTCTTAGGGATGGAAATTCAACACAATTGAAGTAGAATTAAACAATTGAAGTAGAATTAAACAGATTTAAGACAGGTGGATGAGGCACCAGGTAAGCAGGGGCCATAGCTGCGTTTCTTGTATAATATTATGCAAATTAATCTAGACCACATACCTCAGTGGTCAGACTCATCTAAAACTATCTCTTGGATAAGAAGTAAGAAATAAAGCAAATATATTGCACCACGAATGTAGCTGTATCGTAGACATGCGGAAAACATTGGTTTGTTCAATTAACAGAATTTTAGAATAAAGCAGTCTGCCCCATGGTGCACATTGAGTGATACTACATCAGAGCTGAGTAGTAAGCAACCAACTCTTTTTTTCCCTCAGATATTGGGCATCACAAACCCAGATGGCGAGAAGAAGTATTTTGCAGCCGCCTTCCCTAGTGCATGTGGGAAAACCAACTTGGCCATGATGAACCCAACTTTGCCCGGCTGGAAAATTGAGTGTGTTGGAGATGATATTGCCTGGATGAAGTTTGATGAACAAGGTAACCTGCTTATTGTAGGGCTGCAAATGACCCTTCTGACGTTTGAATTAGGGGGTGCTACACTCTGCCCAAGTCTTCTGTTCCTTTCTAATCAACAGCTTTGCTTTGTTGCAGGTAACCTCAGGGCTATTAATCCCGAGAATGGATTTTTTGGTGTTGCTCCTGGAACTTCTGAAAAGACCAACCCGAATGCCATGAAGACCATCGAGAGGAACACAATCTTCACCAATGTTGGGGAGACTAGTGATGGAGGCATCTACTGGGAGGGCATGGAGAAGACTGTGGAATCTGGAGTGACACTGACGTCATGGAAGAACAAGGAATGGAGTCATGACTGTGGTAAGGAGGAGAATGCTCTCTCTATATATATAAAACGTAACACGTTCCCACTCTATTGTGTGAACTTGGTGTCTGATGCTCAGGCGTCTTCTCATATTTTCTTTCACTCTAGATGAGCCATGTGCCCATCCCAATTCTCGTTTCTGCACTCCCGCCAGCCAGTGCCCCATCATTGATCCGGCATGGGAATCCCCTGAGGGCGTACCCATCGAGGGCATCATTTTTGGAGGACGGAGACCCAAAGGTGACAATTCTAAAAAACTTTGAATAGAAGATATACGGCACACCTTCAGTTCAATAGCTGTTTATTTAATCACTGTTTAATCATATACTTAAAAAGGAAACTGTTTTGGGGCATGTTGTATAAAATAACTTTTGGTAGATTGCACTTAATTTGCATGGATACTAAATAAACAATAATAATGCTAGTAAAAGTTTCTGTTAAATATTTGTACTCAGCAAAATGGAGAAACATTATTTGCTTCTCTAAAATAATCTCAATTTAAGGAGAAGTATCTGGAAGCAATAATTTTAGTACAAGTGCAAATAATATAATCCATTGGTTATTGGAGAATTGTAATGAATGGGGTTCAGTCCTATTTCGTGTGATTGATCTTCCACTATGGTCACTCTTTGGTAACTGTTCTAAGCATGTTTTTCTGTTTTCTGACCTTGCTGTAATCGTGTTTTCTGTAAAGGGAGATTTGCGCATTTACTACTCTTTCTGTCAGTACCTTCTTCACATTACTCTTGTGACAACTCGCCTCTAATGCCTCTGCGTTGTAATACTGCATCTCCACTGAGATATGCTAATCTCTTCTACAGTGTTCATACCCTATGGTATTTAAGTGTCTGTGTTTTATTTACCCTCTCATTTTCCCATCTTACCTACACACAGTTAGATCCTCACATTTTTACATTAGATTTTTTAGGGTAACTTTTTCCCTACCTGGGTCTCATTCTTTCAAACTCAAACAGTGATTTTTCACATCATTTATGAAACCCTTGTTCAAGGATCAGAGATAATTGATCCATCTGAACCGTAGCAAAACTCGCTCAGTGGACCAATGCTTCCATTGTAGAAATCTGTGTTTATCCTGAAGGTCCCAGGTTCAAACCTTCCCGGGTTCACTCAATCTTTCATTCTTCTGTGGTCACTTAAATTAGTTACTTTAAGTTTGCGACTAATTGCCGCCTGTTATCAGCAACCTGAAAGGAGACAAATGGTAGAGATCCCCAAATTAGCACTGGTATTCTTATTATGAATAACAACACCTCTGCCTAAAATCCTAATCAAATCATCTCCCATTATCAAGAGACCTGAAGACCACTGTGGTTTGCATGATGTGAAGACCACATCTCTCTCTATCTCTCTTACATCTAGTGCTTTAAATGGACAGCGTACCTGCACGTCTTTAATTTGAATGGGAGAGTACCTGCACTCTTCAGCACTGCTGCAATACATTTAATGAGAAAGCACCGGCAATTCTCAGGAACAAATATGTTCTCTGAATACAGACTGCCCGCACCTCTATATTTCCACTTAAAGCATCTCTTACATCCATAAACTGTATCCCATTACCAAAGATTTTTTGATGCCCTGTTGGCTCCAGATAGGGCCCGACGAAACAATCCTTAATTAAAAGCCAAGTACTTATATAGACATAGCATTGAGCTGTTGCAGTCTTTACGTTCTATGTACAAAATGCACATGATAGAGATATTGCAGGACTCCTGTCTGAACACACCTTCCTCTGATTTGCAGGTGTTCCTCTGGTCTATGAAGCACTGAACTGGCAGCATGGAGTGTTTGTGGGGGCGGCCATGAGATCTGAGTCAACAGCAGCCGCAGAGCACAAAGGTGAGTCAAACGTCATTCATGCCCTATAAAATGCACTACTATGACACCTGTGCACCAGAACCTACCCCGACATTCAAATGATCGACTGATGTGAAAATGTCTTCCTGCCTCTTCTCAGCCTGAAAATAATAATTTTCTCCTCCCTATAAAAGCTCCTCTTTAAGACTGATAGCCTGACATGTTACGGACTCTCCCTCTGGCCTCTTATACTCACAGTCACACTGGCAATGACCTCAATGTCTTGGTTTCCCCATATGCAAGCTTACCTCTGATATACTTCCTTGTAAAACCCACCTCTCTGAATGTAAACAAATGTGGGACCATTATGTATATCTAAAATAATATAAAATAAGATTGACGTGTTCCTATTACCCTGTATTTTCAGGTAAAATCATCATGCACGATCCATTTGCCATGAGACCTTTCTTTGGTTATAACTTTGGCCGCTACCTCGCCCACTGGCTGAGCATGGAGCACTTCCCTGCTGCCAAACTGCCCAAAATCTTCCATGTCAACTGGTTCCGCAAAGACACAGAAGGCAATTTCCTCTGGCCCGGCTATGGTGAGAACTCCCGTGTTCTGGAGTGGATGTTCCGAAGGATCAACGGGGAGGGGTGCGCGGAGCGCACAGCCATCGGTTATGTGCCTACTACCACAGACTTCAACTTAAAAGGTCTCAAAGATGTCAACATGGCAGAGCTTTTCCACTTGTCCAGGGACTTCTGGGAAGATGAGGTGGAAGACATCAAGAAATACTTTGAAGAACAAGTCAACGCTGACCTCCCATATGAAATAGAGCATGAGCTTCTCGAGCTGGAGAACAGAATTAAACAGATGTGAATTGAGGGATTCAGGAACCATTATGTGAACAGAATTCACCCACACTTCTGAGAACTTACTCACTGAGAACCAGATAAAGGCCCAGGAATGAGTAATTGCTCCTATTTTGGGATGTAAAGAGTATGGACATACGAATGGCCAGCTCAGGGAATCCACAGAGGCACAGTAGAGCTGGCCACTTTACTACTGTCTCTTGTATGCTTGGAAATATTGTTTACATTTTTCTGTACATTATGGATATGTTAAAAGTTGGTATGTATTTGAAGCCAGTGGGTGCTTTGAAGATTTCTTGTGATTTTATTGACTTCAGTTAAATCCATCAAGGCTGAGCTTCAACTCAGGGATTTCCGAACATTATATTTGTGAACGTAAGAGAGGGAAACATGAACTGTGCAAATGCACCTTGGCGTTTCCACCTTCTTGTATAAATTTGGAATCTCATTAGTAATCCTGGATTTCAAAACCATTTAATAATGACGTAAATTCTGCACGTGGTATCAAGTTTGCCTTTTTGTTGTAAATAATTAAGCAATGACAGATGAGAGAAAGAGAAGCGAATGCTATATAGTTGAAACCTGTACGTATTTATTTGATAAAATGTATGTGTGTCTATATATTTCAAAACAATTTGTTTTCAGTTCGATACATTTTAAAACAATTGTTTGTTGTACATTTATTGCATCTTATTTTTCTAAGCCGTATTTTCTGTAATTTCAATTGTTTTTCATCATTGTTCTACTATTTATTAGATCACTTTTTTTACAAACCTTTGAAAGTGGTCCTGATTTACATAAAGATGAGGCAACAGGAGGTTCTTAAACTATGAAAAACTATTGATTTCTCACAATCTGATTGTGCAGTTTTTCCTATTTTAGACGGTGATGTGTAACATCTCCCACTGCCTTAGGTGCTTCCTGACTAATTACTTCCAAATGCTTGATTGCTACAGACTTGTATTTTTTTATAGAGGCACGTGATCACACAGAAACTTACTATTTTTGGATGGATGAAAAACGCTTTTATTTGATATAACTCAACAATATCGTCGTAAGAATGCTTGAGCAGCACAAGTGGTAAATGGAGAAAACTATTACTTGTTAACATCTCATTTCAGTGCCCTCCATGTGGCCTCATAATAATCCACATGACAACTTAATCTGGGTTTGGTAGAGTTTAATCATACATTTAGAAACAAATCAATGTAGACCAATCTCAACATAATCATATAAAAAACAGAGAGACCAAGATAAGATCAAATCTCCTGAAGAGATGTACTTTATATAATGCAAAGCAGACGTCTAACTATGACGATGATACAGACGATCAGGAAAAATAATTGAGTATTAAATTTTATCACATGATTCTCCAAAGTAAACATGAACAAGCTATCTCTCCCTACAATACTTTAAAAGGGCAACTCTAAGCTAAGAAGCATTCGATAAGGGTGAAATCAGAAAGGTGTTAGCTGTCGGAATCTTCAGTAGAATATGCTCCAACCATGGGTCAAATAGCATAAAGCCACACAAGCAGAGGCATGCGTCTGCTTCCTGTGAAAACCTAAGATAACTCTCCTTCAACTCACTTTGGGGCATATTAACAAGGGCTTTATCTCTGATTTTGTGGCTTTAAAAGCCAAAGAAGCGGAGATAAAAATATCGCCCTATCAACAACAGGGTGCTAACATGCAAAATCGCATGTTAGCACCCTTTTTCAGTACGCTTCCCTTTGCATCTCTAATGAGATGCAAAGTGGGCGTTCCAGAGCAAAATAATAGCTATTATCAAGCTTCACGCTAACCCTGTTAGAGATAAAAAAAACAGCGCTAACCACGGTTAACGCTGCTTTGTTACGTCTGCTAATTTTCAGACTTAGCCATGTAATCCAATGGGAGGTGGATTACATGGCTAAATCCACCATTGGATATCAACAAGGATATATTGTAGTTTTATCGCTGCATTACCAGCGATAACCTCCGCAAATGCCGCTATCGCTGGATTTTTTATCGCCTAGGCGGTTAGCGTTGTTAATAACGCGATAACCAGGCGATATTATCCAGCGATAGCGGGCGTTAAAAAAATTAATGCTAAGCGCCCTTAGCGTTAATTTTCCCTGTTCCTTGTTAATATGCCCCACAGTTCATTATAAAATATCAGTTGCAGTCAGAGTAGACAATCCCACATGATCTTTGCTGTTGAATTTCCATAGTTCAAGTACAACTGGATACTTTCACGACCTTTCCCACATCGATAAGTTGCAACTTCGCTCGTCCTTGGTCATTCCTCTCCTCCCCCCATGAGAATATGCATATTTCTACACACTCAATAAGTGGAGCTCCTTAATACCTGTAAAAATTGTAAATTATTATGAAGATATGATTCTAAATACAACTGCTTGAAATAAATTCTCTTTACACTTATAAATGCTTAAACATTAGTTTACACATATTCAAATTCAATAACCTCACAATGGGGCACATTCTTGTTCAAGTATCCTATCACATTAATGCAAGTGTCACATAAACATTTATTAATCACGTTCTATACTAGTTGTCATGTGGAATACTTTAAATATGCAATTCTCCACTCCCCTTAGTAACGTTAATTACATAGAAAATATTTGAGGGCTGATGACACACTCCTACAATATCTTGGATGGGATCAAGATTAAACTTCTTCAATCCCCCCCCCCCGATAGTGAATAAAGCCATCACAGAATCTCTTATTTTATCTCTTGATTTTATCAGGTTAACCAACTTAAACCACTGTTGTACCAATTGCTGTCCTTTTGAACTCCTTCAAATGCTTAATCTCATTATAATATTCATTCTGTTTCTGTTCTAACTTCAAGTCCTCTCTTTTTCATGATTTTCCTTTCTGCTTCTTGTATCTCCGGTACACCTTCAGACCCACAATCAGGATTACTGCACAAAGTGCAATAATCAACAATGGTCTCAAAAACAACCCACTTTACCACTTTTAAAAAAGCAGCAGGCCCCGGGGGATGGGGTCCCCGGGGCCGAAAATGGCCTGAGAGAGGGTTGCATGGCCACGCATCCTCCATTCGAAAAAGGCCTTGTCCCGGGGGATGAGGTCCCTGGGGCCGGAAATGGTCCAGGGAAGGGGGGAGGGGGCAAGCAGCTGAGTTTGCAGAATGGTGGACTAAGGGGGCGTGGCCACAGAAAACCTCTCAGCAAACCACTGTGTGGGACTTACTGGAGGCAACAGGAGGGGTAGTTGGCCAACATGGACCCTTAATAGCCAAGGGGACTTCATTCCCCTACTAGTAGTGTGCCAGGAGGCATGTTTACAGAGTGGTGGAGAAAGGGGGCGTGGCCTCTGGCACCCTCTCAGCAATCCCGCTGTGGGACTTACTGGAGGTAACCGGAGGGGTTGTTGGTCCCTAAGGACTTCCTTAAAAAACCTACTTAAAAAAACATAGAAATTCACTGAAAAAAAACAAAGGTTACAGGGGTGTTATAGTTAGGAATACGCTTTTCAAAAAACTTAGAAATTCTCTGAAAAAACAAAGGTTACATGGAGGTTATAGTAACGTTCAGATTTTACTCGTAAAAAACCAGTGAAATTCAGCAATGCGCTGCTTATGACCTCCCATATTACATCACTCATGACATGGTCAGTGACATCAATGATGACATCTCAAATGACATCACTGATGACATAATCCACAGAATCAATGACCTACCCACTCACACCCTCATAGAACCTTTCATACACTCACCCTCACACAGTCATTCACAGACCCATACCAGTACTTACACACTCACTAATTCATAGATACACACACACATCCACTTACACACATCCACACACTCACTCATACACCCACTCAGTCAATAATACAGCCACTGACATATTCACTGATACACCCATACAGGCATTCGCACACTGAGTCAGTCACCCATACAGCTACTCACGCACCTAGTCACCTACCCATACAGATAAACGCACACCCACTCACTTACTCATAGAGACACTAACACAAACTCACTCACTTATACAGTCACTGACACAAACACACACTCACCCATACAGCTGCTCTCACATTCACTCACTCACCAATACAGTTACTCATATACCCCATCACACACCTACACTGCCTTTCACATACCCAGTTACTGAGCCTTGCAGCCCTAAATACACTCACCCATACAGGCCTTCACACACATACTCACTAACCCATACGGCCACTGACTCACCCACTCACTCATCCATACAGGCAGTCACACACCCTTTCATCCACCAACAATCAGACAACCATACAGGTACTGAGCCAACCAATCACTCATTTACTCACTCACACACCCATGTAGCCACTTAGACAGCAACTGACAGACTGACACAGACATTCATACAACCAGTCACTCACCCATACATTTACTGAGGCACCTAATCACTCACTTATACAGTCAGTCATGCATCTACTGGAACTTCCACACAGGCACTCATACACCCACTGATTCACCAATACACCTTGGTATATATATTTAACACTCATAAATGTTTTAAAAACACTCACAGTTACTGGATGATGTCATTATTGATGTCAATTGAGATGTCATTAGTGATGTCATGAGTGATGTCACTGGCCGTGTCATGAGTAATATAATATGTGAGGTCATAAGCAGTGCATTGAGGGGGGCGCAATTTATAGTTAGCTGAATTTCACTGGTTTTGTACAAGTGAAATATGAGCCTAACTATAATGTCCTTGTCACCTTTGGTTTTCTCAGTGAACTTATACATAATATCTCTATATATCTCTCTCTCTCTCTCTCTCTATATATATATATATATATATATATACATATATATATATATATATATATATAATGTATATCAACCACCAACTCCAATCTTCGACAAAAGAAAGGACGCCGACACCAACGACTTTCACTGAATCCACAGGTTTAATGATTACATTCCTTTGCTACGCGTTTCGGCATCACCTGCCTTAATCATGCAATAGAAAACTCGTTCAGTGTGTGGGTTAAAATACAAAAACATAGACTGCATTAAAAGGTCACATGGTTATTTCCACCAATCACTGGCTACTCAACATGAAGAAAAGACTGTGGGATTTTTCTAAATACAAGCATTCATGTCAAGTTCCCATTTTTTGTCTGAAACAAAACTTTATCCACACAGCTAATGTACAATACCACATATTGTTTCATATTTGGTATGCAGTCTAGTGCATTTAACTGTTAAAGACATATTCAAGAGTAAAGATTTTTGTAAAAGAGTATATTTTTTGATTAGTTCTTTTACCAAAATATATAAAAGAAAGGGAGGAAAAATATATGCTTGTATGCGCGTGAAATAATGGGACATTGATTAAACAGAAACTTCATCGAGAGATTCTAATTTAAAAAGACATGTTCCCAATAAAACTGTTTCCATGTAAAAACTATTTACAATGATAAAGTGCATAGTGCTTATCTCCTAATGTGCAAATAAAGTGCTAGTGCAAAAAAGTGCAAAAAGCCATTTCATGCATCGCATAGTAATGTAAAAAATATAAAATCTTTACTCTGTGGGTCCTGGGCAAGTGCCCAGCATCCTTGACCCACACATTTATGTATATCACAATAATTTCAGTTTGCAAATGACTGCTTCAAAATTCCTCATTGCCAGTGATATAATTTTAACACAGTGTCATCTTTTAACATACAATGTCAGCCAGTGAATGTGTTCTCTGTTTCTAAATAAAGATTGCCAAGCCTATGACGGCAGCCAGTTAACCATTTGTTCTACTTCCCATAACTTATCTTGTCGATGTTTTCAGCTCATAAATTTAGCTTTATCTTAAGGATAACTATCTTATTATAACTTATTTTCATTGTGTTCTCCATTCGCTTAACTTTCTCTCTCTGATATTTTCTTATTATAAGAAATATCTGAAAGGCAAATCAAATAAAGAGTTTTAAAATGACAAAGGGCTTCACAATAGGTGCCTATTAAGCTTGGAGTAGTATCTGATATTAATATACAAATATATAAATAATTGTTTAAATTTTCTATCCTAAGTAGGTAAAAAATTATTTTTCCATATTCCATCTTATGGAGCTGCCTTGATAAATTATACATATTGAGTGGTTTACTATATACAAAAAGTGCAAGTGCTTCTATATACAAAATTTAAATATTATTGATCTTTCAACCATCCTCCATAGTATAAATTCCTATTGTATGTGGAAGACAGCACACAAATAGTTTAAAAGTTCCTGGGTCTCAGACACATTATTTCCACTGGACTGACATGATCAATATGTACACTTTGAGAAGAAGTTAATCAAACAATATCGGTTAAAACCAACAGTGACCTAAAAAAATCTATTTACAGAATTCTATTAAAATACGAACATTCAAAAGGATCTATCTGGTTGAATTTGCTTTATAAATGAACGTGTAAATCTTCCTCAGAGTTTAAACCATGCGGCACCCTTGTGTTGAATAAAATAATATATCTTGATTCCATTTGTCTTAATATGTCTTATATATATATGTATATATTATCTACTGGCGGTCGCCAGTAGATAGTTATAGTTAGGAAATCTGAAAATTCTATTTTGAATAACTTTGGCGCCGGTTGACGAATCCTCGCGAAATTTTCAAAACTAATGGGGCGCTCCTCTCAGCTCCTACCCTAAAAGTCTCAGGGTGATTCGTCAAGCGGGGGCTGAGAAAAAAGGGGGGGTCCCAAAACACGTTTTCCCCATGCATTTTCCCATAGGACCTTTAGTCGAAGGTACAGCCCGAACGGCTGAACAGAATTACTTGAAATTTCGGCAAAGAGGTAGTCCTCAGGTCAGGCATGTGCCTTTTGCATATATGGTGTCAATCTGTTCAGTAGTTCCTGAGAAAATTGCATTTAAAAGCACATAAACATCTATAAGCGCGCACCGTGCACGCACAGAGCGCGCACCATAACGTGCGCGAGCGTAATTCTGATTGGTGGTTAAATGTCAGTCAACATTCGAATCGGTCGAAATCAGGAAGTGTCGGCCGCCATTTTGTGTGTTTTGTGTGTGACAGTAAAAAAGAAAGGTGGAGAACGTGAAAAGGGGGCAGGGTAGAGAGTTCCTGACCCCCTAGCATTTTTCAGGGGGTCCCCGAAGGACCCCGAAGGGTGAAAAAAAAAAATATTTTTTTTTCAAAAAATCGCGGGCTGCGCGCGCACGGTGAAAAATCTTAAAAAAACAAAAACATTTTAAACGAGCCATTCCATATTACAGGATACAGTCAATCTAGAACTATATACATAGGTAGCTTATTGTAAAAAAATATATAAAAAATATCATAAAACATGCATAACTTAGCATTTAAAAAACCTTACAAATTCACTTAAAAAACCATAGGTTTCACACATGTTATAGTTAGGAATTAGCATTTAAAAAACCTTGCAAATTCACTTAAAAAACCATAGGTTTCACACATGTTATAGTTAGCTGGACATTTCACTCGTAAAAAACCATTGAAATTCCCCCATTATAGTTAGTTCAGATAACTATAACTCGCGCGACTGCCACTCTATCACAAGGATGATGTCATCAGTGATGTCATCAGTGATGCCACTGACCATGTCATGAGTGATGTAAAATGTGACGTCATCAGCAGTGGATTGCGGGCGCGCGAGTTATAGTTATCTGAACTAACTATAACGGGGGAATTTCAATGGTTTTTTACGAGTGAAATGTCCAGCTAACTATAACATGTGTGAAACCTATGGTTTTTTAAGTGAATTTGCAAGGTTTTTTAAATGCTAATTCCTAACTATAACGTGTGTGAAACCTATGGTTTTTTAAGTGAATATATATATATATATAGAGAGAGAGAGAGAGAGAGAGATATAGATGTCAACATAATTAATAATCAATTAAGTAAATGATATTAATTACTTCCCACCCTTTACCCCTATAAACCCCAAAACCTGCACTGAAAATTTAAATATAAAAAACATAATTGCACAATAAATATAATTAATTGTCAATTAAATAAATAAGAATAATTAACAACTACGGGCCCGATTCCGATGCGGTTTGGAAATCTTCCCGACCGAATGGGTTTGGGAATGATTTCCGACCAACTTGGATCGGGAGAGTCGGACCGACCGAGTACGATGCATTCGGATGCTTCCAGATAAGACTCCGTCGGACTCCCATTGACTTCAATGGCAGCCTATGTTCCGGCCGAATGTATAGGCTCCCATTGAAGAAAGGGGTGGCTGGGGAAAATCGGGCACCCTGTGGCGGGCACCCCCTGGAGCCTGCCACACTAAGCATGGCTGGTAAGGGGGGACACATGGGTACCACCACAGGCCCGATTGGAAAGGCTCCAGGTGAAGAGGGGCCCGCTACCGGCCCCCACATTCTGATTCCGACTGCTGATTTGAGTGGGACGGCATGATTTGGAAAGGCTGACCGAATCCAGCATCGTACTCGGTCGTTCGGAAACACGGCCCATAGAGATGTACGATTCTGGTCCGTATGGCTGGGTCATGCTTTCCTAACTGCATGGGAATCGTGCTCAGAGTATTAATTTATTATAATTGAAGTATTTCCCACCCTGTAGCCCTATAAACTCACAACCCGCTATGGTACTAAAAATCACAAAAATTAATTTCAAATTATTTATTAACTAAGGGGCCCATTCCGATCCGAGTCAGGCAGCCCTCCAAGAGCCGTCCGTAGCCTTATCTTATGACCCACTCGGTCCCGGAGCTGAACCGCCCTAACAAGGAAGTATGATGTACAAATGTGTCCGATTGCCGACCGAGCCGTAGGCTCCGAAATCTGCAACTTGTTCCGTACGACCCGGAACCATAACCGCTGAAATCGACTCGTCTGGAGGCATTTAAACAGCAGCTTTGGGCCGGGTAAGTACGATGCGCACTTCCTATGCGCCCACCGGTTCGTCACTGACGGGACGTCTCAGCATCCGGAACAGGAGTCTCTTCACGTCAATTCGCACCACGACACGAACAGCGGGTACCAGACGAACCACGCATGTATCCGCTCGCGCATGTCATCCCCGCACTGTACGTCTATGACCGATTGAACAACAGGAATCGACGCGTACCCCGCAGACAACAAGTTCAGCACCCATAGGGGGTAGATAGCCATAACTGCTAGCAGGCACAACCAATAGGGGGGCATCATTACCAGCAGTGTTTAGCCCATAGGGGGTGGATGCCTATCACTAGCAGAATACTCCACCTACAAGGGGGATGCCTATCACTACCAGCAGACTCCACTTGCATGGGGGTGGATGCCCATCACTACCAGCATACTCCACCTAGAAGGGGGGATGCCTATCACTACCGGCAGTCCCAACCTGCATGGGGGTGGATGCCCATCACTACCAGCAGTCCCAACCTACATGGGAGTGGATGCCCATCACTACCAGCATACTCCACCTACAAGGGGGGATGCCTATCACTACCGGCAGTCCCAATCTGCATGGGGGTGGATTCCCATCACTACCAGCAGTCCCAACCTGCATGGGGTGGATGCCCATCACTACCAGCATACTCCACCTACAAGGGTGGATGCCTATCACTAACAGAATATTCCATCTACAAGGGGGGATGCCTGTCACTACCAGCAGACTCCCCTTGCATGGGGGTGGATGTCCATCACTACCAGCAGTCCCAACCTACATGGAGGTGGATGCCTATCACTACCAGCAGTCCCAACCTGCATGGGGGTAGATGCCTGTCACTACCAACAGTCCCAACCTGCATGGGGGTGGATGCCGATCCCTACCAGCGTACTCCACCCACAAGGGGGGATGCCTATCACTAACAGCAGTCCCACCCATACGGCTTGTAGGCCAAACACCCCTCACCCTACCATCACGCCAAGATTGTGTATTCTGTGTGGAGTCCCTAAAACAGTGACACTGAAAGGGAACACATACTGTAACTCACATCACATATGTGATCAAAAAGGTGGATGTGGGGTCAAAAACACCATCATCGTGCCAATGGGGCTTGATCCCTCCCACCCTACTCTGACCAAAAGGTGAGTGTGGCATCCTAAATCCATGCATATTGGGAACATTGCATCAATGGGACAAAACCCCACCCCACCTCAGTGAGCCAAATGTGAGTGCCTGTCCAAAATTGACAGCTAAGGCAAATCTGCATGTCAGATTTCAGTAGAATATGCTCCAACCATGGGTCAAATAGCATAAAGCCACACAAGCAGAAGCATACGTCTGCTCCCTGTGAAAACCTAAGATAACTCTCCTGCAACTCACTTTGGGGCATATTAACAAGGGCAAAATCGCATGTTAGCACCCTTTTTCACTACGCTTCCCTTGGCATCTCTAATGGGATGCAAAGTGGGCGTTCCAGAGCAAAATAATAGGAGAAATGTCGGTAAGTGACATTTCTCCTATTATCAAGCTTCACGCAAACCCTGTTAGAGACAAAAAAAGCAGCGCTAACCATGGTTAACGCTGCTTTGTTACGTCTGCTAATTTTCAGACTTAGCCATGTAATCCAATGGGAGGTGGATTACATGGCTAAGTCCACCATGGGCTATCAACAAGGATATCCCTATCCTTGTAGTTTTATCACTGCATTACCAGCGATAACCTCCCAAAATACCGCTATCGCTGGATTTTTTATCGCCTAGGCGGTTAGCGTTGTTAATAACGCGATAACCAGGCGATATTATCCAGCGATAGCGGGCGTTAAAAAAATTAACCCTTAGCGTTAATTTTTCCTGTTCCTTGTTAATGTGCCCCACAGTTCATTATAAAATATCAGTTGCACTCAGAGTAGACAATCCCACATGATCTTTGCTGTTGAATTTCCATAGTTCAAGTACAACTGGATACTTTCACGACCTTTCCCACATCGATAAGTTGCAACTTCGCTCGTCCTTGGTCATTCCTCTCCTCTCCCATGAGAATATGCACATTTCTACACACTCAATAAGTGGAGCTCCTTAATACCTGTAAAAATTGTAAATTATTATGAAGATATGATTCTAAATACAACTGCTTGACATAAATTCTCTTTACACTTATAAATGCTTAAACATTAGTTTACACATATTCAAATTCAATAATCTCACAATGGGGCACATTCTTGTTCAAGTATCCTCTCACATTAATGCAAGTGTCACATAAACCTTTTTTAATCACGTTCTATACTAGTATGTCATGTGGAATACTTTAAATATGCAATTCTCCATTCCCCTTAGTAACGTTAATTACATAGAATATATTTGAGGGCTGATGACACACTCCTACAATATCTTGGATGGGATCAAGATTACACTTCTTCAACCCCCCCCCCCCGATAGTGAATCAAGCCATCACAGAATCTCTTATTTTATCTCTTGATTTTATCAGATTAACCAACTTAAACCGCTGTTGTACCAATTGCTGTTCTTTTGAACTCCTCCAAATGCTTAATCTCATTATAATATTCATTCTTTTTCTGTTCTAACTTCAAGTCCTCTCTTTTTCATGATTTTCCATTTCTGCTTCTTGTATCTCCGGTACACCTTCAGACCCATAATCAGGATTACTGCACAAAGTGCAATAATCAACAATGGTCTCAAAAACAACCCACTATACCACTTTCCAAATCTGCAAACCATCTACCTACACAACTAAATCCATGTCCAACCCAGTCCCAAACACCTCTGCTGCCAATCCATACACTGCATTGTTTAAGATAGTAATATTCTTTACAAACTTCTGCAAGTCTTTGCTTTTGTCTGAGATGTAAGTGCAACATTGTTGGACTTTTAACATCCGTCAGGCTTCGCCTTCCTTTGCGAAAAGAATGTCTAATGCAAGACGTTTCTGCAAAACCATAGCCCTGATAGCAACCATCTCAATATTCACAAGCAGCAAAAATCGACCTGTATTAGTACACAACTTATCAACTACAGTGGAACATTTTCCAATCTTGATGCCATTCAATATCACCCCTACACCTAAAACTAATTCTTCAAAATGTATTTCTCCAGCCGTAGCACCTCATTTGGATCTAGGTTTCTCCTCTCACACAGGATGATTAAAATTCTCCAAATGATAGATCTTTGGAAACACTACTCCTACATAGCATGTGCAATACCATTTATTTTGCAACATAACATAAGCATTTTTCCCACAAATAAAATAAACTCCAGGAATCACAGGATCAGTTCCATCCAGAAACAACTTTTAAGATCCCTGAACCTCAAAAGTAGGATCACACTCACTGTCCCTTAAGGGAATGGTATCATGTTCATTCTAATCATTGTGTATGCCCAATTTTCCTTGGTGTTGCCAATCTAATATCAATTCTCCAGTGTTTCTTGCAGCTTCATGATCTACCTGTTCCTGCAACCAACTTGTAAAAAGAGCCCCTTTAGCTGCATTAGTCTTCACTGCTCTATATCTATCATCAACCTGCTCGAACAATTTTTTTTTTAATGTCAGTAAGTTTACAGCTCCAATTATATCTATGGGCATAAGCAGTGGCTAGTGTTTTAAACGAGACAAAATATCTTCTAACAGTTTCTGCATTCTGAGCATAGGAATGTTGGTTCAAATGTTTGAACAGCGGGTATGTAATTCCCTCAGTCACTGAAGAAAGTAACTGCATGCAAACATAACAGTCCTCTGATTCCATCATATTGACTTACTCATAAAGCAAATTAGTGTAAGCTTTTAATGTGAAATATCCTCTGGATAAATCAGTATGTAAATTGTGCCCTTCTGATAAATAGAACCCTTTACCTACTTTTTGTGATGGTTTCTATACAGACCTAAATTTCTGTCTTTCGACCTCCGTTGGACTCAAACATAACCCTACAATTAGCACTATTAAGCCTATCACTAATATGTTTAATATTGTGCCTATTGTATGCTTATGTCTAAGGCTATTATTATTCAGTTCCATACTATTTGTATTCAGACCTAGTGGGTGGAGAAATAGCACCAACAGAATCTTCTCTGTCGGTCTCCACCCGCGCAAAGTGCAAAAAAGTCTTTAATTGTGATCAATTTTATTCACAATATATATAATCTTTGTGCGGCTACCCTATTCCTTTGTGTTCTTCTAAATGTTAACCCCAATTTTATTCTTCTTCCAATAGGACCTATGTATTCTTCTTTAAGCACTGAACAAAGTTAATTCATCATCTCTAATAATTTGAGGACCAAGTTCGTTAATGAGCAGCTCCAATAGCATTATTTGCAATCCATCAACAAGCAGAGGAGATTCTTCAGGATTCAGATAGGGAAATTCAGTCTCATTCAGCACTGAATTTCTCAAAGCGCTCAGTCTTGTCGGGTAAGGACATGCAAATGTGAAGTGATAGCTCAGATCAAGTTCTGAACTATTATTCCAGAACGCTCAGAAGTCACTCTCATTGTCATTAGTAGCGAGATAAGTCCACTCAGTCAGGAGAAAGGCACCTCCAACAAGGCACCGTCGATCTTTTGGATCTTCTCAGATTTGATCCTTCACTTATGTTTCCACACAACTCTGATTCACCAGATGCTTCGAATATGGTTGCAAGAGATCTTTCAGAGGGTAACTTCAACCTTCTCCTCTCTTTATTCTTTGGCCTGCTTTCTTCCACCACCACTCGTGATCCTACAGCCCTAGTTACTTCTTTTGGGTCAGAATCTGTTTTATTCACCGCAATAGCATCAGCTGCTTCAAGTTCGACTTCTGTTTCAGATTAGTCGAGACCCCCCTCAGATCATTCAAGTACTCTCTCTGGTTCTGTATGGTCCCCTACAGCTTGGCTGACCACTTCACGTGGCCTTTTGACCACTGCTGGCATCTCTTTTGGGAGAGGTGCTGTTTCTCATTTAAGGGGACGCGGGACTCTACGAGTGTGGGATGCATGCACCCAATTTGGAAGACTACCACACTTCATAGCTGTGATTGTGACCAAGATTACCTGGTATGGACCACACCAACAAGGCTCACAACAGTTCTTCCACACATGCTTCTTGCCTATGATCCAAACACCGGAGCTAAGGTTGTGGCACTGCTCCTGATGTGGCGGTGCTGTTGCCACTTCTACCTGGTGAGCACAGAATGAACCACGTCATCCAATCCCTTACAGTAATCGGGCACCAAATTGTCTGTGATGATTACAACAAGCACATTTGTTGTCACAGCAGGCAATCACATAGCCCTCAACATGAATTTCTCATGAGGCGACAGTCCTGCTCTTCTATCTGGGACACTGTGGAGACTCATCAGCACCTGAGGCAAAGCATCAGGCCATATCGGAGATGTCGAAACACACACTTTAGCAAGTCTAGATTTGAAAATGCTGTTGACTTGTTCCACGATACCTGAAGCTTCTGGCCGATACCTGCAATATAATCTCTGTTCCACTTGTAACGCTGCATATAACATTCTCAGGGCCTCATTGTTAAAATGAATTCCTTGGTCTGTCTCCAAAGAGGTTGGAAATCCGAATCTTGGAAAGAGTATCCTCAATAATAGCTTAACTACTTCGAAGCTATCACATCTTCCAGTTGGGTAGGCTTCCACCCAACGTGAAAAGATGCACACCACTACTAGACTGTACTTCAATTTATTACACATTGACATCGCAACAAAATCCAGTTGCATTTTATTGAAAGGACCTCCAGATCTGCCTATGTGACTCAGTGTAATAGCAGATCACATTCCCACATTAACTTGCTGACAAATCGCATATCGATAAGACAATGCCTCAGCCATCGCTCGAAACTTTGGGTTGGACTTGGTCTGCCTAAACAACCTCACCATGGCATCTCTTCCTACATGCTTTGACCCGTGATAGTTCCTCATCATCGGCAGCAACAAACTATTAGGCAGCACTGGTCTTCCATCTATGAAACCCAAATGTCATCATCTTGTTTTTTTTTGTAAATTCTTTTTATTGGCATATGTTGTTATAATCATGGAGCATATACATTCCGTATGTATAATTATGGTACATGTGCATCCAAATGAGCTATTATCATTATAGGCAGTTACATTTGCGTCTCATTTCGTGTAGATGCAGCATGTGTTGTAGCAGGTGTTCGCCAGAAAGAAAACCAGGGGAAGAACCAAACTAGGGGTCGCCATGGGAGTCTAAGTGATGGGGCCAGGTGGATGTCGTGATTCCTCAGGTATCTACTCGACGGCGCAGCTGCGTCTCACTAAGGAGGGGATGAGTGTGCGGTTGGGTGCGGGGGATAGATCAGTGTGTCGGGTGAGCGGGAGCGGGAGTCTAGCGAGTCCTAGGGTGGCGTGAGTAATCGGGAGGAGTCCCCCATCTTGTGGGCTTGTACAGTAGGTAGCTGTGGGGTGTCAGGGGTAGCCGTGCCAGTGATCGGGTCCTCTTGGGCCTGGGACTGTTTGAATTGGTGTAGCAGGAGCGCCCATTCCAGGGAGATTGGGGTTTTGCGTATACCTTTAGCTTCTTCTTCACGCACTGCGTCATCAGCTGTAGCCCATTTAAGCACCGCCCCCACCCACTCTGCGATCGGGGGGCCCGTGGGGGAGCGCCAGTGCATAGCTATACAGTCCAGTGAGGTCTCGAAGTGTCGTGTGAATAGACGACCAATAGGCTTGGATACCCGGACAGGTCCAAAACATATGGTAAAAGTCTGCATCTCGCGCCTGACATCGAGGGCAGAGGAAAGTCGTATTGGGGTAGAAGCGCTGTCAGGTAGGCCCTATGTAAAATGTGAAATTGTATTTATTAAAACGGGTGTTCCTAGATACTTTTTTGGGGAATTCGATCACCCTCTCCCACTCATTATCATGAAATGTCCATCTTGCTTCCTCCTCCCAGAGGGTCCGCAGGGGTTCTAGTAGTGGGGGTGTCAGTTCCCTGATCGATTTGTACAACCACGTGGTGAGGTGGCGACCTGCTCCCATTCGTAAAATTGTATGAAGGACTGGGTGTGTGGGGGGCTCCCCTGATGTGAGGTCATAGTACGGTCGGTAGTGGCTGAGGAGTTGGCGGTGCAGCAGGAATTGACCTGGGGGAAGGTCGTAGTCGTCCATGAGTTGTTGGTACGGTCGAAGATGTCCCTCTTCGAACAGTGTTTCTGCTTCGGCGATGTCTCTGGATGTCCACTCCTGGAGCATGGCAGGAGCAAAAAAAAACCTGTGTTTTGGCCAGCCTACTAATGGTAGTAATGGTGTGTATGGGGGACAGTTTGATGTCATGCGGTGTATGCGCTGGATGCATTTCTGGGCAATTTCCACTTGGATGGGGTAGGTCCGTGTGGGACGGGATCCCGGTATGAGTAGGCGACGCAGCTCTGGCAGTGTCACCCGACCCGTGGCAGTGTATGTTTCGGATGTGTACCTTTCTGCCGTCCAATAAGAGAGCCACTGAAGCTGCGGCGCCAGGAAATAGGCTTCGAAGGATGGAGCGCCGAGGCCCCCCTGTGACGTGGGTAGTTTTAGTTTTGCTAGTGCAATCCTGTGGCGCCCCTTACCCCATATTAGAGAGCTAAGGAATGTGTCTAAGTCTTTAAAAAAGGAACGGGGTGGGATTACTGGGAGGTTGGCAAAATAATACAGCAGGCGTGGGACCAGTATCATTTTTGTGAGAGCTACCCGACCAATCGGGGCCAATGGGAGACTCCGCCAGAACCCAATTGTGGATCGTATACTGGCGAGTGCCCTACGATGATTGTCCTCGAGGATGTCGGCGGGGGAATGGTATAAGCGAATCCCAAGATATCAGGGGGCCTCCGCAGTCCAACTTATTTTCCGATCGCCACTCCAAATTTCCTGGGGGGAGGCGCTCGGGTGAAGGGGATACACCAAAGATTTGTCCCAGTTCACTTTCTGGCCCGAGGCGTTAGCGAATTCCGTCAGGGCGGTCTCGAGTGGGGCGAGATCCGCTGTGATATCCCGTATATATATAAGAAGATCGTCCGCGTACATAGATACGCAATGCGTGGTGTCTGCGAGTGGGATGCCCCAACCCTGTCCCTCCCGGCGGAGCCGGATAGCTAAGGGTTCAACAGCGAGCGTGAATAATAGAGGTGAGAGGGGGCACCCTTGTCGTGTGCCTCTGTGTATCGTGAATTCCGGGGAGATGTAGCGTCCGAGGCGGACCTGGGAGGTAAGGTTGGTATAGAGAAGGCGAGTGTAGGCTATGAGAGTGGGGCCAAGTCCAGCTCGCCCGAGGACCGGAAAGAGGAATTGCCATGTTAGGGTGTCGAAAGCCTTTTCGAGGTCCAAGACCAGGCACGCCGCCCGAGGGAAGCGGTCGTCAATCTGATCCTGGATGTGAAAAAGACGTTGAATGTTTTGAGAAGTATTCCTGCCCGGGACGAAACCGCACTGGTCTGGATGCACTAGTGGGCGTATTATTTGGGAGTATCTATCCGCTAAGATTTTCCCTAGGATTTTACAATCGGCTGTTAGAAGCGTGATGGGTCGATAGGAGGCGAGGAGCTGGGGGTCACGGTCGGGTTTCGGGAACGTTACGATCACTGATGCTCTCATGGAGCTAGGTAGTTCGCCGGATTGTAACGCTGTGTCCAGCACTGTGGATAAGCGAGGAGTCAATTGGGAGGCAAAGGTGGCGTAATATTCAAGTGGAAACCCGTCTAGACCTGGGGCTTTGTTACGGGCTAGGGCTCGTAGAGCGCGTGTAATCTCAGTGGTTTGTATCTTCGCATCCAGATCCGTCTTATCTGCGGCAGATATCTGGGGGAGGGGGAGAGGGTCTAGGAAGTGGTTAACAGCCTCCGGATCCAGTGGTGAGGGAGTATTGTAGACTGCCGAGTAATGTTGATAGAATGCCTGGAGGATCTCATCCTGAGATTGTACCAGGGTGCCGTGAGAATTTATTATTGTGGTGATGGGTCGCACCTCTGTGTCTTGTTTAGCGAGCCACGCTATCAGTGTGCCCGTTTTGTCGCGGTCTTTATGCATTCGGGTCGCATAGGTCCGAAAGTTGTGACGCCATAGGTCCGCACATGCCGCCTGGTACTCTGATTTGGCATGAGCGACTTGTGTCGCCGCCGCCGCTGACTGGTCCGCGGCCTTAGTGGCAGTGGCTAGTCGCTTTTCCGCTTTATCGAGGGCCTGCTACAAGGTACGTTTCGCCCTGGCTCTCTGTTTGATACATTCCCCACGGGCCACCACCTTAAAGCTATCCCACTCGATTAGGATTGAGGACGCGGTCCCCGTGTTGTGAGTAAAGTATTCTTGAATGCTACGTTGGTGCTCGTGTGTGAAAACTTGGTCCGTTAGGCAGTCCCGTGATAAACGCCATGTGGGGACAGGGGGATGTGGGGGTCTCCACTGGAGGCTCAGGAGATGTGCATCATGGTCTGAGATGACCCTGCCTAAATAATCCGAGTGACATATTTGTGGGAGAAGTGTTGCCGTACATAGAAAACGGTCGAGCCGGACTCGTAGGTTGCGAGGGATGGAGTGGAAAGAGTAGATGCGTGTTTGGGGGTGATGCATTCTCCATGCATCCGTGAGCGACCAATGTGCGACCCATGTTTTTAACCGCTTAATTTGTCTGTGAGTGGGGGAGTGCGGGAGTGGGGGGTGGGAACGGTCCAGTCCCGGGTCCAGGATACAATTGTAGTCCACCCCAGTATCCAGGGTACATGTGTGAATTGGGCCAGGGTGTTTGTGAGTCGGTCCCAAAATTTGTCCTGGTCGACGTTCGGGGCGTACACACTTCCCAGGAGGACAGCCTGACCATCCAAGAGTCCCTCTAGGAGGGCGAATCTGCCCTCCCCGTCCACCACCCGCCTGAGCTCCCGGAATGGGGTCATTGGGCGGACCCAGATCAACGCCCCGCGGGCAAATGATGAGTAGGTCGTGGCACAGATGAGGCCGCGCCACTTTGCGTGTAGCTTGCCTACTTCAGTTAAGTCGAGGTGGGTTTCCTGTAAGAAGAGGATAGACGCTTTCTGTCGCTTCGCATAGGCGTAGATCGTGTAGCGCTTACGTGGGGTGTGTATGCTGCGCGTGTTTAGCGTGAGTATGTTGATGTCTGCGTTTTTCGTCAGCTTTGCCATGGGTGATCAATGCTGCGTGTGGGTTGGGTGAGGCGCCCATTAGATAGGTCATTTAGTGGTCTCCTAGGGATGCGCTGCGCCTGAGGAGAGAAGGTATCAATCCCCGCTCTTTTGGCAGTGGGTATAGAACGGACATTACTCATAAGGATACAATTTGGCAGTCTGTATTCCTGGGCTGTTTCAGGGTGAGAGAGGAGAGGTTTGTCCATCTAATAGTCCGTCTGCCGTTTGTGGAGTGGCGTGGGGGGGTGCCACTGAGCCAACCCCCGAGGCAGTGTCATCGCTGTCGTTTTCGCCTTCCGATGAGAAGAGATGCGGGGGCCGGTCTATGGGTTCCGAGTGTTGCGTGGAACGTAGGTCAATTGCTGCTTGCAAAGCTCCGTGCCTCTCCCGCATGATCTATTCCAGATCAGGCGAGTCGTGGGTGCCGATCGCCGTTTTTGGCTCGGTGTTGCGGAGTTTCGTGGGGCGTTTTCAAGCACGGAAAGTTTTGAGAGGCGAGCCCCGTTGAGGGTGGGTGCTGGGTGCCCGTGCACAGTGTTGGTCTGCCCAGTCATGTGCGGCCTCTGCGGTCGTGAAGAAGAGGGAGGAACCTTTGTGGAGGATCTTGAGGCGGGCCGGGAAGAGCAGAGCATATTGTATGTTATTTTCACGCAGTCTCCGTCTTACGTCCAGGAAGGAGGATCTTTGCTGTTGCACTGCTCGGGCATAGTCTGGAAAGATCATGATCTGGGAGTTCTCTACCCGTAGTGGCGCCGCCAGTCATGCCGCCCGAAGTACTGCATCGCGGTCCCGGAAGTGCAGGAATTTAGCAAGTAGCGGCCGAGGAGCTGCGCCAGGTGGGGGTTTTTGGGCGGGCACCTTGTGGGCTCGTTCAATTGAGAAGAACGCTGTACGGTCCGATGCTGGGGTGAAGGATTTAAGCCATGTGTCCATATAGTCTATGGGGTTCGCTCCCTCGACACCCTCCGGCAGTCCCAGCACCCGAATATTGCAGCGTCGCGAGCGGCCTTCCAAGTCCTGTGCGCGCTCTTCCACCACGGTTAGACGAGTGAGGATCCCCTGGAGCGTCGTCTGGTGCTCCTTCAGTGTTGGCTGTATTTCCACTAGTGTCCGTTTCTCCGTTCTCACCCGGTCAGCCAGCTTACGGTGATCGTCTCGGAGAAGGTTAAAGTCTGTCGCCAATGTACAGAGTCGTTCCTCCATAGACAATCTGGACAGTTCGATGGCGGCGAGGACTTTATCCAGTTTGTCCGAGATTGATAGGTCCGATGAAGGTGCTGTACTGGGGGACCAGGTCGAGGCCTTCGGCATATTCTCCGGGGCGGTTTCCGGTACTGCGTGATGTTGTGTAGGTTTTGATTTCCCCATCTTCGCCCTGTGTGGGGGGGGGGGCCAGCGCTGCCGGATGGATCTTATAAGTCTTTAGTGGTGCAGGAAGACAGCGACTAAGAGGAGAGGAGCGGGGCTCCGCGGCGCCAGTGGATGGTGGGAGCATGTCTCCGGGGAAGGATAATCCTTGCTGGTATTCTGGCTCCCACACTGCGGTCTGGGCGCAGGAATCGCCCGCGTCAGGTGCGAGTCACTCTGAATGTTAGGCCAGCCTCGCGAAGACTACACGTGCTCTCAGTGGCACGGGTGGGGGCTCACTTGCATTGTCCCAATAAGTTAAAGGCGCGCCCTGTAAAGGTAAAGATGAAAGGGCTATCACTGTGTGATCAGGGCTCCCCCTGTGAGTTTGCTGAGGAGTCAGGGAACCTGCAGTCAGCTATATTAGAGGTAGGCGAGGTCCGTTTGCAGGTGATGGAGGGGTCTGGGCTCACGTCGCCCTTGCTGGAAGCTGCGGTCCCCTCCCGACCTCACTGTGCGCCAGTTACACCCGGCCCCCGGAGCGCTCCGTGCAGGGTGTAGAGTGTAGAGGCCGCCACCAGCTCATACTGAGCGCCGGCGTCCTCCGTTGTTATGGTCCATCACGCCGGCTCTCACTGATCCCCGGGGTCCCTCAGGGCACCGGGCGGGGTCCCCATGTCAAGACAAGCGAAAGAAGGTACCACGCACCTGAAATTCCCTTCCACCACGGGAACAGCTGGACTGAAGACCTGGACTCAATTGATGATAATTTCCCAGCTCCCCTGCCTCGCTACAGCGAATAAAATTCACTTCCAGCAAGAAGGGGGAAAGGGGAATGGGATAATAGAGAGACTCCACTGTGATGCCTGCTTCTCCTGGACTAGTATGCCTGCTTCTCCTGGACTAGTGTGGTTACTCTGGCATCTGTGAATGAAGTTAACAGAGAATTAGTGGAAGTCCCCTTAAAGGCCCTCACTACTCCCTACCCACTCCCTACGCCCTGACCTTTACCTGATTTCTACTGTGGATTTGCCTCTCTCTTTTAGTTGCTTTTTCTGTGCTCCGTGCTAGCAAGCGCTACTATGCTTGATGATTGCTGCTGCGCTTGATGGTGCTGCTGCGCTTGTTGGTTACTGCTGCGCTTGATGGTTGCTGCTACACTTGATGATTACTGCTGCGGCAATTGGTGGTAAGCAATATATATATATATATATATTTAACATACAACGAGATGAAGTAGATTCTTTTCTTGTTATCAGAACTGCAGAAGAAAGTTCCTCATGGAAACTAGAAGCCTGTAGCCTGAATTGTACTCTCTTGAAATGTCAGTCAGGAACCCCAAACAATGATTAAGGAAGTCTATGGGGACTGCTTCTTGTTCTACAACCAGGAACGTTGTAAGGGAATATTAGCAGCCTGACAGTCTCAAGTTGTTTTATGCTTCAATACGCTACACTGCTTTTATACCAGCGCATTTATGCATTAGGCCACTCACCGAGGAATGACTGTTGACCTTTTCTCTGAAATAGTTCCTGCCTTGAAAAACCTTCCACAAGACACCGCTGGTAGAGACTCTGGAGAATTTCCACTCACTGGAAATAACAGGAAAGTTCTTGTGACACGAGATGAGATAGAAGACTACTAACTCCACCTCCGGAATCTGTTGGGCAGCGAAGAATAACTTTCTCAACCCCCAACGAATACTTTCTGGAAGTTCTGTGAGAGACTCGAACGACACAGCCTCCTCACAAATTTCTACAGTTGAAGTGCGCCGCGGTCAGGGAACGCGCGCACGTTCAAACAACTGCCTGTCAAACACTAGACCGCTAACCCACAGACCGCCCTGAGAACGGGCGCCCTGTTGGTAATAGTTTTTAACAGACTAGTCTTCTTTTGGGAACGTCTGAAGGAAGGGAAGTGAAACAGCCGACTCCAAGGGTAATTGAAAAGTTTTCTTTTGCGATCAGAACCAGGGGAAACCGTGCAGGAACACGTTTTGCCGTTCTTGACAGTACCCCCCACCAAGAACTCCCCTCCGCTCTCCTTTGGTTTATTGGGATATGTCCTATGAAACTCACGAACCAATCTGGGGGCATGGATATTTGAACTGGGCTCCCAAGAACGATCCTCCGGACCAAACCCTTTCCAGTCAATTAAATAGAAAACTTCTCCTTTCTTCAGTTTTGAGTCTAGAATCCTCTTGACTTCAAATTCTTCTCCAGCCTGTCTGTGAACTGGAGCTGGAGGCAAACCCATTCTCATACCCACAGGGTTTTTCTTTACTAACGATACATGGAACACTGGGTGAATCTTTAGACTAATGGGAAGCTTGAGTTTCACTGTAACTGAGTTCATCATCCTTTCTACCTCATATGGACCTACAAATCTAGGCTGGAATTTACGATTCCCCTTGAGGCGCATGTATCGAGTGGATAGCCAAACCTTGTCCCCTGGCTCAAAAACGGGATTCTTCCTTCTTTTCTTGTCTGCCTGCACCTTCTGTGTTGCCTTTGCCTTAATCAAGTTCTGAGTTGCTACCTTATAAATCTCTTGTAATTTACGCACCTTCTCTTCCACAGCTGGTACTAGACTTTCAGACCTATTCACTAAGGTATTGGGGTGTCGACCTGAATTCAAAAAGAACGGGGAAAATCCGGTAGAAGAGTGAACTGCGTTATTATATGCAAATTCAGCTGCCCAAATTAACTCTGGCCAATCTCCCTCCTGATCCATCAAGTACAAGCGCAAATATTGCTCCAGTTCTTGATTTACTCTCTCCGTTTGCCCATCAGTCTGTGGGTGAAAACTGGTGGACAAACGAGAGTCCACCCCTAATTTGCCTAGGAAGGCTCTCCAGAATCGTGAAATGAATTGAGGACCCCTATCGGATATGACCACCTTTGGAATCCCATGTGCCTTGACTATGTGTTGAGTAAACAGAGTGGAAAGCTGAGTTGAAGTTGGGAGGGATTTCAATGGAACAAAATGAGCCATCTTGGTGAAATGATCTACCACCACCCATATAACGGACAACCCCTGACTAGAAGGAAGATCCACAATAAAATCCATTGAGATGGTGTGCCAAGGAGCTGGTGCTATGGGCAAAGGTTGAAGTAACCCTTGTGGGGCTTGTCTTACGGCCTTCCCCTTGACACAACTAGCACAAGATGCCACATACTGTCTCACCTGAGCTTCCAGACCGGGCCACCAAAAGTCTCGTTTGATCAATTCAATGGTCTTCGTGACCCCTTTGTGGCCGGCCAAAGGATCATCATGACAATGCTGTATGACTCTTTCTTGTAGATCAGCCTGTGGAACGAACAATACTCCGTGATGATAGGGTTTCCCATCTCTGCTTTCTCTCTCTGGGTCCTCTTTCAACCATTTTGCCAGATCTTCTTGCGACATTGAATCTCTGATCTTCTCTTCCAATTCTGAGTAAAGTATTGCCCCAATTATCTTTTCCTCAGGAATTATGTGAACTTCTCGGGAAGTTTCTCTTTGCTCACTTGAATTTAGCCGGGACAAGGCATCCGCCTTTCCATTGTCTGCTCCTGGTTTGTATGTCAAAACAAAGTTGTAATCTGCGAAAAACAATGACCATCGCAATTGTCGTGGCGAGAGTGTTCGCGCAGACTTCAGGAACTGCAGATTTCTATGGTCTGTATAGACTGTTACTTCATGCTTGGCCCCTAATAAGTAATGTCGCCAGTCCTGAAAAGCATCTTTCACTGCCAAAAGTTCCTTGTCTGCAATGGAATAATTGACTTCAGCCGCTGTTAACTTCCGTGACCTGTAAGCAACGGGATGAAGTTGGCCAGTCTCTCGATGTCTCTGCGACAAAATTCCTCCAATCGCCTGATCAGAAGCATCCGCCTCCACATAGAATGGTTCCTCTATGTTTGGATGCTGCAGAATTGGAGCGGAAATGAAGGCCCTTTTTAAAGACTGAAAGGCTTCCTCAGTCACCGGTCCCCACACAAAAGGTTCTTTTTTCCTCAAAAGAAGAGTGATTGGACGAACTTTCTCCGAAAAATTTGAAATGAATCGCCTGTAGAAATTAGCAAATCCAATGAATCTTTGTATTTCCTTGACATTTTGTGGAGGGGGCCAGTCTCTTATTGCTTTTACCTTGGAATCGTACATGGCCACTCCTTCAGGAGACAAAATGAATCCCAGAAATTCAACCTCTGTGGTGTGAAAAACGCATTTTTCCAACTTGACAAAAAGCTGATGATCTAGCAACTTCTTCAAAATGGCGCGCACATGTTGTACATGTTCTTCCATATTAGCAGAGAAAACAAGGATGTCATCAATATATACCACTGCAAAGCGGTCAAGGAATTCTCGAAGGATATCATTTACAAAATGCTGAAAGGCAGCTGGGGCATTGCACAGGCCGAATGGCATTACCTGGTACTCAAAGAGGCCGAATCGCGTCCGGAAAGCTGTCTTCCACTCATGCCCCTCAGCCATTCTAACCAAATGGTAGGCTCCGCGAAGGTCCAACTTAGTATAGATGCAAGCATCCTTCACCTGATCTAAAAGTTCCGAAATCAGTGGTAGCGGGTATCGGTTCTTCTTTGTCACCTGGTTCAAGGCACGATAATCTATGCATGTGCGAAGCTTCCCATCCTTCTTAGGAATGAAAAATAAAGGAGAAGATGCCGGAGACTGAGAGGGTCGGATGAATCCATTAGCTAGATATCGATCCAGATACTCCTTCAGATGTACATTCTCAGCTTCAGAGAGGGCATAGATTCTACTGCACGGCAAGAGTGCCCCTGGTTCCAATTCTATGGTACAATCATACTCCCTATGTGGGGGCAATTTATTGGCCTCCTGTTCATCAAAAACATCTCTCAAATCCAGATATTCGCTTGGAATCGCTGGAACCTCCAAAGCACAGACCACCAAAGACGGCTCCGCCAATAACGTTGCTTGGGAGGGCTGGAGATGGGTTTCCTCTCCTTGAAAGCAATGTTCCTTGCAATAATCCGAGCTCATTTCCACCGATCTTCTTGCCCAGTCAATCCTTGGGTTGTGTTCCGTGAGCCAGGGCAAACCCAAAATCAGCTGAAACTGAGGGGCATCAATCAAAGCAAACTTTAAAATGCTCCTATGGCTCCCTGGACCTTCCAAGATGATTTCTTCAGTATCCCAAGTGATGGGGCCAGAAGAGAGATTTGTTCCGTCAACAGCCCGCACCGGTTCCGGCTTGATTTTGCGGACAAACTGGATTCCTAGGGATTTGGCAAATTTTATGTCGCAGAAATTCCCTGTTGCCCCAGAATCAATCATAACAGAAATGTTCTCCATAGCTTTTATTCCAAATTTAATCCCACAGGGGATAATCAAATGAGGGGCCGCGGACTGAAGGGTATTAGCAAGCATTTGTGGATCTGGAGTTGACTTCTCTTCTGCGCCCACCAGAGCAACTCCTCCTACTGGTGGGGCTTGTCTTTTGGCACTGTGCTAATCTTAGGCTTTCGTGGACATTCCTTGACAAAATGCCCGGCCGTTCCACAATACATACACAATTTTCCATTACGTCGCCTCTCCCTTTCCTCCTTAGTTAATGGGCCTCTAATTGACCCAATTTGCATTGGTTCTTCCCCCGAAGTTGTCTCAGATGACTTAACCGGATCAGACCTGGCTCTGTCGAAACGCGGAAGGAAAGGCCGTACCTCCTTGCGACGCTCACTCCGCCTCTCATTTTGCCTCGAATCAATCTGAAGTACAAGGTCCATTAATTCTGACACATCTGTGGGTCTCCTAGGGATTTGTGCCAACCCATCTTTTATTTCATCTTTCAGTCCTCGATAAAAAATGGCCGCCCTCTTTTCCTTTGGCCACTTGGTTTCCACTATTAGTTTATTGAACTGGGCAATATAGGCTACTAACTCCCGACTCCCTTGTCTGAGATCCAAAAGTTCATTGTCTGTCGTTTGTGACACTGTGCGCCGATCAAAGATGCGAAGAAATTCTTCCTTGAATTCCTCAAAGTTATACAGAATTGAGTCATTGCAACTCACAAGCGGCATAGACCAGGCTGCCGCATCTCCGCTCAGGTAAGACAGTACAAAGGCCACCTTGGATTGGTCCTCTTTAAAAACGATAGGCTTGCAAAGGAAATGCAAAGAGCATTGTGTGAGGAAAATTTGCGCCTTATGGGGGTCACCTGTAAATCTTTCTGGGGCTGCCAAAGGTATAGTGGGAGACATGGCATGGATAACCTGAGTGGTCAGTTCAGACGTAGATGACGTGGGCGAGAAATGGAAAGATTTTGGGGCCTTAAACTCAGCACTATCTCCGGAAACCAATTCTTCCACCCTCTGCCTAAGGAAATTCGCTTCCTGACTAGACTTCCTGACCTCCTCACTGAGAGTCTTATTTGCCTCCATGGTGACATTTAACTGTTCCTGAATTCTTTCTAGCACTGCTGCCAATGTCTTAACATCCAGACCCTCAGCCATACTGCTCAGGTGGGATTTAGTTGAATGGCACTTCAATCTGTCAAGACAAGCGAAAGAAGGTACCACGCACCTGAAATTCCCTTCCACCACGGGAACAGCTGGACTGAAGACCTGGACTCAATTGATGATAATTTCCCAGCTCCCCTGCCTCGCTACAGCGAATAAAATTCACTTCCAGCAAGAAGGGGGAAAGGGGAATGGGATAATAGAGAGACTCCACTGTGATGCCTGCTTCTCCTGGACTAGTATGCCTGCTTCTCCTGGACTAGTGTGGTTACTCTGGCATCTGTGAATGAAGTTAACAGAGAATTAGTGGAAGTCCCCTTAAAGGCCCTCACTACTCCCTACCCACTCCCTACGCCCTGACCTTTACCTGATTTCTACTGTGGATTTGCCTCTCTCTTTTAGTTGCTTTTTCTGTGCTCCGTGCTAGCAAGCGCTACTATGCTTGATGATTGCTGCTGCGCTTGATGGTGCTGCTGCGCTTGTTGGTTACTGCTGCGCTTGATGGTTGCTGCTACACTTGATGATTACTGCTGCGGCAATTGGTGGTAAGCAATATATATATATATATATATTTAACATACAACGAGATGAAGTAGATTCTTTTCTTGTTATCAGAACTGCAGAAGAAAGTTCCTCATGGAAACTAGAAGCCTGTAGCCTGAATTGTACTCTCTTGAAATGTCAGTCAGGAACCCCAAACAATGATTAAGGAAGTCTATGGGGACTGCTTCTTGTTCTACAACCAGGAACGTTGTAAGGGAATATTAGCAGCCTGACAGTCTCAAGTTGTTTTATGCTTCAATACGCTACACTGCTTTTATACCAGCGCATTTATGCATTAGGCCACTCACCGAGGAATGACTGTTGACCTTTTCTCTGAAATAGTTCCTGCCTTGAAAAACCTTCCACAAGACACCGCTGGTAGAGACTCTGGAGAATTTCCACTCACTGGAAATAACAGGAAAGTTCTTGTGACACGAGATGAGATAGAAGACTACTAACTCCACCTCCGGAATCTGTTGGGCAGCGAAGAATAACTTTCTCAACCCCCAACGAATACTTTCTGGAAGTTCTGTGAGAGACTCGAACGACACAGCCTCCTCACAAATTTCTACAGTTGAAGTGCGCCGCGGTCAGGGAACGCGCGCACGTTCAAACAACTGCCTGTCAAACACTAGACCGCTAACCCACAGACCGCCCTGAGAACGGGCGCCCTGTTGGTAATAGTTTTTAACAGACTAGTCTTCTTTTGGGAACGTCTGAAGGAAGGGAAGTGAAACAGCCGACTCCAAGGGTAATTGAAAAGTTTTCTTTTGCGATCAGAACCAGGGGAAACCGTGCAGGAACACGTTTTGCCGTTCTTGACACCCCAGGTGGTGAATGGACCGGGCGTGTCGGCTCTACTGGGTGCCTCCAGGGGGGGTATCGCTGTGGTGGCTACGAAGTCAGGGCCCTCGCCAGAGGCGTACAGAGAGGTCAGGCGCCACCCGGGCGGCCATGCGAAGGTCAGGCAGGATCCGGTAGCGAGAGTCGGCGGGCCCCCGAACCACACCGCCCCGCCAATATGTGGTACTTCCCCACAGTAGGCTGTGATAGGCACCTGGAGCGTCCGGTAATAGGGCCGAGGCTCGGTTCTGGCTTGCGTCGGGTGCACAGCACCCAAGATGGCGGAAGATTAAGGGGCGCCGACAATCGCCTGCACCGTGGTGTTCTGTGCTGACTTTCTCCAGTTCGCTGCTGATCCTCATCGTCCGGATGCCTAAATGGGATGAGTGTGGTGTGCAAACGTCCCTGGGTTGTCTGCCCGCACCGCTGCTGGTGTCACTCAGAAGACCTCCGGCACCATCTTGAGCCCCGGGGCGCGGCGCGGGCGGCTCCGTCCGAGGAAGCCCCGTTCAGAAGATGTAGGTGTCCTCGGGCTTCCACATGCACCGCACCTCCATGCGGACAGATTCCAACGTTCCAGGGTCTGTTGATCACCCGTGGTGACGCTCGATATTAGCTGTGAGAGGCGCCCGAGCGCGGAGCCTCAGCAATGCATGTCCGCCATCGTGGTGTGCGTAGCCACGCCCCAATGTCATCATCTTGTTTTGAACATCCTGCTCTAATCCAACCTTCCTGGTCCTCCTCAGTAACTTCCTCATGCAACCTCTTCACTTCCTCCTATGTATTAGCAATTGTCATCAAAAGGCTGAAGTTGGTTTCATCTGTTCCCTCATTTGTGCATTCACCATTGAAAGTAAAAACATTTAGCACACAGTAACAAGCATACCGATTTGCTATTGTCACAAGATAATTTCCTTTGCAATAGGACTTAACAAGAGCAGCTTGTGCTGGCATCTACAGGGCTTTAAACAGTTTTATCACATTTTCCCCATTGCAGGTCGTGGACCCTGATGAGGTCATAAATCCCTTCTGAGACCATAACTATCCAAAGTCGTGAACTACTCCGAACCCATACTGGCTATTGGTGAATATTGTCACTTTTAGCTGGTCTTAAACACAGTCAACTCTGCCACCTGCACCAAGAGTACTGCTTGGAGCCAGGCGGCTTCCACCACTCCCGTAACAGTACAGACAGCATAGAGCCATCTACAAACAGGTTGGAATCAGATTCAGACGATGGCTTGTCAGAAATATCGAAACGGAGCTTGGTGCATAGTTCAGTGACATTAATACAGTCATGCTCTACTTCGATCTCATATGCATCCCAATTAGGTTACGGTAACAGAGTAGCAGGGTTCAGGACCAAACACTTTTTCAGAGAGACACTTTGTGTGGCTAAAATTGTCTGCTCATACCTCGTGAGCCAACTATTGGTCAGGTACTGAGTGGTTCACTGACAAAATATCGCCTACCAAAATATTGTGACAAAAATATCATTGTAAAAAATATTACCAAGTACAAAAATATTGAAAAAATAATATCGTTGTCAATATCATTGTCAATAATTTTGTTGTATTAAATGTTGTTTTAAAAAATATATATACATTTTACTAATACATATTAAAAATATTAAATAGTAACATTAATTTAATAAAAAGAAAGTAGATTATACATTTATTTCAACAAATATAACAACTAAACTTATTTTTTTTAAAGTTAAACACACATATATATACATATATCTAGTTAAAAAGCTATTATTAAACTAATGATTTAAATTAAATAATAATTTCAGAATTTTTCAAACAATGTAATAATAATACAATAAAAAAATATATATATAGATATATATATATAAAACCGACCGGCAGGCGCCAGTAGGTAGTTATATTTAGGAGATAGCTTCCATAGGAAGAGTGTTTTTTATTTGGCAATAACTTTGGCGTTGTTTGACGAATCCTCGCAGAATTTTCAAAACTAGTTCAACACTGACGTCAGCTGCTGTCTTGAACATTTTGGGCTGATTCATCAAGCAGGGGCCAAGAAAAAGGGAGGGTGTCAAGATGCCTTTTTCCAATGTTAATTTTCTTTGGAACTTTAGACAGGGCTACAGCCCGAACTACTGGACGGAATTACACCAAATGTGACAGAAAGGTAGCTGTTGGTCGAGAAAGCGACATTTATGTGAAATGGTGTAATCTGTTCAGTAGTTTTGGAGTTATTTAAAGAAATTTCCAGTTGTATATATTGGGACGCGGTGGATCAGCGACCCCTTCCGATCTCGTGCTGAGATCTGATTGGCTGCCAACACTTCAAACTAGGAAGTGTTGGTAGCCATCCTGTGACTCAGATGAACGGAGTCACAGAAAAAAGGGGGCATGGTAGAAACAACCTGACCACCTAGGCCTCTGGGGGTGGGGTGTCCCGGCCAAAAAAAGCACTAGAAAAAAAAGAATTTGTAAGAGTCGTGCTGGGCCCGCAAATCCCGCCGAGAGATTTTTAAAAGTTACGCACTGGCTCCCCTGTTTCTTTAATTATAGGCCCCCTGAGGGGCCAGGTCCCGTGGCATTTGTAATTATAGGAAGGTGGGCGCACCGACCCCTTTTCCAGGGGCTTACTAATGCCCCAGGACCACCACCTCCCTGGGGCTTCTTTAAAAAAAAAAGAAAATGTGGGGTAAGCCCCTGTGGCCTCTCCCTCTCCCCTGGGGACTGCCACCTCCCCGGTGATCTTTGTTTAGCAAATGCAGGGGGCAGTGCAGACCCCCCGCAGCCCCAAGGGCCACCACCTCTCGTGACATTAACTTTAAATAATGCGGGGGGCCAGGAGGACGCCCCCTGAAGCCCTGGGCACCGTCACCTCCATGGGGCTTTTGTAAATTTAAAAGGGGGGGGCATGCAGCTCCCCTCAACCACCTCTCTGGGGCTAAATTAACTTTGGAGGGTGGCCGTGCGGCTCCCCTCATGGAGCCATAGATGGCCCTTTGGACAGCCATCCCCCAGGGATGGCTCCTGGAATGTCCAGGAGTGTCCACCCTGGGATATTGCAGTTTTCTATGGCTTAAGCTATAGCAAACACTGCTCCACTTTGAGTATGCAAAGGAGAAAATACTCTTGCTCTCAAAAAGTGGAGTAGAATTGCTTTTACACACAGGGAGCTACATGTTAGGAGCTCGCTATGTGTTAAAGCAATACCCGCTCCCACAGGAGGCAGAGAGCTGGCAGGGACTGTGGGGGCCTTGAAGCTTCCCCTGCGGTTCCTAACCTATACAAAGTGGGTGCCCTGGGTGTGACCAAGGCACCCACACTACAGGCCCGACAATGGGTGAAGAGATCCCGAGGCTGAAATAGGTCTAGGAGGGGGGCCGCGTGCCCCCTCCCTTAAAAAAATAATTAAAAAGGCAACAGGCCCCAGGGGATGGGGTCCCCGGGGCCGAAAATGGCCTGAGAGAGGGGTTGCATGGCCCCCCATCCCCCACTGAAAAAAGGGCTGGTCTCGGGGGATGAGGTCCCTGGGGCCAGAAATGGCCCAGGGAAGGGGGGCCAAGAAGCTGAGTTTGCAGAATGGTGGACTAAGGGGGCGTGGCCACAGAAAACCTGTCAGCAAACCCACTGTGTGGGACTTACAGGAGGCAACAGGAGGGGTAGTTGGCCAACAAGGACCCTTAATAGCCTAGGGGACTTCATTCCCCTACTAGTACTGTGCCAGGAGGCATGTTTACAGAGTGGTGGAGAAAGGGGGCGTGGCCTCAGACAACCTCTCAGCAATCCTGCTGTGGGACTTACTGGAGGTAACCGGAGGGATTGTTGGTCCCTAAGGACGTCCTTAAAAAACCTACTTAAAAAAACATAGAAATTCACTAAAAAAACCAAAGGTTACAGGGGTGTTATAGTTAGGAATACGCTTTTCAAAAAACGTAGAAATTCACTGAAAAAACAAAGGTTACATGGAGGTTATAGTAAGGTTCAGATTTTACTCGTATAAAACCAGTGAAATTAAGCAATGCGCTGCTTATGACCTCCCATATTACATCACTCATGACATGGTCAGTGACATCAATGATGACATCTCAAATGACATCACTGATGACATAATCCACAGAATCAATGAGCTACCCACTCACACCCTCATAGAACCTTTCATATACCCACCCCCACACAGTCATTCACAGACCCATACCAGTACTTACACACTCACTGATTCATAGATATACACACACATCCACTCACACACATCCACGCAGTCACTCATACACCCACTCAGTCAATAATACAGCCACTGACATATTCACTGATACACCCATACAGGCATTCGGCCACCTCTGGGACTAAGTCTTTCTGCAAACTAATGGTGAGTATCCTGTGTTTCTCCACAGGAGTAGCGTGCGGAAATACTGCTTCCAGCTGGTCAAATTTCTCAGCAAGCCAATAAGGTAAATCGTCCTTATTCTGGGGGCGCTTGCCCATTACCGAATTAACCATGACGGGACTAATGACAATCCCGGCTGGGCCAGCTGGCTGTCCCGCAACAACAGGTGCCCCCACCTGTACGTTGCGTGAAACGTATTGCACTAAAGCCCTATATATCGTAATCAGGGCTGTATGGTGGACACGTAACTGATCCACCGTAGCCGTTAAATAACGAGGATGAGCTGTAAATCCGGCCAGTACCGGCCAAGTGGCCCCTGGAATTGACAAAGGGCCCATTTGAACCGGTGTAACCATATGGGGAAGGGCGCCATTAAACTAAATGCGATGCTGCCAGGCTGAAATAGGAATCTCCTGCGTCCTCTATGGCGTATAATTTGCTGGGATCCAGGTGGGAGTATAGGAGTGAAACGTATTATCATCCGCATTCACTGCCAGCATAGTCACCCAAGAGTAAAACAACTCGTAGGGGTATGAGGCATCGGCACTCACCACAAAAATAACGGCCATCCTATCGTCTGGCACCCCAAACTGCGTCAAATGACGCCGCAGAGGTGTTCGGCTATGCGCTGCAATATCGACCGCCATAAGGACGCAGAGAAGAACAACAATCTGTATTTATAGTCGCACAAGGGTTCAAAAACATAAAAACCTTTCCAATTGACAAGCTTGATTGAACCTATTGTACCAATAGGTAGGTTAAAACCATCACTCCCGCTATCCGGAAACAAGAGTGAGGGTGCCGTGGACTAATATAAGCACTACTAAGGCGTCTCAAATCAGAAGACCAAACGTTAGGTGCGCCATGTTGCAGGGATTCTGCTCATGCATAGAACTATGCGCAGGAAACCAGGACCTCAGTGAATTGCGGTGTACCAAAAACTCACCTCAGTACCCAGAACCCCTATCCGACCAGCATCAGTGTCTCATTCGCTCTTCATACCATATAGAAGCTACCAATGATTAGACAACCCAGAACATGCGACTTTAGAGTACTCTCAGGAATGGTGGGAATCAGAAATACCTGTTCGTTATTATTCTCATATCAGTCCACAACAAGAGTAATCAGAGACACGATAAAGTTTAAAATGTTTATTTTATAAACTACGTGTCCTAAGATGCAGTACTTTGTCTAACATAAGCAGACAAATGATCAAAATTAAAACCATCAGCATTCTTACAATACCATAGAAAATGAAGGGAGAAATCATATCACAAATGATAGTGGAATACAACCACCCTCCCTTCACTAGTAAGCTAGTATTATTAGACTAATAGAAGGTCTAGGTTTGAATGGGGAACCCCATTCCGTAAAGATCAGCCTAAGTGAATCACATCACCGGATCAGCTTTGCTCTGCGCCTGGAAAAGTTCTTCTCCAGAATGTGTGTCTAATGCATGCAAACTGCAATATTAAAGGCGCTTGACTTTCAGATATTTGCAGCTGTGTGCGTGTTATGGCTAGAGCGTGGGCCGATCAACCTGAACTCAAAAGCATACATTGTTTGTTGGCTCAGACTGTTTCTGCACACAATGTTCAGACCAAGGTCGCAGTGCACGTCTAGGGATGTGAACAACAGACAGTTCTCATGTGAAGAAAAGGCAAGCAAGCAATTTTTCAAATAATAACATCTATCTGCAGTGTCGTGTGCAAAAGCAGCAAAAGTGGCAAGATGGTGTTTCTAACATCTAAAACGCTTATGCTAACATAGAAATGTGTGCATCTAAAATGCTGCCTCCACTACATTAGCTGCTCCCCATGTGGAAAAGCAATTACGGGTCCCGCAGGAGTCGGGGAGCCGGTGGGACCGTGGGGGGATTGGGGACCCCCCCACGGTCCCCAACGGTGAGGGCCAGCCCTGGGGGATGGGGTCCCTGGGGCTACCAGTGGCCCGGGAGGGGGGCCACGCGGCCCCCCTCCCCCATTACCATAACATTTTTTATTTCTTTTAAATGGCCGGCCCCGGGGGATGGGGTCCCCGGGGCCTTGAAGTGGCCTAAGGAGGGGGGCTACGCAGCCCCCTCCATAGAAATAGGTAAACAAATTGGCCATGCCCCGGGGGATGGGTTCCACGGGCCCAGAATTGGCCACGGGAGGGGGGCCACGTGACTCCCTTACCGTTAAAAAAAAAAGGATTTCAGTAACATTTGGGGGTCAGGCGCTGGGGGATGGGATCCCCATGGCCCAAAAAAAGTAAAAGGAAGGGGGGGGCCACACAGCCCCCCTTTCATAAAAAAAAGGCACGCGATCGTCCCTAGGCCCCGCCCCCTCACACACTCTGCAAACACGCCCTGTGGCGCGCTTTAAATTGGGGAATTAATTCCCCTTCAATACTGGGGGTCCCTGGGGGCCAAACATCCCACCAGTAAGCGTCACAGGGCTGCGTTGCAGAGAGGCGCTTCAGGCCACACCCCTTTTTACACCTCACTGCAACGCAGCCTTGTGGCGCTTATTGGAGGCACTTGGTGGGCTAGTTGGACCCCAGGGACCCTCAGGATTCAAAGGGACTTAATCCCCCAACTTAAAACGTGCCACGGGGCGCGTATGCACAGTGGTGAAGGTAGGGGACGGGGCCTGAGGTGATATGTGTGCAAACACGCCCTGTGGCGCGTTTTAAGTTGGGGAATTAATTCCTCTTCAATCCTGAGGGCCACCTAGCCCACCAGGTACCTCCAGTAAGCACCATGGAGCTGCGTTGCAGAGTGTTGTAAAAAGGGGCATGGCCTCTGAACACCTCTCTGCAACGCAGCTCCCTGGTGCATACTGGAGGTACCTGGTGGACTAGTTGGCCCCCAGGGGACCTCAGGATTGAAGAGGAAATAATTCCCCAACTTAAAACGCGCCACAGGGCGTGGTTGCACACATGTCGCCTCAGGCCCCGCCCCCTTCCTTCACCATTGTGCAAATCATCCTCTAAAATCAGCCGAACTACGAATTCCGATTTACTCACCTGTTATCACGAGAGACCTCAGGGCTGCATCTTTGAGCCCAGTACTGATCCTGAAAAGTAATTCTAACCATACCTACCAGTAACTTGAATTCCCTTCGATAGGCTAACATTGACTGGTTTCACTTGGAAATTCTTCTAAGTGTGGAGTTTTGGAACTTTAAATTATTCCTCCAAAATCAGCCGTACTACGAATTCCGATTTACTCACCTGTTATCAGGAGAGAACCCAGTGCTGCATCTTTTAAACCAGCACTGACCCTGAAAAGTAATTCTAAGCGTACTTACCAGTAACTTGTATTTCCTTCCATAGGAATCCATTGTGTGGTTTTCAGCAGAAAAGTTTCTAAGTGTCGATTTTTGAAACGTACAAATTTTCCTCTAATATTAGCCGAACTACGAATTCCGATTTACTCAGCTGTTATCAGGAGAGAACCCAGTGATGCATCTTTTAGCCCAGCACTGACCCTGAAAAGTACTTCTAAGCGTACTTACCAGTAACTTGTATTTCCTTCCATAAAAATCCATTGTGCGGTTTTCACCAGAAAAGTTTCCAAGTGTCGATTTTTGAAACGTACAAATATGCCTCTAAAATCAGCCGAACTACGAATTACGGTTTACTCACCTGTTATCAGGAGAGAACCCAGTGCTGCATCTTTTAGATCAGTACTGACCCTGAGAAGTAATTCTAAGCGTACATACCAGTAACTTGTATTTCCTTCCATAGGAATCCATTGTGTGGTTTTCGGCAGAAAAGTTTCTAAGTGTCTATTTTCACAAACTAAAAATATTCCTAAATATCGTCTGTATGACTTAAACACATTCTTTCAACTGTTTACAGAAGATGCACCAGTGCTGGATCCAGGATCCACCACTGAGTAAGAAAAAGTAAGGATAACACTACTAACCTGCTAAGTGAATTTTCTACCATAGGATAACATTGGTAATTCTATGTGAAAAAATGTCTTAGTGTCAACTTTTAAAATACAATCATATTCCTTAAAAATCACTACTGTAACCAAAACGCTTTTACTCAACTGTTTACAGGAGATGTCCAAGGACTGAATCTAGGATCCATTCCTGTGGTTAGAAAAGTAATCCATAAAGTAACTAATTGCATTTGACTAGAAATTCACATTGAACTCAATGTTGCATTGTGTTTGAAATTGTGTTGCCCATTGCAACAACTGTAACTACTATGCTTAAAATTTTATTGCCTATTTGCAAAGTACTAAAACTAAAGTAATTAATTCTGAGAAAGTATATTTTGTATTGTAATGTATAATGTAATTAAAAAAATAAAATATCTAAAAATAAATAGTTTAAAAAATGTAGTAAATCAGTATCAAAAAAATCAGTATCACAATTAATACATTAAAAATTGTCATTTACAAAACCTTTGAAATTCACTGAAAAAAACATAGGTTTCAGGCTTGATATAGTTAGGAATTAGCATTTTAAAAACCTTTTAAATTCACCGAAAAAACCATAGGTTTCATGCCTGATATAGTTAGGAATTAGCATTTAAAAAACCTTAGAAATTCACTGAAAAAAACATAGGTTTTAGGGGTGTTATAGTTAGCTGGACATTTCACTCGTACAAAACCATTGAAATTCCTCTGATATAGTTAGTTGTACTAACTACATCTCGCGCGCCCGCACGCCACTGCTGATGATGTCACATATTACATCGTTCATGACATGGTCATTGACATCACTGATGACATCTCAAATTATTAATTAATTTAATACATGTTATTTCCCCAGTATACCCCAACAAAACACTAAGAAAATGTACCAGAAAATCATTTACACAATTAACTTAGATAAATATCAATTTGATAATTAATATTACTTAAAAAATCATTGTTATTTACTAAACATTTACTTCCCACCACATATGCCTACAAAACCCACAACCCACAGCTCAAGTAAAAAATAATCATTCCACAATTAACATAATTAATTATCATTTAAACAAACATTTATTGAAAACTAGATATGAATTAATTACAATTAATTAACTTCCCACCCTTTCCCCTATAAACCTCACAACCCGTCCTAAAATTAAACTAAATACTAATTAACAGTTAAAATATTAAATTTACAAATAAATAATTAATAGTATTTAACAAGTAATTATTAATTAATTAAAAATATACTATTTCCCATCTTTTACCCCGGTAAACCCCACAAACCCCACCTAAAATTAAACTAAAATAAATTAATAACACACTTAAAATAATTAATTTACAATTAAATAAATAATAATATTTAACAACTAATAATAAATTATATAAAATAATTTACGCCCTCACCTTTTACTTCTATAAGCCCAAAACCCACACCCAAAAAATATAATTAAACAATTAACATAATTAATTATCAATTAAATAATTCATACTGATTATCACCAAATTATTACTTAATTAAAAATATATTACTTCCCACTCTTTACCCCTATAAGCCCCATATCCTGCACCCAATACAAATTACTCAATTACCATAATTCATCAGCAATTAATTAATTAGTGTTAATTAACAACTAATTAATAATGAATTCAAAACAAATTACTCCCTACCTTTTACCCCGTACACCCAACAACCCACACATAAAATTGGCCCCCCCAAAAATGTAAAGCACAATTAACACTATTAAATATCAATTAAATAAATAAAATCATTAAGTTATTATAATTTAATTACTTCCCAACCAATTCCTCTATAAACCCACAACCTGCTACAGAACTAAAAAACACAAAATTTTATTTAATCACATTTAATAACTACTAAAAATGTAACACATATTTTAAAAAACATAAATACTTATACAAAACAATTACATCACATACATTTAATATATACTAAAATACATAGCACTAATTAAAAAACGATTTTTTAACAACTATATTTTTGCAAATGATATGAATAAGTTCTATATTTTAAAAATCTATATTACTTACCTTAAAATCGATATTCTTGTCCATAATATTCTTGCTCACGATATTTCTGTGTCACCATATTTGCAACTCGATAATTGTGTCAGTCGATAGTACTGACTCGATATTTTGACTAATACCGTTATTCACCTGCTTTTGAGTATCATATTAGAGAAAGGTTTTTCTACTGCTTTGTATGTGCTTTTATGGTTACCTTGAAACCAAGGAGAGGGGGCTCTCACAACCAAAAGGGATGGATCACCCAATAACTATCAAGTTAAAAAAAAGTTTTCCCTTTTGGATAAATCCGATATTCAACCCTTATCACCAATGTTGATGATTGGGGCACTTATAAATCAACTACAGCCTCGTGAAAATATAAATCGTTTTTTAATCAATAGCATCAATACATGAATGTACACTACACATATAAATTTAATCACATTAAAATTCATTAAGGTTCATATACAATCCACAAAAATTTGGCAAAGTTAAAAGCATTTCAATTCCAAACTCATTAAAAAACGTATAAATAAGGAGAATACAAAAAAAGACAATGAACTATGTCTTTTAAATCGTTAATGTGGACATTTGTTTAGGCAGCATCGAGCATAGATTTGAGTTCCCTGTCTGTAACAGTATGCTGACTTCTCCAAATATAACACCATATATGAGCGTCAACGTGTTTTGATGGTATTTTGACAATAGGAACCATCTTCCTCAGGACAATACTTTTTTCTCCTCAAGTTAAAGAGCCAAATCCTATATTCACCAGTGCAACCGCACTCAGTAGGAATATGTTCTTATGAATCTCAATATCATGCCATCAAGACCATGGTAATGTTGGTCATATCTCATAGATTGAATCCTTATTATATGGGTATCTGCAGATCAACGTCAACTTGAGGCACTTCCCCAGAATCTTGATATCTAGATAGAACTGTAGTTTATTAGTACCTGAAGCAACAGTTAGGCATGATTTAAATCGGGTTTATTTTCTAATCGTGTAGCAACCATAAGTACGGGTGTCAATCAATCCCTGTATCCTCTATGGTGGGCTCACTTGTTCGTGGATGTTCATTCAACGACACAGTTTCACCCAGCGTATACACAGCGTCTTCAATCCGCGCACTGGTGAATATAGGATTTGGCTCTTTAACTTGAGGAGAAAAAAGTATTGTCCTGAAGGTGTATTCTCCTTTTTTATACGTTTTTTAATGAGTTTGGAATTGAAATGCTTTTAACTTTGCCAAATGTTTGTGGATTGTATATGAACCTTAATGAATTTTAATGAATTTTAATGTGATTAAATTTATATGTGTAGTGTACATTCATGTATTGATAATATTGATTAAAAACTGATTTATATCTTCACGAGGCTGTAGTTGATTTATAAGTGCCCCAATCATCAACATTGGTGTGAAATGCGTGGTTTATATGAATGATATATGTGAATGATAAGGGTTGAATATCGATTTATCCAAAAGGGAAAACTTTTTTTTTTTACTTTTATGGTTACAACATAGCTGAAAAAAAGTCTATTTTAATTGAATATACCGATTTGTTCATCCCAGAAGTGATAATGTTGGACAATTAGCAGTGACATGCTGGCATCTGCTTTTGAAAGGCTGTCTCTGCCCTCTCACCCACTGGGCTGTTTAACCTTTGATTCCTCACAAGCAAAAATTAGCCAGAAAGTCATGTAAAACATTTTATATTGCATTCCAGAAGTCTGACAACTGGCACTGACATATAATCAGGGCCGCTGGAATCATGGTCATCTCTGGCTGCTAGGTTTTCTGTGTAATCATGCATTTTCTTCACTTGGCAAATAATGTGCCATCTGTTGAATAAATTGAAGATTTCACCAAAAAGGAAGCAGTCACCTGCATTGTGGGACTTATAGTTTTGTTTTCAATACTGGTATTTTGGAGACAAAAACCAGGCATGCAGAGTGTTGTTGGTTACAATGCCAGAATCGGTGTAAGGTGTTCTGCTGACATTAAAGGGCTGATTAGGATGGCGGGGAGACCGCCACCGACAGGCTGTCGGTAGCGGTGTCCCCTCCATTCTGAGCAGCTTTCCCGCCCACCAGCTTTTGACCACTACAAACCCGGTGTGGTGGAGGGCCTGAAATCCCTACAATTGTGGAGGTGCCTATTAGGCACCGCCGTAGGGATTACGATGTCTCTCCCAGCCAACCTTTCCATGGCGGTTCACCCGCCTTGGAAAAGCAGGCAGAGAGGGACATTAGGGGTCTGTAGCAGGCCCCCCTTTGTGCCTGTACCCAAGGTTTGGGCACTTTTCTCTGCACCATGTGGCAGGCACCACATGGTGCCCGCCACGTAGTGCAGGGAAATGTTACATGTGCCGTTTTTACATTGCGGCAGGTATCGAAGCCAGCAGCACCCACCGCAATTTAAAAATATGTGGTGCGACTGCCGTGGTGGCGGTTGCATCGTGATTTCCCCTGTGGGACTGCCGCCTTGTAGGCAGCCAGTCCCTCTCCCCGATAAGATGGTGGACGAACTGAAGTCCGTCCGCCATCATAATGAGCTCCTAAGCCACTTGTCAGCTATGTTTTACTATTTTACAAAGCCATTTAGTTATTTTACAAAAACTGCTTGTTTTATGCATAACATTAAAAGTAAACTCTGCTCACAAAATTTGAGATGGTTCACTCCTTCATTCATGTCATGCATTAAAAGAAGCATTGGAAATGTTGTCTTTTGTGTAGTGGTGAGTTTAATAGCAAGCTTCACGTCACAACAAAGGTGCCACGACAGCAGCTGCAGCACAACCTTCTTTAGCACAGAGACACAGTAAAAGACAGAAGCAGGAGAGGCATCACACGGGTCTCTCACACATACAGTAGAGATAGCTAAGTCACTAAAGGAGGAGTGCGAGGAGGTCAAGGACTGTTGTACACTGTCTGTGAAAAGACATAAATATACCAAAGGTGCAACAGTCCTGAAAGAAACATCCAAACCTCTTATGGAATTGCCATACATTCATGTACTCATATAGTATGATGCCCCTCATCTACTTAGTATGACATGCCTCATCAGTGGGTTGCACTTCCAGCCCTGGGAAGCATCTGAGATTCTATCAAAAATTGGAAGCTACAAAAGGAAAAAAGCGAGAAAACAATATAAATCAACTAAACTCCACTCTCCAATCATTCCAGAGCATTATTTGATAAATACAATACGCAACAGTTCACTTTGTTAATTTTAACCTAAAGGGCCGATCTACAATTGTGGGAGTTCTAAAAAAGCGTAAATCCCACAAGAAACTGGCATAAAAAGGGGGACAGTCACTGATGTAACAATAAAGAGTGAATAACTGAAAATAAGAACAGGAAGTGCCTCACTCAGACCATTTTCATCAGCCTGTCAGAAGGAGCTACTGACTGGCTACTATCTCATCCTGGGCATTTTCTCAATTATACAGGAAAAAGGAACCCCTTTCAACTTATCTCATGGGGGCACCAAAGGCATATGTGCAAAAAATCTAATACACTAGTGCCTGCACAAAAAAAAAGTAACAGAAGGAAAGGAGGTTATCAAGTCAATGAGAGCTGTAACATCCCTCTCTGATTCACAGGTTACCCCCTTGATCATAGAAATGTGTCCAAAACGCCCCCCCCAAAAAACATATAATTAGTAAGGTATTTGGCATGTAATTAAAAACACTCAGACATGCTCAGACCATAAAATGTCAAATGGCCAACATGTTTCTTGCGAAAGAGAAGACTGCAGCAATTTCACCCGGGCCAGAGGATCATACTGTCACCCAAAAGTGTACGGTATCAATTTACCAACAGGTGAAGGCCTACCAGTGGTAACAAGGTTCATGCAGTGAGTAATAACAGCACATTGATCCCCTTGCGGTGCCGGGCTCAAAGATTTTTACACCGCCATTGAACGCCGTTGAATGTAGACCTCAGCACTACAGGTCTAGGTATCTCGCATCAAATACTGTGAATTAGTCCCTGATGCTTTGGGGATGTTATGCAAGTGCATTCAATATATCCTTTGTTTCTCCATAAGATGTGTCAACAGCACTGGAAGCAACACTTCTTCATATAACAGGCACATATTGGGCAGAAACAGTCTAAGCTTCCATCCGCCAGAGGACAGACACAACTGGAGCAGCAGCAGGGCAAGCTTTCCCCATCACAGGATAGGTAAAAATCAGGTGTGAGCAGTGCAAGCTGTGCTTCCTCACAGAGCAGGAACAGTATGGCAGTAACAAAGCATGCTTTCCCCTCATGCAGAAAGTAAATGGTGCAGGCTTCCATTCCCGCAGAACTGATTCAGCAACAGAGATTAGTACAAACTTTCATCACTCACTTAACATGCACATTAAGGCATGAGTGACATGTAAGTTACAGACCATGTACCTGTCAGGCATGACTGACACATAGGTTACAGACGTTTCTCTAGAGCGGGTGCTCAATTTACTGAGAGCAAAAGTTGTAGGTATTCAGATTCGATAATGACCTTTCTCGTAAATCCCAGATTCGGCAAGTCTCCTCCTCCTGCTTCGGGAAACTGCAAACTCTGAGGAAATTCCTCCACTTCCTCCAGTTGGACTGCAGGAGGACGGTAGTTCACGCCCTAATTACATCTCACCTGGACTACGCTAATCTCTACCTGGGACTCTCCACATATCTGATCCGCAGACTGCAAATGATTCAGAATACTGCAGTCAGATTGATTTGCAAGGTACCCTACTGTCACTCCATCGCTCCCCATCTGAGAAACCTTCACTGGCTGCCCGTCATCAGGCGAGATGAATTTAAGGCACTCATCCTGGTGCACAGAGCCACCAGGGGCCAAGGCCCGGCATACCTGAGAGTCAGACTCCAACACTACCAACATGACCGTGCCTTGAGATCCAACCACCTGAAGTTCCTCATCACTCCCTGCTTTTGTAAGGCGAGGATAGGCGGCAGAGCAATCGCGGTAAGGACCACTAAACTTTGGAACTCCCTCTTCGTTTGACTGAACCAGAAACAGCCTTCCGGCAAGCTCTAAAAACCTGCTTCTTCAACCGTTCCTAAAACTGTGTGCACCTTGTGTGAGTGGACTGCCTTAGCCCTGGGACACCTCAGTGGGAGGTAGCTGTGCACTCTCTAAATTTCTAAATTAATTAATTAATTAATAAAATAGGTAGACGAGTGAGTGAATATGCAAGTTCAGACACCATTTCACTCGGGTGATATTCTACGTCAGTGCCTGAAAGTCCTGCTGCTGTCACTCAAAAACCTGCTGTAACTTGTGGTGTCGCATCCTGCAGTCTTCCTGCCGTCACTTCCTTTAGATTCAACAGCTTACATTCACATGCACATTTGTCATAGACGGAGCCGTTGTTATACAAGTACCTTCCTTCCTCCATTTTACATACTCTCCCCTCTCACTCTTTTCACTCTCAGTCCAATATCTGTCCTTCATTTGACACCCTGCTCTCTATTTCCTTCTCACTTCCCTCGGGCTCACCACACACCACTCTTCCTGACAGAAAACTCGTTGTATCTCATACATTCCTTTCTTACATTTTCCATTCATGTATCTTCTAGTTTTGCCTTCTCCAAACACCCTTCTCTCAAAGACCCTCTTTTCTGTCGCACACACTCCTCCTTCTATCTCATTACGACTCACATTCACTCACAGCCTCACTGTTGAAATAAATTCTCCTCTCACAGACATATACATTCCATCCCCTCTTTCACATCCCCCTTTCACTCCCAAACCCCGCTTACTTGCCCTTGTTATACACTTAGCTTCCCTTACAATGAGCCTCCTCTGCTCACTTTCACTGTTTCCCTCCATGACTTACACAGACGCAACAACTCAACAACAGCTGAGGTTTTCAGGGGCCATATCACCATTTCGAATGTTGATCAATTTAAAAAATGATGACGGAAAAACACAGCTGTGCTCCACAGTTTGGCAGTTTGACTTAGAGGCCCTGAGGATAAGTCGAAGAGAAAATCCGATGCAGGATTGATGACTTAAATCAACGCTGTCAAGATTTCAAGATGAAACGTGTATATTTAGTTGGAAAATTAGCGAACATTTTAAAGGGCCATTTACAAATGAGTGAAGTTTGTGTTCTTTGGTTTTCCACAATTGAAAAGTAGCGAATATGCTGTAGGTCATTGTTATGAGGAGCAACCCAACAACAGCCGAAGTAACTATACTCCAGGGGCACACAGGTGGCAACCACTTCATAAAGCCTTTGAATGAGCGGACACCGTGGCAATGCAGTCCCAACAGTGGTGCTGCCCCTGTTCAACTGATGAGGCCCGCCAATGAGGGAACAGCACTATTGCAGTGGGACACCCTAAAAGGGCGGCCCCTCAGTGCCAATTAGGCACAACCCATCATCCCCCTTTAGTCGGGGGACTCGGGGAGGACTCCCTCAGCACGGCACGCAGGACGGGTCACAACCCCCCCCCCCCCCTCCCCCCTTCCTGGCGCCCTCTTTGCGCCGGACACGCCGTCTATTGCATACTTTTGTATGGAATAAATTTGCAGCAATATTTTCCCAAATAAAAGTTGTGTATTTATTTATTTAATCATGCATGCTTTGGTTTGGGTGTGGAATGCTGCCTATAAGGGCACCATGCCTAATGGAGCCTGTGCACAGCTGCTACTCAGCCCTCGAGTTACTCCTCCTGCCTTAATTTTATTTACAGTCTAATTTTGCTAACATTGCGCCTTTCTGTTTCTTTCAGCCGCACACTGTACTTCAGCGTCCAGAAAACGGGTCCACTGTGAGCAAACACACCCCTGACCTGCCTCCTCGTTGCGCATGCGCTCTCACGCTGCACTGGTACGTGCCATTACGTGCTGTTGGCAGCGTGCTGACCCAGGGCTGTTGTTGTCACCTCAAATGCAATCCAGAAACAGGCAGATCTCCCTGCATCACAATCCGAGTAGGTTAAAGGTCGAGTACACAGCATAAGTCACTCTTGGAGTCCGTCAGCAAGACAAAAACACAACTGGAACTCAACGACCAATAATCTGATCAGTGATTACGCGCCGGGGCCTTATTTTTCGTAGCTAGTTTCTGTTTACAGCTTTGGAGCCTTTTGTACTTAAGTCTACAGTAGTTTATTATGGGCCGTGTTCCAAGTGCTGGACGTCGATCTCTGACGTCAGAGGCGGGGCTACCCACTTACTGGCTTGAGGGAGGGGGGTTGGCGTACCCTCAGCGACTATTTAATAGGGGGCAGGAGCATCTTTAGCCAACAAGACTTGAAGAGCAAAGGAAGAGAAGACACCAACAATCGAGGAAGACCCCGAAGATCTCTGAGAGGATTCGACGAACTTAGAAAGAGAACGGAGCTGATTTTTACAAGAACTCGAATAAAGTAAGTAAAACCATGATGAAGAACGGTTACTTAATTTAGACCATGCTTTGAAATTTATAATGCGTGCATGTTTCCTTTAATTGTCAATCTATTAGTCACCTTGGTCTTTGTATTTGTTCTGAGTATTTTCCACACGAATATGTGTATGGCCCTGAGCAGCATGCAATGGTCACTTTGACATATAATAATTCATTTATATTTTATGTTACCTGCAGAGCACTTTCGTCCTTCTTATTTTCTTTCTTTTCCTTTCTTTCTCGCATTTTGATGCACGTAGGATTGTTTATCATTTTAGGGCTTATTTTATACTTTTATCACAAGTCTACCCCCCTGGTGACATTTTTAACAATAGCTTATTTTTTATAGAGTCGTCAACGAGGGGGTGAAAGGGGGAGCTGTTCAGGGGGAGGGCTTCCGTGTCTTATACAAGAGCCCCTCTTACATCACATCTTATGTACGATAGTTATCGACCTCAGACAGATGAAAGAAAGAGTCGGCCCTGTTAGGAACAGGCCATATCACAGCATTGGCTCTCAGCCAGCTGAGCTGTCTCACCATCAGCAGAAAAAAAGCTCCACAACGGGAAACTGTAGTCGTGCATTCTTTCCCAGCATCACCGAAGCGTCAGTCCAAAGAGACGCCACGGGGACCATTTACAGGACAAATCGGCCTAGTTAGATGCACCTTAAAGCAAGAGCTCGCGGCCGTCTTTCTACCCGTGTGCACTTTAGCACCAAACATTTTCAGAAGCTGCATTCAGAGGCCTGAATGGAATGTTTTGACAATCGGGCACATATGTACATAACTCAAAACTGGTCATGAGTGCACACGTCCGGTGAGGGGCGTTGAGACTACAGGCAATATTTGTGATCAGCAATTAAGAGTGCGCTAAGGGACAACACATTCCTGGTGTGATCTTGAGCACACACCATTTCCCGATCAATGGCGTAGTAAGGGTGCAGGGGCCTTATGCAAGTAATGAAATGCCCCCCCCCCCCCCCACACCGTCCCCAACTCGGTTACTAGTAAATTACAACACTTACCAGGGTTCATGGGCTCTGAGGTCACTGAGTAACTGTGCCACTGCACCTGCTGCACCATTGATAGCCACTCCCCTATTCCAGATGGCCTTAAGTGTAACCGAGCCGTGCTGGAGCCTAAATAACACCGTCGTGTGTGGCAGCCCGGGATGAGAGAGTTTCCCGGGCAGGCACACAGCCGCACCCGAGCACTTCACAGGTCTTTAAAAGACCATTTGCATGTTAATGAGGCCTCGCTGGTGTTTCACCCCTTCTAAGAGCCCCGGCAGCTCCACTCTGCCTATTGCTTAAAGATTCAGCCCCACCGATATTTTTTCTTAGCCCTTCCTCCGATATTTGGCTTTAGTTGCGCCTCTGGTTCTCATGCAGGCACCTCATGGGTCTCATGCAAGGACTACACGGCGCTCATACATGGACACCACAACTATCACACATGGATGTAAAGAGCTCGCGCAGAGATGTGCGGCGCTCGTGCACGCACCACACGGAGCTCCTGCAGGGACCACCCGGGGCGTCTGCAGGAACGACACTTCGTTCATGCAGGGACCGAACGAGCTAATGGAGGCACTACACGGGGTCTGACAGGGACTACACAGAGCTCATGCAGGTCAGCACAGAGCTCATGCAGACAGGTCTGCACAGAGCTCGTGAATGAAGTGCTCGGCGATCATTCGGGGAAGACACAGAACTCCTCCATGTACTACACAGAGCTCAGGCTGGGATTACACAGAGCTCAGGCTGGGACTACACAGAGCTCAGGCTGTAATTACATAGAGCTCAGGCTGGGACTACACAGAGCTCATGCAGGCCCCTTCCTTTCCCCCTTCATGTTATAACTCTTTCCCATCGTCCCCCTTTAAACTATGCGGCCTTTCGCTTTGTTTCTCACTCTGCCCTTCTGTTAAATTAGGCTATAACCAGGAATAATACAACAGGAGAGGATCAAATTATGCGGAAAGACACATTTTGCGACCCTGTGCAGTACATTTTGTGATGGTATTACTGCACACATACACATATATATAATATATAAGGTAAAAGCGCCAGTTTAACATCCAAAATGAGTAATAGGCCATTTAAGGACGACCAGTGAATCTTTGCATAGGGCCTTCCACTGCGTAGCAACATGGGTCGCCACGATGCTGTCAACTTTTGATCCGTATGAGCTAGAAACACAATTTTTTGTTGTTGTCAAGATATGCAGATTATGGAGCAGATGGGTTATGTGGCAAATGCAGCAAATCCATAATTATGCAGAAAACTGACACTGTTTTTCTGTCTTTCTCTTCTCCTCCCCCCCCCCCCCCCCCCTTCCCCTTGTGCTTTTCCCGCTATTTGCTCTGGACTAAAGTCTAATTAGGAAAAATAATTGCTAGTCCCCTAGAATGAGTGCCATTGGGCCCCTCTCCTGCAACCACCGTCTCAAATTAAGCACTATTGCGTTCTCTCTCCTCTTGAAGCCAGCATTAAACTGTTATATCCTGGCTTTGTATTTATGCATGTGATCTCCCACTCAGCCAGTGGAATGTTCAGTTTATGAGGTATCACAGAATGTTGGGAGCCAGCGAGTCAGTTGGGAAGGGCTGAGCAAGAGACAAGCTGCTCCTGGTGGGGTTTACCATGGACTTACCATTGTTTCTGTACTAGTCCTGTCTACTGGTTATGGATTGATCTGGATTACCTGGAACTAACTACCAATAAACATCCTAAAATCCTCCAATCATCTGGACTCAGTCATTACAATTTTTGGCGACGATTTCCTAAAGAACCTGCATTTTCAACCTTGTCAAGCTTCATCAACCACTTCAACAGTTTTCAACAGCATCTCAATCTTGCACCTGTCTCAACTCACTCGTGACCCCACCAGTGACCCTCCATCGGTCGCCCTCAACACAACGTGCCAGTTCAAGATTGTAAACAGCTCCAGCTCTGTTCTTCTAACGCATGCAGCACCTCAAAAAGCTAATCTGTTTCAACTGCAGCCCAAGCGTGTTCTTTCTTTGTCTGCTGTGTATCTACAAGCAAGGTAATCAACTACTGCCACAAAATCAAGTTTCCTTGCCTATGTTTGTTTCTACAGAGCATCAACAAGCAAGGTAATTTCTGACTGCCTGAGTTTGTGTTTCCTGCGCAGCGTGAGGTGTTTTCAGCAAACCTTGTCAGGTTACTGGCTTTAATCTACAGTGCTTAAAACGATTTTTAGTTTTCAACCCTCTACATTTCTACATTGCTGCGCACTCTGTACACTGCGCACATCAAGCCTTTCATCACGCAAGCATCACATCAACGGCACATTCATGAATGAAAATGTTCACATTTCTTCTAGGTGCACTTTAAGTTCGGCGCTAATTACTAAAGTGTGAGACATGTTCTTTCACTGGTTGTTCAGCAACGCAGCAATTTTCAACCGCCAGGTACATTTTTAAAACTGAAGCACGAGCCTCTATCAGCGCGCTCTCTATTACCTGTTTCATTCTGTTGTCCTGCGATGTCCGTCATGGTTCTCCTGTGACGCATGCTCTTTCTCTGTTGGAGATATCTTGAGGAGCACTAGCGTACCGTGTGCCATCCGGCGCAGCGTCGCACGTGCGTGCCGCCATCTTTTGTTTGGCAGAGTTTCACCACACAAGTTTACGGCACATTTGAAGCGGAAGTGTGCGCAAACACCACCGGAGTCAGTCTCTTTTTGCCATCCACGTTTTAAAAAAAACATATCATCGTATTTTGTAGATCTACTTGCAGCGTGAAGACTAATGAGATCGTTGTACTTAAGCAAAATGAGCAAGATGGTGTTTGTTCACCGGTGGTGAGTGAAAGTTGCTATATTATCTTCACGTTCCTCGTCCACATCAGGATTTTAAGAAGCTCCAAGATGAAGACATTTTGTATTTTTTTTTTGTTGTGGTGGCATTTCTATCTTGTGTGCAGCAGGTATTTTTTTTAAAATGGTGTAGTGTTGTTTTGATGCATTTCTTCCCTGCTCTGTGCTATGCGGTTATCTAATGAATATTTTCCACGATGAACATTTTACAGTTATAGTGTTTCAGCTTAACACAATTTGTTTGCCTTAATTTGGGGATGTTTGTATTTACATACAGGGCTTAGATGCATTTTACATTGTCCCTACACAGTGTGTCCATGGGGTGGTCCCCATTTTATGCACAACTCTATTCTGTTTTTCCTTCGGGGGGGGGTGCTATGCTAGGGTGTCAGTGTCTTTTGCATTTATGTTTTTTGGGGGGGTTTCAGTCCAACCTCTATGCTACTCAACTTGTTGCCTCTACGCGAGGTGTGTCATGGGTTACTGTCCCATCTCTACCGTGCAGATTATTTGCCCCATCTTTTACAGTGCACATGTTACCCTACACAGGGTGTCTACGTTTTTTTTATTATTCACGCAGTGCGCAATCTGTTCCTCATCACGAGGTATCTCGCAAGGATTTTAAGTCCCGTCATTACAGTGCACATGGGTTCTCAGTCCCATTTTCACTAGTGCACAACACTGACCTCTACATGAGGTGTCTTATATGGGTCTCAGTCCCATCTGTACGGTGCACAACGTTTTTGCCTCTTCACGAGGTGTTTTTAAATGGGTTACATTCCCGTTTAGTGCACAACACTCGAGGTGAGCAGTGTGGGTTACAGTCCTATCACTGCTGTGTACGACATTTAACCCCTACGTGAGGTATGTCGTTTTTCTCAACAGTGCACTACATTAATCGTTTTACCCGATATTGGGGGTTGTATTAGAATTTTGTTTCTCTTCAACAGTGCACAATATTTTTATGTGGTGTGTTTATTGGGTTTTATGCTCATCTGTTTAGGGCACAGTCTGCACCTGTTCACCACCTGTTTATTTTGTTATGTTACCTTCACAGGGTATCTGGTCTGAATACCATTTGTTGTTTTTCTCAAATTTAATGTGGTTTGTTTACAAATTTTCAATTGGTATTCAACATCATCATTCTTGTTTTTGAAATTGTTATTTAATGGGAAGTGTGAGTGATTCATTTGTTTATCTTCTCACTATTTCCTGTTATACTCCAGTTTTCCTTGTGTTATCTTTTACTGATGTCATTTGTGGATTCTGGATTCTTTTGTTCTGTGTTTTTCTCTGCTTTTCTATGTTTGTGTTCTTCTTTCGTTCACTGGAGGTTTTCTTCTCCTTCTATCTGTTAGCGTCTGATTTCGATTGTCTCTTTTTATACATGCCTGGCCAGCCAGTATATCTTGGGGTAGTCATTGATGTTTTCTCTTTTTGTTTCTGTGATTGTCCTAGAAGGGAGGATGGTCTTCTCACTTTTGTCATTTTCAGTTATGTTTTGCATCTTCTTGTGGTTTTTCTGTTTTTTCATTGGTGTACAGTGTTTCCGACTTACTCTTTGTCTTTCTTCTTTTCTTTTTCTTTTCTCATGAAGCAATATATTTGTTTTATATGGAAGAAAAGGGGATATGTTATATCCTGGCTTTGTATTTATGCATGTGATCTCCCACTCAGCCAGTGGAATGTTCAGTTTATGAGGTATCACAGAATGTTGGGAGCCAGCGAGTCAGTTGGGAAGGGCTGAGCAAGAGACAAGCTGCTCCTGGTGGGGTTTACCATGGACTTACCATTGTTTCTGTACTAGTCCTGTCTACTGGTTATGGATTGATCTGGATTACCTGGAACTAACTACCAATAAACATCCTAAAATCCTGCAATCATCTGGACTCAGTCATTACATAAACTTTTACCAAGAAGTGTCGCTGGCCCTGAAGGGCCAGTTTGTGAGTCTTTGAGATTGTAGATGCGCGGGTTTGGTGCTGTTGAAATGGAAAAGATACTTCGCCATGCTTTAAATTCAACAACGGGCCCAAGGACACTGCGGGTAGTGTGTGCCACGCAAGTGTTGCTAGTGGTGGTGCCGAAACATACTGAGCTCAGCATCTTTGGTCACCATCCTCCTGCCAGGGTGTTGTCGGCATTTATGAAACAGGGCAGGTGTTGGTTGGTCCTTAGCGGAATCTAGTCGAGAAAACTCTTGTTGGGAGCCGAGGGGAAGGGTTATCTCCCGTCTTTCCTATTTCCCCTTATTTCCTAACCTAAGTAAATATTTGGTACAATGCTGACGCACTTCGGTCTCTCCTAAGATGGCGCCCCTGCTGCAGACCGAGCTGAAGATCACCAGCAGGATGGTGCAGGGGGACCTGAACAGCCTGAGCCCAGACGTGAGGGCCTTTGTGGTGGGCAACGCCAAGGTGTGCCAGCCCGAGAGCATCCACATCTGTGACGGGTCCGAGGGGGAGAACGAGAGGCTCCTGGCGCTTATGGAGGAGAGCGGCATGGTCAAGAGGCTGACCAAGTATGAGAACTGGTGAGTGAAGGGCGCCCTCTGCCGGGGGAGGGTGGGCTCTGTGAACACTTGTTTAGATCACTTCCCGCTCTTAAGTCTTCTGTTTTAGTAGTTTTACCGCCTAGTGCCACATATGCAGCAGCATAGGTGTAACATGTATTTACATACAGACCGACTATCTCCTTCCCTCACTGATAAACCCACTCATTCACACATACCGATTTATTACGCAGAAGTGAATACTATGGAAATCCCTGTACAAAGTGCCCTGGGGACTTACGCGAATGTTACTCATCACCCTGAAATGATCATGCCCGATGCCTTTAGCCCTAGCATTTTTAAAGACCCATATTTCGCGGGCATGTACATCATTTTCACGTAACCACTCTGAAATATAGGGGGAAACCAGTGTGGAGCAGGAGTGAAAGCGGTGGTTAGGGGCAGTGCTTAATTTGTAACAGAATAGCTGCTGTGGCCCATGGTTTTGTCCAGACCCCTGCGCCGGTGCCCTCGGAGGTGGGGGCGCCGAGAACCAAATATACACAGTCCTGATTCCACTTCATGACCCTTTTATCGACCACCCGACCCTACTCAATGTTTGTTAATGAAAGATACCTGCTGGTCTTCAAAAGTGAGTGCCGGTGGGCCCCAACTGCAGCCTCGAGCTCATGTTAAGCACTGGTGGGGCATATGAAGCTTTTACAAATATATCACATTACTTTATGCAAATCAGTCAACATACAGTGATCACATTCCCTGCACGTGTGCTGGCGCTATGATACACACACGGTCACAATTCTATGTCAGGACAGGAGGCTCCGATTATGCTTTCTCATTTCTGTATAAGAAATGCCCAGCAGCCAATCAGAACCGTTTGTGAAACGAAAAAACTACAGTACCCATGAGCACCAGGGTACCACGTGACCAACCATAGAGTCTCTCATATAAAAGATACAATAGGAGAAAGTACGTCCTCTTTCTTTGCTGCTCCGCAGCCAGTTAAGTGCCTTTTTTATATTACTCTTGATACATTGTTGCATTATTCTCTGTGCGATACCGCTTTGACGCGCTCGCTTGCTAATCATTGTTTATTGCTTGGATACATTGTTGCGCGCTGTCTCACGCGGTTTATTTATCTCCGCTTGTCGCGCGGTGCACATTCAGGGAGCGTGGTCTCACCTCCCCAGGGCGTGACGCTCGTTCGAGCGTCGGTGTCCGTGTTTTGGTGGAGTGGGAGTTAAGGGGCTGAGAAGCTCGCGCTAGCGCGCGTGCTTCTCTGTTTTCAACTGAATCTGAGGCGGCCGTTACCGCGCATGCGCGGCGGCCATTTTGTTTGTTTACAAATCGTGTTTTCACACGGACCTTGACAGAATCGGTTGTTCTTCACACCGCTGCCCACTGCCTCAGTTTATCTTCAGCCCCATCGACGCCCTTTGCTGTTTTAAGGCTTGGGGCTGTACAATAACGCATAGGCTCTGCCTAGAGTGACTGTCAGCAAGCCCTCCCTCCACAATTAATTTATTTATTTATTTTTTGGTCAGGTTTTTTCTGTCCTTATAAGTGGCTTGCTGTGGGGTTTTTCACTCCCTCTGAATTGTGCCTTTGGCATTGTGATATATATTGACATTGGAGTGTCATTTTGTGGGCATTAATTTCACTTTACTGTGAAGAAAGGTAAAATGGAGGAGTATTTTGATGAAGATGATTACTCCTTTGAGGATGAGGGCTCTAGTTTCCTCGAGCAGGATTTAGTAGAAGCTTTGGACCAAGGAGTTCAGCACTCCGTTAATAAAGCCCTGGTCCACGCTATTAATCCTCTGAAGCGTCATTTGACGCAATATGCCAAGCAACAGGGTTGGTTGCCATCTTCTCGTTCTTCTAAGTCCCCAGTAAATCCGCATAGGTCGGATTTTAAACGTTTGGCTAAATCTCTAGCCTCAGAAAAGGCTTCCTCCATTCCATTGGTAGGCGCTTCTACCTCTGCAGGCTGCCAGACTGACACTGAAGGTCCTCCTTCTTCCTCTTCTGACCAGGATGTTCCTCCACCACGCAAGAAGGCTCGCAAGGAGCATTACGTGGACGCTCCTACTCACCCTCAGGTCCTAACCTTTGAACCATCGGAGCTTTATCACCCCCATTCGTCTTCATGGCTTCCTTCTCCTGCGGTAGCGGAATATGTCCAGGCGCACATCCGTCAACCCTTTGAAAAGGATGTTAGGGCTCGCCTCCGCTCCGAGTGCCCTCGCCCGGATCTTGCAGATCACCTGGCAGACACTCCTGAAATTGACCCCACAATGCTTTCCTATTTGAAAAAATTTGCAAAGGATCCAAAAAAGGGTCTAGACAGATCCTGGCGTTCCTGTCAGGATAAAATGCTGGATTTAATGGGACCCCTCACCAAGATTCTTGATCTTGGCTTTCAGGCCAAGGAAGCTGCCTCCCTTGTGGATCCGGATGAACTCATAGAATGGGCTCAGAGGGCTATTTGCCAGTTAGGCAATGCAAATTGTGCAATTTCAAGTGAGCGCCGCCGCTCTATTCTTCTAAAAATTGATCCCAAATTGGCGGAACTCTCTACTTCCGAATCTGGTCCGGTGGCACAAGGTCTTTTATTCGGCCAACCGTTTCTTAAGGAACTCACTAAGTTTGTTGCAACCTTCAGCGGTTTGGATAAGGCTCAAGCTTCCATCAAGCGTGCACTTCGTCCGGTTTTTGCCAGGGCCGGACGACATAGGGGACGCTCGTTCGGCCGTGGCTCCAATAACCCCTCCCAGAGGGGTTATCAGTCCCAGAGAGGCGGTGGTCAGGACTCCAGCTACAACTCCCGCTCAAACTTCTATCCTTCCCGCAAAGGGAGAGGTCAATTCCGGAAAGGCCGTTCCGGTGGCAACCAAGGTGCTTATCAAGACTCTAACACCTCAGGTGAGTTTGATTCCTTTTTCCGAGGTGGTTCTGGGGGGCAGAATACGTTTTTTTCTCCAGAACTGGCGTCAAATCTCCAACGATGCTTGGGTTCTGCAAACTGTTCAAGGTTTCAAAATAGAATTCTATCAGACCCAACATCAAACCCTCCCCCCAACTCCTCTACATTTTTCTCTTCAGGACCAAAAGTTTATCTCGGCAGAGATAGAATCCCTTCTCGCCAAAGGGGCAATCATTTCAACTGTTCCCCACCCACAAGGGTTCATCAGCAATGTTTTCTTGGTTCAGAAAAAAGGGGGTGGCAATCGTCTGGTCCTCAACTTGAAGGATTTCAACGGAAGTGTCGTTTACAGACACTTCAAAATGGAAGGGATCCATCTTTTGCGCGATCTTCTTCGCGAAGGGGACTGGATGGTTCGGCTCGACCTCAAGGATGCGTATCTTTCGATTCCCATTTACGAGCCTCATCGTCGTTTTCTTCAATTCAGTTGGCAGGGGATTTGGTACGAATACACGGTTCTCCCTTTCGGCCTCTCGTCAGCACCCTGGTGCTTCACGAAACTTCTGAGGCCCGTAGTGGAATGTCTGCGTGCTCGGGGTGTCCGCCTGATAATATATCTCGACGAAATTCTTCTCATGGCGGACAACCCCCTCACAGTATTAGCACACCTGGAATGGTCTATCAACCTTTTACAATCCCTGGGTTTTCTAGTCAATCCGCAGAAGTCTATCTTGAACCCTACTCAAGTAATCGAGTTTCTGGGTTTCCAAGTGAATTCCCTATCCTGTCAACTTTTATTACCACACCAAAAGATTCGGTACATCAAGAGGGAATTGAGGTCTGTTCTTTCCAGACAGACTGTGTCGTTGAGATCGTTAGCACGTGTTGTCGGTCTATTGGCGTCCTCCATTCAGGCGATATTCCCAGGTCCTCTGCACTACAGAGCACTTCAGAGATTGAAGATTCGTCATCTCCAAAAAGGTCTTCGTTATTCAGATCTGATTCCTCTTTCAGAGGATGCGAAGAGCGAGATGCAATGGTGGTTAGACCACATGGAGGCCTGGAATGGACGAGCCCTGTTCGGCTCCGCTCCGGATCTGGTGATAGAATCCGATGCCAGTCTTTGGGGTTGGGGAGCCCGGTGCGGTCCCATCTCCACCGGGGGTCGCTGGTCCCCCCAGGAACTGTCTCTTCACATCAATTGCCTAGAACTTCTAGCGGGTTCCTTTGCGATTCGGTGCTTCTCCCCTCATCAGACCAATTGTTGTATCCTTCTCCGCATGGACAACGTTTCAGCGGTCCGGTATGTCAACAAGTTGGGGGGAACACGATCCAAGATTTTGGCGGAGATCGCCAAGGATTTTTGGCACTTCTGTCTTCAACAGAAGATCACAGTTATTGCCGAATATCTTCCCGGTTGCCGCAATCAGATTGCGGACTGGAACTCTCGCCACCTTCGCGACTTCAGCGATTGGCGCCTTCACCCGCGCATTTTTCGCATTCTCCGTCGGACTTGGGGTCAATGTCACCTGGATCTGTTTGCGTCTCGCCTAAATACTCAACTCCCTCTATTCTTCAGCTGGAGGCCGGATCCGAAAGCCCTGGCCACAGATGCATTTCTTCAGACTTGGCCGTCCACTCTGTGTTACGCCTTTCCCCCGTTCATGATGATTCCCAGGGTTCTGGCCTACTCGAAACGTTTTAAAACAGAGCTAATTCTCATTGCTCCGCTGTGGAGAGCTCAAGCATGGTTCCCAGATCTTCTGGAGATGTGTTGTGCGGTCCCGTTCCTTCTTCCCCAGAAGTGGAATCTGTTGTTGGATCCCCTAGGCGATCCGCATCCCCTGGTTCTATCCGGCAATCTCCTTCTGTTGGCGTGCCGAGTTTCGGGGATCGCTGGTCGCTCCCAGGCCTTTCATGCGACGCTTCCAAATTCATCAGTGACGCCTGGTCTCCCAGTACTCACAAACGATATAGAGCCTCATGGAAACGTTGGTGTGACTGGTGTGTTCAGCGGGAAGTTGATCCCGCTTCAGCAGATGTGGCTCTGATTATTAATTTTCTAGCTTCTCTCGCTTCCTCTGGTTTGGCTTATCGTACGGTCAACAACTTCCGTTCCGCCATCTCTGCCGCCCACGTTCCCATCAATGGCAAACCGGCGGGTGAACATCCCTTAATTTCCAAATTGCTTAAGGGCATTCGTTTGGCGAATCCTCCGTGCCCTAAATATGTCTCGCTTTGGGATGTCTCCATTGTTTTGAGATTTTTGGAGGCTTGGCCTTCTAATTCATTACTTTCTCGCAAGCAGCTCTCTGCTAAATTGACTATGCTGTTATGTCTCGTTTCTTGCAAACGAGTTTCTGATGTGCGTGCGTTAGACTTAGCAGGTCGCAGATTTACACCTGAGGGTGTCACTTTTCTAATTTCTAAACGCACCAAGACTGCTACCTCTTCGGTTACCTATCCTTCTTTTCCTCATCACCCCAACCTTTGCGTTGTTCAATGTGTCAAGGATTACGAGGTATGTACTGCACCTTTACGTTCTGATACACAGGGTCAACTACTTATTGCCTTGCAGAAACCTTTTCGTCCTGTTACTCCTGCTACTTTAGCTCGCTGGGTTAGATGGCTCTTGTCTGAGGCTGGAATTGATGTTTCCATTTTTGGTGCTCATTCGGCTTGCGGGGCCATGGCCTCTAAAGCGTTCTCGATGGGTGTTTCATTACTGGACATCATGAAAACCGCAGATTGGTCTTCTGATTCTATGTTCAAGACCTTTTATTACAAACCTATCGAACATATTGCTTCTGTAGTGGTGGATCAGCTTTGAACAAGCATAATCGGAGCCTCCTGTCCTGACATAGAATTAAAAATTTGCAAACATTCGTGACAAGAATTTTCAATTCTATTAAGGACAAGGAGGCGAGGATTATCCCACCCAAAGTCATGTTTGATTCTCATGTTTCTCATTGTCACAGTTGCATTTGATTTATGACAATGCATTGATTTTCTCTCTGTTTACCCTTCCCTTTTATTGCCTTCACTCTCTTTATCGGATGAGTATTACGGCTGTACTTTCTTTTCAGGTTCTGACCCGAAATAGTGACTCTGCTGTTTATCCTGCTTACTCCGCTTGGATGGTCTGCTGCCTCCTCTGTTCGGCGTTTGCTGTGTTTCTAGCGTCAGGATGATCACCGGCTGTGGCTGATGGACTCTGTTACCTGGCATTCTTCGTTTTCCATTGGACTTCATGTTTTCCTGTGAACTGTTCCTCACCAAAGAAAGAGGACGTACTTTCTCCTATTGTATCTTTTATATGAGAGACTCTATGGTTGGTCACGTGGTACCCTGGTGCTCATGGGTACTGTAGTTTTTTCGTTTCACAAACGGTTCTGATTGGCTGCTGGGCATTTCTAATAAAGAAATGAGAAAGCATAATCCTCGCCTCCTTGTCCTTAATAGAATTGAAAATTCTTGTCACGAATGTTTGCAAATTTTTAATTCTCCATGGCTCTCTCCATCGTAGCTTCTCTCGTGGTGTTTGTCTAAGAGTCCGTCCTCTCTTTCCACAGCTGGCTGGCTCTCACCGACCCCAGGGATGTGGCCCGGATCGAGAGCCGGACGGTCATCGTTACTCAAGAGCAGAGGGACACCGTGCCCCTCTCCAAGACCGGAACCAGCCAACTCGGGCGCTGGATGTCCGAGGAGGACTTCGATAAGGCGTTTAAGGCCCGGTTTCCCGGATGCATGAAAGGTGAGGGTTAAAAGACTGCATCATTCAGGGAGATATGCTAACAGTGACGGTCAACAGAATCACTTTTTTACATCTCAAAATTGCTTAGGAAATTTTTCATTTGAGAAGTTCTTTGCGAGTAAATTGTTTATGACATGTTTTACATATTTTTCCTTCATTCTAAACCCGTTTTGTTCCACAGGTCGCACCATGTACGTCATCCCTTTCAGCATGGGTCCCATTGGGTCGCCCCTGTCCAAGATTGGGATTGAGTTGACGGATTCGCCGTACGTCGTGGCCAGCATGCGGATCATGACCCGGATGGGCACCGACGTCTTGAGAGCCCTGGGCGATGGCGAGTTTGTGAAATGCCTCCATTCGGTCGGCTGCCCCCTACCACTGAAAAGTATGTTAGTGACGTGGTCTTGTGGTCATTACCTTACACCCATCCCTAGACTGACATGCGGCCAGCGAGCCCAGGCGCGTCAGTAAGGCATCTTCTTGTGTGTCCACAGAACCCATGGTGAACAACTGGCCCTGTAACCCGGATATGACGCTCATCGCACACGTTCCTGAACGCAGAGAGATCGTGTCCTTCGGCAGCGGCTACGGAGGGAACTCCTTGTTGGGGAAAAAGTGCTTTGCACTGAGGATCGCCAGCAGGATTGCCAAGGAGGAGGGATGGCTGGCTGAACACATGCTGGTAAGAGACGGCTAAAGGGATATTCTGTAGACTCAAAACACCAACAACATCTAAGGGTCTGATTTAGAGTTTGGTGGACGGTACTCCATTACAAAGATGACGCATATACTATTCACCTTATTACAAGTGCACTACATCCTAATGCACATGTAATAAGGCAGATGGGAACACCCATCAATCTTATTACAAGTGCATTCACCAACATCTAAGCAAGACCCTAAATCATCGGCTACTCTCTTTCATCTCCATAAGAAGTTATCGAACAAAAGTGGATATAATGTCAAATGCCACCACATAAAATGTAAAACACAAATACGAGTGTAAGCAAGCAGGTAACTAAACTAATATCTAATAATACCGAAGGAAAGACTAATTTGAGACGGGCAAGAGTGCTACAAATGATGTTGCGATCTCTTCATACTTAAAGCTTTACAAGGAAAAGCGGGAGAAGGTAAATATGTTCACACTGGAGGAAAGAGGACATCAGAACCATTAGATGAAGCTGATGAAATACTTATAGGGTGTAAAATCAGTAAAAGTGGTAAACATTTCTCCATGATAAAGTACTAATAAACATTGATATTGGACCAGGAGGGGACTGAAGGATGGGTGGATTTAAAATCTGAGCATACTTTGGGAAGGAAACAGTAGTAGCTGCTTGGATCATACCGTCTTAAAAAGAAGATGCATGAAACACTGTAAATTTATCTAAAATGACCCTCGATACAATGAAATACAACAATGCTGCCTATGTAGGGGTAACAGTGGAGACCATGTGCAGAGTAGTTTGCTTACTCGTTGCAGTTGAACATCCAACTTTGTGTTCTGGGTGAGATGAACGTACATTAAAATTGCACAATGACCGATTACCCCAGCTGACCTTTGTTTGGTGGTGCACAGAGTCTCTGCTAGACATGCTCCACCGCCTCAGATGTGTTTATGAGGCTTTGTTCTGTGGTTAGTTCAGAAGTGCCTGATGTATTGCAGAGATGCTCCGGTGCATGTTCAGTGTCCCTTGTTGCATTGTGGAGATCACCTTAATGCATGCATGGTTGTTCTAGACATGGGTGGATTTGCCCACAGTAAGTCTTACTAAACATTGGACCTGGGACCAGGTCTACACCTTAAGGGTTCTAGGAAAGTATTTAACTCATTTAAGCTGTGTAATGTGAAGTGCAAATTTAGTAGCATATTCTCTTCCTATGGTCTTGCGTGTAACTGATGGTGGCGTCTCTTGTAATGCTAAAGACACAGTATGCCACTACCCACACAGGCAGAAGTAGTCTGGATAGAGAAGGCTAAAGAGACTAACAAGGGAGTGGAGGGCATCAAATCTGGAAAGCAAGTCAGTGTTGGTAACATTGAAGTAGGGGTTCTTAGGGATGGAAATTCAACACAATTGAAGTAGAATTAAACAGATTCAAGACAGGTGGATGAGGCACCAGGTAAGCAGGGGCCATAGCGGTGTTTCTTGTATAATATTATGCAAATTAATCTAGACCACATACCTCAGTGGTCAGACTCATCTAAAACTATCTCTTGGATAAGAAGTAAGAAATAAAGCAAATATATTGCACCACGAATGTAGCTGTATCGTAGACATACGGAAAACATTGGTTTGTTCAATGAACAGAATTTAAGATCAAAGCAGTCTGCCCCATTGTGCACATTGAGTGATACTACATCAGAGCTGAGTAGTAAGCAACCAACTCTTTTTTCCCTCAGATATTGGGCATCACAAACCCAGATGGCGAGAAGAAGTATTTTGCAGCCGCCTTCCCTAGTGCATGTGGGAAAACCAACTTGGCCATGATGAACCCAACTTTGCCCGGCTGGAAAATTGAGTGTGTGGGAGATGATATCGCCTGGATGAAGTTTGATGAACAAGGTAACCAGCTTATTGTAGGGCTGCAAATGACCCTTCTGACGTTTGAATTAGGGCGTGCTACACTCTGCCCAAGTCTTCTGTTCCTTTCTAATCAACAGCTTTGCTGTGTTGCAGGTAACCTCAGGGCTATTAATCCTGAGAATGGATTTTTTGGTGTTGCTCCTGGAACGTCAGAAAAAACCAACCCGAATGCCATGAAGACCATCGAGAGGAACACAATCTTCACCAATGTTGGGGAGACCAGTGATGGAGGCATCTACTGGGAGGGCATGGAGAAGACTGTGGAATCTGGAGTGACACTGACCTCATGGAAGAACAAGGAATGGAGTTATGACTGTGGTAAGGAGGAGAATGCTCTCTCTATATATATATATATAAAACGTAACACGTTCCCACTCTATTGTGTGGACTTGGTGTCTGATGCTCAGGCGTCTTCTCATATTTTCTTTCAATCTAGATGAGCCATGTGCCCATCCCAATTCTCGTTTCTGCACTCCCGCCAGCCAGTGCCCCATTCTTGATCCGGCATGGGAATCCCCTGAGGGCGTGCCCATAGAGGGCATCATTTTTGGAGGACGGAGACCCAAAGGTGACAATTCTAAAAAACTTTGAATAGAAGAAATACTGCATACCTTCAGTTCAATAGCTGTTTATTTAATCACTGTTTAATCATATAATTAAAAAAGAAACTGTTTTGGGGCATGTTGTATAAAATAACTTTTGGTAGATTGCACTTAATTTGCATGGATACTAAATAACCAATAATAATACTAGTAAAAGATTCTGTTAACCTCTTCTGTGCCCATGACGAGATGGTCTCGTCATGGAGCACGGTCGCGCTGTGCCCATGACGAGACTATCTCGTCATGAAACCCGCCCACTAATGAAACGCCCGGCACAGGAGGGGGAAAGGGCGTGGCACAGAAGGGTTTAATGTTTGTACTCAGCAAAAATGGAGAAAAATTATTTGCTTCCCTAAAATAATCTCAATTTAGGGAGAAGTATCTGGAAGCAATAATTTTAGTACAAGTGCAAATAATATAATCCATTGGTTATTGGTGAATTGTGATTAATGGGGTTCAGTCCTATTTTGTGTGTTTGATCTTCCACCATGGTCACTCTTTTTGGTAATTGTTCTACGCATGTTTTTCTGTTTTCTGACATTGCTCTAATCATGTTTTCTGTAAAGGGAGATTTGTGCATTTACTACTCTTTCTGTCAGTACCTTCTTCACATTACTCTTGTGACATTACTCTTGTGACAACTCGCATCTAATGCCTGTGCGTTGTAATACTGCATCTCCACTGAGATATGCTAATCTCTTCTACAGTGTTCATACCCTATGGTATTTAAGTGTCTGTGTTTTATTTCCCCTCTTATTTTCCCATCTAACCTACACACAGTTAGATCCTCAAATTATTACATTAGATTTTTTAGGGTAACTTTTTCCCCTACCTGGGTCTCATTCTTTCAAACTCAAACAGTGATTTTTCACATAATTTATGAAACCCTTGTTCAAGGATCAGAGATAATTGATCCATTTGAACGGTAGCAAAACTCGCTCAGTGGACCAATGCTTCCATTGTAGAAATCTGTGTTTATCCTGAAGGTCCCAGGTTCAAACCTTCCCGGGTTCACTCAATCTTTCATTCTTCTGTGGTCACTTAAATGAGTTACTTTAAGTTTGCAACTAATTACCGCCTGTTATCAGCAACCTGAAAAGAGACAAATGGTAGAGATCCCTAAATTAGCACTGGTATTCTTATTATGAATAACAACACCTCTGCCTAAAATCCTAATCAAATCATCTCCCATTATCAAGAGACCTGAAGACCACTGTGGTTTGCATGATGTGAAGACCACATCTCTCTCTATCTCTCTTACATCTAGTGCTTTAAATGGACAGCGTACCTGCTCTTCTTTAATTTGAATGGGAGAGTACCTGCACTCCTCAGCACTGCTGCAATACATTTAATGAGAAAGCACCGGCAATTCCCAGGAACAAATATGTTCTCTGAATACAGACTGCTCGCACCTCTATATTTCCACTTAAAGCATCTCTTACATCCATAAACTGTATCCCATTACCAAAGATTTTTTGAAGCCCTGTTGGCTCCAGATAGGGCCCGACGAAACAATCTTTCATTAAAAGACAAGTACTTATATAGACATAGCATCGAGCTGTTGAAGTCTTTACGTTCTATGTACAAAATGCACATGATAGAGATATTGCAGGACTCCTGTCTGAACACACCTTCCTCTGATTTGCAGGTGTTCCTCTGGTCTATGAAGCACTGAACTGGCAGCATGGAGTGTTTGTGGGGGCGGCCATGAGATCTGAGTCAACAGCAGCCGCAGAGCACAAAGGTGAGTCAAACGTCATTGTGTGCCCTATAAAATGCACTACTATGACACCTGTGCACCAGAACCTACCCCGACATTCAAATGGTCGACTGACGTGAAAATGTCTTCCTGCCTCTTCTCAGCCTGAAAATAATAATTTTATCCCCCCTATAAAAGCTCCTCTTTAAGACTGATAGCCAGACATGTTACAGACTCTCCCTCTGGCCTCTTATACTCACAGTCACACTGACAATGACCTCAATGTCTTGGTTTCCCCATATGCAAGCTTACCTCTGATATACTTCCTTGTAAAACCCACCTCTCTGAATGTAAACAAATGTGGGACCATTATGTATATCTAAAATAATATAAAATAAGATTGACGTGTCCCTTTTACCCTGTATTTTCAGGTAAAATCATCATGCACGATCCATTTGCCATGAGACCTTTCTTTGGTTATAACTTTGGCCGCTACCTCGCCCACTGGCTAAGCATGGAGCACTTCCCTGCTGCCAAACTGCCCAAAATCTTCCATGTCAACTGGTTCCGCAAAGACACAGAAGGCAATTTCCTCTGGCCCGGCTATGGTGAGAACTCCCGTGTTCTGGAATGGATGTTCCGAAGGATCAACGGGGAGGGGGGCGCGGAGCGCACAGCCATCGGTTATGTGCCTACTACCACAGACTTCAACTTAAAAGGTCTCAAAGATGTCAATATGGCAGAGCTTTTCCACTTGTCCAGGGATTTCTGGGAAGATGAGGTGGAAGACATCAAGAAATACTTTGAAGAACAAGTCAACGCTGACCTCCCATATGAAATAGAGCGTGAGCTTCTCGAGCTGGAGAACAGAATTAAACAGATGTGAGATGAGGGATTCAGGAACCATTATGTGAACAGAATTCACCCACACTTCTGAGAATTTACTCACTGAGAACCAGATAAAGGCCCAGGAGTAATTGCTCCTAGATTGGGATGTAAAGAGTATGGACATACGTATGGCCAGCTCAGGGAATCCACAGAGGCACAGTAGAGCTGGCCACTTTACTACTGTCTCTTGTATGCTTGAAATTATTGTTTACATTTATCTGTACATTATGGATATGTTAAAAGTTGGTATGTATTTGAAGCCAGTGGGTGCTTTGAAGATCTCTTGTGATTTTAGTGACTTCAGTTAAATCCATCAAGGCTAAGCTTCAACTCAGGGATTTCCGAACATTATATTTGTGAATGTAAGAGAGGGAAACATGAACTGTGCAAATGCACCTTGGCGTTTCCACCTTGATGTAGAAATTTGGAATCTCATTAGTAATCCTGGATTTCAAAACCATTTAATAATGACGTAAATTCTGCATTTGGTATCAAGTTAGCCTCTTTGTTGTAAATAATTAAGCAATGACAGATGAGAGAAAGAGAAGCGAATGCTAAATAGTTGAAACCTGTACAGGGTATATACTGTCCGTATTTATTTGATAAAATGTATGTGTGTCTATGTATTTCAAAGCAATTTGTTTCCAGTTCGATACATTTTAAAACAAATGCTTGTTGTACATTTATTGCATCTTATTTTTCTAAGCCGTATTTTCTGTAATTTCAATTGTTTTTCATCATTGTTCTACTATTTATTAAATCATTTTTTTTTACAAACCTTTGAAAGTGGTCCTGATTTACATGAAGATGAGGCAACAGGAGGTACTTAAACTATGAAAAACGATTGATTTCTCACGATCTGATTGTGCAGTTTTTCCTATTTTAGACGGTGATGTGCAACATCTCCCACTGCCTTAGGTGCTTCCTGACTAATTACTTCCAAATGCTTGATTGCTACAGACTTGTATTTTTTTATAGAGGCACGTGATGACACAGAAACTTACTATTTTGGGATGGATGAAAAACGCTTTTATTTGATATAACTCAACAATATCTTCGTAAGAATGCATGAGCAGCACAAGTGGTAAATGGAGAAAACTATTACTTGTTAACATCTCATTTCAGTGCCCTCCATGTGGCCTCATATTAATCCACATGACAACTTAATCTGAGTTTGGTAGGGTTTAATCATACATTTAGAAACAAATCAATTGAGACCAATTTCAATATAATCATATCCAAAACAGAGAGACCAAGATAAGACCAAATATCCTGAAGAGAATTACTTTATATAATGCTAAGCAGACGTCTAACTATGACGATGATACAGACGATCAGGAAAAATAATTGAGTATTAAATTTCATCAGATGATTCTCCAAAGTAAACATGAACAAGCTATCTCTCCCTACAATACTTTAAAAGGGTAACCCTAAGCTAAGAAGCATTTAATAAGGGTGAAATCAGAAAGGTGTTAGCTGTCGGAATCTTCAGTAGAATATGCTCCAACCATGGGTCAAATAGCATAAAGCCACACAAGCAGAGGCATGCGTCTGCTCCCTGTGAAAACCTAAGATAACTCTCCTGCAACTCACTTCGTTCATTATAAAATATCAGTTGCAGTCAGAGTAGACAATCTCACATGATCTTTGCTGTTGAATTTCCATAGCTCAAGTACAACTGGATACTTTCACGACCTTTCCCACATCGATAACTTGCAACTTCGCTCGTCCTTGGTTATACCTTTCCTCTCCCATGAGAACTCGCCTCCTAGCTTGTTACTGCACTTCTCCTTGCCAAATTAGTATTTTCGTACCTTGGTATGTGAAGAAAAAAAAACTCCTATGCTAACTAATGAGGCTTTCTCTCTCCATACCTACAGTGGAAAAAATAGTAGTTCATACATTCCACATTGAAGGTTAAATACAAATCACATTTGAAACTCTAAACATGAGCATGGACCAAACTGTTTCTCGAGGCCCACTCTATCCAACTTTAGTAGTGCACAGGCTTATAGAATATGCACATTTCTACACACTCAATAAATGGAGCTCCTTAATACCTGTAAAAATTGTAAGTTATTATGAAGATATGATTCTAAATACAATTGCTTGAAATAAATTCTCTTTACACTTATTAATGCTTAAACATTAGTTTACACATATTCAAATTAAATAACCTCGCAATAGGACACATTTATGTTAAAGTATCCTATCACATTAATGCAAGTGTCACATAAACCAAAATTAATCACGTTCTATATGAGAATGTCATGTGGAATACTTTAAATATGCAATTCTCCACTCCCCTTAGTAACGTTAATTAAACAGAATATATTTGAGGGCTGACTACACTGAGTATGACACAGTCCTACAATATCTTGGATTGGATCAAGATTGAGGGGTGTATCTACAAGGCGGCGCTAAAACATTATTGCCGCTTTTGCGCCGTTTTTGGCCGAAAAGCGGCGATAATTTTATCGCTATATCAGCAAGGTCACGCTATCATGTGAAACCTTGCCTTAGCACCTGTATTCCTAACCCCCATCTTTGCATCTCTAATGAGATGCAAAGTGGACGTTCCTCCCCAGGATAACGGGAGAAATGTCGCTAAGCGACATTTCTCCTATTATCAAGCCTCACGCAAAGCGGCATAGCGACAAGAAAAGTAGCAATAACCTCTGTTATCGCTACTTTCCTTACGCCTGCTTTGAAACTGACTTAGCCATGATATCCTATGGAAGGTGGATATCATGGCTAAGTATGTGAGGCCCTATCAGCAAGCTATTGCCAAACTTCGTGGGATTATCGCTGGGTTTCCAGCGATAATCTCACGTTTGGCAGTTAGCGCTAGGATTTTTATCGCTTTTGAGATAAGCGTTGCTAATAGCACGCTATCTCAGCGATAAAAATCCACGCTAGCCGGCGATAATTATCCTAGCGCTAAGTGCGCTTAGCGATAATTATCGCCGATTGTTGCTAATATGCCCCTACACTTCTTCAATCCCCCCCTCTGATATTAAATCAAGCCATCACAGAATCTCTTATTTTATCTCTTGATTTTATCAAATTAACCAACTTAAACCGTTGTACCAATTGCTGTTCGTTTAAACTCCTCCAAATGCTTAATCTCATTATAATATTCATTCTGTTTCTGTTCTAACTTCAAGTCCTCTCTTTTTCATGATTTTCCTTTCTGCTTCTTGTATCTCCAGTACACCTCCAGACCCACAATCAGGATTACAGCACAAAGTGCAATAATCAAGAATGGTCTCAAAAACAACCCACCATACCACTTTCCAAATCTGCAAACCATCTACCTACAGAACTAAATCCATGTCCAACCCGGTCCCAAACACCTCTGCTGCCATTCCATACACTGCATTGTTTAAGATAGTAGTAATATTTACAAACTTCTGCAAGTCGTTGCTTTTGTCTGAGATGTAAGTGCAACATTGTTGGTCTTTTAACATTCGGCAGGCTTCGCCTTCCTTTGCGAACAGAAAGTCTAATGCAAGACGTTTCTGCAAAACCATAGCCCTGATAGCAACCATCTCAATGTTCACAAGCAGCAAAAATCGAGCTGTATTAGTATCTAGTCTTGATGACATTCAATATCAGCCCTACTCCTAAAATGAATTCTTCAAAATGTATTTCTCCAGCCGTAGCACCTCATTTGGACCTCGGTTTCTCCTCTCACAAGGGATGATGAAAATTCTCCAAATGATAGATCTTTGGAACACTACTCCTACATAGCATGTGCCATACCATTTATTTTGCAACATAACATAAGCATTTTCCCACAAATAAAATAAACTCCAGGAATCACAGGATCAGTTCCTTCCAGAAACAACTTTTAAGATCCCTGAACCTCAAAAGTAGGATCACACTCACTCTCCCCTAAAGGAAAGGTATCATATTCATTCTAATCATTATGTATGCCCAATTTTCCCTCGTGTTGCCAATCTGATATCAATTCTCCAGTGTTTCTTGCAGCTTCATGATCTACCTGTTCCTGCAACCAACTTGGAAAAAGAGCCCCTTTAGCTGCATTAGTCCTCACTGCTCTATATCAATCATCAACCTGCTCTAACAATTTTGTTTTCAATGTCAGTAATGCTACAGCTCCAATTATATCTACGGGCATAAGCAGTGGCTAGTGTTTTAAACGAGACAAAATATATTCTGCATTCTGAGCATAGGAATGTTGTTTCAAATGTTTGAACAGCGTGTATGTAATTCCCTCAGTCACTGAAGAAAGTAACTGCATGCAAACATAACAGTCCTCTGATTCCATCATATTGACTTACTCATAAAACAAATTAGTGTAAGCTTTTAATGTGAAATATCCTCAGGATAAATCAGTATGTAAATTGTGCCCTTCTGATAAATAGAACCTGTTACCTACTTTTTGTGATGGTTTCTATACAGACCTAAATTTCTGTCTTTCGACCTCCGTTGGACTCAAACATAACCCTACAATTAGCGCTATTAAGCCTATCACTAATATGTTTATTATTCTTCCTATTGTATGCTTATGTCTAAGGCTATTATTATTCAGTTCCATACTATTTGTATTCAGACCCAGTGGGTGAAGAAATAGCAGCAACAGAATCTTCTCTGTCGGTCTCCACCCATGCAAAGTACAAAACAGTCTTTAATTGTGATCAATTTTATTCACAATATATACAATCTTCGTGAGGTTAACCTATTCCTTTGTGTTCTTCTAAATGTTAACCCCAATTTTATTCTTTTTCCAATAGGACCTAGGTATTCTTCTTTAAGCACTGAACAAAGTTAATTCATCATCTCTAATAATTTGAGGACCTAGTTCGTTAATGAGCAGCTCCAATAGCATTATGTGCAATCCATCAACAAGCAGAGGAGACTCTTCAGGATTCAGATAGGGAAATTCAGTCTCATTCAGCACTGAATTTCTCAAAGCACTCAGTTTTGTTGGGTAAGGACATACAAATGTTAAGATAGTTCAGATCAAGTTCTGAAAATTTCAGAAGGATTTCCACTATTATTCCAGAATGTCCAGAAGTCACTCTCATTGTCTTTAGTAGCGAGATAACTCCACTCAGTCAGGAGAAAGGCACCTGCAACAAGGATCTTCTCAGATTTGATCCTTCACTTATGTTTCCACTCAACTGATTCACCAGATGCTTCGAATATGGTTGCAAGAGAGCTTTCAGAGGGTAACTTCAACCCTCTCCTCTCTTTATTCTTTGGCCTGCTTTCTTCCACCACCACTCGTGATCCTACAGCCCTAGTTACTTCTTTTGGGTCAGAATCTGTTTTGTTCACCGAAATAGCATCAGCTGCTTCAAGTTCGACTTCTGTTTCAGATTAGTCGAGACCCCCCTCAGATCATTCAAGTACTCTCTCTGGTTCTGTATGGTCCCCTACAGCTTGGCTGACCACTTCACGTGGCCTTTTGACCACTGCTGGCATCTCTTTCGGGAGAAGTGCTGTTTCTCGTTTAAGGGGACGCGGGACTCTACGAGTGTGGGATGCATGCACCCAATTTGGAAGACTACCACACTTCATAGCTGTGATTGTGACCAAGATTACCTGGTATGGACCACACCAACAAGGCTCACAACAGTTCTTCCACACATGCTTCTTGCCTATGATCCAAACACCGGAACTAAGGTTGTGGCACTGCTCCTGATGTGGCGGTGCTGTTGCCGCTTCTACCTGGTGAGCACAGAATGAACCACGTCAGCCAATCCCTTACAGTAATCGGGCACCAAATTGTCTTTGATGATTACAACAAGCACATTTGCTGGCACAGCAGGCAATCACATAGCCCTCACCATGAATTTCTCATGAGGCGACAGTCCTGCTCTTCTATCTGGGACACTGTGGAGACTCATCAGCACCTGAGGCAAAGCATCAGGCCATTTCAGAGATGTCGAAGCACACACTTTAGCAAGTCTAGATTTCAAAATGCTGTTGACTTGTTCCACGATACCTGAAGCTTCTGGCCGATACCTGCAATATAATCTCTGTTCCACTTGTAACGCTGCATATAACATTCTCAGGGCCTCATTGTTAAAATGAGTTCCTCGGTCTGTCTCCAAAGAGGTTGGAAATCCGAATCTTGGAAAGATTATCCTCAATAATAGCTTAACTACTGTGAGGCTATCACATCTTCCAGTTGGGAAGGCTTCCACCCAATGTGAAAAGATGCACACCACCACTAGAATATACTTCAATTTATTACACATTGACATCGCAACAAAATACAGTTGCATTTTGTTGAAAGGACCTCCAGATCTGCCTATGTGACTCCGTTAAATAGCAGTTCACTTTCCCACATTAATTTGCTGACAAATCGCACATCGATAAGACAATGCATCAGCCATCGCTCAAAACTTTGGGTTGAATTAGGTCTGCCTAAACAAACTCACCATGGTATCTCTTCTTACATGCATTGACCCCAAATGTCATCATCTTGTTTTGAACATCCTGATCTAATCCAACCTTCTTGATCCTCCTCAGTAACTTCCTCATGCAACCTCTTCACTTCCTCCCATGTATTAGCAATTGTCATCAAAAGGCTGAAGTTGGTTTCATCTGTTCCCTCATTTGTGTATTCACCATTGAAAGTAAAAACATTTAGCACACAGTAACAAGCATAACGATTTGCTATTGTCACAAGATAATTTCCTTTGCAATAGGACTTAACAAGAGCAGCTTGTGCTGGCATCTACAGGGCTTTAAACAGTTTTATCACATTTTCCCCATTGCGGGTCGTGGACCCTGATGAGGTCATAAATCCCTTCTGAGACCATAACTATCCAAAGTTGTGAACTACTCCGAACCCATACTGGCTATTGGTGAATATTGTCACTTTTAGCTGGTCTGAAACACAGTCAACTCTGCCACCTGCACCAAGAATACTGCTTGGAGCCAGGCGGCTTCCACCACTCCCGTAACAGTACAGACAGCATAGAGCCATCTACAAACAGGTTGGAATCAGATTCAGACGATGGCTTGTCAGAAATATCGTAACGGAGCTTGATGCATAGTTCAGTGACATTAATACAGTCATGCTCTACTTCGATCTCATATGCATCCCAATTAGGTTAAGGTAACAGAGTAGCAGGGTTCAGGACCAAACACTTTTTCAGAGTGACACTTTGGTGCCGATCACAATCCGGTAAAAACCGGGTACGAACCGTCGGACGGAGCATATTCTCCGTCCGACGCGTACCCGGTCGTCAAAATATACAAACATGGAATTACGATTCGCACGGGTACACCATTACCGTACGAATCGTAAAAAAGACCGACCGAACAAAAAACACCTACCAATGCGATCCGGGAAAGCGCCGACCTGACGTCGGGACGCACGCAGCCAGCCATTCACGACCCAGGAATCACGATTCGCACCGACGTCACCCCGCACGGTGAATATTTTGCGGCAGCCAAAAACTGCCGGGAAATCAGGACGACGCGAACAAGGACCACCAGTACGCGACGGACAGACGACGACGCGAACAAGGAGGACCAGTACGTGACGGACAGACATGGACCCGAACCTACGAGTCATCCCTGCCCTCATAGCAGTCCACCTCCTCTACAGGTTACGACGCAGACGCCGCAGAAGGTCAGAATAACTAAGGGAGGGGGGAAAGTGGGGTGGGGTGGGGGTGGCACTACCAGGGCAGGCCACAAAACAACCACATGAGTGACACACTACACATGGCCTGGACATACCTGACTCCCATGCCCTGGTCACCACGAGGGGGTGGGGGCGTGTCCTGATAATCCAGCGACCGCCACAACGGAAGTCCGTCACCACGCGAACCGGCAACACAACCAGACAGGTACGTCCCGTACCCACGCCTGAAGAGCGTGGGTACGAGTCGGACCACGCCCACACACGTCACCCCAACAATGGCGGGACGGATCGCACCCACGTGGCAAAGGCCTGGGTACGGGCCGCACAAACATCACATAGCGTGGGGACGGATATGTACGGACCCTACCCCCACCCCGTATGCAAGGAGCGTACCCCCCACCCCAACAGTGAAAGTACGACCCGTACCCCCACCCGCGTATGCAAGGAGCGTACCCCCCTGCCCAACAGTGTAAGTACGACCCGTACCCCCACCCACGAATGCATGGAGCGTACCCCCCATGCCAACAGTGTAAGTACGACTCGAACCCCCACCCACGAATGCAAGGAGCGTACCCCCCAGCCCAACAGTGTAAGTACGACCCGTACCCCCACCCACGAATGCAAGGAGCGTACCCCCCACCCCAACAGTGTAAGTACGACCCGTACCCCCACCCGCGAATGCAAGGAGCGTACCCCCCTGCCCAACAGTGTAAGTACGACCCGTACCCACACCCGCGGACGTACGGAGCGTACCCCCAGCCCAACAGTGTAAGTACGACCCGTACCCCCACCCGCGGACGTACGGAGCGTACCCCCAGCCCAACAGTGTAAGTACGACCCGTACCCCCACCCGCGGACGTACGGAGCGTACCCCCAGCCCAACAGTGTAAGTACGACCCGTACCCCCACCCGCGAATGCAAGGAGCGTACCCCCCTGCCCAACAGTGTAAGTACGACCCGTACCGTCACCGGCGAATGCAAGGAGCGTACCCCCCTGCCCAACAGTGTAAGTACGACCCGTACCCACACCCGCGGACGTACGGAGCGTACCCCCACCACACCAGTGTCAGTAGACTCGTACCCTCACCTCTAATGCAGTGTGCGTAACCCCACCGTGTATGTGCCAAGCGCACATATCCAGAAATCGGAGGTGTGTGTGCAGAGTCCACCCAGCAGTGCCCTGAGACAGGAGTGGTGGGTGTGGAGTCCTCCCAGCAGTGCCCTGAGACAGGAGGGGTGGGTGCCCATCACTCCCAGCAGTGCCCAGAGACAGGAGGGGTGTGTGCAGAGTCCTCCCAGCAGTGCCCTGAGACAGGAGGGGTGGGTGCAGAGTCCTCCCAGCAGTGCCCTGAGACAGGAGGGGTGGGTGCCCATCACTCCCAGCAGTGCCCAGAGACAGGAGGGGTGTGTGCAGAGTCCTCCCAGCAGTGCCCTGAGACAGGAGGGGTGGGTGCCCATCACTCCCAGCAGTGCCCAGAGACAGGAGGGGTGTGTGCAGAGTCCTCCCAGCAGTGCCCTGAGACAGGAGGGGTGGGTGCAGAGTCCTCCCAGCAGTGCCCTGAGACAGGAGGGGTGGGTGCCCATCACTCCCAGCAGTGCCCAGAGACAGGAGGGGTGTGTGCAGAGTCCTCCCAGCAGTGCCCAGAGACAGGAGGGGTGTGTGCAGAGTCCTCCCAGCAGTGCCCTGACACAGGAGGGGTGGGTGTGGAGTCCTCCCAGCAGTGCCCTGAGACAGGAGGGGTGGGTGTGGAGTCCTCCCAGCAGTGCCCTGACACAGGAGGGGTGGGTGCAGAGTCCTCCCAGCAGTGCCCTGACACAGGAGGGGTGGGTGTGGAGTCCTCCCAGCAGTGCCCTGAGACAGGAGGGGTGGGTGCCCATCACTCCCAGCAGTGCCCAGAGACAGGAGGGGTGTGTGCAGAGTCCTCCCAGCAGTGCCCTGAGACAGGAGGGGTGGGTGCCCATCACTCCCAGCAGTGCCCAGAGACAGGAGGGGTGGGTGCAGAGTCCTCCCAGCAGTGCCCTGAGACTGGAGGGGTGTAACACATGTGTGTGAGGCCAGAATTATCCACATGCATACTGGCTACAAGGGAACATGTCCCCATGAACTCATGTCAACAGACTCCACACACAAGTACAGTGATCACCAAGGATGCCACGATTGTCGCAGGTGGAGACATGGCCCTGCATGCATGGCCAAAGTAGAAGGGCTCCGTCACACACACAGCTCATGTAGACACAGCTCTGCGCTAAACATTGGGAACACCCTGCAGGGAAGAAAGCTGGGTACACAGAGGAAGGAATACACCCTTGGACAAGTGCACCATGCAGTAACTGCCTACATGAACAAAGAAAGTTAGCCAACACCTTGTGATGGCACACAGATCACAGGGTCCCACCAATGAGCAGTACACTACTACATATCCCACACACCCAAACCCTTACACACCACCCAAAACCATGTAGCAGCCCCACCAACACCAATACCAGCATAGCAGTAGTGTGATAATGAAAACAAAATTAAGCTTTATTCTGCAGGAGCACAATGTCCGTGGATCGCAGGCAGTTCAATCTTCACAAAGCCCATAGGGCAGTCAATGATTCTCAGCTGGATGGGGGACACAGTGGGATGCGTGTCCCCTACCTTGCCTGCACAGTCAAATGGCATCGTCTTCCACACTGGTGGGGGCATCAGGGGGGGGGGGGGGAGCAACAGGCACCGCAGGGACATCAGGGCAAAGGGGCGGCGTTGTGGGTGCAGGGATGGAGGAGTCCACCACAGGGGGTGGGTCAGTGCCAAAGGCGGAGGCCAGGATGGCACTACACACCTTTGCAAGGTCATCCAGGGAGTCCCCTGCACCCGAAGGGACCTCAGGCCCCAAGGAGGGGGGGGGTCAGAGGGATGGGTCGCAGCGCCACCGGGGGAGGGTGGAGACAGGGGGGGAGACTCAACCACCCTGACCGGGGACCTCCGTGACCGCTTGCGTGGTGGTGTAACTGTGGGGCTCAGGGACAGAGCGGCCATGAAGGAGTCCTTGGGGGAGATGTGGCCAGGAGAGCTGAGGGGAGGGGATTTGGAGGGAGTGGACTGGGTGGAATGCGGACTCCCACTATGGCTGCGTGTCACACGTTTGCCCCCCGACCCAGTGGGTGTGCCTACCTCACCCTGTGTGTGCGTGTCAGGAGGAGTGCGGTGGACCTTCCCTGCTGGTGTGGTGCCCGTGTCCGTTGATGTGGGTGCATGCCGACGTCTGGGTGTACGTGTGACAGGCATGGGAGTGGGAAGTGTGGATGGGGCAGGGGTAGGTGGGGGGAGGTCGCGCTGCAGGAGACCCACTGCTGCAGTCAGTGTGGAGTCGATGGACCTCAGCAAGTTGCGTTGGTCAGCCTGCGATGAATGAATGCCCTCCAAGAAAGCCTCGATGTTGGTGAGGGTTTTGCCGTGGGCATGGAGGACATTAAGGATCGCAGCCTGACCAACCTGCAGTTGCCGCTGGATGTCCACAGACTCTGCATTGGCGGCAGCAGTGGAGACAGGGGCAGGGGGCGCGGTGCCTGGCAGGAAGGAGACATGCTGTGACCGGGCACGCTGGGAAGGGACACGAGCAAGTGGGAGGCGGCTGGTGGAAACTGAGGGGGCGGTGCGAGGTGTTGTTCCGCTGTCAGCTGCTGGTGCAGCCTCCGCCCACTCGGAGACATCGTCCCCGGACCTGTCAGCTTCGTAGTCTGATGTGCCAGTCGACAGGTCCTCGGCCACACTCTCCTCCGCCTCTGTCCCACTCGATGTGCCAGCCCCGATGTCACGGCTGGCACTGGTGCTCGGTCCCTCCGCCTGGTCTGTGTCCATGTCTCCCTCTGTGTCCCCCGACGATGCTGTGGGCAGGGTGGAGAGACAGAAATTATTCAGACACCTGTACACATCTGTCACATGAGTCCAATCTACATAGGTAACATTGCATGGCCTGAAAAGGAAGATCCCTAACATCTACTGAACAGGGTACCGATGTAGGGCATGCAACACACAGTTGGTTGAGCCACCATGCCACTGAAATACCATGGAGAGCATGAGACAATAGCTAAACACAGGAAAAGGAGTCTGACATAGCACCCAGGTCCTGGGGACAATCCAGCACTGCATCTGCACCACACAGCGTTTGCGAAAATACAGATGACCAGGGACCATATCCATGAACTTGAGACACATGCTGCATAGGTAATGCTGAAAACATGCACAACATGACTCGGTCACTGCACATTGCGTGTGTGTCCAGGCACATCACACACTGCCCAGACCCAGCAAGTGGTAATCAGGATTTAACACATAGGCATTGCCCGCCCCAACAAGACCCTACACGAGGCAAATTGTGGAGACACAGGTGGCACCAACATCTCATGGTCTGGGTGATACACACAGGGGCAGGCAAAAAGCAAGATTGGACGCCAAACAGCCAAGGTGCGCCTGTACAAATAATGAGGTACCAGTGCCCATCCTCAGATGAGTATAACAAGACACACAGGCACTGGCAACTGTGAGTATGAAGAAGGACAATCAGGTCAGGCTGCACAGTGGACACCTGTACAAATTAGCACGTCTATATACATGGTGACAGGGGACAATGGCACAGAGCACAACTTACGCTGTAGACACTGACAGTGGCCACGTTCATGATGACACATACACCACTGAGGAAAAGGTGCCCCAGGGGACAGTAGTGGGCACGCAACTACATGCTACTGAATGGTAATGACAGCAACACACGTCACCATCCCTGCACTATGTGTATCGCACAGTCATGCACATCATGTCACAGGCCACTACATAGGACATGCGCGCTGTAAGGCATGACACATGAGAGACCAACTCCCATGTCTGGAGTCAGCATCAGTGCCAACTGACATGGAACCCACATGCAGTGAACTTGACAGTGCACAGGCAAGGTCCCACAACCTGTTACACACCACCCCCACACATGATGCTACAGACATTGTTCCCGTGGACAAAGCGCCAGCCTACATTACCCTGGGAAGGAGTGACTACACACAGACCAGGGAACACATTGCAAGGAGGGGAAGGGTGGCAGGGGCACAGCGCTATACTGGGCCAAACAGGATCTGCACAGCACCTTTAAACCCTGCCAGTGGATTCATGCTACTGTGCCCTTACAAATGCCGGTGACACACAACAAACACACATGTACCTACCCCCTTCCGGCTGCTGCATCGCCTGTAAGCGCCTCTCCAGGTCTGGAAAGACCACCGGCAGCACACGCCTGTGGAGGTGGCTCAGACGGCGGCGGCCGCGGTTCTTGTGGCTCTCAGGTGAGTCCCCCAGCAGGAGCCGTGCAATCCTCCGCGTCCAGCACCGGATATCCTGCCAGCGTTTCCTCACCTGGGCCAGGCGCCGCCTCCGACCATCCACACCCCTCACGGCACTGACGGCGGTCAGCCAGATCTGCTCCTTGGCAGTGGCGCCTACCTGTGAGGAGGAACAAGTGACACCACATCAATACACCAGCCACATGTCACAGAGAGACATATGGGTACAAATTAGCTGGTAACAACAAGGCATGTCATGCAGCCAACGCATTGCACCTTTGTCATAGGGACATCATCCCCTGGTGAGGGAAAAAGCAGTACGTGCCACAGTGGGTACACAGGTGGAATGATGGCAATGTCACAATCAATGATCTAGGCTCACACTGTGCATCACACCCACCCCTCCTGGCTCAGGGCACTGCTGTGAGGACTCCACACCCACCCCTCCTGTCTCAGGGCACTGCTGTGAGGACTCCACACCCACCCCTCCTGTCTCTGGGCACTGCTGGGAGGACTCTGCACACACCCCTCCTGTCTCAGGGCACTGCTGGGAGGACTCTGCACCCACCCCTCCTGTCTCAGGGCACTGCTGGGAGGACTCTGCACCCACCCCTCCTGTCTCAGGGCACTGCTGGGAGGACTCTGCACACACCCCTCCTGTCTCAGGGCACTGCTGTGAGTGATAGGCCCCCACCCCTCCTGTCTCAGGGCACTGCTGTGAGGACTCCACACCCACCCCTCCTGTCTCAGGGCACTGCTGGGAGGACTCTGCACCCACCCCTCCTGTCTCAGGGCACTGCTGGGAGGACTCTGCACACACCCCTCCTGTCTCAGGGCACTGCTGTGAGTGATAGGCCCCCACCCCTCCTGTCTCAGGGCACTGCTGGGAGACATCAGGCACCCCCCCCCCTGGGACCCCCCTGACAGTACATGGCATGTGTGTTACACCTGGACGCAATGGCAGAAGTCACAGTCACCACATAGGGACAGTCTGTGGCAGTGGCCTATGCACTCACCTGATAACCTGGTCGCCCATACAGCATGGAGTACTGTGGGAGGATCACATCCAGCAGAGCCATGTTCTCCTCCAGGGTGAATGGCTGTGTCCTCTCCACAGCCCTTGACATGGTTCCAGGGAATCAGTAGCAGCAGCTGGGTCGACGAATGCAAAGATGTGCAGGCAAGTGCTCCCTCATGGGACCTGGCTGCCTTATATGTGCCCTTCTGCCCAGTCTCATGCACAGGAGTACAGAGAGATTGGTCACTCACATTTGCATCCTATGTTTCCACCAATCCCTTCAAACCTAGCAGTCTGTGGGTTCTCTATCGGTTTCATTCTCCTGCATGATGTCAGCCCCACAAACACATTGCAACAAAGTAGACAAATCCCAACTGACTTCTGCTGTGCACCTTCCAGAACAATTTCCAATTTTGAACTTGGTCTCCATGACAACCAGCATGCATGTAGGCCTTAATACTTGTCCCCCATGTAATTTGGAGCATCACACACAGGTACGGTGCGTGTGGGGGCCCTAGGGCACCCCAAATGCATGGCAACGGCCCGTACATGCATGCCTACGCTCTCCATCACTTTTGGTCTGCACGCGTATGCGTACTCGTAGTGGTACGGACCGAACACTCGCATCTACGCTCACTATCACTACGGGTACGCATACGCGTGCAGACCCATAGTGATAGTGAGCGTAGATGCGAGTGTACGGTCCGTACCACTACGGGTACGCATACGCGTGCAGACCCATAGTGATAGTGAGCGTAGATGCGAGTGTACGGTCCGTACCACTACGGGTACGCATACGCGTGCAGACCCATAGTGATAGTGAGCGTAGATGCGAGTGTACGGTCCGTACCACTACGGGTACGCATACGCGTGCAGACCCATAGTGATAGTGAGCGTAGATGCGAGTGTACGGTCCGTACCACTACGGGTACGCATACGCGTGCAGACCCATAGTGATAGTGAGCGTAGATGCGAGTGTACGGTCCGTACCACTACGGGTACGCATACGCGTGCAGACCCATAGTGGTACGGACCGTACACTCGCATCTACGCTCACTATCACTATGGGTCTGCACGCGTATGCGTACCCGTAGTGGTACGGACCGTACACTCGCATCTACGCTCACTATCACTATGGGTCTGCACGCGTATGCGTACCCGTAGTGGTACGGACCGTACACTCGCATCTACGCTCACTATCACTATGGGTCTGCACGCGTATGCGTACCCGTAGTGGTACGGACCGTACACTCGCATCTACGCTCACTATCACTATGGGTCTGCACGCGTATGCGTACCCGTAGTGGTACGGACCGTACACTCGCATCTACGCTCACTATCACTATGGGTCTGCACGCGTATGCGTACCCGTAGTGGTACGGACCGTACACTCGCATCTACGCTCGCCATCACGATGGGTACACATACGGCAGCACTCCCACAGTGATTTGGGAACATGCACAGGCCCTCTCAGCAGCAGTACGGCGGATTTTACACATCACTGTGGTGATAGGCGACACACATGTCGGAATAGGGCGGACATACTTGTCCATGGATGGACATACTTGTCCAGGAATGGACACCAAGGCATCGTCTGTGCATTACCACATGTGTTGGGCACAGGTGTCACAGGCTGTGATGTGGAACATGCCTCCTGAGTGGAGAAGGCACCAGATGTATGATGAGATGTGTACATGTGTACTGTGTGAGGGTGCAATGTGTGCCAGGCATGCCCTTGACTCCTTTGACATGTGTGCATGTGGGACTGCGCACTTGGGGTGAGCGTCACTGGCATGGCACGGACACCAACACACGGAAGTGTCCCATGATGCCCGGTACAGGGGTCATGACACATGACTCATCACTACCCACAGTGCACAATGTGACTATGCCATATATGTGTCCGGGATTTACATCGGGTTGATGTTGTTGCACCCTCAAAAGCTGCAGCCGTTGCAGCAACCAACATGTGGCTGTGTGTAGATTGTCATTGCACACTGTTCCCAACACCATGCCACATGTGTTACCGGATGTGAGGTGCACATGTATGCAAGGGACACGGAGTAGCGTGACAAGGCCATGTCAGCAAACTCACAAGGAATGTGTGGGGAGTCATGACATGTGCACCTTCATGGCAAGGTGTGTGGGCTGGACTAGTGTAATGTCATGTGACCTGTGGCTCAAGTGTTCCGCTGCCAGTCTCTGCAATCAGCATCACACTTCTGCTGATGTGTGGGTGTATGTCACTCCTGTCTTGCGTCGGGCAGTGCACTTGCACTGGGACACAGCTATTCCCATGGCGTGGCATGGGGAGGTTCTCAATCACCGTGTGTAGCTGGGTCTTGGAAGGAGTGTCACCTTGCATCCATACGTGTCCTGGGCATGTAGCACATGCCTGACTCCCTATGTGGCATGTGTGTATTGGCAGATTTACATGTGCTCAGTAGACATGAGTTGTTCTCGTAGTGCACTCACTCTTCCTTGTCACTTCCAAATTACTGCAGAGCGCCTCCTGTTGCCCGAAGAATTCCAGACTTGGCCACCATGCAGGAGAATGACAGGATCCGGCTCTACCGCTTCACCCAACCGTTGATTCTGGAGCTGACGGCGAGACTGGCACCACACCTGCAACCGCAGCACAGGTATCCTACGGCACTGACACCCCAGCTGAAGGTAATGGCTGCCCTACATTTCCTTGCCACGGGTACCTTCCAATATACCATAGCTCATGTTGGTGGCATGTCCCAGAGCATGTTCAGCGGTGTGCTGCATGATTTCTTGGAGGCCATGTTGATTCACCTGGATGACTTCATCAAGTTCCCAACCCCTGAACAGATGACTGAGGTCAAGCGTGGTTTCTATGCCCTGGGAGGGATGCCCCATGTCATTGGGTCCATAGATGGGACACATGTAGGTTTGGTACCACCACACGCACGGGAGGTGGCGTACCGCAATCGGAAGCACTACCACTCCATCAATGCCCTTGTGGTGTGTCTGTCCAACATGGTGATTTCACATGTCTGTGCTCGTTTTCCAGGATCAGCACACGATGCCTACATCATGAGGCGTAGCGGGATGCCTGATATGATGATGCAGCTGCGCAACGAACGTGCATGTGTTGTTGGTGGGTACAGTCTGTCTGTCCTGTATTCTGTTTGGCCGAGCAGCACTACCGCTTCGCCAGTTCTAACGATATCCATGTGCTTTCCATTTAGGGGACGCTGGCTATCCCAACATGCCTTGGCTGCTGACACCTCTCCGCAACCCCATCACGCCGGCCCAGCTCCGCTACAACACCGCCCATGGCCGGACAAGGCGAGTGATAGAGAGGACGTTTGGCATGCTGAAGAGCCGATTCCGGTGCCTCCACAAGACCGGCGGCGCACTCCCATATGCCCCGGCGAAGGTCTGCAAGATCTTCATGGTCTGCTGCATGCTGCACAACATGGCAGTTGAAAGAGCTGTGCCCCTCATCCTGGATCAAGATGACGAGGACCATCCACCCGTGGAGGACGAAGGGCTTGGCAATGGGGCTAGTGATGTGGAGGATGTGGAGCCGCAAGAGGACATCCGGACTCGGCTCATACGCGACTTCTTTGCTTAGTGGTGAGTACCAGGGTCTGAGTGTGCACGCATTGGTCCCCGTGTGGCATGCGTTGTGATGTGTGTCTCCACCTGCATGTATGGCACGTGGGTCAGAGGTGTGTGTGGGTGTGTCACTGGAGTGATGGTGGCAGTGATGGTAGTATTTCCCCAGGCATAATTGTGACCTAGCATGTTGTCATACATACATGTGTCGAGTAAATGCACATGCAAGTGGCTGTGCTTCTTGTGGCTGACTTCTTGTGTGTCTCTCTTCCCCAGGTACCTGCGCATGCCGTTTGCTGGTTGCATTGTTGTGGCACTGCTATTCCTCATGGACATGGCATCGTGGGCTGACTCAGCGTTACAGGCACGGACACGTTTGGAAGTCTCCAAGGGGTAAGGGATGCATCTGGGGTGTATTGGGTGTGGCAGTTGTTCACGATGTGTGCACACTGCCCCGGTCGGGGTTTGGGTCCTCTGCAGACATGTGGCATCCCCATGGGACACGACATGCAGCCGGGTACACCTGAATAGATGGGCTGCCTGGTTGTCAGTCATCAGTGATGGGATGGTGGATTGTGATGAAGGCATCAATGTGTGTGACACTGCCCTCGGACACATACGGTTAACATTGTCTTGACATGGCGTGGGACTTCCACATCAGCGGATGTATGGTGTATGGCAGGCTCTCCGTGAGCAGCTGTGGGTATTTAGCTATTATCCGACACTTGTGTGCCAGTTCCATGGCTATCACGCATTTGTGCTGCAGAAGGGGGGTGCCAGTGTTGGAGCCACATGTTACTCCACATGATGTGTTCATGTGTACTTCAAGTTGCCTCTGCAATCCCAAACACATGACTATTAAAGGTGTCCCTATGCCTCCAAGGTGCCTCTTCTCAGTCAATGCTGGTGTGTTGGCACGGTGCATCCTGCATGTCTGGCATGGTATTCCCTTATTGTGGCTATGTGTCAATGTGTCGAGTGGCAAGATGCAAGCTGTGTGTGTGTGCTGAGACTGTGTAATGGGCATGATGTCCATGACTGTGTGGGTATTGTGACATGTGCCATCCCCATGCATCCAACGTTGTCCATGACCCCATTCTCTGCATCCACCGGACTCAAGCTTGCAGGACATGGTTCTGCCACCTGTCTACACGTACCTGGGTGCCCCCCAGGACACGGGCCAGGATCCCTGACCTCTGCGCATGACTGTTGCTGTACTCAATGTGTCTGTCAGCACGGTTGTTCGGCCACCCCCTCAGCTGGTTCTGACCATCACGGGTGTGTATGGTGCTCCATGTCTGTCTTGCCTAGAAAACTGTGACCCATGTGTCCTGTGCCAGACTCAGGCCCCAGGGTGTGGATGGTTGAAGTGAACAGATGACTCAGGCATGTTTAGACTGTACAAGACACATGTTAGGTAATAATGCTACCAGCAGGCATCTACTCTTAATAGTGTGATTTATTATTGGGGGGGGGGGGGCCAAGTGAGGGCCTTTCCGGGATTAGGGAATCCAAAGTTCAGTAGGGGAGTTGGTGTCCTTGCCATTGGAAATCCTCAGAGTCCATGCCACAGTCTTTGTCAACATTGGTCAGCCAGTGACCAGCAGGGCCATGTGGCAGAGAATGTCTCTTGATGCTGTGATGCTGTTGCTCCAGTGGGCCAGGTGCCAGGCCAGGTGTCCTGGGAGATGGTGATGTAGCAGCCACCCTCACGGTCCTTTCCGTGGACGACCCGGCTTCCTGCGGGGAACCTCAGCAGCAGGCCGTGACGACGTCTGGGATGCTCCGTCGGATGTTTCCTCCTCCTCCTCATGATCCCTCCCTGTGGGTGGTGATGTTCTCCGCCTTCTGGCACAGGGAGGGTCGGCCATGGTGTCGGCCATCCGACGGAGTTCAGCGTGAATCCCCTGGGACGCCGTCACTTGCTCAGCCTGTCTGTCCTCCATCCTCCGTTGGTGTAGCTGTAGACAGGCTATTAGCTCCGCATGTTGCTGGGCCTGCTGGACCTTGATCCCCTCGAGGACGGACACAACCTGGGCCATGCCCGTGGTGTCCTGCCGGTATGAGTCCAGGATGTTACGGACATGGGAAAATACCGGATCCCCAGCCAACTGGTCAGGCTCGCGCCTCCGCCGCTCTCCACTCCCACCACCCCTGGCCTGCACTTGTGGGCACATGGGGTCTCCGGGACCCCTGAGGGGTGGCATTGGCGTTGTCGCCTGCCTCCTCCTGGGTGCCCGGGACACCGTGTCCCTCCTGGCGAGCCTGGCTGCATTGTGGTGTTGGGGCAGGGATCCTGGGTGTCTCCTGGGATGTGGCAGGAGTGGGGGTGGTGGTTGGCACGGTTGTACCTGACGCAGGTGCTGCAGGTGGTTGGACACCAGAGGGGCCAGGTCGGTCGGGGTCGTCCGCAGAGTGGTGAGAGTGGTCGCTGCCGGTGGGATCGGTCTCCTGCAGATCCGGGTCCTGTGAGTGTTCCCCCCCAGTGTTGGGGGGTGCAGCACGACGTTGACCTGTGTGTGAGAGAGACAATGTTAATTTTGATCCATGCAACATCCATGTTTCATCCGTTACAAAGTTGGCACATTTCCTCTTGGAATTAGGATCTGTCTTGCATTCCACTCACAGTGCACTTGTGCATGTGTGTGTCCCTTGGGCACCAATTTGGCCCCTTTAACTATGTGTGGCACAGTCTTACTTGCTGCGTCAAGTGTGACTGCAGTCAGCAGTGGAGTGTGCATGTGTGCCGAGCTATGCGTTTGCGCCTTCCTTGTAGCACTGTACATGTGCACATGGAGTGGATCCACACACTCATATGATGCAGGTGGCTGTCCTTGTGCTCGTGTACAGGTTGTAACATGGCCCTGCGTTTTGCCATGATGAAGAGGGGGGGTTCTGGCACTGGGCACCCTTGTCTACATGCACGCAGTCCACCTGCTGACGAGCAGACATTCCCACACACCAAAGGACTGATTTGCTCTCCCTGTGTCTCCCTCCTTCTCTGTCCCCCTCTCCCTCCCTCTCTGTCCCCCTCTCCCTCCCTCCGTGTGTCAGCCTCCTCCCTCTGTCCGTCTCCCTCCCTCTCTGTCCCTCTATCCCTCCCTCTCTGTCCCCCTCTCCCTCCCTCTCTGTCCCCCTCTCCCTCCCTCTGTGTCCCCCTCTCCCTCCCTCCGTGTGTCAGCCTCCTCCCTCTGTCCGTCTCCCTCCCTCTCAGTCCCCCTCTCCCTCCCTCTCTGTCCCCCTCTCCCTCCCTCTGTGTCCCCCTCTCCCTCCCTCCGTGTGTCAGCCTCCTCCCTCTGTCCCCCTCTCCCTCCCTCTCAGTCCCCCTCTCCCTCCCTCTCTGTCCCCCTCTCCCACCCTCTGTGTCCCCCTCTCCCTCCCTCCGTGTGTCAGCCTCCTCCCTCTGTCCGTCTCCCTCCCTCTCAGTCCCCCTCTCCCTCCCTCTCTGTCCCCCTCTCCCTCCCTCTGTGTCCCCCTCTCCCTCCCTCCGTGTGTCACCCTCTGTCACCTTGGCCCAGCTTCCTGGGCACACACTGTTAGCAGATCTTTGAGTGGCCCTTGGCCTGTTGATGTGAGTTTGTTTCTGATCTCCAGGCACCCATTTTGTCTGCTGTGTGTCTGTGCGCTGCTGCTGTGGTGGTGTGTGCTGCCACTCTTTCACACTGTTGGCTGTTCATTAGCTGCTGGCATGTGCAGAACAGTGCCTTCACCCCCATGTGTTGATGCAAGGCGTCCGCCATTTGCTGGCAAGTCATTCCTGTGTTGGGACACAGTGTTTGTCTGGCTGTGACCTAGGCCATATGGGCAGAGGGCATTGTTGTCTGCTTTGGAGTCGCACTATGTGATTCTTGGTGCCCAGCCTCCCGCCATCCGGGTTACCGTGTCATGTGTTGTTGTCTTCTGTGGCCTGTGACTTGACATTGTCCAGCTGGGTGCATGGGGCATTGTGGCAGCAGTGGCATGTGCCTGCTCATGGAGTGTGGTTGAGTAATGCGATGGCTTGTGGTGGTTGCGTGCCTGTTATTGATTTTGGTTGTGGTTGCAGTTCCCCCCATGTGAGGTGCGTTGTTTGTGTACTCACCCGGGTCTCGGAGTCCTTCTACTCCTTCAACTGCCTCCACCGGCAGTATGGCCATCACCCTCTCCTCCCAGGGATGGTAGTGTACGGCTCTGCGGGAGGGCCCTCCTCCGGTGGCGTTGGCCTGGTCGTGTTCCTCCTGCCTCTTGGCTCTGACCCTCCTCCGCAGATCGTACCACCTGTTCTGGCAATCCTGCTTGGTCCTCCTGGTGTCCGCAACAGCATTCACAGCATCGACGATGGTCTGCCACATGGCTGTTTTGGCTGCCTGGCTGGTGCTTCTGACCAATGTTCCAAAGATCTGTGGCTCGACTCTGAGGATTTGATCAACAAGGACCTCCAACTCTCGGTGACTGAACTTTGGATTCTTGGTAGTGGGCATGGTGAGGGGTGTGGGTGGGGATGGTGTGGGTGTGGGGGGGGTGTGGATGTTGGGGGGGGGGTGTGGATGGTTGTGTGTGTGTGTGAATGTGATGAGAGGGTGTTTGTGAGGGTGGTCGTTTGAAGGTGTGCAAGTGTAAGGTGTGGTGTAGCTTGTAGTCTGGTTCTGTGGTGTCTGGCAGCAGTGAGTCTGTTGGAAAGGCTCATGGTTTGTGTGTGTGGGCCCTTTTTATTGGTCCATGGGTGGGTGTGGCAGTTTTTGAATTTTGGGTGGGTGTGTTATAAGGAGTGGTGGTGTATTGGGCCTCTGTTTGTTTTTGGCAGTTGCAGGTCAGTGATTGTGTTATTTAAGTGGTTGTTGGCCATGTTTAGTGGCTGTGTGCCTTTCGACTGGTGTATTCTTGTGTTGTTTTATTTTGTCCTGGTTGTGTACGTGCGTTTTGAGCGTGTGTACGGTGTGTACATGGGCCATTTGGTTGTACGATTTTGTCCTTGTGTGTGGCTTTGTAAGACTCGTACATGCGGTTGTGATGTTGGGGCATGGGGTGCGCTCCGTACTTAGGAGGTTGTGTTGGGGGTGCGCCAGGAACGTACTGGGGTGGGGGTACGACTGGAACGTACTTGGGTGTAGGTACACGGGGGGTACGACACGTACAGGGGTGGGGGGTGTACATTGACGGTGGTACGACACGTACTGGGGTGGGGGTACGACTGGAACGTACTGGGGTATAGGTACACGGGGGGTACGACACGTGCAGGGGTGGGGGGTGTACATTGACGGTGGTACGACACGTACTGGGGTGGGGGTACGACTGGAACGTACTGGGGTGTAGGTACACGGGGGGTACGACACGTCCTGGGGTGGGGGTACGACTCGAACGTACTTGGGTGTAGGTACACGGGGGGTACGACACGTCCAGGGGTGGGGGTACGACTGGAACGTACTTGGGTGTAGGTACACGGGGGGGTACGACACGTCCTGGGGTGGGGGTACGACTCGAACGTACTTGGGTGTAGGTACACGGGGGGTACGACACGTACTGGGGTGGGGGGGTGTACATTGACGGTGGTACGACACGTACTGGGGTGGGGGTACGACTGGAACGTACTGGGGTGTAGGTACACGGGGGGTACGACACGTACTGGGGTGGGGGTACGACTGGAACGTACTGGGGTGTAGGTACACGGGGGGTATGACACGTACTGGGGTGGGGGTACGACTGGAACGTACTGGGGTGTAGGTACACGGGGGGTACGACACGTACTGGGGTGGGGGTACGACTGGAACGTACTGGGGTGTAGGTACACGGGGGGTACGACACGTCCTGGGGTGGGGGTACGACTCGAACGTACTTGGGTGTAGGTACACGGGGGGTACGACACGTCCAGGGGTGGGGGTACGACTGGAACGTACTTGGGTGTAGGTACACGGGGGGGTACGACACGTCCTGGGGTGGGGGTACGACTCGAACGTACTTGGGTGTAGGTACACGGGGGGTACGACACGTACTGGGGTGGGGGGTGTACATTGACGGTGGTACGACACGTCCTGGGGTGGGGGTACGACTGGAACGTACTTGGGTGTAGGTACACGGGGGGTACGACACGTCCAGGGGTGGGGGTACGACTGGAACGTACTGGGGTGGGGGTACACGGGGGTACGACACGTACTGGGGTGGGGGGTGTACATTGACGGTGGTACGACACGTCCTGGGGTGGGGGTACGACTGGAACGTACTTGGGTGTAGGTACACGGGGGGTACGACACGTCCAGGGGTGGGGGTACGACTGGAACGTACTGGGGTGGGGGTACACGGGGGTACGACACGTACAGGGGTGGGGGGGTGTACATTGACGGTGGTACGACACGTACTGGGGTGGGGGTACGACTGGAACGTACTGGGGTGTAGGTACACGGGGGGTACGACACGTACTGGGGTGGGGGTACGACTGGAACGTACTGGGGTGTAGGTACACGGGGGGTACGACACGTCCTGGGGTGGGGGTACGACTCGAACGTACTTGGGTGTAGGTACATGGGGGGTACGACACGTCCAGGGGTGGGGGTACGACTGGAACGTACTTGGGTGTAGGTACACGGGGGGGTACGACACGTCCTGGGGTGGGGGTACGACTCGAACGTACTTGGGTGTAGGTACACGGGGGGTACGACACGTACTGGGGTGGGGGGTGTACATTGACGGTGGTACGACACGTCCTGGGGTGGGGGTACGACTGGAACGTACTTGGGTGTAGGTACACGGGGGGTACGACACGTCCAGGGGTGGGGGTACGACTGGAACGTACTGGGGTGGGGGTACACGGGGGTACGACACGTACAGGGGTGGGGGGGTGTACATTGACGGTGGTACGACACGTACTGGGGTGGGGGTACGACTGGAACGTACTGGGGTGTAGGTACACGGGGGGTACGACACGTACAGGGGTGGGGGGTGTACATTGACGGTGGTACGACACGTACTGGGGTGGGGGTACGACTGGAACGTACTGGGGTGTAGGTACACGGGGGGTATGACACGTACTGGGGTGGGGGTACGACTGGAATGTACTGGGGTGTACATAGACGGTGGTACGACACGTACAGGGGTGGGGGGGTGTACATTGACGGTGGTACGACACGTCCTGGGGTGGGGGTACGACTGGAACGTACTTGGGTGTAGGTACACGGGGGGTACGACACGTCCAGGGGTGGGGGTACGACTGGAACGTACTGGGGTGGGGGTACACGGGGGTACGACACGTACAGGGGTGGGGGGGTGTACATTGACGGGGGTATGACACATACTGGGGTGGGGGTTCGACTGGAACGTACTGGGGTGTACCTAGACGGGTGGGGGTATACATACACGGGGGGTACGTGTCGGACGTACGGGGGCTGGGGGGAGTGTTGGGCGCGTATGCGGGCACATGTCTCCATGGTTGCTATGGGTGTTCGGTGCGGACGGTGTTTTTTCCATACGGTTGTACGCTCGGACGCACGGGATGGATCGTGATTCCTCGGTCGGACTTGGCTTTTCACGTTTGTAAGGTAAATCGTCCGAGGACGTGTCGGACACATTTTCCGACCCGAGGACGTGTGGGGAATGATTCCCAGTGCGGTTCGTATGGACTTTTTACCATGCGAATCGTGATTGCCAGTTCGTACGGCACTTGTACGATTCGTACGGTAAAAAGACCCGATACGAGTCGCACGGGGGAATTTTTTACCGGATTGTGATCGGCACCTTAGTGTGGCTAAAGTTGTCTGCTCATACCTCGTGAGACAGTTATTGGTCAGGTACTGAGTGGTTCACTGACAAAATATCGTCTACCAAAATATTGTGACCAAAATATCATTGTCAAAAATATTAGCAAGTACAAAAATATTGAAAAAATAATATCGTTGTCAATATCGTTGTCAGTAATTTCGTTGTATTAAATGTTGCTTTTAAAAATATATATACATTTTACTAATACATATTAAAAATATTAAATAGTAACATTAATTTAATAAACAGAAAGTAGATTATACATTTATTTCAACAAATATAACAACTAAACTTATTTTTTTTAAACTTAAACACACATATATGTAGATATATATCTAGTTAAAAAGCTATTATTAAACTAATAATTTAAATTAAATAATAATTTCAGAATGTTTCAAACAATGTAATAATAAAACAATATATATATATATATATATATATATATATATATAAAACAGACCGGCAGGCGCCAGTAGGTAGTTATATTTAGGAGATAGCTTCCATAGGAAGAGTGTTTTTTATATGGGAATAACTTTGGCGAATCCTCGCAGAATTTTCAAAACTAGTTCAACACTGACGGCAGCTGCTGTCTCGAACATTTTGGGCTGATTTATCAAACAGGGGCCAAGAAAAAGGGAGGGTGTCAAGATGCCTTTTTCCCATGTTAATTTCCTTTGGAACTTTAGACAGGGCTACAGCCCGAACTGCTGAATGGAATTACACCAAATTTGACAGAAAGGTAGCTGTTGGTCGAGAAAGCGACATTTTTGTGAAATGGTGTAATCTGTTCAGTAGTTTTGGAGTTATTTAAAGACATTTCCAGTTGTATATATTGGGACGCGGTGGATCAGCGACCCCTTCCGATCTCGTGCTGAGATCTGATTGGCTGCCAACACTTCAAACTAGGAAGTGTTGGTAGCCATCCTGTGACTCAGATGAACGGAGTCACAGAAAAAAGGGGGCAGGGTAGAAACAACCTGACCACCTAGGCCTCTGAGGGTGGGGTGTCCCGTCCAAAAAAGCATTAGAAAAAAAAGAATTTGTAGGAGTCGTGCTGGGCCCGCAAATCCCGCCGAGAGATTTTTAAAAGTTACGCACTGGCTCCCCTGTTTCTTTAATTATAGGCCCCCTGATGGGCCAGGTCCCGGTGGCATTTGTAGTTATAGGAAGGTGGGCGCACCGACCCCTTTTCCAGGGGCTTACTAATGCCCCAGGACCACCACCTTCCTGGGGCTTCTTTAAAAAAAACCAAAATGCGGGGTAAGCCCCTGTGGCCTCTCCCTCTCCCCTGGGGACTGCCACCTCCCCGGTGATCTTTGGTTAGCAAATGCAGGGGGCAGTGCAGACCCCCCGCAGCCCCAAGGGCCACCACCTCTCGTGACATTAACTTTAAATAATGCGGGGGGCCACAAGGACGCCCCCTGAAGCCCTGGGCACTGTCACCTCCATGGGGCTTTTGTAAATTTAAAAGGGGGGGCCATGCAGCTCCCCTCAACCACCTCTCTGGGGCTAAATTAACTTTGGAGGGTGGCAGTGCAGCTCCCCTCATGGAGCCATAGATGGTCCTTTGGACAGCCACCCCCCAGGGCTGGCTCCTGGCATGTCCAGGAGTGCCCACCCTGGGATATTGCAGTTTTCTATGGCTTAAGCTATAGCAAACACTGCTCCACTTTGAGAATGCAAAGGAGAAAATACTCTTGCTCTCAAAAAGCGGAGTAGAATTGCTTTTACACACAGGGAGCTACATGTTAGGAGCTCGCTATGTGTTAAAGCAATGCCCGCTCCCACAGGAGGCAGAGAGCTGGGGGGCCTTGAAGCTTCCCCTACGGTTCCTAACCTATACAAAGTGGGTGCCCTGGGTGTGACCAGGGCACCCACACTACAGGCCCGACAATGGGTGAAGGGATCCCGAGGCTGAAATAGGTCTAGGAGGGGGGCCTCGTGCCCCCTCCCTTAAAAAAATAATTAAAAAGGCAGCAGGCCCCAGGGGATGGGGTCCCCGGGGCCGAAAATGGCCTGAGAGAGGGGTTGCATGGCCACCCATCCCCCATTGAAAAAAGGGCTGATCTCGGGGGATGAGGTCCCTGGGGCCAGAAATGGCCCAGGGAAGGGGGGCCAAGCAGCTGAGTTTGCAGAATGGTGGACTAAGGGGGCGTGGCCACAGAAAACCTGTCAGCAAACCCACTGTGTGGGACTTACTGGAGGCAACTGGAGGGGTAGTTGGCCAACAAGGACCCTTAGTAGCCAAGGGGACTTCATTCCCCTACTAGTTGTGTGCCAGGAGGCATGTTTACAGAGTGGTGGAGAAACCTCTCAGCAATCCTGCTGTGGGACTTACTGGAGGTAACCGGAGGGATTGTTGGTCCCTAAGGACGTCCTTAAAAAACCTACTTAAAAAAACATTGAAATTCACAAAAAAAAACAAAGGTTACAGGGGTGTTATAGTTAGGAATACGCTTTCCAAAAAACGTAGAAATTCACTGAAAAAACAAAGGTTACATGGAGGTTATAGTAAGGTTCAGATTTTACTCGTATAAAACCAGTGAAATTCAGCAATGCGCTGCTTATGACCTCCCATATTACATCACTCATGACATGGTCAGTGACATCAATTATGACATCTCAAATGACATCACTGATGACATAATCCACAGAATCAATGAGCTACCCACTCACACCCTCATAGAACATTTCATACACCCACCCCTACACAGTCATTCACAGACCCATACCAGTACTTACACACTCACTAATTCATAGATATACACACACATCCACCCACATACATCCACACACTCACTCATACACCCACTCAGTCAATAATACAGCCACTGACATAGTCACTGATATACCCATACACGCATTCGGCCATCTCTGGGACTAAGTCTTTCTGCAAACTAATGGTGAGTATCCTGTTGTTTCTCCACAGGAGTAGAGTGCAGAAATACTGCTTCCAGCTGGTCAAATTTCTCAGCAAGCCAATAAGGTAAATTGTCCTTATTCTGGGGGCGCTTGCCCATTACCGAATTAACCATGACAGGACTAATGACAATCCCGGCCGGGCCAGCTGGCTGTCCCGTAACAACAGGTGCCCCCACCTGTACATTGCGTGAAACGTATTGCACTAAAGCCCTATATATCGTAATCAGGGCTGTATGGAGGACACGTAACTCATCCACCGTAGCCGTTAAATAACGAGGATGAGGTGTAAATCCGGCCAGTACCTGGAATTGACAAAGGGCCCATTCGAACCGGTGTAACCGTATGGGGAAGGGCGCCATTAAACTAAATGCGATGCTGCCAGGCTGAAATAGGAATCTCCTGCGTCCTCTATTGCGTATAATTTGCTGAGATCCACGTGGGAGTATAGGAGTGAAACGTATTATCATCCGCATTCACTGCCAGCATAGTCACCCAAGAGTAAAACAACTCGTAGGGGTATGAGGCATCGGCACTCACCACAAAAATAATGGCCATCCCATCGTCAGGCACCCCAAACTGCGTCAAATGATGCCGCTGAGGTGTTCGGCTATGCGCTGCAATATCGACCGCCATAAGGACGCAGAGAAGAACAACAATGTGTATTTATAGTAGCACAAGGGTTCAAAAACATAAAAACCTTTCTAATTGACAACCTATTGTACCAATAGGTAGGTTAAAACCATCACTCCCGCTATCCGGAAACAAGAGTGAGGGCGTCGTGGACTAATATAAGCACTACTAAGGCGTCTCAAATCAGAAGACCAAACGTTAGGTGCGCCATGTTGCATGGATTCTGCTCATGCACAGAACTATGCGCAGGAAACCAGGACCTCAGTGAATTGCGGTGTACCAAAAACTCACCACAGTACCCAGAATCCCTATCCGACCAGCATAAGTGTCTCATTCGCTCTTCATACCATATAGAAGCTACCAATGATTAGACAACCCAGAACATGCAACTTTAGAGTACTCTCAGGAATGGTGGGAATCAGAAATACCTGTTCGTTATTATTCTCATATCAGTCCACAAGAAGAGTAATCAGAGACACAGTAAAGTTTAAAATGTTTATTTTATAGACTAGGTGTCCTAAGATGCAGTACTTTGTCTAACATAAGCAGACAAATGATTAAAATTAAAACCATCAGCATTGTTACAATACCATAGAAAATGAAGGGAGAAATCATATCACAAATAATAGTGGAATACAACCACCCTCCCTTCACTAGTAAGCTAGTATTATTAGACTAATAGAAGGTCTAAGTTTGAATGGGGAACCCCATACCGTAAAGATCAGCCTAGGTGAATCACATCACAGGATCAGCTTTGCTCTGCGCCTGTAAAAGTTCTTCTCCAGAATGTGTGTCTAATGCATGCAAACTGCAATATTAAAGGCGCTTGACTTTCAGATATTTGCAGCTGTGTGCGTGTTATGGCTAGAGTGTGGGCCGATCAACCTGAACTCAAAAGCATACATTGTTTGTTGGCTCAGACTGTTTCTGCACACAATGTTCAGACCAAGGTCGCAGTGCACGTCTAGGGATGTGAACAACAGACAGTTCTCATGTGAAGAAAAGGCAAACAAGCAATTTTTCAAATAATAACATCTATCTGCAGTGTTGTGTGGAAAAGCAGCAAAAGTGGCAAGATGGTGTTTCTAACATCTAAGACGCTTATGCTAACATAGCAATGTGTGCATCTAAAACGCTGCCTCCACTACATTAGCTGCTCCCCATGTGGAAAAGCAATGCTGGGTCCCGCAGGAGGCGGGGAGCCGGTGGGACCATGGGGGAATTTCGGACCCCCCCACGGTCCCCAACGGTGAGGGCCAGCCCCGGGGGATGGGGTCCCTGTGGTTACCAGTGGCCCGGGAGGAGGGCCACGCGGCCCTCCTCCCCCATTAACATAACATTTTTTTTTTTTAAATGGCCGGCCCCGGGGGATGGGGTCCCCGGGGCCTTGAAGTGGCCTGAGGAGGGGGCTACGCAGCCACCTCCATAAAAGTAGGTAAAAAAATTGGCCATGCCCCGGGGCATGGGGTCTCCGGGGCCCAGAATTGGCCACGGGAAGGGAGCCACGTGACTCCCTTCCCGTTAAAAAAAAGGATTTCAGTAACATTTGGGGGTCAGGCCCAGGAGGATGGGGACCCCAGGGCCCAAAAAAAGTTAAAAAAGGGGGGGCCTCACAGCCCCCCTTTCAAAAAATAAAAGGCACGCGATCGTCTCTAGGCCCCGCCCCCTCACACACTCTGCAAACGCGCCCTATGGCGCGCTTTAAATTGGGGAATTAATTCCCCTACAATACTGGGGGTCCCTGGGGGCCAAACATCCCACCAGGCACCTCCAGTAAGCGCCACAGGGCTGTGTTGTAGAGAGGTGCTCCAGGCCACGCCCCTTTTTACACTTCTCTGCAACGCAGCCTTGTGGCATTTATTGGAGGTACTTGGTGGGCTAGTTGGACCCCAGGGACCCTCAGGATTCAAAGGGACTTAATCCCCCAACTTAAAACGTGCCACGGGGCACGTATGCACAGTGGTGAAGGTAGGGGGCGGGGCCTGAGGTGATATGTGTGCAAACACGCCCTGTGGCGCGTTTTAAGTTGGGGAATTAATTCCTCTTCAATCCTGAGGTCCCCTGGGGGCCAACTAGCCCACCAGGTACCTCCAGTAAGTACCACCGAGCTGCGTTGCAGAGTGTTGTAAAAAGGGGCGTGGCCTCTGAACACCTCTCTGCAACCCAGCTCCCTGGTGCATACTGGAGGTACCTGGTGGACTAGTTGGCACCCAGGGGACCTCAGGATTGAAGAGGAAATAATTCCCCAACTTAAAACGCGCCACAGGGCGTTTTTGCACACGTGTCACCTCAGGCCCCGCCCCCTTCCTTCACCATTGTGCAAATATTCCTCTAAAATCAGCCGAACTACGAATTCCGATTTACTCACCTGTTATCACGAGAGACCTCAGGGCTGCATCTTTGAGCCCAGTACTGATCCTGAAAAGTAATTCTAAACGTACCTACCAGTACCTTGAATTCCCTTCGATAGGCTAACATTGACTGGTTTCACTTGGAAATTCTTCTAAGTGTGGAGTTTTGGAACTTTAAAATATTGCTCTAAAATCAGCCGAACTACGAATTCCGATTTACTCACCTGTTATCAGGAGAGAAACCAGTGCTGCATCTTTTAAACCAGCACTGACCCTGAAAAGTAATTCTAAGCGTACTTACCAGTAACTTGTATTTCCTTCCATAGGAATCCATTGTGTGGTTTTCAGCAGAAAAGTTTCTAAGTGTCGATTTTTGAAACGTACAAATTTTCCTCTAAAATCAGCCGAACTACGAATTCCGATTTACTCAGCTGTTATCAGGAGAGAACCAAGTGATGCATCTTTTAGCCCAGCACTGACCCTGAAAAGCAATTCTAAGCGTACTTACCAGTAACATGTATTTCCTTCCATAAAAATCCATTGTGTGGTTTTCACCAGAAAAGTTTCCAAGTGTCGATTTTTGAAACATACAAATATTCCTCTAAAATCAGCCGAACTACGAATTCCGATTTACTCACCTGTTATCACGAGAGACCTCAGGGCTGCATCTTTGAGCCCAGTACTGATCCTGAAAAGTAATTCTAAACGTACCTACCAGTACCTTGAATTCCCTTCGATAGGCTAACATTGACTGGTTTCACTTGGAAATTCTTCTAAGTGTGGAGTTTTGGAACTTTAAAATATTGCTCTAAAATCAGCCGAACTACGAATTCCGATTTACTCACCTGTTATCAGGAGAGAAACCAGTGCTGCATCTTTTAAACCAGCACTGACCCTGAAAAGTAATTCTAAGCGTACTTACCAGTAACTTGTATTTCCTTCCATAGGAATCCATTGTGTGGTTTTCAGCAGAAAAGTTTCTAAGTGTCGATTTTTGAAACGTACAAATTTTCCTCTAAAATCAGCCGAACTACGAATTCCGATTTACTCAGCTGTTATCAGGAGAGAACCAAGTGATGCATCTTTTAGCCCAGCACTGACCCTGAAAAGCAATTCTAAGCGTACTTACCAGTAACATGTATTTCCTTCCATAAAAATCCATTGTGTGGTTTTCACCAGAAAAGTTTCCAAGTGTCGATTTTTGAAACATACAAATATTCCTCTAAAATCAGCCGAACTACAAATTCCGATTTACTCACCAGTTATCAGGAGAGAACCCAGTGCTGCATCTTTTAGACCAGCACTGGCCCTGAGAAGTAATTCTAAGCATACATACCAGTAACTTGTATTTCCTTCCATAGGAATCCATTGTGTGGTTTTCAACAGAAAAGTTTCTAAGTGTCTATTTTCACAAACTAAAAATATTCCTAAAAAATCGTCTGTATGACTTAAACACATTCTTTCAACTGTTTACAGAAGATGCACCAGTGCTGGATCCAGGATCAACCACTGAGTAAGAAAAAGTAAGGATAACACTACTTACCTGCTAAGTGAATTTTCTGCCCTAGGATAACATTGGTGATTCTATGTGAAAAAATGTCTAAGTGTCAACTTTTAAACCACAATAATATTCCTTAAAAATCACTACTGTAACCAAAGCGCTTTTACTCAACTGTTTACAGGAGATGTCCAAGGACTGAATTTAGGATCCATTCCTGTGGTTAGAAAAGTAATCCATAAAGTAACTAATTGCATTTGACTAGAAATTCACATTGAACTCAATGTTGCATTGTGTTTGAAATTGCGTTGCCCATTCCAACAACTGTAACTACTATACTTAAAAGTAAATTGCCTATTTGCAAAGTATTTAAACTAAAGTAATTAATTCTGAGAAAGTATATTTTGTATTGTAATGTGTAATGTAATTATAATGTAATTAAAAAAATAAAATATCTAAAAATAAATAGTTTAAAAAAAGTAGTAAATCAGTATAAAAAAAATCAGTATAACAATTAATACATTAAAAATTGTCATTTGCAAAACCTTTGAAATTCACTGAAAAAACCATAGGTTTCAGGCCTGATATAGTTAGGAATTAGCATTTAAAAAACCTTAGAAATTCACTGAAAAAAACATAGGTTTTAGGAGTGTTATAGTTAGCTGGACATTTCACTCGTACAAAACCATTGAAATTCCTCTGATATAGTTAGTTGTACTAACTACATCTCGCGCGCCCGCAATCCACTGCTGATGATGTCACATATTACATCATTCATGACATGGTCAGTGACATCACTGATGACATCTCAAATTATTAATTAATTTAATACATGTTTTTTCCCCAGTATACCCCAACAAAACACTAATAAAATGTACCAGAAAATCCTTTACACAATTAACTTTGATAAATATCAATTTGATAATTAATATTACTTAAAAAATCATTGTTATTTACTAAACATTTACTTCCCACCACATATGCCTACAAAACACACAACCCACAGCTCAAGTAAAAAGAAAATCATTGCACAATTAACATAATTAATTATCATTTAAACAAACATTTATTGAAAATTAGATATTAATTAATTACAATTATTTAACTTCCCACCCTTTACCCCTATAAACCTCACAACCCGTCCTAAAATTAAACTAAAAACGAATTAATAACAGTTAAAATAATACACTTACAAATAAGTAATTAATAGTATTTAACAAGTAATTATTAATTAATTAAAATTATACTATTTCCCATCTTTTACCCCGGTAAACCCCACAAAACCCACCTAAAATTAAACTAATATAAATTATTAACACAGTTAAAATAATTAATTTACAATTAAATAAATAATAATATTTAACAACTAATAATAAATTATATAAAATAATTTACGCCCTCACCTTTTACCTCTATAAACCCAAAACCCACACCCAAAAAATATAATTAAACAATTAACATAATTAATTATCAATTAAATAATTCATACTGATTATCACCTAATTATTACTTAATTAAAAATATATTACTTCCCACTCTTTACCCCTATAAGCCTCATATCCTGCACCCAATACAAATTACTCAATTACCATAATTCATCATCAATTAATTAATTAGTGTTAATTAACAACTAATTAATAATGAATTAAAAACAAATTACTTCCTAACTTTTACCCCGTACACCCAACAACCCACACATAAAATTGCCCCCCCCCAAAAATGTAAAGCACAATTAACACTATTAAATATCAATTAAATAAATAAAATACTAAAATACATAGCACTAATTAAAAAACGATTTTTTAACAACTATATTTTTGCAAATGATATGAATGAGTTCTATGTTTTAAAAATCTATATTACTTAGCTTAAAATCGATCTTCTTGGCCATTATATTCTTGCTCACGATATTTCTGTGTCACCATATTTGCAACTCGATAATTGTGTCAGTCGATATTACTGGCTCGATATTTTGACTAATACCGTTATGCACCTGCTTTTGAGTATCGTATTAGAGAAAGGTTTTTCTACTGCTTTCTATGTCCTCATCACTCCCAGCTTTTGTAAGGCGAGGATAGGCGGCAGAGCATTCGCGGTAAGGACCACTAAACTTTGGAACTCCCTCTTCGTTTGACTGAACCAGAAACAGCCTTCCGGCAAGCTCTAAAAACCTGCTTCTTCAACCGTTCCTAAAACTGTGTGCACCTTGTGTGAGTGGACTGCCTTAGCCCTGGGACACCTCAGTGGGAGGTAGCTGTGCACTCTCTAAATTTCTAAATTAATTAATTAATTAATAAAATAGGTAGACGAGTGAGTGAATATGCAAGTTCAGACACCATTTCACTCGGGTGATATTCCACGTCAGCGCCTGAAAGTCCTGCTGCTGTCACTCAAAACCCTGCTGTAACTTGTGGTGTCGCATCCTGCAGTCTTCCTGCCGTCACTTCCTTTAGATTCAACAGCTTACATTCACATGCACATTTGTCAAAGACTGAGCCGTTGTTATACAAGTACCTTCCTTCCTCCATTTTACATACTCTCCCCTCTCACTCTTTTCACTCTCAGTCCAATATCTGTCCTTCATTTGATACCCTGCTCTCTATTTCCTTCTCACTTCCCTCGGGCTCACCACACACCACTCTTCCTGACAGAAAACTCGTTGTATCTCATACATTCCTTTCTTACATTTTCCATTCATGTATCTTCTAGTTTTGCCTTCTCGAAACACCCTTCTCTCAAAGACCCTCTTTTCTGTCCCACACACTCCTCCTTCTATCTCATTACGACTCACATTCACTCACAGCCTCACTGTTGAATTAAATCCTCCTCTCACAGACATATACATTCCATCCCCTCTTTCACATCCCCCTTTCACTCCCAAACCCCGCTTACTTGCCCTTGTTATACACTTAGCTTCCCTTACAATGAGCCTCCCCCGCTCACTTTCACTGTTTCCCTCTCTGACTTACACAGACTCGCCAACTCAGGGACAGCTGAGGTTTTTAGGGGCCATATCACCATTTCGAATGTTGATCAATTTAAAAAATGATGACGGTAAAAACACAGCTGTGCTTCACAGTTTGGCAGTTTGACTTAGAGGCCCTGATGATAAGTCGAAGAGAAAATCCGATGCAGGATTGATGACTTAAATCAACGCTGTCAAGATTTCAAGATGAAACGTGGATATTTAGTTGGAAAATTGGCGAACATTTTAAAGGGCCATTTACAAATGAGTGAAGTTTGTGTTCTTTGGTTTTCCACAATTGAAAAGTAGCGATTATGCTGTAGGTCATTGTTATGAGGAGCAACCCAACAACAGCCGAAGTAACTATACTCCAGGGGCACACAGGTGGCAACCACTTCATAAAGCCTTTGAATGAGCGCACACCGTGGCAATGCAGTCCCAACAGTGGTGCTGCCACTGTTCAACTGATGAGGCCCGCCAAGGGGGGCTTGGGGGGGGCAGACGACCGCAGGGAGTTCCCCCCCCGGCGGTTTGGGAGAAGGTGTTTGGGGGGGCGTGGCTGGCCTTGCGACGGCCATTTTGCGCTTGGGCTACATTTTCTGTAGCCCAAATGTAGCCCAATTATAAAGGGCTTGGGCGCCTAATCCCAGCCACCATTTTAGATTTTGGTGACCTGGTGGCTGGGAGATAGGCTTGTGGTGTTTTTTGTCGTGGAAATTTTCGCAGGGCATTAATAAATTTTCGGCGACTTGTGATGGCGGAAGGAGATTACCGCGTCCTTGAGGCTCTCTGGCTTCTTAGTGAAGCGGGCCGGATGGACCTCGTTATTGGAGAGGTCGCGGTCCGTCACGTCCGATGCGACAGGCCTCGGCTGGCGTGGCCGTGGCGGTGGCCGCTTGTACATCGCCGAAACGGCCGAAATCTGTATCGGTGAGTGAGCGGGGCCGCCAGCGTTTTAAAAAGGCGGCCCCAGCGTTTATAATGCAGCCGAGGGTTCAGGCAACGGCGGGTGAGGCGGGAGAAGTGAGCGGTGAGGGCCGGGAGGTCTGGCGGTGCGCTCATATTCCTCCCCCGCGACGAGAGGCAGGCGCGGGGCAGGGCGCGTATCAAAGAGGCGGTCTATTCTTTGCCGGAGGCTCCGTTGCGTATTAAGAAGGAGGCGGGAGGCGTCACTGTGCAGAGTACTGGTGGGGCGTTTCAGGAGGGTAATTTCATGGAGCGTGGGGAAGTTTCTCTTCGCGCGTGCGTTTTCAGCAAGGCAGGTGGCAGTACAGGCAGCGTGGGGGGTTTGAGAGGCCAGCTGTCCGGTGATGGCTCGTCGACGGGGCGTTTTTCTTGGCAATTGGGAGGGGAGCAGGATTTTGGGGTGTTATGCATGTCAGACAAGGCTGGTGAGCAGGGGGTAGTGAGCTGTGAGAGTCCTTTATTGTTTTCTTCCCCTTTATCTGTAAGGGGAGGGTTGGGGTCTGGGGAAGCGAGCTCTTTGGGAGAAGGGGAGTGGGCTCAGGTGGGGGGGTGGGGTTCTCAGCAGGATTTACTTTCTTTTAGAGAGTATGGGGGTTCTAGGGCTTCGGGGTCTTTGGGTGGGGGGGTTTGCATTCTCTGGTTTTTGATGAGGGTTGGGGTGAGGTTTTGGTTTTTGGTGATTTGGAGCCAGCTGGGGGGGACCTGGCTTGGGAAGGTTTGGATATATTTCCCTCTTGGTCTGAAGGTGTTCGGGGTATTGGCGGGGAGGTTGCATCGGGCTTGTCTCAAGTTCAGGGGCGCGGCGAGGGTTTGGATCTAGGGATGCGGGCAGGGGTTGGTGTTAGAGGTCCGGATCGCATTGGGGCAGGAAGCTCGCGGGTTTGCGGGGTTACTCAGGACATGGGTTCTGCGTCTGCGATGGTTCAGGCGATGTTAGATTGGAGTGGAGACGAGGAAGGTGTGGCTTCGCCGTTTTCGGGCGGTGTGGTTCATGCAGGTTTTTCCGGAGGTAGGCAGACTAGGGAGGTTTTTTCGAGTGGTCATAGGGCAAGTGGTTTGGTTAGCTTGCAGGGACCCAGCACACCAGTCCAACATTTTTCTTTACAGGACAAGAAGCGCAGCAGCGCAGCGGACTTGGTAGGGCGAGGTGCGGCTCACTTGCGCCGAGGAGAAGGGAGGGTGAGGCACATTCCGTACCAGCGGTGGATCTCGTCGCGGCCAGCGCACAAAGGTCCGGCGCGACCTCTTTGGCCCCAACGTCAAGACAGTCAAGGTGGACAGCTTTTTCAGATAAAATGGTTTGTCATGCCAGTCATCGGAGGGGGGAGGACCGGCGTGTACATTCGGCTCCCCCGCAAAGTGTCCTTTCATAGGAATCCGTTGTTTGGTTTTCGCCAGAAAAGTTTCTAAGTGTCGATTTTTGAAACATACAAATATTCCTCTAAAATCATGCGAACTACGAATTCCGATTTACTCACCTGTTATCAGGAGAGAACCCAGTGCTGCATCTTTTAAACCAGCACTGACCCTGAAAAGTAATTCTAAGAGTACTTACCAGTAACTTGTATTTCATTCCATAGGAATCCATTGTGTGGTTTTCAGCAGAAAAGTTTCTAAGAGTCGATTTTTGAAACGTACAAATTTTCCTCTAAAATCAGCCGAACTACGAATTCCGATTTACTCAGCTGTTATCAGGAGAGAACCAAGTGATGCATCTTTTAGCCCAGCACTGACCGTGAAAAGTAATTCTAAGCGTACTTACCAGTAACTTGTATTTCCTTCCATAAAAATCCATTGTGTGGTTTTCACCAGAAAAGTTTCCAAGTGTCGATTTTTGAAACATACAAATATTCCTCTAAAATCAGCCAAACTACAAATTCCGATTTACTCACCTGTTATCAGGAGAGAACCCAGTGCTGCATCTTTTAGACCAGCCCTGGCCCGAAAAGTAATTCTAAGCGTACTTACCAGTAACTTGTATTTCCTTCCATAGGAATCCATTGTGTGGTTTTCACCAGAAAAGTTTCTAAGTGTCGATTTTTGAAACGTACAAATATTCCTCTAAAATCAGCCGAACTACGAATTCCGGTTTACTCACCTGTTATCAGGAGAGAACCCAGTGCTGCATCTTTTAGACCAGAACTGACCCTGAGAAGTAATTCTAAGCGTACATACCAGTAACTTGTATTTCCTTCCATAGGAATCCATTGTGTGGTTTTCAGCAGAAACGTTTCCAAGTGTCTATTTTCACAAACTAAAAATATTCCTAAAAAATCGTCTGTATGACTTAAACACATTCTTTCAACTGTTTACAGAAGATGCACCAGTGCTGGATCCAGGATCCACCACTGAGTAAGAAAAAGTAAGGATAACACTACTTACCTGCTAAGTGAATTTTCTGCCATAGGATAACATTGGTGATTCTATGTGAAAACATTTCTGTGTGGTTTTCAGCAGAAAAGTTTCTAAGTGTCTATTTTCACAAACTAAAAATATTCCTAAAAAATCGTCTGTATGACTTAAACACATTCTTTCAACTGTTTACAGAAGATGCACCAGTGCTGGATCCAGGATCCACCACTGAGTAAGAAAAAGTAAGGATAACACTACTTACCTGCTAAGTGAATTTTCTGCCATAGGATAACATTGGTGATTCTATGTGAAAAAATTTCTGTGTCAACTTTTAAAATACAATAATATTCCTTAAAAATCACTACTGTAACCAAAACGCTTTTACTCAACTGTTTACAGGAGATGTCCAAGGACTGAATCTAGGATCCATTCCTGTGGTTAGAAAAGTAATCCATAAAGTAACTAATTGCATTTGACTAGAAATTCACATTGAACTCAATGTTGCATTGTGTTTGAAATTGCGTTGCCCATTCCAACAACTGTAACTACTATACTTAAAAGTATATTGCCTATTTGCAAAGTATTTAAACTAAAGTAATTAATTCTGAGAAAGTATATTTTGTATTGTAATGTGTAATGTAGTTATAATGTAATAAAAAAATAAAATATCTAAAAATAAATAGTTTTAAAAATGTAGTAAATCAGTATCAAAAATATCAGTATAACAATTAATACATTAAAAATTGTCATTTGCAAAACCTTTGAAATTCACAGAAAAAACCATAGGTTTCAGGCCTGATATAGTTAGGAATTAGCATTTAAAAAACCTTAGAAATTCGCTGAAAAAAAACATAGGTTTTAGGGGTGTTATAGTTAGCTGGACATTTCAGTCGTACAAAACCATTGAAATTCCTCCGAGATAGTTAGTTGTACTAACTATATCTCGCGCGCCCGCAATCCACTGCTGATGATGTCACATGTTACATCATTCATGACATGGTCAGTGACATCACTGATGACACCTCAAATTATTAATTAATTTAATACATGTTTTTTCCCCAGTATACCCCAACAAAACACTAATAAAATGTACCAGAAAATCATTTACACAATTAACTTAGATAAATATCAATTTGATAATTAATATTAATTAAAAAATCATTATTTACTAAACATTTACTTCCCACCACATATGCCTACAAAACGCACAGCTCAAGTAAAAAGAAAATCATTGCACAATTAACATAATTAATTATCATTTACACAAACATTTATTGAAAATTAGATATGAATTAATTACAATTAATTAACTTCCCACCCTTTACCCCTATAAACCTCACAACCCGTCCTAAAATTAAACTAAAAACGAATTAATAACAGTTAAAATAATACATTTACACATAAATAATTAATAGTATTTAACAAGTAATTATTAATTAATTAAAAATATACTATTTCCCATCTTTTACCCCGGTAAACCCCACAAAACCCACCTAAAATTAAACTAATATAAATTATTAACACAGTTAAAATAATTAATTTACAATTAAATAAATAATAATATTTAACAACTAATAATAAATTATATAAAATAATTTACGCCCTCACCTTTTACCTCTATAAACCCAAAACCCACACCCAAAAAATATAATTAAACAATTAACATAATTAATTATCAATTAAATAATTCATACTTATTATCACCTAATTATTACTTAATTAAAAATATATTACTTCCCACTCTTTACCCCTATAAGCCCCATATCCTGCACCCAATACAAATTACTCAATTACCATAATTCATCATCAATTAATTATTAGTGTTAATTAACAACTCATTAATAATGAATTAAAAACAAATTACTTCCTACCTTTTACCCCGTACACCCAACAACCCACACATAAAATTGGCCCCCCCAAAAATGTAAAGCACAATTAACACTATTAAATATCAATTAAATAAATAAAATCATTAAGTTATTATAATTTAATTACTTCCCAACCAATTCCTCTATAAACCCACAACCTGCTACAGAACTAAAAAACACAAAATTTAATTTAATTACATTTAATAACTACTAAAAATTTAACACATATTTTAAAAAACATAAAAACTTATACAAACAATTACATCACATACATTTAATATATACTAAAATACATAGCACTAATTAAAAAACGATTTTTTAACAACTATATTTTTGCAAATGATATGAATGAGTTCTATATTTTAAAAATCTATATTACTTACCTTAAAATCGATATTCTTGTCCATAATATTCATGCTCACGATATTTCTGTGTCACCATATTTGCAACTCGATAATTGTGTCAGTTGATATTACTGACTCGATATTTTGACTAATACCGTTATGCACCTGCTTTTGAGTATCATATTAGAGAAAGGTTTTTCTACTGCTTTGTATGTCCTCATCACTCCCAGCTTTTGTAAGGCGAGGATAGGCAGCAGAGCATTCGCGGTAAGGACCACTAAACTTTGGAACTCCCTCTTCGTTTGACTGAACCAGAAACAGCCTTCCGGCAAGCTCTAAAACCCTGGTTCTTCAACCGTTCCAAAACCTGTGTGCACCTTGTGTGAGTGGACTGCCTTAGCCCTGGGACACCTCAGTGGGAGGTAGCTGTGCACTCTCTAAATTTCTAAATTAATTAATTAATTAATAAAATAGGTAGACGAGTGAGTGAATATGCAAGTTCAGACACCATTTCACTCGGGTGATATTCCACGTCAGTGCCTGAAAGTCCTGCTGCTGTCACTCAAAAACCTGCTGTAACTTGTGGTGTCGCATCCTGCAGTCTTCCTGCCGTCACTTCCTTTAGATTCAACAGCTTACATTCACATGCACATTTGTCAAAGACTGAGCCGTTGTTATACAAGTACCTTCCTTCCTCCATTTTACATACTCTCCCCTCTCACTCTTTTCACTCTCAGTCCAATATCTGTCCTTCATTTGATACCCTGCTCTCTATTTCCTTCTCACTTCCCTCGGGCTCACCACACACCACTCTTCCTGACAGAAAACTCGTTGTATCTCATACATTCCTTTCTTACATTTTCCATTCATGTATCTTCTAGTTTTGCTTTCTCCAAACAACCTTCTCTCAAAGACCCTCTTTTCTGTCCCACACACTCCTCCTTCTATCTCATTACGACTCACATTCACTCACAGCCTCACTGTTGAATTAAATCCTCCTCTCACAGACATATACATTCCATCCCCTCTTTCACATCCCCCTTTCACTCCCAAACCCCGCTTACTTGCCCTTGTTATACACTTAGCTTCCCTTACAATGAGCCTCCCCCGCTCACTTTCACTGTTTCCCTCTCTGACTTACACAGACTCGCCAACTCAGGGACAGCTGAGGTTTTTAGGGGCCATATCACCATTTCGAATGTTGATCAATTTAAAAAATGATGACGGTAAAAACACAGCTGTGCTCCACAGTTTGGCAGTTTGACTTAGAGGCCCTGATGATAAGTCGAAGAGAAAATCCGATGCAGGATTGATGACTTAAATCAACGCTGTCAAGATTTCAAGATAAAAAAGTGGATATTTCGTTGGAAAATTGGCGAACATTTTAAAGGGCCATTTACAAATGAGTGAAGTTTGTGTTCCTTGGTTTTCCACAATTGAAAAGTAGCGATTATGCTGTAGGTCATTGTTATGAGGAGCAACCCAACAACAGCCGAAGTAACTATACTCCAGGGGCACACAGGTGGCAACCACTTCACAAAGCCTTTGAATGAGCGCACACCGTGGCAATGCAGTCCCAACAGTGGTGCTGCCCCTGTTCAACTGATGAGGCCCGCCAAGGGGGGCTTGGTGGGGGCAGACGACCGCAGGGAGTTCCCCCCCCCTGGGCGGTTTGGGAGGGGGTGTGTGGGGAGGCGTGGCTGGCCTTGCGACGGCCATTTTGCGCTTGGGCTACATTTTTTGTAGCCCAAATGTAGCCCAATTATAAAGGGCTTGGGCGCCTTCTCCCAGACACCATTTTAGGTTTTGGTGACCTGGTGGCTGGGAGATAGGCTTGTGGTGTTTTTTGTCGTGGAAATTTTCGCAGGGCATTAATAAATTTTCGGCGACTTGTGATGGCGGAAGGAGATTACCGCGTCCTTGAGGCTCTCCGGCTTCTTAGTGAAGCGGGCCGGATGGACCTCGTTATTGGAGAGGTCGCGGGCCATCGCGTCCGCTGCGACAGGCCTCGGCTGGCGTGGCCGCGGCGGTGGCCGCTTGTACATCGCCGAAACGTCCGAAATCTGTATCGGTGAGTGAGTGGGGCCACCAGCGTTTTAAAAAGGCGGCCCCAGCGTTTATAATGCAGCCGAGGGTTCAGGCAACGGCGGGTGAGGCGGGAGGAGTGAGCGGTGAGGGCCGGGAGGTCTGGCGCGATGGGGATTTAGTGGCGAGTGAGCCGGCTGCAGCGGTGCGCTCATATTCCTCCCCCGCGGCGAGAGGCAGGCACGGGGGATGGCGCGTATCGAAGAGGCGGTCTTCTTCTTTGCCGGAGGCTCCGTTGCGTATTAAGAAGGAGGCGGGAGGCGTCACTGTGCAGGGTACTGGTGGGGCGTTTCAGGAGGGTAATTTCATGGAGCGTGGGGAAGTTTCTCTTCGCGCGTGCGTTTTCAGCAAGGCAGGTGGCAGTACAGGCAGCGTGGGGGGTTTGAGAGGCCAGCTGTCTGGTGATGGCTCGTCGACGGGGCGTTTTTCTGGGCAATTGGGAGGGGGGCAGGATTTTGGGGTGTTATGCATGTCAGACCAGGCTGGTGAGCAGGGGGTAGTGAGCTGTGAGAGTCCTTTATTGTTTTCTTCCCCTTTATCTGTAAGGGGAGGGTTGGGGTCTGGGGGAGCGAGCTCTTTGGGAGAAGGGGAGTGGGCTCAGGTGGGGGGGTGGGGTTCTCAGCAGGATTTACTTTCTTTTAGAGAGTATGGGGGTTCTAGGGCTTCGGGGTCTTTGGGTAGGGGGGTTTGCGTTCTCTTGTTTTTGATGAGGGTTGGGGGATGAGGTTTTGGTTTTTGGTGATTTGGAGCCGGCTGGGGGGGACCTGGCTTGGGAAGGTTTGGATATATTTCCCTCTTGGTCTGAAGGTGTTCGGGGTATTGGCGGGGAGGTTGCATCGGGCTTGTCTCAAGTTCAGGGGCGCGGCGAGGGTTTGGATTTAGGGGTGCGGGCAGGGGTTGGTGTTAGAGGTCCGGATCGCGTTGGGGCAGGAAGCTCGCGGGTTTGCGGGGTTACTCAGGACAAGGGCTCTGCGTCTGCGGTGGTTCAGTCGATGTTAGATTGGAGTGGAGACGAGGAAGGTGTGGCTTCGCCCTTTTTGGGCGGTGTGGTTCATGCAGGTTTTTCCGGAGGTAGGCAGACTAGGGAGGTTTTTTCGAGTGGTCATAGGGCAAGTGGTTTGGTTAGCTTGCAGGGACCCAGCACACCAGTCCAACATTTTTCTTTACAGGACAAGAAGCGTAGCAGCGCAGCAGACTCGGTAGGGCGAGGTGTGGCCCACTTGCGCCGAGGAGAAGGGTGGGTGAGGCACATTCCGTACCAGCGGTGGATCTCGTCGCGGCCAGCGCACAAAGGTCCGGCGCGACCTCGTTGGCCCCAACGTCAAGACAGTCAAGGTGGACAGCTTTTTCAGATAAAATGGTTTGTTATGCCAGTCATCGGAGGGGGGAGGACCGGCGTGTACAGTCGGCTCCCCCGCAAAGTGGTCATTCAGGTCATGTTGGGTCTGGTAAGGCTCGTACGGTGGAATTTGATGAGGTGTTGCAGGTGGAAGAGCCACTCTTGCTTGATTATGATGAGGATACCCCTGAGGAACGGGAATTGCGGGATTATGAGGAGGGGGGGGGGCCCTTTCATGTAGTTTTTTGCAGGATTCCAAGGGAGCGCTACCCCTAACGCAGCCGGTGGTGGTGAAGGGCAAAGGAAAGCGCGGCCCATCGTTGAGGGCTCATCCTGCAAGGGATTCATATGAGAGGCCGGCGCGGAGATCGGAGTCGGTCCGAGCGTCCTCTTTAGCGCCAGGTGAGAGCGTTATAACACAGGCCAAACCTATTATGGTGTCTGTGGGGTCGGGGGGGGGGGGGAGTGGGGGCGGGACGGAAGGGAGATTATATAAGGGTAGGTACGTAAAGGACACGGGAGTAGGCACAGAGGATGGGGGAGAGGTTTTGGACGCTAAAGTGGAGAGTGGGACTAACACAGTGGCTGCGGGTGGCAAAGAGCCGTTGGTAAGTAAAGAATTGAAAATTAAAAAGCTCCCTTATATGGGGGTGACTAAGCCCTTAGGCGCACACCTAATGCTCGCAACAAAGGAGCACATATGGAAAGGGGAATATGTTGAGATTTTGAAGCTTTTGCACAGGGAGGTGAGATCTAAAGAGGGCTCTAAGGAGGAGGAGTATGAATTAGCCAAGCGCCCTAAAGTACCGTTGACAATTGAGAATTGGACAGCGGCTTTTTTAATTTACGCCAGTGTGTATTGTGAGAAGTTCCCTGAGCGCTGCGTGGCTATATTTAAGTATATGGATGTCATACGGAAGGCCCAAATTACAGGTAGTGGTTTCGCATGGGCACAGTATGACGAAGAGTTCAGGGCTCGAATGGCTTGGGACTCGGAGGCAAAATGGGGTGAGTTGGATAATGATTTGTGGCAACATACAATGGGGGCGGCGCCAGGGGGTAAGACCATCTTTACAGCTAGTGGTTTGCCTCTAGTTTATCGGCCCTTTCAGGGAAAGCCCACCCGGGGTGGGGTGGGAGGCTCAGCCCCGTCACAAACTGGATTTGGGGCATGTTGGGATTTCAACAAGGGTTTATGCACACGGGAATTTTGCAAATACCGACATGAGTGCTCTAAGTGCGGGAAAAGACATCCTCTTGTTAACTGTTGGGGCACCAAACCGTCAGGCGGACAGCAAGGGCAGCAGGCAGGTGCAGGGATGTCTGGCAATGCGCAGCAATCTCAGGGTGGACGGGGTAGGGGAGCACAGGGTTCTGGGCCAAAGGGCTCCTACGCCAATTAAATTGGCGCAGCTTGAGGGAGCACTGAAGGGTTATGTGAATGTGGAGGCAAGACAGACACTTTTGGATGGTTTTCGGTGGGGTTTTCATTTGGGGTACCACGGGCCTTGGCTCAGGAGGTGGGCGGATAATTTGAAATCCGTATCAGAGCATAAATTGGTGGTGCGCTAGAAATGGAACAAGGAAGTGCGTGAGGGGAGGATGGCAGGCCCTTTTGATGAGTAGCCAGTTCACAATTTGATCATTTCCCCTATTGGTGTGGTGCCTAAAAAGGAGGAAGGGCAGTTTCGGCTGATTCAACATTTGTCATGGCCTGAAGGGTCATCAGTCAATGATTTTATTGATGAAGATGCTGCATCGGTGTCATATTCCTCAGTTGACGTAGCCATGTCACTTGTAGTGACCGCGGGCGCAGCTGCAGGCATGGCAAAGTGTGATATCAAGTCGGCTTTTAGGCTGCTCCCGGTTCATCCGGATGATTGGCCTTTGCTGGGGATACATTTTGAAGGCAAATGGTATGTGGACAAGGCTTTACCAATGGGCTGTTCTGTGTCATGTGCTCTGTTCGAACAGTTCAGCACTTTTCTCCAGTGGTGTTTCACACAACGCACAGGTCACAACTTGGTCACACACTACTTGGATGATTTCTTTTTTGTGGGTTCCCCGGGCTCCTCGGAGTGCCAGCATGCTCTGGACACTTTTCATGAGCTTATGGAGGAGCTGGGGGTGCCGCTAGCACCGGAAAAGACAATGGGGCCTGATACTGTTATTTCCTTTTTGGGTATTGAGCTTGACTCAGTGGCAATGCAGGCCCGTCTGCCTGAGGATAAAAAAATCTAAATGTTGGCTTTACTGGACAGGATGTTATCTAAACGGAAAGTGACAGTGAAAGACATTCAAGTGTCGTTAGGTCATCTGAACTTTGCCTGCAGGGTCGTCAGGGCAGGTAGGACTTTCTGCAGGCGCCTGGGCCGGGCTTTGGCGGGTCAGCATTTACCGCACCATCACGTGCGCTTGTCAGCAGGGGTGAAGGAGGATCTGCGTATGTGGTCTGTTTTCTTGCACTCCTTTAACGGAGTACCACTGGCTAGGGACGAGGATGTACAGTGGGATGTGCAAATGTTTTCGGATGCGGCAGGCAGTGATGGTTTTGGTATTTACTGGCAAGGACGGTGGTGTGCAGAGAAGTGGCCGCAGAATTGGAAGAATGGAGGGCGGAGCATAACTTTTTTGGAGCTTTTCCCGCTCTTGGTGGCATTGACCATTTGGGGCAAAGAGCTGGAGCATAAGAAGGTGCTTTTCCGTGTAGACAACATGGCAGTGGTGCACATAGTCAACAGGCAGTCAGCAAGGGATGAGCAGATTTTGAAATTGTTGGGGGTCCCTGGGGGTCCCTGGGGGCCAAACATCCCACCAGGCACCTCCAGTAAGCGCCACAGGGCTGCGTTGTAGAGAGGTGCTCCAGGCCATGCCCCTTTTTACACTTCTCTGCAACGCAGCCTTGTGGCACTTAATGGAGGTACTTGGTGGGCTTGTTGGTCCCCAGGGACCCTCAGGATTCAAAGGGACTTAATCCCCCAACTTAAAACGTGTCACGGGGCGCGTATCCACAGTGGTGAAGGTAGGGGGCGGGGCCTGAGGTGATATGTGTGCAAACACGCCTTGTGGCGCGTTTTAAGTTGGGGAATTAATTCCTCTTCAATCCTGAGGTCCCCTGGGGGCCAACTAGCCCACCAGGTACCTCCAGTAAGCACCACGGAGCTGCGTTGCAGAGTGTTGTAAAAAGGGGCATGGCCTCTGAACACCTCTCTGCAACGCAGCTCCCTGGTGCATACTGGAGGTACTTGGTGGACTAGTTGGCCCCCAGGGGACCTCAGGATTGAAGAGGAAATAATTCCCCAACTTAAAACGCGCCACAGGGCGTTTTTGCACACATGTCGCCTCAGGCCCCGCCCCCTTCCTTCACCATTGTGCAAATATTCCTCTAAAATCAGCCGAACTACGAATTCCGATTTACTCACCTGTTATCACGAGAGACCTCAGGGCTGCATCTTTGAGCCCAGTACTGATCCTGAAAAGTAATTCTAACCGTACCTACCAGTAACTTGAATTCCCTTCGATAGGCTAGCATTGACTGGTTTCACTTGGAAATTCTTCTAAGTGTGGAGTTTTGGAACTTTAAAATATTCCTCTAAAATCAGCCGTACTACGAATTCCGATTTACTCACCTGTTATCAGGAGAGAACCCAGTGCTGCATCTTTTAGCCCAGCACTGACCCTGAAAAGTAATTCTAAGCGTACTTACCAGTAACTTGTATTTCATTTCATAGGAATCCATTGTTTGGTTTTCACCAGAAAAGTTTCTAAGTGTCGATTTTTGAAACATACAAATATTCCTCTAAAATCATGCGAACTACGAATTCTGATTTACTCACCTGTTATCAGGAGAGAACCCAGTGCTGCATCTTTTAAACCAGCACTGACCCTGAAAAGTAATTCTAAGAGTACTTACCAGTAACTTGTATTTCCTTCCATAGGAATCCATTGTGTGGTTTTCACCAGAAAAGTTTCCAAGTGTCGATTTTTGAAACATACAAATATTCCTCTAAAATCAGCCGAACTACAAATTCCGATTTACTCACCAGTTATCAGGAGAGAACCCAGTGCTGCATCTTTTAGACCTGCACTTGCCCTGAAAAGTAATTCTAAGCGTACTTACTAGTAACTTGTATTTCCTTCCATAGGAATCCATTGTGTGGTTTTCACCAGAAAAGTTTCTAAGTGTCGATTTTTGAAACGTACAAATATTCCTCTAAAATCAGCCGAACTACGAATTCCGGTTTACTCACCTGTTATCAGGAGAGAACCCAGTGCTGCATCTTTTAGATCAGCACTGACCCTGAGAAGTAATTCTAAGCGTACATACCAGTAACTTGTATTTACTTCCATAGGAATCCATTGTGTGGTTTTCAGCAGAAAAGTTTCTAAGTGTCTATTTTCACAAACTAAAAATATTCCTAAAAAATCATCTGTATGACTTAAACACATTCTTTCAACTGTTTACAGAAGATGCACCAGTGCTGGATCCAGGATCCACCACTGAGTAAGAAAAAGTAAGGATAACACTACTTACCTTCTAAGTGAATTTTCTGCCATAGGATAATATTGGTGATTTTATGTGAAAAAATTTCTGTCAACTTTTAAAATACAATAATATTCCTTAAAAATCACTACTGTAACCAAAACGCTTTTACTCAACTGTTTACAGGAGATGTCCAAGGACTGAATCTAGGATCCATTCCTGTGGTTAGAAAAGTAATCCATAAAGTAACTAATTGCATTTAACTATGAAATTCACATTGAACTCAATGTTGCATTGTGTTTGAAATTGCGTTGCCCATTCCAACAACTGTAACTACTATACTTAAAAGTATATTGCCTATTTGCAAAGTATTTAAACTAAAGTAATTAATTCTGAGAAAGTATATTTTGTATTGTAATGTGTAATGTAATTATAATGCAATTAAAAAAATAAAATATCTAAAAATAAATAGTTTTAAAAATGTAGTAAATCAGTATCAAAAAAATCAGTATAACAATTAATACATTAAAAATTGTCATTTGCAAAACCTTTGAAATTCATAGAAAAAACCATAGGTTTCAGGCTTGATATAGTTAGGAATTAGCATTTTAAAAACCTTTGAAATTCACTGAAAAAACCATAGGTTTCAGGCCTGATATAGTTAGGAATTAGCATTTAAAAAACCTTAGAAATTCACTGAAAAAACCCATAGATTTTAGGGGTGTTATAGTTAGCTGGACATTTCACTCGTACAAAACCATTGAAATTCCTCCGATATAGTTAGTTGTACTAACTATATCTCGCCCGTCCGCAATCCACTGCTGATGATGTCACATATTACATCATTCATGACATGGTCAGTGACATCACTGATGACATCTCAAATTATTAATTAATTTAATGCATGTTTTTTCCCCAGTATACCCCAACAAAACACTAATAAAATGTACCAGAAAATCATTTACACAATTAACTTAGATAAATATCAATTTGATAATTATTATTACTTAAAAAATCATTGTTATTTACTAAACATTTACTTCCTACCACATATGCCTACAAAACGCACAACCCACAGCTCAAGTAAAAAGAAAATCATTGCACAATTAACATAATTAATTATCATTTAAACAAACCTTTATTGAAAATTAGATATGAATTAATTTCAATTAATTAACTTCCCACCCTTTACCCCTATAAACCTCACAACCCGTCCTAAAATTAAACTAAAAACTAATTAATAACAGTTAAAATAATACATTTACAAATAAATAATTAATAGTATTTAACAAGTAATTATTAATTAATTAAAAATATACTATTTCCCAACTTTTACCCCGGTAAACCCCACAAAACATACCTAAAATTAAACTAATATAAATTAATAACACAGTTAAAATAATTAATTTACAATTAAATAAATAATAATATTTAACAACTAATAATAAATTATATAAAATAATTTACGCCCTCACCTTTTACCTCTATAAACCCAAAACCCACACCCAAAAAATATAATTAAACAATTAACATAATTAATTATCAATTAAATAATTCCTACTGATTATCACCTAATTATTACTTAATTAAAAATATATTACTTCCCACTCTTTACGCCTATAAGCCCCATATCCTGCACCCAATACAAATTACTCAATTACCATAATTCATCATCAATTAATTAATTAGTGTTAATTAACAACTAAATAATAATGAATTAAAAACAAATTACTTCCTACCTTTTACCCCTTAAACCCAACAACCCACACATAAAATTGGCCCCCCCAAAAATGTAAAGCACAATTAACACTATTAAATATCAATTAAATAAATAAAATCATTAAGTTATTATAATTTAATTACTTCCCAACCAATTCCTCTATAAACCCACAACCTGCTACAGAACTAAAAAACACAAAATTTAATTTAATTACATTTAATAACTACTAAAAATTTAACACATATTTTAAAAAACATAAAAACTTATACAAACAATTACATCACATACATTTAATATATACTAAAATACATAGCACTAATTAAAAAACGATTTTTTAACAACTATATTTTTGCAAATTATATGAATGAGTTCTATATTTTAAAAATCTATATTACTTAGCTTAAAATCGATCTTCTTGGCCATTATATTCTTGCTCACGATATTTCTGTGTCACCATATTTGCAACTCGATAATTGTGTCAGTCGATATTACTGACTCGATATTTTGACTAATACCGTTATGCACCTGCTTTTGAGTATCGTATTAGAGAAAGGTTTTTCTACTGCTTTGTATGTCCTCATCACTCCCAGCTTTTGTAAGGCGAGGATAGGCAGCAGAGCATTCGCAGAAAGGACCACTAAACTTTGGAACTCCCTCTTCGTTTGACTGAACCAGAAACAGCCTTCCGGCAAGCTCTAAAAACCTGGTTCTTCAACCGTTCCAAAACCTGTGTGCACCTTGTGTGAGTGGACTGCCTTAGGCCTGGGACACCTCAATGGGAGGTAGCTGTGCACTCTCTAAATTTCTAAATTAATTACTGAATTAATAAAATAGGTAGACGAGTGAGTGAATATGCAAGTTCAGACACCATTTCACTCGGGTGATATTCCACGTCAGCGCCTGAAAGTCCTGCTGCTGTCACTCAAAAACCTGCTGTAACTTGTGGTGTCGCATCCTGCAGTCTTCCTGCCGTCACTTCCTTTAGATTCAACAGCTTACATTCACATGCACATTTGTCAAAGACTGAGCCGTTGTTATACAAGTACCTTCCTTCCTCCATTTTACATACTCTCCCCTCTTACTCTTTTCACTCTCAGTCCAATATCTGTCCTTCATTTGATACCCTGCTCTCTATTTCCTTCTCACTTCCCTCGGGCTCACCACACACCACTCTTCCTGACAGAAAACTTGTTGTATCTCATACATTCCTTTCTTACATTTTCCATTCATGTATCTTCTAGTTTTGCCTTCTCCAAACACCCTTCTCTCAAAGACCCTCTTTTCTGTCCCACACACGACTCCTTCTATCTCATTATGACTCACATTCACTCACAGCCTCACTGTTGAATTAAATCCTCCTCTCACAGACATATACATTCCATTCCCTCTTTCACATCCCCCTTTCACTCCCAAACCCCGCTTACTTGCCCTTGTTATACACTTAGCTTCCCTTACAATGAGCCTCCTCTGCTCACTTTCACTGTTTCCCTCTCTGACTTACACAGACTCGCCAACTCAGGGACAGCTGAGGTTTTTAGGGGCCATATCACCATTTCGAATGTTGATCAATTTAAAAAAGGATGACGGTAAAAACACAGCTGTGCTCCACAGTTTGGCAGTTTGACTTAGAGGCCCTGATGATAAGTCGAAGAGAAAATCCGATGCAGGATTGATGACTTAAATCAACGCTGTCAAGATTTCAAGATGAAACGTGGATATTTAGTTGGAAAATTGGCGAACATTTTAAAGGGCCATTTACAAATGAGTGAAGTTTGTGTTCTTTGGTTTTCCACAATTGAAAAGTAGCGATTATGCTGTAGGTCATTGTTATGAGGAGCAACCCAACAACAGCCGAAGTAACTATACTCCAGGGGCACACAGGTGGCAACCACTTCATAAAGCCTTTGAATGAGCGCACACCGTGGCAATGCAGTCCCAACAGTGGTGCTGCCCCTGTTCAACTGATGAGGCCCGCCAAGGCGGGCTTGGGGGGGCAGACGATCGCAGGGAGTTCCCCCCCCCGGCGGTTTGGGAGGGGGTGTGTGGGGGGCATGGCTGGCCTTGCGACGGCCATTTAGCGCTTGGGCTACATTGTTTGTAGCCCAAATGTAGCCCAATTATAAAGGTTTTGGGCGCCTTCTCCCAGCCACCATTTTAGTTTTTGGTGACCTGGTGGCTGGGAGATAGGCTTGTGGTGTTTTTTGTCGTGGAAATTTTTGCAGGGCATTAATACATTTTTGACGACTTGTGATGGCGGAAGGAGATTACCGCGTCCTTGAGGCTCTCCGGCTTCTTAGTGAAGCGGGCCGGATGGACCTCGTTATTGGAGAGGTCGCGGGCCGTCACGTCCGATGCGACACGCCTCGGCTGGCGTGGCCGTGGCGGTGGCCGCTTGTACATCGCCGAAACGGCCGAAATCTGTATCGGTTAGTGAGCGGGGCCGCCAGCGTTTTAAAAAGGCGGCCCCAGCGTTTATAATGCAGCCGAGGGTTCAGGCAACGGCGGGTGAGGCGGGAGGAGTGAGCGGTGAGGGCCGGGAGGTCTGGCGCGATGGGGATTTAGTGGCGAGTGAGCCGGCTGCAGCGGTGCGCTCATATTCCTCCCCCGCGGCGAGAGGCAGGCGCGGGGGAGGGCGTGTATCGAAGAGGCGGTCTTCTTCTTTGCCAGAGGCTCTGTTGCGTATTAAGAAGGAGGCGGGAGGCGTCACTGTGCAGGGTACAGGTGGGGCGTTTCAGGAGGGTAATTTCATGGAGCGTGGGGAAGTTTCTCTTCGCTTGTGCGTTTTCAGCAAGGCAGGTGGCAGTACAGGCAGCGTGGGGGGTTTGAGAGGCCAGCTGTCCGGTGATGGCTCGTCGACGGGGCGTTTTTCTGGGCAATTGGGAGGGGAGCAGGATTTTGGGGTGTTATGCATGTCAGACAAGGCTGGTGAGCAGGGGGTAGTGAGCTGTGAGAGTCCTTTATTATTTTCTTCCCCTTTATCTGTAACGGGAGGGTTGGGGTCTGGGGGAGCGAGCTCTTTGGGAGAAGGGGAGTGGGCTCAGGTGGGGGGGTGGCGTTCTCAGCAGGATTTACTTTCTTTTAGAGAGTATGGGGGTTCTAGGGCTTCGGGGTCTTTGGGTGGGGGGGGTTTGCGTTCTCTGGTTTTTGATTAGGGTTGGGGATGAGGTTTTGGTTTTTGGTGATTTGGAGCCGGCTAGGGGGACCTGGCTTGGGAAGGTTTGGATATATTTCCCTCTTGGTCTGAAGGTGTTCGGGGTATTGGCGGGGAGGTTGCATTGGGCTTGTCTCAAGTTCAGGGGCGCGGCGAGGGTTTGGATCTAGGGGTACGGGCAGGGGTTGGTGTTAGAGGTCCGGATCGTGTTGGGGCAGGAAGCTCGCGGGTTTGCGGGGTTACTCAGGTGATGTTAGATTGGAGTGGAGACGAGGAAGGTGTGGCTTCGCCGTTTTCGGGCGGTGTGGTTCATGCAGGTTTTCCCGGAGGTAGGCAGACTAGCGAGGTTTTTTCGAGTGGTCATAGGGCAAGTGGTTTGGTTAGCTTGCAGGGACCCAGCACACCAGTCCAACATTTTTCTTTACAGGACAAGAAGCGTAGCAGCGCAGCGGACTCGGTAGGGCGAGGTGCGGTCCACTTGCACCGAGGAGAAGGGAGAGTGAGGCACATTCCGTACCAGCGGTGGATCTCGTCGTGGCCAGCGCACGAAGGTCCGGCGCGACCTCGTTGGCCCCAACGTCAAGACAGTCAAGGTGGACAGCTTTTTCAGATAAAATGGTTTGTCATGCCAGTCATCGGAGGGGGGAGGACCGGCGTGTACAGTCGGCTCCCCCGCAAAGTGCTCATTCAGGTCATGTTGGGTCTGGTAAGGCTCGTACGGTGGAATTTGATGAGGTGTTGCAGGTGGAAGAGCCACTCTTGCTTGATTATGATGAGGATACCCCTGAGGAAGGGGAATTGCGGGATTATGAGGAGGGGGGCCCTCTCATGTTTCTTGTAGTTTTTTGCAGGATTCCAAGGGAGCGGTACCCCTAACGCAGCCGGTGGTGGTGAAGGGCAAAGGAAAGCGCGGCCCATCGTTAAGGGCTCATCCTGCAAGGGATTCATATGAGAGGCCGGCGCGGAGATCGGAGTCGGTCCGAGCGTCCTCTTTAAAGCCAGGTGAGAGCATTATAACACAGGCCAAACCTATTATGGTGTCTGTGGGGTCGGGGGGGAGGGGAGTGGGGGCGGGACGGAAGGGAGATTATATAAGGGTAGGTACGTAAAGGACACGGGAGTAGGCACAGAGGATGGGGGAGTGGTTTTGGACGCTAAAGTGGAGAGTGGGACCAACACAGTGGCTGCGGGTGGCAAAGAGCCGTTGGTAAGTAAAGAATTGAAAATTAAAAAGCTCCCTTATATGGGGGTGACTAAGCCCTTAGGCGCACACCTAATGCTCGCAACAAAGGAGCACATATGGAAAGGGGAATATGTTGAGATTTTGAAGCTTTTGCACAGGGAGGTGAGATCTAAAGAGGGCTCTAAGGAGGAGGAGTATGAATTAACCAAGCGCCCTATAGTACCGTTGACAATTGAGAATTGGACAGCGGCATTTTTAATTTACGCCAGTGTGTATTGCGAGAAGTTCCCTGAGCGCTGCGTGGCTATATTTAAGTATATGGATGTCATACGGAAGGCCCAAATTACAGGTAGTGGTTTCGCATGGGCACAGTATGACGAAGAGTTCAGGGCTCGAATGGCTTGGGACTCGGAGGGAAAATGGGGTGAGTTGGATAATGATTTGTGGCAACATACAATGGGGGCGGCGCCAGGGGGTAAGACCATCTTTACAGCTAGTGGTTTGCCTCTAGTTTAACGGCTCTTTCAGGGAAAGCCCACCCGGGGTGGGGTGGGAGGCTCAGCCGCGTCACAAACTGGATTTGGGGCATGTTGGGATTTCAACAAGGGTTTATGCACACTGGAATTTTGCAAATACCGACATGAGTGCTCTAAGTGCGGGAAAAGACATTCTCTCATTAACTGTTGGGGCATCAGACCGTCAGGCAGACAGCAAGGGCAGCAGGCAGGTGCAGGGATGTCTGGCAATGCGCAGCAATCTCAGGGTGGACTGGGGGTAGGGGAGCACAGGGTTCTGGGCCAAAGGGCTACTACGCCAATTAAATTGGCGCAGCTTGAGGGAGCACTGAAGGGTTATGTGAATGTGGAGGCAAGACAGACACTTTTGGATGGTTTTCGGTGGGGTTTTCATTTGGGGTACCACGGGCCTCGGCTCAGGAGGTGGGCGGATAATTTGAAATCCGCATCAGAGCATAAATTGGTGGTGCGCGAGAAATTGAACACGGAAGTGCGTGAGGGGAGGATGGCAGGCCCTTTTGATGAGTGGCCAGTTCACAATTTGATCATTTCCCCTATTGGTGTGGTGCCTAAAAAGGAGGAAGGGCAGTTTCGGCTGATTCAACATTTGTCATGGCCTGAAGGGTCATCAGTCAATGATTTTATTGATGAAGATGCTGCATCGGTGTCAGTCAGTCAGTCATAATACTTTATTTCGATAAATTAATATCATAAAAAGACAGAGGAAAATAATTAATACAGAGTAAGTTCATAATATATATACATACATTTACTATTTACATGTGAATAATACAAAAATATATACTTTCTATAAAATCCAATCCTAAAAAAGCATTAAGAAGAGGTCAGTTAAAATAAAACAAGCAATACACATCACTTTCCTAAAATCTACAAATTAAAAAAGTTAAAAATATTCATGGAGTCATCATTATCAAATGGCAAAATACGATTCATCTTGTTTAAGAACCCAGATACACAGGATTATCAGACATCAACCTTTTCTTGACCCTCATAGCCCCCACTAAAAAATTAGCAACATAAAATATTATCCTTGGTGTCTGTAATAGCTGCAGAAATAAGAGTGCTGGCTTGACCTGTAAAAACCCAGCCTCCTTAAGAATCGGAATTAAATATTTCCTTCTTAAGGCCGTGAAGTGATCACAGAACATTAAAAAATGCAGTGTGTTCTGGATCGAGAAATTGTCACACTTACACGGCAAAGCGTTTTCAGGAGAACACCAAGTCGGAAAGTGACAGATAAATGGATGAGGTTCAACCGGAAACGAGTTAGGAGAAAGCGATGGTAAGGCAAATTAACAATAGTTAGGTATGGTGCTGGGCCAAGATGAGTACACAGGATAATACCCGACCTTACCGTTGGTTTCATAAGTTCTACTTGTTCCCTGTCTGAGCGTAACATATCTCCCATCAAGCCTTTAATCAGGACTATGTCTTTTGCAGTTATTGTGGACGGGGAAAAAAAGAGATCTGGTCTCCCTAGCTTAACAAGACTGTTTTTAATGTAGGCCAGCCACGGTATTTTACTTGCCCTGTCTAGCTTCAAACAGTCTTTTAAGATGGTATGATTAAGGGGAATTTCTTGATTCAACCAGATCCTGAGCCAGGCCAGGACAGGGGCCACTTTAATCAAGTCAGAGATGTATCCCATGCCAAGTTCAGAATGGACAATATATGTGGGAGTTGATTGGGGAACGGAAAGGACTGATCTTAAAAATTTGTTTTCGGTAATCTGCATACTTTCCGTAGGACAGTAGCCCCAAATAGCACTGCCATATGTAGCAATGGCCAGGCTTTTTGCTTTGTAAATTTTTAACAAGGCAACTATTGGTCTTGCTCCCAATTTTTTAATAAAGCTCTGAAGAGCAGAAGAGGATCTGGCTAGAGCAATATTTCTGTTTTTAATCTGGGGACCCCAGGTACCTCTCTCATCAAATGTTATCCCTAAATAGGGGAAAGTAGCTACTCTGCAGAGCTCTTGTTTCCCACATGTAAATGTTTTTATTAGCTTGTTATTTTTCCCCTTGCCCATTATCATAATTTGGGACTTTTTAACGTTGATCTTCAAGTCCAGGGTACCCATGAAGTCTTCAAAAGCATCCAGTAGCCGTTGAAGACCCACACCAGTTCGGGAAAGCAAAACAGCATCGTCCGCGTATAGGAGAACTGGGATACCAAGTTCACCTATACGCGGAACGTCAAGAGTTGCATCTTTAAGGGAAGGTTCCAGGGCGTTTATATAAACGGTAAAGAGGAGGGGGGCCAAAATGCACCCCTGCCTCACCCCTCTTTCTGACTTAAAGTTATTTGTACAACGCCCTTCCGAGGTAACTCCAACCACAGCTGTTAGATCAGAATGAAGGTCAGCCAAAAGACAAACAAGTGCCCTGTCCAAGCCTATATTAAGCAGGATATTCCATAGCTTAGAACGATTTACAAGGTCGAAGGCGGACGAGAGGTCCATGAACCCTAGGTACATGGACCCCTCCCTTGCCCTTGTGTATTTTTTGACCAGTAAATGCAAATTGAGACCTTGGTCAATCGTGCTCCTTTTGGGTCTAAAACCGTACTGAACATTTGACAAGACCCCTTTCTCACTTAGCCAATCGTTCAGTCTTGATAAAATGACCCTACCCAGTATTTTCACCGATGAATCTATTAAAGAAATCGGTCTATAACAGGATGGGTCTTGCCTGTTTCCCTTTTTAAAGACCGGTATAATAATAGATTTTTTCCATGAATCCGGGATTTTATCAGTTGTAAGAACGTTAAAAACATTACATAAAATGTTAGACCAAAACTTGGGTGCATGTTTAAAAACGTCCCCTGGAACCCCATCAGGGCCTGGAGCTTTGTTTTTTGGGATCAAGTCTATTGCCCGTTCCACTTCTGCTGGTACAAAGGTAACAATGACCTTAGCGGTACTCAGTTCCCCCTCCTCCACTTCTGTGGGGGCAGCGAAATTAACAGAGCTGATAGGTTCTGTGTATATCTCGCTAAAATGTTTAATCCAGCCCTCATCAGGAATGTTAGCCTCTAGAGGAGTATTTGGGTCTTCTGAGAAAAGTGGCTGAGTTATTGTTTTCCAGAATAGACCACTATTTTTTAAAGTTTCTGGTTCTAGAAGTTGCACTAGAGCATTATCTTTCAAAACCCTCTTTCTTTCTAGGATTGTTTTTTTATAGACAGTCCTTGCGCTAACTATCTCCGCGCGGATTTTGGGAGAGGCTTTCAGAGCTTTAAGCAGATCACAATGAGCCTTTGAGCATTTCTTATCGAACCATCTTTTACCCACTAACAGCTTCGAGCTAGATTTATTCTGGAGGCTAAGATCAATTTCTGTACAAATGTAATCAAAGGCCGCTATGACCTTGTTACACTCAGCTCTATTTGCTAAGCATATTGCAACTTCATCCTCGGTCCTAGACAAGACCTCCTGTAAAAAAGTTTCAGGGACTATTTTTGTCCATTTCAACCTACGATTTTGGTCTTTTACCATAAGATTTACTCCCCCTCTGTCTTTAACTGCTTTTAGGGAGATAACATCTGTAAACACCAGTTCTATAAGAACAGGATTATGGTCACTAAAAACTGATACCTCTGTATAATATTTAGTCACATTATTTAACAGAAAAGAAGTCAAAAAAATATAGTCTATAATGGTACCCCTGTCTTTTCCTTTAAAAGTAGGGGATCTATTGTTCCCATCCTCACTGCCTGATTCATATAAATTCCATCTTGCTAGGAAGATTTCAAGAAGTTCACCTCGCCTGGTATGTTCTAAATGCGTTAAGGAGGAGAGGGGGGGAGCATCAACATCCTGGCTAATACATGGTAGGGGCCATGGGTGTATGTTAAAATCCCCTAATAATATTAATTCAAAAGTATTTACATTGGTACTATAGGCTGACAAAAAATTGTCCAGTACTTCTAAGTTTTGACTGGTACAATCATTAGCATGAGAATTATAAAAATTAATAAAAAGGATCTTGGCCTTATCTTGCGAAGCAAGTTCAACAATCAGACAGTTATCCGAGCCAGAAGAACATTGAGAAAGTTTTCCTTTTATGTCCAATTTAAATAAACTCAAAAGGCCCCCCTTGGGTCGTCCTGCCAAACTGCTTATAGCTGGGATACAAAAATGGCTATAGCCATCCATGGAAAAACTATTCGTCAAATCCCTGGTCTCTTGTAAAGCAATGATATCAAAGGCCTTAAGAGACGATAGCCAGTCCGAATTCCCAATTTTGTTCTTTATACCAGCAATGTTCCAGGTGGCTATTTTGAGAGATGAGGCTGGTAACTGGGTAGACTTTCTCATGCTGTCAAAAAGTCAATCATTTTTCTCCAATGTGGACAAGGCCATATAACGGTTGTGAAGGGGAAGAATATTGTCCATCTGCCTGTTCGCTGATCGATGACCAAAAGGGTCCCTACCATTATGGTACCCAGATACATTCACTGGCAGATTAGAAAGACGACTAGCCGTTCCCCATGTGGGACCATTACCATGATGTTCTGGCTGTTGGGGTGGTCGTGGATGAGTGTTAGTCAAATGACTATAAAAATAACCCAAAGGTCTAGCACAGACTAGGTGATCCTGGATGGGTAAAGAGGCAGCTCTTAGGAGGACAGTAGCAACATGTTGTGGATATTTAAAAGTAACAATGATGCAGTCCCCTCTTATGTTTTTCCTACCATTACCGATCCAGCCTACTCTACGAGTGGATATTATGTCATTTGAAAATGCCAACGGAAAACCACAATTCTTGTTCAGCCAAGCAAGTGTTTTATTTTTCAGAGCATCATGGGTTTCCAGCCTAGGGTTAGACATGCAGGAGTCAACCTCAGGAACGTTAGTTAATACCACTGTGTATGGGACACACTGTGGTGGGAGGTTGACAGCATTATTAACTGCATTATTCCTTCTGGGTTTATTAGTCCCAATGACTTCTCCCTCTACTAAGTTGTTCTGATAGCTTTTTGGTGCTAAATGAGATTGTCGTGCTGCTGGTGCTAATGCAGGTAGGGTACCCACTGCTAGTTGTGTGGGTGGGTTGGTAATCAGGTCATTTACAGCCCTAAGTGACTGACGACTGCCCCCAGGACCACCCTCCCTGGTGTTAGCAGTGATATGGGATGCAGGATCCATTAGACTAAGGCACGTGGAGCCCGCTAGACCTGGTTGAGGGGTCGACAAGGAGGGAGGCCGAGTCAGATGAGAGTCTAGGAGACCTTTCAATCTGGTAACCTCTAGTGAAACTAAATCTAGCTTCTCCAACAGTGGGCTAATCAGAGCCTCTAGTTTGGACTGTAGGATAGAAGCCAAGTGTTCTATGTGAGCTGAATGAAGAGTACTACCCTCCACATTATTAATGGGCTCTGACTCTGGAGTATCCCCCCTATTTAGCGAGGCTGAGCCTTGTTTTTTCGGCTTACGGGTCACCACCCTCTTAACTGGAACCTTCCTCCATGCACGCACCGTTCTACGCACCGGAGAAGGGGTAGACATATCCCTTGGACTGGTGGCTGGACTCTGGCTGGAACCAGGATCATTGGGTGTTACACGCTCTTCAAAGCTTACTAGAATAGCCAAGTCATTATTTGCATCTACATTGTTGGTGTTAACACAGCCGCTATCTAGAGCGAGCATTGGCGTAGTGGACAAGGTTAACCTTATTGGTGACGTTTCTGGGCTCGATCTGCCAAGTGAGAGTCTCCTGTCTTTATTAATCTTATTTACCACTTTGACAAGATAGTTATCCATTGTCCTGGTATCGTTAGTGGCAGCTATTTTTACAGACCTGGGCTTAGACATGAAATCGGCTGCCGGTACTTGCTGTAGATGAAATAAGCAACAATGTCCTCACCATACAGTATGCACCAATAGAAATACAATACGCCCAGCTGATGGTACAAACGAACACCGCTAGTCTTAGTGAAATCTTACTTGCCGGTCCGTAGCCTTGAACGTGTAGGCCAGGGTCCGTGGCCCAGCCCAGCCTCGGCCTGCCCCGGACGGCCACAGACGACCCGCCCTCTGCCCGGGCTCAGCCCGGCGACGCCCGCGCGCGTCCCGCGACGCGGAGGGAGCCGTTCGATTTTAGCGCCTCCGGGCGCGGAAGTGCCTGCGGGTGGGGGCGGAGTCTCCAGGAAACCTGGGAGCCGTAGTCCTGTGCTCCCGTCGTGTGCCAGGTAAGGAGTATGCCTCTCGCGCCTCTCGCGCTCACTTCACCAAGGGCTCCCGCTCCACCGAGGGAGCCGTTCGATTTTAGCGCCTCCGGGCGCGGAAGTGCCTGCGGGTGGGGGCGGAGTCTCCAGGAAACCTGGGAGCCGTAGTCCTGTGCTCCCGTCGTGTGCCAGGTAAGGAGTATGCCTCTCGCGCCTCTCGCGCTCACTTCACCAAGGGCTCCCGCTCCACCGAGGGAGCCGTTCGATTTTAGCGCCTCCGGGCGCGAAAGTGCCTGCGGGTGGGGGCGGAGTCTCCAGGAAACCTGGGAGCCGTAGTCCTGTGCTCCCGTCGTGTGCCAGGTAAGGAGTATGCCTCTCGCGCCTCTCGCGCTCACTTCACCAATGGCTCCCACTCCACCGAGGGAGCCGTTCGATTTTAGCGCCTCCGGGCGCGGAAGTGCCTGCAGGTGGGGGCGGAGTCTCCAGGAAACCTGGGAGCCGTAGTCCTGTGCTCCCGTCGTGTGCCAGGTAAGGAGTATGCCTCTTGCGCCTCTCGCGCTCACTTCACCAAGGGCTCCCGCTCCACCGAGGGAGCCGTTCGATTTTAGCGCCTCCGGGCGCGGAAGTGCCTGCGGGTGGGGGCGGAGTCTCCAGGAAACCTGGGAGCCGTAGTCCTGTGCTCCCGTTGTGTGCCAGGTAAGGAGTATGCCTCTCGCGCCTCTCGCGCTCACTTCACCAAGGGCAGTTTCGGCTGATTCAACATTTGTCATGGCCTGAAGGGTCATCAGTCAATGATTTTATTGATGAAGATGCTGCATCGGTGTCATATTCCTCAGTTGATGCAGCCATGTCACTTGTAGTGACTGCGGGCGCAGCTGCAGGCATGGCAAAGTGTGATATCAAGTCGGCTTTTAGGCTGCTCCCGGTTCATCCGGATGATTGGCCTTTGCTGGGGATACATTTTGAAGGCAAATGGTATGTGGACAAGGCTTTACCAATGGGCTGTTCTGTGTCATGTGCTCTGTTCGAACTGTTCAGCACTTTCCTCCAGTGGTGTTTCACACAACGCACAGGTCACAACTTGGTCACACACTACTTGGATGATTTCTTTTTTGTGGGTTCCCCGGGCTCCTCGGAGTGCCAGCATGCTCTGGACACTTTTCACGAGCTTATGGAGGAGCTGGGGGTGCCGCTAGCATCGGAAAAGACAATGGGGCCTGATACTGTTATTTCCTTTTTGGGTATTGAGCTTGACTCAGTGGCAATGCAGGCCCGTCTGCCTGAGGATAAAAAATTCAAAATATTTGGCTTTACTGGACAGGATGTTATCTAAACGGAAAGTGACAGTGAAAGACATTCAAGTGTTGTTAGGTCATCTGAATTTTGCCTGCAGGGTCGTCAGGGCAGGTAGGACTTTCTGCAGGCGCCTGGGCCGGGCTTTGGCGGGTCAGCATTTACCGCACCATCACGTGCGCTTGTCAGCAGGGGTGAAGGAGGATCTGCGTATGTGGTCTGTTTTCTTGCACTCCTTTAACGGAGTACCACTGGCTAGGGACGAGGATGTACAGTGGGATGTGCAAATGATTTCGGATGCGGCAGGCAGTGATGGTTTTGGTATTTACTGTCAAGGACGGTGGTGTGCAGCGAAGTGGCCGCAGAATTGGAAGAATGGAGGGCGGATCATTACTTTTTTGTAGCTTTTCCCGCTCTTGGTGGCATTGACCATTTGGGGTAAAGAGCTGGAGCATAAGAAGGTGCTTTTCCATGTAGACAACATGGCAGTGGTGCAAATAGTCAACAGGCAGTCAGCAAGGGATGGGCAGATTTTGAAATTGTTGAGAGTGTTTGTGCTGGGCTGTTTGCGCTACAACATTTCATTCAGGGCTTTGCACGTGCCAGGTGTGGACAATGACATTGCGGATGCTTTGTCTCGTTCGCAGTGGGGGAGATTCCATGGGCTGGCCAAGGAGGCGGACAAGACACCGACCCCGATGCCCGAGCACCTCTGGTATGTCGGCAACGTAGGGTATTTCAACTGGTGGTAGGTTCTCTGTCCGTTTCCACTCGTGCAGCTTATTCTTTGGTGTGGAGGGAATTTTTGGCATCAGGAGCTTGTAAGAGGGAGGAGTCTTGGCGCAGTTCAGAAGATGTTGTGCAGTTTATCTTGGACCTCATTGAGAAAGGTTTGTCTAGAGTTACTATTGCTGGGAAGTTGGCGGGTATTTCCTTTATGGGTAAGCTGTTTTGGGGTTATTCCCCTTCTGCTGGGGAAATAGGAAGGAGGATGCTTGAGGGCTGGGCTAGGGAGCGGGGAGGGGCTCTTATGTCTCGTTCACCTATTTCTTGGCAGACGTTAGCACGTTTGTTGGAAGTTTTGCCTGTAGTCTGCAGGGACGATTTTGAGGCATCGTTGTTTGCTACCCTTATGGTGTTTATGTTTTTTGGGGCTTTTCGGGTTTCGGAGCTCCTTGGGACCAAAGTAAAGCGGGGCATTTGTTGGCAGGAGGTGTTCTTTATGGACACAGGTTTGAACATTTGGTTGTCCAGTGCAAAAACGAATCAGAGGGGTGTTGGAAAGGGGGTGTGGTTAGAGGCAGGAACCCCCAGTTGTACTTGTCCGCTGCGCTTGGCAAAGCAATGGAAGATCCTATCGGGGGGGATGGGAGAGATTTGGTTTTCAAGCATATGAATGGCTCACGTGTCACAGATTATCAGCTGCGTATGGTTTTGCGCAAAGGGTTACAGCGGATTGGTTTGGACGGGGCTCAGTTTGGGACTCATTCTTTTAGGATCGGAGCGGCAACTGAAGCGCATAACCGGGGTTGGTCTCAGGGTGACATTATGCGGCTAGGGCGTTGGTCATCAGATTGTTTTCATAAATATGTGAGAGCTAATGCAGCTGAGGCGCATGCGTCAACCCCCTTTTTGTGAGTCTCATTCTTGTTTCTCGTTTCAGGTTCTGTGGCTGGGCCCCACGCGAAGGAATTGACGGTGTGGATTGTGGGGCATTCCTTCATCAAATGAGCACATGTACAAGCGTGCAAAAGTTATTTTGCGGGAATGTTGGGGTTCAATGAACGTCTTTTTCGGATTATCTGGAAAGGTAAATGGGGAATGCTTTGGAGGGAGCTTATTCCGTGTTTGAATAATGCCATGGTAAGGGGCCAATGCCCTGATATTCTTTTGATACATTTGGGCGAGAATGATCTTTGTGGCATGAAAGGGGTGGTCTTATTGCGGGCAATTAAGAGGGATTTGGCCTTGTTGAAAGAGCGTTGGTCGGGTTGCCATGTGCTTTGGACGGAATTGGTCCCGCAGAGGGTGTGGAGAGGGGCGTTGAACCCCAGAGCCATTGACAGGGCACGGAAGAAGGTGAATGCAGAGATTTCGAGATGTTGCCGCCATCTGTGTTTCGGAATAGTGACTCACAAGGATATTCGATTTGAGGCGGTGGAGTTTTTTCGGGGTGATGGTGTGCATTTGTCAAGGATGGGCATGGACCTTTATTTGCTCGAAATTAGGGAAGGGAGGTTCTGTCCCGATGTGTGAACGTGCAGAGTCATTGTCAAGGGGTCTAAAAGTTTTTCTCTGTTGGGGGGCAGAAAGAGGGGTGGTTAGTGGTTATACCACCCCTTTCTTTCTGGGTGGCGGGGGTTATGTGAATTTGGACATTTTTGCCGGAGGTTGGTTGATTTATTTGTTGAGTTGGGTTATCGGCAGGGAAAGGATAGGTTGGGTAAGTTTAGCTCGGTTCCACAGTTTGGGTGATCGATAGCTGTAAAGGGGCAGGCAGGGGAGTTTGGTTAACGGAAGGTTTGTATTTAGAGATTTTAGATGGGGTTATACAGGAATGTAATGTTTGATATTGTTGTAATGTTGTAATGTACGGGCGGGGGCGGGTTTGAAGAAATTTAGGGGAGGGGGTGAGGTGTGGGGTTAGGTATATGTTTTATTTAGTGAGGTTTCGTTTTGGAAGGCTGTTTGCCAAGGTTTTTAAGATTGTAATGTGCACCTGTTCCAATAAAGCAGCCTTTTTCAGACAAAGTCTTTGTCAGTGGCCTGCTTCCCCCCCCACCCCTCCCTCCCAAGGGGGGCTGGGGGGGGCAGACGACCGCAGGGAGTTCCCCCCCGGGCGGTTTGGGAGGGTGTGTGTGGGGGGGCGTGGCTGGCCTTGCGACGGCCATTTTGCGCTTGGGCTACATTTTTTGTATCCCAAATGTAGCCCAATTATGAAGGGCTTGGGCGCCTTCTCCCAGCCACCATTTTAGGTTTTGGTGACCTGGTGGCTGGGAGATAGGCTTGTGGTGTTTTTTGTGCCCCCCCCCTTTCCCACCCACAAAAAACACTTTTTCCATTTTGTTTCCCCTCTTTTTTGTAGTTTTTCCTATTTTCTTTTTGTTTTTCTTCTGTCTGAATTTTTCAGGTGGTTTTTCTGGGACAGGTGCGCAGGGGTTGTCTGTACTATGTATTTGTCGCTTGGAGCAGGTGCAGTGCGGGGGTTGTGTGAATTTGGACATTTTTGCCGGAGGTTGGTTGATTTATTTGTTGAGTTGGGTTATCGGCAGGGAAAGGATAGGTTGGGTAAGTTTAGCTCGGTTCCACAGTTTGGGTGATCGATAGCTGTAAAGGGGCAGGCAGGGGAGTTTGGTTAACGGAAGGTTTGTATTTAGAGATTTTTGATGGGGTTATACAGGAATGTAATGTTTGATTTTGTTGTAATGTTGTAATGTACGGGCAGGGGCGGGTTTGAAGACATTTAGGGGAGGGGGCGGGTGTGGGGTTAGGTATATGTTTTATTTAGTGAGGTTTAGTTTTGGAAGGCTCTTTGCCAAGGTTTTTAAGATTGTAATGTGCACCTGTTCCAATAAAGCGGCCTTTTTCACACAAAGTCTTTGTCAGTGGCCTGCTTCCCACCCCACCCCTCCCTCCCAATGAGGGAACAGCACTATTGCATATTAAATGCGGCTGCCCGCGGCCCACGCAGTGGGACACCCTAAAAGGGCGGCCCCCTCAGTGCCAATTAGGCACAACCCATCATCCCCCTTTAGTCGGGGGACTCGGGGAGGAGTCCCTCAGCAGGGCACACAGGACGGTGTAGAGATGAGGGGTCTAGTGGTTGCGTGGGCGGAGCGGTATGGGTGGAGAAAGGGGAGGACTGCGGGGACAGGAAGAGGCGGGGTAGTAGGACAGGTCGGGAGTTAAGGGAGAGTCATGCTGGTGTAAGGAGAAAGAATAAAGTATCCTAATGAGAACCCTCTGTGTCCGTCGTCATTGCGACTGAGTGGACACGACAGCTAGCGACGAGGGTGGGATAGAGCTGGATGCTCTCCCGGAACACCAGCACGCTGAGAAAGCTGGCGAGGGACTGGTAGCAAAGGAACCAGCGAAAGCGCCGCCACCCGCGACACACCCCGGAGCGTGTGAGAGCTCCGCGGCTGATGAAGAAAGCGCCGTCACCCGCGACACACCCCCGGAGCGTGTGAGAGCTCTGCGGCTGAAGGAGTGAGCGCCTGCGGTGAAAAGGACTGCCACCGTGACAAGCGGGAGGAGAAGTGAAAGCGCTGACACGCGCGTCTCCCAGGCCGGACTGGAGCAGAGAGTTCAAGGACTCCACCCGCCCGCCTACCTGCTGTGAAGTGTGAGTACAAGCGGACGATGAGAGGGGCCGTCCAAGCAGCGCGCTGTCCCCAGAATGAATAAATAGAGAGCCCGGCACCACGTGGGACGTCTACACACGTTCCCCGGCCGGCGGCCATCTTGAAGTCAGGCGGACTCTCAGACGCCCCATGCGAATAGGCCCGGGCGGCCATTTTGAAGTCAGGCAACACTGAAAACCTCAACAAGCACAGGCAAATACAAAAAAAAAAAAAAAAACGAGGGAAACTACTTGAATAAAGCGCAAGATTCCACGAAGGATTCCCTGGGCCTGCACTGCGCTGACGCTGCGCGCATCACACGTGCACCACGATGTCGAACCATGGGTCCCCAGCTCGCTCACCAGCGCGCCAGGATGCGAAGCCGATCATCATGGGGCTGTCGCACCTGCGCCCCCCAGAACCCTTAGCGCTCGTGGTTGGGAGCAGCATGGGCCCTCGCTGGGAAGAGTGGATTGAAGACTTTGAGGACTACATTAAGGGCTCGAAGGTGATAGGGGATGAGGATCAACTGATCGCACTTCGGAACCTCGTGGGCAAGGACATCAGCAAGATGATAAAGGAACTTCCTGCCGCAGACGCGGGAACGTATGCGAGTGTGCGTGCAGCCCTGGATCGAAAGTTCGTGCACAAGAAGAACGTGGACTACGAACGTTACGTGTTCCAAAGAGCGCGACAAGAAAAGGATGAGGTCATGGGCTCATACATCACAAGGTTGCGGCGACTGGCGCGCCACTGTGAGTTCAACGAGTTCTCGACGGACGATGCCATACGCCTGCGGGTGATTGACGGCTGCCAGTCAGAGACGCTACGCAGAAAACTACTAAAAAAAAGTCCCACGTTGGATGAAATAGAAGAGATCACAAGGCTCCATGATCAGACTGAAGAGCAAGCCAAGACCATGGAGGCAGGACGCGTGGATCGCAAGGAGGTAGTCTGTCAAGTGCGCACCGACCGCCCTCGCCGGGGGTCGAGAGAACAGGAACGACAAGCTCGGCCGCCGTCGAGACATCACCGCCACCCTGGCCATCGGCGGCCTGACTCAGGGAAGAAAAGCAGGCGTCAAGATTATGGGAGGACGGCGCCATTAAGAAGATGTTACCGGTGCGGGTACGACTTCCCACACATCGGAGCGTGCCCGGCCCTGGGACAGAAATGCCACAAGTGTGGTCGCAACAATCACTTTGAGACCATGTGCGGGGACTACCGCCGGGAGAAAGAAAAACCCTCCACGCGGTCACCAAGGGGTGAGACGCGCCGCCATCACGCGCGAGCGGTACGAGACCGCCGGAAGTCTTCCTCCAAGTCCTCCCAGTCCAGCAGGGAGTCGCGGTCCTCAAGGTGGTCTAGAAGATCACCATCCAGAGACTCCGATTCACCTTCAAGTGAACATGAGTATTCCGTTGAATATGCCAACATGATCGCCGATCCAGACCAGCTTAAAAAATACCCTCGGCTGGACATCAGCGTTGGCACGCATCCCACAAAGTTCGTGATGGACAGTGGGGCATCCCTCAACTACATCCCAGTGACAGAATATAAGAAGATGAACCCTCGGCCTCGACTCACTCCCGCACACGTGCGTGTCTACACCTGGATGTCCAGGAAGCCGCTTCCTTGCCTTGGGAAGTTTTCAACGACACTGAGGCATCAAACGACATCTATTCCGGCCGTGATTCACGTCATCGAGGGACCGGAAGCAGACTGTCTCCTCAGCCTACCGACTGCTGAACGGTTGAAACTGGTGGAGATCCTGTACCGCGTCAACAGTGACAATGACACCATCCACAAGTTCCCAAGGCTGTTCTCGAGACTCGGCAAAATGAACAGAGGCCAGATCCGCCTCCACATAAATGACCAGGTCCGCCCGGTTGCCCAACACCCGCGGAAGGTACCGTTCCACCTCCAGCAAGCGGTGGAGGATGAGCTGCAAGACCTGCTGGACGCCGATATCATCGAACGAACAGAGGGCGCCACACCGTGGGTTTCTCCAGTCGTGATAGTACCGAAGAAAGGAACACCAGGGAAAGTACGACTCTGTGTGGACATGAGAATGCCCAACACAGCCATTGAGAGAGAGCGTCATCCAGGACCCCACTTAAGTGACATGATCGCCGCCCTCAATGGGGCGAGGGTGTTTTCTAAATTGGACCTAAACAAAGGCTACCATCAACTGGAACTACACGAGAGCTCCCGCTACATCACGACATTTGCAACACACCTAGGGTTGTTCAGATACAAGAGACTAAACTTTGGCATTTCATCAGCCGCGGAAATATTCCAAGAAGCCATCCGGCAGACAATACATCACATCCCAAATACGCTGAACTACAGCGATGACATTCTAGTCTACGGGGCGACACTCCAAGTCCACGACACGGCCCTAGACAGGGTTTGCCATGCTCTCCTGGAAGCCAACCTCACGCTCAACAGGGAGAAATGCGAGTTTCATCAGTCGCAACTGAAATTCTTTGGCCACATCTTTTCAGGAGCCGGAATGCAACCAGACCCTGCCAAAGTGAGTACTCTGAACAGCACCAAGAGTCCACTTGATGTCAGTGATGTGCGGTCTTTCCTCGGCATGGCGAGCTACTGTTCAAGGTATATTAAGGACTATGCCACAATCAGTCACCCACTTCGCACGCTCACCAAGCAAGGACAGGCATTTGAGTGGACTCCCGAATGCGAGCAAGCATTCCAGGACATAAAGAGAGCTGTGGGCACGGTGGAAAGCCTGGCCTATTTCAGCCCGGATCGCAAGACAGAAATAACAGTGGACGCAAGCCCCGTTGGGCTGGGAGCCATCCTGGCTCAATATGACAAGGACACGGACCACCGTCACATCGTGGCGCACGCCAGCCGGAGCCTCTCCGACACGGAGAAGGCCTACTCCCAACCGGAAAAGGAGAGCCTTGCGGTGGTGTGGGCGTGTGAGCACTTCCACGTGTTCATCTACGGGAAGCATTTCACCATGGTAACAGACCACCAGGCGCTCGTCACCATCTATGGCAACCCCCGGTCCAAAATGCCACCCCGCATCGAGAGGTGGGGACTCCGTCTGCAGGAATACACGTTCACAATCGTGCACAAGCCAGGGAAGGCTGCCAACCCGGCCGACTATATGTCGCGCCACCCGGAAGACTCGCAGCGTCACACACCGTCCATGGCAGACGAGTATATCCGTTTTGTGGTGGACCAAGCGCGGCCACCGGCGGTCCCCCTAGAGGCCATCCTGGACGCCACCCAGCAAGACACCATGCTGCAACAGGTGATCCGAAGGGTCCGAGCGAACAGGTGGCGGCACGAAGAGTCGGAGGACGGGAGGGGTGATACCGCAAAGCGTCAGGAGTGGCAAGCATTCCGGAATGTGTGCGAAGAACTATCTGTTACACCCGATGGCCTACTGTTGCGAGACAACCGAATTGTAATACCCCAGCAACTGAGACAGGGAGTCGTCAACCTGGCACACGAAAGCCATCGAGGAGTAGTCACAACGAAAAGAGCACTTCGTGAACGTGTCTGGTTCCCCTTCCTAGACAAAATGGTAGAGCACACTCTAAAAGACTGTCTGCAGTGCCAGGTGGTAAGGCAAGGAGACCCGCCCGCTCCACTTCAGATGACGCCCCTGCCACCAGGAGTATGGCAAGAACTGGCCATGGATTTCTACGGCCCCATGCCGTCGGGCAAGTACGTGTTAGTTATAATAGATGAGTACTCAAGGTTTCCCATCGCCCGGTTCGTCCCATCCACCAACGCAGCTGCCACGCTCACCATCCTGGATGAAGTCTTTGCAGCTTGGGGCATACCCACGGAGGTGAAAACAGACAATGGGCCTCCCTTCAATGGCCGGGAATTCAGTGACTTCCTGACGCTCATGAATGTGCGACACCGACGGATAACACCACTATGGCCGCAGGCCAACGGCACAGCGGAAAGATTCATGGCCACTCTCAAAAGGACATTCCAACAGGCTGCTCTGGACAAGAGAGACCCGCAGGCAGCCCTCAATGATGTACTCCGAGCATATCGGACGACACCGCATGCCACCACAGGCAAATGCCCGGCTACACTCATGTTGGGACGTCCGGTCAGGACCCGGATACCCACCTGGGAGGGAGCGCTGCGACCCATTTCTCCCAACCGTGTCCATCGGGAAGTGGAAGCCACCGATAAAGCTCGCAAAGAAAGCATGAAGGCGTACGCAGATGGCAGGAGACGGGCTCGTTCTCTCTCATTCCACGAAGGGGACTGCGTGGTCGTTAAGCAGGAGCAATCCAAGAAGACAGACAGCAGGTTCAGAGCGGAACCTCTGACGGTCACTCGTCAGAAAGGCACCATGCTGACAGCGGAGTCAGACAACAGGCGCGTAACCCGAAATGTGTCTCACTTTCAGAAGTGCAGCCCAGCTCTACAAGAGGCACTTGAGTCGCGAACTACACCTTCAAAAACTCAGCAACCTGAAGCACAGAGCAATGGTGACAGCCTCCCGGGGCAGATACCCGGAGCCGAAACGACTACAGTGCCTGAAGGCCGCACACTCCGACAACGAAAAACGATCCGTCAGCCCAAGCGGCTGATTGAGGAGATGTAACTCTTGGTGACTCTTTTCTTTGCTAACAAAGGGGGAGATGTAGAGATGAGGGGTCTAGTGGTTGCGTGGGCGGAGCGGTATGGGTGGAGAAAGGGGAGGACTGCGGGGACAGGAAGAGGCGGGGTAGTAGGACAGGTCGGGAGTTAAGGGAGAGTCATGCTGGTGTAAGGAGAAAGAATAAAGTATCCTAATGAGAACCCTCTGTGTCCGTCGTCATTGCGACTGAGTGGACACGACAGACGGGTCACTTCCGGCGCACAGAGGATTGGGGGAAGGTATTTATAACCCCCCTCTTCCTGGCGCCCTCTTTGCGCCGGACATGCCGTCTATTGCATACTTTTGTATGGAATAAACTTGCAGCAATATTTTCCCAAACAAAAGTTGTTTTGTGTATTTATTTCTTCATGCATGCTTTGGTTTTCGTGGGGAATGTTGCCTATATGGGCACTATGGCTAATGGAGCCTGTGCACTGCTGCTACACAGCCCTCGAGTTACTCCTCCTGCCTTAATTTTATTTACAGTCTAATTTTGCTAACATTGCACCTTTCTGTTTCCTTCAGCCGCACACTGTATTTCGGCCGCGCCCAGAAAACGGGTCCACAGTGAGCAAACACACCCCTGACGTGCCTCCTCGTTGCGCATGCGCTCTCGCGCTGCTCTGGTACGTGCCATTACGTGCTGTTGGCAGCGTGCTGACCCAGGGCTGTTGTTGTCACCTCAAATGCAATCCAGAAACAGGCAGATCTCCCTGCATCACAATCCGAGTAGGTTAAAGGTCAAGTACACAGCATAAGTCACTCTTGGAGTCCGTCAGCAAGACAAAAACACAACTGGAACTCAACGACCAATATTCTGATCAGTGATTACCCGCCGGGGCCTTATTTTTCGTAGATAGTTTCTGTTTACAGCTTTGAAGCCTTTTGTACTTAAGTCTACAGTAGTTTATTATGGGCCGTGTTCCAAGTGGCTGGACATCGATCTCTGACGTCAGAGGCGGGGCTACCCACTTACTGGCTTGAGGGAGGGGGGTTGGCGTACCCTCAGCGACTATTTAATAGGGGGCAGGAGCATCTTTAGCCAACAAGACTTGAAGAGCAAAGGAAGAGAAGACCCCCACAATCGAGGAAGACCCCGAAGATCTCTGAGAGGTTTCTACGAACTTAGAAAGAGAACGGAGCTGATTTTTACAAGAACTCGAATAAAAGTAAGTAAAACCATGAAGAAGAACGGTTACCTAATTTAGACCATGCTTTGAAATATATAATGCGTGCATGTTTCCTTTAATTGTCAATCTATTAGTCACCTTGGTCTTTGTATTTGTTCTGAGTATTTTCCACACGAATATGTGTATGGCGCTGAGCAGCATGCAATGGTCACTTTGACATATAATAATTCATTTATATTTTATGTTACCAGCAGAGCACTTTCGTCCTTCTTATTTTCTTTCTTTTCCTTTCTTTCTCGCATTTTGATGCACGTAGGATTGTTTATCATTTTAGGGCTTATTTTATACTTTTATCACAAGTCTACCCCCCTGGTGACATTTTTAACAATAGCTTATTTTTTATAGAGTCGTCAACGAGGGGGTGAAAGGGGGAGCTGTTCAGGGGGAGGGCTTCCGTGTCTTATACAAGAGCCCTTCTTACATCACATCTTATGTACGATAGTTATCGACCTCAGACAGATGAAAGAAAGAGTCGGTCCTGTTAGGAACAGGACATATCACAGCATTGGCTCTCAGCCAGCTTAGCTGTCTCACCATCAGCAGAAAAAAAGCTCCACAACGGGAAACTGTAGTCGTGCATTCTTTCCCAGCATCACCGATGCGTCAGTCCAAAGAGACGCCACGGGGACCATTTACAGGACAAATCGGTCTAGTTAGAAGCACCTGAAAGACAGAGCTCGCGGCCGTCTTTCTACCCGTGTGCACTTTAGCACCAAACATTTTCAGATGCTGCATTCAGAGGCCTGAATGGAATGTTTTGACAGTCGGATACATATGTACATAACTCAAAACTGGTCATCAGTGCACACGTCCGGCGAGGGGCGTTGAGACTACAGGCAATATTTGTGATCAGCAATTAAGAGTGCGCTAAGGGACAACACAGTCCGTGTGCTCTTGAGCACACACACCATTTCACGATCAATGGCGTAGTAAGGGTGCAGGGGCCTTATGCAAGTAATGAAATGCCACCCCCTCCCCCCCCCCCCCACACACACACCGTCCCCAACTCGGTTACTAGTAAATTACAACACTTACCAGGGTTCATGGGCTCTGAGGTCACTGAGTAACTGTGCCACTGCACATGCTGCACCATTGTTAGCCACTCCCCTATTCCAGATGGCCTTAAGTGCAACCGAGCCGTGCTGGAGCCTAAATGACACCGTCGTGTGTGGCAGCCCGGGATGAGAGAGCTTCCCGGGCAGGCACACAGCCGCACCCGAGCACTTCACAGGTCTTTAAAAGACCATTTGCATGTTAATGAGGCCTCGCTGGTGTTTCACCCCTTCTAAGAGCCCCGGCAGCTCCACTCTGCCTATTGCTTAAAGATTCAGCCTCACCGATATTTTTTCTTAGCCCTTCCTCCGACGATATTTGGCTTTAGTTGCGCCTCTGGTTCTCATGCAGGCACCTCATGGGTCTCATGCAAGGACTACACGGCGCTCATACATGGACACCACAACGATCACACATGGATGTAAAGAGCTCGCGCAGAGATGTGCGGCGCTCGTGCACGCACCACACGGAGCTCCTGCAGGGACCACCCGGGGCGTCTGCAGGAACGACACTTCGTTCATGCAGGGACCGAACGAGCTAATGGAGGCACTACACGGGGTCAGACAGGGACTACACAGAGCTCATGCAGGTCAGCACAGAGCTCATGCAGACAGGTCTGCACAGAGCTCGTGAATGAAGTGCTCGGCGATCATTCGGGGAAGACACAGAACTCCTCCATGTACTACACAGAGCTCAGGCTGGGATTACACAGAGCTCAGGCTGGGACTACACAGAGCTCAGGCTGTAATTACATAGAGCTCAGGCTGGGACTACACAGAGCTCATGCAGGCCCCTTCCTTTCCCCCTTCATGTTATAACTCTTTCCCATCGTCCCCCTTTAAACTATGCGGCCTTTCGCTTTGTTTCTCACTCTGCCCTTCTGTTAAATTAGGCTATAACCAGGAATAATACAACAGGAGAGGATCAAATTATGCGGCAAGGTTGACTACATTACACATAAAGGAAAGACACATTTTGCGACCCTGTGCAGTACATTTTGTGATGGTATTACTGCACACATACACATATATATAATATATAAGGTAAAAGCGCCAGTTTAACATCCAAAATGAGTAATAGGCCATTTAAGGACGACCAGTGAATCTTTGCATAGGGCCTTCCACTGCGTGGCAACATGGGTCGCCACGATGCTGTCAACTTTTGATCCGTATGAGCTAGAAACACAATATTTTGTTGTTGTCAAGATATGCAGATTATGGAGCAGATGGGTTATGTGGCAAATGCAGCAAATCCATAATTATGCAGAAAACTGACACTGTTTTTCTGTCTTTCTCCCCCCCCCCCCCCCCTTCCCCTTGTGCTTTTCCCGCTATTTGCTCTGGACTAAAGTCTAATTAGGAAAAATAATTCCTAGTCCCCTAGAATGAGTGCCATTGGGCCCCTCTCCTGCAACCACCGTCTCAAATTAAGCACTATTGCGTTCTCTCTCCTCTTGAAGCCAGCATTAAACTTTTACCAAGAAGTGTCGCTGGCCCTGACGGGCCAGTTTGTGAGTCTTTGAGATTGTAGATGCGCGGGTTTGGTGCTGTTGAAATGGAAAAGATACTTCACCATGCTTTAAATTCAACAACGGGCCCAAGGACACTGCGGGTAGTGTGTGCCACGCAAGTGTTGCTAGTGGTGGTGCCGAAACATACTGAGCTCAGCATCTTTGGTCACCATCCTCCTGGCAGGGTGTTGTCGGCATTTATAAAACAGGGCAGGTGTTGGTTGGTCCTTAGCGGAATCTAGTCGAGAAAACTCTTGTTGGGAGCCGAGGGGAAGGGTTATCTCCCGTCTTTCCTATTTCCCCTTATTTCCTAACCTAAGTAAATATTTGGTGCACTGCTGACGCACTTCGGTCTCTCCTAAGATGGCGCCCCTGCTGCAGACCGAGCTGAAGATCACCAGCAGGATGGTGCAGGGGGACCTGAACAGCCTGAGCCCAGACGTGAGGGCCTTTGTGGTGGGCAACGCCAAGGTGTGCCAGCCCGAGAGCATCCACATCTGTGACGGGTCCGAGGGGGAGAACGAGAGGCTCCTGGCGCTCATGGAGGAGAGCGGCATGGTCAAGAGGCTGACCAAGTATGAGAACTGGTGAGTGAAGGGCGCCCTCTGCCGGGGGAGGGTGGGCTCTGTGAACACTTGTTTAGACCACATCCCGCTCTTAAGTCTTCTCTTTTAGTAGTTTTACCGCCTAGTGCCACATATGCAGCAGCATAGGTGTAACATGTATTTACATACAGACCGACTATCTCCTTCCCTCACTGATAAACCCACTCATTCACACATACCTTTGACATCTGCGGGGAATCTGCCAATTTACTGTTAGTAGCTGATTTATTACGCAGTAGTGAATACTATGGAAATCCCTGTACAAAGTGCCCTGGGGACTTACGCGAATGTTACTCATCACCCTGAAATGATCATGCCCGATGCCTTTAGCCCTAGCATTTTTAAAGACCCATATTTCGCGGGCATGTACATCATTTTCACGTAACCACTCTGAAATATAGGGGGAAACCAGTGTGGAGCAGGAGTGAAAGCGGTGGTTAGGGGCAGTGCTTAATTTGTAACAGAATAGCTGCTGTGGCCCATGGTTTTGTCCAGACCCCTGCGCCGGTGCCCTCGGAGGTGGGGGCGCCGAGAACCAAATATACACAGTCCTGATTCCACTTCATGACCCTTTTATCGACCACCCGACCCTACTCAATGTTTGTTAATGAAAGATACCTGCTGGTCCTCAAAAGTGAGTGCCGGTGGGCCCCAACTGCAGCCTCGAGCTCATGTTAAGCACTGGTGGGGCATATGAAGCTTTTACAAATATATCACATTACTTTATGCAAATCAGTCAACATACAGTGGATCACATTCCCTGCACGTGTGCTGGCGCTATGATACACACACGGTCACAATTCTCCATGGCTCTCTCCATCGTAGCTTCTCTCGTGGTGTTTGTCTAAGAGTCCGTCCTCTCTTTCCACAGCTGGCTGGCTCTCACCGACCCCAGGGATGTGGCCCGGATCGAGAGCCGGACGGTCATCGTTACTCAAGAGCAGAGGGACACCGTGCCCCTCTCCAAGACCGGAACCAGCCAGCTCGGGCGCTGGATGTCCGAGGAGGACTTCGATAAGGCGTTTAAGGCCCGGTTTCCCGGATGCATGAAAGGTGAGGGTTAAAAGACTGCATCATTCAGGGAGATATGCTAACAGTGACGGTCAACAGAATCACTTTTTTACATCTCAAAATTGCTTAGGAAATTTTTCATTTGAGAAGTTCTTTGCGAGTAAATTGTTTATGACATGTTTTACATATTTTTCCTTCATTCTAAACCCGTTTTGTTCCACAGGTCGCACCATGTACGTCATCCCTTTCAGCATGGGTCCCATTGGGTCGCCCCTGTCCAAGATTGGGATTGAGTTGACGGATTCGCCGTACGTCGTGGCCAGCATGCGGATCATGACCCGGATGGGCACCGACGTCTTGAGAGCCCTGGGCGATGGCGAGTTTGTGAAATGCCTCCATTCGGTCGGCTGCCCCCTACCACTGAAAAGTATGTTAGTGACGTGGTCTTGTGGTCATTCCCTTACACCCATCCCTAGACTGACATGCGGCCAGCGAGCCCAGGCGTGTTAGTAAGGCATCTTCTTGTGTGTCCACAGAACCCATGGTGAACAACTGGCCCTGTAACCCGGATATGACCCTCATCGCACACGTTCCTGAACGCAGAGAGATCGTGTCCTTCGGCAGCGGCTACGGAGGGAACTCCTTGTTGGGGAAAAAGTGCTTTGCGCTGAGGATCGCCAGCAGGATTGCCAAGGAGGAGGGATGGCTGGCTGAACACATGCTGGTAAGAGACGGCTAAGGGAATATTCTGTAGACTCAAAACACCAACAACATCTAAGGGTCTGATTTAGAGTTTGGGGGACGGTACTCCATTACAAAGATGACGGATATACTATTCACCTTATTACAAGTGCACTACATCCTAATGCACATGTAATAAGGCAGATGGGAACACCCATCAATCTTATTACAAAGTGCATTCACCAACATCTAAGCAAGACCCTAAATCATCGGCTACTCTCTTTCATCTCCATAAGAAGTTATCAAACAAAACTGGATATAATGCCAAATGCCACCACATAAAATGTAAAACACAAATACGAGTGTAAGCAAGCGGGTAACTAAACTAATATCTAATAATACCGAAGGAAAGACTAATTTGAGACGGGCAAGAGTGCCGCAAACAATGTTGCGATCTCTTCATACTTAAAGCTTTACAAGGAAAAGCGGGAGAAGGTAAATATGTTCACACTGGAGGAAAGAGGACATCAGAACCATTAGATGAAGCTGATGAAATACTTATAGGGTGTAAAATCAGTAAAAGTGGTAAACATTTCTCCATGATAAAGTACTAATAAACATTGATATTGGACCAGGAGGGGACTGAAGGATGGGTGGATTTAAAATCTGAGCATACTTTGGGAAGGAAACAGTAGTACCTGCTTGGATCATACCGTCTTAAAAAGAAGATGCATGAAACACTGTAAATGTATCTAAAATGACCTCGACACAATGAAATACAACAATGCTGCCTATGTAGGGGTAACAGTGGAGACCATGTGCAGAGTAGTTTGCTTACTCGTTGCAGTTGAACATCCAACTTTGTGTTCTGGGTGAGATGAACGTATATTAAAATTGCACAATGACTGATTACACCAGCTGACCTTTGTTTGGTGGTGCACGGAGTCTCTGCTAGACATGCTCCACCGCCTCAGATGTGTTTATGAGGCTTTGTTCTGTGGTTAGTTCAGAAGTGCCTGATGTATTGCAGAGATGCTCTGGTGCATGTTCAGTGTCCCTTGTTGCATTGTGGAGATCACCTTAATGCATGCGTGGTTGTTCTAGACATGGGTGGATTTGCCCACAGTAAGTCTTACTAAACATTGGACCTGGGACCAGGTCTACACCTTAAGGGTTCTAGGAAAGTGTTTAACTCATTTAAGCTGTGTAGAGTGAAGTGCAAATTTAGTAGCATATTCTCTTCTTATGGTCTTGCGTGTAACTGATGGTGGCGTCTCTTGTAATGCTAAAGACACAGTATGCCACTACTACCCACACAGGCAGAAGTAGTCTAGATAGAGAAGGCTAAAGAGACTGACAAGGGAGTGGAGGGCATCAAATCTGGAAAGCAGGGACAGTTGGTGTTGGTAAAATTTAAGTAGAGGTTCTTAGGGATGAAAATTCAACACAATTGAAGTAGAATTAAACAGATTTAAGACAGGTGGATGAGGCACCAGGTTGTGGAAATGTGGATTTTCCTGATCAGTTATGTCCCCTATCTTGGACCCCAACGGTTCTATATGCATGTTACAAATACATGTATGTTCCCTCCAGTTCCAGTTTCTAAGAACGCAAATATATGTGTGTCTACCGTCGACATGTTCTCTGTCAGATCCGCCATCAATGGGCTGGATATTCGATTCCTAAGTATGAAAGGCCACCGACTTTATATGGCTAAGTTACTCCATTTTTACAGTTCAGGCAAGTAGGCCCGATTCTGTCCTCAAAGCCTTTCCCTGCTCTCTGTCTCTGACAGCTTCAGCTTGAGCTCGCATCTGTATCCATGAACTTTGTCCTACTCCCTGTGCAGCTAACGGTGCCTGCCTCGGCCAGTTTTCGCCTGCCTGCCAAGAAGCTGTATTTCACCTTCGAATTATCTATCTTGCTCTTCAGCCGATGCATTCCTGTCTAGTGATTTAGGTAAACATTTCCTTTAGCTCACAAGCAAAGGACTCAGCCTTTCCGTCCTCCTGCAAGTGATTCATAGCCCTGCTGCCATGGAAAGTTTTCTGCCCCTCGCATCTCATATAGACACTTAGGCGTTTGTGCACGCACACAGTCAGTATAGACTAGATTCTGTCCGAGAGTCCTTCCTTGTGGATAACATAGTTCTTTAAACATAGGATGTTAGATATGATTTGGGATTAGGTTGACTTGACCCCCCAGACTTCTCGTCTCCACATGTAGAGCTAAATGTCAAGTCCCTTCACCCCCTAGTTGCACGTCACTCACACGTCATGCTGCTGCGCGCGCATCTATGCCAAGTATTATCTTATAGATCCACCTATGTCTGATAATCCTAACCAATCATGTTTCTTTTATTCCTTATTACGCCTAGTTTCGATTACGTACCTGTTATGTCACTTTTCTTATCAAATGTTACGCCTTCTACATTCGTTTCATTGTAATGTACTTATTATAAAAATGCATGTCTGTCAATAAAGTATTGTACTTCACTTCCTGAACCCTCGTGGTGACGGAACCTGAAGGCCGCGACTCGAGTCGGCCATTTTGAGTGGAATAAAGCCCATTTAGAAAACCTCTTATACCACGGATTCTGCCTCTTGTTATTTTGAGCTATTTTACTTTATTTTAAGATTCCGTATGAAATTCAGTCCGGTAAAGAAGATTTTATTTACCACATAATGGCGCCCGAACAGGGACACTTTCTCATCTCACGCGCCGGCGGTGCGTTGCAGGCCCGGTCTCCTGCCACAGCTGGACGGACCATAAACGCGTACCAGCAGGATTTCCTGTAAGCTCCCTCCGGTCAAGCGGGGGCGACTGAGGCTGCGATCAACCCAGACGAGGCGGTGAGAAGTGCGAAGTATCCCGACCAGAGCCTAGCTGAGAGAGCAAGATCCGAGGTATACAGAGGCCCACCAGATATTTCGAAATCCCGATGTCCAGAGGGTCCGCTGTCCGCAGTCATCGAGTCCTGTCCATTCTCTGAGGCCTTCCGTTTCAAGGAGCTACTCGGTGAGTACCATCGCCGGGGAGGCGTGTTGACGCGCACATAGGTTGTGCCGGTCAAGACGGATTTGGGTACACAAATCCGGTCTGCACTGTTTAGCAGTGTATATGTACTGTTTAGCAGTATATCAAGTATTCCGAAGTATGCAGTTATTGTCAAGAATTCAGCGTGGTGATTAGTTAGGCAGACTGTCATCATTGTCGGTCATTGTTAAATGTTTAATGTTTAATGTTTTCAGAAATGTCTTGCATATTGTGGTATGAATGATTGTTCATTGTACACTGTTCATTATTGGGGTTTTTTCGTATTAAGTAAGTTCAAGAGTAAGTATCAGATCAGTTGTCAATATGCCGCTCTTCTCGAAGTTAAGACAGATTACTACCAGAAAAGGGGTGCTTGAAGAAGCAGTTCCTATTCCTCCTAGGGACACTCCAGGGCATTTTATGTACCATAAGCATGGCTTAGATGCCATATTATTTCTTGATCTATGGGTAGATTATACCAAGGGATTGCCGGAAAGTCAAAGGTGGCCCGTAGCGGGAACCTGGGATGCAGAATGCATCATGAAAGTGGAGGAAGAGTTATGGAAAAGAAAGGTCAGACAATCACAGAAAGACGCTGTTGAGTTATGGCGTAAAGAATCTCATAGACGAACAGAAAAAGCACGTAGACAAGAAGAGAGGAGTAAAGAAAGTTCAAATAAAGTTCAAGAAAATCTATTAATTAAGGAAGGTATCCGAGTGAAATCAGAACAAGTAAATAGACAAAGAAATGCTCTTATGAATGGTATGTATCCCCTTCTAGCCGAAGGACTACCTAAGGCTGCTCCAGAGATGCCAAAAGACTTGCCACCCCCATTATTTCCAATTAAGGTACATCCAAAAGGGCATCCCAGAACCGCAGAAGATGTTTTTCTTTCCTCATATCTAGACGACGCAGCTCCCGAGTATGCTAACGCCGCACCACATAGACCGTCTGGTGTAGGGGTTCAACGTCAGGATCAGGTATCTGTCCCCGTGCAACAGCAAGTCCCGACACAAGCTTCGGCAAGCACATCTGTTTCCGCATCTGTCTCCGCAGTCGACTCTACAGAGGTATCGACACCCATAGTTGCTGTGTCACGTTCAACGAACCCATTCACACCCGACGCCCCAGATGGGGCCACGGGAGGTGCTAGCATTACCTTTACACCACCTAGAATAAATAAACTTGTCTTTCAAGAGTCAGCACATTCACGTACACCTAAATTCGTAAGTGAACGTACGCTTAAGGAACTCCTTGTAAATTGTAGATATGACCCGGTGGTTGGTAAAGAGGACGAAATGGTCCTGGCATCATTACGTATCAGGCGAGCCGCAGAGTATTTAGCAAGGTTACCAGGAATGACTACGCATCTAGATAACATATATCATTTTGTTCAAACAGGACGAGATCCAGGATGTATTAACAGAGCTATGGAATTCCAGAAAGTAGAAATACAGGGGGAACTGTTACGTTTCCTCATAAACTGTGTGATCAGAAATCAAGACCGCCCGGGGGTAGACCCGAATGCAATGCTTATTCTTACAAGATGGAGTCAGAATATATCAGAAGGGAGACACGATAAGCAAAATTGTATAATAGCCATGTGCCGAAAAATCCGTAAAGAAATAGAGCGTATTCATGAAGAAAGATTGGGAACAGACGAGTTTGAGCAAGATGAAGTGTCCGAATCAGGGAATTCCGCAAGACAGTCAGAGACCATAGCCTATGTAGGCAGAGGAGGATCCTGTGATAATGCTAGATGTTTTTCTGATCCCATACACTCAGTATGCCCAAATAATAGCAGAACGTATCCGACGCCTATAATAAATCTGAAGTCTCCTGAACATTCGTTTCAAGCCGCAGATAAAATACTACGAGAACGAAGGGGTTACCACCTCCTCGATTCCATGGATGAGCAAGAATTAGCCAGATCAGCCGTTCACTGGATTGACAGTCCTGAAAAATACGGTGATGAGACCGTAGCACACACGTTTTTTAATCTCAGTACAGATGAACAACGTTTAGCTGGAATCTATATGATTCAGCAACTCCTCATATTATATAAGAGCCAACATGCTGACCCTGGTCCTTTACCTGATATATTAACGGAACTACTCACGAACAGATGGAGAGGTTCTAGTAACAAGCTAATTAAAGAGATATTAGTGTCACGTAAGCAGTATGTCCTTTTTGTAAGTCCGGATTCTCTCTCGCTGCCCCGCAGAGAAAGAGCGCCGTACTATATGGATAGACAAAATCCCCTACGAGAAGTGCACCCAATAAAAGGCGAAGACAATGAGTTTCACCGTGTATTTGTTTACACACCCATATCAAAAATGGAATTATTAGAAATGAAAAAAGTAGTACCTAGTCATGACAAAGACCCAGCGGGTTTCCACCGAGAAATTAAAGACATGTTACTGATGGGAGAGTACACCTTTCCTGATATTATGACGATATTAAAGGTGCTTTTGCCTGCTGGCATTTATGAAAAACTGAAAGAAAAAGAGTGGGAAGTGGGTGACCAAAAGATAGACTGGACAGCATTAGCAGAGGAAGAAAGGGGCCGAACTGCAGGTTCAGGGCTCGGGGATAAAGTTAAACTGTTACCAGGTTTACTAGTACAGGTACTGCCACGTTTATTAACTACAAAAAAGGAAGATTGGGGTGCAATCACAGCCTGCAAACAAAAGCAAGATGAAGACACAAGCGATTATTATGCTCGATTTGAAAAATGTTTTGGTATAAATAGTGGTATAAAAGCAAGTAGTGACTCATATCCACATTTATTTGTGACAAAATTAGTGGAAAATGCATTGCCTCCAGTAAAGAATAGAATATTGAAATTCGAGAGTACCTGGCAAAGTAACACTCCGTCGCAAATGCTACAAATGTTACAGTATCATCACAATAGAATTAGGGATGAACAAGAACACGAGCATAGACGCATGAAGGATACAAAAATGAAAATGCTAGTTTCTCAGACAGTACCAGCAGATGGTCACAAAAAGGGTGTGACACATTCTGGTGATTCTACAGTTCCTGTAAAGGGAACCTGCAATTACTGTAAACAACTGGGCCATTATGTACACGATTGTCCAGTCCTGAAACGTAATATAGCTACAGGTATTGCAAAGGAGAGACCACGATTAGTTAGACAAGATCAGAATGAACAAGGAGCTATGCAGCATGGACAGTCCATGCCAGTTCAACAACAGTCCATGCCAGCCTCACAGCAACCCATACAGTTTGTGCCAGCTGCACCACCGTTGCCTGCTACTGCCACACAAACCACAACACGACAAATGTATCAGACTGCACAGTATGAATACCCTGAGTATCAGCGTTACGCATGAACCAGCCTAGAGAGGGAAGTTGACTTACCGCTTATCGAGATTCCTGTAGATCAAGAAGGACCTTATGTACATAGTGAATTATTAGGTCAAGATAGAAAATTCTTACTCGATACAGGGGCAAGTCGAACAACCATAAAACGTAGTGAAGTTCCAGGGGCACCCCTCTCAGGCTCTCAAAATGTTTCCCTTGGTTTTTCAGGAAAACCTATTGTTAATGAAGTATCACAGCCTCTACCACTTACGATAGGACCTTTGACACGAACTACAGATTTATTGCTTACTAAATCATGCCCAGAAAATCTGTTAGGAATTAAAACTCTGAAAGCACTAGGAGCCATAATATGTTGTTCTCCGGAAGGAGTAAGGTTGTTTTTACGTGATTTTAAAGGTCACTATGTGTCTAGAGACATGGATCCCCGACTACAGACTTTACCAGTACATCTATGGGCACAAGGCCCTACGGATGTTGGCTGCATGAACATTACACCCTATCGAGTCACACTGAAAGCAGGAGTGGTACTACCACGAATGCGACAATACAAGTTACCGCATGATGCTGTAGTGGCTTTGCTGAAAATCATTGATGAGCTGATTGCCCAGGGAGTAGTTGTAGAAACAGACTCCAATGTATGTAATTCACCGATAATTCCGATTCTTAAACGAACTGATCCTACTGCCCCACCAGTGTACCGATTGGTTATTGATTTGCGTGAACTAAACAAGTGCATTGTACCACAATTCCCTGTGGTCCCTGATATATCATCATTGTTGACAGCAATTGATTCCGAAGCAACATTCTTTACTGTAATCGATCTCAAGAATGCCTTTTTCAGCGTCCCAATAGATCCGGAAAGCCAATACTTGTTCGGATTCAGTTTAAATGGGCGCAGCTTTAAATTCTCACGCGCTCCCCAAGGATTCACAGAAAGCCCCAGCATCTACAGCCAAGCACTGAAACGAGAACTTGACAGTATCCACATGCCAGTCAATACTGCACTGCTTCAATATGTCGATGATCTGCTGATCACAGCGAGAAGCGAGCCAGAATGTGAAAAAGCTTCTCTGACAGTTTTACATTTCCTAGCCGACAAGGGGCACAAGGTGTCTCCTTCTAAGCTGCAATTCTGTGTCCAGCGAGTTATTTATCTTGGTCACTCGCTGTCCAAGGAGGGAAGGCAGCTTACACCAGATCGCATCCAGTTAATTGCTAACATGTCAATACCCCAGACACAAAAGGAGGTGCGGGCTTTCATAGGCCTCACTTCATATTGTAGGCAGTGGATCCCTCAGTACGCATTTCTAGCAAAACCACTCATTCAGTTAACCACACAGGAGGCAGCCACATCGACTGTTCTCCCTTGGACTCAGGAACATACACAAGCTTTTGAAAGCCTAAAGGAAGCTTTATGTCAAGCACCTGTTTTAGCAACACCATGTTATAGCAAACATTTTACACTCTTTGTTACAGAACGCGAAGGTACTGCCTTGTCAGTACTCACTCAGGATCAAGCAGGATCACGCAAGCCATGTGCTTATTTTTCCAGTACATTAGATCCCGTAGCTCAGGCTTTGCCTGCATGCCTGAAATCAGTGGCAGCGACAGCTTTAGCAATCAGACAAAGCGATGCCATAGTATTAGGACACCCATTGACAGTACAAGTACCACATGCAGTAGAGGTTCTTGTGAACCGAACACAAACACAACACTTGACCATAGCAAGACTTACCGGTTATGAACTGACATTGTTTCAACCACACATAGAGATCCGACGGTGTAATACATTGAATCCTGCTACACTATTACCTGTAATTGGAACAGACCCACTAGCTCATGATTGTGTTGAAATCATTGAAATAAAGACGAAACCTAGACAAGACTTGACAGACGTTCCATTGTTAGATCCAGACCTGACGTTGTATGTAGACGGATCGTGCATGAGAACAAATACAGGAGATTTAGTGACCGCGTATGCAGTCACAACAGACACTGAAGTTATTGAGACAAATTGTATAGATACTTTGTCAGCCCAAGCAGCAGAACTTATTGCTCTAACACAAGCCTGTATTCAAGCCACAAATAAGAAAGTTAATGTATACACTGACTCACGTTATGCATTCGGAGTTGTACACGACTTCGGCGTGCTATGGCGAGAGAGAGGTTATTTAACCTCCCATGGTGCCCACATTCAGCACGGACCCCTCATTCATGCTTTGTTAGACGCAATACATCTACCCACTGCTATATCGATTATGAAATGTAAAGCACACACGAAGGTTACTGATACCATTTCTCAAGGCAATGATTTAGCTGACAGAACAGCTAAACAGACTGCTCAGAATCGCACATTAGATATGACAAAGCCAATAGTTCAGACACCAACACAGTGTATGACAATTAAGGATCCCGCATTTGACGTAATTGACATACAGACACATGCCACAGCAGAAGAAATAAAGAAGTGGACTGAACTAGGAGGGATCCAGACAGATCAAGGATGGATGACGAAGGAGAAATCTGTATGGTTTCTCCCTGATTCCATGGTTCAAGCCATTATAGCTACAGTTCACAGTCCAGCACATTTAGGAGAGAAGGCTATGCTAGACAGCATTCAGCACATTTGGTTCAACAAACATTTACGAGCAGCAGCTAAACAAAAAGTTCGTACCTGTATGATATGTTGTCAGTTTAATCCAGGAAAGAGTGTTCCCGTAGAGCAGGGTGGATTTCAGCCTCCTGACCATCCTTTTGAAGTCCTCCAGATGGATTATATTCAGATGGAACGTTGTCGAGGATTCAAATATGTTCTCGTAGTTGTCTGCGCTCTCTCCCGTTGGACAGAGGCGTATCCCGTATCAGATTACACTGCCCCGACTACTGCCAAGCAGCTAGTTCGAGAATTCTTCCCACGGTACGGTTTACCACGTGTTGTATATTCAGATAACGGCCAGCCTTTCTCATCCGAATTAATGAAACATGTCTCGCTTTTGTTGGGATATCAGTGGAAATTCCACTGTGTCCGACACCCCGAGGCAGCAGGTCTCGTGGAACGACATAATCAACTTTTAAAAATCAGACTGTCTAAAATATGTCAGGAAAAAGGTGTGGACTGGATAGTAGCTTTACCAGTTGCGCTATTTTACATGAGGATGGTAGCACACTCTCGAACAGGGCTATCACCTTATGAGGTGATCTTTGGTAGACCACCGAATATGTGGGGGACGCCTATACCCCGTAAAATAACTGATGTTGACTGTAATATGCTGACAGATTACCTGGCTTCCTTGATGTCTGCACTACAATCTTGTCGTTCACAGGTAGTCGCAGCTTTTCCCGACAACACCGAGGTGAAACCTCATGATGTAATTCCCGGCGATTATGTTCTCGTCAGGAATTTTGATCGGAAAACCCAACTGGAGCCAAGGTGGAGGCTTCCTGAGTTGGTCCTGCTGACAACCAGAACAGCTGTGAAGATCGAAGGGAGAAAAGGCTGGGTGCATTCCAGCCATATAAAGAAATTTCATGGACTTCCTCCTGACACAAACAGTACTCCTCGTGTGTCTTCCCCCATTGACTCAAAGCTACCTTTGGCTGAAGCCAGTAGCACCGAACTCTATAAGCAGAAACTCAGGTCCAGATCCAAACTGTCGGACGATTTGATTGTTTAAGTCCTCTCCAAGGTGAAGCGGTTGAATCTGTCCCGACATGTATCCCTTAGGTCTGAATGATGTAGAGTCCAGAATCATGATAAAACGACATGCTTATTGTAAATTACTGCGTAGCCACTGTATTGTGACTTTATTAATTTTGTTTTCCTTGAGTTTTTTAATAGTTACTGCAAGCATATTGTTGCATATGTATTATCCTGTTTCTAAACGTGCTTTCAATATAACTGATGAACATTCTTTTAGTGAATTACCCCCACATGAGTTGTCCTATAGACTTGCGCTGCGCAACAACACCTTCATTAGTATGTTACATCATTCCCATCAGACTAGTAATGCCACCAATTGTTGGGTGTGTGGCCGACTCCCTCCCTATCAGAATAACAAAGGAGTTCTGCCTTTCTTTCCACATCCGTTCACACACAATGGCTCCTGTGGAGCATGGTTTAGTTTATTAAATTCCATAGACCCAGACACAGCAGTTTATCAACAACATTGGATATGGGGAAATCTGAATCTAGTTTTATTCAAAGTCTGTCACCCTAATAAGGAGGGTCACCCCAGTAGAACAGGAACTGATTTAGAAAATGAAGTGTATAAATTAGGTAATTTTACGCCTAATCTTATGATTTTGAATGTCAAAACCGAAGTTGAACTAATTCTGCCCACTATGTCAGTATTTCCAGTTAAGGGTGAATTATGTGTAAGAAAAGTTGGTTCCATACACATGGGCCATAGCCAATGCGTTACTACAGTAGAATATAGTGATCAAGGTAAATCTTCATTTAGAGCTTCTCGCCATTCTTACTTTATATGTGGTCAGACTGCATATATGCGTCTGCCTCTAGATTGGGATGGTACCTGTTACATAGCATTCCTTTTGCCACCTGTTTTTCTAGCTCCCCCTGATTATTATCGAAATGTTCATTTAGTACACAATAGAGAGCGAAGAGATCTCCCAGTTGTCGATTATACTGAGACGGCATGGGACAAGTATGTAGATTTCAATAAAGGTATCTTTCCCTATATAGGTACAATATCAAATAGTAAGCTGATACGCAGACTAACCAAGACTCTTGAAGCTGTAGTAAACGAGACTATAGCCGCCCTAGGCAATCTGACAGAAGAACAATCAGTGATGAGAATTATTGTTCTCCAGAATCGTCTTGTCCTTGACGTCATCCTGGCCGATAGGGGCGGAGCTTGCAGGGTCATCGGATCCAGCTGCTGCATATTTATACCAGAAAATTCGCCATCTGTATATAAAGCTATAACACGCCTTCATAAGATTGTGAGCCAGATACACGAGAATCCAGGCACTTGGACGTGGTCCGGGTGGTTTTGGAGTGTGATATCAGCCTGGGGATGGAGAGTTCTATCCTTCCTAGGTATTGGCCTTCTTATGCTTTTCAGTTGTTGTTTATGCCTGCAATGTGGACCAGCGATTTGTGGTCTGTGTGCCACATCATGCATTCCATATCACAGTTCTCGTTCAAAACACCGGAAGAAGAAGGAAAAAGAAATGATGCTCCATGAGCAAATCGATGGAATGATGAAGATTGATATCTCTTAAAGGGCAAGTAGGGGACAAGGAGGGAATGTGGAAATGTGGATTTTCCTGATCAGTTATGTCCCCTATCTTGGACCCCAACGGTTCTATATGCATGTTACAAATACATGTATGTTCCCTCCAGTTCCAGTTTCTAAGAACGCAAATATATGTGTGTCTACCGTCGACATGTTCTCTGTCAGATCCGCCATCAATGGGCTGGATATTCGATTCCTAAGTATGAAAGGCCACCGACTTTATATGGCTAAGTTACTCCATTTTTACAGTTCAGGCAAGTAGGCCCGATTCTGTCCTCAAAGCCTTTCCCTGCTCTCTGTCTCTGACAGCTTCAGCTTGAGCTCGCATCTGTATCCATGAACTTTGTCCTACTCCCTGTGCAGCTAACGGTGCCTGCCTCGGCCAGTTTTCGCCTGCCTGCCAAGAAGCTGTATTTCACCTTCGAATTATCTATCTTGCTCTTCAGCCGATGCATTCCTGTCTAGTGATTTAGGTAAACATTTCCTTTAGCTCACAAGCAAAGGACTCAGCCTTTCCGTCCTCCTGCAAGTGATTCATAGCCCTGCTGCCATGGAAAGTTTTCTGCCCCTCGCATCTCATATAGACACTTAGGCGTTTGTGCACGCACACAGTCAGTATAGACTAGATTCTGTCCGAGAGTCCTTCCTTGTGGATAACATAGTTCTTTAAACATAGGATGTTAGATATGATTTGGGATTAGGTTGACTTGACCCCCCAGACTTCTCGTCTCCACATGTAGAGCTAAATGTCAAGTCCCTTCACCCCCTAGTTGCACGTCACTCACACGTCATGCTGCTGCGCGCGCATCTATGCCAAGTATTATCTTATAGATCCACCTATGTCTGATAATCCTAACCAATCATGTTTCTTTTATTCCTTATTACGCCTAGTTTCGATTACGTACCTGTTATGTCACTTTTCTTATCAAATGTTACGCCTTCTACATTCGTTTCATTGTAATGTACTTATTATAAAAATGCATGTCTGTCAATAAAGTATTGTACTTCACTTCCTGAACCCTCGTGGTGACGGAACCTGAAGGCCGCGACTCGAGTCGGCCATTTTGAGTGGAATAAAGCCCATTTAGAAAACCTCTTATACCACGGATTCTGCCTCTTGTTATTTTGAGCTATTTTACTTTATTTTAAGATTCCGTATGAAATTCAGTCCGGTAAAGAAGATTTTATTTACCACAAGGTAAGCAGGGGCCATAGCGGCGTTTCTTGTATAATATTATGCAAATTAATCTAGACCACATACCTCAGTGGTCAGACTCATCTAAAACTATCTCTTGGATAAGAAGTAAGAAATAAAGCAAATATATTGCACCACAAATGTAGCTGTATCGTAGGCATGCAGAAAACATTGGTTTGTTCAATTAACAGAATTTTTGATTAAAGCAGTCTGCCCCATTGTGCACATTGAGTGATACTACATCAGAGTTGAGTAGTAAGCAACCAACTCTTTTTTCCCTCAGATATTGGGCATCACAAACCCAGATGGCGAGAAGAAGTATTTTGCAGCCGCCTTCCCTAGTGCATGTGGGAAAACCAACTTGGCCATGATGAACCCAACTTTGCCCGGCTGGAAAATTGAGTGTGTGGGAGATGATATTGCCTGGATGAAGTTTGATGAACAAGGTAACCCGCTTATTGTAGGGCTGCAAATGACCCTTCTGATGTTTGAATTAGGGCGTGCTACACTCTGCCCAAGTCTTCTGTTCCTTTCTAATCAACAGCTTTGCTTTGTTGCAGGTAACCTCAGGGCTATTAATCCTGAGAATGGATTTTTTGGTGTTGCTCCTGGAACGTCAGAAAAGACCAACCCGAATGCCATGAAGACCATCGAGAGGAACACAATCTTCACCAATGTTGGGGAGACCAGTGATGGAGGCATCTACTGGGAGGGCATGGAGAAGACTGTGGAATCTGGAGTGACACTGACCTCATGGAAGAACAAGGAATGGAGTCATGACTGTGGTAAGGAGGAGAATGCTCTCTCTATATATATATATAAAACGTAACACGTTCCCACTCTATTGTGTGAACTTGGTGTCTGATGCTCAGGCGTCTTCTCATATTTTCTTTCACTCTAGATGAGCCATGTGCCCATCCCAATTCTCGTTTCTGCACTCCCGCCAGCCAGTGCCCCATCATTGATCCGGCATGGGAATCCCCTGAGGGCGTGCCCATCGAGGGCATCATTTTTGGAGGACGGAGACCCAAAGGTGACAATTCTAAAAAACTTTGAATAGAAGATATACTGCACACCTTCAGTTCAATAGCTGTTTATTTAATCACTGTTTAATCATATAATTAAAAAAGAGACTGTTTTGGGGCATGTTGTATAAAATAACTTTTGGTAGATTGCACTTAATTTGCATGGATACTAAATAAACAATAATAATGCTAGTAAAAGTTTCTGTTAAATATTTGTACTCAGCAAAAATGGAGAAACATTATTTGCTTCCCTAAAATAATCTCAATTTAAGGAGTAGTATCTGAAAGCAATAATTTTAGTACAAGTGCAAATAATATAATCCATTGGTTATTGGAGAATTGTAATGAATGGGGTTCAGTCCTATTTTGTGTGATTGATCTTCCACTATGGTCACTCTTTGGTAACTGTTCTACGCATGTTTCTCTGTTTTCTGACCCTGCTCTAATCGTGTTTTCTGTAAAGGGAGATTTGCGCATTTACTACTCTTTCTGTCAGTACCTTCTTCACATTACTCTTGTGACAACTCGCCTCTAATGCCTTTGCGTTGTAATACTGCATCTCCACTGAGATATGCTAATCTCTTCTACAGTGTTCATACCCTGTGGTATTTAAGTGTCTGTGTTTTATTTACCCTCTCATTTTCCCATCTTACCTACACACAGTTAGATCCTCACATTTTTACATTAGATTTTTGAGGGTAACTTTTTCCCTACCTAGGTCTCATTCTTTCAAACTCAAACAGTGATTTTTCACATCATTTATGAAACCCTTGTTCAAGGATCAGAGATATTTGATCCATCCGAACGGTAGCAAAACTCGCTCAGTGGACCAATGCTTCCATTGTAGAAATCTGTGTTTATCCTGAAGGTCCCAGGTTCAAACCTTCCCGGGTTCACTCAATCTTTCATTCTTCTGTGGTCACTTAAATGAGTTACTTTAAGTTTGTGACTAATTGCCGCCTGTTATCAGCAACCTGAAAGGAGACAAATGGTAGAGATCCCTAAATTATCACTGGTATTCTTATTATGAATAACAACACCTCTGCCTAAAATCCTAATCAAATCATCTCCCATTATCAAGAGACCTGAAGACCACTGTGGTTTGCATGATGTGAAGACCACATCTCTCTCTATCTCTCTTACATCTAGTGCTTTAAATGGACAGCGTACCTGTACGTCTTTAATTTGAATGCTGCAATACATTTAATGAGAAAGTACCAGCAATTCTCAGTAACAAATATGTTCTCTGAATACAGACTGCCCGCACCTCTATATTTCCACTTAAAGCATCTCTTACATCCATAAACTGTATCCCATTACCAAAGATTTTTTGAAGCCCTGTTGGCTCCAGATAGGGCCCGACTAAACAATCTTTTATTAAAAGACAAGTACTTATATAGACATAGCATTGAGCTGTTGAAGTCTTTAAGTTCTATGTACAAAATGCACATGATAGAGATATTGCAGGACTCCTGTCTGAACACACCTTCCTCTGATTTGCAGGTGTTCCTCTGGTCTATGAAGCACTGAACTGGCAGCATGGAGTGTTTGTGGGGGCGGCCATGAGATCTGAGTCAACAGCAGCCGCAGAGCACAAAGGTGAGTCAAACGTCATTGTGTGCCCTATAAAATGCACTACTGTGACACCTGTGCACCAGAAACTACCCCGACATTCAAATGGTCGACTGACGTGAAAATGTCTTCCTGCCTCTTCTCAGCCTGAAAATAATAATTTTCTCCTCCCTATAAAAGCTCCTCTTTAAGACTGATAGCCTGACATGTTACAGACTCTCCCTCAGGCCTCTTATACTCACAGTCACACTGACAATGACCTCAATGTCTTCGTTTCCCCATATGCAAGCTTACCTCTGATATACTTCCTTGTAAAACCCACCTCTCTGAATGTAAACAAATGTGGGACCATTATGTATATCTAAAATAATATAAAATAAGATTGACGTGTTCCTATTACCCTGTATTTTCAGGTAAAATCATCATGCACGATCCATTTGCCATGAGACCTTTCTTTGGTTATAACTTTGGCCGCTACCTCGCCCACTGGCTGAGCATGGAGCACTTCCCTGCTGCCAAACTGCCCAAAATCTTCCATGTCAACTGGTTCCGCAAAGACACACAAGGTAATTTCCTCTGGCCCGGCTATGGTGAGAACTCCCGTGTTCTGGAGTGGATGTTCCGAAGGATCAACGGGGAGGGGTGCGCGGAGCGCACAGCCATCGGTTATGTGCCTACTACCACAGACTTCAACTTAAAAGGTCTCAAAGATGTCAATATGGCAGAGCTTTTCCACTTGTCCAGGGATTTCTGGGAAGATGAGGTGGAAGACATCAAGAAATACTTTGAAGAACAAGTCAACGCTGACCTCCCATATGAAATAGAGCGTGAGCTTCTCGAGCTGGAGAACAGAATTAAACAGATGTGAGATCAGGGATTCAGGAACCATTATGTGAACAGAATTCACCCACACTTCTGAGAATTTACTCACTGAGAACCAGATAAAGGCCCAGGAGTAATTGCTCCTAGATTGGGATGTAAAGAGTATGGACATACGTATGGCCAGCTCAGGGAATCCACAGAGGCACAGTAGAGCTGGCCACTTTACTACTGTCTCTTGTATGCTTGGAATTATTGTTTACGTTTATCTGTACATTATGGATATGTTAAAAGTTGGTATGTATTTGAAGCCAGTGGGTGCTTTGAAGATTTCTTGTGATTTTACTGACCTCAGTTAAATCCATCAAGGCTGAGCTTCAACTCAGGGATTTCCGAACCTTATATTTGTGAATGTAAGAGAGGGAAACATAAACTGTGCAAATGCACCTTGGCGTTTCCACCTTGTTGTAGAAATTTGGAATCTCATTAGTAATCCTGGATTTCAAAACCATTTAATAATGACGTAAATTCTGCATGTGGTATCAAGTTATCCTCTTTGTTGTAAATAATTAAGCAATGACAGATGAGAGAAAGAGAAGCGAATGCTATATAGTTGAAACCTGTACAGGGTATATACTGTCCGTATTTATTTGATAAAATGTATGTGTCTATGTATTTCAAAACAATTTGTTACCAGTTCGATACATTTTAAAACAATTGTTTGTTGTACATTTATTGCATCTTATTTTTCTAAGCCGTATTTTCTGTAATTTCAATTGTTTTTCATCATTGTTCTACTATTTATTAAATCATTTTTTTTACAAACCTTTGAAAGTGGTCCTGATTTACATGAAGATGAGGCAACAGGAGATACTTAAACTATGAAAAACTATTAATTTCTCACGATCTGATTGTGCAGTTTTTCCTATTTTAGACGGTGATGTGTAACATCTCCCACTGCCTTAGGTGCTTCCTGACTAATTACTTCCAAATGCTTGATTGCTACAGACTTGTATGTTTTTATAGAGGAACGTGATCACACAGAAACTTACTATTTTGGGATGGATGAAAAACGCTTTTATTTGATATAACTCAACAATATCTTCGTAAGTATGCATGAGCAGCACAAGTGGTAAATGGAGAAACCTATTACTTGTTAACATCTCATTTCAGTGCCCTCCATGTGGCCTCATAATAATCCACATGACAACTTAATCTGAGTTTGGTAGGGTTTAATCATACATTTAGAAACAAATCAATTGAGACCAATTTCAATATAATCATATCCAAAACAGAGAGACCAAGATAAGACCAAATATCCTGAAGAGATTTACTTTATATAATGCTAAGCAGACGTCTAACTATGACGATGATACAGACGATCAGGAAAAATAATTGAGTATTAAATTTCATCAGATGATTCTCCAAAGTAAACATGAACAAGCTATCTCTCCCTACAATACTTTAAAAGGGTAACCCTAAGCTAAGAAGCATTTAATAAGGGTGAAATCAGAAAGGTGTTAGCTGTCGGAATCTTCAGTAGAATATGCTCCAACCATGGGTCAAATAGCATAAAGCCACATAAGCAGAGGCATGCGTCTGCTCCCTGTGAAAACCTAAGATAACTCTCCTGCAACTCACTTCGTTCATTATAAAATATCAGTTGCAGTCAGAGTAGACAATCTCACATGATCTTTGCTGTTGAATTTCCATAGCTCAAGTACAACTGGATACTTTCACGACCTTTCCCACATCGATAACTTGCAACTTCGCTCGTCCTTGGTTATACCTCCCATGAGAACTCGCCTCCTAGCTTGTTACTGCACTTTTCCTTGCCAAATTAGTATTTTCGTACCTTGGTATGTGAAGAAAAAAAAACTCCTATGCTAACTAATGAGGCTTTCTCTCTCCATACCTACAGTGGAAAAAATAGTAGTTCATACATTCTACATTGAAGGTTAAATACAAATCACATTTGAAACTCTAAACATGAGCATGGACCAAACTGTTTCTCGAGGCCCACTCTATCCAACTTTAGTAGTGCACAGGCTTATAGAATATGCACATTTCTACACACTCAATAAATGGAGCTCCTTAATACCTGTAAAAATTGTAAGTTATTATGAAGATATGATTCTAAATACAATTGCTTGAAATAAATTCTCTTTACACTTATTAATGCTTAAACATTAGTTTACACATATTCAAATTCAATAACCTCACAATAGGACACATTTATGTTAAAGTATCCTATCACATTAATGCAAGTGTCACATAAACCAAAATTAATCACGTTCTATATGAGAATGTCATGTGGAATACTTTAAATATGCAATTCTCCACTCCCCTTAGTAACGTTAATTAAACAGAATATATTTGAGGGCTGACTACACTGAGTATGACACAGTCCTACAATATCTTGGATTGGATCAAGACTGAGGGGTGTATCTACAAGGCGGCGCTAAAACATTACTGCCGCTTTTGCGCCGTTTTCGGCCGAAAAGCGGCGATAATTTTATCGCTATATCAGCAAGGTCACGCTATCATGTGAAACCTTGCCTTAGCACCTGTATTCCTAACCCCCATCTTTGCATCTCTAATGAGATGCAAAGTGGACGTTCCTCCCCAGGATAACGGGAGAAATGTCGCTAAGCGACATTTCTCCTATTATCAAGCCTCACGCAAAGCGGCATAGCGACAAGAAAAGTAGCAATAACCTCTGTTATCGCTACTTTCCTTACGCCTGCTTTGAAACTGACTTAGCCATGATATCCTATGGAAGGTGGATATCATGGCTAAGTATGTGAGGCCCTATCAGCAAGCTATTGCCAAACTTCGTGGGATTATCGCTGGGTTTCCAGCGATAATCTCACGTTTGGCAGTTAGCGCTAGGATTTTTATCGCTTTTGAGATAAGCGTTGCTAATAGCACGCTATCTCAGCGATAAAAATCCACGCTAGCCGGCGATAATTATCCTAGCGCTAAGTGCGCTTAGCGATAATTATCGCCGATTGTTGCTAATATGCCACTACACTTCTTCAATCCCCCCCCTCTGATATTGAATCAAGCCATCACAGAATCTCTTATTTTATCTCTTGATTTTATCAAATTAACCAACTTAAACCGTTGTACCAATTGCTGTTCTTTTAAACTCCTCCAAATGCTTAATCTCATTATAATATTCATTCTGTTTCTGTTCTAACTTCAAGTCCTCTCTTTTTCATGATTTTCCTTTCTGCTTCTTGTATCTCCAGTACACCTCCAGACCCACAATCAGGATTACTGCACAAAGTGCAATAATCAAGAATGGTCTCAAAAACAACCCACCATACCACTTTCCAAATCTGCAAACCATCTACCTACAGAACTAAATCCATGTCCAACCCGGCCCCAAACACCTCTGCTGCCATTCCATACACTGCATTGTTTAAGATAGTAGTAATATTTACAAACTTCTGCAAGTCGTTGCTTTTGTCTGAGATGTAAGTGCAACATTGTTGGACTTTTAACATTCGGCAGGCTTCGCCTTCCTTTGCGAACAGAATGTCTAATGCAAGACGTTTCTGCAAAACCATAGCCCTGATAGCAACCATCTCAATGTTCACAAGCAGCAAAAATCGAGCTGTATTAGTATCTAGTCTTGATGACATTCAATATCAGCCCTACTCCTAAAATGAATGCTTCAAAATGTATTTCTCCAGCCGTAGCACCTCATTTGGACCTCGGTTTCTCCTCTCACAAGGGATGATGAAAATTCTCCAAATGATAGATCTTTGGAACACTACTCCTACATAGCATGTGCCATACCATTTATTTTGCAACATAACATAAGCATTTTCCCACAAATAAAATAAACTCCAGGAATCACAGGATCAGTTCCTTCCAGAAACAACTTTTAAGATCCCTGAACCTCAAAAGTAGGATCACACTCACTCTCCCCTAAAGGAATGGTATCATATTCATTCTAATCATTATGTATGCCCAATTTTCCCTCGTGTTGCCAATCTGATATCAATTCTCCAGTGTTTCTTGCAGCTTCATGATCTACCTGTTCCTGCAACCAACTTGGAAAAAGAGCCCCTTTAGCTGCATTAGTCCTCACTGCTCTATATCAATCATCAACCTGCTCTAACAATTTTGTTTTCAATGTCAGTAAGGCTACAGCTCCAATTATATCTACGGGCATAAGCAGTGGCTAGTGTTTTAAACGAGACAAAATATATTCTGCATTCTGAGCATAGGAATGTTGTTTCAAATGTTTGAAAAGCGTGTATGTAATTCCCTCAGTCACTGAAGAAAGTAACTGCATGCAAACATAACAGTCCTCTGATTCCATCATATTGACTTACTCATAAAACAAATTAGTGTAAGCTTTTAATGTGAAATATCCTCAGGATAAATCAGTATGTAAATTGTGCCCTTCTGATAAATAGAACCTGTTACCTACTTTTTGTGATGGTTTCTATACAGACCTAAATTTCTGTCTTTCGACCTCCGTTGGACTCAAACATAACCCTACAATTAGCGCTATTAAGCCTATCACTAATATGTTTAATATTCTGCCTATTGTATGCTTATGTCTAAGGCTATTATTATTCAGTTCCATACTATTTGTATTCAGACCCAGTGGGTGAAGAAATAGCAGCAACAGAATCTTCTCTGTCGGTCTCCACCCATTCAAAGTACAAAACAGTCTTTAATTGTGCTCAATGTTATTCACAATATATACAATCTTCGTGAGGTTAACCTATTCCTTTGTGTTCTTCTAAATGTTAACCCCAATTTTATTCTTTTTCCAATAGGACCTAGGTTTTCTTCTTTAAGCACTGAACAAAGTTAATTCATCATCTCTAATAATTTGAGGACCTAGTTCGTTAATGAACAGCTCCAATAGCATTATTTGCAATCCATCAACAAGCAGAGGAGACTCTTCAGGATTCAGATAGGGAAATTCCGTCTCATTCAGCACTGAATTTCTCAAAGCACTCAGTCTTGTTGGGTAAGGACATACACATGTTAAGATAGTTCAGATCAAGTTCTGAAAATTTCAGAAGGATTTCCACTATTATTCCAGAATGTCCAGAAGTCACTCTCATTGTCATTAGTAGCGAGATAACTCCACTCAGTCAGGAGAAAGGCACCTGCAACAAGGCACCGTCGATCTTTTGGATCTTCTCAGATTTGATCCTTCACTTATGTTTCCACTCAACTGATTCACCAGATGCTTCGAATATGGTTGCAAGAGAGCTTTCAGAGGGTAACTTCAACCCTCTCCTCTCTTTATTCTTTGGCCTGCTTTCTTCCACCACCACTCGTGATCCTACAGCCCTAGTTACTTCTTTTGGGTCAGAATCTGTTTTGTTCACCGAAATAGCATCAGCTGCTTCAAGTTCGACTTCTGTTTCAGATTAGTCGAGACCCCCCTCAGATCATTCAAGTAGTCTCTCTGGTTCTGTATGGTCCCCTACAGCTTGGCTGACCACTTCACGTGGCCTTTTGACCACTGCTGGCATCTCTTTCGGGAGAAGTGCTGTTTCTCGTTTAAGGGGACGCGGGACTCTACGAGTGTGGGATGCATGCACCCAATTTGGAAGACTACTACACTTCATAGCTGTGATTGTGACCAAGATTACCTGGTATGGACCACACCAACAAGGCTCAGAACAGTTCTTCCACACATGCTTCTTCACTATGACCCAAACACCGGAACTAAGGTTGTGGCACTGCTCCTGATGTGGCGGTGCTGTTGCCGCTTCTACCTGGTGAGCACAGAATGAACCACGTCAGCCAATCCCTTACAGTAATCGGGCACCAAATTGTCTTTGATGATTACAACAAGCACATTTGCTGGCACAGCAGGCAATCACATAGCCCTCACCATGAATTTCTCATGAGGCGACAGTCCTGCTCTTCTATCTGGGACACTGTGGAGACTCATCAGCACCTGAGGCAAAGCATCAGGCCATTTCAGAGATGTCGAAGCACACACTTTAGCAAGTCTAGATTTCAAAATGCTGTTGACTTGTTCCACGATACCTGAAGCTTCTGGCCGATACCTGCAATATAATCTCTGTTCCACTTGTAACGCTGCATATAACATTCTCAGGGCCTCATTGTTAAAATGAGTTCCTCGGTCTGTCTCCAAAGAGGTTGGAAATCCGAATCTTGGAAAGAGTATCCTCAATAATAGCTTAACTACTGTGAGGCTATCACATCTTCCAGTTGGGAAGGCTTCCACCCAATGTGAAAAGATGCACACCACCACTAGAATATACTTCAATTTATTACACATTGACATCGCAACAAAATACAGTTGCATTTTGTTGAAAGGACCTCCAGATCTGCCTATGTGACTCCGTTAAATAGCAGTTCACTTTCCCACATTAATTTGCTGACAAATCGCACATCGATAAGACAATGCCTCAGCCATCGCTCAAAACTTTGGGTTGAATTAGGTCTGCCTAAACAACCTCACCATGGTATCTCTTCTTACATGCATTGACCCCAAATGTCATCATCTTGTTTTGAACATCCTGATCTAATCCAACCTTCTTGATCCTCCTCAGTAACTTCCTCATGCAACCTCTTCACTTCCTCCCATGTATTAGCAATTGTCATCAAAAGGCTGAAGTTGGTTTCATCTGTTCCCTCATTTGTGTATTCACCATTGAAAGTAAAAACATTTAGCACACAGTAACAAGCATAACGATTTGCTATTGTCACAAGATAATTTCCTTTGCAATAGGACTTAACAAGAGCAGCTTGTGCTGGCATCTACAGGGCTTTAAACAGTTTTATCACATTTTCCCCATTGCGGGTCGTGGACCCTGATGAGGTCATAAATCCCTTCTGAGACCATAACTATCCAAAGTTGTGAACTACTCCGAACCCATACTGGCTATTGGTGAATATTGTCACTTTTAGCTGGTCTGAAACACAGTCAACTCTGCCACCTGCACCAAGAATACTGCTTGGAGCCAGGCGGCTTCCACCACTCCCGTAACAGTACAGACAGCATAGAGCCATCTACAAACAGGTTGGAATCAGATTCAGACGATGGCTTGTCAGAAATATCGTAACGGAGCTTGATGCATAGTTCAGTGACATTAATACAGTCATGCTCTACTTCGATCTCATATGCATCCCAATTAGGTTAAGGTAACAGAGTAGCAGGGTTCAGGACCAAACACTTTTTCAGAGTGACACTTTGTGTGGCTAAAGTTGTCTGCTCATACCTCGTGAGACAGTTATTGGTCAGGTACTGAGTGGTTCACTGACAAAATATCGTCTACCAAAATATTGTGACCAAAATATCATTGTCAAAAATATTAGCAAGTACAAAAATATTGAAAAAATAATATCGTTGTCAATATCGTTGTCAGTAATTTTGTTGTATTAAATGTTGTTTTTAAAAATATATATACATTTTACTAATACATATTAAAAATATTAAATAGTAACATTAATTTAATAAACAGAAAGTAGATTATACATTTATTTCAACAAATATAACAACTAAACTTATTTTTTTTAAACTTAAACACACATATATGTAGACATATATCTAGTTAAAAAGCTATTATTAAACTAATAATTTAAATTAAATAATAATTTCAGAATGTTTCAAACAATGTAATAATAAAACAATATATATGTATATATATATATATATAAAACAGACCGGCAGGCGCCAGTAGGTAGTTATATTTAGGAGATAGCTTCCATAGGAAGAGTGTTTTTTATTTGGGAATAACTTTGGCGAATCCTCGCAGAATTTTCAAAACTAGTTCAACACTGACGGCAGCTGCTGTCTCGAACATTTTGGGCTGATTCATCAAGCAGGGGCCAAGAAAAAGGGAGGGTGTCAAGATGCCTTTTTCCCATGTTAATTTCCTTTGGAACTTTAGACAGGGCTACAGCCCGAACTGCTGAATGGAATTACACCAAATTTGACAGAAAGGTAGCTGTTGGTCGAGAAAGCGACATTTTTGTGAAATGGTGTAATCTGTTCAGTAGTTTTGGAGTTATTTAAAGAAATTTCCAGTTGTATATATTGGGACGCGGTGGATCAGCGACCCCTTCCGATCTTGTGCTGAGATCTGATTGGCTGCCAACACTTCAAACTAGGAAGTGTTGGTAGCCATCCTGTGACTCAGATGAACGGAGTCACAGAAAAAATGGGGCAGGGTAGAAACAACCTGACCACCTAGGCCTCTGAGGATGGGGTGTCCCGGCCAAAAAAAGCATTCGAAAAAAAAGAATTTGTAGGAGTCGTGCTGGGCCCGCAAATCCCGCCGAGAGATTTTTAAAAGTTACGCACTGGCTCCCCTGTTTCTTTAATTATAGGCCCCCTGATGGGCCAGGTCCTGGTGGCATTTGTAGTTATAGGAAGGTGGGCGCACCGACCCCTTTTCCAGGGGCTTACTAATGCCCCAGGACCACCACCTTCCTGGGGCTTCTTTAAAAAAAAACAAAATGCGGGGTAAGCCCCTGTGGCCTCTCCCTCTCCCCTGGGGACTGCCACCTCCCCGGTGATCTTTGGTTAGCAAATGCAGGGGGCAGTGCAGACCCCCCGCAGCCCCAAGGGCCACCACCTCTCGTGACATTAACTTTAAATAATGCGGGGGGCCACAAGGACGCCCCCTGAAGCCCTGGGCACTGTCACCTCCATGGGGCTTTTGTAAATTTAAAAGGGGGGGCCATGCAGCTCCCCTCAACCACCTCTCTGGGGCTAAATTAACTTTGGAGGGTGGCAGTGCGGCTCCCCTCATGGAGCCATAGATGGCCCTTTGGACAGCCACCCCCCAGGGCTGGCTCCTGGCATGTCCAGGAGTGCCCACCCTGGGATATTGCAGTTTTCTATGGCTTAAGCTATAGCAAACACTGCTCCACTTTGAGAATGCAAAGGAGAAAATACTCTTGCTCTCAAAAAGCGGAGTAGAATTGCTTTTACACACAGGGAGCTACATGTTAGGAGCTCGCTATGTGTTAAAGCAATGCCCGCTCCCACAGGAGGCAGAGAGCTGGCAGGGACTGTGGGGGCCTTGAAGCTTCCCCTACGGTTCCTAACCTATACAAAGTGGGTGCCCTGGGTGTGACCAGGGCACCCACACTACAGGCCCGACAATGGGTGAAGGGATCCCGAGGCTGAAATAGGTCTAGGAGGGGGGCCTCGTGCCCCCTCCCTTAAAAAAATAATTAAAAAGGCAGCAGGCCCCAGGGGATGGGGTCCCCGGGGCCGAAAATGGCCTGAGAGAGGGGTTGCATGGCCACCCATCCCCCATTGAAAAAAGGGCTGATCTCGGGGGATGAGGTCCCTGGGGTCAGAAATGGCCCAGGGAAGGGGGGCCAAGCAGCTGAGTTTGCAGAATGGTGGACTAAGGGGGCGTGGCCACAGAAAACCTGTCAGCAAACCCACTGTGTGGGACTTACTGGAGGCAACAGGAGGGGTAGTTGGCCAACAAGGACCCTTAGTAGCCAAGGGGACTTCATTCCCCTACTAGTTGTGTGCCAGGAGGCATGTTTACAGAGTGGTGGAGAAACCTCTCAGCAATCCTGCTGTGGGATTTACTGGAGGTAACCGGAGGGATTGTTGGTCCCTAAGGACGTCCTTAAAAAACCTACTTAAAAAAACATTGAAATTCACAAAAAAAAAACAAAGGTTACAGGGGTGTTATAGTTAGGAATACGCTTTCCAAAAAACGTAGAAATTGACTGAAAAAACAAAGGTTACATGGAGGTTATAGTAAGGTTCAGATTTTACTCGTATAAAACCAGTGAAATTCAGCAATGCGCTGCTTATGACCTCCCATATTACATCACTCATGACATGGTCAGTGACATCAATTATGACATCTCAAATGACATCACTGATGACATAATCCACAGAATCAATGAGCTACCCACTCACACCCTCATAGAACCTTTCATACACCCACCCCTACACAGTCATTCACAGACCCATACCAGTACTTACACACTCACTAATTCATAGATATACACACACATCCACTCACATACATCCACACACTCACTCATACACCCACTCAGTCAATAATACAGCCACTGACATAGTCACTGATATACCCATACACGCATTCGGCCACCTCTGGGACTAAGTCTTTCTGCAAACTAATGGTGAGTATCCTGTGTTTCTCCACAGGAGTAGAGTGCAGAAATACTGCTTCCAGCTGGTCAAATTTCTCAGCAAGCCAATAAGGTAAATTGTCCTTATTCTGGGGGCGCTTGCCCATTACCGAATTAACCATGACAGGACTAATGACAATCCCGGCCGGGCCAGCTGGCTGTCCCGTAACAACAGGTGCCCCCACCTGTACATTGCGTGAAACGTATTGCACTAAAGCCCTATATATCGTAATCAGGGCTGTATGGAGGACACGTAACTCATCCACCGTAGCCGTTAAATAACGAGGATGAGGTGTAAATCCGGCCAGTACCTGGAATTGACAAAGGGCCCATTCGAACCGGTGTAACCGTATGGGGAAGGGCGCCATTAAACTAAATGCGATGCTGCCAGGCTGAAATAGGAATCTCCTGCGTCCTCTATTGCGTATAATTTGCTGAGATCCACGTGGGAGTATAGGAGTGAAACGTATTATCATCCGCATTCACTGCCAGCATAGTCACCCAAGAGTAAAACAACTCGTAGGGGTATGAGGCATCGGCACTCACCACAAAAATAATGGCCATCCCATCGTCAGGCACCCCAAACTGCGTCAAATGATGCCGCTGAGGTGTTCGGCTATGCGCTGCAATATCGACCGCCATAAGGACGCAGAGAAGAACAACAATGTGTATTTATAGTAGCACAAGGGTTCAAAAACATAAAAACCTTTCTAATTGACAACCTATTGTACCAATAGGTAGGTTAAAACCATCACTCCCGCTATCCGGAAACAAGAGTGAGGGCGTCGTGGACTAATATAAGCACTACTAAGGCGTCTCAAATCAGAAGACCAAACGTTAGGTGCGCCATGTTGCATGGATTCTGCTCATGCACAGAACTATGCGCAGGAAACCAGGACCTCAGTGAATTGCGGTGTACCAAAAACTCACCTCAGTACCCAGAATCCCTATCCGACCAGCATAAGTGTCTCATTCGCTCTTCATACCATATAGAAGCTACCAATGATTAGACAACCCAGAACATGCGACTTTAGAGTACTCTCAGGAATGGTGGGAATCAGAAATACCTGTTCGTTATTATTCTCATATCAGTCCACAAGAAGAGTAATCAGAGACACAGTAAAGTTTAAAATGTTTATTTTATAGACTACGTGTCCTAAGATGCAGTACTTTGTCTAACATAAGCAGACAAATGATTAAAATTAAAACCATCAGCATTGTTACAATACCATAGAAAATGAAGGGAGAAATCATATCACAAATAATAGTGGAATACAACCACCCTCCCTTCACTAGTAAGCTAGTATTATTAGACTAATAGAAGGTCTAAGTTTGAATGGGGAACCCCATACCGTAAAGATCAGCCTAGGTGAATCACATCACAGGATCAGCTTTGCTCTGCGCCTGTAAAAGTTCTTCTCCAGAATGTGTGTCTAATGCATGCAAACTGCAATATTAAAGGCGCTTGACTTTCAGATATTTGCAGCTGTGTGCGTGTTATGGCTAGAGTGTGGGCCGATCAACCTGAACTCAAAAGCATACATTGTTTGTTGGCTCAGACTGTTTCTGCACACAATGTTCAGACCAAGGTCGCAGTGCACGTCTAGGGATGTGAACAACAGACAGTTCTCATGTGAAGAAAAGGCAAACAAGCAATTTTTCAAATAATAACATCTATCTGCAGTGTTGTGTGGAAAAGCAGCAAAAGTGGCAAGATGGTGTTTCTAACATCTAAGACGCTTATGCTAACATAGCAATGTGTGCATCTAAAACGCTGCCTCCACTACATTAGCTGCTCCCCATGTGGAAAAGCAATGCTGGGTCCCGCAGGAGGCGGGGAGCCGGTGGGACCATGGGGGAATTTCGGACCCCCCCACGGTCCCCAACGGTGAGGGCCAGCCCCGGGGGATGGGGTCCCTGTGGTTACCAGTGGCCCGGGAGGAGGGCCACGCGGCCCTCCTCCCCCATTAACATAACATTTTTTTTTTAAATGGCCGGCCCCAGGGGATGGGGTCCCCGGGGCCTTGAAGTGGCCTGAGGAGGGGGCTACGCAGCCACCTCCATAAAAGTAGGTAAAAAAATTGGCCATGCCCCGGGGGATGGGGTCTCCGGGGCCCAGAATTGGCCACGGGAAGGGAGCCACGTGACTCCCTTCCCGTTAAAAAAAAGGATTTCAGTAACATTTGGGGGTCAGGCCCAGGAGGATGGGGACCCCAGGGCCCAAAAAAAGTAAAAGAAGGGGGGGGCCTCACAGCCCCCCTTTCAAAAAATAAAAGGCACGTGATCGTCTCTAGGCCCCGCCCCCTCACACACTCTGCAAACGCGCCCTATGGCGCGCTTTAAATTGGGGAATTAATTCCCCTACAATACTGGGGGTCCCTGGGGGCCAAACATCCCACCAGGCACCTCCAGTAAGCGCCACAGGGCTTTGTTGTAGAGAGGTGCTCCAGGCCACGCCCCTTTTTACACTTCTCTGCAACGCAGCCTTGTGGCATTTATTGGAGGTACTTGGTGGGCTAGTTGGACCCCAGGGACCCTCAGGATTCAAAGGGACTTAATCCCCCAACTTAAAACGTGCCACGGGGCACGTATGCACAGTGGTGAAGGTAGGGGGCGGGACCTGAGGTGATATGTGTGCAAACACGCCCTGTGGCGCGTTTTAAGTTGGGGAATTAATTCCTCTTCAATCCTGAGGTCCCCTGGGGGCCAACTAGCCCACCAGGTACCTCCAGTAAGTACCACGGAGCTGCGTTGCAGAGTGTTGTAAAAAGGGGCATGGCCTCTGAACACCTCTCTGCAACCCAGCTCCCTGGTGCATACTGGAGGTACCTGGTGGACTAGTTGGCACCCAGGGGACCTCAGGATTGAAGAGGAAATAATTCCCCAACTTAAAACGCGCCACAGGGCGTTTTTGCACACGTGTCACCTCAGGCCCCGCCCCCTTCCTTCACCATTGTGCAAATATTCCTCTAAAATCAGCCGAACTACGAATTCCGATTTACTCACCTGTTATCACGAGAGACCTCAGGGCTGCATCTTTGAGCCCAGTACTGATCCTGAAAAGTAATTCTAACCGTACCTACCAGTAACTTGAATTCCCTTCGATAGGCTAACATTGACTGGTTTCACTTGGAAATTCTTCTAAGTGTGGAGTTTTGGAACTTTAAAATATTGCTCTAAAATCAGCCGAACTACGAATTCCGATTTACTCACCTGTTATCAGGAGAGAAACCAGTGCTGCATCTTTTAAACCAGCACTGACCCTGAAAAGTAATTCTAAGCGTACTTACCAGTAACTTGTATTTCCTTCCATAGGAATCCATTGTGTGGTTTTCAGCAGAAAAGTTTCTAAGTGTCGATTTTTGAAACGTACAAATTTTCCTCTAAAATCAGCCGAACTACGAATTCCGATTTACTCAGCTGTTATCAGGAGAGAACCAAGTGATGCATCTTTTAGCCCAGCACTGACCCTGAAAAGCAATTCTACGCGTACTTACCAGTAACATGTATTTCCTTCCATAAAAATCCATTGTGTGGTTTTCACCAGAAAAGTTTCCAAGTGTCGATTTTTGAAACATACAAATATTCCTCTAAAATCAGCCGAACTACAAATTCCGATTTACTCACCAGTTATCAGGAGAGAACCCAGTGCTGCATCTTTTAGACCAGCACTGGCCCTGAGAAGTAATTCTAAGCATACATACCAGTAACTTGTATTTCCTTCCATAGGAATCCATTGTGTGGTTTTCAACAGAAAAGTTTCTAAGTGTCTATTTTCACAAACTAAAAATATTCCTAAAAAATCGTCTGTATGACTTAAACACATTCTTTCAACTGTTTACAGAAGATGCACCAGTGCTGGATCCAGGATCAACCACTGAGTAAGAAAAAGTAAGGATAACACTACTTACCTGCTAAGTGAATTTTCTGCCATAGGATAACATTGGTGATTCTATGTGAAAAAATGTTTAAGTGTCAACTTTTAAACCACAATAATATTCCTTAAAAATCACTACTGTAACCAAAGCGCTTTTACTCAACTGTTTACAGGAGATGTCCAAGGACTGAATCTAGGATCCATTCCTGTGGTTAGAAAAGTAATCCATAAAGTAACTAATTGCATTTGACTAGAAATTCACATTGAACTCAATGTTGCATTGTGTTTGAAATTGCGTTGCCCATTCCAACAACTGTACCTACTATACTTAAAAGTAAATTGCCTATTTGCAAAGTATTTAAACTAAAGTAATTAATTCTGAGAAAGTATATTTTGTATTGTAATGTGTAATGTAATTATAATGTAATTAAAAAAATAAAATATCTAAAAATAAATAGTTTAAAAAAAGTAGTAAATCAGTATAAAAAAAATCAGTATAACAATTAATACATTAAAAATTGTCATTTGCAAAACCTTTGAAATTCACTGAAAAAACCATAGGTTTCAGGCCTGATATAGTTAGGAATTAGCATTTAAAAAACCTTGGAAATTCACTGAAAAAAACATAGGTTTTAGGAGTGTTATAGTTAGCTGGACATTTCACTCGTACAAAACCATTGAAATTCCTCTGATATAGTTAGTTGTACTAACTACATCTCGCGCGCCCGCAATCCACTGCTGATGATGTCACATATTACATCATTCATGACATGGTCAGTGACATCACTGATGACATCTCAAATTAATAATTAATTTAATACATGTTTTTTCCCCAGTATACCCCAACAAAACACTAATAAAATGTACCAGAAAATCCTTTACACAATTAACTTTGATAAATATCAATTTGATAATTAATATTACTTAAAAAATCATTGTTATTTACTAAACATTTACTTCCCACCACATATGCCTACAAAACACACAACCCACAGCTCAAGTAAAAAGAAAATCATTGCACAATTAACATAATTAATTATCATTTAAACAAACATTTATTGAAAATTAGATATGAATTAATTACAATTAATTAACTTCCCACCCTTTACCCCTATAAACCTCACAACCCGTCCTAAAATTAAACTAAAAACGAATTAATAACAGTTAAAATAATACATTTACAAATAAGTAATTAATAGTATTTAACAAGTAATTATTAGTTAATTAAAATTATACTATTTCCCATCTTTTACCCCGGTAAACCCCACAAAACCCACCTAAAATTAAACTAATATAAATTATTAACACAGTTAAAATAATTAATTTACAATTAAATAAATAATAATATTTAACAACTAATAATAAATTATATAAAATAATTTACGCCCTCACCTTTTACCTTTATAAACCCAAAACCCACACCCAAAAAATATAATTAAACAATTAACATAATTAATTATCAATTAAATAATTCATACTGATTATCACCTAATTATTACTTAATTAAAAATATATTACTTCCCACTCTTTACCCCTATAAGCCCCATATCCTGCACCCAATACAAATTACTCAATTACCATAATTCATCATCAATTAATTAATTAGTGTTAATTAACAACTAATTAATAATGAATTAAAAACAAATTACTTCCTACCTTTTACCCCGTACACCCAAGAACCCACACATAAAATTGCCCCCCCAAAAATGTAAAGCACAATTAACACTATTAAATATCAATTAAATAAATAAAATCATTAAGTTATTATAATTTAATTACTTCCCAACCAATTCCTCTATAAACCCACAATCTGCTACAGAACTAAAAAACACAAAATTTAATTTAATTACATTTAATAAGTACTAAAAATGTAACACATATTTTAAAAAACATAAAAACTTATACAAACAATTACATCACATACATTTAATATATAATAAAAAAAATAGCACTAATTAAAAAACGATTTTTTAACAACTATATTTTTGCAAATGATATGAATGAGTTCTATATTTAAAAAATCTATATTACTTACCTTAAAATCGATATTCTTGTCCATAATATTCTTGCTCACGATATTTCTGTATCACCATATTTGCAACTCGATAATTGTGTCAGTCGATATTACTGACTCGATATTTTGACTAATACCGTTATGCACCTGCTTTTGAGTATCATATTAGAGAAAGGTTTTTCTACTGCTTTCTATGTCCTCATCACTCCCAGCTTTTGTAAGGCGAGGATAGGCAGCAGAGCATTCGCGGTAAGGACCACTAAACTTTGGAACTCCCTCTTCGTTTGACTGAACAAGAAACAGCCTTCTGGCAAGCTCTAAAAACCTGGTTCTTCAACTGTTCCAAAACCTGTGTGCACCTTGTGTGAGTGGACTGCCTTAGCCCTGGGACACCTCAGTGGGAGGTAGCTGTGCACTCTCTAAATTTCTAAATTAATTAATTAATTAATAAAATAGGTAGACGAGTGAGTGAATATGCAAGTTCAGACACCATTTCACTCGGGTGATATTCCACGTCAGCGCCTTAAAGTCCTGCTGCTGTCACTCAAAAACCTGCTGTAACTTGTGGTGTCGCATCCTGCAGTCTTCCTGCCGTCACTTCCTTTAGATTCAACAGCTTACATTCACATGCACATTTGTCTTCCGAGACTGAGCCGTTGTTATACAAGTACCTTCCTTCCTCCATTTTACATACTCTCCCCTCTCACTCTTTTCACTCTCAGTCCAATATCTGTCCTTCATTTGACACCCTGCTCTCTATTTCCTTCTCACTTCCCTCGGGCTCACCACACACCACTCTTCCTGACAGAAAACTCGTTGTATCTCATACATTCCTTCTTACATTTTCCATTCATGTATCTTCTAGTTTTGCCTTCTCCAAACACCCTTCTCTCAAAGACCCTCTTTTCTGTCCCACACACTCCTCCTTCTATCTCATTACGACTCACATTCACTCACAGCCTCACTGTTGAATTAAATCCTCCTCTCACAGACATATACATTCCATCCCCTCTTTCACATCCCCCTTTCACTCCCAAACCCCGCTTACTTGTCCTTGTTACACACTTAGCTTCCCTTACAATGAGCCTCCCCCGCTCACTTTCACTGTTTCCCTCACTGACTTACACAGACTTGCCAACTCAGGGACAGCTGAGGTTTTTAGGGGCCATATCACCATTTCGAATGTTGATCAATTTAAAAAATGATGACGGTAAAAACACAGCTGTGCTCCACAGTTTGGCAGTTTGACTTAGAGGCCCTGATGATAAGTCGAAGAGAAAATCCGATTCAGGATTGATGACTTAAATCAACGCTTTCAAGATGAAACGTGGATATAAAGGGCCATTTACAAATGAGTGAAGTTTGTGTTCTTTGGTTTTCCACAATTGAAAAGTAGCAATTATGCTGTAGGTCATTGTTATGAGGAGCAACCCAACAACAGCCGAAGTAACCATACTCCAGGGGCACACAGGTGGCAACCACTTCACAAAGCCTTTGAATGAGCGCACACCGTGGCAATGCAGTCCTAACAGTGGTGCTGCCCCTGTTCAACTGATGAGACCCGCCGAGGGGGGCTTGGGGGGGGGGCAGACGACCGCAGGGAGTTCCCCCCCGGGCGGTTTGGGAGGGGGGGTGTGTGGGGGGGCATGGTTGGCCTTGCGACGGCCATTTTGCGCTTGGGCTACATTTTCTGTAGCCCAAATGTAGCCCAATTATAAAGGGCTTGGGCGCCTTCTCCCAGCCACCATTTTAGGTTTTGGTGACCTGGTGGCTGGGAGATAGGCTTGTGGTGTTTTTTGTCGTGGAAATTTTCGCAGGGCATTAATACATTTTCGGTGACTTATGATGGCGGAAGGAGATTACCGCGTCCTTGAGGCTCTCCGGCTTCTTAGTGAAGCGGGCCGGATGGACCTCGTTATTGGAGAGGGCGCGGGGCCGTCGCGTTCGATGCGACAGGCCTCGGCTGGCGTGGCCGCGGAGGTGGCCGCTTGTACATCGCCGAAACGCCCGAAATCTGTATCCGTGAGGGAGCAGGGCCACCAGCGTTTTAAAAAGGTGGCCCCATCGTTTATAATGCAGCCGAGGGTTCAGGCAACGGCGAGTGAGGCGGTAGGAGTGAGCGGTGAGGGCCGGGAGGTCTGGCGCGATGGGGATTTAGTGGCGAGTGAGCCGGCTGCAGCGGTGCGCTCATATTCCTCCCCCGCGGCGAGAGGCAGGCGTGGGGGAGGGCGCGTATCGAAGAGGCGGTCTTCTTCTTTGCTGGAGGCTCCGTTGCGTATTAAGAAGGAGGCGGGAGGCGTCACTGTGCAGGGTACTGGTGGGGCGTTTCAGGAGGGTAATTTCATGGAGCGTGGGGAAGTTTCTCTTCGCGCGTGCGTTTTCAGCAAGGCAGGTGGCAGTACAGGCAGCGTGGGGGGTTTGAGAGGCCAGCTGTCCGGTGATGGCTCGTCGACGGGGCGTTTTTCTGGGCAATTGGGAGGGGAGTAGGATTTTGGGGTGTTATGCATGTCAGACAAGGCTGGTGAGCAGGGGGTAGTGACAGTGGCGTAGCTAGAGCTTGTGGCGCCGGGGGCTATCCTTCAGATTGCCGCCCCCCTGGGGGGGGTGCTGGAGAAAAAGGATGGCGAGCACCTGAAAGAGGTCAGAGACACACGTAGTATCGCCGCTAATAGTTACCTCGATCATGCAAGTTACATGCACATACATGACACGGTCCAGGGCTAGACAGCCCCTGTCCCCAAAATATTGCCGCCTGGGGCGGACGGCCCCCACCTAGCTACGCCGCTGAAGGAAAAGCAGAAGGAAACCCAAAACTTACATCAGTTCTACCTACTCTGCTTGTGACATCTCACTCATAAAATCACAGCTTGTGCAGGACCCTTGTCCCCTGTCCCCTATCTACCCCGTCCGTGACCTCAGCAATGTCTGCAGACCGGTCCACCAAACTGGGTTTGACCACGATTCCCCTGGCAGGACCTTCAGGATACTACAGGTGAGTCCAATGCACCTGATCACTAGACTAACTTGAGTTCTGTAGTTGGGGCAGTACCAGCCCTGCAGTGAAAGCCTTCTCACTCCACCCAAGCCCCCCATGAGAGCTCAGTAGACGCCATCCCACATGCCCCTCCCAGGAGAGAGCAGTGGAGCCATCCACTGCCCCAGCCGCAGAAGAACTACATACCCTGACCCCACCCATCCCAGGAGAGAGCAGTGTAACCATTCTACTCCTCCCTCCCGCCAAACAGAGAGCATTCAACACCAACTCAGGGTCGCCTACGGTCACTACAGTATAGTAATGTGAGTTTTTAAAGACTGTCAGTGCTCCGAAAGAATTTCAATAAGCTGGAGTGTCAGGCCAGAGAATGCAGTAGAATGTGAAAAATTCAGTTTTTACCAGGCCAGAAGGGGGATCTGACCCGTGGCCCAGCGTAGAGACAGCCTTGACCCTGCACCTGTCACTACAGACAGCCCCATGCCCGCAAAAAAGATGTAAAAATCTATAGAAATATTTTCCTATTTTTGTGGGGGGAAAAGGGTATACTAGGAGGAGACAACCCACGGAATCTGCAGAAGGAACCGTGGCAATGTATACTAATAACAGTTTAATTTCCCAATGTAATATTAAAATGAATTGCACCCAAGGTGCCTCGTTTCAAAATTCCTGAAAGTTTAGAAAGGAAAGTAATTGAATGTGAGTCCTGATATCATGGTATGTGCCAGTCCTCACAAACATCTCTTGTTAGCACATGAGTAATGCCAAGGTCACAACACTTTCATATCGCCCGCGCTCTTTTTGTGTGCGTTACTAAGAACACGCAGGTGTTGCTTGCCACATTCACTCTTCAGCTGTAAATGTCCACTTCAGCACAGACTTACTTTGCTGAGCTGACGCTGTAATCAGAAACAAGCACTGGCAAAGCCAAAAGGTCTTGCTTCTGAGAGCTATTGATTTGGCAATGCTTTGTAGCCATGCTGTACAGCATTGCAGATGCTTTGCTGTGTGGCTAAAACTAATTTTAAATGGCACTAATACACAGCCAGGGCTAATGCACTTTTACCCGATACTTCCCCTTAAACTATCCCAACCATCAGATATCCCAATCTTCCCTTGCACTGTCCCCTTCTACCTTCAATCGAGCACTTCTATGCTCAAATGATCCCCCCCTTTCAACCTAACCTCCTTCACCCAAACTGCACCAAAACAACTGCTCCAACACCAAAACGACCCCATCTTCTCGCTACCCCATACTTTTAGACTACCTCTCCACTCAAACTACTTCCTATTGTCAAAGAACTCTGCCTACAGTCAGAGTATCTCCACTTACTACCTTCTAGAACAATGTCACCCCTTCAAACAAACTACACCTACCTTCATGCGAACTCCACCTTCAAACTACCCCTCCAATGCTGAAACTACCTCCAGTTGTAAAGTATTCCCTTCCAACTTCCTCCCCAGCACCGAAGCTACCCTATATTTTGTCACATCCCTCCTGACCTCTAAATACTTCCAACTTTCAAACTGTCCCCACTTCCTACTACTCCTATACTCAGTCTCCCAGTATCAACTTACCCTGCGCACTCAGCATGACCCATTTTACCTGAGCAAATCTTCGATGTCACAATGTCAGCCTCAATACCCCATGCCCCTTCCCTTTCACTATACCAAGGATTTCTAGAACAGGGCTTATTTACTGATATTGAAATTCACCCTCTCTCCTCTTACATTTTATTATTCCATAAATTATAATATATATGTAACAACATAATGTTGAGTAATCTAATTCTAGTCGCGTAGCACAAAACCCCTTAGAATTCTTGTAAAGTGGGTGTAATGGGGTAGGAACCACACCAACAGGCCTAGAACTCCAAACAAAGCCATATCAACCTAACTAAAGCCATACAAACTAGCGTAGCCCAGTACAAACAACAGACAATGGGAAATGCCAAAATATTTCAAAGCATATTAGGTGTGATATTTGCTAAAATTACACACAGTGCCTAATTTACCCTTAGGAGTCTGTCTGCACAAAAGAATTACATTCGAGGGTTTACTCAAAACACAAAACTCATACAAAGTATTGTTTCTCTGTCTTTGCATAAATTAAAAATCATATTTGTCACAAATAACAGAGTTATTTGCATGTGTGTGGCTGATGCCATCATTGTGGCACAATGTGCAGTAAATACAATGCAATGCTAATTTTGGTTGTGCAAGGGAGACTATTGCACATAGTTGCATAGTGTGAATCTTGGTAAATCTGCTCATAAGTGTACTGAATTTAGAACGTGCTAGATCAGTAAATGCACACAAACATAATGACCCCTTCAACACCCAAACTACTCCATACTCCTACTACCTCTGCCTTTTATTAACCCATCCTATATTTAAACTATCCAACCTTTAAATTACTCCTTCTACCCTCACATTATATCACCAAAACTCACACATTACACCAGGCCCGGCTCCAGGAACTTTTATTTGGGTGGGCCAAGGGTGCATTCGGGTGGGCCACTACAGGCCCGATTTGTCGCTTATATGTCTAGCCAGGCCTGCTTCCAGCCCTCCTTTAGCTCTTCTTAGTCTACCAAGGCCCAGTAAAACACACTCTTTTCCAAATCTCTTTATAAATGTTATTACTCTCAAAAAGTGTTTTTTTTCTCCATGATATGTCCCTTTGATGGGAAGAGGAGATTTCTAAGGTGGGAGTATCAGGCAAGTGACACTACTCAGGCTCCCTCCGTGTGACCTTCAGGAAGAATCCCTCTTCATTACTACCTCCACCTGACCCCAGACTCTTCAGCGTGCTCCATTACAGGCTTGCTTATCCACTTTTCTACCACCCCTCTTCAGTGCATCTTATCTCACAGCTGACCTTGGGCCCCAGCCCCATATGAGCCACCATCCAGTTGCATTTTCATAATTCCTGGTAAAAAAAACATTAGTAAAATCACCTTCAAACTTGAAGCATTGAATATAGCAGTAAATGTAATTAGCATGCACTTTACAGTTTTTCTAATCACCCGACTGTTAATTAAATATACGAAAACAGAAAGGCCATGACAGGGTTGGATTTAGTGCTGGTGCAAAAGTCTTTTTTGGGGCCCTAACAATGACCTCTTTCTCCGTGGATACCTTTACTACCACCCTCCAACAGTGTCCTTCATCTCTCCGCAGCCCCTCCACCTCATGACCTCCTCCTCAGACTCCATCACTGCCACCCTCCACCAGTGCCCCTCATCGCTGCGTGGCCCCCGTACCCCATGACCTCCTCCTCGCTTACCTCACTGCCACCCTACACTAGTGCCGCTCATCTCTCTGTAGTTCCCCCCCCCCACCCCATGACCTCCTCCTTGGCTTCCCTCACTGCCACCCTCTACTAGTACCCCTCATCTCTCGGTAGTTGCCCCACCCCATGACCAGCTCCTCGTATTCCCTCACTGCCACCCTTAACCAGTGCCCCTCATCTCTGTTGCCCCTCTCTCATATGCATTCCATTTGTTGTATAGCGCTACTCATATCAGTGTAAGGTGTCACAGTACTTTACATAACAGCACACATTATACAGAGAGAATGAATCAGTCTACGGGGAATGTCACATAGGCCAATGAGGATTACAAGTGTAGGAGTCACATGTCATCCATGCTGGTGGGCAATATATTTTACTAGGCTTTGGTCTGGAGAAGCACAAACTCAGGATTTGAAGAGTACTCCAGTGGTTGGGGGTTGGCTTTACTGATAAAAAAGTATGACTTCCCAAACAAACTCTTTTTAGCGACATCAGAATAATGAAAGACTGGAGAAGTTCTAACTATATCACAACACAAAAAATGGTGAAGTTTGTATGCAGCTCTTTGATGACAGTTCTGAGTTCACTGTCCTATTTTAGGATTGTAACTTCTGAACGGCAAGTAACACAAGGATCTCTGTGACAAAGGCAGTAACCCACCGAGCTACCCACATAAAATACAGTTTATCTGCATTTAAAAACTAACAGACAAATGGTTGCTCTCTAGCAAGATCATAAATCACCAGTTATCTGAACATTTTTTATTATTGTTGTACATCGGTTGCAGATTCATTGCCATTGCCCAGGCCCACCCCCTAGAACCGGGCTTGCACTACACTCCAGTTTGAAAAACTGCCCATTCAGACGCACACTGTGCTCTCCTACCTTTAAAGTAAAAGTACACTCTATATTGGTAAACGGGTCCCATCCAGGGGTGTCAGGCACCATAGCCGATTCATCCACGTCATCGGGGAATGGTGATGGGGTGTAGGAATCCATCCCAACCCCTGCACGCGCTCTCCCTGGCTGCACCAGCGTTGTGGGCTGCTCGATGTCGCGGTGCACGCGCTGGATGCGGAGCTTGTTTCACCGCGCGCCCAAATAGCCTAATCTGGCAACGTGGTGCGTGTGCTGCAGGCGGCAATTTGTTGCTTTTCCTTTTTTGCAAGCACGTGAGCAGTGCTTGTACGTGAAACGGCGGCCGCGCGGCACAGGCCCGTTGCGGCGGCCTTTATAATTTATTTGGGTACACTGACTGTCAGTGTCTCCAAATAAATTATAAAGGCCGCCACAACGGGCCAGTGCCGCGCGGCCGCTGCCGCCCGCAAAACAGTGCCGCCTGGGGCGGTCCGCCCCCACCGCCCCCCCCCTAGCTACGCGCCTGGGTAGTGAGCTGTGAGAGTCCTTTATTGTTTTCTTCCCCTTTATCTGTAAGGGGAGGGTTGGGGTCTGGGGGAGCGAGCTCTTTGGGAGAAGGGGAGTGGGCTCAGGTGGGGGTGTGGGGTTCTCAGCAGGATTTACTTTCTTTTAGAGAGTATGGGGGTTCTAGGGCTTCGGGGTCTTTGGGTGGGGGGGTTTGCGTTCTCTGGTTTTTGATGAGGGTTGGGGATGAGGTTTTGGTTTTTGGTGATTTGGAGCCTGCTGGGGGGGACCTGGCTTGGGAAGGTTTGGATATATTTCCCTCTTGGTCTGAAGGTGTTCGGGGTATTGGCGGGGAGGTTGCATCGGGCTTGTCTCAAGTTCAGGGGCGCGGCGAGGGTTTGGATCTAGGGGTGCGGGTAAGGGTTGGTGTTAGAGGTCCGGATCGCGTTGGGGCAGGAAGCTCGCGGGTTTTTAGGGTTACTCAGGACATGGGTTCTGCGTCCGCGGTGGTTCAGGCGATGTTAGATTGGAGTGGAGACGAGGAAGGTGTGGCTTCGCCGTTTTCGGGCGGTGTGGTTCATGCAGGTTTTTCCGGAGGTAGGCAGACTAGGGAGGTTTTTTCGAGTGGTCATAGGGCAAGTGGTTTGGTTAGCTTGCAGGGACCCAGCACACCAGTCCAACATTTTTCTTTACAGGACAAGAAGCGTAGCAGCGCAGCGGACTCGGTAGGGCAAGGTGCAGCCCACTTGCGCCGAGGAGAAGGGAGGGTGAGGCACATTCCGTACCAGCGGTGGATCTCGTCGCGGCCAGCGCACAAAGGTCCGGCGCGACCTCGTTGGCCCCAACGTCAAGACAGTCAAGGTTGACAGCTTTTTCAGATAAAATGGTTTGTCATGCTAGTCATCGGAGGGGGGACGACCGGCGTGTACAGTCGGCTCCCCCGCAAAGTGGTCATTCAGGTCATGTTGGGTCTGGTAAGGCTCGTACGGTGGAATTTGATGAGGTGTTGCAGGTGGAAGAGCCACTCTTGCTTGATTATGATGAGGATACCCCTGAGGAAGGGGAATTGCGGGATTATGAGGAGGGGGGGGGGGGCCTCTCATGTTTCTTGTAGTTTTTTGTAGGATTCCAAGGGAGCGGTACCCCTAACGCAGCCGGTGGTGGTGAAGGGCAAAGGAAAGCGCGGCCCATCGTTGAGGGCTCCTCCTGCAAGGGATTCATATGAGAGGCCGGCGCGGAGATCGGAGTCGGTCCGAGCGTCCTCTTTAGAGCCAGGTTAGAGCGTTATAACACAGGCCAAACCTATTATGGTGTCTGTGGGGTCGGGGGGAGGGGAGTGGGGGTGGGACGGAAGGGAGATTATATAAGGGTAGGTACGTAAAGGACACGGGAGTAGGCACAGAGGATGGGGGAGTGGTTTTGGACGCTAAAGTGGAGAGTGGGACTAACACAGTGGCTGTGGGTGGCAAAGAGCCGTTGGTAAGTAAAGAATTGAAAATTAAATAGCTCCCTTATATGGGGGTGACTAAGCCCTTAGGCGCACACCTAAATCTCGCAACAAAGGAGCGCATATGGAAAGGGGAATATGTTGAGATTTTGAAGCTTTTGCACAGGGAGGTGAGATCTAAAGAGGGCTCTAAGGAGGAGGAGTATGAATTAGCCAAGCGCCCTAAAGTACCGTTGACAATTGAGAATTGGACAGCAGCATTTTTAATTTACGCCAGTGTGTATTGCGAGAAGTTCCCTGAGCTCTGCGTGGCTATATTTAAATATATGGATGTCATACGGAAGGCCCAAATTACAGGTAGTGGTTTCGCATGGGCACAGTATGACGAAGAGTTTTTTAAAAAAATTCTTTTTATTTGCATTTTTCAATAACAAACTTAAAACAATACAACTCACTGCTGTGTACATATGTTCAGCGATGACGATGCGTCTCCCCACCAACATAGCACCAAATACGAGGTTGCAAGGACACCCACTCAGTGTTATACGACAGTCTGCTCTTCACCCAGCTGTCCATCTTCCTCTCCCTCCCGTACGCACCGACCCAACCCAACGTCTGCCAATACTCCCCACGGGCAAATGCAATGACCACCATCTCCCTCCCGCCCTAGGGGATAGCAGCGAACTACAGCGTCTGCAGCAGAGCGCGCTCCAACCAGTGTGTGAAGGGCCCCCATATATCCTTAGGCCTCGATCGCATCGGCATAAGCTCCCAGTACAAGGCGAGCTGCGTCTGGCAGTAGACAGCGCTTCTGACCCATTCCCTAACGCTAGGCGACGTACCAACTCCCCAATGCATAGCAACTTGTCGTTTGGCCAGTAACAATAGCATCGCTGGCAGCTTACGGTGTTTGGGCTCAACCATATGTAAAATTCCCAGCAGCGTAACCTGTGGTGTGCATGGTATCTGTAGGCCCGTGATTTCGCATACTATCGTCACCACCCTTGTCCAGAAGGTCGCCAATGTGGGACAGTCCCACGCCATATGCAGAAAGGTGGCTCCACGAGTGTAACAGCGCCAGCACTCATCTGTGTCTCTTAAGCCCATGCGGTGCAATCGGCTAGGGGTGCGATGCGTCATGTGTATGTATTTGAAGTGGATCAGGCGCAGCCTGTAGTTGGGGGACAGTATCTCAAGAAGCTTACAACACAAGTCCCAGTGCACATCAGAAATATCTGCACCCAATTCCGCCGCACATAGGCCCCGCGCCGCCGGAAGAACCACGGGGTGATTAGCTTGCATTCGCACATACAATCGGGATACAAGCTTGCGCCCTGACTCCACGGACAGCACATTTTCCAGGGCAAGCAGGTCCGGCGCCGGGAACGTGGGGAACAGCTTCCGGCACGAGTGGCGGAGCTGATAATAAAGAAGCGTGTCCAGTAGTGTCGGAGCTTCCGCACCACACATCTGCTCCAGCGTGAGGAAGGTGTCCCCCGGAAACAAATCGCCCCCAGTGTGAAGGCCCAGTACCGCGGCACGCTCCCCGGTCTGCATATTTCGCAGCGGTGGCCACATCGGGTTCCCGCGCAGAGGCACAGATCGGGTGTAAAGAAGGTCCAGCCCGGCCCTCCGTCTCAGCCCATCCCAAGCCCACCTGAGTGCGTGCACCGGGTCGATTTCCGTGCATCTCCGGATGTGTGGTGCGTAGAGTGCCACAGTTAGCGGCAGCGGGGCCGCTCTATCAGTCTCTATTGCCACGTGCGGTTGAAACGGTGTGGGGTGCGCCCAGTAGTGCAGGAACTGTGCCTGTGCACAGTAGGCATATAAGGAGAAGTCTGGTGCGGCCAGGCCTCCCTGTCGCTGTGGAAGAGTGAGGGTCTCCCATGCCACCCTCGGCTGTCTACCTCCCCAGGCCAGCTCCACCATCCGTGAGCGTACCTGTCTCAAAAAATGTGCAGTTAGGGGCACTGGGATATTCACGAATAAATATAGGAGTTTAGGCAGGATCACCATTTTAGCCACAGCGATTCTGCCAGCCAGCGAAAGGGCAGATGCTTCCAGCGGCCGACCCTCTCGTCCTCCCAACCCATCACCCGCCCGTAATTTTCCGTCCATATCTGCTGCATATCCGTGCTTATCCAAATCCCCAGGTACCGCACCGGCCCAGTTGCCCATTTCAGCGGGCAGTCCGGGGTAAAGCGGGGAGTCCCGGACGTCAGGGGCAAAATGACCGATTTCTCCCAATTTATATTCACTCCCGACAGCCGACCATACTCCATCAGTTCTCTCGTCAGAGGGGAGAGGTTTACCTGAGGATCAGACACATATAGCGTAATATCATCCGCGTACAGCGATATGGACAGCGCCCTTGACGAGAAGCCAATGTCCCTGGCCGCATGATGCTGTCTGATGCGGGCAGCCAAAGGCTCTGTGGCGATGGCAAAGAGCAGGGGCGATAAGGGGCAGCCCTGTCTCGTACCCCTCCGAACGGCAAATGGTGCAGAGACGAGCCCATTCACTCTCACCCTAGCAGTGATGCCGGTATAAAGCAGTCTAATGTATCTGATAAAGGCCTCACTCACACCCATGCGCTGCAGCAGAGGAAGCATGAACCCCCACTCCAGGGAGTCGAACGCTTTGGTGGCGTCTAATAGTACTGCCGCAGCCTTAACATGTGGGGCCAAATAGTGCAGCACCCCGAAGAGGGTGCGGAGGTTGTGGGACGTCGAGCGGCCCGGCACAAAGCCCGACTGTTCCGGGCGGATAATGAGGGGCAACACCGGCTGTAGCCGAGTCGCTAGCATTTTTGCAAAGATCTTTGCGTCAGTATTAATTAAAGATAATGGCCTGTAGGAGTCGCATTGCTGGACATCCTTGTCCGGTTTTAGGAGGGTAATGATGACAGCCTCTCTCATGGATTCTGGGAGTATACCCATCTCGACCGCCTCAGCATACACTGCCAACAGTCGGGGGGCCAGGAGATCTGCATACTCCTTGTAAAACTGTGCCGGGAGGCCGTCTGGTCCCGGTGCCTTGCCGGCTGCCAATGATCCTATTGCCTCCCGCACATCTTCTGCCGCAAAGGGCCGATCGAAGTAACCTTTTTGGTGCGCATTGAACCATATAAGTTGTATCGTGTCAAAATAGTCAGACAGCTCCGCCTGTGGGTGGGCTGCCCGAGCCTTGTACAAGTCCCTGTAAAAGGTCCGAAAGGTATCCAGTATTTCCGGAGGTGTATACACGGTATCACCTCCCTCTGTCATCACTGAGGAGACGAAGGGAGAGGGTCGTTGTGAACGCAGCAGGAGGGCGAGCGTTCTGCCTGGGCGATCCCCCTCCCCATATTTGCGGGCCACAGCATGCTTAGTCAGGAACTTAAGCTCCCTATCAGCTTCTGTCTGATATTCAGTTAGCGTGGTGCGAATTTCAGCCAAGGTGGCAGTCGAGGGGTCAGAACAGTACTTCACCTCCAGAGAATGCAGGCGATCCTCCAATTTACCTAGCGCACCCCTGATAGTCTTTAGGACTTTGGCCTGTCCCGCAATGCAGTGGCCCCTGATCACCACCTTAAACGCGTCCCACAAGGTGCCCAACGATGACACGGAACCCGCATTGTGCTCAAAGTAGTCGAGTATGTGCTGATGGATATCCTCACGAAACACCTGATCCGACAGGGCCTGCGCAGGCAATCGCCACGTGAAGGGTGTAATGTATGGCTTGGGGACAGCCAGAGTCAGTTCAACAGGTGAGTGGTCTGAGAGGGTGCGCGCCTTGTGGGTGACTGCAAACACCCAGGCATGGACCTGTGGGGTCAAGAGCCAGAAGTCCAAGCGGGACCAGGCTCCTCTGTGCGGGGTGAAGCAGGTGCCTTCCCTAACCGCGGGATGTAATACGCGCCACGAGTCCTGTAGATTATAATCAGCCATTAGGCCGCGTATAAGATCTGCAGCTTGCGGGTGATGCGCGCGAGCAGCCCCTTCCCTATCTAGCTCCGGTGACAGCACGGCATTGAAATCTCCTCCCCACATGCATGCCCCTCCGCCCAGTGATTGTGCCAGGTGCCAGACGTGACGAAAAAACCCAGGGTAATCCGAGTTGGGGCCATATGTATTAACTAATGTGATCGGCATGTGAAATAGCTTCCCTAGCAGTATTATGTAGCGCCCCTCAGAGTCCGCGTGTACCTTAAATGTCTGCCAGGGAAGGCCTTTACGGAGAAGAATAGCCACTCCCCGAGAGTAATTGGAGCAGCCGGAGGAGTGTATCTCGCCCCATCGAGCACATCTAAGTTTGTCCCCGGCGTTGCGAGTCAAATGCGTGTCCTGTAGGAAACATATGTCGATTTGGTGTCTTGTCAAATGCGCATGGGTCAGGCGTATCTTGCGGTGATCGTTAAGACCACGGATATTCCATGTAAGGCAGCGCAGCACGGTCAGGGAGGCTTATATGCGTGTGTCCTATGTAATGGCGAAGTCACCAATGGCCCCAGTTCCAGGGCCCACAGGGGGATCCCCCGCTTCACATTCCCACGGTTCCACAACCATACAAATTCGGCCCGTGGCAAGGCCGCATCATCATTTAGTGGTGTAGTAAAAAAAAGCAGTGTAATAAAACCAACCAGCAATAACCACAACCCCCCTCCACCCACTCCAACCCCCCAATCAGGTTGAGATACCTTCCCCCCCGCCACCCCACCCAACAGTAACTGTCCTGCAATAGTATCTCGGGAATCATCCCACAGGGGCGTGGGGTCACCGGCTAACTCCCCCGTCTAAAATCGACAGGGTGGCCGAACTGTTCTGCCTTCTACTCACGCAGTACATCAACTTACAGCTAGGGAGGCCCTGCATTTCTCCCCTTACAGTGTTCCGCAGGGTATCAGCAAAGTTAACCGTGCTAAAGCTGACCATTCCCGCAGCTCCGGGACAGGGCTATCGTTCCCTCAGGCCCCAGGCACCCCCATAGGTGGTTACAGGCCGTGCAGCCGACAGGCACGGTGTCCGGCGTCACAGCACGTCTCAAGGTGTTACTGTGCTGCGTTATTCAGTGTCACTTAACTGGCCCATCGGTGGAGAATCTTGCTTATCTTGCCGCTCTCGCTGATTTGAGCGCATCCGCTGCCGCTGTGAAGACCATTGGCTTCCCTTTATGGTGTATCCGCAACTTGGCCGGGTACAGCATGGCATACTTAGTCCCCACCTTCTGGAAGATTTTTTTTGCCGGCACGAATTCTCGCCTCGCAGCCTGCACAGCCTGCGTAAAATCTGGAAATAAGGAGATGGCCATATTTTGGAAAGTGAGCTCACCTTGTTCACGTGCCAACCGCAGGATAGTATCCCTGTCTCGGTAATTTAGAACACGGGCCAGGATCGGACGTGGCGGAGCTCCCGGCACAGGTCGCGGCCCCAACGTGCGGTGTGCACGCTCGATCACGAACATGGCCGACAGATCCTCCCCAAACAGGTCGCGGAACATCCCCTCAACTAATTGTTCCATATTGCCAATGTTTGTGGATTCCGCAATACCAATAATTCGTACGTTGTTTCTGCGGGAGCGGGCTTCCAAATCTTCATTGCGCCCTCGTATCACCTCCAGGACCCTGTCCATGCGAAGTAATTTCTCCTGGGTGTCTCCGTGGCCCTCTTCGCAGTCGGCTATCCGCGCTTCCACCGCCGCGAGACGCTCCTCGTGCTGGTCGACCTTATGTGATATGCCATCAAGCCGCTGGGCCATGGAGTCGAGTTTTCCGTCAATTTCCTTGAGGCAGCCCTTAAGGTCGCGGAACATGCTCTTGACATCATCCTCCGACGTTGAGTCCAACTGCGTTTCGGGGACCACAGTCTGCGACATCGGCACCACCTCGGCGCCGCATGAAGCTTGCCTCTCAAAGTGGAGCTTCCGCTGCTTGGTGTCCGACTTCCCCATGGCGCCTCTGAGGGGTCACCACACACCGGCACCGATTGAGGGAGGCAGCAGGCACACCGCTGGTCACAGGCCTCACCAAGCGCAAGGATCGCGCAGGCCAGATGGTCACAGCACCAGGCGGCCCCACGCTCCGCCCATGCCCCGCGGAGAACAACGCCAAACAGGCAAGGTCCAGCCAGCTCTCGGCGCACTCAGGTCGCGGGCCTGTGTCAATCAGGTACCAACGGCGGTCTCTCCGCGCTCGGGCAGCAGCCCGGAGGGCAACCCGGCCGGCCTCTCGTGCCCTCCTCACCACCACCTCATCAACTCCCCCGCTGGCAGACCTACGGAGTTTAGGGCATGGATTCCAAAGGCCAGATAGCCGGATGTCATTCATTGCAGGTAGGGATCGGGCCACACTCACAAGGCGCCGCAGCCCCCGTCCCTCGACGTCTCACGTCAGCAGGAGCACCGGTACCTGGCAGCAGCGCAGGGCTCGGCCACGCCGGCAGGACCCAAGCAGTCCGCACATCAGCTCCGCAGACGTCTCGCACCAGCCCCACAGCGAAGGCTGCCAGCCGCACAGCAGGGGCCCACCGCCGTCACCTGGGTGCTAGTCGCGGGGCGTCCCACGCTCCACCAGTGTCATCGACAGCCTCCATGCGTCTGACGGGCCACGGCCCGCGACCAGGGCCTCGCGTAGCAGAGGACGCCGCTCAGCGCGGCGCCTCCCAGCCGCCGGATCAGCTAGGGTATGTAGCTCCTGATCCCCGCTGCCGATTTCGGCCGCAGCAGCACCGCTAGACTCCTCTTCGTCTGGGCACCTCCCGCCGTATCTTCCCTGCACAAATATCAAGGCAGAGACCGGATGGGCTGACGGATTAGTTGTCCAGCCGGCAGAGCCCCGTTACACGGCGGCCATCTTGCAGCTCGGCTCGGGCACGCCCCCAGTATGACGAAGAGTTCAGGGCTCGAATGGCTTGGGACTCGGAGGCAAAATGGGGTGAGTTGGATAATGATTTGTGGCAACATACAATGGGGGCGGCGCCAGGGGGTAAGACCATCTTTACAGCTAGTGGGTTGCCTCTAGTTTATCGGCACTTTCAGGGAAAGCCCACCCGGGGTGGGGTGGGAGGCTCAGCCGCATCACAAACTGGATTTGGGGCATGTTGGGATTTCAACAAGGGTTTATGCACACGGGAATTTTGCAAATACCGACATGAGTGCTCTAAGTGCGGGAAAATACATCCTCTCGTTAACTGTTGGGGCATCAGACCGTCAGGCGGACAGCAAGGGCAGCAGGCAGGTGCAGGGATGTCTGGCAATGCGCAGCAATCTCAGGGTGGACGGGGGTAGGGGAGCACAGGGTTCTGGGCCAAAGGGCTCCTACGCCAATTAAATTGGCGCAGCTTGAGGGAGCACTGAAGGGTTATGTAAATGTGGAGGCAAGACAGACACTTTTGGATGGTTTTCGGTGGGGTTTTAATGTGGGGTACCACGGGCCTCGGCTCAGGAGGTGGGCGGATAATTTGGAATCCGCATCAGAGCATAAATTGGTGGTGCACGAGAAATTGAACAAGGAAGTGCGTGAGGGAAGGATGGCAGGCCCTTTAGATGAGTGGCCAGTTCACAATTTGATCATTTCCCCTATTGGTGGGGTGCCTAAAAAGGAGGAAGGGCAGTTTCGGCTGATTCAACATTTGTCATGGCCTGAAGGGTCATCAGTCAATGATTTTATTGATGAAGATGCTGCATCGGTGTCATATTCCTCAGTTGACGTAGCCATGTCACTTGTAGTGACCGCGCGCGCAGCTGCAGGCATGGCAAAGTGTGATATCGAGTCGGCTTTTAGGCTGCTCCCGGTTCATCCGGATGATTGGCCTTTGCTGGGGATACATTTTGAAGGCAAATGGTATGTGGACAAGGCTTTACCAATGGTCTGTTCTGTGTCATGTGCTCTGTTTGAACTGTTCAGCACTTTTCTCCAGTGGTGTTTCACACAACGCACAGGTCACAACTTGGTCACACACTACTTGGATGATTTCTTTTTTGTGGGTTCCCTGGGCTCCTCGGAGTGCCAGCATGCTCTGGACACTTTTCACGAGCTTATGGAGGAGCTGGGGGTGCCGCTAGCACCGGAAAAGACAATGGGGCCTGATACTGTTATTTCCTTTTTGGGTATTGAGCTTGACTCAGTGGCAATGCAGGCCCGTCTGCCTGAGGATAAAAAATTCAAAATGTTGGCTTTACTGGACAGGATGTTATCTAAACGGAAAGTGACAGTGAAAGACATTCAAGTGTTGTTAGGTCATCTGAATTTTGCCTGCAGGGTCGTCAGGGCAGGTAGGACTTTCTGCAGGCGCCTGGGCCGGGCTTTGGCGGGTCAGCATTTACCGCACCATCCCGTGCGCTTGTCAGCAGGGGTGAAGGAGGATCTGCGTATGTGGTCTGTTTTCTTGCACTACTTTAACGGAGTACCACTGGCTAGGGACGAGGATGTACAGTGGGATGTGCAAATGTTTTCGGATGCGGCAGACAGTGATGGTTTTGGTATTTACTGGCAAGGACGGTGGTGTGCAGAGAAGTGGCCGCAGAATTGGAAGAATGGAGGGCGGAGCATTACTTTTTTGGAGCTTTTCCCGCTCTTGGTGGCATTGACCATTTGGGGCAAAGGGCTGGAGCATAAGAAGGTGCTTTTCCGTGTAGACAACATGGCAGTGGTGCAAATAGTCAACAGGCAGTCAGCAAGGGATGAGCAGATTTTTAAATTGTTGAGAGTGTTTGTGCTGGGCTGTTTGCGCTACGACATTTCATTCAGGGCTTTGCACGTGCCAGGTGTGGACAATGACATTGCGGATGCTTTGTCTCGTTCGCAGTGGGGGAGATTCCATGGGCTGGCCAAGGAGGCGGACAAGACACCGACCCCGATGCCGGAGCACCTCTGGTATGTGGGCAACGTAGGGTATTTCAACTGGTGGTAGGTTCTCTGTCCGTTTCCACTCGTGCAGCTTATTCTTTGGCGTGGAGGGAATTTTTGGCATCAGGAGCTTGTAAGAGGGAGGATTCTTGGCGCAGTTCAGAAGATGTTGTGCAGTTTATCTTGGACCTCATTGAGAAAGGTTTGTCTAGAGTTACTATTGCTGGGAAGTTGGCGGGTATTTCCTTTATGGGTAAGCTGTTTTGGGGTTATTCCCCTTCTGCTGGGGAAATAGGAAGGAGGACGCTTGAGGGCTGGGCTAGGGAGCGGGGAGGGGCTCTTATGTCTCGTTCACCTATTTCTTGGCAGACGTTAGCACGTTTGTTGGAAGTTTTGCCTGTAGTCTGCAGGGACGATTTTGAGGCATCGTTGTTTGCTACCCTTATGGTGTTTATGTTTTTGGGGGCATTTCGGGTTTCGGAGCTCCTTGGGACCAAAGTAAAGCGGGGCATTTGTTGGCAGGAGGTGTTCTTTACGGACACAGGTTTGAACATTTGGTTGTCCAGTGCAAAAACGAATCAGAGGGGTGTTGGAAAGGGGGGTGTGGTTAGAGGCAGGAACCCCCAGTTGTACTTGTCCGCTGCGCTTGGCAAAGCAATGGAAGATCCTATCGTGGGGGGGATGGGAGAGATTTGGTTTTCAAGCATATGAATGGCTCACGTGTCACAGATTATCAGCTGCGTATGGTTTTGCGCAAAGGGTTACAGCGGATTGGTTTGGAAGGGGCTCAGTTTGGGACTCATTCTTTTAGGATCGGAGCGGCAACTGAAGCGCATAACCGGGGTTGGTCTCAGGGCGACATTATGCGGCTAGGGCGTTAGTCATCAGATTATTTTCATAAATATGTGAGAGCTAATGCAGCGGAGGCGCATGCGTCAACCTCCTTTTTGTGAGTCTCATTCTTGTTTCTCTTTTCAGGTTCTGTGGCTGGGCCCCATGCGAAGGAATTGACGGTGTGGATTGTGGGGCATTCCTTCATCAAATGGGCACATGTACAAGCGTGCAAAAGTTATTTTGGGGGAATGTTGGGGTTCAATGAACGTCTTTTTCGGATTATCTGGAAAGGTAAAGGGGGAATGCTTTGGAGGGACCTTATTCCGTGTTTGAATAATGCCATGGTAAGGGGCCAATGCCCTGATATTCTTTTGATACATTTGGGCGAGAATGATCTTTGTGGCGTGAAAGGGGTGGTCTTATTGCGGGCAATTTAGAGGGATTTGGCCTTGTTGAAAGAGCGTTGGTCGGGTTGCCATGTGCTTTGGACGGAATTGGTCCCGCGGAGGGTGTGGAGAGCGGCGTTGAACCCCAGAGCCATTGACAGGGCACGGAAGAAGGTGAATGCAGAGATTTCGAGATGTTGCCGCCATCTGTGTTTCGGGATAGTGACTCACAAGGATATTCGATTTGAGGCGGTGGAGTTTTTTCGGGGTGATGGTGTGCATTTGTCAAGGATGGGCATGGACCTTTATTTGCTCGAAATTAGGGAGGTTCTGTCCCGATGTGTGAACGTGCAGAGTCATGGTCAAGGGGTCTAAAAGTGTTTCTCTGTTGGGGGGCAGAAAGAGGGGTGGTTAGTGGTTATACCACCCCTTTCTTTCTGGGTGGCGGGGGTTATGTGAATTTGGACATTTTTGCCGGAGGTTGGTTGATTTATTTGTTGAGTTGGGTTATCGGCAGGGAAAGGATAGGTTGGGTAAGTTTAGCTCGGTTCCACAGTTTGGGTGATCGATAGCTGTAAAGGGGCAGGCAGGGGAGTTTGGTTAACGGAAGGTTTGTATTTAGAGATTTTTGATGGGGTTATACAGGAATGTAATGTTTGATATTGTTGTAATGTTGTAATGTACGGGCGGGGGCGGGTTTGAAGAAATTTAGGGGAGGGGGTGAGGTGTGGGGTTAGGTATATGTTTTATTTAGTGAGGTTTAGTTTTGGAAGGCTGTTTGCCAAGGTTTTTAAGATTGTAATGTGTTCCAATAAAGCGGCCTTTTTCACACAAAGTCTTTGTCAGTGGCCTGCTTCCCCCCCCCCCCCCTCCCTCCCAATGAGGGAACAGCACTATTGCATATTAAATGCGGCTGCCCGCGGCCCACTCAGTGGGACACCCTAAAAGGGCGGCCCCCTCAGTGCCAATTAGGCACAACCCATCATCCCCCTTTAGTCGGGGGACTCGGGGAGGAGTCCCTCAGCAGGGCACGCAGGACGGGTCACCTCCGGCGCACAGAGGGTTGGGGGAAGGTATTTATAACCCCCTTCTTCCTGGCGCCCTCTTTGCGCTGGACATGCCGTCTATTGCATACTTTTGTATGGAATAAACTTGCAGCAATATTTTCCCAAACAAAAGTTGTGTTGTGTATTTATTTCTTCATGCATGCTTTGGTTTGCGTGGGGAATGTTGCCTATATGGGCACTATGCCTAATGGAGCCTGTGCACTGCTGCTACACAGCCCTCGAGTTACTCCTCCTGCCTTAATTTTATTTACAGTCTAATTTTGCTAACATTGCACCTTTCTGTTTCCTTCAGCCGCACACTGTATTTCGGCCGCGTCCAGAAAACGGGTCCACAGTGAGCAAACACACCCCTGACGTGCCTCCTCGTTGCGCATGCGCTCTCGCGCTGCTCTGGTACGTGCCATTACGTGCTGTTGGCAGCGTGCTGACCCAGGGCTGTTGTTGTCACCTCAAATGCAATCCAGAAACAGGCAGATCTCCCTGCATCACAATCCGAGTAGGTTAAAGGTCAAGTACACAGCATAAGTCACTCTTGGAGTCCGTCAGCAAGACAAAAACACAACTGGAACTCAACGACCAATAATCTGATCAGTGATTACCCGCCGGGGCCTTATTTTTCGTAGATAGTTTCTGTTTACAGCTTTGAAGCCTTTTGTACTTAAGTCTACAGTAGTTTATTATGGGCCGTGTTCCAAGTGGCTGGACGTCGATCTCTGACGTCAGAGGCGGGGCTACCCACTTACTTGCGTGAGGGAGGGGGGGTTGGCGTACCCTCAGCGACTATTTAATAGGGGGCAGGAGCATCTTTAGCCAACAAGACTTGAAGAGCAAAGGAAGAGAAGACACCAACAATCGAGGAAGACCCCGAAGATCTCCGAGAGGATTCGACGAACTTAGAAAGAGAACGGAGCTGATTTTTACAAGAGCTCGAATAAAAGTAAGTAAAACCATGAAGAAGAACGGTTACTTAATTTAGACCATGCTTTGAAATATATAATGCGTGCATGTTTCCTTTAATTGTCAATCTATTAGTCACCTTGGTCTTTGTATTTGTTCTGAGTATTTTCCACACGAATATGTGTATGGCGCTGAGCAGTATGCAATGGTCACTTACTCACTTTGACATATAATAATTCATTTATATTTTATGTTACCCGCAGAGCACTTTCGTCCTTCTTATTTTCTTTCTTTTCCTTTCTTTCTCGCATTTTGATGCACGTAGGATTGTTTATCATTTTAGGGCTTATTTTATACTTTTATCACAAGTCTACCCCCCTGGTGACATTTTTAACAATAGCTTATTTTTTATAGAGTCGTCAACGAGGGGGTGAAAGGGGGAGCTGTTCAGGGGGAGGGCTTCCGTGTCTTATACAAGAGCCCTTCTTACATCACATCTTATGTACGATAGTTATCGACCTCAGACAGATGAAAGAAAGAGTCGGTCCTGTTAGGAACAGGGCATATCACAGCATTGGCTCTCAGCCAGCTGAGCTGTCTCACCATCAGCAGAAAAAAAGCTCCACAACGGGAAACTGTAGTCGTGCATTCGTTCCCAGCATCACCGAAGCATCAGTCCAAAGAGACGCCACGGGGACCATTTACAGGACAAATCGGCCTAGTTAGAAGCACCTTAAAGAAGGAGCTCGCGGCCGTCTTTCTACCCGTATGCAGTTTAGCACCACACATTTTCAGATGCTGCATTCAGAGGCCTGAATGGAATGTTTTGACTGTCGGGCACTTATGTACATAACTCAAAACTGGTCATCAGTGCACACGTCCGGTGAGGGGCGTTGAGACTACAGGCAATATTTGTGATCGGCAATTAAGAGTGCGCTAAGGGACAACACAGTCCGTGTGCTCTTGAGCACACACCATTTCACGATCAATGGCGTAGTAAGGGTGCAGGGGTCTTATGCAAGCAAGGAAATGCCCCCCCCCCCCCTGTCCCCAACTCGATTACGAGCACTTCACAGGTCTTTAAAAGACCATTTGCATGTTAATGAGGCCTCGCTGATGTTTCACCCCTTCTAAGAGCCCCTGCAGCTCCACTCTGCCTATTGCTTAAAGATTCAGCCCCACCGACATTTTTTCTTAGCCCTTCCTCCGATATTTGGCTTTAGTTGCGCCTCTGGTTCTCATGCATGCACCTCATGGGTCTCATGCAAGGACTACACGGCGCTCATACATGGACACCACAACGATCACACATGGATGTAAAGAGCTCGCGCAGAGATGTGCGGCGCTCGTGCACGCACCACACGGAGCTCCTGCAGGGACCACCCGGGGCGTCTGCAGAAACGACTCTTTGTTCATGTAGGGACCGAACAAGCTAATGGAGGCACTACACGGGGTCAGACAGGGACTACACAGAGCTCATGCAGACAGGTCTGCACAGAGCTCGTGAAGGAAGTGCTCGGCGATCATTCGGGGAAGACACAGAACTCCTCCATGTACTACACAGAGCTCAGGCTGGGATTACACAGAGCTCAGGCTGGGACTACACAGCTCATGCAGGCCCCTTCCTTCCCCCCTTCATGTTATAACTCTTTCCCATCGTCCCCCTTTAAACTATGCGGCCTTTCGCTTTGTTTCTCACTCTGTGCCCTTCTGTTAAATTAGGCTATAACCAGGAATAATACAACAGGGGAGGATCAAATTATGCGGCAAACTTGACTAAATTACACATAAAGGAAAGACACATTTTGCGACCCTGTGCAGTACATTTTGTGATAGTGTTACTGCACACACTCATACATATTATATATACATAGAAGTACCAGTTTAACATCCAAAATGAGTTATAGGCCATTTAAGGATGACCAGTGAATCTTTGCATAGGGCCTTCCACTGCGTGGCAACATGGGTCGCCACGATTTTGGCAACTTGTGATCCGTATGCGCTAGAAACAACATTTTTTGTTGTTGTTAAAATATGCAGGATTACGAAGCAGATGGGTTATGTGGCAAATGCAGCAAATCCATAATTATGCGGAAAACTGTCACTGTTTTTCTGTCCTTCTCTTCTTTCTCCGCCCCCCCCCCCCCCTTGTGCTTTTCCCGCTATTTGCTCTGGACTAAAGTCTAATTAGGACAAATAATTGCCAGTCCCCTAGAATGAGTGCCATTGGACCCCTCTCCTGCAACCACCGCCTCAAAGTAAGCACTATTGCATTCTCTCTCTTGTGAGTCTTTGAGATTGTAGATGCGCGGGTTTGGTGCTGTTGAAATGGAAAAGATACATCGCCATGCTTCAAATTGAACAAAGTGCCCAAGGACACTGCGGGCAGTGTGTGCCACGCAAGTGTTGCTAGTGGTGGTGCCGAAACATACTGAGCTCAGCATCTTTGGTCACCATCCTCCTGCCAGGGTGTTGTCGGCATTTATAAAACAGGGCAGGTGTTGGTTGGTCCTTAGCGGAATCTAGTCGAGAAAACTCTTGTTGGGAGCCGAGGGGAAGGGTTATCTCCCGACGTTCCTATGTTCCCCTTACTTCCTAACAAATGAATAATTGGTGCAATGCTGACGCACTTTGGTCTCTCCTAAGATGGCGCCCCTGCTGCGGACCGAGCTGAAGATCACCAGCAGGATGGTCCAGGGAGACCTGAACAGCCTGAGCCCAGACGTGAGGGCCTTTGTGGTGGGCAACGCCAAGGTGTGCCAGCCGGAGAGCATCCACATCTGTGACGGGTCCGAGGGGGAGAACGAGAGGCTCCTGGCGCTCATGGAGGAGAGCGGCATGGTCAAGAGGCTGACCAAGTATGAGAACTGGTGAGTGAAGGCCGCCCTCTTCCGGGGGAGGGTGGGCTCTGGGAACACTTGTTTAGATCACTTCCCGCTCCTAAGTCTTCTCTTTTAGTAGTTTTACCGCCTAGTGCCACATATGCAGCAGCATAGGTGTAACATGTATTTACATACAGACCGACTGTCTCCTTCCCTCACTGATAAACCCACTCATTCACACATACCTTTGACATCTGCGGGGAATCTGCCTATTTACTGTTAGTAGCTGATTTATTACGCAGAAGGGAATACTATGGAAATCCCTGTACAAAGTGCCCTGGGGACTTAAGCGAATGTTACTCATCACCCTGAAATGATCATGCCCGATGCCTTTAACCCTAGCATTTTTAAAGACCCATATTTCGCGGGTATGTACATCATTTTCACGTAACCACTCTGAAATATATGGGGAAATCAGTGTGGAGCAGGAGTGAAAGCGGTGGTTAGGGCCAGTGCTTAATTTGTAACAGAATAGCTGCTGTGGCCCATGGTTTTGTTCAGACCCCTGCGCCGGTGCCCTCGGTGGTGGGGGCGCCGAGAACCAAATATACACACTCTTGATCCCACTTCATGACCCTTTTATCGACCACCCGGCACTACTTGCCTCTTTGTCTGACTTTTTTTGCCCCTGACTTCCCCCGGTGTCACAGTGTTTCTGTAAGTACCGTCCTCCTTTCCTCATTGTGTGTTTTATTTTGCTCTGCGTCAGTTTGTTAATGAAAGATACGTGCTGGTCCTCAAAAGTGAGTGCCGGTGGGCCCCAACTGCAACCTCGAGCTCATGTTAAGCACTGGGGGGCATATGAAGCTCTTACAAATATATCACATTACTTTATGCAAATCAGTCAACATACAATGGATCACATGACATTCCCTGCACGTGTCTGGCCCTATGATACACACACGGTCACAATTCTCCATGGCTCTCTCCATCGTAGCTTCTCTCGTGGTGTTTGTCTAAGAGTCCGTCCTCTCTTTCCACAGCTGGCTGGCTCTCACCGACCCCCGGGATGTGGCCCGGATCGAGAGCAGGACGGTCATCGTTACTCAAGAGCAGAGGGACACCGTGCCCCTCTCCAAGACCGGAACCAGCCAGCTCGGGCGCTGGATGTCCGAGGAGGACTTCGATAAGGCGTTTAAGGCTCGGTTTCCCGGATGCATGAAAGGTGAGAGTTTAAAAAACCGCATCATTCAGGGAGATATGCTAACAGTGACTGTCACCAGAAACACTTTTCTTTCTTTTACATCTCAAAATTGCTTAGGGAATTTTTCATTTGAGAAGTTCTTTGATTGCGAGTAAATTGTTTATGACATGTTTTACATATTTTTCCTTCATTCTAAACCCGTGTTGTTCCACAGGTCGCACCATGTACGTCATCCCTTTCAGCATGGGTCCCATTGGGTCGGCCCTGTCCAAGATTGGGATTGAGTTGACGGATTCGCCGTACGTCGTGGCCAGCATGCGGATCATGACCCGGATGGGCACCGACGTTTTGAGAGCCCTGGGCGATGGCGAGTTTGTGAAATGCCTCCATTCGGTCGGCTGCCCCTTACCACTGAAAAGTATGTTAGTGACGTGGTCTTGTGGTCATTCCCTTACACCCATCCCTAGGCTGACATGCGGCCAGCGAGCCCAGGCGCGTCAGTAAGGCATCTTCTTGTGTGTCCACAGAACCCTTGGTGAACAACTGGCCCTGTAACCCGGATATGACCCTCATCGCACACGTTCCTGAACGCAGAGAGATCGTGTCCTTTGGCAGCGGCTACGGAGGAAACTCCTTGTTGGGGAAAAAGTGCTTTGCGCTGAGGATCGCCAGCAGGATTGCCAAGGAGGAGGGATGGCTGGCTGAACACATGCTGGTAAGAGACGGCTAAGGGAATATTCTGTAGACTCATTTCATTTCTTAAGGCTTTATTCGGAGCTTAAACACAAAGTCCATAAAAGCGCATACATTGCATTATAAAACAAACATCATCTATACAAAATCGATCAGACGGTTAAAATACATTAAATGACAGTTTAAAATATCATACTAGGCCTTGCTTTGATGGCTTGAAGAAGAAAAGTGGCAGTAAAGAAACAGACATCGGGTGGCGGGTTAAATAACAATTTCATGGTATCTTTTACAATCCTAACTCCATACTTCTTAAAAACAGGTTTTAAAAAAGTAGAACGAAAATTGCCATAAAGTGGACAAAACAATAAAAAATGCATGGTGCTTTGAACGGTAGTATTATCACACGGGCAAGGACCAAACGGGAGTTTTTTGATACTTGGAAATGCCACCAAATGGTGAACAATCCCAAAACGCAATCTTGTCAGTACAAACCGATGGGAGGGTCTGGTAACAAAGCTCAAATACGGTTGGTACCCTATCGTCTCACAGAAACTTCCGTAGAACAAACAGGTAGTTAAGTTACCACTGGCCCTCCCACGCCGCTCAGACTTATGGCTCATAAAAACAGATTTCGTCTAATTTTTGGTCAAACTAGAGGCTGCATAACAATCCTCTATTACATTAAGACCATAGATCTCCAAAAAACTACCCGTGACAAATTTGACCCATGGGATCTTTAAATGATTATCAACAGAGAAACAATCTTTAATGATAGCTCTATTTAGGGAGGTCTCTTCCTTTGCCCAGATTGCACGCCACAACATAAGTGGTCTGAGGGCGACAGAATCTGAAAGATGTTGAATTCCAAACTCCCTATGCACCAAATCGGTAGAAACCGATATGGGTAAACTTAGGAGTCTTTTTAGGAAGAGATTTTCCTCCACTTGTAGACTCCCAGTCGAAACATGCCCCCAAATACCAGCACCATAAAGAGCAATAGAAAGACACCTCATTTGATAGATTTTCAGCATGTCTTTAAGCCGTTTATCCCCTATTTTAGATGCGAACTGAAACACCCCGTGGGCACATTTCGCCATTCTAGCCCTAACATGGTTGATCTCGCTGGACCAGCTACCTGACTTGGAAAAGGTAATACCTAGGTAGTTAAAAGAGTCCACCATTTGGACCTTATGCCCTTCAATAAAAAAACGAATGCGGTTTTTTACAGCCCTTACCACACTCCATAACAAAAGTTTTTGTTTTATTAATCATCAACTTCCTTTCCTTAATGAACAGAGAAAACCTGTCCATTAGGCGTTGAAGGCCAATAGGGGTCCTAGATAAAATAACGGCATCGTCCGCATAAAGTAAAACTGGGACGTGAAAATCAAGAGTTTTTGGGGCGTCAGCCACAACAGTCTTTAAAACAGAATCAACCTCATTAATAAAAAGTGTAAAAAGAAGAGGGGCAAGCACACACCCTTGTCTAATACCACGTCTGATAAGGAACTTAGGGGTGCGCTCCCCTCCCGGGCCGTAACGAACACTTGAACTAAGGTTAGCGTATAACCGGGCCAAGAAATAAACAATGCCCTCCGGTGCCCCCATTTCTAATAATTTCTCCCATAGGATCTTATGGTTCACCATATCGAAGGCACTGCTCAAACCTGCAAAGCAGAGAAAAAGAGAACCTTTCTTGGCCTTCGTATACTTCCCTATAAGAAGTTCTAGGTTGAGGCACTGTTCTACTGTCCCTCGTCCCTTCCTAAAACCATATTGGGAATTTGCCAATATGTTATTCGATTCGGCCCATTCTTCTAATCTGACCAGAAGCACCCTGCTCATGATTTTCACAGAGGAATCTAGAAGGGAGATTGGACGGTAGTTCTTAACGTCCCTCCTCTCTCCCTTCTTATAGATAGGGATTATAATAGATTCCTCCCAGGTGTGTGGAACACCATAACAGACCGCTGCATTGAACACATTAGTTAATAACGTGCCCCATATCTCTGGTTCTTTTTTGTAGACATCTATGGGCACCCCGTCAGGCCCCTGGGCCTTTCCTCCCTTACTAACAGAAATACAATCCTGAACCTCGGAGGTGGATATATCTAAAGGAATGACTGGCCAGTCACCTCCACCTACGTCCATAGATTTATCCGAGTCAAAAATCATGGAGAAGTGGGAAACCCAGCATTCTGCACTAACGTTTGCCGTCAGTTCAGGCATCTCCTCGTTCTTAAGAAAGGGACAATTAACTGTTGCCCAGAAAAGGGAGGAATCCGAAGTTTCAGCCGCCTGGTCTAGCTTGTCCCATGCCTCTTGTCTTAGTTCGGCCTTCCTATTTTTAACTGCAGCCTGATAGGTGGCTCTGAGCTCCCTAACCAAAATGATATCCCTTGGTTTGGCTACAAGTGCCTCTTTAAGACCCTTAAGGGCAATAGTGCTAGCATGGTCGAACCACCCCCTTTGCCCGCACAACTTACCCTTAAGAAGCTTAGTAAATTTAGCATCAATAATGAGATTAATATTTATAAACTTGGGTATAATTACATCTGTTAGTTCTATACTCTCTAAAATAACAGCAATTTCGTTTACACAATTAATAATAATGGAGTTGGACAGGATATCAGCTTTATCCCCCTTCCACCTAATTCTGGTTCCATTTGGTCGGTGGGGTTCAATATTAGCTATTATGTTTAAATTGGGGCCTTGTTTCGCCTTCCAGAGGACAGCCTCCACACTTAGGCAGTTATGATCGCTAATTAAATTATCAACTACCAAAGGGGCTGTACACCACGGGTTAAGGCTAGATGAAATGCAAATAAAATCAATCACAGTATTTGCATTTCGGCTCGTGAATGTAGGGATGGTTTCACCAGAGGCACCTTTCATATTCTCCAACATCTCCATATCATAGGTCATCAAGATTTTGTTTAATGAATCTCCATAAGGATTATGGGGAAAATGAGAGACTCCTTCCCCCCAGCAATTTACAAAACCACAAACCCTGTGGGCGGGGGATGGACACACAGCAGTATTAAAATCCCCTAGCCAAACGATATCAAACACTATATCGTTTCCCGTAACTATATCTGCCAAAGCGGACTCTAAAGCAAACACTACCTGCTGCCTAGTATTATCAAATACATTATTATAAAAATTGATTAAAAGGATATTCCTACCCAGCTCCTGATAAAGCCATAGAATCTGGGAATGGGCCCCAATCGGTACGTATTTCTTAACAGTGAGTGGAACTTCCACTGAAATCAAGGTTAAAAGCCCACCCTTTGCTCTGCCCGAAGTGGAAGCCGCAGCCGGCAAATGGTAAGAAACAAAACCCTTGTAATTAATGGGGTCCAGACTCCAGGCTTCCTGAAAACAAATAATATTAAAAATGTTAATGAAATCAAACCAACCTAAACATACATCCTTTTGTGAGGGTCCAGCAACCTTCCAACAGGCAATTGAGCACAGGCCCCAGTTGTCTGGTACAGTGAGCTTAGTTGATACAACCCTATCCCTATCGTCAGTGGTCGGTCTTTCAATTCCACAATCGACTGGGACATCAATATGGTTAACACTGATACCACTTATAACAATAGCCTCCACTGATTCTGGAACCCCGGGGACCACACTACGCCTCCCCTCTCCCAAGGGAACGACCACAGTCCCTGGGTCCACCAAAGGTAATACCAGTCAATCGTTACAATCAAGCCCACTCAGGGGCTGGAATCTATTAGACGTGGAAATAGTAGGACCAGCACACATGTTCAAATCTCTAGACCTCCATCGGTGACGCTCAACATCAGGTTGAATATCATGGTCTCTATAAAAGTACCCAAGGGGGCGTAGAGAAATTCCTTGGTCTCGTATAGGGAGAGATGCGGCTTTGATCAGCACCGTGGAGGTAAGTTGTGGGTTTCGAAAATTGATAACAATACAATCCCCTCCACAGGTCTTACGAGATTTGCCTACCCAGTTAGTTCTTCTAGTGCTTAAGATATCCCCTGATAAGGCTACGGGGAAGCCACACTGCCGGTGGAGCCAATCCACAGTTTTATTCTTTAGTGACGAATGGGATTCATCAAAGCGGTGGTTGCTTCCGGACACTCTTACTGGAGGAACATTAGTTAAAACTGCCACAAAAGGTGCACAGGTCGGCGGTAAATCCGGCTGAGGGCTACTTGAACTATTAAAATTTGCATTGGAACCCACCTGCTTCCTTAGTACTGAGCTAAAGGAAGGTTTAGTTTGGCCCGACAACTGCGGGAGAGAGTTGGGGACAGCAGGAACAGCTTCGCAATCATTCCCAGAACTAAAATTAGGATTGCTGCTCACGGCCGACGTTAGAACTAAATTAGGAGTATTAGAGGGAACCTCAACAGGTCCATGTTCATTATCGTTAGTTTTCGCTCCCGTACCGGCATTAATGAATGAATCCAATAAACCTCCCAATCTGACTACTTCATCTGAGATTATAGCAAGTTTGGTCAATAGGGGTTTAACAAGTAAATCAAACTTGGCATCAATAGCATTTATCAAAAAATCAAGTTGCTCATTATCTAAAGTGATCGTGGTACCATCCTGTACTGTTTTCTGGTCACGTTGAGCATTGGACAATGAAGGGTCGGCTCTCTTGGTGGAGCGATTCCCCCCTCGTTTAGGCTGATTAATCTTGCTATTGTTCCTGCATGAACGTAATAATCTTTGTGGCCTCGATGCCTGCACACTTGGAATTATTGGATCAAAAAAAGTTTCTTGACCAGATTCTAAATCGTTAGGGGGCCCGGGAGTAACATTAGCCTCACTTATGATATCCATTGGATCAACCAAGATGGAACTATCCATAGGATCTAAGGAAACACAGACATCTGGATTAGTAATTGACTGGGGGGCCGATCGGTTAAGAGAGGGAGGGCTCAAGCTTTGTGACCCCGGCCGTCCTAAGGACTTCCTCCGATCTTGGTTGATTTTATCAACCATCTTGACTAGATAGTTATCCATAGTAGTGGACACAACCGCTGGTTTAGCTTTAGACATTATAAGCCGGGCTTGACCAGTACCTATACTCAACAACAGACTAACACCACAATATGCAACAACCTATAAACCTACGCTGTATATGGCTGCCTAGCACAAATATTAGCTTCCCATTATACCACCATACAACTCACTGCCCGCCCTGATAGCAGTAACGTTTAGGCGGATCACACAACAAGTTAGGCAGGTTAACAACATACAAAAAAGCCTGTATACGGCCCCCTCCTACCCCCGACTGTCACAGACTGTCCGCCCTTTGTCCGGGCTTCGTCCTGGGCGTCCCGCGGCGCGGCCCGCGCTGCGGAATCGAATGAAATTAGAGGGGTACTGGAGCCAATAGGCGGGTGGGCGGGCCGCGACTCAGGTGCGGTCAGGCACGGGCTCCTGGGAGCTGTAGTCCATCCAGCAGCCCCTTTCACCCTCAACAGCGGCCAGCGACTCCAAACACAGCCCCTCCAGGCACGACAGAGCACAGGTATTCAGATGCCCCCAGCTGCGATGCGTAGACTCAAAACACCAACAACATCTAAGGGTCTGATTTAGAGTTTGGTGGACGGTACTCCATTACAAAGATGACAGATATACTATTCACCTTATTACAAGTGCACTACATCCTAATGCACATGTAATAAGACAGATGGGAACGCCCATCAATCTTATTACAAGTGCATTCACCAACATCTAAGCAAGACCCTAAATCATCGGCTACTCTCTTTCATCTCCATAAGAAGTTATCGAACAAAAGTGGATATAATGTCAAATGCCACCACATAAAATGTAAAACACAAATACGAGTGTAAGCAAGCGGGTAACTAAACTAATATCTAATAATACCAGAAGGAAAGACTAATTTGAGACGGGCAAGAGTGCTACAAATGATGTTGTGATCTCTTCATACTTAAAGCTTTACAAGGAAAAGCGGGAGAACGTAAATATGTTCACACTGGAGGAAAGAGGACATCAGAACCATTAGATGAAGCTGATGAAATACTTATAGGGTGTAAAATCAGTAAAAGTGGTAAACATTTCTCCATGATAAAGTACTAATAAACATTGATATTGGACCCGGAGGGGACTGAAGGATGGGTGGATTTAAAATCTGAGTATACTTTGGGAAGGAAACAGTAGTAGCTGCTTGGAACATACCGTCTTAAAAAGAAGATGCATGAAACACTGTAAATTTATCTAAAATGACCCTCGACACAATGAAATACAACAATGCTGCCTATGTAGGGGTAACAGTGGAGACCATGTGCAGAGTAGTTTGCTTACTCGTTGCAGTTGAACATCCAACTTTGTGTACTGGGTGAGATGAACGTACATTAAAATTGCACAATGACTGATTACCCCAGCTGACCTTTGTTTGGTGGTGCACGGAGTCTCTGCTAGACATGCTCCACTGCCTCAGATGTGTTTATGAGGCTTTATTCTGTGGTTAGTTCAGATATGCCTGATGTATTGCAGAGATGCTCTGGTGCATGTTCAGTGTCCCTTGTTGCATTGTGGAGATCACCTTAATGCATGCATGGTTGTTCTAGACATGGGTGGATTTGCCCACAGTTAGTCTTACTAAACATTGGACCTGGGACCAGGTCTACACCTTAAGGGTTCTAGGAAAGTGTGTAACTCATTTAAGCTGTGTAGAGTGAAGTGCAAATTTAGTAGCATATTCTCTTCCTATGGTCTTGCGTGTAACTGATGGTGGCGTCTCTTGTAATGCTAAAGACACAGTATGCCACTACTACCCACACAGGCAGAAGTAGTCTAGATAGAGAAGGCTAAAGAGACTGACAAGGGAGTGGAGGGCATCAAATCTGGAAAGCAGGGACAGTTGGTGTTGGTAAAATTGAAGTAGAGGTTCTTAGGGATGGAAATTCAACACAATTGAAGTAGAATTAAACAGATTTAAGACAGGTGGATGAGGCATCAGGTAAGCAGGGGCCATAGCGGTGTTTCTTGTATAATATTATTCAAATTAATCTAGACCACATACCTCAGTGGTCAGACTCATCTGAAACTATCTCTTGGATAAGAAGTAAGAAATAAAGCAAATATATTGCACCACAAATGTAGCTATATCGTAGGCATGCAGAAAACATTGGTTTGTTCAATTAACAGAATTTTAGAATAAAGCAGTCTGCCCCATTGTGCACATTGAGTGATACTACATCAGAGCTGAGTAGTAAGCAACCAACTCTTTTTTTCCCTCAGATATTGGGCATCACAAACCCAGATGGCGAGAAGAAGTATTTTGCAGCCGCCTTCCCTAGTGCATGTGGGAAAACCAACTTGGCCATGATGAACCCAACTTTGCCCGGCTGGAAAATTGAGTGTGTGGGAGATGATATTGCCTGGATGAAGTTTGATGAACAAGGTAACCTGCTTATTGTAGGGCTGCAAATGACCCTTCTGATGTTTGAATTAGGGCGTGCTACACTCTGCCCAAGTCTTCCGTTCCTTTCTAATCAACTGCTTTTCTGTGTTGCAGGTAACCTCAGGGCTATTAATCCTGAGAATGGATTTTTTGGTGTTGCTCCTGGAACGTCAGAAAAGACCAACCCGAATGCCATGAAGACCATCGAGAGGAACACAATCTTCACCAATGTTGGGGAGACCAGTGATGGAGGCATCTACTGGGAGGGCATGGAGAAGACTGTGGAATCTGGAGTGACACTGACCTCATGGAAGAACAAGGAGTGGATTCAGGAATGTGGTAAGGAGAATGCTCTGTACATATAAAGCATAACACATTCCCACTCTATTGTGTGACTTGGTGTCTGATGCTCAAGTGTCCTCTCATATTTTCTTTCACTCTAGATGAGCCATGTGCCCATCCCAATTCTCGTTTCTGCACGCCCGCCAGCCAGTGCCCAACTATTGATCCGGCATGGGAATCCCCTGAGGGTCTGCCCATCGAGGGCATCATTTTTGGAGGACGGAGACCCAAAGGTGACAATTAGAAAAAACTTTGAATAGAAGAAATACTGCTCACCCTCTTTTCAGTAGCCGTTTATATAATCACTGTTTAATCAGATAGTCAAAAAAGAAACTGTATTGGAGCATGTGTAAAATAACTTTTGGTTGATTGCATATAATTTGTATGGATACAAAATAACCAATATTGATACTGGTAAAAGTTTCTATTAAATATTTGTACTCGGCAAAATGGATACAAACTATATGCTTCCCTAAAAAAATCTCAATTTAAGGAGAAGTATCTGGAAGCAATGATTTTAGTACAAGTGCAAATAATTTATTCTGTGGGGTATTTCGGAATTGTCATTAATGGGGTTCTGCCTTATTTTGTGTCTTTGCTCTTCCACTATGATCACTCTTTGGTAACTGTTCTAGGCATGTTTTTCTGTTTTCTGACGTTGCTCTAACCATGTTTTCTATAAAGGGAAATTTGTGAATTTGCTACTCTTTCTGTCAATACCCACTTCATATTACTTTTGTGACAACTCGCTTCTAATGCCTCACGTTCTAATACTGCATTTCCACTGAAATATTCAAATCTCTTCTATAGTGTTCATACCTTGTGGTATTTTAGTGCCTGTGTTCTATTTACCCTCTCCATTATCTCATCTAACCTACACAGTTAGATCCTCAATTTTTTTCCTTTGATTTTTGAGGATAACTTTTTCCTGACTTGGGTCTCATTCTTTGAAACTCAAACAGTGATTTTCACACCATTTTATGACACCCTTGTTCAAGGATAAGAGATTATTGATCCATCTGAACCCTAGCAAAAATCATTGTGGACTAATGCGTCCATTGTAGAAACCTGTCAATCAATCAGTCAATCAAGGCATTTATAGAGCGCGCTACTCACCCGGAGGGTCTCAAGGCGCTTGAGGGGGGGGTGAGGTGCCGCTACTGCTCGAACAGCCAGGTCTTGAGTTTCTTCCTGAAGAAGAGGTGGTCTTGGGTCAGGCGAAGGTCGGTCGGGAGGGTGTTCCAGGTCTTGGCGGCCAGGTAGGAGAAGGACCTTTCTCCTGTTGTCGCTCTGCGGATGCGGGGGACGGCGGCGAAGGCGTGGTTGGTCGATCGAAGGTGGCGTTTGGGAGCGTAGAAGTTGAGGCGGTTGTTGAGGTAGCTCGGGCCTTGGTCGTGTAGGGCTTTGTGTGCGTGGGTGAGGAGACGGAAGGTGATTTTCTTGTTGACGGGGAGCCAGTGCAGGTCTCTCAGATGTCCGGAGATGTGGTTGCGTCGGGGGATGTCGAGGATGAGTCTGGCTGAGGCGTTCTGGATCCGCTGGAGTCTCTTCTGGAGCTTGGCGGTGGTTCCGGCGTAGAGGGCGTTGCCGTAGTCCAGTCGGCTGGTGACGAGGGCCTGGGTGACCGTCTTCCTAGTCTCGGTGGGGATCCACCGGAAGATCTTCCGTAGCATGCGCAGGATGTTAAAGCAGGACGCGGAGACGGCGTTGACTTGTCTGGTCATGGAGAGGGAGGAGTCCAGGATGAAGGCCAGGTTGCGTGCGTGGTCTGTCGGTTTGGGTGCGGTGCCCAGGGCGGGGGGCCACCATGAGTCGTCCCAGGCGGAGGGCGAGGAGCCCAGGATGAGGACTTCCGTCTTGTCTGAGTTCAGTTTCAATCGGCTGGTCGTCATCCACTCGGCTACGTCTTTCATCCCTTCGTGGAGGTTGGTTCTGGCGGCGGCTGGGTCGTTGGTCAGGGAGAGGATCAGCTGGGTGTCGTCGGCGTAGGAGATGATGTTGAGGTTGTGTTGGCGTGCGATGGCCGCAAGGGGGCTCACGTAGACGTTGAAGAGGGTGGGGCTGAGCGAGGAGCCCTGGGGAACGCCGCAGATGACTTCCGTGGCTGCAGATCTGAACGGTGGTAGGCGAACTCTCTGTGTCCTTCCAGCGAGGAAGGAGATGATCCATTCCAGTGCCTTCTCCTGGATTCCGATGTTGCTGAGGCGCTGCACTAGGGTGCGGTGGCAAACAGTGTCGAACGCCGCGGAGAGGTCTAGGAGGATGAGGGCCGCTGTCTCACCCTTGTCCAGCAGGGCTCGGATGTCATCGGTGGCAGCGATGAGGGCGGTCTCGGTGCTATGGTTGGCTCGGAAGCCCGACTGTGAGGGGTCGAGGGATCCATTCGTCTCGAGGAAGGCGGCCAGATGCTTGTTGACGGTCTTCTCGATGACTTTGGCTGGGAACGGGAGGAGCGAGATGGGGCGGTAATTCTTGAGTTCGGTGGGGTCCGCTGTTGGTTTCTTTAGTAGAGCGCTGAGTTCGGCGTGTTTCCAGCTCTCAGGGAAGGTGGCGGTGTCGAAGGAGGTGTTGATGATGTCCCGCAGGTGGGGTGCGATGACAGCGTCGGCCTTGTTGAAGACGTGGTGGGGGCAGGGGTCGGTCGGAGATCCGGAGTGGATAGAGTTCATCGTGCAGATGGTGTCTTCTGTGTTGATCTGGGTCCAGGCGCTGAGGGTGGTGGTGGGGGGCGTTGGTGCGGTCGTTGGGAGCGTTGTTTGTGGGCTGAAGCTGTTGTGTATGTCCGCGATCTTGTTGTGGAAGTAGGAGGCGAGGGAGTTGCAGAGGTCTTGCGACGGGGTGATGTCGTTGTTTCCGGTGTTGGGGTTGGAGAGCTCTTTCACGATGTTGAAAAGTTCCTTGCAGTTGTGTGCGTTGTTGTCCAGCTGGTCCTTGAATGCTGTTTTCTTGGTGGCGTGGATCAGTTGATGGTGCTTCCGGGTGGCGAGCTTGAGGTTGGTCATGTTGTCCGGTGTTGGCTCCCTTCTCCAGGCTTTCTCGAGGGCTCGGCAGTTCTTCTTGGAGCTCTTGAGTTCGTCGGTGAACCATGGAGCCTTCTTGCTGCCGGGTCTGCTAGGCGGGGTCCTCAGTGGGGCGAGGTCATCTGCGCAGTTGCTGATCCACTTCGTGAGGTTGTCGGCGGCCTGGCTGGGGTTCGCTGAGCTGGCGGGAGGGTGCTGGCTCAGGGAAGCGGCGAGCTGGTCTGCTGTGATCTTGTTCCAGTTTCTACGAGCAACCTGTTGCTGGTGGTGGTGGTGGATCGTGGATCTTCTGAAGGTGAAGTGGATGCAACTGTGGTCCGTCCAGTGGAGTCCGGTGGCGTGGCTGAAGACGATGTCCTTGCTGGATGAGAAGACAGCGTCGAGCGTGTGTCCGGCGAGGTGGGTGGGGGTGGTCACCAGCTGCTTGAGTCCGAGGTTGGCGAGGTTGTCAAGCAGGGTGGTGGTGTTGCGGTCGTTGTTGTTCTCCAGGTGGAAGTTGATGTCCCCCTTGAGGATGTAGTCCGCGGAGGGGAGGGCGTGCGGGCTGATGAAGTCGGCGATGTCTTCGCTGAATTGTGTGCGTGGTCCCGGGGGTCGGTAGATGAGGGTGCCTCTGAGGGTGGTTTTGGGGTCCGTGTGGATCTGGAAGTGCAGGTGTTCGGCGGTAGTCAGGGTGTCGTCGGTGTTGGTCGTGACGCGGATGGTGTCCCTGTAGATGATGGCGATGCCTCCTCCGGTCTGGTTGCCTCGGTCTCTTCGGGTGATCTTGTAGCCGTCTGGGATGGCGATGTCGGGCGCTGAGGAGTCGTTCATCCAGGTTTCCATGAGGAAGGCGACGTCAGGAGCTGTGGTGTCGAGGAGGTTCCAGAGTTCGATGGTGTGTCTGTGGACGGAGCGGGTGTTGAGTAGGATGCACTTGAGGTGGTTGCTGCTGGTGGTCGGCTTGGCGGGTGCTGGTGTGGGGCAGGTCCGGATGCAGGAGAACTTGCAGGCGTGACAGCTGAAGGGTCCATGGGTTCGTCTCGGGGTGGCTCGGTAGCATCCCGGAATTCGGCCGGTGTTGAGTGCGTTGAGGGTGGCGGTGTCGTACGTCCGGCGGGTGGGCTGGGGTCTGCGGGGGCCAGAGGTCTTGGCGCTGGGCGCGGTCCAGGCGCGGACGGGCGCAGACGGGCTTACCTTCGGCGCTCAGTCGGCGCGCCCGCTGCGCGTGCACGCTGCGCGTTCGCCACTCTGCCATAAGAGGAGAGTGGGGGGGGCGGAGCGAGGGAGGGGCAGCTGGGAGGCGGGAGCGGGGCGGCGAATGGGAAGGCTCCAGGTGGAGGGGGGCGGGGCCACAGGGGATCAGCGGCAGGGAGCGAGGAGGTGGCGGGGGCACAGCGGGAAAAACGGCGGGAAAAACGGCGGACTGGGCTAGAGACTGACAAAAAGATAGAAAGGCTGGGCAAAGCAGGGGAAAGCAGCCCCAGCACAGGGGGGACAGACGAGAGTGCAGAGGCAGGAGCAACAAGCAAAAGGTCACGCAGGCAGCAGGAGGCGGCGCTGCGATCCCGAAGCTGAGACCACGCCTCGTGGTCAAGGGGCACAGCTGCGAGCAGCGGCGGGAACGGGGCAGCTAGGGCACACCCACGGGGAGTGTGCGCAGTGCGTGGAGGAGTGACCGGCCCAGAGGCACAGAGGTCACAGATCACCACTGCGTGCACTCCTCCCTATATGCTCCAGTGGGAGGGAGCATATATCCTGTATCCTGAAGGTCCCAGGGTCAAACCATCGTAGGTTGACTCAATCTTTCATTTTTCTGTGGTCACTTAAATAAGTTAATACCGTCTGTTATCATCAACCTGAAACAAGACAAATGGTAGAATTCACTAAATAAGCACTGGTATTGTTATTATGAATAACCCCTCTACCTAAAATCTTAGTCAAATTATCTCCCATTAACAAGAGACCTGAAGACTGCGGTGGTTTGCATAATGTTAAGACCACATCGCTCTCTCTTACATCCAGTGCTTTAAATGGTCAGGTACTGTCCGATACTGCATATCTGCACTTCTTTAATTTGAAAGGGAGAGTACCTGCACTTCTTAGCACTACTGCAATACGTTTAATGAGAGAGTACCAGCACTTCTCAGGAACAAATACGTACTCTGAATACCAGCACTTCTATATTTCCATTTAAAGCTCCTCTTACATCCATAAACAGAATCCCATTTCTGTACATTTTTTCACTGATAACAGGATCCCAAAGCTTCTTTGAAGCCCTCTTGGCTCTAGATAGGGCCCGACCAAACAATCTTTTATTAAAAGACATGTACTTGTATAGACATATCATTGAGCTGTTGATGTCTTTAAGTTCTATGTACAAAATGCACATGATAGAGTTATTGCAGGAGTCCTGTATGAACACACCTTCCTCTGGTCTGCAGGTGTTCCTCTGGTATATGAAGCATTGAACTGGCAGCATGGAGTGTTTGTGGGGGCAGCTATGAGATCTGAGTCAACAGCAGCCGCAGAGCACAAAGGTGAGTCAAACGTCAGGTGTGCCCTATAAAATGCACTATTGTGACAACTGTGTGCACCAGAAACGACCCCGAACATTCAAATAGTCGACTGAATTGAAAATACATATTTCATTCTGCCTTTTCTCAGTCTGAAAGTAATAATTTTCTCTCCCCCCTATATAAGCCCCCCCCCCCCCCCTTTAGGTGAAAGCCTGCCATGTTACTGACTCTCCCCAGGTCTCTTTACTCACAGTCACAGTGACATTGACCCCAGGAAAGGTCTTGATTTCCTCATATGCAAGCTTACCAAGGGTACAACACTCTGACATGCTCTTATTCCTTGTAAAACTTACCGCTCTGAATGCAAACCAATGTGCGACCATCCTGATTATCTAAAATAATATAACATTGGATTGAAGTGTTGTTATTTCTCTGTATTCTTAGGTAAAGTCATCATGCACGATCCTTTCGCCATGAGACCTTTCTTCGGTTACAACTTCGGACGCTACCTGGCCCACTGGCTGAGCATGGGGCACTTCCCTGCCGCCAAACTGCCCAGAATTTTCCATGTCAACTGGTTCCGAAAAGACACACAAGGTAACTTCCTCTGGCCCGGCTATGGTGAGAACTCCCGCGTGCTGGAGTGGATGTTCCGAAGGATCAACGGCGAGGAGTGTGTGGAGCGCACGGCTATCGGTTATGTGCCCACTGCCACGAACTTCAACTTAAAAGGGCTAGGAGATGTCAACATGGCAGAGCTGTTCCACCTGTCCAGGGTCTTCTGGGAGGAGGAGGTGGAAGACATCAAGAAATACTTTGAAGAACAAGTCAACGCTGACCTCCCATATGAAATAGAGCGGGAGCTCCTCGAGCTGGAAAACAGAATTAAACAGATGTGAGCTGCTGGTCAAAGAGGGATTCAGGAACCATTATGTGAACAGAATTCAGCAACACTTCTGAGAGTTCACACACTGAGAACCAGATAAAGGCCCAGGAGTAATTGCTACTAGATTGGGATGTAAAGAGTATGGACAAATACGTATGCCAGCTCAGTGAATACACAGAGGCACAGTAGAGCTGGCCACTTTAGTACTGTCCCTTTTATGTTCGGAATTATTGTTTACGTTTATCTGTACATTATGGATATGTTAAAAGTTGGTATGTATTTGAAGCCAGTGGGTGCTTTGAAGATTTCTTGTGATTTTACTGACCTCAGTTAAATCCATCAAGGCTGAGCTTCAACTCGGGGATTTCCAAACATTATATTTGTGAATGTAAGAGAGGGAAACATGAACTGTGCAAATGCACCTTGGCGTTTCCACCTTGTTGTAGAAATTTGGAATCTCAGTAACCCTGGATTTCAAAATCATTTAATTATGACGTAAAGTCTGCACGTGGTATCAAGTTAGTAGATAATTAGGCAATGACATATGAGAGAAAGAGAAGCAAATGCTATATAGTTGAAACCTGTACAGGGTATATACTGTCCGTATTTATTTTTAAAATGTATGTGTGTCTTTATATTTCAATATGATTTGTTTCCAATTCGATACATTTTAAAACAATTGTTTGTTGTACATTTATTGCATCTTATTTTTCTAAGCCGTATTTTCTGCAATTTCAATTGTTTTTCATCATTGTTCTACTATTTATTAAATCATTTTTTTTACAAACTTTTGAAAGTGGTCCTGTTTTAGATAAACATGAGGCAACTCTCTGTTTCTAGGCACACACGGTTCTTAAACTATGAAAAAATATTGATTTCTCACGATCTGATTATGCAGTTTTTCCTATTTAAGACAGTAATGTGTAACATCTCCCACTGCCTTAGGTGCTTCCTGACTAATTACTTCCAAATGCTTGATTGCTGCAGACTTGTATGTTTTTATAGAGGAACGTGATCACAGAGAAACTTACTATTTTGGGATGGATGAAAAACACTTTTATTTGATATAACTTAACAATATCTTCGTAAGAATGCTTGAGCAGCACACATGGTAAACGGAGAAAACTATGACTTGTTAACATCTCATTTCAGTGCCCTCCATGTGGCCTCATAATAATCCACATGACAACTTAATCTGAGTTTGGTAGAGTTTAATCATACATTTAGAAACAAACCAATGTAGACCAATCTCATCATAATCATATATAAAATAGAGAGACCAAGCTAAGGCCAAATCTCCTGAAGAGATTTACTCTATATAATGCAAAGCAGACGTCTAACTCTATGACGATGATACAGGCGATCAGGAAAAATAATTGAGTATTAAATTAAATCTGATGATTCTCCAAAGTAAACATGAACACGCTATCTCTCCCTACAATACTTTAAAGGGGCAACCCTAAGCTAAGAAGCATTCGATAAGGGTGAAATCAGAAAGGTGTCAGCTGTTGGAATCTTCAGTAGAATATGCTCCAACCGTGGGTCAAATAGCATAAAGCCACACAAGCAGAAGCATGCGTCTGCTCCCTGTGAAAACCTAAGATAACTCTCCTGCAACTCACTATGTTCATTATAAAATATCAGTTGCAGTCAGAGTAGACAATCCCACATGATCTTTGCTGTTGAATTTCCATAGCTCAAGTACAACTGGATACTTTCACGACCTTTTCCTACAGCGATAAGTTCCAACTTCGCTCGTCCTTGGTCCTTCCTCTCGTCTCCCATGAGAACTCTCTCCTTGCACGTTACTGCGCTTCTCCTTGCCAAATAAGTCTTCTCGTACCTTGCTATCTAAAGAAAACAAAACCCTCGTATGCTAACTAATGAGGCTTTCTCTCTTCATACCTACAGTTGAAAAAAAAAATACATGTACATATCATTCTACATTGAAGGTTAAATACGAATTACATTTTAAACTCTAAACTTGAACATGGACCAAACGGTTTCTCGAGGCCCACTCTAGACAACTTTAGTAGTGCACAGGGTTACAGAATATGCAAATTTCTACACACACAATAAATGGAGCTCCTTAATACCTGTGTAAATTGTAAATTATTATGAAGATGTGACTCTTAATGCACCTGCATGAAATAAATTCCATTACATGTATAAATGCTTAAACATTAGTTTACACATATTCAAATTCAATAACCTCACAATGAGACACATTTATGGCAAATTATCCTATCACATTAATGTACGTTCCACGTTCTTGTTATATCCTGCTTATGCTGTTGCAATGCCAATCTACCACCAGTGGAATGTTCATGTTATGATGCTGTCAGAATGTTGGGTTTCTGCAGTGAGTAATGACAGTTGACTGGGCTGAGCTGCCTGCTGGCTGCTCCTGGTGGGGTTTCTTATCTGGCCTACTTATGGTCTCCCTTTGATCTTGTACCATCTCCAATAAATCTACATAAACCATCACAACTGAGTGGACTTGATCACTACAGTATTTTGGCGACGATTTTAAACTTAAAGAACCTACTTCTGTCACCTCAAGCAACTTCAATTTCAAGCAACTTCAACTTCAAGCAACTTCAAGAATACATCAACCTCCAGCAACTTAACTCAAGTTATCTCAACTGGTATCTTGACCCCACCAGTGACCTCCCATCGGTCGCCCACTACCTGTCTGCCAGTTGTTCCTGTGAGGAAAAGCGTCTGGGAGTTCTACTTCTGCAGCTGTCCATTCAGTCTTGGGCGTCTACTCTCCAGAGCTATTGCTTCACGTCTTTTGCTGTACCTACAGCGTCTGTTCAGTTGCAGCCCATTCCTGACACTCTACAACGCCTGTATCAGGTGCTGTGCCCTCAGGAGAGGGTAAGCCTGTGCTGTGCCCTCAGGAGAGAGTAAGCCTGACACTTTACTAAGTTTTTTTCCCTTTGCTGTGCCTTCAGAGGGTAAGCCTACCTACATCTACACTCTACGTCTAAGTGCCAGCTCAAGTCTATAACCAGCTCCTGCCTTTGCTTGCTGTTCCTACAGCATCACAAGTGCCAGTTCCTGTCTCAAAAGCTTTGTTTGCTGTCCTGCTTTTCACCAGACAACTCTTTTCCAAGCATGCTGTAATTCATCATCAAAGTTTTCTACATGTGCCACAAGAAATTACTTCTCAACTATTGTTTACAAAGCCACGCTGCAACTACTTATGTCTACATTGCCTCAGAAACAATCCACAGTGCTTCATTGACTAAGGTAACCAGTGGCTATCTCAGTTTTTGCCTCCAGTGTTGTCTGTTAGACTCAACATTGCCTTTGTGTAGCATTGGATGTGTGACATTTTTTTTTAAATGTAGCAAGTGTGGGGACATACGCGGAGAACAGAGCAGAGTGCATTCAAATTTGTTTCTACCAATGGTTGTTTGCTGCGAGGGAAATATTTTATACCTGTTGTGAGGCGTTTCAAAATTCAAAAGCGGCTCGAGCCAATTACTTTGTTTTTGTCGCGTGCAGCTGCTCCTCAAGAACTCTTCATGACGTACTCAGAGTTCGCATCTTATTGACTGACGTTTTGGCAGCAGGAGCGCGCCGTGAGCCACTCGGCGTGCGTCTCCTGAACGTGCCGCCATCTTGCGGATGGAGGTTCCAGCCATTCTGTAGAATTCCTAGACCAGGAAGTTATTATGCCAACCACGCTCCATTTATTTTGCTACAAAGCTCGGTTGTCAATAAAGCTTCTTCGTTCCTAAGATGACCTCGAACGTCACTCCGTCTTCACCGCTTTTCTCCTCATGGTCTGCTCCACTTTGATCTTGCAGCTCCAATCTCGCTCCTTTTTGCCAAACATGTTTTGTCTTTAATTAGACCTTGAATGTTATTTCGTCATGATCGTTTTTCCCTTCAAGTGTCTGCCCACACTGCTCACTCAACCTGGATGTTTGCCATCACTTAACTTCACGCCACTACCGTCTTGACGAGTTATTGCTAGGCCCTCCACACGTGGGGTTCCTGTTTTTTTTGCGAACCTGGTGCTAGTGGAAATGTTACCTGCTGCCAAGTACTGAGTGTTCTTCGGTCTTCACTGGGTATTGCCTCATTTGTAAAGTACTTTCTGGTGGCAAGTCTTTTGGAGTTGTTCAATGCCTGTCCCATACTACCGCGGCTTCAGGCGCATCATTAACATTTTTGAAATACGTGTTTGTGGTGCATGCTTTCAAGTTTTGACGCTATAATGTTTTCTTTCACAGGAAAAAGAAACTTATGAGTTTACAGTGTGATTTGTTGTATCTGCTTGTCAACATTTTGGAATTGCATTCCACACGTTCATGTTTTGTTGACATGGGAGTGAGTTGTTCTAAATACAGTACTTCTGTTTGCATCTTTTGTTCTCTTTAAGATAAGTCAGGGGTTCCGACCCTTACACTTTCAAGCCAATTTACCCTACACAGGGTGTATATTATGGGCCTTTGTCCCATCTGTTTTTTTGTACAGTTTTGGTTTATTTCCCGTTTCTACGCTGTACTGTTTGGGTGTCAGTCCCATCTCTATTGTGCACAATTCTATTCGACCTCCCTCCTGGGAGCTATGCAAGGGTGTAGCCCGTTTGCATTAAGTATATGGGTTCCTACCCATGCACTGTCAATTCTCATGCAAGGTTTCAGTCCTATTGCATAAGTGTGGGTTCCGACCCAAACACTGTCTGTTCGACCATGCATAGGTTTCAGTCCTTTTGCATTACCATGGGTTCTTACCCTAATATTCCTTTCATTGGTTGGAATATGTCATGAGTACCTACTCATATGTGCTACAGTCGTGGGTTCTCACCCATGCAGTTTAGTTCACATACTTAGCTTAGGTTTATACCTTATTTCAATGCTTTTCATATTTTCATTGCTAAGTATGTTCTGTTGATATTATATTTTATTGCTGTTTTTGCACTGTTATCTTTGCATTACAATTTTGTCATTGCTTTAAGATAGTGGTGTTTAGATGGGGAATTACCATTATATTTTTTTTCCTCATTTTTCTTGTTTCTTTCTTCTTTACTGTTTCCTTCTGAGTTCTTTTTCTCACGTCTCTTGTGGATTCTGGACTTTCTTTTGTTTTTCTCTGTGGTTATCTTCCTCTGCGTGTGTCGCTATCTGTTGCCCTGTGTTTTTTTTTTCAGTTTTACAAACTCAGCCTCCATTTCATTCCTGTTCTGGCCAGTGGGTATGTTTTGGGGCAGTCTGTTGCGTTTTCTTTTATCCTTTTCTCTTACGTTGTTGTTTTTTTTTCTTCTTCGCTGTTGTGTAAGAAGGGAGGATGGTTTCTATGTTTGATTCTTCTGTTTGATTCTTCTCTGTTTGCTTTTCTCTATGGTTGTTCTCACACTGCTTTTCTTATGATCGTTGTTCTCCTTGTTTTTGTATAATCACTTTGCTTTCACTTTGTCAGGTTTTTCTCTTATGTTTCTAGCTTTATGTTTTCCCGTATAAGAAAGGGGGATATGTTATATCCTGCTTATGCTGTTGCAATGCCAATCTACCACCAGTGGAATGTTCATGTTATGATGCTGTCAGAATGTTGGGTTTCTGCAGTGAGTAATGAAAGTTGACTGGGCTGAGCTGCCTGCTGGCTGCTCCTGGTGGGGTTTCTTATCTGGCCTACTTATGGTCTCCCTGTGATCTTGTACCATCTCCAATAAATCTACATAAACCATCACAACTGAGTGGACTTGATCACTACAGTTCTTTACGAGTATGTTACGTGGAATACTTTAAAGATGCAATTCTACACTTCCTTTAGTAATGTTAATTCCACAGAGTATATTTGAGTGCTCACGACACATGATTATGATGCACTCCTACAATATCTTGGATGGGATCAAGATTACACTTCTTCAACCCCCCCCCTCTGATGGTGAATCAATCCATCACAGAATCTTTTAAATCTTGATCTTATCAGATTAACCAATTTAAACCATTGTTGTGGCAAGTGCTGTTCTCTTGAACTCCTCCAAATGCTTCATCTCATTATAATATTCATTCTGTTTCCCCTCTAACGTCAAGTCCTCTCTTTGTCATTATTTTCCTTTCTCCTTCTTGTATCTCTGGTACACCTTCACACCCACAATCAGGATTACTGCACAAAGCGCAATAATCGACAACGGTCTCAAAATAAAACCCACTATACCAAATCTGCAAACCATCTACATACAGAACTAAATCGATCTCCAACCGAGTCCCAAACACCTTCTGCTGCCAATCCATTCACTGCATTGTTTAAGATAGTAATATTCTTTACAAGCTTCTGCAAGTCTTTGCTTTTGTCTATGATGTAAGTGCAACATTGTTGGACTTTTAACATCCGGCAGGCTCTGCCTTCCTTTGCAAACAGAATCTCTAATGCAAGACGTTTCTGCAAAACCATAGCCCTAATAGCAACCATCTCAATATTCACAAGCAGCAAAAGTCCAGCTGTATTAGTACACAACTTATCAACTACAGTGGAACATTTTCTAATCTTGATGCCATTCAATATTACCCCTACTCCTAAAATTAATGCTTCAAAATGTATTTCTCCAGCCGTAGCACCTCATTTGGACCTAGGTTTCTCCTCTCACGCAGGATGATGAAAATTCTCCAAATGATAGGTCTTTGGGAACACTACTCCTACATAACATGTGCCATACCATTTGTTTTGCAACCTAACATAAGCATTTTTCCACAAATAAAATAAACTCCAGGAATCACAGGGTCTGTTCAATCCAAAAACAAAATCCAAGATCCCCGAACCTCAAAAGTAGGATCACACTCACTCTTCCCTACAGGAATGGTATGATATTCATTCTAATCATTGTGTATGCACAATTTTCCTTGACGTTGCCAATCTAATGTCAATGCTCCAGTGTTCCCTGCAGCTTCATGATCTACATGTTACTGCGACCAACTTGTAACACCAACCCTTTTAGCTGCATTAATCTTCACTGCTCTATATGATCTACCTGCTCTAAGAATTTCTTTTCAATGTCAGTAAGAACACAGCTCAAATTATATTTATGAGCATAAGCAGTGTCTAGTGTTTTAACCGGGGCAAAACATCTGATAACAGTTTCTGCATTCCGAGCATAGGAATGTTGGTTCAAATGTTTGAACAGTGGGGCTTCTGAAAAGACTAAATCATAATTAGATTAATAATACTGAAAATGGCCCTCACCATAGAAAATACTTAACGGTAATCTATATGTAATGCCATACGTCAATGGTATATGATGGTATGCAATTCTCTCAGCCACTGAAGAAGGTAACTGCATGCAAACATAACAGTCTCCTGCTTCTATCGTATTGACATACATACTCATAAAGCAAATTAGTGTAAGCTTTCAATGTGAAATATCCTCTGGATAAATAAGTATGTAAATTGTGCCCTTCTAATGAATAGAGCCCTTCACCTACTTTGTGTGATGGTTTCTGTATAGACGTACATTTCTGTCATTTGACCTTAGTTGGACTCAAACATAACCCTACAATTAGCGCTATTAAGCCTATCACTGATATGGGTAATATTGTGCCTATTATATACTTATGTCTATGGCTATTATTATTCAGTTCCACACTATTTGTATTCAGACCAAGTGGGTAGAGAAATAGCAGCAACAGAATCTTCTCTGCTGCTCTCTGCCTCTGCAAATTGCAAAACAGTCTTTAATTGTGCTCAATTGTATTCACAATATATACAATCTTCATGAGGCTTCCCTAAACCTAATTTCTGTTCTTCCGCACGTGCTTCTTTACTATGACCCAAACATTGGAACTAAGGTTGTGGCACTGCCCCTGATGTGGCAGTGTTGTTGCCGCTCCGACCTGGTGAGCACAGAATGAACCACGTCAGCCAATCCCTTACAGTAATCGGGCACCAAATAATATATGATGTTTACAAGCACATTTGCTGGCACAGCAGGCAGTCACAAAGCCCTCCCCATGAATTTCTCATGAGGCGACAGTCCTGTTCTTCAATCTGGGACAATTAGGAGACTCATCAGCGCCAGAGGCAAAGTATCAGGCCATTTCGGAGATGTCAAAGCACACACTTTAGCAAGTCTAGAATTCAAAGTGCTGTTGACTTGCTCCACTATACCTGAAGCTTCTGGCCGATAACTGGAATGTAATCTCTGTTCCACTTGTAACACTGCATATAACATTATTAGGACCTCATTATTAAAATGATTTCCGTGGTCTGACTCCAAAGAGGTTGGAAATCAGAATCTTGGGATGAGTTCCCTCAATAACAGCTTAGCTACTGTGAGGTTATTACATCTTCTAGTCGGGTAGTCTTCCACCCAATGTGAAAGGATGCACACTACTACTAGAATGTACTTCAATCCCTTACACATTGGCATCTCAACAAAATCCGGTTACATTCTGTTGAACCTCCAGCTCTCCTTCTGTGACTCAGTGTAACAGCAGTTTACTTTCCCACATTCATTTGTTGACAAATTACACATCGATAACACCATTGCTCGAAATTTCGGGTTAAACCAGGTCTGCCTAAACAACCTCAGAATGGCATCTCTTCCTACATGCATTGACCTGTGATAGTACCTCGCCATCAGTGGCAAAAAGCTATGAGGCAGTACTGGTCTTCCATTTATTGAAACCCAAATGTCATAATCTTGTTTTAAACATCCTGCTCCAATTCAAACTTCCTGTACCTCCTCATGCAACCTCTTCACTTCCTCCTATGTATTAGCAACTGTCATCAAAAGGGTGAAGTTGGTTTAATCTGTTCCCTCATTTGTGTATTCACCATTGAAAGTAAAAACATTTAGCGCACAGTAACAAGCATAACGATTTGCTATTGTCACAAGATCATTTCCTTTGCAATGAGCATAGGACTGAAAAACAGCAGCTTGTGCTGGCATTTGCAGGGCTCCTAACAGTTTTCTCTCGTTTTCTCCATTGCGGATTGGGGACCCTGACGAGGTCATAAATCCCCTCTGAGACCATAACTGTCCAAAGTCGTGAACTCCACCAAACCCATACTGGCTATCAGTGAATATTGTCACTTTTAGGTGGTCTGAAACGCAGCATGCTCCGGTATGGGCAATAAGCTCTGCCACCTGAGCTGAGAATACTGCTTGGAGCCAGGCAGCTTCCACCACTTACGTAACAGTACAGACAGCATAAGCAGCTCTTAGGTTTCCCTTATTGTCTCTGAAATAAGAGCCATCTACAAACAGGGATTAATCAGATTCAGATGATGGCTGGTCAGAAATATCAGAACGGGGCTTGGTGCATACTTCAGTGACATCGAGACAGTCATGCTCTACTTCGATCTCCTATGCATCAAAATTAGGTTAAGGTAGCAGGGTTCAGGACTGAACAGCTTTTCAAATGCCTGCTCATACCTCGTGAGCCAACTGTTGGTCAGGTACTGAGTAGTTCACTGACAAAATATTGTGACCAAAATATCGTGGTCAAAAATATCGTCATCCTATACTTATAATGGTAAGAACAAACATATAAAAAAACATAATATCGTTGTTATTAATTTCATTGTATTAAATGTCATTTTGTAAATATATATACATTTTAATATTACATATTACAAATTTTAAATAGTAACATTAATTTAATAAAAATAAAGTAGATGTAAAATATATTTCAACAATTATAAGAAATAAACTTATTTTAAAAAAAGTTAAACACACATATATATATTAATATATATATATATTTACATATATCTAGTAAAAATCTATTAAATTAATAATTGTAATTTATACAATAATTTCAGAATTTCTAAAACAATGTAATAATAAAACAATAAAAAAACAGAAATTTATGTAAGTATGTATATATATACATGTATCTAAGATAATCACAATCCATAAGTCGCCTTCTTCCTCAGCAACAAAACAGGTACAGACCACGATGTGGATTGAAAGTGATGTGCTTTTATTGCCAAATTATTGCATCTTTAGAATAAAGTAGCGAGTGCTTCAGCCTGACGCGTTTCGACCACGTTGCAGCGGTCTTGATCACATGACGCACTGGACCAGTAAGACTCATTAAATAGTGCAGTAACCAATAGGATTTCCAATAAGAACATACCAAACCAGCAGTAGACATAAAAGAAATACTATAAGGCATTGAATTCTCATGTACAATATATACGTTATAAGTATATAGTCATCTCAGAGGCTTCCAATCTATGTCATTAATACCGTATGGTACTTTCTAAGTGATCTCCTATATCTTGATGCAATGGTAGCCACTTAAAATGCCAACATTTCTAATATGAAAGATATACAGTTTGCTGGCAGGTATAACCTTACACCTATTAAAGTGCTAGTGCTTAAAAAAAAGTGCAAAATAGTGCTTAGTGTGGAACCTATGTCCATAATATATATAAAATAGTGCCTTAAAATTGGCCTGAAGCCATGCCCATTTTATACCTAGATAAAGTGCAAGTGCACTTTAAACAATTAAATTTAAACAGTTTAGATGTTGATTTCATATTGTACATGAAGTCCATGTATTTCACATAAAGTGCAAGTGCATTATTACTCTCAAAACAAATGCAAAGACCAACACAGAAGACCTTATTGGATTATACATTGTCAATTTGGTACAGTACTTTTTATTCAGCAGGTAAAACCAGGCCTATCCCTCTCCTTGAAAAAACAGCTAAAACCAGCTAAAACCTAGTAGAAACCGGTTAAAAGCAGAGTACAATTAGAGTATAAAACAGAATAAATAGCAGAGTAAAAAACAGAGTAAATAGCAGAGTAAACTCAGAGTTTAAAAAGCTAGAAATACAATGCACACACATTTATAGGGCTAAAACTCATCCAAAACTCCAATAAACCCAGATAAAACCAGGCGCAGCCTGGTTAAAACCCGGTAAAACCTGAGTAGAAGATTGAGTTACAAAGCCATCCTAATATCATACAGAATGCATAAAACACTAGACACTAAGAAGATACTTTATAAAAAATTGTGCAGCTCTTCCCCTGTGTTAAGGCCATTTGGCATCTTGGTGTCTAACAGCATGATAAAGTCTGATTCCAGGTCCGTAATCTCTTTTCACGATTGCCATCTCTGATAGATTTGGGTACTGAGCCTACTACATAATAACTCAGATCCTTTAGGTTGTTATTATGAACTAATTGGAAGTGGCGAGCCACTGGATAGTTCGGATCAGAGTTTACTACTGCTCGAAGATGTTGGAGTATTCTATTAAACACCTGTAATTTGGTACTTCCAACATACTTTAGTTGACATGAGCATTCCAATATATACACTGCAAAGTCAGTTCTGGAGGTATAGTGGCCCTGTATTCTAACTGGCTTAGACTCAAAAGCAGTAGTAAAAGTAGTGCTGTTTTTGCTGAATTTGCATGCTCGGCATGAGCTACACTTGTAGAATTCTGGTCGTGCCGACAACCAAGGTTTAGAGACATTGACCTCAAGACTAGATTTCACCAGAGCATCCCTCATTGATGGCACTTGTCTAAAAGTTAGAGAGGGAAGCTCTGGCACAATTGCGACATAGCAATGTCAGACAATATTATAGGCCAGTTTTTATAAAGGGTCTTACGTACCTGTCTCTCTTGTTGGCTAAATGTAGTAATGAGTCTTATTGAGCTCATGGACTCAATAATGCGCTCAGATGTACTAGTATGCTCAGGTAATACTTTGGTAGCAATGGCAGCAAGACATTCTTCCCTGCTTTGTCTGTTAGCTTTATCTAATGCTGTTTTTTGATCTATATTTTTATAGCCCCTAGCTTTAAACCTCTGAAACGCTTCTGCCTGACAGATTTTCAAGTCATCTTCCAAACTGCAAATGTGCCTGATTCTTAAAAATTCCCCATAGGGGATACTTCGCATCAAATGCTTGGGGTGTGCACTGCTAGCATGGAGTATAGAATTTCCTGCAGTTCTTTTCCTGTGGAGTTTGGTGTGGATGGAGTTATCTTTGATATATATCTCAACATCTAAGAACTGCACACTCACATTGTTTATGTCTGCAGTGAAATACAAATTTAACATGTTATTATTCATGGTCTCAACAAATTTTGTGGCCGATTCCTTAGATCCTTTCCAAATTAAACAGACATCGTCAATAAACCTCCTCCTTGTCGGCGGGCGGTCCCACTCCCAGATACGATGGCGGATGGACTGAAGTCCGTCCGCCATCGTAATGAGCCCCTAAGCCACTTGTCAGCTATGTTTTACTATTTTACAAAGTCATTTAGCTCTTTTTCAAAAAACGCTTGTTTTATACATAAAACCAAAAGTAATCTCTGCTCACAAAATTTGTGATGGTTCACTCTTTCATTCATGTCATGCATTAAAACGAGCATTGGCAATGCAATTCATTTTGTCTTTTGTGTAGTGGTGAGTTTAATACCAAGCTTCATTTCACAACAAATGTGCAACAACGGCAGCCGCATCACAACCTTCTTTAGCACAAAGACAATAAAAGACAGGTAGCAGAAGCAGTAGAGGCATCAAACAATCACTAAAGGAGAAGTGCGAGGAGGTAAAGGACTGTTGTACACTGTCCGTCAACAGAAATAAACATGCCAGAGGTACAAAAGTCCTGAAAGAAACAGACAAACCTCCTCTGGAATTACCATACATTCATGTACTCATATAATATGATGCTCCTCATCTACTTAGAATGATATGCTTCATCAGTGGGTTGCACTTCTAGCACTGAGCAGCATCCAAGATTGTATCAAAAAATGGTAGCTACAGAAGGAAAAAAGGAGAAAAATGGTGGTGTCCTCAACTCAAAACAATATACATCAACCAAACCCCACTCTCCAGTCATCCCAGAGAATTATTTAACAATAACGATACACAACGGGTCCCTTTGTTAATTCAAAGCTAAAGGGCAAATCCACACTTGTGGGAGTTCTAAAAAAGTGTGAATCACAAGAGAAACTGGCATAAAAAGGTGACAATCACTGATGTAACAATAAAGGGTAAACCACTGAAAATAAGAACAGGAAGTGCCTCACCCAGACCATTTTCATCAGCCTGTCAGAAGGAGCTAATGACTGGCTTCTATCTTGTCATGGGCATTTTCTCAATTATGCAGGAAAAAGGAACCCCCTTTCAACCTATCTCATGGGGACACCAATAGCATTTATGCAAAAAAACAATGGCAGCTGCAGCGCAACCTTCTTTAGCACAAAGACACAGTACAAGACAGGTAACAGAAGCAGTAGAGGCATCACACAGTACTTGTTGTGTGTAGATTTAGATTCCGTATATAGGTTTCCCGATTTATGCCCTTATATAGGTACAATTCATATTGCCCTTATTTAGGCATAGAAAATCCAGCTCTTATTTCAGCATTGTCCATGTTAACCAAATACAGGCATGGTCTCCTACATCCGTCAATCCACGTCACAATGAGTTCTTGGAAAACCAGACTCTTAAGCCTTTAGGAATTTCCCTTGCTTGGATATTGATTTCTCCAAGAACTCATTTATTATGCATGAACATCTATTCCTTAGGGGTTCATTCATGACGTTCCGATGCCCGACTTTTACGTCAATACAGGCATTCCTAAACACCTTCAAGGTATAAATATACCTGCACTTGCCCTGGCTAACCACAGTTCTGGTACGGTCCAGTTCGACTGCCTACTTGCGGTTCGCCACAACAAGTTCGGAAGGAGATCGAATTGCTGCCTGATGCACTGACCAGACGCTGTCATCCTCTTCGCAGAGATCCAGCTCCAGTGTTTCTGACTCCCCTTGCTGGGTGTTAGATATCGAGTCCCGGAAAGAGATTCCAACCTCACACATTTTAAGGTATGGAGCAGACTAGAACTTGGAGAAACTTTTGGCAACTCTTGGCAAAACTAAAACTATAGCTAGCTATACTTGAGAAAACAGCACCTACTTCTTACCTCATACTACCCTTAGGTTAGGTACACTGGGGTAGAACTATTTAGAAGCATTAGATGAGTATTCACATTTTAGCCTGTGTTATTTATGTATTTATTTTTATGAATATATGTCATAGCTACAAACCATGCTATTGCAGTATTATTTTATCTTACTGCTAACCCTGTACGTATTGTACTTCGCATCCTGTCTTACGATTGTAGCAGTTCATATCTCTTGCATGAGAAATAAGACTGTTCAATACACCCCTTTTTATTGAAACTCCTGTCTCTCTATTTCTGTGCAACTCTGTAGAAACAAAGCATGCATGATTGACTGAGTGAAACTGTTATCTATTGCTTCCACGGTTCTGAGATTATTTCGACTCTAAGGGAAACAAAGTTGTCATGTTTATGCGGTTGTTAGAAACTAATCCCTTCTTGTATACTCGAGAAGTTTCTAGTGACCTCTGAGTTAGCTGGCACACACAAGTAATTACATTTAATGTACTCAATAGAGACATACTGACCTTAGTCCTATGTCAAAACTATAGTGTATATCATTCCAATGCGCAGAGCCTATTAGGGATATAGGATCTACACTACATGGCGCCCAACGGTTTGGTAAGGCACTAATTTAACGCTAGATACTGAAGTAACTCAGTCGTGCTTTTCTCAGAGACCCTACTCATAATACTCCATAGGACGTCTGGAGAGGGTAGGGATAATATCCGCCATAACTGAGAAGGACAAAAATCCTATGTATTAGCTGTTTGGTTTGTTCAACATTGAAGAATACAGTGTTCCAAAATATTGTGCACCTTATCTTTGTTCCCTTGAAACTTGCTCTGAAACTTTCATTAAACAATGACCGAAAATGGCACAAACACCGATACTGTACCCACAAAGTCGCAGCAGCTTTTGATTATACAGGTTTTGATGAAACCAATAAAAATGCGAAAATCATCACTCCAAATTTAAGGAGAGCCATCACTCTAAAACTTATAAAACATGGCCTAACACCAAGAGGTGGTAGGGCAGTTTTTGTGATAGAGGCACATGAATCTCACCAGACAGAGGTATTCTATTCATGGATAGTATTCCAGAATCAAATCCAGTAACTAAAACGTTTCACTTCTACAAAGAAGATGAACCACCTGAGGACTATATTCCTTTCGAGAATATTGAAATTCCACTCACATACCAGGAGCATGATCTCTGCTTTAAAGGCGCCCTAAAACATTACAATCACATTACCAGGCTCGGTCCACTAGGTAGACCAAGAACAACATGGCCGATTTTAGCCGGCTATACACCTCATCCGGACATTGAAGAAATGACAGATGTAAAATTACTTGCTCAACTCAAAGAGTTGATCAAAATGTATAGACAATTGGTTCAATATGTCATGAGGACTTTCACAGTCCAACCAACAATAGCAATTCCTAGACAAACCTCTCACCAGGGGAATGCGCTAAAAATCACTCCCCAGATTTTACACGCAGTCATGGGTAAAATGCCCACAAAACGTGAACAAATTCCATTCTGGATAGCTCAAAAAATTACTCAAATCAAAGCAGTATTTCCTAATACTAGCCCTTATGAGAAACGCAGAATTCTAACAATCTGTTTACCAATAGGGATCACAGCACATCTGGAAGAGTGCACCACTTGGGGCACAGTCTTTGCTGGAATCTACACAAAAACACATGGGTGCCGATCACGATCCGGTAAAAACCAGGTACGAACCGTCGGACGGAGCATATTCTCCGTCCGACGCGTACCCGGTCGTACCAAACTACAAACATGGAATTACGATTCGCACGGAAACACCTTTCCCGTACGAATCGTACAAAACCCCGACCGAACAAAATAAACGTACAAATGCGATCCGGGAAAGCGCCGACGTGACGTCGGGACGCACGCAGCCTGCCATTCACGAACCAGGAATTACGATTCGCACCGACGTCATCCCGCACGGTGAATATTTTCCGGCTGCCAAAAACTGCCGGGAAATCAGGACGACGCGAACAAGGAGGACCCGTACGCGATGGACAGACAGGACGACGCGAACAAGGAGGACCTGTACGCGACGGACAGACATGGACCCGAACCTACGTGTCATCCCGGCCCTCATAGCAGTCGACCTCCTCTACAGGTTACGACGCAGACGCCGCAGAAGGTCAGAACAACACCCATGGGCAAAGGGGGGGGGCAGGGGCAGGACACATAACCCCCACCCAAGTCACACAGCACACATGCCCTGGACATACCTGACCCTCAGGCCCTGGTCACTACGAGGGGGTGGGGGCGTGTCCAGCCAAGCCAGCGACCGCCACAACGGAAGTTCTTCACGACGCGAACCGGCAACACAACCATACAGGTACGTCCCGTACCCACGCCTTAAGAGCGTGGGTACGAGTCGTACCACGCCCACACCTACGTCACCCCAACAATTGCGGGACGCACGTACCCACGTGGCAAAGGCCTGGGGACGGCCCGCACAAGCATTCCACAGCGTGGGTACGGCAATGTACGGACCGTACCCCCACCCGCGTATGCATGGAGCGTACCCCCCACCCCAACAGTGTAAGTACGACACGTACCCCCACCCGCGTACGTACGGAGCGTACCCCCCACCCCAACAGTGTAAGTACGACACGTACCCCCACTCGCGTACGTACAGAGCGTACCCCCCACCCCAACAGTGTAAGTACGACACGTACCCCCACCCGCGTACGTACGGAGCGTACCCCCCACCCCAACAGTGTAAGTACGACACGTACCCCCACCCACGTATGTACGGAGCGTACCCCCCACCCCAACAGTGTAAGTACGACATGTACCCCCACCCGCATACGTACGGAGCGTACCCCCCACCCCAACAGTGTAAGTACGACACGTACCCCCACCCGCGTACGTACGGAGCGTACCCCCCACCCCAACAGTGTAAGTACGACCCGTACTCTCACCCGCGTATGCATGGAGCGTACCCCCCACCCCAACAGTGTAAGTACGACCCGTACCCTCACCCGCGTATGCATGGAGCGAACCCCCCACCCCAACAGTGTAAGTACGACCCGTACCCTCACCCGCGTATGCATGGAGCGTACCCCCCACCCCAACAGTGTAAGTACGACCCGTACCCTCACCCGCGTATGCATGGAGCGTACCCCCCACCCCAACAGTGTAAGTACGACCCGTACCCTCACCCGCGTATGCATGGAGCGTACCCCCACCCCAACAGTGTAAGTACGACACGTACCCCCACCCGTGTACGTATGGAGCGTACCCCCCACCCCAACAGTGTAAGTACGACACGTACCCTCACCCGCGTATGCATGGAGCGAACCCACACCCGTGTATGTTCGAAGCGTACATATTGTGAATTAGGAGGGGTGTGTGCAGAGTCCCCCCAGCAGTGCCCAGACACAGGAGGGGTGGGTGCAGAGTCCTCCCAGCAGTGCCCAGAGACAGGAGGGGTGGGTGCAGAGTCTCCCCAGCAGTGCCCAGACACAGGAGGGGTGGGTGCCTATCACTCCCAGCAGTGCCCAGAGACAGGAGGGGTGTGTGCAGAGTCCTCCCAGCAGTACCCAGAGACAGGAGGGGTGGGTGCAGAGTCCTCCCAGCAGTGCCCAGAGACATGAGGGGTGGGTGCAGAGTCCCCCCAGCAGTGCCCAGAGACAGGAGGGGTGGGTGCAGAGTCCTCCCAGCAGTGCCCAGAGACAGGAGGGGTGGGTGCAGAGTCCTCCCAGCAGTGCCCAGAGACAGGAGGGGTGGGTGCAGAGTCCCCCCAGCAGTGCCCAGAGACAGGAGGGGTGGGTACCTATCACTCCCAGCAGTGCCCAGACACAGGAGGGGTGGGTGCAGAGTCCTCCCAGCAGTGCCCAGACACAGGAGGGGTGGGTGCCTATCACTCCCAGCAGTGCCCAGAGACAGGAGGGGTGGGTGCAGAGTCCTCCCAGCAGTGCCCAGACACAGGAGGGGTGGGTGCCTATCACTCCCAGCAGTGCCCAGAGACAGGAGGGGTGGGTGCAGAGTCCTCCCAGCAGTGCCCAGACACAGGAGGGGTGGGTGCAGAGGCCTCCCAGCAGTGCCCAGAGGCAGGAGGGGTGTGTGCAGAGTCCTCCCAGCAGTGCCCAGAGACAGGAGGGGTGGGTGCAGAGTCCTCCCAGCAGTGCCCAGAGGCAGGAGGGGTGGGTGTAGAGTCCCCCCAGCAGTGCCCAGACACAGGAGGGGTGGGTGTAGAGTCCTCCCAGCAGTGCCCAGAGACAGGAGGGGTGGGTGCCTAACACTCCCAGCAGTGCCCATGGAACGCAAAGGGTGGAGTAGCCACAGATACCATGCCCACAAATGTCAGTCAGGTGCACAAAGACCCTGCAGTACATGTACCAGATGTGTGCGAGGCTGGGAGTATACGCATGCATAGCGCAGAAAAGAAAACATGTCCACATGAAGTCATATCAATAGTCCACACACACAAGTACTATGACTACCAAGGATGCCACGAATGATGCAGGTGGAGACATCGCTCAGCATGCATGTGCAAAGTTGAAGGAGTCCGTCACACACCCAGCTGATGTAGACACAGCTCAGCACCACATATTGGGAACACCCTGCAGGGAAGATGTCAGGGTACACAGAGGAAGGAATACACCTTGGAACAATTTCACCATGCAGCAACTGCGTACATGGACAGAGAAACCTAGCTAACACCGTGTGATGGCACACAGATACCAGGGTCCCCCCTATGACCAGCACACTACTACATTTCCCACACACCCAACACATGATTACCACCCAAACTCAGGTCGCAGCCCCACCAACAGCAACATCAGAAAAGCAGTAGTGTTCAAAGGAAACAAAAATGGCTTTAATCAGCATGATCTTAAATAGTGTGTTAGTAGAAAGTTCAATATTTACAAAGCCCATAGGGCAGTCCATGAGTCACAGCTGGATGGGGGACACAGTGGGATGCGTGTCCCCTAGCTTGCCTGCACAGTTACATTCCGTCGTCTTCCACAGGGGTGAGGGCATCATGTGGGGGGGGAAGGAACAGGCACCGCAGGGACAGGAGGGCGAAGGGTAGGCGACGTGGGTGCAGGGATGGAGGACTCCACCACAGGGGGTGGGGCAGGGCCAAAGGTGGATTCTAGGAGCGCGCTGCACACCTTAGCAAGGTCCTCCAGGGACCCCCCTGCACCCGAAGGAACCACAGGCCCCAAGGAGGGGGGGGGGGTCAGAGGGATGGCTCGCAGCGCCACTGGGGGAGGGTGTGGACAGGGGGGGGACTCAAGCACCCTGACCGTGGACTTCCTTGACCGCTTGCGGGGTGGTGTCACTGTGGGGCTCAGGGACAGAGCGGCCATGAAGGAGTCTTTGGGGGAGATGTGGCCAGGAGAGCTGAGGGGAGGGGATTTGGAGGGAGTGGATTGGGTGGAATGCGGACTCCCACTCTGGCTGCGTGTCACACGTTTGCCCCCCGACCCAGTGGGTGTGCCTACTGCACCCTGTGTGTGCGTGTCAGGAGGTGTGCGGCGGACCTTCCCTGCTGGTGTGGTGCCTGTGTCTGTTGTGGTGGGTGCATGCTGACGTCTGGGTGTATGTGGGACAGGCATGGGAGTGGGAAGTGTGGAAGGGGCAGGGGTAGGGGGTGGGACGTAGCACTGCAGGAGACCCACTGCTGCAGTCAGTGTCGAGTCTATGGACCTCAGCAAGTTGCGTTGGTCAGCCTGCGATGGATGCCCTCCAAGTATGCCTCCATGTTGTTGAGGACCTGGCTGTGGGCATGGAGGACATTAAGGATCGCAGTCTGACCAACCTGCAACTGCCGCTGGATGTCCACAGACTCGGCATTGGCGGCAGCAGTGGAGACAGGGGCAGGGGGTGCGGTGCCTGGCAGGAAGGAGACATGCGGTGACTGGGCACGCTGGGAAGGGACACGAGCACGTGGGAGGCGGCTGATGCCAATGGAGGGGGCGGTGCGAGATGTAGGGCTGCTGTCAGATGGTGGTGCAGCCACCGCCCACTCGGAGAGATCATCCTCGGACCCGTCAGCTTCATACTCTGTTGTGCCAGTCGACAGGTCCCCGGCTTCACTCTCCTCCGCCTCAGTCCCACTCGATGTGCCAGCCACGATGTCACCGCTGGCACTGGTGCTCGGTCCCTCTGCGCCGTCTGTGTCCCTGTCTCCCTCCGTGTCCCCCGACGATGCTGTGGGCAGGGTGAAGAGACAGAAATTAATCATACACCTGTATACATATGTCACATGAGTCCAATCTACTTAGGTTACAGTGCATAGCCTGAAACAAAAGAAGAGTTACAATTACAAAACAAGGTACATATGTAGGCCCTGCAAGACACAGTTGTTTGACCCACCATGCCACGGAAAAACTATGGAGAGCATGACACAATAGCAAATGAGATGACATGGAATTTTGACTGAGGAGCAAGGCCCTGGGGACAATCCAGCACTGCATCTGCACCACACAGCGTGGCAGGAAATAGGGATGAGCAGGGACCATATCCAGGAACTAGAGGCACATGCAGCATAGGTAATACTGATAACATGCCCACCCTGACTGGCACACTGCACCTTGAGTGTATGTCCAGACAAACATCACACACTGGCCAGTCCTAGCAAGCAGATTTCAGGTCTTGACATGTAGGCCATGCCCGCACCACCCACCCCCTACATGAGACAATTCTTTGGAGACACAGGAAGCACGTACATCTCTAAGTCTGGGTGAAATACACATGAGATGCAAAAATTCAATATTGCACACAAAATATCCAAGGTGCGCCTGTCCAAATAATCATGTACAAATGGGCATCATCAGATGATTGTAACAAGACACACAGGCAATGGCCACCGTGAGTATGTACTTGGAAAATCAGGTCAGGCTGGACAGTGGACACTTGTACTACATTTCACGTCAATATACATGGTGCCACGGGACAATGGCACAGAGCACAACCTATGCTGTAGACACAGTGATTGTCGACATTTTCGGATTACACACATGATACCTAGGAAAAGATGCCCCTGGGGACAGTAGTGGCCACACAACTCCATGCTCCTGAATGGGAATGACTGCAACACACGCTAACATCCCTGCACTATGCGTACCGCACACTCATGCACATCATGTCACAGGCCACCACATAGGACATGCGTGCTGGAAGGCCTCACACTTGAGAGATTAACTCCCATGTCTGGACTCAGCATTAGTGCCAACTGACATGGAACCCACAAGTCCAGAACTGGACAGGGCACAGGCAAGGTCCCAAAACCTGTTACACACCACCCCCACACATGATGCTGCAGGCATAGTACACTTGGAGAAGGTGCCAGGCTACATAACCTTGTGACGGAGTGACTACACACAGACCAGGGAACACATTGCAAGGAGGGGAAGGGAGGCAGGAGAGCACTGCAATACTGCGGGTAACAGGATCTGCACAGCACCATAAAACCCTGGCAGTGTATCCATGGAACAGTGCACGTACAAATGCTGGTGAAACACAACAAACACACATGTACCTACCCCCTTCCTGCTGCTGCATCTCCTGTAGGCGCCTGTCCAAGTCTGGAAAGACCACCGCCAGCACACGCTTGTGGATGTGGGAGAGACGGCGGCGCCCGCGGTTCTTATGGCTCTCAGGTGAGTCCCCCAGCAGGACCCGTGCGATCCTCCGCGTCCAGCACCGGATATCCTGCCAGCATTTCCTCACCTGGGACAGGCGCCGCCTCCGACCATCCGCACTCCTCACGGCGCTGACGGCGTCCAGCCATATCTGCTCCTTGGCAGAGGCGTCTACCTGTGAGAATGAACAAGTGACACTACATCAATACACCTGGCACATGTCACAGAGACACAGATTAGAACACATTTGCTGTTTACAACAAGGCATAGTATGCATCCAACGCATTGGACCTTTGTCATAGGGACATGATCCTCTGGGGAAGGCCAAAAGCAGTACGTGCCATTGAAAGGACACAGGTGGAATGAGGGCAACTACACAATCAATGATCCAGGCTCACACTGTGCATCACACCCACCCCTCCTGTCTCTGGGCACTGCTGGGAGTGATAGGCACCCACCCCTCCTGTCTCTGGGCACTGCTGGGGGGACTCTGCACCCACCCCTCCTGTCTCTGGGCACTGCTGGGAGGACTCTGCACCCACCCCTCCTGTCTCTGGGCACTGCTGGGAGGACTCTGCACCCACCCCTCCTGTCTCTGGCCACTGCTGGGGGGACTCTGCACCCACCCCTCCTGTCTCTGGGCACTGCTGGGGGGACTCTGCACCCACCCCTCCTGTCTCTGGGCACTGCTGGGAGGACTCTGCACACACCCCTCCTGTCTCTGGGCACTGCTGGGAGGACTCTGCACCCACCCCTCCTGTCTCTGGGCACTGCTGGGAGGACTCTGAACCCACCCCTCCTGTCTCTGGGCACTGCTGGGGGGACTCTGCACACACCCCTCCTGTCTCTGGGCACTGCTGAGAGACATCAGGCATTCCCCCCCTGGGACCCCACCTACAGTACATAGCATGTGTGTCACACCTGGACACAATGGCAGAAGTCACAGTCACAAAAAAGGGACACAGTCTGTGCCAGTGGACACTGCACTCACCTGATAACCTGGTCGCCCATACAGCATGGGGTACTGTGGGAGGATCACATCCACCAAAGCAATGTTCTCCTCCAGGGTGAATGGCTGTGACCTCTCCACAGCCCTTGACATGGTTCCAGGGAATCAGTAGCAGCAGCTGGGTCGTGGAATACAGAGATGTGCAGGCAAGTGCTCCCTCATGGGACCTGGCTGCCTTATATCTGCCTTGCTGGCCCATTTCATGCACAGGAGTGCAGAGTGATTGGTCACTCACATTTGCATCCTATGTTTCCTCCAATCCCTTCAAACCTAGCAGTCAGTGGGTTCTTATTCTGTTTTTTTCTTCAGCATGATGTCAACCCCACAAACACATTGCAACAAAGTAGATTAATTCCAACTGACTTCTGCTGTGCACCTTCCAGAACAAAATCAAAGTTTAAACTTGGTCTCCATGACAACCAGCATGCATGTAGGCCTTAATACTTGTCCCTCATGTGTCCCCTATGTAATTTTGAGCTTCACACACAGGTACGGTGCGTTCCGGGGCCCTAGGGCACCCCAAATGCATAGCAACGCCCGTACACGCGTGCGTACGTTCACTATCACTATGGGTGTCCTTGCGTATGCGTACTCGTAGTGGTACGGCCCGTACACACACCTGTACGCTCCCTATCACTATGGGTGTCCTCGCGTTTGTGTACTCGTAATGGTACGGCCCGTACACACGCCTGCACGCTCACTATCACTACGTGTACGCATACGCGAGGACACCCATAGTGATAGGGAGCGTACAGGCGTGTGTACGGGCCGTACCACTACGAGTACGCATACGCGAGGACACCCATAGTGATAGGGAGCGTACAGGCGTGTGTACGGGCCGTACCACTACGAGTACGCATACGCGAGGACACCCATAGTGATAGGGAGCGTACAGGCGTGTGTACGGGCCGTACCACCACGAGTACGCATACGCGAGGACACCCATAGTGATAGGGAGCGTACAGGCGTGTGTACGGGCCATACCACTACGAGTATGCATACGCGAGGACACCCATAGTGATAGGGAGCGTACAGGCGTGTGTACGGGCCGTACCACTACGAGTACGCATACGCGAGGACACCCATAGTGATAGGGAGCGTACAGGCGTGTGTACGGGCTGTACCACTACGAGTACACATACGCGAGGACACCCATAGTGAAAGTGAACGTAGGCACGTGTGTACGGGCCGTACCACTATGGGTGTTCTTGCGTATGCGTACTCGTAGTGGTACGGACCGTACACATGCCTGTACGCTCACCATCACGATGGGTACACATAGGCAGCACTCCCATAGTGATACGGGAAGGTACACAGGCCCTCTTAGCAGAAGTACGGTGTTTTTCACACATCACAGTGGTGACAGGCAGCACACAGGAAGGAATAGGGCTGACATACTTGTCCATGGATGGACATCAAGGCATTGTCTGGGCAGTACTACATGTGTGGGGCACAGGTGTGAAAGGCTGTGGCACAATACTCCTGATTGGAGAAGGCACCAGATGTGTGATGAGATGTGTACATATGTAATGTGTGACGGTGCAATGTGTGCCAGGCATGCCCTTGACTCCTTTGACATGTGTGCATGTCGTACTGCACACTTGGCATGAGCGTCACTGGCATGGCACGGACACCAACACACGGAAGTGTCCCCTGAGGCCCGGTACAGGGGTTACCACACCTGACATATCACTACCCACAGTGCACGATGTGACTATGTCATGTATGTGTGGGGGGTTCACATTAGGTAGATGCTTGAGCTCCCTCAAAAGCTGCAGCCGTTGCAGCAACCAACATGTGTCTGTGTGTAGATGGCCATGGCACACTGTTCCGCACACCATGTCACATGTGGTATCGGATGTGAGGTGCATATGTATGCATGGGACACGGAGTAGCGTAACAAGGACATGTCTGCATCCTCTCTATGAATGTGTGGTGAGTCATGACATGTACACCTTCATGGCAAGGTGTGTGGGCTGTCCTAGTGTAATGTCATGTGACCTGTGGCTCTAGTGTTCCGCTACCAGTCTCTGCAATCGACATCCTACTTCTGCTGATGTGTGGGTGTATGTCACTCCTGTCTTGCGTCTGGCTGTTCACTTGCACTGGGACACAGCTAATCCCATGCCATGGCATGTGGAGGTTCTCAATCTCCGTGTGTAGCTGGGTCTTGGTAGGAGTGTCACCTGCCAGCCATACGTGTCCAGGGCATGTGGCACATACCTGACTCCGTATGTTGCATATGTGTATAGACAGATTAACATGTGCTCAGGACAAATTATTTGTTGTTGTGGTGCACTCACTCTTCCTTGTCACTTCCAAATTACTGCAGAGCGCCGCCTCTTCCCCGACCAATTCCGGACTTGGCTGCCATGCGGGAGAATGATTGTATCCGGTGCTACCGCTTCCCCCAACGGTTGATTCTGGATTTGACGGCGAGACTGGCACCACACCTGCAACCGCTGCACAGGTATCCTACGGCACTGACACCCAAGCTGAAGGTAATGGCAGCCCTACATTTTCTAGCCACGGGTACCTTTCAAAATACCATAGCTCATGTTGGTGGCATGTCCCAGAGCATGTTCTGCCGTGTGCTGCATGATTTCTTAGAGGCCATGTTGATTCACCTGGATGACTTCATACATTTTCCTACCCCTGAAATGTTGACTGGGGTCAAGCGTGGATTCTATGCCCTGGGAGGGATGCCCCATGTCATTGGGTCCATAGATGGGACACATGTTGCTTTGGTACCACCACACGCACAGGAGGTAGCGTACCGGAATCGCAAGCACTACCACTCCATCAATGCCCTTGTGGTGTGTCTGTCCAACATGGTGATTTCACATGTCTGTGCTCGTTTTCCAGGATCAGCACACGATGCCTACATCATGAGGCGTAGCAGGATGCCTGAAATGATGACGCAGCTGCGCAACGAACGAGCATGTGTTGTTGGTGGGTACAGTCTGTCTGTCCTGTATTTTGCGTAGACTTCCAGCACGACCGCTTCTCCTGTTCTAACGATGTCCATGTGCTTCCCATGTAGGGGACGCTGGCTATCCCAACATGCCATGGCTGATCACACCTCTCCGCAACCCCATCACGCCGGCCCAGCTCCGCTACAACACCGCCCATGGCCGGACAAGGCGAGTGATAGAGAGGACGTTTGGCCTGCTGAAGAGCCGATTCAGGTGCCTACACAAGACCGGCGGCGCACTCCCATATGCCCCGGCGAAGGTCTGCAAAATCTTCATGGTCTGCTGCATGCTGCACAACATGGCAGTTGAGAAAGCTGTGCCACTCATCCTGGATCAAGATGACGAGGACCATCCACCGGTGGAGGACGAAGGGCTTGGCAATGGGGCTAGTGATGTGGAGGATGTGGAGCCGCAAGAGGACATCCGGACTCGGCTCATACGCGACTTCTTTGCTTAGTGGTGAGTACCAGTGTCTGAGTGTGCACGCATTTGTCCCCGTGTGGCATGTGTTGTGATGTGTGTCTCCACCTGCATGTATCTGGCAACCAACAGGGTAATACCCAATTGACCCTTTTAGTACCTGGGTAAGGAACAATAAAGAGCAAGCAACAAAATGGTACAAAAGGAAAAGATAAGAAAATAACTTTGGACAAGAGCACACTAATTGACTCTATATCTAGTTTATTAATCTAGACAGATTTTATCAAAATATTTGGACTTTCCTGCATCAGAAATGACCACGGACCTTAATGGAAGCAACAAAGCAAAAAATACAACAGCACAAATATACATAAATTGAACATGTGCAGAACGTCACCAACAAGAACACAAAAAAGTTAACCCCTAAACAAACATATAATTTTTTGTTAGTGTCCTCCTAATAATTTCAGGACGAACCACTGGAAGGAAGTCCACAGAGCGCGCTGCGACTCAACAAATTATTGTCGGACTTTCTCAGCACACTCAACAGTGAATAACCACACTGTACTTATTTTCAAGGACTCCTCCTTCAAGGACTTCCTTCCAGTGGTTCGTCCTTCTCTTCATGGTGTGACTTTTTATTTTAGTGGGGGGGGAGGGGGTATGACATGAGGGGCTTTCCGGGTGTTTGGAATCCAAAGTTCAGTAGGGGAGTTGGTGTCCTTGCCATTTGAAATCCTCAGAGTCCATGCCACAGTCTTTGTCATCATTGGTCAGACAGTGACCAGCAAGGCCATGTGGCAGAGAATGTCTTTTGATGCTGTGCTGCTGTTGCTCCAGTGGGCCAGGTGCCAGGCTAGGTGTCCTGGGAGATGGTGCTGTAGCGCCGACCCTCACGGTCTTTTCCGTGGACGACCCGCCCTCCTGCGGAGACCCTCAGAAGCAGGCCGTGACGATGTTTGGGATGCTCCATCGGATGTTTCCTCCTCCTCCTCCTGATCCCTCCCTGTGGGTGGTGATGTTCTACGCCTTCTGGCACAGGGAGGGTTGCCCATGTTGTCGGCCATCCGACGGAGTGTATCGTGAATTCCCGTGTATACCGTCACGAGCTCAGCCTGTCCGTCCTCATCCTCCGTTGGTGTTGCAGTAGACAGGCATGTAGCTCCGCATGTTGCTGGGCCTGCTGGGTCTTGATCCCCTCGAGGACGGACACAACCTGGGCCAGGCCCGTGGTGTCCTGCCGGTATGTGTCCAGGATGTTTCGGACATGGGAATATACCGGATCCCCAGCCAACTGGTCAGGCTGGCGCCTCCGCCGTCCTCCACTCCCACCACCCCTGCCCACTTGCACCTGGCCTGCCCTTGTGGGCACATCGGGTCTCCGGGACCCCTGAGGGGTGGCATTGGCGTTGTCGCCTGCCTCCTCCTGGGTGCCCGGGACACCGTGTCCCTCCTGGCCAGCCTGGCTGCTTTGTGGTGGTGGGGCAGGGATCCTGGGTGTCTCCTGGGATGTGGCAGGAGTGGGGGTGGTGGTTGGCCCCGTTGTACCTGACGCATGTGCTGCAGGTCGTTGGACACCAGAGGGGCCAGGTTGGTCGGGGTCGTCCACAGAGTGGTGAGAGTCGTCGCTGCCGGTGGGATCGGCCTCCCGCAGAGCCGGGTCCTGTGAGTCTTCCCCCCAGTGTTGGGGGGTGAACCACAACTTGACCTGTGTGTGAGAGAGACAATGCTAATTTTGTTCCATGCAACATCCATGTTTCATCAGTTTCAAAGTTGGAACATTTCCTCTGGGAATTTGGATCTGTCTTGCATTCCACTCACAGTGCACTTGTGCATGGGTGTGTCCCTTGGGCACAGCTTTGGCGCCTTTAGCTATGTGTGGCACAGTCTTACTTGCTGCGTCAAGTGTGACTGCAGTCAGCAGTGGAGTGGGCAGGTGTGGCGAGCCGTGCATTGGTGCCTTCCGTGTTGCACTGTACGTGGGCACATGAAGTAGTTTCACACACTTATATGATGCAGGTAGCTGTCGTTGTGCTCGTTCACAGGTTGTGACATGGCCCTGTGTTTTGCCATGGAGGAGAGGGGGGGTGCTGCCACTGGCCACCCTTGTCTACATGCACGCAGTCCACCTGCTGACGAGCAGACATTCCCACACACCACATGGCTGATTTGCTCTCCCTGTGTCTCCCTCCCTCTCTATCCCCCTCTCCCTCCCTCTATGTGTCAGCCTCCTCCCTCTGTCCATCTCCCTGTGACTCCCTCCCTCTCTGTCCCCCTCTCCCTCCCTCTGTGTGTCAGCCTCCTCCCTCTGTCCGTCTCCCTGTGTCTCCCTCCCTCTCTGTCCCCCTCTCCCTCCCTCTGTGTGTCAGCCTCCTCCCTCTGTCCATCTCCCTGTGTCTCCCTCCCTCTCTGTCCCCCTCTCCCTCCCTCTCTGTCCCCCTCTCCCTCCCTCTGTGTGTCACCCTCTGTCACCCCAGCCCAGCTTCCTGGGCACACACTGTTAGCAGATCTTTGAATGGCCCTTGGCTTGTTGATGTGAGTTTGTTTCTGATCTCCAGGCACCCATTGGGTGTAGTGTGTGTCTCTGCGCTGCTGCTGTGGTGGTGTGTGCTGCCACTCTTTCACAATGTTGGCTGTTCATTAGCTGCTGTCATGTGCAAAACAGTGTCTTCACCCCCATGTGTTAATGCAAGGCGTCCGCCATTTGCTGGCGAGTCTTTCCTGTGTGGGGACACACTGTTTGTCTGGCTGTGACATAGGCCATATGGGCAGAGGGCATTGTTGTCTGCTTCTGAGTTGCACTATGTGATTTTTTGGGCCCACCCTCCCGCCATCCGGGTTACCGTGTCATGTGTTGGTGTCTTCTGTGGCCTGTGACTTGACATTGTCCAGCTGGGTGCATGGGGCATGGTGGCGCCAGTGGCATGTGCGTGTTCATGGAGTGTGGTTGAGTCATGCGATAGCTTGGGGTGGTTGCGTGCCTGTTTGTGAGTTTGGTTGTGGATGACGTTCCCCCCATGTGAGGTGCGTTGTTTGTGTACTCACCCGGGTCTCGGAGTCCTCCTAATCCTGCGACTGCCTCCACCGGCAGTATGGCCATCACCCTCTCCTCCCAGGGATGGTAGTGTACGGGTCTGCGGGACGGCCCTCCTCCAGTGACGTTGGCCTGGTTGTGTTCATCCGTCATCTTGGCTCGGACCCTCCTCCGCAGATCGTACCACCTGGCTTGGCATTCCTGCTTGTTCCTTCTGGTGTCCGCAACAGCATTCACAGCATCGACGATGGTCTGCCACATGGCTGTTTTTTCTGAAATGCTGGTCTGTCTGACCAATGTTCCAAAGAGCTGTGGCTCAACTCTGAGGATTTCATCGACAAGGACCTCCAACTCTCGGTTATTGAACTTTGGATTCTTGTTAGTGGGCATGGTGAGGGGTGTGGGTGTGGATGGTGGGGGGGGGTGGGTGTGGATGGTTGTGGGTGTGTGGGTGTGGTTGTGCAGGTGTGTGTGTGAATGTGATGAGGGGGTGTTTGTGAAGGTGGTTGTGTGAAGGTGTGCAAGTGTAAGGTGTGGTGAAGCTTCTAGTTTGGTGCTGTAGGTTGTCTGTGGGGTCTGGCAGCAGTGAGTCTGTTGCAAAGGCTCATGGTTTGTGTGTGTGGGCCCTTTTTATTGGTCCATTGGTGGGTGTGGCTGTGTTTGAAGTTTGGGTGGGTGTGTTATAAGGAGTGGTGGTGTTTTGGGCCTCTGTTTGTTTTTGGCAGTTGCAGGTCAGTGAATGTGTTGTTTTGGTAGTTGTTGGACATGTTTTGTGGCTTTGTGCCATTCGAATGGTGTATTCTTGTGTCGTTTTGGTTTGTCCTGGTTGTGTACGTGCGTTTCTTGGCGTGTATACGGTGTGTACATGGCCCATTTTGTTGTACAGTGCTGTCCTTGTGTGTGGCTTGGTACGAGTCGTACATTCGGTTGTGATGTTGGGGTCTGGGGTGCGCTCCGTCCTTAGGATGTTGTGGTGGGGGTACGCTCCATGCATACGCGGGTGGGGGTACGACTCTGACGTACACGGGTGTAGGTACACGGGGGTACGACATGTACAGGGGTGTACATACACGGGTGGGGCTTCGTCACGTACACGGGTGTACATACACGAGGGGGTACGACACGTACTGGGGTGTACATACACGGTGGTACGACACGTACACGGGTGGGGGTACGACTCAAACGTACAGGGGTGTACATACACGGTGGTACGACACGTACACGGGTGGGGGTAGGACTCGAACGTACAGGGGTGTACATACACGGTGGTATGACACGTACACGGGTGGGGGTACTACTCGAACGTACAGGGGTGTACATACACGGTGGTACGACACGTACAGGGGTGGGGGTAGGACTCGAACGTACTGGGGTGTACATACACGGTGGTACGACACGTACAGGGGTGTACATACACGGTGGTACGACACGTACAGGGGTGGGGGTAGGACTCGAACGTACTGGGGTGTACATACACGGTGGTACGACACGTACAGGGGTGGGGGTAGGACTCGAACGTACTGGGGTGTACATACATGGTGGTACGACACGTACAGGGGTGTACATACACGGTGGTACGACACGTAAAGGGGTGGGGGTACGACTCGAACGTACAGGGGTGTACATACACGGTGGTACGACACGTACAGGGGTGGGGGTAGGACTCGAACGTACTGGGGTGTACATACACGGTGGTACGAAACGTACAGGGGTGTACATATACGGTGGTACGACACGTACATGGGTGGGGGTACTACTCGTACGTACAGGGGTGTACATACACGGTGGTACGACACGTACACGGGTGGGGGTAGGACTCGAACGTACAGGGGTGTACATACACGGTGGTACGACACGTACACGGGTGGGGGTAGGACTCGAACGTACACGGGTGTACATACACGGTGGTACGTCACGTACAGGGGTGGGGGTACGACTCGAACGTACACGGGTGTACATACACGGGTGGGGGTTCGACACGTACACGGGTGTACATACAGGGGGAGGGTGTACATACACGGGGAGTACGACTCGAACGTATGGGTGCTGGGGGGAGTGTTGGGCGTGTATGCGGGCACATGTCTCCATGGTTGCTATGGGAGTTCGGTGCGGACGGTGTTTTTACCATACGGTTGTAAGATCGGACGCACGGGTTGGATCGTGATTCCTCGGTCGGACTTCACTTTTCACATTTGTACGGTAAATCGTCCAAGGACGTGTCGGACACATTTTCCGACCCGAGGACGTGTGGGGAATAATTCCCAAGGTGGTTCGTATGGACTTTTTACCGTGCGAATCGTGATTGCCAGTTTGTACGGCACTTGTACGATTCGTACGGTAAAAAGACCGGATACGAGTCGGACGGGCCTTTTTTTTACCGGATCGTGATCGGCACCCATGGTGTTCCGTCTATGGCGGTAATACCTGAAGTCCTGAAACAGATTCAAAACGAATACGGCGCAGAGCCTGTTCTGAATTTAGATATGAAGTTACTTAAAAATTTCGACCAGGTCTCAACAATAATATTATCTAATATTAAAGGAGAAGCAGTGTTAGACGGACCAGGAGGGTCGGCCGAGGACAAGGGGAGAGGTCTCCGGGGAGAGCCGTCTCCAGCGATCGTACAGACAAATAACTTCCCCCCCACAGACAGATACCACACAAGGATAAGATTTAGCGTTCTTTATATGCACTTCTTAAGGTACGATGAAATGGTACAAGGAGGTCTGGACTCAGGGGTCCCCTCGATTAAGTCTCTCAAGATAGGAAAAGGGGTAGCGGGACAGTCTGGTTACCAGTCTGGTAGTTCGGATGATATGGTGATTAGCCCACAATCCTCGAGCTTGGTGGTTTAGCTGGTACGGGCCGCGGCAGCGCCAGCAGGTCCCGGTGGAGATGGTCGATACACGGTCCGCGGCAGCGCCAGCAGGTCCCAGAGAAGATGGTCGATGTACGGTCCGCGGCAGCGCCAGCAGGTCCCGGTGAAGATGGTCGTTACAACGGGCCGCGGCAGCGCCAGCAGGTCCCGACGAGGATGGATGTTGCAGAAGGCCGCGGCAGCGCCAGCAGGCAGGACGATAGATCACAAGATAGGGCTACGGCAGCGCCAGTAGTCCATCAAGGCTGAGTTCTCTCGGTGTCTCTCGACTCCAGGATACAACTGCCTCCCTGCTCCGGAGCTGCCCCAGTTATAGGGCAGGCGCCCTTTGATGTCCGGACCCTCGCACTTGGAGGTCGGAGGGTCCGGGATGAAGGTGTCCAGACACCCAGCAGGGGGTGGAGCCAGCGCCTGGGGGAGCTGGAGGCGATCGGCACCTGGCGGGGGAGAGTCCTTGGCGCTTCGTTCTCCCATTGACCTGCCAAGTGGTCCGCTCACCTCCTGGGTGGATGGTGGTGCCGGGATGTCGGGGCCGGCCAGGCCCAGGGTTAGGGTCGGATGGAGGCCACGCGGCCTCGTGGCGCAGGGCCCAAGATGGCGGCTTGACCCGGCCGGGGGAGCCGGTGGTGGCTTGGGTCCGTGATACATGGAGGTCCGAGGGCAGGGATTCCGTCGGGAGACGGGGTGCGGGGGATTCTCGTGGGTCACGCCTGGTGGGCCTGGGCTGGGGCCCTGTCATGCGGGGAGGGAGCCAGCCCTTCGTGTGGCCTGTCCAACATGCGTCCCCCCCAGCTGAAGGCGGGGAGAGTCACCCATCTCCTTGGGGACTCTCCTCGTCGAGGCGGAAAAAGCGTGACAGGCCATCCGCGTTGGCGTGGTCTTGGCCCGGTCGGTGCTCCACGGTGAAGTCCATTCCCTGCAGGGAGATGGACCAGCGCAATAGTTTTGGGTTCTCCCCCCGCATCTGCATCAGCCACTGCAGGGGTCGATGGTCGGTTTGTACCCGGAAGTGGGTACCGAAGAGATAGGGCCGGAGCTTTTTGAGGGCCCACACCACTGCGAAGGCCTCCCTCTCAATTGTGCTCCAGCGCTGTTCTCGGGCCAGGAGACGTCGGCTGATGAAGGCCACCGGCTGGTCATGACCTTCGGGGTTCACTTGGGAAAGAACCGCCCCGATGCCGTGGTCGGAGGCGTTTGTCTGTACCACGAATTCCCGACTGTAATCGGGGGCCTGGAGTACAGGGGCGGTGCACAGGGCGGCCTTCAGCTTTTCGAAGGCCGCTTGACAGTCGGTGGTCCAGTTAATCCGCTTCGGCTGGTTTTTGGACGTGAGACCCGTGAGGGGCCCCACAATGCTGCCGTAGTCCCTCACGAACCGCCGGTAGTAGCCGGTGAGCCCCAAGAAGGCTCGGACCTCGGTCTGGGTGGCGGGGGGCTGCCAGGACTGGATGGCAGCAATTTTAAGTTGCAGCGGGGCCACCAGCCCGCTTCCCACCTGGTGCCCAAGGTAGGTCACGGACCCTTGACCAATTTGGCATTTGCCGGCCTTAATCGTGAGGCCGGCCCGCTGGAGGGCTTGTAGGACCTCTTGGAGGTGGAGGAGGTGGTCGGACCAGTGGCGGCTGTATACAGCGATATCGTCCAGGTAGGCCGCGCTGAACTCTTCGAGCCCCGCCAAGACCTGGTTCACAAGACGTTGAAACGTGGCGGGGGCGTTCTTCATGCCGAAGGGCATGACCTTGAAGTGGTAGTGGCCATCGGGGGTAGAGAAGGCAGATCGTTCCTGAGCCCGGGGTGTGAGGCCGATCTGCCAGTAGCCCGCTGTTAGGTCGAAGATACTGAGGTAGCGGGCGGCCCCCAGCCGGTCGATCAGTTCGTCCGCCCGGGGGATAGGGTGAGCGTCGGTCCGGGTGACAGCGTTCAAGCCCCGGTAGTCGACGCAGAATCTCAGTTCAGGTGTGGTGCCGGGGGCAGCGGCTTTGGGTACCAATACAACCGGGCTGGCCCAGGGACTGTCCGAGGGCTCGATGACCCCGATCGTGAGCATTCTGGCTACTTCTTCTTGTATGCAAGCCCGTACCCGATCTGGTACGCGATAGGCCCGGTGTCGGATAGGGGGACTGTCCCCGTTGTCCACGTCGTGCAAGCACCAAGGGGTGACCCCGGGGGTGAGGGAGAACAGTGTAGCGAACCGCAGCAGGAGGTCCCGGCAGCCCTGGCGTTGCTCTGGGGTGAGGGCATCGGAGAGCCGGACCCCGTCCACGGAACCGTCGTTCTCCTGAGCCTTCAGTAGATCCGGGAGGGGTTCGGAGTCTTCCTCTGCCCCACTGTCCGTAGCCATCAGGAGGCTAAGTTCTGAGCGCACAAAGTGTGGTTTGAGTCTGTTGGTGTGGAGGACCCGAAGGGGGTTCCGGGGGGTCCCCATGTCGATGAGGTAAGTGACGGGGCTTTTGCGCTCGACCACTTTGAAGGGCCCCGTCCACTTATCTTGCAAGGCACATGGTTCGGTGGGGGACATCACCCACACTTGTTGACCAGGTTCGAACTCGACGGAGGAGGCATTGTGATCATACCACCTCTTCATGTCTTCCTGGCTGGCCTCGAGGTTCGCCTTGGCCATCTCCCTGAAGCGCCGAGTCTGGTTGCGTAGGGCCAGGAGGTACTTGAAGACGTCTGGAGGGGCCTTTAGGGGGGCCATCTCCCAACCTTCTTTGACTAGGCTGAGGGGCCCTCGCACAGGGTGCCCGTACAGGAGTTCGAAAGGACTAAAACCGAGGGATTTCTGGGGAACTTTCCGGTAGGCGAAGAGGAGGCACGGGAGTAGTACATCCCACTGGCGTCGGAGGGGCTCTTCCAATCCCCCAATCATCCCCTTGAGAGTGCGGTTGAATCGCTCCACTAGTCCATTCCCTTGGGGGTGATAGGGGGTCGTGAATCTGTAGGTGACCCCGCACTGTTGCCAGAGGGACTTCATGTATTTGGAGATGAAGTTCGTCCCTCGGTCGCTGACGACTTCTCGGGGGAAGCCCACCCGGGAGAAGATCCCCATTAGGGCCCGGCCAACCACCGGAGCGGTCACAGTTCGTAGGGGCACCGCCTCGGGGTAGCGGGTGGCGTGGTCCACCAGTACTAGGATGAACCTGTGTCCTTGCGCCGTGCGGGGGTCCAGGGGCCCCACAATGTCTATCCCTACCCTCTCGAACGGGGTAGTGACCACTGGGAAGGGTTGTAGAGGGGCTTTCAGCTTACGGCCACTCTTCCCGCTGGCTTGGCACGTGGGGCAGGACCGGCAGTGGTTCAGGACGTCGTTCCTCATCTTCGGCCAGAAAAAGTGGGTTACTAGGCGACTGTAAGTTTTGTCCTGGCCCAGGTGTCCAGCCAGGGGTACATCGTGGGCCAGGTTGAGCAGAAAGTCTCTGAAGCGTAGAGGTACCACTAGTACTCGACCGGCCCCTAGCTCCGCGATTCTTTGCTCGCTGTATAGCAGGTCGTTATCCCAGTAGACCCAGTGAGTTCCGGTGGAGTCCCCTGCGCTCTGGGCGCTGGCTTGTTGGCGGAGTCCCTCGAGGGAGGGGCAGGTCTTTTGCTCCTGGCGGAACTGTTCCTGGGTGGGCCCCCCTTCTTGACGCCATTGAGCCAGGCCGGGTAGGTCCTGGGGTTGCGTGTCCCCTTCGATCGCTGGTTCCGGGGGGTTGGCCTCGTCGTTGTCTTCTACTGGGGCGACCGGGGGCGGAGGTGCTGGCCATTCCGGTTCTTCGGATCGGGGGACGGCACGGGCGGCCATGGACCGGGTGGTTACGCAGGCCCAGTCCGGGAGGCCCAGCATCCCCAGGTGCTCTCTTCTCTCGACGGTGGCCCACGGGGAACTCTCAAGGTCATTCCCCAGGAGGCAGTCCACGGGGGCATCATCCCGGACCGTCACCTTCAACAGGCCGGAGACCCCTCCCCATTCGAAGGGGACGCAGGCCATTTGACACAGACTTTCGGAGTTGTCGGCTGAGCGGACGGGGCAGAGAATGTTCGGCAGGATCTGCTCGGGCTTCACCAGGTGACAGCGGACGGCCGTCACACTGGCGCCTGTGTCACGTAAGGCCTCGGCCCGATGCCCATTAATGGTCACCCACTGACCGTATTTCCTGGTGTTGGCGGGTAGGGGAGCCCGCGGGACCATGTCTTTTCCCCCTAGACACGCTAGAACCATGGCGGCCGGTTCCCACTCTTGCTGGGCCGGCTCATACTCGCCCTGTTCCTCTGATAGTCGTTCTTCCCCCAGGGCGGCGGCAGCCACCTGGCGGGGCTTGGGCGTTTGGTTCTGCGGGCAGCTCGGGTCATTGGCGTAGTGGCCGACTCGCTGGCATCGGTGGCACGTGACGTTGGCTCGGAACCCAGGACGCATCGGGGGGTTGCCCCGGCCGGTCGGGGGCGGGGTGCTGGTCACGGTTGTTGCCGGGGGGCTGTCTCTCCCTCGCCCCTGGCCTCCTCCTCCTCCCCGGGGACGGTGCTGGCCTTGGTTGCTTCGGTTTTGCTCGTGTGGTCCTCTCCGGCCCACTCGGGTGCTTTCCCATCGATCAGCCTCAGCGGCGAGCTGCCGGGGGTCAGTCAGTTTACTGTCGAGGAGGTGCTGCCTGAGCTCGACGAAACAGTTGTTCGACAGGTGTTCCCATACCATAAGGTTAAAGAGTTGTTCGTAGGTTGTTACCTGGCTCCCCTTGATCCAACCCTCGAAGGCTCGGCTGAAATAGTTGACGTACTCCACCCAAGTTGTACCCGGGATCCGGGTGCAATCTCTGAACCTCTGGCGGTTCATCTCGGGTGTGAGGCCGTAGCGGGTGAGGAGGGCAGCCTTCATGTGGTCGTAGGACGACATTTGGTGATCTGGGAGCTGCAGCAGGGCATCGCGGCCTTCGTTGACGAACCTCCCCCATAGTCCGGCTCCCCAATCACTCCGGTCGATCCGGTGGGAGGTCATGGCGATCTCGTAGGCTTTGAACCACTGTTGTATGTCGTCTTCTCGAACATACTCTCGGACAACATCCTTGGGGATGTGGACTTTTTTCTCGGTTGCCCCCGGGGTGTGCGGTCGCTCAGGCATCCCCGGTTCTTTATTCTGTTTCCGAAGTTCTATTTCCGCCAGTTTGCGCTCGTGTTCGAGTGTTATTCTTTTTTCCTCAAGCTCTCTCTGTCTTTGCTTTTCTTCTCGCTCTTCTCGGAGCCACAGATGCTCTAGATTTATTTTCTGCTCGGCTAACTTGAGTTCACCGTCCATCTTGAGTCGTGCCATTTCCAATTCGTGTAGTCTGGTTCTTTCTCTTTCCTGGATCTCCTCCTGCGAGAGGCCCGTTCCCCGCTCCTCGGGAGCCGTGGCGTTCCCCTCTGGTGCGACACTGTTTTGGTCGGAGGGTCCGGTGATCCCAGTTTCTGTCCACGACTCAAGGGCGTGCTTCAAATCATCTTTGGTACTCAGGCCGGTGGTAGCAATGCCTAGTTCCATGCAGAATTGTTTAAGTTCGCGGTGGCTATATTCTTCCAACTTATCCATTTGGAACTTTTCAGTGGAACCGCTATCTTTGGCTGACATCGTGGTTTTGTCGTGGGGTGAGCTACTTTCTGTACGATTACGCGTTGATTCGGATCACGCCGCTGGCCACCAATGTTAGACGGACCGGGAGGGTCGGCCGAGGACAAGGGGAGAGGTCTCCGGGGAGAGCCGTCTCCAGCGATCGTACAGACAAATAACTTCCCCCCCCACAGACAGATACCACACAAGGATAAGATTTAGCGTTCTTTATATGCACTTCTTAAGGTACGATGAAATGGTACAAGGAGGTCTGGACTCAGGGGTCCCCTCGATTAAGTCTCTCAAGATAGGAAAAGGGGTAGCGGGACAGTCTGGTTACCAGTCTGGTAGTTCGGATGATATGGTGATTAGCTCACAATCCTCGAGCTTGGTGGTTTAGCTGGTACGGGCCGTGGCAGCGCCAGCAGGTCCCGGTGGAGATGGTCGATACACGGTCCGCGGCAGCGCCAGCAGGTCCCGGTGAAGATGGTCGAGGTACGGTCCGCGGCAGCGCCAGCAGGTCCCAGTGAGGATGGTCGATACACGGGCCGCGGCAGTGCCAGCAGGTCCCAGAGAAGATGGTCGATGTACGGTCCGCGGCAGCGCCAGCAGGTCCCGGTGAAGATGGTCGTTACAACGGGCCGCGGCAGCGCCAGCAGGTCCCGACGAGGATGGATGTTGCAGAAGGCCGCGGCAGCGCCAGCAGGCAGGACGATAGATCACAAGATAGGGCTACGGCAGCGCCAGTAGTCCGTCAAGGCTGAGTTCTCTCGGTGTCTCTCGACTCCAGGATACAACTGCCTCCCTGCTCCGGAGCTGCCCCAGTTATAGGGCAGGCGCCCTTTGATGTCCGGACCCTCGCACTTGGAGGTCGGAGGGTCCGGGATGAAGGTGTCCAGACACCCAGCAGGGGGTGGAGCCAGCGCCTGGGGGAGCTGGAGGCGATCGGCACCTGGCGGGGGAGAGTCCTTGGCGCTTCGTTCTCCCATTGACCTGCCAAGTGGTCCGCTCACCTCCTGGGTGGATGGTGGTGCCGGGATGTCGGGGCCGGCCAGGCCCAGGGTTAGGGTCGGATGGAGGCCACGCGGCCTCGTGGCGCAGGGCCCAAGATGGCGGCTTGACCCGGCCGGGGGAGCCGGTGGTGGCTTGGGTCCGTGATACATGGAGGTCCGAGGGCAGGGATTCCGTCGGGAGACGGGGTGCGGGGGATTCTCATGGGTCACGCCTGGTGGGCCTGGGCTGGGGCCCTGTCATGCGGGGAGGGAGCCAGCCCTTCGTGTGGCCTGTCCAACAAGCAGCATCAGTGGCAATCCGCCAGAAATTACGGGAATTTGATGTAACAGAACAACCACAAGAACTAGCCAGAATAATTGAAAAATCCTATGAAGAATTAGGCCGAGACAGTTTGGGAGGGAAACCAGTTAAACCACAACTGTCTGAAAGTCCTGATAAGGTCCTTCCTAAAAACACTCCTACCTCTTCTAAAAAGAAGTAGGAAAATAACAAACAACATTCAAAAGAGAAAGATTCTCAATCCCGAGGTAGGTCTCTCAAAAGGAGCCCTCTGGAAGGAGGTATAACCTCAGGAATAGGGATAATTTGAGAAAACCTGACAGGTATCAAGATACTGATACACGTTCCTCTCGTACCTTTCAGATGTCATCACAGACATCCGAAAGAAGAGGACGGTCAGAGAACAAAGAAGAACGCATAAAGTTCAAAGATGATCAACACGTTCAGAAAAACAAACCAAAACCTCAATTCTCCAAAAAGAAGGTAGCAGGTCTGAAGTTCAGACATGCCGAGGATTCTGAGAACACAACTCAAGAACGGAGAATGGGCTTAGACAATGTTGGACAGTGCAGCAGAAGTTACAGTAGCTCGCCAGAACCTGAAGGGGCTTCTCGAGACAGTGGACTTGAATGAGGACATTGAAGTTGAAACTGCAGATACCAGGGTTAGTTCTCCGCATAGGTTAAATGAAATAACACTCCGAATGGAGGGAGACATACCAAGAAAAGTGAAAGCACTCTTTTGGGAGCAACTTTCAAAGGGTTATGATATACTTCTTGCAGAACAAGACTGACCACCAGAATTTGTCAGGGAGTGCCCACATGGCGAAGACATCATTATGCCAGCCTTCTCCAACGATGTTCCAGTACACTTAAAACATACTTCTGCCAAGAAATGGGCAGTGGCCCAGGCCCCAGCAGTATATAAGAATCATGTAGGATGGGATGAGGACTCACCTCACCACAAAATCCAGTTAAAAAATCAACCAACTGCACAAAGGCAGTATCCAATTAAGCAAGAAGCTAAAAAACAGGTCAGGGAGATCTTAGATCAACTTGAATACCAAGGGGTGATTGAAACATGCACCTCATCAATGAACAATCCTTTGTTTCCTGTCTCCAAACCAGACAATATATATCGTCTAGTTTTAGATTACAGATGGTTGTATGACATAATTTCGACAGACAGAAAATCGACCTACAAATATATCGCAACAAAAATATCGATGTCAAGAATATCGACATCCTATCTACAACATGGTAAGTACAAAAATATCGAAAATTAAATATCGATGTCAAAAATATCGTTATTAAAAATATTGTTTTTCTTTTACTTTAAAAATATATGTAAAATAAACCAAATTATACTTAGAAATTAAATAAACATAATTAAATATATTGTATAATATTTAAAATGTATAATTAATATATATAATTTAATAAAACTTTAATTAAACATATACATATAATATATAATATATATACTTACTTTATAATTAATTTTACTAATAATTTCTGTAACGTATAAATTATTAAATGTTTTTAAAAATTACCAATACATCTATACACATAAAACAATAACATTAATAAATATTTAATAATTACATATAGCAAATAATAATCAATATTTTTAATACGAATAATTTTTATTATTAATGATATATTACAATAGCAAAAATAATACTAAACATATTAAATATCAGACACAAAAAAACTACTAGTCCGACTCCAACAAAAACAACAGTAAGGAAAATGTTGGATACCGTAGGGGTAAAAATTACTATTCCAACTCCAAAGAGTGCAACAGTAGGGAAAGCGTTGGATAGCATAGGGTTAAAATTACTATTCCAATTCCAGAGAGTGCAATAATAGGGAAAGTGTTGGATAGCGTAAAGGTAAAAATTACTATTCCCACTCCACTGAGTCCAACAGTAGGGAAAGCGTTGGATAGCGTAGGGGTAAAAATTACTATTCCCACTCCAGAGAGTGGAACAGTAGGGAAAACGTTGGATAGCGTAGGGGTAAAAATTACTATTCCAACTCCAAAGAGTGCAACAGTAGGAAAAGCGCTGGATAGCGTAGGGGTAAAAATTACTATTCCAACTCCAGAGAGTGCAACAGTAGGGAAAGCGTTGGATAGCGTAGGGGTACAAATTACTATTCCCACTCCAGTAAGTGAAACAGTAGGGAAAGCGCTGGATAGCGTAGGGATAAAAATTACTATTCCAACTCCAAAGAGTGCAACAGTAGGGAAAGCGTTGGATAGCGTAGGGGTAAAAATTACTATTCCAACTCCAGAGAGTGCAATAGTAGGGAAAGCGTTGGATAGCGTAAGGGTAAAAATTACTATTCCCACTCCAGAGAGTGCAACAGTAGGGAAAGTGTTGGATAGCGTAGGGAAAAAAATTACTATTCCAACTCCAGAGAGTGCAATAGTAGGGAAAACGTTGGATAGCGTAGGAGTAAAAATTACTATTCCCACTCCAGTGAGTCCAACAGTAGGGAAAGCGTTGGATAGCGTAGGGGTAAAAATTACTATTCCCACTCCAGAGAGTGCAACAGTAGTGAAAACGCTGGATAGCGTAGGGGTACAAATTACTATTCCCACTCCAGTAAGTGAAACAGTAGGGAAAGCGCTGGATAGCGTAGGGGTAAAAATTACTATTCCCACTCCAGTAAGTGAAACAGTAGGGAAAGCGCTGGATAGCGTAGGGGTAAAAATTACTATTCCAACTCAAGAGAGTGCAACAGTAGGAAAAGCACTGGATAGCGTAGGGGTAAAAATTACTATTCCAACTCCAGAGAGTGCAACAGTAGGGAAAGCGTTGAATAGCGTAGGGGTACAAATTACTATTCCCACTCCAGTAAGTGAAACAGTAGGGAAAGCGCTGGATAGCGTACGGGTAAAAATTACTATTCCAACTCCAAAGAGTGCAACAGTAGGGAAAGCGTTGGATAGCGTAGGGGTAAAAATTACTATTCCAACTCCCGAGAGTGCAATAGTAGGGAAAGCGTTGGATAGCGTAAGGGTAAAAATTACTATTCCCACTCCAGAGAGTGCAACAGTAGGGAAAGTGTTGGATAGCGTAGGGGTACAAATTACTATTCCAACTCCAGAGAGTGCAACAGTAGGGAAAGCGTTGGATAGTGTAGGGGTAAAAATTACTATTCCAACTCCAGAGAGTGCAATAGTAGGGAAAACGTTGGATAGCGTAGGAGTAAAAATTTCTATTCCCACTCCAGTAAGTCCAACAGTAGGGAAAGCGTTGGATAGCGTAGGGGTAAAAATTACTATTCCCACTCCAGTAAGTCCAACAGTAGGGAAAGCGTTGGATAGCGTAAGGGTAAAAATTACTATTCCCACTCCAGAGAGTGCAACAGTAGGGAAAGTGTTGGATAGCGTAGGGGTACAAATTACTATTCCAACTCCAGAGAGTGCAACAGTAGGGAAAGCGTTGGATAGCGTAGGGGTAAAAATTACTATTCCAGCTCCAGAGAGTGCAATAGTAGGGAAAACGTTGGATAGCGTAGGAGTAAAAATTACTATTCCCACTCCAGTAAGTCCAACAGTAGGAAAAGCGCTGGATAGCGTAGGGGTAAAAATTACTATTCCTACTCCAGATAGTAAAACAGTTGGGAAAGCACTGGATAGCATAGGGATTCTATAAACATAATAACCAATTAAATAATTAGTTATAAAAAAATAGCATATTAATAATTAATTTACAAAATATTTATTCTTAAATACCAATTATTTAAAATAAATATTTATATAAATAACTTTAAATTACATCCCACACTATTCCCCCTTTAACACACAACACACTACACATCCAAAATACACAATACATTTAAATATCAGTTTATCTATTATTTACAATTAATAATACAGTCTTTATAATTAATATACTTATTATTTACTAATTTATACATATTAACTACCAAATTACAATTATTCACAAATTAATTATTAATTAACAATACATTAATTAGCAATAACAACAAATAACATGAAATAATAAATTATTTATATTTACTATATTTAACGTACTAATACCAATTAATTACCAATTAATAATTAATTAACAATTAATTATTAATAACTACAAATAAATAACAATTATCAGTAATTATTTGAATTTAATTACATCCCACCCTATTCCCCGATAAACCCACAACCCACTGCACATAAAAATTCACATAATTAATTTAATCATCAATTAATCACTTAATAAAATTAAATCACCAATTAATTAGTAATTAACAATTAATTAATTAACATTACCAATAAATAAATATTATTATTAAACTAATTATAACTTATATAATTAACAAATTAATAAAATTAATTTACAATTAATAATTAATTAGCAATTAATTAATCAATTAATATATTTAATTTACAATTAGTAATTAATTAACAATTAATTAATCATAAATACCAATTAAACAATACATATTAATTAATTAATTATAATTATATTACTTCCCACCCTATTCCCCTATAAACCCACAACCCGCTCTGATACTAAAACACTAAATTATTATTTAAATAATTATTAATCTCTAAACATTTATTTTTAAATGTATTAAAATACATTACAATAATCTGTAACATACAAATAAAATACATATTAAAATACATTACACTAATAAAATATCAACATTATTGACATCGAAATTTTTCACTACGATATTACTTACATCTATATTAATGACTTCGATATTATTAACTTCGATAATACTTACCTTGGGGTCGATATTCTGTCCATCGATATTCTTGACTTCGATATTCTTTACCTACGATATTAACAACTCTATATACTTGTAGGTCGACATTTAAAACTCGATATTTAGACTAACCACCATTACAGATACCTAAACTCTTGTTGTAAAACATCTGCAGTGCAAAATGCACACAGTACAGCATTAATGAATAACATTGTGCGAAAAAAGAACAAAACCACATTAGACATTTCAAATGGTTTCTTATGTCAAAATACTGCACCTGAAAGTAGATATTTGACCGCTTTCTCAATAATGGGGACCCAGAATCAATTTTGTCGACTCCCACAGGGGTTCAAAAACAGCCCGGGGTTATTCTCAGCAAGAGTAACAGAGTTACTACAAATTTATGATGATGAGGCATTGTCATATGTCGATGATATATATCTGACAGACGCTGACCTGGACAGACACCTGAACAGGGTGAACACCATTATATTGAGCTTCGCCTCTGAGGGTTACAAATTCAACTTTAAAAAGTCCAGAATTGCCCATCTCAAAGTCCTTTTCCAAGGATATGAACTTTCAAGTGAAGGCAAAAGCCTGGCAGACAACTTTTTGGAAAAGTATGCGCTGCTCCAACCTCCAAAAACGCTGAAAACCTTACAGTCGATTCTAGGTTTTCTGAATTTTGGAAGAACATACATTCTAAACTACGCAGAGAGGGTTAAAACTCTCTACGAATTAATCAAACCTGATTTCAAAGCAACAACTTGGACACAAGAACACACAGAAATTCTGCGTTCACTTCAAACAGACATGTCAGCACCTAAACACTTGCAAACATGCGTAAATGTACGTACCGAATCATTCCAGGTCAATGCGGATTCCCATACTTAACTTTTAACGAAGGTGAAAAAGTACCAATAGCATACAAATCACACTTGTATATTGAAATTCACTTCTACAGAAAAGATTCTGACAGCAGTTCAAACCACTGTAGCAAAAGAAAGAGCCCTAGCACAGGGGAAACGCATTATGGTCGTGACTCCTGTACCAGCCTTAGAGGCAGTTACAAAAGCGAGTATTCCGAATGCAAAAGCTTTACATCCAAGATGGATACAATGGGTTAATTGCTCTTGCTGCAACTGATGTTGAATATGTTTTTGATCCTTATTTAAAAACACAAGCATTCCTGCAATACAAATACGAATGTCCTCTGCCTACTGAAGTTCTCCCTCTTGATCAGTACGAATTTATAATTTATACTGACGGATCTGCACAACCCGCTATGGAAAGTAAACAAGCTTACAGTGCAGCATGCGCGATCGTTAAAGGTCGTATGCGCAATGGCAAATTCAGACCAACGTTCACAAAAACGCAATCTTCAGGAGATTGTACAGCTCAGCGAGCTGAACTACAAGCATTCAAGATGGCACATGAAAATACGGATCACGAATGTCCCACACTCATAGGTGCCAATTACGATCCGGTAAAAACCGGGTACGAACCGTCGGTCGGAGCGTATTCTCCGTCCGACTCGTACTCGGTTGTAAAACATTACAAACATGGAATTACGATTCGCACGGAAACACCATTTCCGTACGAATCGTAAAAAACACCGACCGACGAAAATATGCATACGAATGTGATCCGGGAATGCTGCAACGTGATGTCGGGACGCTTCCAGGCAACGTTTCACGACCCAGGAAGTACGATTCGAACCGACAGCAGTCCGGACGGCAATATTTTTACGGCACCCAAAAAGTGCCGGAAATGCGAAGTACGGCGCGAAACGACCAGAGTAGGTGGCCCGGTAAGCGCCGTACCCCCCCAGCCCCCGCATGTACGCGCCGTACCCCCCCCAGCCCCCGCATGTACGCGCCGTACCCCCCCCAGCCCCCGCATGTACGCGTCGAACCCCCCCCCCCCCAGCCCCCGCATGTACGCGTCGAACCCCCCCCAGCCCCCGCATGTAGGCGCCGTGCCCCCCCAGCCCCCACATGTACGCGCCGTACCCCCCCCAGCCCCCGCATGTACGCGTCGAACCCCCCCGTGTATGTACACCCGAGTACGTGTCGAACTGTACGTGTCGAACCCCCCGTGTATGTACACCCGAGTACGTGTCGAACCCTCCCGTGTATGTACACCCGAGTACGTGTCGAACCCCCCGTGTATGTACACCCGAGTACGTGTCGAACCCTCCGTGTATGTACACCCGAGTACGTGTCGAACTGTACGTGTCGAACCCCCCGTGTATGTACACCCGAGTACGTTCGAGTCATACCCCCACCCGTGTATGTACGGTGCGTACCCCCAGCGCGTAGGCTAGGACCAAGAAAACTGCGTCAAAAACGTTTCATATATGCCGGTATCTACGCTGCTTATAATGAAGCATGGAAGGTGTTAGAAGGGCGCCCTCCGGGAACCCGAGGGTGTCGGACTGACCACTCCGAGGGCCACCGTTCCGTAGGCGAGTAGCCGAGCGCCGCTGAGAAGCCTCCTGGGCGAGGTCCTTCTCCTTCCCACCACCACAAAGGGACACAGCCAGGGTATGTATTCTTATAAGATTTTATCGGTTATCAAGGCAAGTTTCTGTGGCAATATTTACAGGTGGATCGAGGGATCCAAGAGAGTCTCAAAGTCTGGTTGGGATGGGGTAGCGGGACAGTCTCAGTCTTAGCCTGGTACTGGACACCCTGCGCCTAGCTCTCAATCCTCGAGCCGGGGGGTTTCGGGAGCCGGGAGGTCGTCCGCACGGTTCGGGGGATTGCTGCGGTGAGGTCGAGCCGCGACGAGGTCAGCAGGGCTCCGATGGTTTACTTCTGCAAGGTCGAGCCGCGACGAGGTCAGCAGGGCTCCGATGGTTTACTTCTGCAAGGTCGAGCTGCGACCAGGTCAGCAGGGCTCCGATGTTCCGTGAGGGTCTTCTTCTCACAAAGGGGGGAGCCGCGACGCAGTCAGCAGGGCTCAGAGGTCCAAGTTCCAAGTAATGAGTCTTTCTCCGTAGGGTCAGCCGCGATCCGATCAGCAGGGCTCTTGACTCCAGGGATACAACTGCCGTCCTGGTTTGAGGCTGCCCCAGATATAGGTCTGGACCCCTTTGATGTCCGGACCCTTGCGCCTGGGGGGCGGAGGGGCCGGGATGGGAGAGGCCAGACACCCAGCGGGAGAGGCGCCAGCGCCCCGGAAGGCCGGAGGGCGATCGAAACCAGGCGTTGGGGACCGGTTGGGGGTCCCATCAAAACTCCCCTCCTCCGGGATCGGTGGAGTGGCCACTTGGTGCCCCCTGGCCGGATCTTGGTGCCTCGATGTCGGGGCTTCGCTGGGGCCGAGGCCGGGGCGAGCCGTGTCGCGTAGGCTGGTGCGGGTAGCAAGGTACAATCCGGAAGGACCCCGAAGGGTGGGGGCTGCCCCCGTCGGGTCGGGTAGGAGGGTTCGGGACCACGCCACGAGGCCGGGTCCAACAGAAGGTTACCCAAGCAGAGACTGCAGAACGAATACGAGAAATTGATCGTATTAATTTAGAGAAAACTCTCTCTGTAGTAGACAATGGGTTAACGACTCTGTCGTCCAAAATATATTCACTGGACAGCATTGTGTCTTCTATCATAGACATCATGGAACAGGACTTGGTCATGTTGCAACATGGTCAGTCTCAGCTACGTTCTATCATGCTATTGGGCTGGACGCTACAATCGTTGCGTGCAGGCTATGTGCCTTGGCGTTTAATCAACACTACGTCACTGTTTTCAGAATTCAATCTCACTGATAAACAGATCAAACTGGCACAAAGGGGAGCAGACTACACTGAGCTGAGCATTGAAAAACTGGAAACATTACCATTCACAGTGGCAGAAATAACAGCTACTGAATGGCTCATACATGGTAAAATTACTCTGCCTGTTACAACTTTCCATTTTCAGTATTGCCTAAAACATATACCAGTAGGCAAATATGAAAGGTTGGGTAAAGAATACATCAAGATTTACCTTACACACATAGATGTTGGAGTGGGGGGCGTGAAGTGTTTCTTAGTGGTGCAAACTGTGAAAACGCACTAGGCGGTTCTCTCCTTTGTCAGGGTATTAACTTACACGGGGCCTGTGATGGTTCCACTACAAACTTATCCTGTCACCTGCAAGGCTCACCAGCTGCGGTGATTAATCCAATTTTTGGACTACTTTCAAATGGAAGTTACCTCATGTTGAATGATCACAGCTGCTGTGGCTTGTTGCCAGGTATCCCATATTTAGTAGCGGTTACATCCAAGATCACTTGCTGTATGCAAGTCTTGTTTCCATAAATAGACACAGTCAGGGAGTCGCCTTTATGGCCTTCACTGAGCATCTCTTCTATACCAATTGATACTCTAAGCCGAATGAAAGCCATTCTTTTACAACAAACTGTGCCACTGACCTCGGCCTAAGAAACCTATGATCTACAAGTCGCAAGGACTTCTGCCGAGATACATACCCTTTTGTATACAAACTGCCCTGTACATTTCTCAGAAATGTTAGGTCGTATCTTAAACATGTCTGATACGAACGGTATTATACATGTATTTAGGAACGTGTGTGCAGGACTGTTAGCACCTTTTCAAGCAGTTCTCGGCATATTTCCAGATTTCGTACACTCTGGTGCCGATTACGATCCGGTAAAAACCGGGTACGAACCGTCGGACGGAGCATAATCTCCGTCCGACGCGTACCCGGTCGTCAATTTTTACAAACAAGGAATCACGATACGCACAGGTACACCATTACCGTACGAATCGTAAAAAAGCCCGACCGAACAAAAAAACACCTACCAATGCGATCCGGGAAAGCGCCGACCTGACGTCGGGACGCTCGCAGCCAGCCATTCACGACCCAGGAATCACGATTCGCACCGACGTCACCCCGCACGGTGAATATTTTGCGGCAGCCAAAAACTGCCGGGAAATCAGGACGACGCGAACAAGGACCACCAGTACGCGACGGACAGACGACGACGCGAACAAGGAGGACCAGTACGTGACGGACACACAGGACGACGCCACCAAGGAGGACCCGTACGCGACAGGACGACGCGATCAAGGAGGACCCGTACACGACAGGACGATGCGAGCAAGGAGTACCAGTACGCGACAGACAGACATGGACCCGAACCTACGAGTCATCCCTGCCCTCATAGCAGTCCACCTCCTCTACAGGTTACGACGCAGACGCCGCAGAAGGTCAGAATAACTAAGGGAGGGGGGAAAGTGGGGTGGGGTGGGGGTGGCAGGACCAGGGCAGGCCACAAAACAACCACATAAGTCACACACCACACATGGCCTGGACATACCTGACTCCCATGCCCTGGTCACCACGAGGGGGTGGGGGCGTGTCCTGAGAAGCCAGCGACCGCCACAACGGAAGTCCGTCACCACGCGAACCGGCAACACAACCAGACAGGTGCGTCCCGTACCCACGCCTGAAGAGCGTGGGTACGAGTCGGACCACGCCCACACACGTCACCCCAACAATGGCGGGACGGATCGCACCCACGTGGCAAAGGCCTGGGTACGGGCCGCACAAACATCACATAGCGTGGGGACGGATATGTACGGACCCTACCCCCACCCCGTATGCAAGGAGCGTACCCCCCACCCCAACAGTGAAAGTACGACCCGTACCCCCACCCGCGTATGCATGGAGCGCACCCCCCATGCCAACGGTGTAAGTACGACTCGAACCCTCACCCGCGTATGCAAGGAGCGTACCCCCCACCCCAACAGTGAAAGTACGACCCGTACCCCCACCCGCGTATGCATGGAGCGCACACCCCATGCCAACAGTGTAAGTACGACTCGAACCCTCACCCGCGTATGCAAGGAGCGTACCCCCCAGCCCAACAGTGTAAGTACGACCCGTACCCCCACCCGCGTATGCATGGAGCGTACCCCCCACCCCAACAGTGTAAGTACGACTCGAACCCTCACCCGCGTATGCAAGGAGCGTACCCCCCAGCCCAACAGTGTAAGTACGACCCGTACCCCCACCCGCGTATGCATGGAGCGTACCCCCCACCCCAACAGTGTAAGTACGACCCGTACCCCCACCCGCGTATGCAAGGAGCGTACCCCCCAGCCCAACAGTGTAAGTACGACCCGTACCCCCACCCGCGTATGCAAGGAGCGTACCCCCCGGCCCAACAGTGTAAGTACGACCCGTACCCCCACCCGCGTATGCATGGAGCGTACCCCCCACCCCAACAGTGTAAGTACGACCCGTACCCCCACCCGCGTATGCATGGAGCGTACCCCCCCATGCCAACAGTGTAAGTACAACCCGTACCCCCACCCGCGTATGCATGGAGCGTACCCCCCACCCCAACAGTGTAAGTACGACCCGTACCCCCACCCGCGTATGCAAGGAGCGTACCCCCCAGCCCAACAGTGTAAGTACGACCCGTACCCCCACCCGCGTATGCATGGAGCGTACCCCCCAGCCCAACAGTGTAAGTACGACCCGTACCCCCACCCGCGTATGCAAGGAGCGTACCCCCCAGCCCAACAGTGTAAGTACGACCCGTACCCCCACCCGCGTATGCAAGGAGCGTACCCCCCGGCCCAACAGTGTAAGTTCGACCCGTACCCTCACCCGCGTATGCATGGAGCGTACCCCCACCACACCAGTGTAAGTAGACTCGTACCCTCACCTCGAATGCATTGAGCGTACCCCCACCGTGTATGTTCCAAGCGTACATATCCTGAAATCGGAGGTGTGTGTGCAGAGTCCACCCAGCAGTGCCCTGAGACAGGAGGGGTGGGTGCCTATCACTCCCAGCATTGCCCTGAGACAGGAGGGGTGGGTGTGGAGTCCTCCCAGCAGTGCCCTGAGACAGGAGGGGTGGGTGCAGAGTCCTCCCAGCAGTGCCCTGAGACAGGAGGGGTGGGTGCCTATCACTCACAGCATTGCCCTGAGACAGGAGGGGTGGGTGTGGAGTCCTCCCAGCAGTGCCCTGCGACAGGAGGGGTGGGTGCAGAGTCCTCCCAGCAGTGCCCTGAGACAGGAGGGGTGGGGCCTATCACTCACAGCAGTGCCCTGAGACAGGAGGGGTGGGTGTGGAGTCCTCCCAGCAGTGCCCTGAGACAGGAGGGGTGGGTGTGGAGTCCTCCCAGCAGTGCCCTGAGACAGGAGGGATGGGTGCCTATCACTCCCAGCAGTGCCCTGAGACAGGAGGGGTGTGTGCAGAGTCCTCCCAGCAGTGCCCTGAGACAGGAGGGGTGGGTGCAGAGTCCTCCCAGCAGTGCCCTGAGACAGGAGGGGTGGGGGCCTATCACTCACAGCAGTGCCCTGAGACAGGAGGGGTGGGTGTGGAGTCCTCCCAGCAGTGCCCTGAGACAGGAGGGGTGGGTGTGGAGTCCTCCCAGCAGTGCCCTGAGACAGGAGGGGTGGGTGCAGAGTCCTCCCAGCAGTGCCCTGAGACAGGAGGGATGGGTGCCTATCACTCCCAGCAGTGCCCTGAGACAGGAGGGGTGTGTGCAGAGTCCTCCCAGCAGTGCCCTGAGACAGGAGGGGTGGGTGCAGAGTCCTCCCAGCAGTGCCCTGAGACAGGAGGGATGGGTGCCTATCACTCCCAGCAGTGCCCTGAGACAGGAGGGGTGTGTGCAGAGTCCTCCCAGCAGTGCCCTGAGACAGGAGGGGTGGGTGCAGAGTCCTCCCAGCAGTGCCCTGAGACAGGAGGGGTGGGTGCAGAGGAGGGGTGGGTGCAGAGTCCTCCCAGCAGTGCCCTGAGACAGGAGGGGTGGGGGCCTATCACTCACAGCAGTGCCCTGAGACAGGAGGGGTGGGTGTGGAGTCCTCCCAGCAGTGCCCTGAGACAGGAGGGGTGGGTGTGGAGTCCTCCCAGCAGTGCCCTGAGACAGGAGGGATGGGTGCCTATCACTCCCAGCAGTGCCCTGAGACAGGAGGGGTGGGTGCAGAGTCCTCCCAGCAGTGCCCTGAGACAGGAGGTGTGGGTGCAGAGTCCTCCCAGCAGTGCCCTGAGACAGGAGGGGTGGGGGCCTATCACTCACAGCAGTGCCCTGAGACAGGAGGGGTGGGTGTGGAGTCCTCCCAGCAGTGCCCTGAGACAGGAGGGGTGGGTGCAGAGTCCTCCCAGCAGTGCCCTGAGACAGGAGGGGTGGGTGCCTATCACTCCCAGCATTGCCCTGAGACAGGAGGGGTGGGTGTGGAGTCCTCCCAGCAGTGCCCTGAGACAGGAGGGGTGGGTGCAGAGTCCTCCCAGCAGTGCCCTGAGACAGGAGGGGTGGGGGCCTATCACTCACAGCAGTGCCCTGAGACAGGAGGGGTGGGTGTGGAGTCCTCCCAGCAGTGCCCTGAGACAGGAGGGGTGGGTGTGGAGTCCTCCCAGCAGTGCCCTGAGACAGGAGGGATGGGTGCCTATCACTCCCAGCAGTGCCCTGAGACAGGAGTGGTGTGTGCAGAGTCCTCCCAGCAGTGCCCTGAGACAGGAGGGGTGGGTGCAGAGTCCTCCCAGCAGTGCCCTGAGACAGGCGGGGTGGGGGCCTATCACTCAAAGCAGTGCCCTGAGACAGGAGGGGTGGGTGTGGAGTCCTCCCAGCAGTGCCCTGAGACAGGAGGGGTGGGTGTGGAGTCCTCCCAGCAGTGCCCTGAGACAGGAGGGGTGGGTGCAGAGTCCTCCCAGCAGTGCCCTGAGACAGGAGGGATGGGTGCCTATCACTCCCAGCAGTGCCCTGAGACAGGAGGGGTGTGTGCAGAGTCCTCCCAGCAGTGCCCTGAGACAGGAGGGGTGGGTGCAGAGTCCTCCCAGCAGTGCCCTGAGACAGGAGGGGTGTGTGCAGAGTCCTCCCAGCAGTGCCCTGAGACAGGAGGGATGGGTGCCTATCACTCCCAGCAGTGCCCTGAGACAGGAGGGGTGTGTGCAGAGTCCTCCCAGCAGTGCCCTGAGACAGGAGGGGTGGGTGCAGAGTCCTCCCAGCAGTGCCCTGAGACAGGAGGGGTGGGGGCCTATCACTCACAGCAGTGCCCTGAGACAGGAGGGGTGGGTGTGGAGTCCTCCCAGCAGTGCCCTGAGACAGGAGGGGTGGGTGTGGAGTCCTCCCAGCAGTGCCCTGAGACAGGAGGGATGGGTGCCTATCACTCCCAGCAGTGCCCTGAGACAGGAGGGGTGGGTGCAGAGTCCTCCCAGCAGTGCCCTGAGACAGGAGGGGTGGGTGCAGAGTCCTCCCAGCAGTGCCCTGAGACAGGAGGGGTGGGGGCCTATCACTCACAGCAGTGCCCTGAGACAGGAGGGGTGGGTGTGGAGTCCTCCCAGCAGTGCCCTGAGACAGGAGGGGTGGGTGTGGAGTCCTCCCAGCAGTGCCCTGAGACAGGAGGGGTGGGTGCAGAGTCCTCCCAGCAGTGCCCTGAGACAGGAGGGATGGGTGCCTATCACTCCCAGCAGTGCCCTGAGACAGGAGGGGTGTGTGCAGAGTCCTCCCAGCAGTGCCCTGAGACAGGAGGGGTGGGTGCAGAGTCCTCCCAGCAGTGCCCTGAGACAGGAGGGGTGTGTGCAGAGTCCTCCCAGCAGTGCCCTGAGACAGGAGGGGTGGGTGCAGAGTCCTCCCAGCAGTGCCCTGAGACAGGAGGGGTGGGTGCAGAGTCCTCCCAGCAGTGCCCTGAGACAGGAGGGGTGGGGGCCTATCACTCACAGCAGTGCCCTGAGACAGGAGGGGTGGGTGCAGAGTCCTCCCAGCAGTGCCCTGAGACAGGAGGGGTGGGTGCAGAGTCCTCCCAGCAGTGCCCTGAGACAGGAGGGGTGGGGGCCTATCACTCACAGCAGTGCCCTGAGACAGGAGGGGTGGGTGCAGAGTCCTCCCAGCAGTGCCCTGAGACAGGAGGGTTGGGTGCAGAGTCCTCCCAGCAGTGCCCTGAGACAGGAGGGGTGGGGGCCTATCACTCACAGCAGTGCCCTGAGACAGGAGGGGTGGGTGCAGAGTCCTCCCAGCAGTGCCCTGAGACAGGAGGGGTGGGGGCCTATCACTCACAGCAGTGCCCTGAGACAGGAGGGGTGGGTGTGGAGTCCTCCCAGCAGTGCCCTGAGACAGGAGGGGTGGGTGTGGAGTCCTCCCAGCAGTGCCCTGAGACAGGAGGGATGGGTGCCTATCACTCCCAGCAGTGCCCTGAGACAGGAGGGGTGGGTGCAGAGTCCTCCCAGCAGTGCCCTGAGACAGGAGGGGTGGGTGCAGAGTCCTCCCAGCAGTGCCCTGAGACAGGAGGGGTGTGTGCAGAGTCCTCCCAGCAGTGTCCTGAGACAGGAGGGGTGTAACACATGTGTGTGAGGCCAGAATTATCCACATGCATACTGGCTACAAGGGAACATGTCCCCATGAACTCATGTCAACAGACTCCACACACAAGTACAGTGATCACCAAGGATGCCACGATTGTTGCAGGTGGAGACATGGCCCTGCATGCATGGCCAAAGTAGAAGGGCTCCGTCACACACACAGCTCATGTAGACACAGCTCTGCGCTAAACATTGGGAACACCCTGCAGGGAAGAAAGCTGGGTCCACAGAGGAAGGAATACACCCTGGGACAAGTGCACCATGCAGTAACTGCTTACATGAACAAAGAAAGTTAGCCAACACCTTGTGATGGCACACAGATCACAGGGTCCCACCAATGAGCAGTACACTACTACATATCCCACACACCCAAACCCTTACACACCACCCAAAACCATGTAGCAGCCCCACCAACACCAATACCAGCATAGCAGTAGTGTGATAATGAAAACAAAATTAAGCTTTATTCAGCATGAGCACAATGTCCGTGGATCGCAGGCAGTACAATCTTCACAAAGCCCATAGGGCAGTCAATGATTCTCAGCTGGATGGGGGACACAGTGGGATGCGTGTCCCCTACCTTGCCTGCACAGTCAAATGGCATCGTCTTCCACACTGGTGAGGGCATCGGGGGGGGGAAGCAACAGGCACCGCAGGGACATCAGGGCAAAGGGGCGGCGTTGTGGGTGCAGGGATGGAGGACTCCACCACAGGGGGTGGGTCAGTGCCAAAGGCGGAGGCCAGGATGGCACTACACACCTTTGCAAGGTCCTCCAGGGAGTCCCCTGCACCCGAAGGGACCTCAGGCCCCAAGGAGGGGGGGGGGGTCAGAGGGATGGGTCGCAGCGCCACCGGGGGAGGGTGGAGACAAGGGGGGAGACTCAACCACCCTGACCGGGGACCTCCTTGACCGCTTGCGTGGTGGTGTAACTGTGGGGCTCAGGGACAGAGCGGCCATGAAGGAGTCCTTGGGGGAGATGTGGCCAGGAGAGCTGAGGGGAGGGGATTTGGAGGGAGTGGACTGGGTGGAATGCGGACTCCCACTATGGCTGCGTGTCACACGTTTGCCCCCCGACCCAGTGGGTGTGCCTACCTCACCCTGTGTGTGCGTGTCAGGAGGAGTGCGGTGGACCTTCCCTGCTGGTGTGGTGCCCGTGTCCGTTGATGTGGGTGCATGCCGACGTCTGGGTGTACGTGGGACAGGCTTGGGAGTGGGAAGTGTGGATGGGGCAGGGGTAGGTGGGGGGAGGTCGCGCTGCAGGAGACCCACTGCTGCAGTCAGTGTGGAGTCTATGGACCTCAGCAAGTTGCGTTGGTCAGCCTGCGATGAATGAATGCCCTCCAAGAAAGCCTCGATGTTGGTGAGGGTTTTGCCGTGGGCATGGAGGACATTAAGGATCGCAGCCTGACCAACCTGCAGTTGCCGCTGGATGTCCACAGACTCTGCATTGGCGGCAGCAGTGGAGACAGGGGCAGGGGGTGCGGTGCCTGGCAGGAAGGAGACATGCTGTGACCAGGCACGCTGGGAAGGGACACGAGCAAGTGGGAGGCGGCTGGTGGAAACTGAGGGGGCGGTGCGAGGTGTTGTTCCGCTGTCAGCTGCTGGTGCAGCCTCCGCCCACTCGGAGACATCCTCCTCGGACCTGTCAGCTTCGTAGTCTGATGTGCCAGTCGACAGGTCCTCGGCCACACTCTCCTCCGCCTCTGTCCCACTCGATGTGCCAGACCCGATGTCACGGCTGGCACTGGTGCTCGGTCCCTCCGCCTGGTCTGTGTCCATGTCTCCCTCTGTGTCCCCCGACGATGCTGTGGGCAGGGTGGAGAGACAGAAATTAATCAGACACCTGTACACATCTGTCACATGAGTCCAATCTACATAGGTAACATTGCATGGCCTGAAAAGGAAGATCCCTAACATCTACTGAACAGGGTACCGATGTAGGGCATGAAACACACAGTTGGTTGAGCCACCATGCCACTGAAATACCATGGAGAGCATGAGACAATAGCTAAACACAGGAAACGGAGTCTGACATAGCACCCAGGCCCTGGGGACAATCCAGCACTGCATCTGCACCACACAGCGTTGGCGAAAATACCGATGACCAGGGAGCATATCCATGAACTTGAGACACATGCTGCATAGGTAATGCTGAAAACATGCACAACATGACTCGGTCACTGCACCTTGCGTGTGTGTCCAGACACATCACACACTGCCCAGACCCAGCAAGTGGAAATCAGGAGTTAACACATAGGCATTGCCCGCCCCAACAAGACCCTACACGAGGCAAATTGTTGAGACACAGGTGGCACCAACATCTCATAGTCTGGGTGATACACACAGGGGCAGGCAAAAAGCAAGATTGGACGCCAAACAGCCAAGGTGCGCCTGTACAAATAATGAGGTACCAGTGCCCATCCTCAGATGAGTATAAAAAGACACACAGGCACTGGCAACTGTGAGTATGAAGAAGGACAATCAGGTCAGGCTGCACAGTGGACACCTGTACAAAATAGCACGTCTATATACATGGTGACAGGGGACAATGGCACAGAGCACAACCTACGCTGTAGACACTGAGATTGGCCACGTTTATGATGACACATACACCACTGAGGAAAAGGTGCCCCAGGGGACAGTAGTGGGCACGCAACTACATGCTACTGAATGGTAATGACTGCAACACACGTCACCATCCCTGCACTATGTGTATCGCACACTCATGCACATCATGTCACAGGCCACTACATAGGACATGCGCGCTGTAAGGCATGACACATGAGAGACCAACTCCCATGTCTGGAGTCAGCATCAGTGGCAACTGACATGGAACCCACATGCAGTGAACTTGACAGTGCACAGGCAAGGTCCCACAACCTGTTACACACCACCCCCACACATGATGCTAGAGTCATTGTTCTCGTGGACAAAGCGCCAGCCTACATTACCTTGTGAAGGAGTGACTACACACAGACCAGGGAACACATTGCAAGGAGGGGAAGGGTGGCAGGGGCACAGCGCTATACTGGGGCAAACAGGATCTGCACAGCACCTTTAAACCCTGGCAGTGAATTCATGCTACTGTGCCCTTACAAATGCCGGTGACACACAACAAACACACATGTACCTACCCCCTTCCGGCTGCTGCATCGCCTGTAAGCGCCTCTCCAGGTCTGGAAAGACCACCGGCAGCACACGCCTGTGGAGGTGGCTCAGACGGCGGCGGCCGCGGTTCTTGTGCCTCTCAGGTGAGTCCCCCAGCAGGAGCCGTGCAATCCTCCGCGTCCAGCACCGGATATCCTGCCAGCGTTTCCTCACCTGGGGCAGGCTCCGCCTCCGACCATCCACACCCCTCACGGCACTGACGGCGGTCAGCCAGATCTGCTCCTTGGCAGTGGCGCCTACCTGTGAGGAGGAACAAGTGACACCACATCAATACACCAGCCACATGTCACAGAGAGACATATGGGTACAAATTAGCTGGTAACAACAAGGCATGTCATGCAGCCAACGCATTGCACCTTTGTCATAGGGACATCATCCCCTGGTGAGGGCAAAAGCAGTACGTGCCACAGTGGGTACACAGGTGGAATGATGGCAATGTCACAATCAATGATCAAGGCTCACACTGTGCATCACACCCACCCCTCCTGTCTCAGGGCACTGCTGTGAGTGATAGGCCCCCACCCCTCCTGTCTCAGGGCACTGCTGGGAGGACTCTGCACACACCCCTCCTGTCTCAGGGCACTGCTGGGAGACATCAGGCACCCCCCCCCCCTGGGACCCCCCCCGACAGTACATGGCATGTGTGTTACACCTGGACGCAATGGCAGAAGTCACAGTCACAACATAGGGACAGTCTGTGGCAGTGGCCTATGCACTCACCTGATACCCTGGTCGCCCATACAGCATGGAGTACTGTGGGAGGATCACATCCAGCAGAGCCATGTTCTCCTCCAGGGTGAATGGCTGTGTCCTCTCCACAGCCCTTGACATGGTTCCAGGGAATCAGTAGCAGCAGCTGGGTCGACGAATGCAAAGATGTGCAGGCAAGTGCTCCCTCATGGGACCTGGCTGCCTTATATGTGCCCTTCTGCCCAGTCTCATGCACAGGAGTACAGAGTGATTGGTCACTCACATTTGCATCCTATGTTTCCACCAATCCCTTCAAACCTAGCAGTCTGTGGGTTCTCTATCGGTTTCATTCTCCTGCATGATGTCAGCCCCACAAACACATTGCAACAAAGTAGAAGAATTCCAACTGACTTCTGCTGTGCACCTTCCAGAACAATTTTGAAATTTGAACTTGGTCTCCATGACAACCAGCATGCATGTAGGCCTTAATACTTGTCCCCTATGTAATTTGGAGCATCACACACAGGTACGGTGCGTTTCGGGGCCCTAGGGCACCCCAAATGCATGGCAACGGCCCGTACATGCATGCCTACGTTCACTATCACTATGGGTCTGCACGCGTATGCGTACTCGTAGTGGTACGGACCGTACACACGCATGTACGCTCACTATCACTATGGGTCTGCACGCGTATGCGTACCCGTAGTGGTACGGACCGTACACACGCATGTACACTCACTATCACTATGGGTCTGCACGCGTATGCATACTCGTAGTGGTACGGACCGTACACACGCATGTACGATCACTATCACTATGGGTCTGCACGCGTATGCGTACCCGTAGTGGTACGGACCGTACACTCGCATCTACGCTCACTATCACTACGAGTACGCATACGCGTGCCGACCCATAGTGATAGTGAGCGTACATGCGAGTGTACGGTCCGTACCACTACGAGTACGCATACGCGTGCCGACCCATAGTGATAGTGAGCGTACATGCGAGTGTACGGTCCGTACCACTACAGGTACGCATACGCGTGCCGACCCATAGTGATAGTGAGCGTACATGCGAGTGTACGGTCCGTACCACTACGGGTACGCATACGCGTGCAGACCCATAGTGATAGTGAGCGTACATGCGAGTGTACGGTCCGTACCACTACGGGTACGCATACGCGTGCAGACCCATAGTGATAGTGAGCGTACATGCGTGTGTACGGCCCTATCACTATGGGTCTGCACGCGTATGCGTACTCGTAGTGGTACGGACCGTACACACGCATGTACGCTCACTATCACTATGGGTCTGCACGCGTATGCGTACCCGTAGTGGTACGGACCGTACACACGCATGTACACTCACTATCACTATGGGTCTGCACGCGTATGCATACTCGTAGTGGTACGGACCGTACACACGCATGTACGATCACTATCACTATGGGTCTGCACGCGTATGCGTACCCGTAGTGGTACGGACCGTACACTCGCATCTACGCTCACTATCACTACGAGTACGCATACGCGTGCCGACCCATAGTGATAGTGAGCGTACATGCGAGTGTACGGTCCGTACCACTACGAGTACGCATACGCGTGCCGACCCATAGTGATAGTGAGCGTACATGCGAGTGTACGGTCCGTACCACTACAGGTACGCATACGCGTGCCGACCCATAGTGATAGTGAGCGTACATGCGAGTGTACGGTCCGTACCACTACGGGTACGCATACGCGTGCAGACCCATAGTGATAGTGAGCGTACATGCGAGTGTACGGTCCGTACCACTACGGGTACGCATACGCGTGCAGACCCATAGTGATAGTGAGCGTACATGCGTGTGTACGGCCCTATCACTATGGGTCTGCACGCGTATGCGAACTCGTAGTGCTACGGACCGTACAAATGCCTGTACGCTCGCCATCACGATGGGTACACATACGGCAGCACTCCCACAGTGATTTGGGAACATGCACAGGCCCTCTCAGCAGCAGTACGGCGGTTTTTACACATCACTGTGGTGATAGGCGACACACAGGTAAGAATAGGGCGGACATACTTGTCCATGGATGGACATACTTGTCCAGGAATGGACATCAAGGCATCGTCTGTGAATTACTACATGTGTGGGGCACAGGTGTCACAGGCTGTGATGTGGAACATGCCTCCTGAGTGGAGAAGGCACCAGATGTATGATGAGATGTGTACAGGTGTACTGTGTGAGGGTGCAATGTGTGCCAGGCATGCCCTTGACTCCTTTGACATGTGTGCATGTGGGACTGCGCACTTGGGGTGAGCGTCACTGGCATGGCACGGACACCAACACACGTAAGTGTCCCATGATGCCCGGTACAGGGGTCATGACACATGACTTGTCACTACCCACAGTGCACAATGTGACTATGTCATATATGTGTCCGGGATTTACATCAGGTTGATGTTGTAGCACCCTCAAAAGCTGCAGCCGTTGCAGCAACCAACATGTGGCTGTGTGTAGATTGTCATTGCACACTGTTCCGCACACCATGCCACATGTGTTATCGGATGTGAGGTGCACATGTATGCATGGGACACGGAGTAGCGTGACAAGGCCATGTCAGCATCCTCACAAGGAATGTGTGGTGAGTCATGACATGTGCACCTTCATGGCAAGGTGTGTGGGCTGGACTAGTGTAATGTCATGTGACCTGTGGCTCCAGTGTTCCGCTACCAGTCTCTGCAATCGGCATCCCACTTCTGCTGATGTGTGGGTGTATGTCACTCCTGTCTTGCGTCGGGCTGTGCACTTGCACTGGGACACAGCTATTTCCATGGCGTGGCATGGGGAGGTTCTCAATCACCGTGTGTAGCTGGGTCTTGGAAGGAGTGTCACCTTGCATCCATACGTGTCCTGGGCATGTAGCACATACCTGACTCCCTATGTAGCATGTGTGTATTGCCAGATTTACATGTGCTCAGTAGACATGAGTTGTTCTCGTAGTGCACTCACTCTTCGTTGTCACTTCCAAATTACTGCAGAGCGCCGCCTCTTGCCCGAAGAATTCCAGACTTGGCTACCATGCAGGAGAATGACAGGATCCGGCTCTACCGCTTCACCCAACCGTTGATTCTGGAGCTGACGGCGAGACTGGCACCACACCTGCAACCGCAGCACAGGTATCCTACGGCACTGACACCCCAGCTGAAGGTAATGGCTGCCCTACATTTTCTTGCCACAGGTACCTTCCAAAATACCATAGCTCATGTTGGTGGCATGTCCCAGAGCATGTTCAGCGGTGTGCTGCATGATTTCTTGGAGGCCATGTTGATTCACCTGGATGACTTCATCAAGTTCCCAACCCCTGAACAGATGACTGAGGTCAAGCGTGGATTCTATGCCCTGGGAGGGATGCCCCATGTCATTGGGTCCATAGATGGGACACATGTAGGTTTGGTACCACCACACGCACGGGAGGTGGCGTACCGCAATCGGAAGCACTACCACTCCATCAATGCCCTTGTGGTGTGTCTGTCCAATATGGTGATTTCACATGTCTGTGCTCGTTTCCCAGGGTCAGCACACGATGCCTACATCATGAGGCGTAGCGGGATGCCTGATATGATGATGCAGCTGCGCAACGAACGGGCATGTGTTGTTGGTGGGTACAGTCTGTCTGTCCTGTATTCTGTATAGCCGACCAGCACGACCGCTTCACCAGTTCTAACGATGTCCATGTGCTTCCCATGTAGGGGACGCTGGCTATCCCAACATGCCTTGGCTGCTGACACCTCTCCGCAACCCCATCACGCCGGCCCAGCTCCGCTATAACACCGCCCATGGCCGGACAAGGCGAGTGATAGAGAGGACGTTTGGCATGCTGAAGAGCCGATTCCGGTGCCTCCACAAGACCGGCGGTGCACTCCCTTATGCCCCGGCGAAGGTCTGCAAGATCTTCATGGTCTGCTGCATGCTGCACAACATGGCAGTTGAAAGAGCTGTGCCACTCATCCTGAATCAACATGACGAGGACCATCCACCCGTGGAGGACGAAGGGCTTGGCAATGGGGCTAGTGATGTGGAGGATGTGGAGCCGCAAGAGGACATCTGGACTCGGCTCATACGCGACTTCTTTGCTTAGTGGTGAGTACCAGGGTCTGAGTGTGCACGCATTGGTCCCCGTGTGGCATGCGTTGTGATGTGTGTCTCCACCTGCATGTATGGCACGTGGGTCAGAGGTGTGTGTGGGTGTGTCACTGGAGTGATGGTGGCAGTGATGGTAGTATTTCCCCAGTCATAATTGTGACCTAGCATGTTGTCATCCATACATGTGTCGAGTAAATGCACATGCAAGTGGCTGTGCTTTTTGTGGCTGACTTCTTGTGTGTCTCTCTTCCCCAGGTACCTGCGCATGCCGTTTGCTGGTTGCATTGTTGTGGCACTGCTATTCCTCATGGACATGACATCGTGGGCTGACTCAGCGTTACAGGCACGGACACGTTTGGAAGTCTCCATGGGGTAAGGGATGCATCTGGGGTGTATTGGGTGTGGCAGTTGTTCACGATGTGTGCACACTGCCCCGGTCGGGGTTTGGTTCCTCTGCAGTCATGTGGCATCCCCATGGGACACGACATGCAGCTGGGTACACCTGAATAGATGGGCTGCCTGGTTGTCAGTCATCAGTGATGGGATAGTGGATTGTGATGATGGCATCAATGTGTGTGACACTGCCCTCGGACACATACGGTTGACATTGTCTTGACATGGCGTGGGACTTCCACATCAGCGGATCTATGGTGTATGTCAGGCTCTCCGTGTGCAGCTGTGGGTTTTAGCTGTTAGCCGACACTTGTGTGCCAGTTCCATGGCTATCACGCATTTGTGCTGCAGAAGGGGGGTGCCAGTGTTGGACCCACATGTTACTCCACATGATGTGTTCATGTGTACTTCAAGTTGCCTCTGCAATCCCAAAAACATGACTAATAAAGGTGTCCCTATGCCTCCAAGGTGCCTCTTCTCAGTCAATGCTGGTGTGTTGGCACGGTGCATCCTGCATGTCTGGCATGGTATTCCCTGATTGTGGCTATGTGTCAATGTGTCGAGTGGCAAGATGCAAGCTGTGTGTGTGTGCTGAGACTGTGTATTGGGCATGATGTCCATGACTGTGTGGGTATTGTGACATGTGCCATCCCCATGCATCCAACGTTGTCCATGACCCCATTCTCTGCATCCACCGGACTCAAGCTTGCAGGACATGGTTCTGCCACCTGCCTACACATACCTGGGTGCCCCCCAGGACACTGGCCAGGATCCCTGACCTCTGCGCATGACTGTTGCTGTACTCAATGTGTCTGTCAGCACGGTTGTTCGGCCACCCCCTCAGCTGGTTGTGCCCATCACGGGTGTGTATGGTGCTCCATGTCTGTCTTGCCTAATAAACTGTGACCCATGTGTCCTGTGCCAGACTCAGGCCCCAGGGTGTGGTTGGTTGAAGTGAACAGATGACTCAGGCATGTTTAGACTGTACAAGACACATGTTAGGTAATAATGCTACCAGCAGGCATCTACTCTTAATAGTGTGATTTATTATTGGGGGGGGGACACAAAGTGAGGGGCTTTCCGGGATTAGGGAATCCAAAGTTCAGTAGGGGAGTTGGTGTCCTTGCCATTGGAAATCCTCAGAGTCCATGCCACAGTCTTTGTCAACATTGGTCAGCCAGTGACCAGCAGGGCCATGTGGCAGAGAATGTCTCTTGATGCTGTGATGCTGTTGCTCCAGTGGGCCAGGTGCCAGGCCAGGTGTCCTGGGAGATGGTGATGTAGCAGCCACCCTCACGGTCCTTTCCGTGGACGACCCGGCTTCCTGCGGGGAACCTCAGCAGCAGGCCGTGACGACGTCTGGGATGCTCCGTCGGATGTTTCCTCCTCCTCCTCCTGATCCCTCCCTGTGGGTGGTGATGTTCTCCGCCTTCTGGCACAGGGAGGGTCGGCCATGGTGTCGGCCATCCGACGGAGTGTAGCGTGAATCCCCTGGAACGCCGTCACTTGCTCAGCCTGTCTGTCCTCCATCCTCCGTTGGTGTACCTGTAGACAGGCTATTAGCTCCGCATGTTGCTGGGCCTGCTGGACCTTGATCCCCTCGAGGACGGACACAACCTGGGCCATGCCCGTGGTGTCCTGCCGGTATGAGTCCAGGATGTTACGGACATGGGAAAATACCGGATCCCCAGCCAACTGGTCAGGCTCGCGCCTTGCCGTCCTCCACTCCCACCACCCCTGCCCACTTGCGTCTGGCCTGCACTTGTGGGCACATCGGGTCTCCGGGACCCCTGAGGGGTGGCATTGGCGTTGTCGCCTGCCTCCTCCTGGGTGCCCGGGACACCGTGTCCCTCCTGGCGAGCCTGGCTTCATTGTGGTGTTGGGGCAGGGATCCTGGGTGTCTCCTGGGATGTGGCAGGAGTGGGGGTGGTGGTTGGCACGGTTGTACCTGACGCAGGTGCTGCAGGTGGTTGGACACCAGAGGGGCCAGGTCGGTCGGGGTCGTCCGCAGAGTGGTGAGAGTGGTCGCTGCCGGTGGGATCGGTCTCCTGCAGATCCGGGTCCTGTGAGTGTTCCCCCCCAGTGTTGGGGGGTGCAGCACGACGTTGACCTGTGTGTGAGAGAGAAAATGTTAATTTTGGTCCATGCAACATCCATGTTTCATCCGTTTCAAAGTTGGCACATTTCCTCTTGGAATTAGGATCTGTCTTGCATTCCACTCACAGTGCACTTGTGCATGGGTGTGTCCCTTGGGCACCAATTTGGCCCCTTTAACTATGTGTGGCACAGTCTTACTTGCTGCGTCAAGTGTGACTGCAGTCAGCAGTGGAGTGTGCAGGTGTGGCGAGCCATGCATTTGCGCCTTCCTTGTAGCACTGTACATGTGCACATGGAGTGGATCCACACACTTATATGATGCAGGTGGCTGTCCTTGTGCTCGTGTACAGGTTGTGACATGGCCCTGCGTTTTGCCATGATGAAGAGGGGGGGTTCTGGCACTGGCCACCCTTGTCTACATGCACGCAGTCGACCTGCTGACGAGCAGACATTCCCACACACCAAAGGACTGATTTGCTATCCCTGTGTCTCCCTCCTTCTCTGTCCCCCTCTCCCTCCCTCTCTGTCCCCCTCTCCCTCCCTCTCTGTCCCCCTCTCCCTCCCTCTGTGTGTCAGCCTCCTCCCTCTGTCCGTCTTCCTGTGTCTCCCTCCCTCTCTGTCCCCCTCTCCCTCCCTCTCTGTCCCCCTCTCCCTCCCTCTGTGTGTCAGCCTCCTCCCTCCCTCCGTGTGTCAGCCTCCTCCCTCTGTCCGTCTCCCTCCCTCTCAGTCCCCCTCTCCCTCCCTCTGTGTCCCCCTCTCCCTCCCTCCGTGTGTCACCTTCTGTCACCTTGGCCCAGCTTCCTAGGCACACACTGTTAGCAGATCTTTGAGTGGCCCTTGGCCTGTTGATGTGAGTTTGTTTCTGATCTCCAGGCACCCATTTTGTCTGCTGTGTGTCTGTGCGCTGCTGCTGTGGTGGTGTGTGCTGCCACTCTTTCACAATGTTGGCTGTTCATTAGCTGCTGTCATGTGCAAAACAGTGCCTTCACCCCCATGTGTTGATGCAAGGCGTCCGCCATTTGCTGGCAAGTCATTCCTGTGTTGGGACACAGTGTTTGTCTGGCTGTGACCTAGGCCATATGGGCAGAGGGCATTGTTGTCTGCTTTGGAGTCGCACTATGTGATTTTTGGTGCCCAGCCTCCCGCCATCCGGGTTACCGTGTCATGTGTTGTTGTCTTCTGTGGCCTGTGACTTGACATTGTCCAGCTGGGTGCATGGGGCATGGTGGCAGCAGTGGCATGTGCCTGCTCATGGAGTGTGGTTGAGTCATGCGATGGCTTGTGGTGGGTGCGTGCCTGTTAGTAATTTTGGTTGTGGTTGCAGTTCCCCCCATGTGAGGTGCGTTGTTTGTGTACTCACCCGGGTCTCGGAGTCCTTCTACTCCTTCAACTGCCTCCACCGGCAGTATGGCCATCACCCTCTCCTCCCAAGGATGGTACTGTACGGCTCTGCGGGAGGGCCCTCCTCCGGTGGCGTTGGCCTGGTCGTGTTCCTCCTGCCTCTTGGCTCTGACCCTCCTCCGCAGATCGTACCACCTGTTCTGGCAATCCTGCTTGGTCCTCCTGGTGTCCGCAACAGCATTCACAGCATCGACGATGGTCTGCCACATGGCTGTTTTGGCTGCCTGGCTGGTGCTTCTGACCAATGTTCCAAAGATCTGTGGTTCGACTCTGAGGATTTGATCAACAAGGACCTCCAACTCTCGGTGACTGAACTTTGGATTCTTGGTAGTGGGCATGGTGAGGGGTGTGGGTGGGGATGGTGTGGGTGTGGGGGGTGTGTGGATGTTGGGGGGGGTGTGGATGGTTGTGTGTGTGTGTGAATGTGATGAGAGGGTGTTTGTGAGGGTGGTCGTGTGAAGGTGTGCAAGTGTAAGGTGTGGTGTAGCTTGTAGTCTGGTTCTGTGGTGTCTGGCAGCAGTGAGTCTGTTGCAAAGGCTCATGGTTTGTGTGTGTGGGCCCTTTTTATTGGTCCATGGGTGGGTGTGGCAGTTTTTGAATTTTGGGTGGGTGTGTTATAAGGAGTGGTGGTGTATTGGGCCTCTGTTTGTTTTTGGCAGTTGCAGGTCAGTGATTGTGTTATTTTAGTGGTTGTTGGCCATTGTTTAGTGGCTGTGTGCCTTTCGAATCGTGTATTCTTGTGTTGTTTTATTTTGTCCTGGTTGTGTACGTGCGTTTTGAGCGTGTGTACGGTGTGTACATGGGCCATTTGGTTGTACGATTATGTCCTTGTGTGTGGCTTTGTACGACTCGTACATGCGGTTGTGATGTTGGGGCATGGGGTGCGCTCCGTACTTAGGAGGTTGTGTTGGGGGTGCGCCAGGAACTACTGGGGTGTAGGTTCACGGTGGTACGACACGTACTGGGGTGGGGGTACGACTGGAACGTACTGGGGTGTAGGTACACGGGGGTATGACACGTACTGGGGTGGGGGTACGACTGGAACGTACTGGGGTGTAGGTACACGGGGGGTATGACACGTACTGGGGTGGGGGTGGGGCTCGAACGTACTGGGGTGTACATAGACGGTGGTACGACACGTACAGGGGTGGGGGGGTGTACATTGACGGTGGTACGACACGTACAGGGGTGGGGGGGTGTACATTGACGGTGGTACGACACGTACAGGGGGGGGTGTACATTGACGGTGGTACGACACGTACTGGGGTGGGGGTACGACTGGAACGTACTGGGGTGTAGGTACACGGGGCGTATGACACGTACTGGGGTGGGGGTGGGGCTCGAACGTACTGGGGTGTACATAGACGGTGGTACGACACGTACAGGGGTGGGGGGGTGTACATTGACGGTGGTACGACACGTACAGGGGTGGGGGGGTGTATATTGACGGTGGTACGACACGTACAGGGGGGGGTGTACATTGACGGTGGTACGACACGTACTGGGGTGGGGGTACGACTGGAACGTACTGGGGTGTACATAGACGGTGGTACGACACGTACTGGGGTGGGGGTACGACTGGAACGTACTGGGGTGTACCTAGACAGGTGGGGGTATACATATACGGGGGGTACGTGTCGGACGTACGGGGGCTGGGGGGAGTGTTGGGCGCGTATGCGGGCACATGTCTCCATGGTTGCTATAGGTGTTCGGTGCGGACGGTGTTTTTTCCATACGGTTGTAGGCTCGGACGCACGGGATGGATCGTGATTCCTCGGTCGGACTTGGATTTTTACGTTTGTAAGGTAAATCGTCCGAGGACGTGTCGGACACATTTTCCGACCCGAGGACGTGTGGGGAATGATTCCCAGTGCGGTTCGTATGGACTTTTTACCATGCGAATCGTGATTGCCAGTTCGTACGGCACTTGTACGATTCGTACGGTAAAAAGACCCGATACGAGTCGTACGGGGACATTTTTTACCGGATCGTGATCGGCACCTCTGTGTTTGGCGGACTGCCGCTCCTTTTAGCACTTGTTGCAGGGATCCTATTTTTGCTCCTACTGCTACGATATGGCAAGCCAAATCACCAGCGACACCCAATTGACCATGAAGAGAGCTCTATTGGAAATGAAGTGTTGTGAGCGCATCGTTCGGGTTTACCTCGTCTACGAGAATTAAACACCACATGGTTTCTGTCATTCAGACCAATCTGGCAAGATTGTATCTTACCTGTTCTACGCTGCCTGCTCTGCGGTGAAGAATGCGTGCTAGACATCTGTCTAACGCTCCCATCAGTCATGCCTACGGATATCGATACTCTGCTGGACCTGGTAACACACACTGACTTTTGATTCAGACACACAGTGTTCCGACGAGACTCTGAATTTGGCCTTCATTCTTTTCAGACAAGGGACCAACTTTGGAACTTTTTTCCTATGATTAATTTTTTTCTTCCAAATTTGTATTTTTTTCATTTTTTGGCACAGTAATCTGCTTATAGTAAAACTATTCATAGAGAACAGAATTCTTTGAAAATCTTCCAGGGACATTATGCCACCTTGTCACATCAACAATTGATTTGTGTTAACCTGATATGAAATGGTTTCGACCCCGTTTCTTCTGTATGAATGAGCCATTTCATCATGTGTATATATTTCTGGTTCATTCTTTTTAGCATTTCCAATGCACACATATGCTTAGAATAAAATATTGCTTTTAATATGTACAACACCTTATGCATAGCAATGGTTTTGTAATGCATTTTTAGGACATATGTTTTTAGATATGTTTTAGCATGTTTTAGCTAATCATGCGCTACTCTCTTTTAGATATGTTTAGTATGTTTGGGATTTAGCAATGTTGTTTATACGAACCTGGAGTGGGTGTTGTGTGTAGATTTAGATTCCGTATACAGGTTTCCGGATTTATGCCCTTATAGAGGTACAATTCATATTGCCCTTATTTAGGCATAGAAAATCCAGCCCTTATTTAGGCATTGTCCATGCTAACCAAATACAGGCATGGTCTCCTACATCCGTCAATCCACGTAACAACGAGTTCTTGGAAAACCAGACTCTTAAGCCTTTAGGAATTTCCCTTGTTTGGATATTGATTTCTCCAAGAACTCATTTATTATGCATGAACATCTATTCCTTAGGGGTTCATTCATGACGTTCCGATGCCCGACTTTTACGTCAATACAGGCATTCCTAAACACCTTCAAGGTATAAATATACCTGCACTTGCCCTAGCAAACCACGGTTCCGGTACGGTCCAGTTCAACTGCCTACTTACGGTTCGCCACGACAAGTTCGGAAGGAGATCGAGTTCCCGCCTGATGCACTGACCAGACGCTGTCATCCTCCTCGCAGAGAATCCCGCTCCAGTGTTTCTGACTCCCCTTGCGGGGTGTTAGATATCGAGTCCCGGAAAGAGATTCCAACCTCACACATTCTAAGGTATGGAGCAGACTAGAACTTAGAGAAACTTTTGGCAACTCTTGGGAAAACTAAAACTATAGCTAGCTATACTTTAGAAAACAGCACCTACTTCTTACCTCATACTACCCTTAGGTTAGGTACACTGGGGTAGAACTATTTAGAAGCATCAGATGAGTATTCACATTTTAGCCTGTGTTCTTTATATATGTATTTTTATGAATATATGTCATAGCTACAAAGCATGCTATTGCAGTATTATTTTATCTTACTGCTAACCCTGTACGTATTGTACTTCCTGTCTTACGATTGTAGCAGTTCATATCTCTTGCATGAGAAATAAGACAGTTCAATTAACCCCTTTTTATTGAAATGCCCATCTCTCTATTTCTGTGCAACTCTGTAGAAACGAAGCATGCACGATTGACTGAGTGAAACTGTTATCTATTGTTTCCACAGTTCTGAGATTGTTCCGACTCGAAGGGAAACAAAGTTGTCATGTTTATGCGGTTGTCAGAAACTAATCCCTTCTTGTATATTCGAGAAGTTTCTAGTGACCTATGAGTTAGCTGGCACACACAAGTAATTAAGTTTAATGTACTCGATAGAGACATACTAACCTTAGTCCTATGTCAAAACTATAGTGTATATTATTCCAATGCGCAGAGCCTATCAGGGATATAGGAACTACACTACATACTCATATAGTATGATGTTCCTCATCTACTTAGTATGATATGCTTCATCAGTGGGTTGCACTTCTAGCACTGAGAAGCATCCAAGATTGTATCAAAAAATTTAAGCTACAGAAGGAAAAAAGGAGAAAATGGTGGTGTCCTCAACTCAAAACAATATACATCAACAAAACCCCACTCTCCAATCATCTCAGAGAATTCTTTAATAATAACGATACTCAACGCGTCCCTTTGTTAATTTTAAGCTAAAGGGCAAATCCACAATTGTGGGAATTCTAAAAAATTGTGAATCACAAGAGAAACTGGAATATAAAGGTGACAATCACTGATGTAACAATAAAGTGTAAACCACTGAAAATAAGAACATGAAGTGCCTCGCCCAGACCATTTTCATCAGCCTGTCAGAAGGAGCTAATAACTGGCTGTTATCTCGTCATGGGCAATTTCTCAATTATGCAGGAACAAGGAACCCCCTTTCAACTTATCTCATGGGGACACCAATGGCATATATGCAAAAAATCTAATACACTAGTGCCTGCATAAAAAGAAAAAGTAACAGAAGGAAAGGAGGTCCTCAAGTCAAGGAGAGCTGTAAAATCACTCTCTGATTCACAGGTTACCCCCTTGATCATAGAAATATGTTCTGAACGCCCCACAAAAACTTTTAATTAGTAAGATATTTGGCATGTAATAAAAAACACTCAGACATGCTCAGACCATAAAATATCAAATGGGCAACGTGTTTCATTGCGAAAGAGAAAACTGCAGCAATTTCATTCTGGCCAGAGGACCATATTGTCACCCAAAAGTGTACGGTATCAATTTACCAACAGGTGAAGGCCTTCCTGTGGTAACAAGATTTATGCTATGAGTAATAACAGCATATTGATCCCCTTGTGGTACTGGGTTCTATGCTTTTGATACCGCCATTGAACACCGTTGAATGTAGACCTCAGGACTAAATTCTATGTCAGGACAGGAGGCTCCGATTATGCTTTCTCATTTCTTTATTAGAAATGCTCAGCAGCCAATTAGAAAACAGTTGGTAAATAAAAAACTACAGTACCCATGAACACCAGGGTATCACGTGACCAACCATAGAGAACCATATTATAAAAGGTCATGTAGAAAGTATAGTATCCTCTTTCTTTGCTGCTCCGCAGCCAGTTAAGTGCTTCATTTTATATTATTTAATTACTGCTTGGTAAAGTTCTATTGCTGACTGTATTATTAGCGCTCGCGCTTTCTTGGTATTCCGCGCGCTCTGTTCTGGGCTTTCGTTTTTCGCCGCTTCTGTGCGCATTTAGCGGGGGCGTGTGTCTCACCCCCCGGTGTCCGGGTGCTTCGCGCCCGCGTTTTAAAGCATTTGGTGGAGCGGGAGAAGGGGGCTGGAGGACTCGCGCTGGGCGCGACCTCCTTTTCATGTTTACGGAGGCGGCCGTTACCGCGCGTGCGCGGCGGCCATTTTAAGGCTTTTCTTCCGTGTTTCACGGAGATTTGGCATTACGAAGGTTGTTTCACCTCAACAACTGCCCACAGCCTCGCGTTTTCTGCCCCATTGACGCCTTTTGCTCAGAAAAATTGCATTGGGCTGTACAACTAAGCATAGGCTCTGCCTAGAGTGTTATTTTTTCAGCAAGCCCTCCCTCCACATTTAATTATTAACAGTGTGTGCAGGTTTTTTCCTGTACTGTTGGCTTGCTGGGGTTTTTTTTCACTCCCTCTGCATTGTGCCTTTGGCATTATAGAAATTTGTCATCTTGTGGGCATTACTGTAACACTTTGTGTCACTATCAATGAACATTTGGATGAAGATGACTACTATTATGAGGATGACGCCTCTGGATTTTCGGAGCATGATTTGGTTGAGGCTTTAGACCAGGGTGTGCAACACTCAGTTAATAAGGCACTTGCTTGTGCTATCAACCCCTTGAAACGTCATTTGACTCATGACGCCAAAAAACAGGGCTGGTTGCCTTCCACACGTACATCTTCTAAGTCTCCTATTAATCCTCATAAATCGGACTTTAAGAGATTGGCCAAACTTTAGCCTCTGATCAGTCCTCCAAATTGGCATCAGGGGGCGCTTCGGCATCCACCAGCATTGTCATGGACACTGACGGTACGCATTCCTCAGCTTCCACTGATCAGGATGTTCCTCTGCCTCGCAAAAAGTCGCGTAAGGAGCATTATGTGGATGCTCCTACACATCCTCTAGTTTTAACTTTTGAGCCTTCGGATATTTTTCATCCTCATTCTTCTTCATGGCTTCCATCCCCTGCTGTGGCAGAGTATGTTCAAGCTCATATCCGGCAACCCTTTGAGAAGGATGTCAGGGCCCGCCTTCGGTCCGAGTGTCCGCGTCCGGATCTCGCCGACCATTTAGCAGATACTCCAGAGATTGATCCAATGATGGTTTCCTATCTCACAAAATATGCAAAAGACCCCAAAAAGGGTCTGGATAGATCCTGGCGCTCCTGTCAGGACAAATTGCTGGATTTGCTAGGCCCACTTACGAAGATTTTAGACCTCGGGTTTTCAGCCAAAGAGTCTTCAGCCCTTGTTAACCCTGATGAACTTATTGAATGGGCTCAGAGGGCTATTTGCCAGTTGGGTAATGCCAACTGTGCAATTTCCAGTGAGCGACGCCGTTCTATTCTCCTTAAATTGGATCCTAAACTGGCGGAGCTCTCCTCTTCCGAGACCGGTCCTTTAGTTCAGGGGCTTTTGTTCGGACATCCTTTTTTGAAAGAACTGACGAAGTTTGTGGCAACTTTCAGTGGCCTTGATAAGGCTCAAGCTTCGCTGCGGCGAGCATTTCGCCCGGTTTTTGCCAGGGCCGGACAACATCGGGGACGCTCGTTCGGCCGTGGCTCTCACAATTCCCAGAGGGGATTCCAGTCCCAAAGAGGCGGTGGTCAGGATTCAGGCTACAGCTCCCGTTCTCAGTTCTATCCCTCTCGCAAAGGGAGAGGTCAATATAGAAAGGGACGTTCCGGCGGAAGTCAAGGTGGCTACCAGGATTCCAACACTTCAGGTGAGCTTGATTCCAGCTTCCAATGTTGTTCTGGGGGGCCGAATTCGATTTTTTCTCCACAATTGGCGTTTAATCTCCAAAGATGCTTGGGTGCTGCAAACCGTTCAGGGTTACAAAATAGAGTTTTATCAGCCCCAACATCAAACCCTCCATCCCTCTCCTCTGTATTTCTCTCTTCAAGACCAGGAGTTTTTTTCTGCAGAAATCGATTCTCTCCTGGCAAAAGAGGCAATCATGCAGACTGTTCGCCATCCCCAGGGGTTCATCAGCACGGTTTTTCTGGTACAGAAGAAAGGGGGCGGTTCTCGCCTAATTCTCAACCTGAAAGAATTCAACGGAGGTGTTGTGTACAGACACTTCAAGATGGAGGGAATTCATCTGTTGCACGATCTTCTTCGCGAGGGGGATTGGATGGTTCGCCTAGATCTCAAAGATGCGTACTTGTCGATTCCCATTTTCGAGCCTCATCGGCGGTTCCTGCAATTCCATTGGCAGGGGAATTGGTACGAGTACAAAGTTCTCCCGTTCAGCCTTTCGTCAGCACCTTGGTGCTTCACGAAACTTCTGAGACCCGTCGTGGAATGTTTGCGCGCTCGGGGTGTTAGTCTAATAATATATCTAGACGACATTCTAATCTTGGCAGACTGTCCCCTAAAAGACTTGACTCATCTAGAGTGGTCTATCGACCTCTTGCAATCTCTGGGTTTTCTGGTGAACCCTCAGAAGTCAGTCTTGATTCCATCGCAGGTGATAGATTTTCTGGGCTTCCAGGTCAATTCTCTTTCATTTCAACTTCTCTTACCGACTCAAAAGATTTGGTATATCAAGAGGGAGTTGAATTCGGTTATTTCCAAACAGACTGTGTCACTGAGATCGTTAGCACGGGTTGTCGGTCTATTGGCGTCCTCCATTCAGGCGATTTTTCCGGGTCCACTGCATTACAGGGCTCTTCAACGTTTGAAGATCCGTCATCTCCAAAAAGGCCTTCGCTATTCCGATCTAATTCCTCTTTCAGAGGAAGCAAGGACGGAGATGCAATGGTGGTTGGACCACATGGATGCTTGGAACGGGCGAGCCCTGTTCGGTTCATTTCCGGATCTCGTGATTGAGTCCGATGCCAGCCTGTGGGGTTGGGGAGCCCGGTGCGGTCCCTTCTCGACGGGGGGTCGTTGGTCCTCCCAGGAGTTGTCTCTCCATATAAATTGCCTGGAACTCCTGGCGGGATCATTTGCGATCCGATGTTTCTCTCCTCTTCGCTCCAATTGTTGCATCCTTCTCCGCATGGACAATATTTCAGCGGTCCGGTATGTCAACAAGTTAGGGGGAACAAAATCCAAATTATTGGCGGAGATCGCCAAAGATTTTTGGCACTTTTGTCTGCAACAGAAGATCACTGTTATTGCCGAATATCTTCCCGGTCGCCACAACCAGATTGCGGACTGGAATTCACGCCACCTTCTGGACTTCAGCGATTGGCGGCTTCATCCCCGCATTTTCCGCTCTCTCCTCCGGATCTGGGGTCAGTGCCACTTAGACCTTTTCGCCTCTCGCCTGAACAATCAACTTCCTCTGTTTTTCAGCTGGAGGCCGGATCCGAAGGCCCTGGCCACGGATGCGTTTCTACAGACTTGGCCGCCGATTCTGTGCTATGCCTTTCCCCCGTTCATGATGATTCCCAGGGTCTTGGCTTGCACGAAACGGTTTCAGACAGACTTAATTCTGATTGCTCCTCTGTGGAGGGCTCAGGCGTGGTTCCCGGTTCTCCTGGAGATGAGTTGTGCAGTGCCTCTCCTTCTTCCCCAGAAGTGGAACCTGTTGCTGGATCCTCTCGGCAATCCGCATCCCCTGATTCTATCAGGCAATCTCCTTCTGCTAGCGTGGCGAATTTCGGGGATCGCTGGTCGCTCCCAGGCCTTTCACATGACGCTTCCAAATTCATCAGTGACGCCTGGTCTCCCAATACTCATAAACGATACAGAGGGTCATGGAAGCGATGGTGTGACTGGTGTGTTCAACGGGAGGCTGATCCCTCTTCAGCGGATGTCTCTTTGATCATTAATTTTCTTGCCTCTCTTGCTTCCTCCGGTTTGACTTATCGCACTGTCAACAACTTTCGTTCTGCCATTTCGGCGGCTCACATTCCAATTGATGGTAAACCTGCGGGTGAGCATCCTTTGATTGCCAAATTGCTTAAGGGTATTCGTCTGGCGAAACCTCCTGGTCCTAAGTACGTGTCTTTATGGGATGTATCCATTGTTTTGAAGTTTTTGGACGCCTGGCCTTCCAATTCTTTGCTTTCCCGTAAGCAACTGTCAGCCAAGCTGACCATGTTGCTATGCCTTGTTTCTTGCAAACGGGTGTCTGATGTTCGTGCTTAGGACTTGGCAGGTCGCAGTTTTACACCTGAGGGTGTCACATTTTGCCTTTCCAAACGTACCAAGACACAAACTTCCGAGATTACCTATCCTTCTTTTCCTAATCATCCCAACCTTTGCGTTGTTCAATGTGTCAAGGATTATGAGGTATGTACTGCCCCTTTAGGTTCAGATATGCATGGTCAACTGTTGATTGCTTTGCAGAAGCCTTTTCGCCCTGTTACCCCAGCTACTTTAGCTCGCTCGGTTAGATGGCTCATGTCTGAAGCTGGCATTGATGTTTCCATTTTTGGTGCTCATTCGGCACGTGGGGCTATGGCTTCTAAGGCATTCTCCATGGGTGTTACTTTATTTGACATCATGAAGGCCGCAGATTGGTCTTCTAATTCAGTGTTCAAAACTTTCTATTACAAACCAATTGATCATATTGCTTCTGTGGTGGTGAATCAGCTTTGAACAAGCATAATCGGAGCCTCCTGTCCTGACATAGGATTCAAAATTTGCGAACATACGTGACAAGAATTTTCAATTCTATTAAGGACAAGGAGGCGAGGATTATCCCACCTGTGATTATTGTTTTTGCACATGTTATGCATTTATATTGTTGTTTTCTGCATATGACTTATGTTTAATGCAACGCACTATTTCTCTACCCCCCCCCCCCCTATTTATGACTTCATTCTATATACTGGGTGTGTATTACGGCTGTATGTCTCTTTTCAGGTTCTGACCGAAGTAGCGGTGTTGCTGTTCCTTCTGGTTTATCCGGTTTTCGAAGCCCTTCAGTTTCCGATTCTCTACTGCTGCCGAGTCCTGTGTTCTTCGAAGTGGACTTCTGCTGCTGCTGAAAGTTTTTTCTATCCCTGATGTTCAACGTTTTTCTTGGACTTCCTGTTTTACCTTGAACTGTTTTTCCTCACCAAAGAAAGAGGATACGATACTTTCTACATGACCTTTTATAATATGGTTCTCTATGGTTGGTCACGTAATACCCTGGTGTTCATGGGTACTGTAGTTTTTTATTTACCAACTGTTTTCTAATTGGCTGCTGAGCATTTCTAATAAAGAAATGAGAAAGCATAATCCTCGCCTCCTTGTCCTTAATAGAATTGAAAATTCTTGTCACGTATGTTCGCAAATTTTGAATTCCTAGGTATCTTGCATCAAATATTGTGAAAAAGTCCCTAATGCTTTGGGGATGTTATGCAAGTGCATTCAATATATCCTTTGTTTCTCCATAAGATGTGTCAACAGCACTGGAAGCAACACTTCTTCATAGAACAGACACATATTGGGCAGAAACAGTCTAAGCTTCCATCCGCCAGAGGACAGGCACAACTGGAGCAGCAGCAGGGCAAGCTTTCCCCATCACAGGACAGGTACAATTCAGGTATGAGCAGTGCAAACTGTGCTTTCTGACAGACCAGGTACAGTATGGCAGTAACAAAGCATGCTTTCCCCTCATGCAGAAAGTAAATGGTGCAGGCTTCCATTCCCGCAGAACTGATTCAGCAACAGAAATTAGTACAAACTTTCATTGCTCACTTAACATGCACATTAAGGCCTGAGTGACACGTAGATTACAGACGGATCTCTAGAGCGGGTGCTCAACTTCCTGAGAGGAATAGGTGTAGGTAGAAGAGTGAGTGGATATGCAAGTTCGGACACCATTTCACTCCGGTGATATTCCACGTTAGCTTCTGAAAGTCTTGCTGCTGTCACTCAGAAACCCGCTGTAACTTCTGATGTCACATCCTGCAGTCTTGCTGCTGTCACTTCCTTTAGATTCAGCAGCTTACAGTCACATGCACATTTGTCAAAGGCTGAGCCGTTGTTATACAAGTACCTTCCTTCCTCCATTTTACATACTCTCCCCTCTCACTCTTTTCATTCACTCACAAACCAATATCTGTCCTTCATTTGATACCCTGCTCTCTATTTCCTTCTCACTTCCCTCAGGGTCACTACACACCACTCTTCCTGACAGACAACTCGCTGTTGTACTTCATAGATTCCTTTCTTACATTTTCCATTCACGTATCTTCTAGTTTTGCCTTCTCCAAACACTCTTCTCTCAAAGACCCTCTTTTCTGTCCCACGCACTCCTCCTACCATCTCATTGCGACTCACACACACTCACAGCCTCACTGTTGATTCCAGTTCTCCTCTCAAAGACATATACATTCCATCCCCTCTTTCACATCCCCCTTTGACTCCCAAACCCCGCTTACTTGCCCTTCTTATACACTTAGCTTCCCTTACAATGAGCCTCCCCCGCTCACTTTCACTGTTTCCCTCTCTGACTTACACAGACGCAACAACTCAACAACAGCTGAGGTTTTTAGGGCCCATATCAACATTTCGATGGTTGATCAATTTCGAAAATGATGACGGTAAAAACACAGCTGTGCTCCAGTTTGGCAGTTTGACTTAGAGGCCCTGATGATAAAGTCTGAAGAGAAAATCCGATGCAGGATTGATGACTTAAATCAACGCTCTCAAGATTTCAAGATGAAACGTGGATATTTAGTTGGAAAATTGGTGAAAATTTTAAAGGGCCATTTATAAATTAGTGAAGTTTGTGCTCTTTGGTTTTCCACAATTGAAAAGTAGAAATTACGCTGTAGGTCATTGTTTTGAGGAGCAACCCAACACCGCCTAAGACACCAGACACTATTCCATATTAAATGCCTAGTGGAGCCCGTGCGCTGCTGCTACACGGCCCTCGAGTTACTCCCCCTGCCTTAATTTTATTTACAGTCTAATTTTGCTAACATTGCGCCTTTCTGTTTCCTTCAGCCTCACACTCTACTTCGGCCGCGTCCAGAAAACGTGTCCAAAGTGAGCAAACACACCCCCGGCAGGCCTCCTCGTTGCGCATGCGCTCTCGCGCTGCTCTGGTGCGTGCCATTACGTGCTGTTGGCAACGTGCTGAATGATCCAGGGCTGTTGTTGTCACCTCAAATGCAATCCAGAAACAGGCAGATCTTCCTGCATCACAATCCGAGTAGGTTAAAGGTCAAGTACACAATGAAAACGTCACTCTGGGAGTCAGTCAGCAGGACAAAAACACCACTGGAACTCAACGACCAATGACCTGATCAGTGATTATCCGCCGGGGCCTTATTTTTCGTAGATAGTTTCTGTTTCCAGCTTTGAAGCCCTTTGTACTTAAGTCTACAGTAGTTTAATATGGGCCGTGTTCCAAGTGGCTGGACGTCGCTCTCTGACGTCAGAGGCGGGGCTACCCACTTACCGGCGTGAGCGAGGGGGGAGGTTGGCGTACCCTCAGCGACTATTTAATAGGGGTCAGGAGCATCTTTAGCCAACAAGACTTGAAGAGCAAAGGAAGAGAAGACCCCAACAATCGAGGAAGACCCCGAAGATCTCTGAGAGGATTCGAAGAACTGAGAAAGAGAGCGGAGCTGATTTTTACCAGAACTCGAAGGAAAAGTAAGTAAAATCATGAAACGGAACGACTACTTAATTTAGATCATGCTTTAAAATATATAATGCGTGCATGTTTTATTTAATTGTCAATGTATTAGTCACATTGGTCTTTGTTTTTGTTCTGAGTATTTTGGCCTCCAGGCCTTGCCATAAAATGTATATTTTGTTGCCTGTAAAGTACTTTCTTCTCTTTCTTTCTCGCATTTTGATGCACCTAGGATGTATTATCACTTTAGGGCAGATCGCCTGGTAACATTTTTAACAATCGCTCCGTTTTTTATTATCGAGTCGTCAACAAGGGGGGTGGGGGAGGGGGGGGAGGGCTTTTGTCTCTTATACAAGAACCCTTCTTACATCACATTTTATAGGTTCGATAGTTATAGTCATGTTAGCAAAAGGGCATCACAGTATTGGCTCTCAGCCAGCGGAGCCATCAGCAGAAAAAAAGCTCCACAACGGGAAACTGTAGTCGTGCATTCTTTCCCAGCATCACTGATGCGTCAGTCCAAAGAGACGCCACGGGGACCATTTACAGGACAAATCGGCCTAGTTAGAAGCACCTGAAAGACAGAGCTCGCAGACGTCTTTCAACCCTTGTGCACTTTAGCACCAAACATTTTCAGATGCTGCATTCAGAGGCTTGAATGGAATATGTTTTGACAGTCGGGCACTTATGTACATAACGCAAAACTAGTCAACAGTGCACACGTCCGGTGAGGGGCGTTGAGACTACAGGCAATATATTTGTGCGCTAAGGGACAACACATTCCGTGTGATCTTGCGCAAACAGCTAGTTCAGGATGGATGGCGTAGTAAGGGTACTAGAGGTCTTGTGCAAGCACGGAAAATGCACCCTCTCGATTACTAGTAAATGACAGCAATAACCAGGGTTCATGAGCCATGGTGCCACTGCACCTGCTGCACCAATGATAGCCACGCCCCTATTCCAGATGGTCTTAAGTGTACTGAGCTGTGCTGGAGCCTAAATAACGCATTTTAACATATAAAGATGTCTTATATTTTCCCTTCGCTGTCCTGTGTACATCTGTTCCAACGGGATATCCGATTCCTTACCTGCGACTTATTGGAGTTTCACGTTGTTCATTCATTGTTTCACTCTCACGATTGCTCGGCCTGGGCCTGTGGGTTCTGCCCTCCACGGCTGTATGAGGTGAAATAAATGGAGCCCGGGATAAAATGTTAAAAAGCGCCCCTCCGTGTTTTTAAGAGATATTTCAAATGTTAGGATCAGAAATTGAAATGTGTGCATATACGGTGTATATATGTATGGTAACTCATCCCAGCGAGAATGCAGAGGATCGGCACTTCTGTATGTGTGGCACGTGCGCTCGATCCACTCATTTCCTGTACGCACCAGTACCGGCAGGAACCACACGGAGCTCATACAGGGACTGCACACATTTATTTATGCATTTTTATAAAGCGCGGACTTTACCCGAAGGTGTCAGAGCGCTGTAGAATAGAACCAGTTACGTTACATGAGAGGAATGTTACAAAATGGAACGTACAAAAACAGCAGGACACAGAATCAAACACAGCAAGCAAGGAATGTACAAAAATAAATAAATATAACAAATTTACAATGACTAACGAACATCCTGGCGGGGCTTAGAATGAAGGAATTAGTTCTGAAAGTGTTTTTGGAATGGAAGAGATTTGAGGTCCGCTTTGAAGATCCGGATGGAGGTGGTGGCACGGACAAATGTCACGCATGGGTGTAAAGAGCTCGCGCAGAGATGTGCGGAGCTCGCGCACGCACCACACGGAGGTCGTGCAGAAACTACATTTCGTTCACGCAGGGACTGGACGAGCTCAGGTGAACAACTACACGGGGGTCAGACAGGGACTACGCAGAGCTCCTGTAGGGACTTCACGGGACGTGTGCAGAGGCAGCTCAGACGCTGCAATGATATCTTGCATTGGCCGAACTACGTCCCGGCGTCATCAGCGGAGGTGAGACAGGCCCTCAGTCATATCCTGCACCTGCAGACCCCCAAGGCAGATCGTTAGTGAGCCCGACTGAGCGCTGCAGGTACCCACTGAGACCCTGCAGATGCGACATCGGCTACAAGTGCTGCGATGGACACAGCAACTTCATTTGTTCATCCATGCTCTCAGTTCTGTCCATTTCTTCTAATTTACATACTGCCTGCCCTTTCGTTTCATATACTAGGCCTTCTCTAATCCTGCTTTCTCTCTATTCCCTCTTTAAGCTTATTTTCTATCACTGTATGTTTACTTTCTCACCTCCAAAGCTCTCAGCCTTTCTTCTTTCCCATCCTCCCCCTTTTAACCTTGCAGCCTTTCCATTTGTGTCTCACTCTGTTCCCTTCGGTTAAATTGGGCTATAACCAGGGCCACTGGAATTATTCATCAGGGGAGGACCAGATAATAGGCCATTTACGGGTGACCGGTCAATCTTTGTATAGGGCCTTCCTCTGCGTGGCAACATGGGTCACCACAATTTTTGCAACTTGTGATCCGTATAAGCTACAAACACCATTTTGTTGTTGTTGTTAAAATCTGCAGATTATGGAGCAGATGGACTATGTGCAGCAAATCCATAATTATGCGGAAAACTGTCACTGATTTTCTGTCTTTACTCTTTCTCTTCTTCCTCCCCACCCCCTTGTGCATTTCCCGCTTTTTTCTTTGTGTCAAAGTCTGATTAGGAAAGACAATTGCCAGATGGGAGCCGGTGGGCCCCTATCCTGCAAAGAACCACCGGCTCAAATTCAGCACTGATTCTGACTTCTCTCTCCGCTTCAATCCAGCATTTTTTTTTTGTGTGTGCATATTTATATAGCGCGAACTCGACCCAAAGGTATTGGAGCGCTTTACATGAGCACGTATTTACATTACACATTCAGGCACGGGGAGATTAATTGATTTGCCCAGAATCACAGGATGTGGACGCGACACCGAGACTCGAACCCTGGTTTCCAGCACCAAAGTTGGCAGTCTAGCCGACGGACCACATTAAACTTTACCAAGAGGTGTTGCTGGCCCTGACGGGCCCGTTTGTGATTCTTTGAGATTGTAGATGCGCGGGTTTGGTGCTGTTGAAATGGAAGAGATATTTCGCCATGCTTTAAATTCAACAAAGTGCCCAAGGACACTGCGGGTAGTGTGTGCCACGCAAGTGTTGCTAGTGGTGGTGCCGAAACATACTGAGCTCAGCATCTTTGGTCACCATCCTCCTGCCAGGGTGTTGTCGGCATTTATAAAACAGGGCAGGTGTTGGTTTGCCCTTAACGGTATCAGTGGAGAAAACTCTTGTTGGGAGCCGAGGGGAAGGGTTATCTCCCGTCGTTCCTATGTTTCCCTTACTTCCTAACTTAAGTAAATAATTGGTGCAATGCTGACGTACTTTGGTCTCTCCTAAGATGGCGCCCCTGCTGCGGACCGAGCTGAAGATCACCAGCAGGATGGTCCAGGGGGACCTGAACAGCCTGAGCCCAGACGTGAGGGCCTTTGTTGTGGGCAATGCCAGGGTGTGCCAGCCGGAGAGAATCCACATCTGTGACGGGTCCGAGGGGGAGAACGAGAGGCTCGTGGCGCTCATGGAGGAGAGCGGCATGGTGAAGAGGCTGACCAAGTATGAGAACTGGTGAGTGAAGGACACCCTCTGCCGGGGGAGGGTGGGCTCTGGGAACACCTGTTTAGATCACGATCCGTTCTTAATTATGCATTCTCTTTTAGAATTTTCGCCTCTAATGCCACATATCATATGTAGCAGTATAGATTGTAAAATGTATTTTACAAACAGACCGACTAACAGGGTCGTTTCCTCACTGATAAACCCATTCATTCACACATACCTTTGACATTTTGGGGGACAATCTGCCTATTTACTGTTAGCGGCTGCTTAATGATACAGTAGGGAATACTGTGGGAATCCCTGTACAGTCTCCTTAGACCTAAGTTGGTCAGCATACTAAAATGACCATGCCCAAATGTCCCACTTAAAAAAAAAAACTTGTTTCACGGGTATGTACATAATTTCCATGAAACTGCTCTGAAATACAGAGCAAAACTAGCGTGGAGCAGCAGTAAAATTGGTGGTTAGGGGCAGTGCTTAATTTGTAAAAGAATTCACTCTCGAAAGTACATTTTCTGTCGTGGTATATGTCTAAGAGTCCTGACGCAGTCCGTCCTCTCTTTCCCCAGCTGGCTGGCTCTCACCGACCCCCGGGATGTGGCCCGAATCGAGAGCAGGACGGTCATCGTTACTCAAGAGCAGAGGGACACCGTGCCCCTCTCCAAGACCGGAACCAGCCAGCTCGGGCGCTGGATGTCCGAGGAGGACTTCGATAAGGCGTTTAAGGCCCGGTTTCCAGGATGCATGAAAGGTGAGGGTTAAAAGACCGCATCATTCAGGGAGATATGCTAACAGTGACTGTCACCTGAAACACTTTTCTTTCTTTTATATCTCAAAATTGCTTAGGAAATTTTTCATTTGAGAAGTTCTTTGTTCGCGAGTAAATTGTTTATGACATGTTATACATTTTTGTCCTTCTTTTTAAACCCGTGTTGTTCCACAGGTCGCACCATGTACGTCATCCCTTTCAGCATGGGTCCCATTGGGTCGCCCCTGTCCAAGATTGGGATTGAGTTGACGGACTCGCCGTACGTCGTGGCCAGCATGCGGATCATGACCCGGATGGGCTCCGACGTCTTGAGAGCCCTAGGCGATGGCGAGTTTGTGAAATGCCTCCATTCGGTCGGCTGCCCCTTACCACTGAAAAGTATGTTAGTGACGTGGTCTTGTGGTCATTACCTTACACCCATCCCTAGGCTGACATGCGGCCAGCGAGCCCAGGCGCATCAGTAAGGCATCTTCTTGTGTGTCCACAGAACCCTTGGTGAACAACTGGCCCTGTAACCCGGATATGACCCTCATCGCACACGTTCCTGAACGCAGAGAGATCGTGTCCTTCGGCAGCGGCTACGGAGGGAACTCCTTGTTGGGGAAAAAGTGCTTTGCGCTGAGGATCGCCAGCAGGATTGCCAAGGAGGAGGGATGGCTGGCTGAACACATGCTGGTAAGAGATGGCTAAAGGAATATTATGTAGACTCAAATCACCAACAAAATCTGAGGACCTCTTTCATTTTCATAAGCAGTTATCAAAACAAAACTGGATTTAATAGAAATGCCAAAGGCCACCAAGTAAAATGTATAACACATAGTGCCAATATCGACCACACTCCCCAGCCCTCATGCAGCAACATACAGGTAACATAAATAATCAGACAAGACAACTTTTTGGTGGAGAAAATTGCTGCAGGTTTATTAGCATACTAAATATGCCAACATGGTGGGTTCTTACAGGCGATCCAAAGGCAAGCTGCCCCTCGCGTTCTACCACCTAATGGGCCAACTTGCATCGTGGCCTTAGCCAATCGGTGCTTAGCAGGTGTGGTGAGGGGATAGCCCCTCCCACTTCCAGTGAACCATCGGACCACCTCCGTACTCACACCCCCCCATCAGGGGCGGAGCTTTCAAGCGACCCCCGGTTGTACAGGATTCCAACCGCCCGTAGGACAGACGGGGCGTCGTCGCACCTCAGGGTCCACCGCAAAGACTTCTTAGGGATATTAGGCCTCAGCACCCTGTGTGCTCCTGAAGAGGGTACTCCTGAGTACCTTTCCGCCTCTGGATCACCCTGTAACTCTGCCACAGCCCTGGGTGTGGCGACCGTCGCAGCCAGGGCCCCCCACCAAGGCCGGCATTCCTACTTGCATCCTGCTATTTTTAGGGCGTCTCCCCTATCCAGCAAGAACAGGTCCATGCTTATACTGGATGTACCCCATCGTCCTCAAAACACCCTGTGAATTCGGCGTGTAGCACCCATGTCTAATGAGGCCAAATCCCCTCTGCTCAGTGAATATACGCATAACGCAGATGAACCTCCTGCGCGCAGGCTCCATCACCTCCCCCGACCGAGCTCCATGCCACAGGACCACTAAAGTTCACCTGTCCCCAACTGGTTTCTAATTTGCACCTTGTGGTCTTCTTCTAGGGTGCATTACTTCTCCACATTGACAAGACAATTTCACAGTTCTTTTCGATTGATCCCAGGCGAACAAAGAATGGTGTCACAATATGTTTGAGGGAATAAGTGTATGGTGCCTGTTATTAGACACTGCACCCTTTCGTGACGTGCCAACTTACGCAGCCTACCCTGCTTGCTGAACCTTCGACCGGTCACAGATGCCCGGTCCCTGCTATCCACCTGTGATCCATGCTGTAGTCCTTTTGGTGGATCCGCTGGGACCCTTCTGCACCCCTGCAAATGCTGTGTCACACACTATGGCCCTTTAATGCCCTTGGCTGTCCCTCAAAGACACCTGACAGCCTGATGCCCCCCCTCAGCTTTGGTGAGGGGTTTTGGGCCCGGCACACCCCAATCTGTGTTTCGAACATTTATCTTCCTTAGAGGCTCCAGTTAGTGTGGTGGCAAGGCATGTCCATGGCCATTTTCCCCCTTGGTGACTATCCTGTCATGGGATTTGAGACATTAAGCATGGGTGTCCTTGTGTACCTGCCGTGTAAGAGGGGCAGCAACATGAACAAATACTTGTCCCTTCTTGAGCAGTGGGAACGCCAAAACAATCCTTCGATCATTGTAGCCAAATTGTGCTCTGACCCCATGTTCCCCTCAGCTTATTGCACCGCAACCCCCTAGTTAGCTGGCACTCTGCAAATGCCTGGCTCCCTGGATATAGGGAGGGTGTTTTTGTCTGTCCTGGGTGGTCTCGAGGATCCATCTCTTGGTGCATGCTTGCAACCCTTAACATTATCACATTAGTTGGACAAGACCACTGCCTGGCCGCAACCTTAGCTAAGCCCCTGCGGAAATCGCCTGCCTGTGCTAGCAGACAATGATTAATCGCTCCCCACTCCATCACCATCTTTCTTGTTTCCTAACATTAGCGTAATGCCGTATATGGTGTTTAGCTTCCCTTTGCTCCAGGGGAGGGCAGCCCTGTCTGGAGGTGTGTGTATTGAAGGAGATGTGTCCTGGAAGTACCATTGATATGAGTTCAAATGTCACTACTTCGCAGTACTAGGTGTGTTTAATAAAACTAATAACCGGTCCAACCAATCACTCGGGCATTCCTTGCTTACTTTAGGCATGTTGGATTGAAGGGATTCCGTGAAATATGTAAGGTATCTCCCTTGGCATACCATCCCTTTAACACAGGATTTACCTCTTTAGGCATGTCACTAATTGTCTCCATCATGCGTTTAAGGCCAGTTTGAGTTCTGCTTAGGCAACACCGTGTTGAGTAACTACTCATGTTTATCTCTTGTACAAGTCATCCCCATTTGCCTGGCACTCGTTGGACCCAATGAAGCTTTTAACAAGCACCCAATACACATGTAAATACATGTTGCGCAACTGGGGGCACTATTACTTCCTCACTACGTACTTCCAGTCATGTAAATACTGCAAAAGGTATCCCCCACCTTCGTACCTGAATAACCACTAAATAAATACTGTCTAAGGTAAAAGATTACCAGTGCACCTAGCCAAGGGCCCTCCACTGCGTGTGAACCCCTGTTGTGTTTTAGACTGTTATTTTTGCCTGACCACATCCGGACCCTTCAAGTAAAACCAGCCAAATCAATCGCAGGCCCTCCTGCCAGGACACAACCTCCATGGCCATTAACGTGCCCACATGTGTTCAATGAGATTAAACAAGTTAGAGGCTTTAATGTATCAACCAGACCCAAAGTGGAGCCAGAGCTGAATGGTCTTAGTGTGGTTCAGACTGGAGGAGGTATGTGTGGCTAATGCAGGCCTAAAGATCTCCCGACGGCAAAGAAAGGCAGAACCTGGGCATAAGATCCCCGTTTCCTAGAGTAAAACCATACTTATCCTGCACCATTATCAAATGTGCCACTAGCACCCAATGCGCTATCCACCTGTTGCTATGCAGATGTCATCCGATTCAATGGCATAGGCGACATATCAACCCATTCTGCCTTTGTGGTCCCCTCCACAGCCTCCGGGACCCTGGGTGCGCCCTGCAAGATGAGAGAGACATCCTTCATGCCGAGGTGTCTAAGCTGAATACTAATGGATCAGTCTCCCGAGCATCCCAAGACCCCGACGCGTTCGGCTCTCAGCCCCTAGAAGCGATCCTATTTACAATAGCTCCCAAATGTCGTGGAAAAGAGGGCACTGCTGCCGGGGTGATGCGCTCTCTAGGCCCAGTGCGCACTGCCCGTGCGGACTAGGCCCATCGCAGCTTGGGCTGCGGACCCCGTGGTCCTGACCGCCCCCCCCCCGCCACGGAGAGGGGGAGCTCCCTAGCCCCTAGAGCCTCTAACCACTGTAAGGGAAGCAGGGGCCACAAATCAAGCTGTCTCCCCGACAACTTCTATCCAGTACCCAGGAGCCCACGCGGGGCCCGGGGGCAGCCCAGCGGAGACACTGCATGCTCGAGGGCTGCTGCTGTCCTCCCCCCCCCCCCCCCTCCAGGCGGCCTACAGCCCTGGCCGGGCCGCCCTGCCCAAGATCCACCCCTGATGGAAGATCAGGCGGGGGAGACACAAGGAATGCACTCACCATGCAAATGGAATGCAGCAGCTCCCGGGCACGCAGCCAAACGGCATCAGGGTGAGGGACAAAGAGGCCGCTAGGTGGGCGGGGGAGGAACTTATACATCTCCCCCACCCCGGCCGGAAGTGACGAGCAGGACCCCGAAGGGGTCTCCGGACACTAGGCTGTCCAGTGTGCCATCCTGTGGCACTAAAGGGGCCGCCCTCTTATGAGGGTCCCCTGCGGGGACGAGTCGGTCAGGCCACAAATGCCAGTGTAGGCAAGCGGGTAACAAAAGTAATATGTAATAATACCAGAAGGAAAGGCTAAATTGAAACAGGCAAGAGTGCTACAAACAATGTTGTGATCTCTTTATACTTAAAGCTATACAAGGAAAAGGTGTGTAAAATCAGTAAAAGCGGTAAGCATTTCTCAGTGATAAAGTACTAATAAACACTGATATTGTACCAGAAGGAGGGCGCTAAAAGATGGGTTGATTTAAAATCTGAACATACTTTGCGAAGGAAACAGTAGTACCTGCTTGGATAATACCACCTTAAAAAGAAGATGCATGAAACACTGTAAATGAATCTAAAATGACCCTCGACAGAATGAAATACAACAATGACGGCTATGAATGGGTTACAGTGGAGACCATGGACAGAGTAGTTTGCTTACTCGTTGCAGTTGAAAATCGAACTTTGTGTACCGGGTGAGATGAACGTACATTAAAATTGCACAATGACCGATTACCCCAGCTGACCTTTGTTTGGTGGTGCACAGAGTCTCTGCTAGACATGCTCCACTGCCTCAGATGTGTTTATGAGGCTTTGTTCTGTGGTTAGTTCAGAAGTGCCTGATGTATTGCAGAGATGCCCGGTGCATGTTCAGTGTCCCTTGTTGCATTGTGGAGATCACCTTAATGCATGCATGGTTGTTCTAGACATGGGTGGATTTGCCCACAGTAAGTCTTACTAAACATTGGACCTGGGACCAGGTCTACACCTTAAGGGTTCTCGGAAAGTGTTTAACTCATTTAAGCTGTGTAGAGTGAAGTGCAAATTTAGTAGCATATTCTCTTCCTATGGTCTTGCGTGTAACTGATGGTGACGTCTCTTGTAATGCTAAAGACACAGTATGCCACTACTACCCACACAGGCAGAAGTAGTCTAGATACAGAAGGCTAAAGAGACTGACAAAGGAGTGGAGGGCATCAAATCTGGAAAACAGGGACAGTTGGTGTTGGTAACATTTAAGTAGAGGTTCTTAGGGATGAAAATTCAACACAATTGAAGTAGAATTAAACAGATTTAAGACAGGTGGATGAGGCACCAGGTAAGCAGGGGCCATAGCGGCGTTTCTTGTATAATATTATGCAAATTAATCTAGACCACATACCTCAGTGGTCAGACTCATCTAAAACTATCTCTTGGATAAGAAGTAAGAAATAAAGCAAATACATTTCACCACAAATGTAGCTGTATCGTAGACATGCAGAAAACATTGGTTTGTTCAATTAACAGAATTTAAGATCAAAGCAGTCTGCCCCATTGTGCACATTGAGTGATACTACATCAGAGCTGAGTAGTAAGCAACCAACTCTTTTTTTCCCTCAGATATTGGGCATCACAAACCCAGATGGCGAGAAGAAGTATTTTGCAGCCGCCTTCCCTAGTGCATGTGGGAAAACCAACTTGGCCATGATGAACCCAACTTTGCCCGGCTGGAAAATTGAGTGTGTGGGAGATGATATTGCCTGGATGAAGTTTGATGAACAAGGTAACCCGCTTATTGTAGGGCTGCAAATGACCCTTATAATGTTTAAATTAGGGTGTGCTACACTCTGCCCAAGTCTTCTGTTCCTTTCTAATCAACAGCTTTTCTGTGTTGCAGGTAACCTCAGGGCTATTAATCCTGAGAATGGATTTTTTGGTGTTGCTCCTGGAACGTCAGAAAAGACAAACCCAAATGCCATGAAGACCATAGAGAGGAACACAATCTTCACCAATGTTGGGGAGACCAGTGATGGAGGCATCTACTGGGAGGGCATGGAGAAGACTGTGGAATCTGGAGTGACACTGACCTCATGGAAGAACAAGGAGTGGACTCAGGACTGTGGTAAGGACGAGAATGCTCTATACATGTAAAACGTAACACATTCCCACTCTATTGTGTAGACTTGGTGTCTGATGCTCAGGTGTCCTCATATTTTCTTTCACTCTAGATGAGCCTTGTGCCCACCCCAATTCTCGTTTTTGCACTCCTGCCAGCCAGTGCCCCATCATTGATCCAGCATGGGAATCCTCTGAGGGCGTGCCCATCGAGGGCATCATTTTTGGAGGACGGAGACCCAAAGGTGAAAATAAAAAAAAACTGAATAGAAGAAATACTAGGCACCTTCTGTTCAGGAATATAGCTCATTACTACGCGATCCATTACATTGCGTGCTTTTACAACACGGTCGTTACAACGACAGCGTTGTTATCAAAATATGCATTTACATCGCAAGTCATTACAATGACTTGCAGTAGGGGGCGCGCTGGACTTAGGGATAGTATTATTTACTATTCCTACTCCAGTTTGCGCAACAGTAGGGAAGGTGTTGAAATTCATTTATAATACCTCAGCGCCCCCTACAGCAAGTCGTTGTAATGATTTGATGTAAATGCATTGCGTTCTAACAACGCGGTCGTTGTAATGACTGTGTTGTAATGGTAGTGCGATGTAATGACAGCGCTGTTTCCCCTGTTCAGTAGCTGTTTATTTAATCACTGTTTAATCAGATAATTAAAAAAAGAAACTGTATTGGAGCATGTTGTGTAAAATAACTTCTGATAGATTGTACTTAATTTGTATGGATACAAAATACCCAATAATAATACTTGTAAAAGTTTCAGTTAAATATTTATTCTCAGCAAAAATGGAGAAAAATAATTGCTTTCCTAAAAAATCTCAATTTAAGGAAAAGTACCTGGAAGCAATAATTTTAGTACAAGTGCAAATAATATAATCTGCGGGGTATTTGGGAATTGTGATTAATGGGGTTCAGTCCTATTTTGTGTCTTTGCTCTTCCACTATGATTACTCTTTAGTAACTGTTCTAAGCATGTCTTTCTGTTTTCTGATGTTGCTCTAACCATATTTTCTGTAAAGGGAAATCTGTGAATTTGCTGCTCTTTCTGTCAATACCTACTTCACATTACACTTGTGACAACTCGCCTCTAATGCCTCTGCGTTCTAATACTGCATCTCCACTGAAATATGCTAATTTCTTCTAGTGTTCATACCCTGTGTTATTTTAGTGTCTGTGTTCTATTTACCCTTTACCTTTATCTCATCTAACCTACACACAGTCACATCTTCAAATTTTTTCATTTGATTTTTGAGTGTAACTTTTTCCCGATTTTGGTCGCATTCTTTAAAACTCAAACAGTGATTTTCACACCGTTTTATGACACCCTTGTTTAAGCATAAGAGATTATTGATCCATCTGAACCCCCGTAAAATCGCTGTGGACCAATGCGTCCATTGTTGAAATCTGTGTGTATCCTGAATGTCCCAGGGTCAAATCATTGTAAGTTCACTCAATCTTTCATGCTTCTCTTGTCACTTAAATGAGTTACTTTACGTTTGCGGCTAATTACCGCCTGTTATCAGCAACCTGAAAAAAGACAAATGGTAGAGTTCCCTAAATAAGCACGGGTATTGTTATTATGAATAACAACCCCTCTACCTTAAATCCTAGTCAAATTATCTCTCATTATCAAGAGACCTGAAGACCCCTATGGTTTGCATGATGTTAAGCCCACATCGCTCTCTCTTACATCCTGTGCTTTAAATGGGCAGGTACTGTCCGGTACTGCATATCTGCACTTCTTTAATTTGAAAGGGAGAGTACCTTCGCTTCTCAGCACTGCTGCAATATATTTAATGAGAGAGTACCAGCACTTCTCAGGAGCAAATACGTACTCTGAATACCAGCACTTCTATATTTCCATTTAAACCCAGCGCCTCTTACATCTATTAACAGAATCCCATTACATACATTTTTTCACTGATAACATTTAATGAGAGAGTACCGGCACTTCTCAGGAACAAACACCTACTCTGAATACAGAGTACCAGCACTTCTATATTTCCAATTAAAGCTCCTCTAACCTCCATAAACTGTATCCCATTACCTACATTTTTCACTGATAACAGCATCCCAAAGCTTCTTTGAAGCCCTCTTGGCTCTAGATAGGGCCTACCTAAACAATATTTTATTAAAAGTCATTTACTTGTATAGACATAGCATTGAGCTTTTGATGTCTTTAAGTTCTATGTACAAAATGCACATGATAGAGATATTGCAGGACCCCTGTCTGAACGCACCTTCCTCTGGTCTGCAGGTGTTCCTCTGGTCTATGAAGCATTGAGCTGGCAGCATGGAGTGTTTGTGGGGGCGGCCATGAGATCTGAGTCAACAGCAGCCGCAGAGCACAAAGGTAAGTTGGACGTCAGGCGTGTCCTATAAAATGCACTACTGTGACAGATGTGTGCGCCAGAAACGACCCCGAACATTCATATACTCCACTTAATTGAAAATACATATTTCTTTCTGCCTCTTCTCAGTCTGAAAGTAATAATTTTCTCCCCCCTATATAAGCCCCCCCCTTTGGCTGAAAGCCTGCCATGTTACTGACTCTCCCCCAGGCCTCTTTATTCACAGCCACAGTGACATTGACCTCCGGAAAGGTCTTGATTTCCCCATATGCGAGCTTACCTCAGACATGCTCTTCTTCCTTGAAAAACCTACCGCTCTGAATGTAAACCAATGTGCGACCATCCATGATTATCTAAAATAATATAAAATAAGATTGAAGTGTTCCTATTACTCTGTATTTTTAGGTAAAATCATCATGCACGATCCTTTCGCCATGAGGCCTTTCTTCGGCTACAACTTCGGCCGCTACCTCGCCCACTGGCTGAGCATGGAGCACTTCCCCGCCGCCAAACTGCCCAGAATCTTCCATGTCAACTGGTTCCGCAAAGACACACAAGGTAACTTCCTCTGGCCCGGCTATGGTGAGAACTCCCGCGTGCTGGAGTGGATGTTCCGAAGGATCAACGGTGAGGAGTGTGCGGAGTGCACAGCAGTTGGCTATGTGCCCACTGCCACGGACTTCAACTTAAAAGGGCTGGGAGATGTCAACATGGCAGAGCTTTTCCACCTGTCCAGGGACTTCTGGGAAGAGGAGGTGGAAGACATCAAGAAATACTTTGAAGAACAAGTCAATGCTGACCTTCCATATGAAATAGAGCGGGAGCTCCTCAAGCTGGAGAACAGAATTAAACAGATGTGAGCTGCTGATTCAGGAACCATTATGTGAACAGAATTCACCAACACTTCTGAGAGTTCACTCACTGAGAACCAGATAACGGCCCAGGAGTAATTGCTCCTAGATTGGGATGTAAAGAGCATGGACATACGTATGGCCAGCTCAGGGAATCCACAGAGGCACAGTAGAGCTGGCCACTTTAATACTGTCTCTTGTATGTTTGGAATTGTTTACGTTTATCTGTACATTATTGATATGTTGGTGTGTATTTGAAGCCAGTGGGTGCTTTGAAGATTTCTTGTGATTTTACTGACCACAGTTAAATCCATCAAGGCTGAGCTTCAACTCAGGGATTTCCGAAAATTATATTTGTGAAAGTAAGATAGGGAAACATGAACTGTGCAAATGCACCTTGGTGTTTCCACCTTGTTGTAGAAATTTGGAATCTCATTATAAATCCTGGATTTCGAGACCATTTAAGAGCGACGTGCATTCTGCACAAGGTATCAAGTTAGCAACTTGTTTGTATATAATGAAGTAATGACAGATGGGAGAAAGAGAAACGAATGCTATATAGTCGCAATCTGTACAGAGTATATACTGTCCATATTTATTTTAAAATGTATGTTTGACTATATATTTCAAAATGATTTGTATACAATTTGATACATTTTAAAACAATTGTTTGTTGTAAATTTATTGCATCTTGTTATTTTTGTACGGCATATTTTCTGTAATTTCAATTGTTTTTCATCATTGTTCTACTATTTATTAAATCACTTTTTTTTTTTTACAAACCTTTGAAAGTGGTTCTGATTTAGAAAAACGTGAGGCAACCCTGTGTTCCTAAGAACACGAGATTCTTCAACTATGAAAAAGATTGATTTCTCTGGATCTGATTGTGCAGTTTTTCTTATTTTAACATCTACCACTGCCTTGGGTGCTTCCTGACTAATCACTTCCGAATGCTTGATTACTACAGACTTGTTTGTTTTTATAGAGGAACGTGATCACACAAACGTACTATTTTGAGATGAACGAAAGGAGTTTTTAATTGGTATAACTGAACAATATGTTCGTAAGAAAACAAAGACAAAAACAGGATGGTAAATAATAATTGTAAAGTGATAACCAATCAATCATTTTTAAAGCGCAGCACTGTCACCCATAGGGGTATCTGGGCGCCAGGTCTTGAGTTGCTTTTGGAAGACTGCCAGGGAGGGTACTGTGCGGAGGTGTAGGGGGAGGGCATTCCAGGCTTTGGTGACGATGTATGAGAATGGGTGGATCCCGCTGTGGGTGCGATGGATGCGGGGAACATGTTCGAGGGTGAGTGAATAGGAGCGCAGATGTCTTGAGGGAACATGGAAGTTCAGCCGGTGGTTGATGTAGGAAGGTCCTTGTTTGTGGAGGGTTTTGTAGGCGTATGTGAGCATCTAGAACTGGCCTCTTTTCTGGACCGGGAGCCAGTGGAGGATTCTGAGGTGAGGAAAGATGTGGGCAGGTTTTGGGAGTTCCAGGATGAGTCTGGCTGCCGGGTTCTGTATTGTCTGGAGCCTTTGAGGAGCTGGGTGGAGATGCGCGCTTGTGTGAACCTAATGCACGAAACAATTTAAAGTGAAATTGCATGCAGTTAAAAACAAATGGTTTGGGCTGAATTAATTTGTGTTTAGAAATAATGTCCCTTTAGCGCTACTAAGGGTATAAGTTTCATTGGTGGTACGCTACAGAGGAATGGAGCAGAAAATGACAGTCAGTTTACCTTTTCTGCCACACGAAGAGCACATTTATTGCATCACACCATCTTCAAAGCATTTCGGTGGAAGCATGGCACACTGATATATTTTATTAGGCACCAAGAGATTGGAAAGTTGTTTTTAGCTGAAGTTTGGGACAAGAGTAATGAAGAGATGTTAGGACAGGAAGTGTTCATTACATGTACACCACCACCTGCATCACCACCTACACTTAAACTCAACACCTGCATCAATCTACTATATACACCACATAAATCTCAGCCTATACCGTGTACAATCATCCCCACTTCAGAACACCACCTACATGCTGCATGACCCCTTAATCACTACTACTTAAACACTACACAATCGCCACTGCCATCACTCTATACCAATATAAACAACTCACACTGTTCACCACTAGCTAAACTAAACATTCCCTTAAAACTACAGAACACTAAAGATTACACCTGTATCTCATATATTGAGTGGAAATGTACCCAAAAGTGAGCACACTGGTGCAGGGTCACCCTCTCGTCCACGGGTCCGAAGACTAACAAAAAGAGAGATCGGCACTGGAGATGAAGTAAAACAAGTTTATTAATTACTCATGAGTGGGACCACGTCCACAAAACACTTTCAAGTGTTGTAGGGGGAGGTACACTGAACTCACAAACCATCGTCCTTGTATACAGTTTTGTTGCAATGTAAGCGTATGGACAGAAATGGAAAGAAAAAGTTTAAACACAGAAATAGCTATCGGCAAACAAGGGCAGATGGATGACCACTTGGTCAGCAAATAGGGAGGGGGAGCAGGAATGCTTATGGCAGCAGTAAACTATCAATAGATAGCCTCTAAGACCAGGTGCACCGGCAGCTATAAACCCCCCCCAGCACGTACATTGCTGAGCCATGTCGAAAGAGGTCAACTAAAATAGATGACACAAGCAGGGTGAAAAGGCGAACAGCAGAGGACGAAGGAAACTAAATGGAAGCCACAGCCAAAATGGCTGTTGCTTATGCTAATATAAAATATTTCACGTTTCCACAATTGTACAGCACAACCTGCACCCTCCCTACACTGTAATCCCAGCAGTACATACCACTACCCATACCTCACACATTGCACTCTGTAGTACTATCTACACCCTCGCTAACTCACAACATACACCCCACACCACTACTTTCTCCCTAGGCCACAACACACAGACTACACTCAGGCCTTTGCCATCAACAACCATCTACACCCTACACATTACCCACTACAGACTAACACCCAACTACTCCCCAGTGCACCTTCACCTGCACATATATTATAAACCCTCTACACCAGAGTCTGTACCACAAGGCTGGTTGCTTCTTCATCACTCTCCCTCGGTACGTACTTTCTTTAACAGCAAGAGATGACAATATCCTCTTTCCACCAAATAAAATCACCAGAATGTCACAATCAGCAGGTTTTTCTATTCCACACATAAGATAATTCTACTCTTTAAAATTCTAGTTGTCAAACAATTTTTCAAACAAAAAAGTCATATACCAGACTGCTCCAGATACATTCACTCTCACACAAAGAACACAGCCCTTAGCAGACATGCCACTTTACAAAGTACCTGCATCCTAATACAACACACCTGCATCCTAATACAACATACACATGCACCTTAATACAACATACACATGCACATGGGCGTGTGTGTGTCATCCCTTTTCACTCATCCCAAGCCTCCCACTACTGCTATGAAGTCCAAAATATAATAATCTAAATACTTCACTCCTCTATCCCTGCACTATCCTTTTCAATCAAAATAACAGACTAACATGTCCACTTATCAATTTTCATATGTCACTATACTAATTCACCAATAATCCTCTATGGGTTCCGAGTAGCGTGCTACTCACTGAAAAAAGCGCTTCAACACACCAACAGGGGTAACAAGTGCTATATAAATGCAAACCTTTTTCCCTCCTCTATCCCTCCGCTATCCTTCTCAATCCAAATAACTGATTAATATCCACCACTCAAATTACTTTCATATTTCACTATACTAATTCACCACTAATCCTTATGGGTTCAGAAGGAGCGTGCTACTCACTAAAAAAGTGCTTCAGCACTCCATTTGGGGTAACAAGCGCCATATAAATGCAAACCTTTTCCCCCTCTTCTATCCCTTCGCTATCCTTTTCAATCCAAATAACTGAATAATATCCACCACACAAATTACTTTCATATTTCACTATACTAATTCACCACTAATCCTTTATGGGCTCCGGAGTAGCGTGCTACTCGCCCCAAAAAAACGCTTCAACACGCCATCAGGGGTAACAAGCGCTATATAAATGCAAACCTTTTTCCCTCTTCTATCCCTCCGCTATCCTTCTGAATCCAAATAATTGACTAACCTATTCACCACTCAAATGACTTTCATATTTCACTATACCTATTCAACACTAATCCTTCTTGGGTTCCGGATTAGCGAGCTACTCGCCAAAAAAAGCGCTTCAACACCCCATCAGGGGTAACAAGCGCTATATAAATGCAAACCTTTTTCCCTCTTCTATCCCTCCACCATCCTTCTGAATCGAAATACCTGACTAACCTATCTATCACTCAAATTACTTTCATATTTCACTATAGTAATTAAACACTAATCCTTCTTGGGTTCCGGAGTAGCGTGCTACTCGCCAAAAAAGCGATTAGACACCTCGTCAGGGGTAGTAAGCGCTATATAAATGCAATTGCAATACAATACAATAAACACACACACACAGTCCATCCACCACCATCATTTTCAATGTCATTCTTACCATAATCACCATCCCCAAGCCCCAAGCTCTTAATAGCCTTTCTCTTAGTATCTCTTGTTTATTCCACTCACTCCTTGTAATCCACTACCTTCCACTTCGCCCTGCCCATCTATCCATCTGTGTTGTAAATGTGCCATCTGCCCCTTTGGCACCTCAAAGCCATCATACCCATGTTGCAAAGAGGCTATTGCCTCTAGATCTGCACTTACTTACACAGTTTCAGCCCTCAAACACCTACATTTCCTGCCAGTGTTAGATTACCATTCTTCAAGTTTCTAGTCAGCATTTCCACTGGATGGCATACTCTACTCCACTGGTGTAGTTCTAGACACTGCCCTAACCCCTCCTAAATGACCCCATCTCTTGTGACATTAATTGCAAACAATGATGGCCCAGATTCTGAGTTAAACAGTATATGTGTGGGGATTTTCTACCCCCAGAAATACATTTTACGATCGGTAAATCCAACTGCGGAACCTGCAATTACATTATTAAACCGGGACATGTGGAATCTGATTTGCCGTGAGTAATACCACACAGGTATTTGCGGTGAGTTTCCTCACACAGATATAGTAGCCAGTATATTTGCGTGAGAAAATAATGGTTGTTAATACCATGTATGCCGTAAAACAAGCGTGTGTGCAGAAAGTGACCTATAAAGGCAGTTATAGGTAATTTACTGTTGACATCTGCATTGAAAGTTCACTGGAAAAGTTTCACCTTTCTTTACCATCCATTCCATTGTCCACAATGCAGTTGAAACATTATTTCTGCCTTCTACCCAACACCCTCCAAAAGAATAGAAAGTTGAAGTGCTTACTTTTGAAAAAAACAGAAGAACCAGTGCCCAAGGTACAGCTTTGGATGCAGCTGCAGTTTGCAACACCCACTGCTCCTGCCAGTGCTACCTAATGCCAGTATTATTTGCTTGGCTACTCTGCTGTTATTATTTTTAGTGTATATTTCTTAGCTAGACTGTCATGTTTTCAGTGCTTATTTTCTTGAGGATTTCAGTGGTGTTTTCTCAGTGTTTTCCAAACTTTTTGAAATCAGTGTTGCCTAACACCCCCAAAATTGACAAAACGTTGTTTCGTCTAGTGTTTACAAAGGACTTTTGATTTTGTAGTGATTGTTATTAAAAAAAAACGGGTTTAAATTACCCGAGATATACTTACATTTTCTTTGTAAATGTATGTGTAGTAAAGGCATATGCATGGTAAAGACTTGTGTAGTAAAGGGAATGCATGGTAAAGGCATTGTGTGGTAAAGACTGCGTGGAAATGGCGTCCGTGGTTCCAATATGCATCTCCTGCAAAGGCTCAATGCGACTTGACTATGGTGCCCACTTCATATTATGACTATGTTTGCCTCCCACCTCCTATCAATACCTGTTTTAGTCTTGCCTTGCTCCTTTGTCTGTTCACAGTGACCTGGGAAGTAAACAGTTACACTGCCCCGGCAAACTTGCCACCGTGTGCTAATGAAAGAAGACTAACTAGGCATGATAGTGGCTTTGAAATCCAACAACCCCGACCATGCGATGGGCCCCATATCTTCCAAGCATATGAAGAGTATCTCTTTTGATGGGATCCTGAACACAGCACATCAGGGAGGGAAGTTAGAAATCCATGCTTTGGAAAAGAAGGTCTCTTCCTCCCAACAGTGTTGTCTAAAGGATTTTTGAGGCCCTGGGCAAGACATATTTTGGGGGCCCCTGTATGTAATTTTTCTGTTAATTAAAGCCCGTATGATCTCAAAGATAGTTTAATCACTGGGGTTCACACAAAAAACATTGAAATATGTGTTTCCAGAACCCCCAAAATTGCCTAAGATGTCTAGGGATAGAGATAGAGGTCCACAGGTAGAGGTACGCTGAGAGGTGAGAGATTGAGATATGCAGTTAGACAGAGGAAAGGAGAACTTTTACGTTCTCGGGGGGCCCTTGGAAGTTGGGGGCCCTGGGACAATTGCCCACTTTATCCATGCCTTAAACCGTCTATGTATCCCAAGCATCATCATTTAGCACCAGATTGGCCCTCCACAGAGAATAAAGATTCTGATCCATGTTATATATGGTTCTCAGTTCAATATCCGGAATTAAGGAGTTACAAATGCAGTGCTTAATGTGTGCCCTAGTCTGTCAGAGAGCGACACTGACACTTAATTGTTAATACAGACACTTACTTATGACAGTTCACCACTGACTGTCTATTTTTGAGCGAAGCTCATCAATTGAACAATTAACTAGACATATTAAACATAATTCCTGTCTGTCCATGGCATTTTTCCTTCTTTCTTTTGGGGGGGGGGGGGGGGGCCGGAATTGTCCACACTGTTACATTTGTAGGATTGTGATGTTTAGCACTTAGAGGCAGATTTATGTGGGACTTGCGCCCCTTTTACGCCGCCGTTGCGTCACTTTTGTGACGCAGCGGCGTAAACCCTGCGCCACGTTGCGCCCGATTTACATCGTGATGCATCTATGGAGATGCGTCACGGTGTAAAGCCCTGCGCCACGTGAAACCTGCGTCAGGTTTCATGTGGGTGTTGCGACACAGGGGGGGGGCGTTCCGTCGCAGTAACGCCCCTGAAAAGTGACTCAGTGAAATCTATAAGATTTCACTGAGTCACTTTCCCAACGCTGATGCGTCAAAACCCTGCGCCTGCTTGAAGCAGGCGTAAGGCTTGACGCACCATGTTAGGGATAGGGTAGGTTGGAACAGTGCTGCGCCAACCTTACGCCGGCAGATACGTCACGCATCTGCTTGTCCTTGCGCCATGATGCACCGCATTGTAAATGCGGCACATCTGCGGTGGTGCAAGGGCAAACTTGCGTGACGCATCTTCCCTGGCGCATCCATGCTGATTTGCAGGGATGCGCCAGGGAACATAAATCTGCCCCCAAGTGTTTATGCTGGCATGTGGCAGTGATGGCAGCTGCAGTTGGCAGTACAAGCTACAGTGCACCCTGAGCAATACCTTGGGCCTTATTTATTTAGAATTTATGCACTGTACAAATGTTGCCAAATTATGCCAGGGGCAACGTTTGGGCTGGCCTTAAGTGGAATGATCTAATATGTACCTGGCAAGGCCAGTATTCAGCTTCTCTTTTATAGTATCGTGGCCCATACTGTATTATTTCTAAGTTTTAAATCACAGAAAGAGGAGTAGCTTGACTCATATATTTTAATATCACTACTTGATGAATTAGGCCCTGACATATCTGTAAGAGTGAACCTGCATGATCAGCATTAAATCACCCAAATGTGGGCCTTGCCACAAACCCGATTACCTGCAGCTCAATTATCTGTGAATCACATCTCTTGAACTTCTGTCAAGTGTCACTCATCAAGGGTTAGAATAACACTAGATAGATAACTGGTACTGCATTCCGGCACTTAAACTTTGTGTCACGTTATTCTGAACTTCACCAAGCTCAGTTGCAGTGTGCACGGCATATTAAAAATGATTTGCCAGCAGTGCGCTGGACACTGTATGACATACTGCATTTCTGTTGCTGCCTGGATGGACCTCTGTGGTCCTTGTCATGATTTGCACCTCAAGCACTAGTGTTATGTCACGCACTAGGAGAGCCCCCAGTCATGCGGTCTCTCGGCTCGCCACAGTGATGAACAGTAGCCCTGCTGCACCTGCAGCATGATCATCTGAATGAGATACAGCACAGTGACATGGATGGATGACAGTTCAACTAAGATACAAGCAAGAAAGACAAAGTGTGTGTGTCTTTCTTTGCCACTGATTATGTTGCACTGTTTATCACTGCTAGTGCAGTGTCACTGAATCCACGCAGGTAACAGTGACCATCTGCCCAAGCTACGCCAACATGGCAAATTTAATAGCGAGCATGAACAACCTCGGCCTCACCCAAATCCTCACCGACCACACCCACATAGCTTGACACACTTTGGACCCGATCTTCACAGCCAGCAACAGAAACAAATACAGCCACACCTCAGAGATCACCTGGTACGACCACTCAATCGTCCACGTCTCCATCTCCATCACCCCATCACCGCCACTGACCAGACCAGCACCACCCGTAGAAGCTGGAGCAAGCTAATGGAAAACCTATCCCTCAAACACCTCCCCCGGACACCACCGCCGACCTCAAGGTGGGTGCCCAAATTTCAACACCTTGATCACCGGATGCATTGACATAGTTTCACCCGTCAAACTAGCAAAACAAGGCAAACCCTTCAAATACACCAGCTGGTTCACTCCTGAACTAAAAGCCTCCAAATGCAATTGCAATCGACAAGAAAGAATCCGGTGAACCAACAAAACACCCAGCGACTGAGCCAACTACAAAGTGGCTCTCAATAAATATCACATACGCCTGAAAAATGCCAAAAAGCATCCCCCAGCCACCCGCCACGAAGCTAGCACCAACCATAGCATTATAAAAGAGTTCACCAACCCCTCAGCACCCGAGAACACCGTAACCCCTCGCAGGAGCTCTACGACATCCTTGCACACTTCTACAACATCCCCGCAAACAACCAGCGACAATTTCAATGAACTCTTCAACAGCAGCGACCCCACCTCAAACACTATAATCTCTACGTAGGATCAACTAACCACACAAACCACTGCTACCATCATGAGCTCCATCCACTCAGGAGCAGTCAGAGACCCCTGCCCCCATCACATGTTAAACCTGGGGTGAAACTCCGTCAGTAAGGAACTGACAAACCATCCTCAATTCATCCATCACCTCCACCTCCTTTCCAGAATGAGGGAAACACACAGAAGTAAAACTGCTGCTAAAAAAACTACCACTGAGCCAGAAGAACTCAAGAACTACCTGCCCATCTCCCTGCTCCTGTTCCCAGCTAAAGTTCTGGAGAAAGCAACAAACAGACAACTCTCCAACCACCTAGAGATCAACAACCTCCTAGATACATCCAAATTGGGCTTCCATGCTAATAACAACACAGAAACCGCTCAAATCTCAGCCACAGATGACATCCGATCTCTACTAGACCATGGAGAGACTGCAACCCTGCTCTTCCTTGACCTCTCCACAGCCTTCGACACTGTGTCACACTACACCCTCTTACATGGAATCCATCAGATGGAGTTCCAAGGAATGTCCTTAAATAGATTACTTCCTTCCTCACTGGAAGAACCCAGAACATCCACCTCCGGCCTTACACCTAAGGCCCAAAGGACATCATCTGCTGCGTTCCCCAAGGGTCCTCACTGAGTCCCACCCTGTTTAACACAAACATGGCCCCCTGGCCATGCTGGTCAAATCCTATGGTATGAACATCATATCATATGCTGACGACAATCAGCTCATCCTCTCCCTTTCCTCAAACTTCACTAACACTAAAACTAATTTCCATAGGTGCATGACCAGCGTAGCCAGCTGGATGCAAAACAAATGCCTCAAACTCAACACTGACAAAACAGAGGTACTCATCTTCGGGAGCAACACCTCCCCATGGGACGACTCCTGGTGGCCAGCCTAACGGGGCTCCTCGCCCACTGCCACAGACCACGCCAGAAATCTCGGCATCACACTGAACAACAAGCATACCATGAAGAAGCAAGCAGATAAACGCTGTCGCCTCAGCATTCTCCCTCACCCTCCGCACGCTCCTGAAAATATTCAAATGGCTCTCCATCAACAACAGACGTGCCGTCACCCAAGCCCTCATCACAAGCCACCCAGACTACGGAAACCCCCTCTACGTGGGAATCAACTCGCAACTAGTGAGACTGCAAACCATCCAAAAGGCTGCATCCAGGCTCATCCCCAACCTGCCGAGAAGAGCACACATCATCCCCCATCTCAGAGTGCTCCACTGTCTTCCCGTCCAAAAAAGGTGCCAGTTCAAACTGCTGATCCACGCCTACAAGGCCCTGCACAACAAAGGACCAGCCTACCTCAACCACAGACTGAACTTCCACCAAACTGGCAGACAATTACGCTCCACCTCCCTTTCCCTCGCCCACACGCCCTGCTTCCACAAAAGAAGAAGTGGCGGCCGCACCTTCCCCTGCCTGGCTGCCAAGACCTGGAATGGCCTCCCACTCCACCTCCGAACTGCATCCACCCTACAGAAATTCAGATATGGCTTTAAAACCTGCATGTTCAACTAACATCTTCCAGCAGCTGTCCCCCCGTCCCTGGATACCCTCACGGCTGATAAGCAGCGCTCTACAAATCGTTGACGGATTGATTGATTTTAAACAAAGCAATTGTCAAATAGACCTATTGCTAGTTTATACATAAATTGGGGTTTGGGACCTGCCTCTTTAAAACACTGGCTTTCTTCAATCAACTCCTCTCATCCATTGCCTTGAGAGTTTGCCAATCATGTCTCAGCCAGAGCAGTATTCATCTCTCAATTATTGCTATTGGCTGTTAAGGTGTATTCTTCCACCTTCTTGGAGTACACTGATATGCATGAGGTTCTACTTTACAAAAATAACCTTCTATGTCCTCTGCTGTTTCTCCCCTGTGTGTAACACCAAAGTTGTTAGCAAATTAAACCCACATCTACTGACTTTGACTATTCTTGTTTCCTTATTACAGGTGAGTAAGTATGCCACACCTGAAAAAGTACATACAGGGTTTGATAGATTTACTGTTGAGATCTATATATTACAATTTGAACTGTGTGAAATGCATATTTTTTTCATGAAAATTTTCGGAAATTATGCATGTATATAAATCATGGCTTGGTGATATTTCAAGAAACTTCTCTCTGCAAGAGTGTCATTCACATGAAAAAGTTGTACATGATATCAGCAGGAAACTGGTTTGAGTTGTTCAATCAGAAAATGTCTCTCTGCAAGATATTTTCTACTCAAACTAGTTTTGCGTGGGGAAAATAAGCAACATTTTACAGTATGCAACCTTTCAAAAATTGTACAAATTTCTCATCACCTGCGTGTACTGAATTACACCTGTGTAACAAATTTTGCATAGACCTAATTATAAGAGTGATAACAAACATGCATTAAATATATGGCATTTAAATAATCTGAAATATACATCTATATTATAATCAGTAGGCAAAGGGTTCTAAATATTATACTGAACAGAAGACAGACATGTTCTCAGTGCATTTCTGGACTTTAGTTGTTATTGACAAATTGAAGGACGTGAGAATTACAACTTAAACTGATCCTCTGAGATGTTGAATTTCCAAGAACAAGGGGACTGTTAGGAGACTGTCCGTAGATCAGACATGTTTGCCGAAAGGTGCTCTCAGCCCATTTGACTATAGTATTGTTTTGAAATTGAGGACTGTGAACTGATTCCCAACATCAAATTGTCTGGGGTGGACAAAGTGACAACTGCCATGCTTTGATCTCTGAACATGGCTGGGTTGAGCCCTTGTCTAGATCATGGTCCTTCGATTGCCCTTGATGTGTTGCTTTGGTTCTAGAAGAATGGTTATAAGTGGATGTAAGAAATTGGATTATTAGTTGTGTGGCCTGCACTAGTAATAGGTCCGCAATTCCCCTTACCGGGAACCAAGCACCCCATTGTAGCGCTTGACTCTCTCAGGGTAGCGAGGCAGAGCAGTCCAAGGCCACTCACGGGAGGTGGTGAGGGTAGTAACCGCAAAAATACCGGTAGAACACGGGGGTCAAAGGGAAAATTTAAAGACCTGCACGGAAAGAATCCCCTAGTATCTATATCCAAAGTCCAAGGCCTACTCACGGGAGGTGGTGAGGGTAGTAACCACCATTTGCCGGCACACAATAATAACACTCAATAATTGATTGTCCAATCAGTACTTTTTCTTTAGAATAAGGAGAAGTTCATTTATTACACACACACACACTACTAAATACTATGCAGTAATTTACAAATATACACATTGGTAGATGGTAAATACCATCGATATCATTGCATAATCACCATCACTTTGTACTTAAATGCAATCACTAAAAATAATAAATGTGTAAATGCTCTTATTAATGTTGATAAAGTGTATTAGCTTTGATCAATGATCATTGTCAATATTTTTGAATCAATAAAGCATTTCAAGTGAGCAAAAGAAGTGTCTGTGCAAAAGAAGTGTCTGTGCATTTTTTGCAAACAACATTCCAACCATAAAAATGCAATAATAGAAGCAGGCCCTAGAAGGCATCACATTTTAATTACATAATGTGCAACCATAGACTTCACACCTAGCGGACGTTTCATTACATGTACCTTTTTTATACACTTTTAAGCCACAATAGCTGCAACCATAAAATAAGCACCTAGAGAGCACAGCACTCCCAGCTGTAGAACAATAGCTCCAGCCTTGGGAGTGCTTGAAAACATTAAGAAAATCCTGGAGAGGTCCTGGATTATATGACCCTGCAAAAAATAGGGTCATTACTTTAATAAAAAATCCTTGAGGGGAGCTGCTGCACTCCTGCAACCCCCAGGCCTTCTTTTTAATGTTGATGGTGCCATTTGACTGTTTTGGGGACGTCCACAAGGCGAGTGACACCAGTTTTGAAGAGCTCCGCAGAGCATTATGGGTCGGTCCTCCAGGAGCAGTCAATATTTTATGAGTGGCATTCCCATGTTGTGTTGGAAGAGATGCTACTTTGCTTTTGCCTGCTTCTCCTTTTGTTTGTTTTGTTTTACTTTTAGGGTGTTCCCGGTCCCATCTATGCACCCCCATGCTTCCATTAGGTTGTGCATTTGAGGGAGTCCACACCTCACTGCTCCACCATCCTCACCGGAGCCGGCAGCATCTCTCTCACTACCCATACTCCTGGGGCAGCCGCCCCACTCCCACCAGACATGGACAATGTGGGGGGGGCGCAACTGCACTATCCCTGTTTTCATTCTCGCAGGGTCAGGGATGCAGTTCCCAGCCCCTTTCTTGCAAATGCAGCCCAAGGAATGGGGTTCCTGGGTCAAGGGAGAGTGGGGGAAGGGTAGCCCCACATGCCCCCTCCTCAAAAAGATTATAGTTTCAGCCCCTGGGGAGATGGGGGTCCTGGAGTTGAAAGTGAATTGTGGGAGGGGGATCCTCTCATGCCCCCTCCCCAGGGAAGTTAAATAAATAAATATTGCACCGACCCCCTGGCCCACCCTGGGGGCAAGAGAGTCTCCCCCTTGTGCAAGAGTGTTTAAAGGGGAGAGGAAGTTCCAAAAATCATGCTCCCCTGGCCAACCCTATTGTGCCACTTCACATCTCCACCCATGTCCCAACGCTCCTGCACAGTCTGCAGAAACAGTTTCAGATGGATTCATCCAAGAGTCACTGATCACATCTCCCCTAGGAGCGTCTGATCTGCCCCTCACTGACATCACTGCCATGGTATTCCTAATTAGATTTTCAAAGGGAAGCCCCCTCCTGTATTGGCTCCAGATATCTGGGCTCGCCTCCTTTGTTTAGTGGGCTTGGGTAGGCCCATCCCTGGTACAGTGTGACAACTGATTGATTGATGCAGATCCTGCCACTCCACCCCTTTCCACCTCAGGAGTTGGGTTAAGCAACTTTAATTGCTCCCTTTGTGTGGGGAGGCCTCTGTTCCTGCTGCTGGAGAGAAATGTAATTAACCTGGTACAGCAGGGTGACAAAAGGTCTGGTTTCTGATCCTGAGCTGAGCCAGAGAAATATGACAGTTCTGGATGACCATAAATTGTACAGATATATTTGTGAAACTTGCAGAATAGATTTTCTGGTCTCTGTAGGCCAAAGGGGAGCGTAGTTCCACTCTAGGCAGTTTTTCTTCTATGTTTGTAATAAAGTGTCACTACGGACAAAACAGTGAATCATACTGACTTTTCCTATTTGTGTACACTAAAATTATAAGGCCTACCCCAGGTCAATATCTAATCATGCAGGGTTCCCCCCTGTGCCATGCTAACAGTGCGCAGTTACCAGGCTGCCCACAACAGTCGTTTTTTCACGCACAGTCCATGCAGTGTACTCATGTGTTCCCGTGTAACTAGCAAAGTGCCCATTAACCTTGCTGCGTTTTAGCAGCCTTTTCCTAATAGGTAGATGCTGGTGGTAAATAAGGGCAGTCCATTTGCCACGTGATCACCATGGGTGAGCACAAGTGGTGAAACTCACCCACAGTAAAAAGTCTAAACCAGGTGATCCAAAAACAAAAATCCGGACGTACTGAATGGGCGGAACCCAATTGCAACAGTGAACATTTCAGGAAGTAATCTGGGCCTGAGTCCCCAGTGCGCTTGTCAATAGGGACTGAGCCAAACACCATTGAGTATGGGTCTCTCTGCATGCTACTCTGAAACCATGTGTACATGTATGAGAAAATTTGTGTATAACGGACACTAGTATCCATCTGTTTGGCAATGGCTACCTTACCACCCCTGCCCAACGGTGTCCCACCTGTGACGTATGGTAACCACCCAACATAGAGATGTCTTTTAGGGCATTATAGGGCTATCACTAATTCTATTCTTGCAATTTTTTAGGCATCCTTGCCATGATGGTTGTTAGAAATGGGATTCCAGGTTGGCTGAGGTATGCACCCAGGCCAGGAAGGAACCCACACTCTACTCAGGGTAAGCTATATATATGATGTACAACCATAGACTTGTCCCCTAGAGGATGTTTAATTGCTTGTACCTTTTTACCTGTGCTTACCCTTTGATAGCTTGGCACAGAAGAGTCAGGCTTATCTAAAGAGGCAATGTGTAAAGAAGTTTTGTCACACACACACGCACTCACACACATACACACAGTAACATAAAGAATACACCACAAAAAGACTCCCCATAGGTTTAGAAAAATAGAGAACATTTATTTGAATAAAATCATACCATAAAGACAAACATTCAATCAGTAGAAGTTGAGATATGAATTTTTCAAGATTAAATGCAAAAATACTGCTTAGAAGTCACCAGCGGTCAAAAGGTTACTTGATGTCATGAAGGACCGGTGAGAAAATACCTTGGATTGAGCAAAGTGTTGACACTGAGGGTTTGATGCAACAATCTTTTCCATGCAGTCGGGTCTCTGTGTTGTCGTCAAGCTTTGCTGAGATAAAAGTAATGCATCGTTGTCGAGCTGCGTAGAGTGTTGTCATGGGGCCATGCATTCTGTAGAACTATGTCATCGAACAGCCTCTGCTTCGAAGGGCGAGGCATCAGTTCCGACTGGCGCAGTGGTGACGATGATGATGTGTTGGTTTGTAGAAAACAGCTGCAGAACCCCCTTCTGAAGCCCAGAACCTGGACACGGCACCTCAGGCAAGGGTTGGACTCATAGAAGACAGAGTGCAGCAGCACCAGCAGAATTGCAGGCAATCTTCAGTGTTCCCGAGATTTCAAAAAACAAGAGGCAAGCCAGCAAACCCTTGGAGATCACCTGAAGAGAAGGCAGAGTCCATCTCTCCTTCAGCAGAGTCAGGGAGCAGCAGGCAGCAGGGCAACAAGCAGAAAAGCAGTCCTTCCAGAAAAGCAGTCCAGTTGAGTCCTTTAAGCAGCACAGCAGTCCTTCTGAAAGGGGTTCAGTTCAAGATCTAGAAGGGTCTAATTTCAGGGGGTACAAGACCCAGTACTTATACCCAAAAGAGTCTTTGATGTAGTGGGTGACTTCAAAGCAACTCTCTAAAGTGCATAAGGATCCATTTGAACCCAGTTCTTTCTGCCAGGCTATCTGTGGGGGATAAATCATCAGTGCTTTGTATGTGGACAGAACACTACATATTGAAGTTTAAGTGTCAGCCCCTCCAATTCTTCCCTGGCCAGCAAGATCCATCAGAATGAAATAGAATGCAGATCAGTGCTCGGAATGCAAATGAACCTCACCTTCTTGTGTTTGTGGCTGTCTTGAGGGAAAGCACAGAGTGTAGCTGTTACCCAACCAGACGTGTATTGGAGACAGGCTGTAAGGCACAAGAGAGCTAAGAGCAGAGAAATGTCCACTTTCTAAAAGTGGCATTTCTAAAATAGTAATGTTAAATCCAATTTCACCAGTAAGGAGGATCTATCATTAACATTCCAAAGATATTAAACATAAAAAAGCTACTTCTCTCTGATCAGGAATTATAGCTTAAAAGTGTATTAAGGTATTCCCATTGCTGGCTTATGAGAGGGGTAGGGGTCACAATAGTGAAAAACAAAATAGGCTGTTTGTCATTACCAGGACATGCAAAACATAAAGGTGCATGTCCTACCTTTTACTTACATAGCACCCTGCCCTTAGGGTTACTTAGGGCCTACCTTAGGGATGACTTATATGCAGTGTCCAATTTGAGCCAGTGGTTTCCAGTGCTCAGTACTGGCACTTAAACATCAACAATGGTGCTTTCCATGAGCATCAGTTAAGGACACATTCATTTATGATAGGCATGGGAGATTAAGTGCTTTTCCCAGAATCACAGGATGTTGAGCCAATGCCAAGTCTCAAACCTGGTTCCCCAGCTCTAAAGCAGGCAGCTCTGGCCATTACGCCACATCTTCTCCCCACTTTCATGGTTAGTAGTTGGTTCTGTTTTAGGCGGTGATAACAGGAGAAATGGGCTGGTGCAAGCTGCCTCCTGATGAAAGCCCTGGCACTTATTTCTTTACAAATGAACCTCAGATTATATATAGTAAAAGGGGAGTGTACGGCTTGGCCAGTAGTTTTAAATGCCAAGCCAAAGTGGCAGTAAACTGCACACACAGGTACTGCATTGGCAGGCCTGCAACTGGTTTGAAAGTCCCGCTTCTGTGGGTGGCACAATCAGTGCTGCAACCAACTAGTAGCATTTGAAATACAGGCCCTGGGTATATGGTATACCACTTTACAATGGACTTACCAGTACATCAAATATGCCAATCAGGTATACCCCTTTGTCATCATGTTTAGGGGAGAAGCACTTGCACTTTAGCACTGGTTAGCAATGGTAAAGTGTTGTGAGTCCTACGGCCAACAACCTGAATTAGCAAAAACGAGAGGCAAGAGGCAAAATGTTTGGGGAAACACCACCTGAAGGATGGCAGGTATAACAATGTAATGGAACAAATTCTTAGCACATTGAAGACATTCTTAGCATGCTGGTGCTCACCCCAGGCAAAATGCAGCTATGGCCCAATGGTAATATCTATTGGCACATTCTGAGATCTTTTGAGCTGATGGTATCCATTCATGGCATAATGCTGATCATGGCATAATGATGAACATTCTAACCTCATTGTCCGCATCCTTGGCATAATGATCCCTTGTATAATACTGGTAGTTCTTTGCATATTGTGGATATTTCTGGCATTATGGTTCCTCTAGCGTAATGGCATTTCATTAGGGTCTTTGCCAGTCCAGAATTAATCCCTGTCTGTTGAATTTAGCCCTCTCTGCAGGGTCATCCCCAGACATTTAGCCTTAACACTCCAGTTTTCTGAATCTATGTTTAGTGGCTTATAGCACTCTGCACAGTTCACCACTTCTAACCAAGTGCTAAATGCTTATGCTTTCTCATTTAATCATGGCAAATTTTGCTTGCAACCAAATGCCTTATTTAATTTTCTTTTAAGTCCCTTGTAAAGTGGTACAACAGGCACCCAGGGCCTGTAAAGTAAATGCTATTAGCGGGCCGGCAGCACTTATTGTTCTACCCACCTAAGTAATCGTTTAAATATGTCTCAGATTTGCAACTGGAGCCTGTGTGTTCAGTTTTAAACTGCCATTTCAAACTGGCTAAATAAACCTTTCTACCATGGCTAAATCTTCTTTTTTAATACATATAAGTCCCCTCTAGAATAGTCTGTTAACAGCCTATTGGGCAGGGTGCAATGTATTAAAAAAGTTGGACAAGTTTTACATACCCTGGTAGTGGAAAACTCCGAAATCCATTCTTATACTATTGCAAGGCCTACTTCTCCCATATGATAACATTGGGTTACCTTATTACATTTAATAAGTGATAACCTTTGCTTAGGAGCAGGTAGGAATGTCATATTTTCTCATGTTTGGTATCTAAGGAATTGTAATTTAAAACCCTCTTTAATGGTAAAGTCGATTTTAAGTCACAATTCAGAAAATTACACTTTAGAAAGTTGACATTCTCTTGTCCTATACGTTTGGTGCCGGCAGTCTGTTTCCTGGGTCACAGGACTAGGTGTAGTTGGCAGTTGGCCTTTGTGTACTCCTCCCAGACAGTATTACAATAAAGGGTCTGGGTGTTAGCAGGATGGGCCATTCTGACTTTATTGTGGGTGGAGCTGTCACCTACCACACTTGCACTTTAAATGCCTTGGACCCGCTTACACACAATGGACTGCACACTATCCTATCAGAGGCTTGAACGCGGTAGATTGGTGTGACATGTCTGCTATCCGCCGACACTCAACCTAAGCATGGTGATCTCCATTGCACGAATGGTAAATGGTGACTCACATTCCATATTCAAAGTTTTTCTTAGTCCAGCAGTTGCCTTAAGCGCTGCTTCAAAATCCATGTGTGCCTCAAAGCATCAGCCTCCCTGTACTTTACACAAATGGGGAATATTGGGGCCGATCTCAGTTGGCAACCTCTACTAACGAAAAACGGAGGGACTCTACAAAGAGCCATCTCGGGTTTATACAATTTTGCCAGGCACATTGGTCACAAGCCCCCCAACTATTTATTAGATGAATAGAAGGCTAAATGTATCCCGATGGCCACCTTTGGTTGTTTAATCTGGGGGTATGCCAATATTGACCATGTCTAGGTGATAGAAAATATGTTTTTGAGAAATCTACTAGCCATTAGTCAAGGTACTCCCACTCAAATGATTCACGATGAACTGGGTATGTCCTTTATTGCAGATTTTGTTCGTGTTTTTCCACTTTTACTGTGGTGTTCTGTATGGCACAAAGAGGAATTAAATTTTAACAGGCTCATACATCAGGATTGTTTACGTTTAGATAATATAGCCCAAATCCCATAGCTACAATATGTTAAAAAATCTTTTTATGAATTAGGGTGACCAGGTCTATTTACCAACCCCAGGGACATCGTGGAAAGGCATCTTGCGTGGGTCAAACAGGCTTTCTCCCAACTATGAAAGGTGATGCTGCAGCGTGAGTCGAGATCGCTGCGAATTGATTTCCAATGAAAGAAAATAATCGTACGGAATTTCATTTCGGATTGGATCCGACGCATTTCATTCACCCGACTCGTCCTTCCTTACAGGAAAACGCCTTTTGAGAGACCCCATTGGATGAGGCGCTCTGTCCTTGAACACCTGAACGCTTGATTTTTAGGCCATCCTAGACCATAGGCTAGGTTGCCATCGTTTATTTTAATGTCCTGATGAAGACCCTACATGACGATTTAGTGTCGCTTACACTGGGTTGAAACGTCGACGACAATTGCTAGGACCAGTTCAAGACCTGTTTCTATACATACTCTGATTTATTCGTGAAACGGTGTCATTGTAATTCTCTTCAATACTGGCCCTCTTCTTGTATATTTTGTACATAAAAAGTTTTTTGTATTCAATCTTTGTATGTATTATGCACAATTCTGTCACTTATGTCACTTTGTCACTGATTCACTGATTCACCTTACAGTTTATTACTTTGGTAACCTCACCTTACAAATGATATGGGTGTTTATATAAATGATGCAATTTATATATAAAGAACAGCATTTCACCCTCTAAAGTTGGCTTTACCGTGATTTGTACTCTTACGTTGTGTGCGTCATCTGTACTTCACAATTTATGTGGTCAATTCTTGATTGATTCTTCAATTGTCCTTGATTCATTTGTATAACAAAGTAATTGTTTTGCTCATACCCGACAGAACCATTGTTTTCTTATAATAATCATACCCAGGTTCTGAGGGACACAGGGTCACCCCATTGTTTAGACATTTCTCCCAAAGTGTGGCTGCTGAACGGAAGAACTCTGGGGCATATTATCAAGGGCTGCATTAAAAATTATCTCCGGTTTAGCGACAGAAAACTGTCGCTAAAGCGGCGAAAATGGGCTTGATAATATGCCCTGGAGAATTCCAATAGAAGTCCATGTTCTGGTGAGAACATGGGCTTCTATTGGAATTCTCCAGTGCATATTATCAAGCCCATTATCGCCGCTTTAGCGGCAGTTTTTTTACGCTAAACCGGCAATAATTTTAATGCCGTCCTTGATAATATGCCCCTCTGTTTTAACAAAGCAGACCATGTGCAAGTATGTCCTGGTAAAATCTGTCAATGTAATAGAGCCCTATCTCCTTCTGAACATGCCCAATAGCCAACATCCTTTCCTGACACTTTTTAGGTTGGACATTTTCCATCAGCTTTGTTTTCAAAGGGGGTTTGGTATAACCATCCAATTTGCCTGTTTGCGACTGTGACTATATCCTGATTTGTGACACCATGCATGTATTACTTGTTTGCCAGACATTTTCTAGGCTTCGATATAAGTAGATCAAGCCTCTTCTGGTCTCTGAACACTTCAGACAAAATTAGACTTGCATATCTCTACTTACAGCTGCTAGCGTCATCCAAATTGTGTTTATTTGGATCTCGTTTTCTTTCTGGTGTCCAATCTGTAAGCTATTAAGTACTGGAATTTTAAGAGGTAGCCCTATCTAGGGTAATGATGGTAATTTTAATAATTTGTTCTTATGTAGTGATGTAAATGTTTTAAAAATGTGTATTCAATGTGTTTTTACTAAAGCATGCTTATTTTGATATATTGCTGCTGCTTCATGAGATATACACTTTTATGATTTTATCAAAAATTCGAGTAAAGTATTACATTAAACTGACTCTTGCTATATATATGCCGCTGTGCAATTTTTTACCATTACTTTCAAGCAGTGCTGTGCTAACATTAAAACAATCTAGGGCTACATTTATCAACACTGTGCACAAATGAAAAGTCACCAAAGTATTGCAAACCTGTGCAAAGTGTTGATAAGAAATTGACCTTCCCACGCAAAAGTTGTTTGGCACTGTAATGTTAAGTAAAAGTAATGCAAAGTAGTGGTATGAATTACTTTGCATCAAAAGTGAGTTCAATGGGTGTTTCTATGCAACCACCAGTGATTTTTAAAACAAAACCCTTACTACTAACATTTGTAGGCAGGAATTACCCAGAAAGATTATGCAGGGACTAACCCACGACTGTGAAGCCTCCACTACGAGTGTGGAGACTGTATGAAGCTTGCTCTGTATATACTATACCAAAGTAAGGTATAGTGTGCACAGAGTCCGGTGAAATCCCAAAGGTAAGCAGAGGTAAAAGTAGATAATACCTTACTCTCTATTTGTGGCAGTGTGGGCGAGCAGTAAGGCTTTATCAGAGGGCAGTGCTAAGTATTTATTGTACACACTCAGGCAAGAAATCATGTCAGACACATAAAGACTTAACTCAGACCAATTTGTTTGTATAAAAATATTATTTAGTTATATTTATTTCCTAGAACCAAGCAAGCCTGGCACAGGTAAGTGTAAATGGTACTTTTCAAGGCAAGTTGAACAATACAAGCAAGCTGAATGAAAATGACTTTGTTACAGGTTTGTAAATACTTTGAATACAGTTGAAATTACTGTTAGATTACTTTGGATTACTCTACAGATTACTTTAGGGATTACTTATTCTACTCAGGGGCCGATTCCAATCCTGGAAAAAGGCTTTACAAATCATTGTATGGAGCGTTTTTCCCGTACGACTCGTACCCGGTAAACTTTTCTTACAACCTAGGAAGTACGATTCGTACAGAAAGCCTCTTTCCATACAAATAGTGCAAAAGACCATACGGCTAAAATAAACCAACGATTCTGATCCGGAACGGCTTGTACGCGACGTCTGTACGTATTTAAGCAGCGGTTTCCGGCCCAGCAAGTACGATTCGTCCCTACAGCACTCCGTACGGCTCTTTTCTTATGGGAGCCTAAAACATCCGTAAAAGCAGAGTCCCCAGGGGTATGAGTTATACAGGCATACAGCCCCATGCATTGTGTATGTACGGTGCGTACCCCCAGTGCGCATGTACTGTGCGTACCCCCAGTGCGCATGTACTGTGCATACCCCAACATCGCGTACCCCAACATTGCGTACCCCAACATCGCATACCCCAACATCGCTCGGTGTATGTACTGTGCATACCCCCAACATCGCGTACCCCAACATCGCGTACCCCAATATCGCACACCCCAACATTGCGTATGTACGCACCGTACATACGCAATGTTGGGGGTATGCACAGTACATACGCGATGTTGGGGTATGCGATGTTGGGGTACGCGATGTTGGGGTACGTGATGTTGGGGGTACGCACAGTACATGCGCACTGGGGGTATGCACCGTACATACACAACGCACTGGGGTGTATGCCTGTACGACTCGTACCACTGTACGACTCGCACCCCGGGAACACCTTTTCCCGGGATACGAGTCGTACAAAGTTCGCATCGTAGCGGGTAATGGCAATCCCCGTGTACGGGACGTTTTCCGTACAAATCGTAAATCGGACTGCATTTTTACAATTTGTACGGAAAAGTGTCCGGGTCCGTCTCATACAACTTTTCCTAATCCGTACAAATCGGATCGGGAAAAGTTGTATTTTTCCCGTACGAATCGTACTTCACGGGTCGGACGGGACTTGTACGATTTGTATGGAAAAATTTACCGATACGAGTCGTACGGGAAAAAAAAATACAGGATCGCAATCGGCCCCTCAGTGTGATATGCCTAGATATTCATTTGCACATGTTCTCCTTTCTAATAGACTCTTTATCATTTCATTTCCTTCTCACATGTGCAGTACCCGTCTGGGTCCCGTGTGAGTTTTCCTTCTAATTCTTTTTCACTTGACCGGTGTTTCACATTCTTCACGCAGATGCACAACCTACTTTTTCAGGTACTATTTGACCTTTGACACTCCAATTCAAGGACTGTTGCCTCCACTAAGGATCAATATTGACATTATTTCTTCTCTTTAATCATAGATGTCCCTACATCTTTAGGTCCTGAAGAGACCCTACATTGCACAAAGGGTCGAAACGTCGTCGACAGATAGTCAAAGCGAACCATTAAAACAGCTCTGATTATTGTATACAGAGGCTGCTCTCACTGTTTATTAATGGATGGTCGACTTTACAAAATTGCGGAAACCTAATATATATGTCACGAATATGTCATTATTGTTTTACGGTTCCATTCACACTGGGGACACTACGCACTACTGTTTTTCTTTTCTGTATATATTTGTATAACTATTTGAAATATATAAAATAACTATCATAAATATAAACAAAGGTGTGTATGGTCGCTTCCCCTTTTGGCACCATCATAACCCTTCCCTATTGCGATTGTGCATACTCTTACCAAAATACATAACTGTACTATACCGCGGAAACCATTGTTTCTGTTGCTAATAGATATCACACTGGGACATTTCCTAGAGAGAAGGTAAGTAAATCAATTTTTGTATATTTGCAGTTTCTTAGAGTTCCATACAAGGTGAGGATGTAGCCTTATGGCTAGAGCAGTCGGCCTTGAACCTGCAGAACCGGGTTCGAGTCTTGGCAACGACGCTCAACGTCCTGTGATTCTGGGCAATTCACTTAATCTCCCCTTGCCTACCAAAAATGAATGTGTCCATCTGTAACGAAACTGGTGCTCATGTAAAGCGCTCTGATACCCGATGTCTCGGGTCTAGTTCACGCTATATATATTAAAAAAACCTCTAAAAACAACTCCATACAGAACAATTTTCAAAGAAAAGCAGTCAATGCAACTCTATGGGAGGAAATGAAGTTATCAGTGTACAGGTAATTACTTGGTTGTGGGAGTTGGGTTTCTGAGATTAGAACCAGGGTTCCCCCAGGGTCAAGGATGCACTCTCAAAGCACCCTCAGTGGTACTAGGGCGACTGGGTGCAGAGTGCGGAGGTCCAATGTTATCCAATGGGGGAAAGGGGGCTTCCGGTTGGTTGCTGCTCACGAGCAGGCCACAAGGTTGTGGGAGCAAAGCTCATGGTGTTAGGCTCAGGGCAAAGGGGGATCCGATTTAGCACACAAAGTGCACCCACAGTGGCACAGGTGCGGCTGGGTGCAGTGTGCTGGTTTGGTGTTGGGTGCACTGTGATTTCAATGGTGATTCTCCGGTTGCAGCAAAGACTGCAGGCTCTGGGACGAAGATCTTCTGGAGTGACCACTGGTTGGAGAGGTAAGTTGGGATGCCTGGGGATGCTGGGACACCATTGGTTGGGCCACCCAAGGTCATGGGACATTGGTTACAGGGGTTTTCTTTAGGCGTCGGGTTTTTCTTACCAGCTTAGGTTGCGGTCAGGGGGATCCTCCAGAAAGGGGCTGCAGGCGTTGATTGGAGATTCGAGGAAGGTCAGAGATCACAAGATCTCAGGTCAGGTTCACTGGGGAGACCTCCTCGTGGTGTTGGGCCACTCGAACTTGGGCCGTAGGCGTCGGGTGCAGAGTGGTGCAGACTCGCGGATTTGGCCCGAGCCAGAGTCTGTGGGTGAGCAAATCCGGTGCTCACGGGAGACAAAGTCTTGGTTCTGGAAGGCATGGCAGCTCCTCCGGGTTCTTGGGGGCTGCTGGTGCAGGTTCGAGGTGGGGCAGGCCGGTAGGGCTGAGGCCAAGTCAGTGGGTGTCCTCCTCTTCTTAGTTCAGCATGGCTTCTTCAGTCCTCTTCTCTCTTCTTGTCTGAGGAGACAGGGTTCAGGGTTGCCCCTAAATACTAAATTTAGGGGCATTACGGGTAGGTACAGGTTGGGACCAATGGGTCCCTTCCTTTCGGTGGGTACACCCCCTATTATGCCACCCTCCAGTGGGAGGGGGACATATGCCTCTCTCTGGTTGGCTGCATCCCCCATCTGCAAGATGGCGTGGACTGAGAGTTGTGCTTCACCTCGCCTCCCCACAAAAGGGGTGGGGTTGGTAAAGGTGGGCATGCTTCCCTTCCTCACTTGGTTTTCCCGCCGATACTCCCACCCAAAATAGGGGTCAGAACCGGGGGCCAGTTGCTGGAAGCAGCAAATGGCTGGGGTAGCTCACAAAGGTGGCAGACCTTTGACGCTTCCCCTTTGTGGACCCTGCCCATCCTGGGGAGGAGGCTTGACACCCCTGTCCCAGGATGTACATTGCTTCAGACCCCCGAGAGCAGCAGGCTCTCGAACCAGGGGTCCAGAAATATGTCTGGTGGTGGCAGCTGGCGAGCAGCCACTCAGCCAGGGCACCAGAGTTAGGTTGTTTTTCAGGGAGCATCTCTTAGATGCCCTCTTGGTGCATTTTTCATTAAATCCCACACTGGCATCAGTGTGGGTTTAATGTGCTGAGAAGTTTGATACCAAACTTCCTAGTTTTCAGTAAAGCCATTATTGTGCTGTGGAGTTCGTAATGACAAATTCCCAGCATCATATACTCTTAATGGCATTACTGCACTTACAATGTCTAAGACTTGGCCATGACAATGTAGGGGTACAGGGCTCATGCACCTGTACCCTCACCACTGGTATAGTTCACCCAGCTAGAGGGTTTACCTATGCCAGGGCAGTGGGATGTGTGCCAATGCCACTCTTCACTTTGTTCTGCACCAAAATAAGTAGCCTGCAATGGCAGTGTGTGTGTGTAAAGGTACAGGGCCTCTAAGGGTGGCACAATAAGTGCTGCAGCCCTTAGAGGCCTTCCCTGGTCACAGTGCCCTTGGTACCCAGTAGCGGCTCCTGGAGGGAGTGCTGTGGGGTGGTGGGGCGGGGGAGGGACAGGGTTGGGGGTAGTAAACTCCGGCATACAGGTAATAAATAAATAAATCAAACAAATTAATGTGCGCGCGCTGCAACGCCAAATGCGTTGCATCGCGCACAATTTAATTTGTGTTATTTATTTCTTTCTTTACCTAACTCCGATCGGCCGTATGCCGGAGTTTACTACCCTCCACCCTGCCCCTACCCCGCCCCACCGCCCCGCAGCACTCCCTCTAGGAGCCGCTACTGTTGGTACCTAAGGTACTTTTTACAAGGCACTTACATGTGGCCAGAGAGTTGCCAATTATACAATTTTAGGGAAAGAACATAGGCCCTGGGTACCTGGTTGGCAGGAACCCAGGGCACACTCAGTCAAAGTTCATCAACAGTTTGGCAAAAAATGGGGGCAACCATGCAAAAAGGGGAACTTTCCTACAGAGACCCTTTGTGAAGCGGGCCCTATGCCTCTTTGAGGCAGGAGCAAAGTAGGGGAAAACGTTTACTTTCTCCGAACATTTCCAACTTTGAGACTGTTCTGTACTGAACAGCACACACACAAAGTAGGAAAAGATTTAAAGTAAGTCTAGGCATAGTATTTCGTTTGAGCACTGCATGAAAGATAGCAGATTTGCCCCCGAGACCTCGTTGCTGCAATAAAAAAAATTTTGACACCCGGCTATGACTTGCTCAGGGGAAACATCCTTTACATCACGGTGATTAAACCGCGGTGCAGTTGCAACACAGCCGTTACAACGCAAGCGTTACATCGACTTGCGCTGGATGGCGCTATAACCTAAGGAATAGTAAGAGGTACTATTCCAACACCTTCCCTGCTGTACGTAGACTGGTGTTGGAATAGTAAATCTTACCACTCCTAAGTCCAGCGCCCTCCAGTGCAAGTCGTTGTAACGACTTGCGTTGTAAAGACTGCGATGTAACATACCGCAATCTTTTTGATCGCGCTGTTACATCACATATTCCTTGCTCAGTGTTCTGCACAACAGCTGCATGCACTCACTGTACACTTCACGCACCAAATATAGGTAAGACAGTCGTACGTTTGTAAATAGAGACCGAAAAGCCTGGAGTACGAAGCGAGAATGCAATTGGGACCATTATTCACAGGCCCAGACAGGCCTTTTATTCCACTGGGAATTTCCCCAGTGGGCTGGCGACTGGTTTTAAAAGAACAGTTCCACTCCTGGTGCCTCTTACTTTCCCCAGCTCCTCCAGGTTTATTGAGCAGGGATGTGGAACCTTCAAGAGAAAGAGAGAGAAGGAGAGAGGTAGAAAGAAAGTGATCAGAGAAAGAGAGGAGACAGGAGAGAAAGAGAGAGAGAGAGAGAAAGTGTGGATCAATGAAAAGAGAGAGAGAGATTGCGTGAGGAGAAAAGGGGAGAATTGCTGGTTTGCGCATCTTTGTCCAGGCTGCTTTTGGTTTCGCAGTTCAGGCCTGATCATACAGAAGTTTTTATCCTTAACAACCTGTGTGTTTTGCTTCCAATCTTTAATGTGAAACCTTTACGTTTCATTTCAAATCATAATGTCTGATCCTTCAAAGGAAATCCAGACATGACGCAATGTACTTTGGTCTGGAACAAGAAAGGTATCTGAGCACATGAATCTTTGAACAGTTGTTTGTTATGTAAATCTGGCACTTTATCATTAACATCCGCACAGAGCGTAATTTACATATTTGAATTTACTTTGATGTTATTAAAATATTTACCATCCTCAAAAAAAGGGAATGAAGAAAGGCTGGTGTGTTAAATGTGATCTCTTTGTGAAGAGAGTAGGTTGATAATCCTATCATTCAATCTGATGACAAACACTTCACGTTTGCAAAATAAATAGTACTGACAAAAAGACAATTTGGAAACGTAAGTTCCTGGCTCTGCAGTGGAATTATCTATTTAACCAGGGCTATGACCAGGAAATTTTCACCCTTCAGAACACTAGAAAAATGGGAATTCATGCAAACAGTGTTGAATAATTTATTTGTGAGTCCTTTTAAATAGATTAGAACAACATTGTTTTGTGAACACTCTTTACAAAATAAAGCAAAATAAATACCTAAGAAATGCTGCACAAACAGGCTATTTAGCAGTGGATTCCAAAGTATCTGAGACACCCACCTCCAAGGTGGTATGTCAAGGTTGGCACTAAACTTGCAAAAGAGTGGGCCACATCTTGGTTTGGTGAGGGAGTTTGTAATCATTACCACACATTCTTATAGTATATCACTTAGGGGTGTGTTTAGAATTTAGGAGATGTGGGACATCCACCAGAAAGTGGCAGATATCCTGTCTCCTCAATTTAGAGTGCAATGTACACTGCTTTTTGGTGTAAATCCTTCACCCACCAGAGATGACATAAAGACATTAGTGTCTCCACCTGGTCATCAAAGTCCAAGAACCCTACACATGTGTTACTCACAAGCGCAACAAAACTTTTGTACTCAGAAAACAGTGTACAATGGTCTGGTCTAATTTTACGTATAGATGTATATAGTATTTTTACAGCGTGCACCTAGCCAAAAGAAAGCGGAACACTTACAGGGTTGAAGACAAACATAAAGTCAAAGAGCAATAGGAGAGGAAGCAGGGTTGCTGACGGTTAATGCATTGTGATGTAGTGTTCTTTGAAAAGATGAGTCTTCAAATCTTGTCTGAAAGAAAAGGTGGGTGCTGGCAGTGATGACTTTGTAAATGATGCACCTGGTTTTGAAAATGGTGTTGGGCCAGCAAGGTGAGCCAATGGAGTTCCCTCAGAATGGGGGGATTTCTTCAGGCTCTGGATGTGACGTGAAGCATCATGTAGGATGCTGTTAAGGAGTGCCAGTGTGGAGTCAGGGAGGCCGTGGTCAGGGCGTTACTTCATCCAGTTGTGAGAGTAAGAGGGCTTGAACAGCAGTTCTGAAGTCTCTTTCTGGAAGACACAGGTTTACTTCTTGTTAGAAGAGGTGGCTGGTACCAGATAGTCTTTGTTTTTTGGCAATGTTTTTTTGAGGTTGTGGTTGGTGTCCAGGGTTAATCCAAGTAGCTTGGCATCTGGTGAAAGTTAGGGTTTGAAGCCATTGAGGTTCATGTCAATGAGCCAGATTTGTTCTGTTTCTTGTTTGTTCTTCTTGGCTAATTACAGGAATTCTGTCTTGGTTAGATGAACTTCAAGTAGGCATTAAACACCTAAGTCTTGGTGATGTGCAGGCAGTGTTTGAGGCATTGGATGATTGATGCAGTGGAGACTTTCAAGTAGAGTTGTGTATCATTGGTATATTGGTGATTCATGATGAGCTTAAGTGTGAGTGAGCACTAAGCATCTCCATGTAGAAGTTGAAGATGAAAGGATATACAGTGGAACCCTGGGAGACTCCACAAGTGACAGGGATCTTTTGTGACCTGGACGTGCCCATGTGAACAGACTGATGTCACTTGGAAAGGTAGGAGGAGAGCCAGTGAAGGACATTGCCAGTGAATCTATTTGGGACTTCAGGGTTTGTATGAGGGTGGGATGGTCAGATATGTCAAAGTCACCTAGGAGGTCCAGCAATTTCAGGAGGCAGAGGTCATCTACATCTGTCGGTAACAGGGCATGGTCTACAAAGTGAAAGATACCAGATTCCACACTGTAGCATGATCTGAAACTAGACTGGTAGTCTTGTAGGAGGCGAGTAACATTGATGTGATCATAAAGTTGAACACACACTGATTTTTCAATGACCTTGCCGATGAATGGTAGATGGGTGATTGACTGGTAGTTGGAGAGTTGTGATTTAGTGTCTAGCTCTTTGGTTTGCCTAATCTGTGTGTCTTCTTCGTAGCGAGCGACTGTTCATGTGCACGGAGGATGCTCTGCTCCCATTCCTCCAGAGTGTGTTCCAATCATAGCCCTCAGGAATATCGCAAATCCACACCTCCTGTCTGGGGGCTGCAGTCCTCACCTCCACTAGCATTTCCAGGCCCTGAGCTTCCAAAATGAAACCCACAGGCTTCCATGTTATGTACAATGCAAAGACTCGCATACATCACAACACACACATTCATGTATCAGCACTGTCTGGCGCTACATGCACTGTCCATGTAGGTCAAGGGTGAGTTAAGTATTGAGCAGCAGAACTATATGGTTGTATGACAGAACCACGCATGTGATTATATCGCATGCCTTAACAACGTGTTCTTTACTACGACCGCATCTTTACCAGGCATACCTTTACAACTAATTCTGTTGTAAAGGTATGATTAGTAAAGGCATATGTGAGGTAAAGATTACACCCCAGCCTTCCACCCTGAGCCCTAAAACCCGCTCCTCAGGCCTGCAAACAACCCCCTGCCGGAGCACTAAAATCCGCCACAGTCCTAAAAACGACCTCGACCCCAGCCCCCCCCGAGCCCTAAAACCAGCCCTCAGCCCTACAAAAGATCCCGCCCCCGCCATGAGTCCTAAAATCAGGCCCCCGCCCTACCTGCCAAACCACGTCCTGATCTTTCTTGCCCTAATCCTTCCTGTTCCTTACATTCTCCCCGCCCATCCTCTCTGAATCTAGATCACTGACTCCCTTTACCACGCATATGAGTGGTAAAGGCATATGGATGGTAAAAGCAAGCGTGGTAATGCTTGCGTAGTAACAGAGCGTATGGTTCCGTCCGTGTTGTAAATGCAGTTTCCCAACTATACATGAGTGTGCTGATAGGCATTGGCACCACTCCCAGGACACAGATAAAAAGACCTGTTTACACTACTGATCACTACTAAACACAAAGCGGGTAGTCTGCCATAACTGTGCGCCCATCATTAACTCCTGGTAAGAGCAGTAGACCTTTACCACTATGAGTGTAGCACTTGGAGCGAGTACCCCTGGTCTAACAAGATCGCATTAACATGAGACATGGGTTGCCACCTTTCCAAGACAGAAATACTGACTATCTGTTCACATTTTAAGGTTCTGCAAAGGTCCATATATGATTTCTAACTAGAACTTTGTATGAAATCATCTGTATTCGTTTTTAATATGGCGTTCTGTCTTTGTTTACGTTAACTATCAGCCAGAGGACATTAAGGAGGCAGTAGAACATATTTTAAAGTGTTTTCTTCTTACAATTACTGTACAAAGTGTGGACTGATACGTGGAAAGAACCCCAGCTTAAAATGGAGTTCCAAATTTTTGTACCCGCAGGAACATTAAAATACCAGTCCTGCTGGTATAAAGCTGGTCAGGTGGCAATCCTACATGAGACAGGGGTAGGTCATGGCACACATGTATGATCCTTGTGCGTCATGACCATAAATCAGTACCAAGGATCCATATATCCATGGAGTTGGGGCACTCAGGGAGGGGGTAGGGTTGTCACAATTAGCACCATGCAGGGGACATTTCCATCCCAAATGGTGTCATTTAATTGTATATCGTTTTCATTATTTTGAGTCTCCCATATATCCTACAGATTATTAAACCTTTTTATCAGTAAATATGTCTTAAATTGTCAATATAGCTAGATAACAATACCATTGAAACTGTCTATGATAGGCCTTTAAATGCATTAGAAAAATGTCAATTTCCTTTTTTACATAATTTATTCACCAAGCTATATATTCTGCTATAATTCAATTGGTCAGCAGAATCCAATGAATGAGACCCCTGCTGTTTTCAAATCTGAAGGTACAGTATGGGTAATCAAAGAAGTATTTGTAGATGGTGAGCAAGGTGGTTTGAGTTCTAAGAGTTGTTATCAATCAATCAGGGGTTTATAAAGCGCGGCTACTCACCCGTGAGGGTCTCAAGGCGCTGAGCAGCTGTACTAATTGACCCTTGATTGGAAGCGTCTCTCCATCCAGATTGATTTGTGCTCCTGGTGACTTGCCTCCTCCTTCCTCACCTAACCCTGAGTCTTATCCTAATTGCACGCTATTGACACAGAGGTTAATTAATTAGAAAAATAATGTTGATGTATGATTAAGTTAAGGTAACCCGGGGGGCAAAATTAATGTATTAGGTTTTTTTCCATTTGCATTGACTGCTGAAGAAAATATGGCTTTTAGTGTTGCACGAACAATTTTCCTACATGCATGTTTTTTCCTGTGTTTTTCCTTTTCATAAAATAGTCGAAATGGGATTCATTTCATGGTGTTGTTTTCTTGTACTTTATCAATCTGTGACCTTAGGAGGAAGCCATGTCTAGAAGAGCACATATTTTCCAATAATCAAGGCTATTGGGGCCTGTTGCCACTATTCATTTTAATAAAGCTTATTGTTTGGTTTGCTTCAAAAGTGCAATGTCATTTCCCTTATTTGTACTATGTAGGGGATTATTATTTATTAATAATTTAAAATTCCTAAACCAGCCTGTTTTATATAGCACAATTTATACAATGCTTATTAGTTTATGCCCCATATCTTTGCTAGTACAGCCCTATGATGCCACGTCACACTATGTCAAGATTATTATTTTCCACTTCTCTGAAACTTGAAAATGTGCCTTCTCTGGGATGTTTGCCAAAGTTTTCTTATACTCGCTAGCGACCTTGTACTTGATATTTTTTCCTTGGTGCTATGAAAATTGATTCCATGACAGTGTATATTTGATTTATGCCTAAAAACCTTTTTCTTGCTTTATATTTAGCCGTCCTATGTTGGACTGTTATTTGACATAATAGAATTTCCTTGCCTTTCTTGCCAAGCAGTCATTTTGTCGGACTGTTCTCGGATTCATATTAGACCCTCCTTTGATTTACATACTGAGTAGATTTGTAATAGTACATTTCAGAACATAAGAGGCACCAGGAGTGGAACTGTTCTATGATTATGGCTACTTTCCCCATGTTGTGACCAATTGGCTTTATTTTTATGCATTGTTTATGCTCAGTTGAAATTTGACTGATTAACTACTTTTTTTGCTTTCTGTAATGATTCTTAATTTTGAATACACCTTCATTTTATTTAAATTGAGTATTGTTCTGCAATGGTTTCCCTTACTGTACTAGGACCCCTGTCCTTTGGGTCTAAAACAGTCACGATCCTGGGCATCGACCCTTTGAATTTATTTGTGTGAAGCGTTGTGGAAGAATTTTTTCCAAATCTACATTTTCGTGTATTAAATAATGAATAAAAACAATGTTATGGTGGATCCGATACCCAAATGATGATTTAACATGATTACTGTTGAAACAGGTTTAATATGATGTATGGAAGTTTTTTTACTAGGATAATTTAGTTATGTCATGTGAAAACTCCATCTTGGATAAAATGGGTGCTGTTTCTGTCCTTCACTCCTGTATTCACCCCTCTCATCTTGTTCCCCTATGTATATTCTCTCCTCACAAGCTCCACAGAGCGGAGACAGCTGATGCAATGGTTTATTTCTACAATTAATAATACAAAACTTTCCCTATTGCCTTGTTTGTGTGTAATGTTTATTAGTTTTAAGTCGAACATTGAAACCGTATTTCATATTGTCACTCAACTACTGCTTTTGCCTTCACTGGGAGTACTGATGGACTGACGAGATCCTCGGATTGCTCAATCTGTATAACGGTGGAATGATATGTCTCATGCTACTTAGTGGCCGGCCCAAGGGGTTGTAGGCCCATGTCTGTAACTCTTTGAAGTCAAATAAAGGTTTCTTTAAAAAAAAAAAATAATAATACAAAACTTTCAATTCATTTTATATTGTTCCTGATATGTTGCAACTATCAAGGTCTTTCCGCTGAAGTTCTGCTGCGTTGACAAGCCTTACTCATTTGTGTGAAATGATATTGTTGAAAAGGTTCATATTTTATTCACAATCTCTTAATGGCAGTGGCACAAAAGACACTGGGTGCTATTAAAACTGGATAGTGCTTATGTGTCAAGGTAATGATGTTTACACAGAAGTTAAGAACATTTTATTGTTTTAGTTTTTAAAAACCATAACAATTTACAAATAAACTGTTTTTTTTAAAAGCACCAAATGAAGTTCACGCTTCTGATTTGCTAAAGTGTTGTTACTTATGTTCATACCGTGATAAATTTGCTGGTTTACTAATTTGTGATGCAAGAATTGTGTATAAGAACCCCTTGATTCTGAGGATTAGCCAGGTTTTTCTGAAGATTTTTTGAAAGATTTTCCTATTCTACCTGGAATGCTATCCAATTTCTTTTTGATTTTGCTGCTCATTTGGGACTTCGAAAATTCTGACTGTGGGAGCCTTTATGGCATTATTTCTCTACCACTCATTTTTGGTTCCTGTTGTAAAACTCAAACTTTTCGATGATCTAGAACTCAAATACTGAGCGGTCCCAGTTACTTGTTTTTGCTACTCTGCTAAATTGATTTTCAGAAGGGTGGCTTTTCACTCAATTTCCTAGAGTGTGAGAATCATCTAAGGTAACATTTGGATCTTCCTAACTTTCGAGTATCCTGAATATTGGGGCACGATTTTGCTCACACAGAGTCATGAGGGGCCTAGCCGTTAGAGAGATGGCCAAGTGTCTGGCATGCACATAGAACATACTGAGCAAGTACACTGTATTGGAACTCTTACTCTCAGCAGTCAAAATGGCGACCACGTACAGGTAGCCTTGGGGTGTGTGGGTGGCAAGATGTGAAGATAAGACCCCCAGTACTGCCTAGTATAAGGTTTGGTCAGGTTTAGGGACATCATCAGCTTTCCATGTTCCTGTGTGGTTTACAACATAATGCATATTGGGAGATATATTTTTACTTTACCTAAATCCGTATTGCTGCTGAATAAAAATAATAATATTAATAGTGAAGAGGTGCGGCGCAGCGGCCAGGGCGGCTGACTCCAGAACCCGTGGGCTCACTGTTTGAACTACGGCGCCCGCGGCAGATCAGCCCAGCACCATGTGACTCTGGGCAATAGCTCACTGAGGGACATATTATCAACGGCCAGCGATAATTATCGCTGGCCGTGCTTAGCGATAACTTTTTTATCGCAGGCTATCTCTGAAATGTATCGCCCTGGTAGCGCGTTATTAACAACGCGTTTCTCCAGGGTGATAAAAATTCCAGAGATAGCGAGGCTATCGCCGTTTTGCAGGGAACATCGCTGGTTTTCCAGCGATGTTCCCTGCACAACGGCGATAACCTTGCTGATACGACCCTGTGGTCGTATCAGCATAATCCACCCCCTATGTAAAGCATAGGTAAGTCTGGATTTTAGCAGACGTTAGTTTTTGGTGAAAACGGCAGTTTTCGCCATAATCTAACGTGTGCTAAAATCCTGTGGGCTGCCTTGTAAATATCGCGATGTGAACTTCAGTGATATTTGCAAGGTAGTCCATCCAGGGAACGCCCAGTGACGCCCACTTTGCATCTCATTAGAGATGCAAAGGGAGGCATTGGGAAAAAGGGTGCTAACATGCGATTATGCATGTTAGCACCCTCTTGTAAATATGGTGATATTTTTATCTCCGCTTTTTGGGCTTTTTAAGCCAAAAAAGCGGAGATAAAGCCCTTGTAAATATGCCCCTTAATCTTCACAACAGCCCCCAGCGCCTTGACGTCCTGTACTTGTTCGCGCTTTACAAATAATGGACATTTACATTACATTTTCACAATAGTAACACCTGTTGTGTGTACTGCATAAACCGCCGAGGTTAGTACTAATGTTCAGTCGTTGGCGGGGACGGAGAAGGCGAGACACAACTGGTACAAAAGTTACTTAGAAAATAGAGGACTCTTGATGTACAAAAGAACTTGCCTCTCTTTCAAGATGAAATAGACGCAGCTAACTGGTGGTGCATTAACTTCATCTGAGAATCAGGCTTTTAATTGTAGACAAAAGGCGCAGATTGGAAGTCTAGTCACTTCGCCTGTCATTAGGACAGCTTTTCAGACAGGCGGGTCAGCCTTCTACAGATCCCACAAAGGGAAAAGAGCAAGCCTGGCAGCATAAAAAGGCACATCGTTTTTTTATGCATTGCAAAGTCTTCACTTCCTTGCTCGGTTACCATGACAACTTCATGTTTTCTTGCCTTGCAACAGCGTTGTTAATTAGCCATCTAATTGAAACGTAATTAAGGTAATTGGCTACATACCTAGCTACTGCACTACTGCATCACTGATTAGAAAAAGCAAATCGAGACATAAAGAGCCTCTTAAAAATGCATCAATGAAGCGGGGGTGGGGGCCTCCAGCTGAGGTTATGGGGGTGGATCATGCGGCATCCTCTACAGTGCCACAGAGCTGCCTGGACATCCCAGATTTTGGGAAGGGTGGCCAACAGGGTTTGAATGGTCCATTGGGAAACCATTAGATTGCTTGACGGGCAGGTGTTTCATCAAGGCCAGTGGGGCTGAGACACAGTCTTTCAAATGCCAGGCGCTTCAAACAGGCTCAAAGAGCTGTAGCAGCGTGTGTCATGGATGCTGGCCTGTGGCTAACTCAGAGTATGTGTCACTAAAAGACTAAAGTGCTGAATCCTGCTGGTTTGTGTCCGCTCCACCGCTGGTTTAAGGGCTACGCTGTAGTAATCAACCTTCCTTCTTTAAGATCCTCAGGAGGTCAATGTGTTGCTAAATGAGCATGTACAGGATACCGTCTATGCTGCATCTTCTCCCAACCAGCGGCCATGTTAACACATGCTGGGACATGTTATGTTATGTTCTGTTATACCATTTGTAGAGCGCACAGCTGCCCCAGCGAAGGGGCGTCCCGGCGCTGACAGCAGTTTCCAAGGAAAGTCAGGTTAGGCCATGGGAAAAAGATGGGTTTTAATGGCCTTTCGGAAGGACAGCAGACAGTCTAAACGACGGATCTTCACGGGGAGGGAGTTCCACAACTTAGCGGCCAGAAAACGGAAAGATCTACCCCCAGCCCTAGTTCGTTTCACTCGAGGGACAGTAGCCAGGATCTGCTCGGTCGAGCGCAACAGGCGGGCAGGAACATAAGGGACGAGCAGATTAGATAAGATCTCGGTTGAAGAAAGTTTTACAATTTTGAAAGCTAGACATAAGGTCTTGAATTCTATCCTTTTCGAAATGGGAAGCCAATGGAGGCGACGTAGTGCGCCTGACCCGGAGCACGTTCTTGGAAGTCCAAGCAAGACTTGCGTGGCTGTATTCTGGACACGTTGAAGGCGGTTCGGTTCCGCTTTATTGGCACCTCGCAGCAGGGAATTAGCATAGTCGAGTCTTGATAAGATGGTTGCCTGGAAATAGTCCACGTGTAGCCGAGTCAAAAAACCCTAGAATAGGCCTCAGACCCCGTAGGAGTCCAAAGCAGGTGCCCGCGATTTTCTTGGTGTGATCTTGAAAACCCAGAGTAGAGTCAAGCCAAAACTCTAGGTTCTTTACCCCCGCCGAGCGGCTTTGGACTCACTAATCATCCAGTCCATTTGCCTCCTATTCTGATTGATTTGACATTCTCTGAACATTCATTTCCTTTCTGCTTTGCAGATTTCTAACAAGAAATGGGGGAGGGGGACAAGGAGCTGGGTCTACGTCCAATGACTCGTGCTCCTAACAAGCAGTATCGTTGCTGAGGGGAGTCACAGTTCCTAAGGAGGTGTAAGGAAGAGAGAGATAGGTGCCATTCTTTTAAGATAGCAACTGGAGACAGTATGTCCTTATCTTGATGCCCTGACACATCCTGAAGGATGTCATGCTTCATCATTGGGCGGTGCTCCTCGTTGGGCCGGTGCTGCAATGCCCTACGGGTCCTCCGAAGGATCACTTTTTTGGAGATCTTTTGAATGATTTAGCCGTATGGGTGTGTGCGGGTCTGAGTTGAAGTGGTGTTAGGTATAGTATTAAAAGATGGCTAGAGGGGTGTAGAAGTAGGTTTAATAGGATAAAACCCCTCTGCCATCAATAAAAAACCAAACGGTTGTGTGCTGCTCGAGGGTGATGATGACCCTCAGTAGCTAGACAAGTGTGATGTCTGTTTTGGACATGAAGAGGGTCAATATGGTTCGTGCAGTGTGGTGGTCTCAGGAGGAGATCCTATGCACTTCTTGAGGACCGGAGAGAAAGTGAAGTGAGTGCTAGTGCAGTGTAGTGGCCTAGTAAAATATCGTAGTGCCACTCATTAGAGCTGTAAAATGAATTAATCTAGAACGACAAAGGAACAAGAAAAGAAAAACATACAGTCATCGTAAAGGAACCCAATCATGGGGTATTATCTCTGTGTGGAGCGGAGGTCCCCCATTGGTCGACCGTAAGCTCACAGTGCTGCCAACTACTCTATTCACCCAGTCGTGCAGTTAAAGGGAGGATGGTATAGTAAAGTTGGTATAATAAAGTTGTGACAGACAAACAAACACACAGGTACAACCCTATTAATATGCTAATATTGTAGAACACTCATTGCGGAAAAATACATCACATAACTCTTAGAGCGATGTATAGGAGGTAACATGAGCACGTAATAGTGCAGAACAGGCCAACTGGGGCTCTTGAAAGTATCAAGGGTAGATTAACATATATGGCTAACCGTTGATGGCAAGACCTCAGATCACACTGTGCTGACTGAAGGTTGTTTGGGTAGACGGCGCTTACCTATTCAATGTGAGCGCAGATTTCTTAGCCTGTACCATCGGTGACCAGAAACGGTCTGGGCATTTGTCGCTCACACCAGTTTGATCCGGGAAACGGAACAAGCACATCAAATGCAGGATGGTCCCTCAAAAGTTAGGAGAGTCAGTTGACCACCTTTCTCCTCTGTGGAATATTTTCTGTGCCAAGGCCACAAAAGTGTTCATTCAGTTTGAAACTGACCAAGACCACCATCTCTGTTCAAATCAGCAGATCAACAAATTCAAAGCAGAAAGAAACTCATTGTTCCTACTCCTTGTGCCTTGTTTTTATCTCATGAGCTAGGAACGGCAAGGATAAACAAACTATCTTGGTACACTGTGTGGTAGGTGTTGTCGGCGTTCAGCTGCTCAAGATTACGCCCTTTTGGCGCTCCACCAAGTACAGTTGCCACAATTCTTGTTTATCCTCTGTTTACTATGGAAAACTCCATAACTCACTTTTCACCCGCTGAATCGCTCCTGTGGGAAAAACAAATCTCATTCTGCTTTCCTGTGAAATATCGGTGACAGACAATTGTATGTCTCTCCTACCTCATGCCCCTCATCAAAATGTACTACCAACATGTGTGTGCAATTCTTTGTATGCCGCACACATGGAGAATGTGCAGTTCTGTGGCATGTATGGAAGAGTAGGGGTGCAGATATACCTACAATGTTGTGACGGGCATGATCTAACATTTCAAACAGTGGAGGTGAACAATCTTCAGAGTCTGTGCCAAATGTACTTTTTTTATATGTGTTTTTATTGATTTTGTATTTAACAGTCAAACATACACCACAGAAGCAATGATTCTTGCAATCATCAGCTAAAGGCATCAAGACAATTGCAAATCACCCAGACAACAGAAAAATAGAATTAAGAGAACTAGGAGTCATTTGAGGCATCAAATGTTTTTATGGGGCCTTTCTTCATTATTCTGGTTCTATGTGGAAAACGGGGCGTCGCTTTGTTTGGAATGTGACGAATATTGCAATTTTAATCCACAATGTAACAATAACATTGAGCTGGTCATAACATGACTAGACGTTTTTCAGCGAGTTCAGGGTTCTCCTGCTTGGATGTTTAGTGAAATAAATGGCAAATGTTGTCTGCTAGTACAGATTGGTTGGCTGGTTTGTGGGTTAGTTTCTGAGGCAATTAATGGCTCGTGTTACATTTTAACACACACTGGTCCAATTGGATTGGTTGTAATCAAATAGAACTTTGAAGACAACTTTAACAAGGTCTGGCGGTTTTGGTGGCAGACGCTACTTTTTGAGCACATTTCTTTTGTCATTGTTTTTGTATTGTTTCTTTAGTTTTACTGTTTGTCCTGGATTTGCCAGCATATAAAGATTTTGCATGGGTGGCAAGATTTGATGTTTGCAGGGGAGACAACTCGTCTGCTGTAGGAAATGAGGATACTACATGAGAAAGGAATTATTGGAGGATCCAGAACATCTATAATGTCGAATCAATACTGTTATTTTACTATCACTTGTAAAGCACACTATCAACATAAGGTCTCTAGGAAGTGAGTAAAAAAATAACCCAATCCTCCTACCTTGATTTATCAAATACTTGCCTGAATAGCAATGTCTTTCTATGGTGATGACACTGGGATAGGGAAGATTTATCATGCGTGCTTACGGGGACAGAATTCCAGAGTCTATCTCCCTTAAAAAAGCAACATTCTTCAGATCTGTATTTTTCGAATTTAGATTCCCCTACTAAATTAGCACTAGCTGCTATGACATATACTCCTGTGGATTCTTCTGAATACCATTGGGGGCTATGAACACAATGCATAGAGATTTCAAAATTACACGCTGGCCTCAGGCTGCCAGTGTAACCTTAGAAGAACTGGCGTTGCATGAATATTCATTATGAACCTAGCTGCCATGTTCTAAACTGTTTTGTCCTTTTTATCAAAAATGTAGGAAGCTCAAGGTAAAGTAAATTTGCATAATCTAGGATGGGGCCGATTAGTGCAATTACTGCAAGTGCTCTACTTTCGTAGGTAAGGAGTGAGAAAGTCTTCCTCAATATTCTAAATTGAAACATACAGGAAGAGACCATGTTAGGCCTGACATCCTTAGTGTGGTATTCCACCCAACTTTTACGGTCACTCCTCCTGTTTTGCTGAATTTGCTTTTGTTGGCATTAGGACTTTACCACTGCCAAACATTGTTAAAGTGGTTGTGCTCTCTCTCCTTCAAACATGGTAACATTGGCCTTCACCTAATTAACACATTTAATTTACTTCAAAATCCCTGGTAAATGGTACTACGTGTACTCAGGTCCTGTACATTAAATGCTACTAGTGAATCTCCCCCCCCCCCCGACTTCTTGTTGGCCTGATTGGTTACGGGCCCTGCTAAGTAAGCCTAGCCATTTATGAGACTGTTGTTGTTGGTCTGCTCAAATAAATTGTTTTCGTCCTGATGATGACCCTTGACTAGGTGGGGTTGAAACGCCATCAATGCATCTTGCATTTGGGAAGGGAGGTAAGACCCTCGCTTCCTATTGAGTTTGGACCTTTGGACTATTTTGAAATACTATACCAGTGCCTTTGTTTGCTTGCTTTTAACACACTATGTATTATTTTATTTGTCCTTGTTGTGTAAAAAGTTGAGAAATAAGTATATAAGTATTCATGCTTTAAAGCCTTTTTTTGTCTTCATTTGTTTACTATAGTAATTCACTATGCTGTCTTAAATTATTGTGTGGGCGCTTTATTATTTTATTTACATCTTGTTGATTTTCATGACTCTTCATTGATTGATTTTATAATTGGTTTTCCTTATCTGGAACCACTATTGTTTACACGCACTTTTAAAAAGTTGGCATTTTCTTGTCCTATATCAAAACATAAGGGGGAGAATAGAGGTAGGTAAAGTAGGGACTCGTCCTCCACGATACTATGCAAATAACCAAAAAGGGTCCCTTCGGTTTAAGAGAAAGAGAAATGACTCTAGCAGGAACTCAAAGAAAGAAACAACTTTTTTCTTTAAAAAAACCCTCACCCACCTTGACGGAGAATTTTTTCACATTTGAGGACCAACTATTCCTACAAAAGCACGGCACCAGCATGGGGAGCACATTTGCTCCAAGTGTAGCTGGTTTGTATGTCCATCACCTTGAGCAACAGAAGATCCTGTCACCCATCAACCCTTATGTGAATAACATAGGGCTGTAGAAGAGATATATAGATGACGTGTTTGTCATCTGGAACAGGAATGAAAACACAGCGGAGTCTTTCATCAGATGGCTTAATGAACAGAATCGACATATCTGAAATTTACTCACACAATCTCGAGAACCACAATGGTTTTCCTGGACCTCAATGTCTTTGCCAATGGAGCTGGTCTGAAGACAATGACACATTTCAAGGCCACAGCAAAGAATTGCCTCTTAAGGTTTGATAGCCATCACCCGAGACATTTGAGGGAGAATTTGTCATTCAGGCAATTCTTGTGACTACGGAGGAATTGTTCTGAGGTGAAAGACTTCAAATTACAAGCTATCGACCTCAGCTCCAAGTTAAAACCACGCAACTACCCAGACAGAATAGTGTCACGAGCAACTAAAAGGGACAGGAACAACGATAGGCAAGCCCTACTAGACCACACCATAAAAGAACCTGATGAGACACGCCTAATATGCATCACGACGTACAACAGCGCCTCCAATGCAATCACCAAAATAATAAACAAACACTGGTGGATTCTGAGTGGGAGTACAATAACCCTGCCCAAACCAATGTTACCACATAAAAGGAACAGCAACCTGAAGGACATGTTGGTCCATACACAGCCACGCCAATCCAGTGAAAATACACCCAACCAGGCATTTCTAGCACTCATTAGTGGCCACCATCCTTGCGACAACTGTAGCGTGTGCCATATGAAACGGAGCAGTAAGAAGATCACCTTCAATGATGACACCACCTGGGAACAGCGGAAATTTACAAACTGTGATTCACAAAATGTCATATATATGATTACCTGCCCATGCGACCTTCATTACATGGGCATGACATCGAGAAAAATAAAAACACGCATATGCGAACATCAGAGCAATCTAAGATGCCAGCGCGCAACAACTAAAATGACCACTCACTATTTGGAATGGAAACACACTCTGAAGGATCTGAGATGGACTGTGATCAAACAAATTTGCAATGAATCTGGTCTGAACGAGAAAGAGCAGAGATGGGTTTATAGACTCAAATCACACGAGAACGGGCTGAACGAGAACATACCGTGGGGCCAATTTACTTAAGTAAATAACACTTATACGACTTATGTATTCCCCAAGGGGCCCTAGGTGAAAGTGGCGCTCTTTCTTCTAGATAGGGGCACCAGAGATGTCCAACTAGTCCATAACACCTTGGGGACAGCAATTTGTTTGAGGCCTTCAACCCTGCAGACGGGGACATCCGTCGCTATACCCTGACAGTACACTCATATAACTAACCACATGTATTATGAGTAATTCCAACAGAATACACCATCACTTCTCCTGGGGTGAGTTTTTATTCACCCTGATGTGTACTAGGAGGGGTATTGTAACCAGGGTACACAGTTCATTAAAATTGAGGATACATGCACATTATTATAAGTGTATTACAGCCCATAATGTGTCTGTTTACACATGCACATATAAGCATTTTTTTAGGGCGCATGAGACCACTAAACAATGACTTTGTGTCTACCCCTGCATGTGTCAATAAAGTTATACGACTTTTCCTTGTCGGTTCGTGATAAGCATAATTCTCGATTGGCAATGACATAACGACCATAACGTTAGTAATGCATAAGAATGTTGTTATTTTCCATGATTGCTACCGCAAATAGTTACTAAATAATACCCAGTTTAAAGTTTTTGTTTGCGCTGGACCACTAAACCAACTCGGAAGTAAGAACTAGCACCGCGGTTTGCAGTCTAGTCTCTGATTCCACCTAGAGCAAGCGTAACGCACACGGGTTTAATAGTATCCTCGCCCGCAGCTCCAGTAACGTCAGAGCCTCGAGCGAGCACACACAGTTCTACCGAGATGGAGTAGCCTTGACTGAGTAAGTAAGAGCACCCTGCCCAATTTTGGACAACGCGCGCTCACACTTTGCTACGGCAATACTTATCTTTTACTCTGTTTGTTGGCAGTTTCTCAACTTATTTGGATCTCGTTTTATGGCTGTAATTTTAGGGTGTGAATACAGGCGTCCCTCCGTAACTCCTCGAAGAACTCATGGGGCCAAATGATGGTCACAATTAAAATATGTAATTAACTGGAGTATGACTATGTCGGTAAGTTGGCATTGTGCCTACATTTATATGTTTTGTGTGTGTATTGTCTTGTGAGTCCTATTATCACAGACTCACGCACACCAGAAGGCATATATTTTTGGTATTTTTTCACCACCACAAACCACTAAATCACCACAGATTTTTTACGATAATATAGACCTAAGGGTCGTGTATTTTTTAACTGCTTTTTTTCTTTGTCGTAATGCAGGTGTTTTGACATTTAGCACAGACCAATTAGGTGCTGTATAGTTGGTTTTGTATTTTTATTATTACCATTGTGTTCACTGTGACAACTGGAGTGGGAGCATCATTTCTCCTTTCTAGGGCCTGTTGAAATGCCTTGGGGTAGGGCATGAAACTAGTTGACCATAAAGGGAAACAGTAGGTATTTACGCCTAGGGTTTTTCCCACACATCCCCAGATTTTAATATACCACTTTAGGGGTAAGAAATAGAATTGTTTTTAGACTCACTAATCTGGTATTTTTAATCTTTTTTCTTACTTCAATACACCCACTGCTTTTCACAGATAACATAGGTGGTTATGTGTATAGGGACATCCCAATATTTTTTCAAACAAGTGCTCCCGCGTATTTGTTGGTAGCGGCACGCCCCTGTCCATAGAGGGCAGGGATGGCCCTATGATGAAGCATGCCACCAAAGGGAAAACCCGGGTGGGTGAGGGTTTTTAAAAATAATTATTTTTTTCTTTCTTTGAGTTCCTGCTAGGCTCATTTCTCTTCTTTCTCTTAAACCGAAGGGACCATTTTTGGTTATTTGCATTTTATTGTTCTAACCATTTGTGCCTTCTGCCAGTGTCCTGGGTCATATGAGTGTGAATGGCTCTGCTGTTGAGGTTTGTGTATTTCTCCCAGACAGTGACACAAAGGGGACTAGATGCAGGCATGATGTGCCAGGATAGCTGGGGGCGGAGCTGTGCCCTGCCCCACTGGCACTTTAAAGGACTGCCTCCAGCACACTTAGGAGCCTGACACTAGTCTTTTGTCACACCAGAATTCTTGAAGCCTTGACAGGGTAAGGGTAATTTTTTCCAGAACCAGATGTGGAGGTAGTATAGGGAATCCTCTACTCAAAGGCAGGCACCTGGTATAACTATTGGACCTCCAGAGTCACTTAAGAATACTCCTAGACCTGTGGACATTACAGAAGAAGGACTGCCCTGCTGCCATAGGACTGCCCTGCTGCTTGAAGACTACCTTGCTCTCTGAGAAGAAAGACTGGAGCTGCTTACTTTCATCACAGTCTAACCTGAGTGACTCCAGTGGTCACTTTGGTGACCTCCTGTTTGAGTTACTGGGACATAACAAGCTTCAGAGGCCTCATGTCAGCTGCCCAGCTGACCTGCTGCAACTGGACCTGCCTGAGCTCTGCTGGGATTGCTGAAGTGAATTATTGGTCCTCAAAAGGTGCCACCTGGTCCTGAACCCTGAGTCTGAGCTCCTACCACGAAGAAAAGGTGAAATCCTGAAGTTTGGGCTCTTTGAGACTGTGATCAGTCCCCTTTGTGCCGAGACTCTGTCACCCACGACAACTGCCAATTCAAAGCTCCGGTGAAGACCTGCTCTTCACGCTACAACGACCACCAGCAATGGTCAGAAATGTGAGATCTGCTCTTTAGGCTACAGCATTGACAGCCCATGCTGCCCCTTTCTGCTCTTTGTGCTACAGCAACAACCATCTGCCATGCTCTTTCTGCCCCTTGTGGGTTTCTCCTTCACCTCAAACAGAACTCTTCGCACCAAACTTTGAGACGGTAACTCTTACAGCAGGAATAAACTGGTCCCTGTTTCTGACTCGCTCTCCAGTGCCGTCAGCCTGATCTTGTGACTTCCTCCGGTCTACTATGACTAGATTACAGAAACTGGCACTTTATTCTTTTAGGCTCTATCTTAACTTAAAACTTCAAAATTGAATATCTCAGTCCAGATTTTTGTCATTCTAGTATTGGTTTTGGATTTTTTTTGTGTGTGTTTTCAATCTGTTACTGTTTGTGTGCTGCATAAATAGTTTACACTTTGCCTCTAAATTAAGCCTGACTGCTTTGTGCCAAGCTTCCAGAGAGTTAAGCACAATTTAATTTACTGACTTATGTTGTTCACACCAACAAGGACTGTGGTTGTTGCCCGAGTGGGGCCACTACCCCCTCAACCAATAACCCAATTTCTTACAGTTCATTGCTGAGACTTGGGAAGATAATGACAGCAGATTCTTAATTTTGACCGCCATGTTCTTCACATTTGTTGCTGGTAGCAGTTTGGTACCCATTTCCGAAGACCAAAAGATGTCAAGACGAGGGTTATTCGGACTGTTGACTATCAAGATCTCAGTTTTCTCTGCATTTACTTTTGACATATAACTTCCCATTCAACGAATATGTAATACATGGTTTGTTGGAATGCAGCCTGTGTGAATGGGTTGTTCTTCAAACAAGTGGTTCTTAACCTGTGATCCGTGGACCCATGGGGCAGTGGCAGGTGGTAATTTTACCAGAGAGGGGAGTGGTGGTGCACGCATACACCTCACTTACACCTATGCATTCACACACGCACTTACACCCATTCACTAACAAATACACATATATTCAGACATACACGTGTGCACGCACCATCATAAAAATCCCATAAAACTAACCTAACTGCAGCTCTCCGAGAGGGCAGCCTTGGAGGTCCGAGGAGGGTTGGGACTGCTGCCTCCCCTCATTGGCTGACGTTAGGTCAGCCAGAGGGGGAAGGCAGCAGTCCCGATCTCGTCACCAAGTGGGATGGGGTCAGTGAGACTGCTGACGAGGTGCCACTGATTGACACTTGACCCTGGCTCCTCCAGGACTTAAAACTGAAACGCCCACATCCAAGGCAATCGGTGACACCCCCCTCATCATGAGAGTGAGGGCCTCCAGGCACTTTTGCCAGGCTGAGGTGGTCATGCCCACAGGGTTGTGAAATCCTCAGTCTGGCAAAGCTTAGCTCAGGCAGCGGGGAGCCTACGCATTTATCACATGTCTAGCTCCTGCTTGCCTGACCTGAACAAGAAGAATGCCTCTCAGACACTCTTCTTGCCTGGAAAAAGGTGGGTGCATGGCCCCTCAGCCCATACGGATGGGCCGTTGCTGCCCTGGGCGTCTGGAATGCCTGCTCAGTGGGTTGGCATCTGTTTAGAACATTACATTAGCAGGTTATTAAAGTATACAGCTATTTAAAAAACAAAATGTAAAACTGAAAATGCAAAAACGTTCTGTAAATGTGAAGGTATTTTAAAATTGGAAGCTACAAATTTAATTGGTGTCAGCTTGATTCGTGGGAGCAGCGCAAGTATGGATTTATGTCCCCAAAAAAACAGAGCATGGAATTAGGAGCAGAAATAAGCGATATGCTAGAGTCTGGGATATCGCTTCATCTTTCAGAATTAAAAAGCATATTTATAAAAGCTCTAATCTTCTCTTTAAAATTACATTTTTAATTTTTTATATATTTGTGAATTAAATATTAATATTTCATATTTCAAAACTTCTGAATTTGTTTGATGTATACTTGTTTCTGTATTGTTTTGAAGTTCAAAGCATGGAAACTGCTTAGGCCTTGGTCACTAGCTTCCAGTAATGACTTATTGGGGGTCCCCGAATTTCATAAATGATCTAGTGTGCATCCCCCGATTCCAGGAATGATTCAGTGGAGGTCCACAGACATCAATAGGTTAAGAACCACTGCTGTATATGCAATAGAATCTGGGTATCATCAGCATACATAAAAGCTCTTATCCCACTCTTTCTCAATGCTTTGGTAAGTGGGTAGACATAGATGTTAAAAAGGTGAGGGAAAATGTCCGATCTAGGAGGGAAACTCCAGGTGATGAGCTCTGATTTTCCTGATGTAAAATCGCCTAGCTTTGTAGTGTGTGAGTGTCTGGTCAGGAAAAATCTAACCATACAAAAACAACAGGAGGGAAACTCCTACCATGTTTAACCTATCTATCCATACCAGCCCAAGGGGATCACCCTATGGATTTAAAAGGACTCTTACCCACTAGAATTCCAACTTGCATTCTTCATCATAGAGTTCTCGTCCAGATACTTAATGTGTCTAGATGGGCTCAATGTTGTCAGCCAAGGGAGCTCTTAGGTTATTGGATGGGATGCGGGGGAAGGAGGAACCAAATAGGTTCACGGCAGGGGAGAGACCTTTGATGAAACTTTGACTACAAGGTCCATCTGCCTCCTTACACACATTGAGCTCTAAATAGGATGCTATTCAAGAAATGTGAACATAGGGAACAAATGGGTCAGAATTTATAGCATGTATGAGTATGGTGAATGGAAGTTTCACAATTGAATGCACTCAAATAGGATACTAACGGGATCCTTGTGAGGTCCTGACGAAAGCCAACTAGCCCGGTGAGGCATTTGTGTGATGGCTGAAACATGTTGACCCAGGGATACAGAGAATACTAATCTCTTTAGAAAATCCCTACCTGTTTTCAACTCTTTCAGAGTGCCCTTTGAAAATAAAATTAACCCTCAGGACACCCTAGACTATTTTAAATTTAGGATCCCACCCAATAACGAAAGAACTATCTTGGCTACCAAGTTTGAGCCCATCCAGATGAACTAGGTATCCGGACAAGGCTCTATGATGAAACATGCCACTTGGAATCCCAGTGGGTGAGAGCCCTTTTAATACCATACGGTGATCTCTTTGGGCTGTATGGGGAGATAGGCTGATAGGGGTTCCCTGCTGTTGTCTTTGTATGGTTAGATGTTTGGGAAGGTGAGTGACCTCTGTATCACTTCTCACTCCCTCCTGTTTGGAATACAGGAAAAATGTAAGCCATTTCAATGCCAGTCGTCCTATGCCAAGTGATTTGACACGGTTTAATAAGATGGAATGATCAACCGTGTCGAAGGCAGATGAAAGATCGAGTCGAATTAAGGTATTTTCCCTGTCTTTGTTACTCAAAGGTACTTCATAGTAACTCTGAGTTTTTCCTACCATCAAGTATTCTTGGTTTTAATATGCTTAAGTACTCACTCCCAGAAAATGAAATGGAACTCACTTTTACAAACATGTGGGCTGCAGAAACACAAATACAGCACAGGAACCAAAACCAAAGTGTGATTATCTCTGATGCCCCCACAGCATAGAACTGGTGTTCAAACGTGCACACTTCCCTTCAGAAAGTATAGCAGCAAGACATTAATTAAAAAGACATGCTCTTTATGCAAATATTGAGCAATGGTGCATGAAGAATATTTCTACTGCAACTTAAATCAGTGGAAGTTTTACATTCGGTGATTGCATTTCAGTTAAACTCTGGTTCCCGGCTAAGGGATTATGAATAAAGACTTCTCTGGGGAACACTCAGTTCTTCATAAATCTGTCCTTGCAGGAATAGCAGTAAATGCTTGGAAATGATTTCTAACAGGAGGGAAGAGGCACAATCAGAAACAAAATAAAAAATGTTTTTCATAGTTTGAGCAAAAGGCTGTAATACAGACGCACTAGGATTTATCTGTGTTACAGCCAGCAGGGTACTACGTGGGCTAGACATGGACATCCTACTCCTGTTCTCATTAGGTTTTCAGGGGGGTTATTGCCCTTTTGAGCAGAAAGCATGTACTCTATGACAGTAACCCTTTTGGGTAGCCACACGCGTTATAAGTCTGATAATAATCATAATCCTTATATTAAATGCATGCACTTGGTATTTTCCATCAAAAGCACTGGTCCTTTTGACAAAGCCATGGTTAAAGGCTTCAGTTCTATAACCCTGTTCTCGTGGGCTTTCACAGAAACCCAGCTTTCCTGGCCCCCAATTCTCTCTTCTGGTATGGGCAAAGTGGTTACATTGGAAGCCTGACTGTATTTTGTATTTGTGGATTAGTAGAGTGTGTATCTGTTACCCTAGAAGGGGTTACCTTGTGCTGTCAAAAATCAGAGGAGAGAAACTGAGACAGAAGAGAAATCATGAAATTACTACTCCAGCAAAATTCCTGGTGATTTCAGGAACAGACAGCTTTTATGGGCTTTTCTTATCCTTGCAAGATTCTGCTTTTTCTTGATGTATACTGGTGGTTTATTCCAGTGCCAGGCCACGGCAATCGAGAAAGCACAGCCCCCAGCATAGGCGGTTTGGAAAGTGGGATCACCAAGAGAGAGAGAGAGGTTGCTCAACCCTAAAGTACAATGAGGTTGAGGAAAGGCAAAACGACTGCTCAAAAAATGTCTCTTAGAGGTATTGAAAGTTTTGTGCGCTAGACAAAGTAATTAGAAAATAACTCTCTCCTTCACAGGAATCCAGTGAAGGGAGATCAGTGCATGAGAAATGTGAGTTTTGAGTCCCATGACCAGTCTTGCAGCATAATTCTGAACCATTTAAAGTTGGTGGCTAGGGGGCATGTCCAAGATGGCTCCAGAGTGGCTGCGGCTTACCGAAGCTCCGCCGCCTGTTTTGGTAAAAGAGCGGATGCGGCAAGCCTCAGGCTACCACAAGCTCCAAAACCTCAGGTAAGGTGCTTTGCAGGCACAGGCGGTGATAGTTGGGCACTGACCAGCCATTGCTGCACCCAGCAAAGAGCTTTCCGGTCTGTGGAGAAATGCGCTAACACCGCATAATGGCAGCCGACACAGATCCCAGTGCGGGAGCAGTGTGGAGGTTTGAGCTGGGTCCCGCCATGCTCCTGCACACAACTACTACTTTTGGGGCCACTAGGGGTAACAGGATCCTGCACTGGAAGGACTTGGGGCCACGCTGTACCCCCAGGAGGCACGGGGTACTGGGACACACAAGGCGCTGATCAATGAGGCCTCTGGACAGATCCTGCGAGACCTACTGCTCACCCGGAGTGTCAACGGGCTTAGATGACCCGCACTGCACGTGCCCCTTTGGGCAAACCTACAGGTGTGGTGAGTCTAGCTGAATTGGGGATCCAGAGGGAGAGGTGGCACAGCACCTGGGGGGACCTTGGCTTCACGATTCCTGGAGCGGTGGCTTCAGCGGCGCTCTCCATCACCACCCACAGAGGAGCGCCTACCACTTTGAGAATCCCAGAGACATTTTGGCCCCCTCGGATACCATAGACTTAATAGTGGTGGGAGCTCAACACCCTTGTTTCAGAGCTGCGGCAGGTGAGACCTGTTATACACTGCTCGTCCAAAATATTAGAGGTTTGTGGGATGGCAACAGGGCAAGTTTAGGCAACTGAATCAGCGAAACCCCCTATCCACACCCTTAGGACGTCCTCAAGCCACGGCCATGGCCACGCACCGCAACAAGAAAGACACTACTTTGAAATACATGCTCAGCAAACCAAGCACAAAAAAAACTGACCAGCTTCGGGGTATCTCACCTGCTGCTTACTCACACGTGGCTATAAACACCATGGAACCAGTGGCAGAGGACGTAACAGTTACCCACGCCTTCTTAGAGACATTGTTTAGCGCCTTGTGGGTCAACATTGCAGCCTTCAAGCAAGACATAGCACTGGATGTCTGTTAGATTTGGGGGTCTCTAGTTGGCAGAGGTAGGTACATTTGTGAACACATACAGTAATACAGTGACAACACTATAGATGGACACCACACAAGTTGTATTATAAAAAGAAGTATTTTTATACAGACTTAACACAAGACCAAACGACAAAAATCCACAATACTGTACTCAAAAATAGACTTTAAAATGTTAGGAAATAGCTCAGTTCTCTTAAGATTGTAAATGCAACACTTTACTCTCAAAGTACCTTAAATGCGTAACACAAGGCAAACAAAAGGGTTGCAGGGAAGGTGATGCGTCTATTCCTTACACTCAGGGGAGTGGATGCGTCGGTTCCTTACTGTGTGGAGAGGTGATGCATCTGTTTCTTACTGCTCTTCCCAACTGGCGCTGAACACTGCAATGTCATCCAGATAGGCGGCACTGAGCTCTTCTAGTCCAGCCAACACCTGGTTGACCAACCTCTGAAAGGTGGCAGGGGCATTCTTCATTCCAAAGGGCATAACCCGGAATTGGTAGTGCCCATCTGTCAAGGCTCTCTCTTGCAACATCAGTCAAGGCTATCTGCCAGTACCCAGAAGTTAAGTCAAAGGTACCGGGCAGCCCCTAACTGATCAATGAGCTTATCAGCTCTGGGGATGGGGTGTGCACCAGTCCTGGTGACTGAATTGAGCCCTCAGTAGTCCACACAGAACCGCAGTTCTGGTGTGACACCCGGTGCGGCAGCCTTTGGGACCAAGACCACTGGGCTGGCCCAAGGGCTGTTAGAGGTCTCAATCACTCCCAACGCCAGCATCTTGGAGACCTCCTCCTTGATGCAAGCTCTAACCCTGTCAGTCACTCTGTAAGTTTTGTGCTTAACAGGAGGACTGTCCCAAGTGTCAACATTATGGACACACCAATCAGTGACACTGGGAATCAGGGAGTACAGATCAGAAAGCTGTCCCAGCAACTGGTGACAGTCATTCTGTTGCTCAGGGGTCAGGGTGGAAGAGAGGTTCACACCATCCACTGACCCATCTTGCTCTGTTGCAGACAGGAGATCAGGAAGAGGCTCAGTCTCCTCCTCCATTCCAGCATCTGTTGCTAGGAGCATGCCCACTTCGGACCTCTCTAAGTGGGGCTTCAGGCGGTTGATGTGTAGGACCCGCAAAGGGTTCCATGGAGACCGCAAGTTCACCAAGTAGGTGACATCAGTCTCGCGCTCCACCACCTCAAATGGTCCGGTCCACTTATCCTGAAATGCACAGGGCTCCACTGGGGCCAGGACCCACACTTTCTGACCAGGCTGAAGCTCAACCAGAGTGGCATTATGGTCGTACCACCACTTCATCTCCTCCTGGCTGGCTTCCAGATTCGCCTGAGTGAGTTGCCTGAATCGCCTAGTCTGGTTCCTGAAGGCCAGCATGTAGCTATATACATCCTGGGGAGGTTTCCTGGGAGCTTGCTCCCAGCCTTTCTTGACCAGACTCAGAGGTCCTCTCACTGGGTGACCATAGAGAAGTTCAAAGGGGCTGAACCCTAGGGACTTCTGTGGCACCTCATGGTAAGCAAAGAGAAGGCATGGTAAGAGGACGTCCTACTTACGCCTCATAGGTTCCTCAAGACCTATAATCATGCCTTTGAGGGTCCGGTTGAATCTCTCAACCAACCCATTACCTTGGGGTGGTAAGGAGTGGTGAACTTATAAGTTACACCACACTCCTGCCACAGGGACTTAATTTACTTGGAAATGAAGTTTGTACCTCAGTCTGACACCACCTCTCTGGGGAACCTCACGCGGGAGAAAATCCCCATCAGTGCACATCCCACCACGGTGGCCGTCACTGTCCGGAGAGGGATGGCTTCTGGGGACCAGGTGGCATGGTCCACCAAGACCAGGATGAACCTGTTGCCCTTGGCTGTCTTGGGATCCAGAGGCCCCACAATGTCAATGCCCACCCTTTCAAAGGGGGTGCTGACCACAGGGAATAGCAGGAGAGGAGCCTTGTGCTTCCTCAGATTCTTTCCACTTGCCTGGCAAGTCTGACAGGCCCTGCAATGAGTGTCTGAACTCTTGCGCATTTTGGGCCAATAAAAGGGGTTGTCAAGCCTTTCAAAGGTCTTGTCCTGCCCCAAATGTCCTGCTAAAGGCACATCATGAGCCAGTACCAGTAGGAAGGCTCTAAATCACTGGGGTACCACCAGTACACAGGCTGACCCAGGCGCCGCAACCATAGGCTGACTATACAGGAGACAATTCTCCCAGTAGATTCAATGTGATCCAGACTGATCACCTGCTGCCGCAATCCCACAGAGAAGGGCACTTCTTCTCCTCTTTGCGGAACACTTCCCTGGAGGCCCCTCCTTCCTGCTGCCAATGGGTCAGCTCAGGCAGATCCCCCAGTTCTGCTACCTGTTCCCCTGTAGGTTCCAGGCCATCCCCCTCAAGGTCTACCTCCTCCTGGACCATGAGAATTGTGGGGGCGGGTTTCCTCTTCTCTTTAGAGCAGGCACCTGGGCCACTTTTTCAGGCTCCAGGTCCTCTTGAACCCCCTTACTGGCTGCCATAGAACGACTGGTCCCGCATGTCCACTCAGGCAAACTCAACATCTGTAAATGAGCACTTTGCTCCATCTTAGCCCAAGGGGAGCTCTCCTAATCGTTACCCAACAGACAATCAACATGCATGGCTGGCCTCACAGCTACTTGAAGAGTCCCTGAGGGGGAACAACCTTTACAACGCAACTTTTACAACGCACTACACTTACAACGCATTTTTTACAACGCAAAATCCATTACAACGCACTACACTTACAACGCATGACACTACAACGCATTTTTAAAAACTACCTTTACAACGCATTCCATTACAATGCCTACCATTACAACGCATAATATTACACTACACTATCCAACACTTACCCTACTGTTGCACCCCCTGGAGTTAGAATAGTAATTTTTACCCCTATACTATCCAACACTTACCCTACTGTTGCACCCCCTGGAGTTAGAATAGTAATTTTTACCCCTATACTATCCAACACTTACCCTACTGTTGCACCCCCTGGAGTTGGAAAAGTAATTTTTACCTCTATACTATCTAATACTTACCTTAAATGCAATTTAATATTATGCGTTGTAATGGTATGCGTTGTAAAGGTAGTTTTAAAAAATGCGTTGTAGTGTCATGCGTTGTAAGTGTAGTGCGTTGTAATGGATTTTGCGTTGTAAAAAATGCGTTGTAAGTGCATGCGTTGTAAAAGTGTGCGTTGTAACGACATACATCCGTCCCTGAGACCACCCCCCCCCATTCAAAGGGAACCTGAGCTACCTTGCAGTGGCTCTCTGTGATGTCAGTGGCAACAACTGGGTAAAATGTATTGGGGATTACCTGCTCTTCAGACACCAGCCGACAACTGACAGCTGTCACACTTGCTCCGGTGTCTCTAAGAGCTTCCGCCCTATGACCATTGATGGTCACCCACTGCCTGTACTTCTTAGTGTTATCAGGCAGCTGGGTCCAGGGGACCAACTCACAGTCTCCTATTGAGACTAGGGACATCTCTGCGAGACCCCACCAACTTTCGGCACCCATCTTCTCCCCCAGTGCTACACTAGCCATCTGCCGGGGCGGTGCACCAATGGGCGCTGTCTTCCCATACTGGGGACATCTCACATCATAGGAACAGTGGCCCACCAGAGCACAGGTCTTGGGCCCCCTGTGAATAGGCTTATTTGTCGGGCCCCTGCCTTCTTCTCTGGGGGAGGCTGGGAACGCTTCCCTTGGTTCCTTTGGGAATTACATTGGGGCCCTTTCTGGAACTCCCTCTGTTTACCCTTGTCCCCCCACTTTTCTGCTGGAGACCCTGTCCACCTTTGGCAAAGTGGCCCACATGACCCTTTTGGACCTGGGTGCTCACCCAGCGGTCTGCCTCCTCAGCAAGCTTCCTAGGGTTAGTCATCAATCAGGTGCTGGCGTAGCTCTGGAAAATAGTTATTGTACAGGTGCTCCCATGCAAACAAATCATAGAGCGTCTCAAAATTTTCCACTTTGCTACCCTTCACCCAACCATCCAATGCTCTGCAAAAGAAAGACACATATTCCACCCAAGTGGTAGACTCCAGTTTTCTGAAAATTCCTAAACCTTTGTCTGTATAACTCTGGGGTCAAACCATATCTGGACATTAGGGCTCCCTTCATGTGGGCATAGGACACCTGCTCCTCTGTAGGTAAATCTAAAAAACTGTCCCTCCCATCACTAACAAGCAACCCCACAACCCTGCTCCCCAATCCTTCTCAGGGACCCGGTGGGCCAACATTGCAGCTTCATAAGCCCTAAACCATTGACCAATATCCTCATTCTTGTGGAAATCTTTAACTACTTATTTGGGGATGTATGCTCTTGCTTCTACAGGCACTGGCAGTACACTGCCACCAGAGGGAGGAACCTCTAAACTTTTGGCTTTGCGTGCCAATTCCCTCAACACTCTCTAATGTTCAAAATGCATTCTCTTTTCCTCTAAGGCTATCTTCTTCATTTCTAACTCCATCCCAAGCTCTATTTTCTTGCCCTCTATGTCTTTCTGACCATCCATTTTGAGCTTAGCTAGCTCCAACTTGTGCACCCTTTCCCTCTCTCTATCCTCCAGCTCTCCTGGGGACAGACCCTTGGAAGAAACACTGCTGCCTGCCCTGGAAGGTACTTTCTCCTGGTTGGGCCCACTGGCCTCTCAAGCTGCCCATCTAAATCCTCTGCCTCCACCAACGGCTCCTCAGGATGCTCACTGGCATTCCTAGATTCCAACCAGGCCCTCAGCGCCTTTAGGTATTCCTCTTTCCTGGTGAGGCCTTGCACAGAGATTTAACATTTCTTGCACAAATCTTTGAGATTAGGCACAGTGTAAGCATCAATTCTCTCTTCTTCCAATACAATGTCTACAGATGCTATGGATGTTGGCTTGCTCATGGTAGAAAAGACTGGCAGTTCTCAAGAATCAAAAATCGAAAAGAAGTTCCATGGAAAAAACTCCACCAAAATGTATGTGGTTGCGTTATGGTCTGCACTCACTAGTAGTGTACACCAATCACTGTATATGAGTCACAAATGCAAGTCTAGGATCCCACCACTGCCACCAATGTTAGATTTGGGGGTCTCTAGTTGGAAGAGTTAGGTACCTTTGACCAAATAGGGACCCTTGCGTCTAGTCAGGGTAAGAGGCTACACTCCTAAAATAACCCCTGCTCACCCCTTTGGTAGCTTGGCACAAGCAGGCAGGCTTATCTCAGAGGCAGTGTGTAAAGCATATGTGAACACATACAGTAATACAGTGACAACACTACAGATGGACACCACATAGGTTGTATTATAAAAATAAGTATTTTTATATAGACTTAACACAAGACCAAACGACAAACATCCACAATACTGTCCTCAAAAATAGACTTAAAAAGTTTTAGTAAATAGCTCAGTTCTCCTAAGATTGTAAATGCAACACTTTACTTTCAAAGTACCTTGGATGCCTAATGCAAAGCAAACAAAAGGGTCGCAGGGAATATGATGCGCCGGTTCCTTACACTCAGGGGAGTGGATGTGTCAGTTCCTTACTGCTGCACAGGGGAGTTGATGCTCACTTCCTTACTGTGTGGGGAGGTGATGCGTTGGTTTCTTACTGCTCTCCGGTACGATGCCACAGGATGGCGCCTCAATGCAATACTTCTCTCTGGTGTGATGCGACAAAATGGCGTCTTGTCAATCAATGTGCGGCGACTCGATGATCTTCGAAGCCGCGACAGGCCCTGCGACACGCTTCTCCGGTGATGCGACGGCAACCTCAGCGGCGGCGGCACGCTTCTCCGGTGATGCGACGTACTTCGGTGATGCGATGGCAACAGCTGCAGTGGCGGCACGCCTCCTTGGTGATGCGACAGCAACTTCTGCGGCAGCGACACGCTTCTCGTCGTTGAGTCACGCTTCCAGCTCCCAGCAACACACAGTCTCTCAGAAGGCCCAGCACAACAGCAGGCACTTCAATTCCCAGCAAGAGAATTCAGGGGAAAGCTGGTTGGTGAAGTCTTGTATCCCTGAGACTTCAGGCAGGAGGCAAGCTCAAAGTTCAAGCCCTTGGAGATTCTTCTTCACGTTGATGAAAAGCACACTCAGTTCTCTTCTCCTTTCTTTGGCAATGAAGCAACCACTGCAGGTGAACCCCCAACCACACAGCACAGGGGTAGTCTCCCCCTTTAGCTTCCTGGTTCTTCTCTTCAGTAAAGGTTTGTCTTGATTCCCAGAAGTGTTCTAAAGTTCTGGGGTCTGGGTCCCCCTTTTTATACACCAAAATCCTTTGTCTCTGAAGGCAGAGAGTGTCTGTACCTATTCCAAACCAGTTCTGGGTGCCTCCTACCAGTGTACACCCTCTTCCTTTGTCAAAGTGGGCCAGGGTCTTCAGACACACCACAGTAGGTAGAGCCAGCATTGTGGAAGGTAGGCACAGCCCTATTCAGGCCCAGGTGCTACTCCTCCCACCATTCCTCATGCAGATAGGTCTATTCAGCCTTGTGACGACTCACCCTGTCTCCTGGAGCTCCCCACCCCAGCCCCTGTCACTCAGAAACCAGCCATGGAATACACAACCTAGCAGAGGCAGGCTTGGATAGTTAGGCAAGAAAATACCTACTTTCTAAAAGTGGTATTTTAAAACACAGAATGTTAAAACCAACTTCACTAAAAGATGTAAAAAAAATCCGATTGGCCGCACTCTGCTAGTCCTACCAGCGTGTTGCCCCAAAGAATTGTGGTCCATGAAGTAGCGTCGGCGGGTACGCCTATGCCAAAAGTTTAAAATGAAAATGAGTGTCGCGTTAGCCATCCCTGGACACGTGTTTCGAGGTAGTTGCCTCTCGTCAGCAGGGAGTAGGTATGTGTGTGGGGTTGCTGCATAGGCTGCCAAAAAATATTCTCAGGTAAAGAACCACTCAAGGCGCGCAGGTGCGTAGCCATGGGCTCGTCAGCCCCACCGGCTCAAGGGAGCCTGAATATAAACAAAAATCCGATTGGCCGCACTCTGCTAGTCCTACCAGCGTGTTGCCCCAAAGAATTGTGGTCCATGAAGTAGCGTCGGCGGGTACGCCTATGCCAAAAGTTTAAAATGAAAATGAGTGTCGCGTTAGCCATCCCTGGACACGTGTTTCGAGGTAGTTGCCTCTCGTCAGCAGGGAGTAGGTATGTGTGTGGGGTTGCTGCATAGGCTGCCAAAAAATATTCTCAGGTAAAGTACCACTCAAGGCGCGCAGGTGCGTAGCCATGGGCTCGTCAGCCCCACCGGCTCAAGGGAGCCTGAATATAAACAAAAATCCGATTGGCCGCACTCTGCTAGTCCTACCAGCGTGTTGCCCGAAAGAATTGTGGTCCATGAAGTAGCGTCGGCGGGTACGCCTATGCCAAAAGTTTAAAATGAAAATGAGTGTCGCGTTAGCCATCCCTGGACACGTGTTTCGAGGTAGTTGCCTCTCGTCAGCAGGGAGTAGGTATGTGTGTGGGGTTGCTGCATAGGCTGCCAAAAAATATTCACAGGTAAAGTACTACTCAAGGCGCGCAGGTGCGTAGCCATGAGCTCGTCAGCCCCACCGGCTCAAGGGAGCCTGAATATAAACAAAAATCCGATTGGCCACAATCTGCTAGTCCTACCAGCATGTTGCCCCAAAGAATTGTGGTCCATGAAGTAGCGTCGGCGGGTACGCCTATGCCAAAAGTTTCAAATTAAAATGAGTGTCACGTTAGCCATCCCTGGACACGTGTTTCGAGGTAGTTGCCTCTCGTCAGCAGGGAGTAGGTATGTGTGTGGGGTTGCTGCATAGGCTGCCAAAAAATATTCTCAGGTAAAGTACCACTCAAGGCGCGCAGGTGCGTAGCCATGGGCTCGTCAGCCCCACCGGCTCAAGGGAGCCTGAATATAAACAAAAATCCGATTGGCCACACTCTGCTAGTCCTACCAGCGTGTTGCCCCAAAGAATTGTGGTCCATGAAGTAGCGTCGGCGGGTACGCCTATGCCAAAAATTTAAAATGAAAATGAGTGTTGCGTTAGCCATCTCTGGACACGTGTTTCGAGGTAGTTGCCTCTCGTCAGCAGGGAGTAGGTACATGTGTGGGGTTGCTGCATAGGCTGCAAAAAAATATTCTCAGGTAAAGTACCACTCAAGGCGCGCAGGTGCGTAGCCATGGGCTCGTCAGCCCCACCGGCTCAAGGTAGCCTGAATATAAACAAAAATCCGATTGGCTGCACTCTGCTAGTCCTACCAGCGTGTTGCCCCAAAGAATTGTGGTCCATGAAGTAGCGGCGGCTGGTACGCCTATGCCAAAAGTTTAAAATGAAAATGAGTGTCGCGTTAGCCATCCCTGGACACGTGTTTCGAGGTAGTTGCCTCTCGTCAGCAGGGAGTAGGTATGTGTGTGGGGTTGCTGCAAAGGCTGCCAAAAAATATTCTCAGGTAAAGTACCACTCAAGGCGCGCAGGTGCGTAGCCATGGGCTCGTAAGCCCCACCGGCTCAAGGGAGCCTGAATATAAACAAAAATCCGATTGGCCGCACTCTGCTAGTCCTACCAGCGTGTTGCCCGAAAGAATTGTGGTCCATGAAGTAGCGTCGGCGAGTACGCCTATGCCAAAAGTTTAAAATGAAAATGAGTGTCGCGTTAGCCATCCCTGGACACGTGTTTCGAGGTAGTTGCCTCTCGTCAGCAGGGAGTAGGTATGTGTGTGGGGTTGCTGCACAGGCTGCCAAAAAATATTCTCAGGTAAAGTACCACTCAAGGCGCGCAGGTGCGTAGCCATGGGCTCATCAGCCCCACCGGCTCAAGGGAGCCTGAATATAAACAAAAATCCGATTGGCCGCACTCTGCTAGTCCTACCAGCGTGTTGCCCGAAAGAATTGTGGTCCATGAAGTAGCGTCGGCGGGTACGCCTATGCCAAAAGTTTAAAATGAAAATGAGTGTCGCGTTAGCCATCCCTGGACACGTGTTTCGAGGTAGTTGCCTCTCGTCAGCAGGGAGTAGGTATGTGTGTGGGGTTGCTGCATAGGCTGCCAAAAAATATTCACAGGTAAAGTACCACTCAAGGCGCGCAGGTGCGTAGCCATGAGCTCGTCAGCCCCACCGGCTCAAGGGAGCCTGAATATAAACAAAAATCCGATTGGCCACACTCTGCTAGTCCTACCAGCATGTTGCCCCAAAGAATTGTGGTCCATGAAGTAGCGTCGGCGGGTACGCCTATGCCAAAAGTTTCAAATTAAAATGAGTGTCACGTTAGCCATCCCTGGACACGTGTTTCGAGGTAGTTGCCTCTCGTCAGCAGGGAGTAGGTATGTGTGTGGGGTTGCTGCATAGGCTGCCAAAAAATATTCTCAGGTAAAGTACCACTCAAGGCGCGCAGGTGCGTAGCCATGGGCTCGTCAGCCCCACCGGCTCAAGGGAGCCTGAATATAAACAAAAATCCGATTGGCCACACTCTGCTAGTCCTACCAGCGTGTTGCCCCAAAGAATTGTGGTCCATGAAGTAGCGTCGGCGGGTACGCCTATGCCAAAAATTTAAAATGAAAATGAGTGTTGCGTTAGCCATCTCTGGACACGTGTTTCGAGGTAGTTGCCTCTCGTCAGCAGGGAGTAGGTACATGTGTGGGGTTGCTGCATAGGCTGCAAAAAAATATTCTCAGGTAAAGTACCACTCAAGGCGCGCAGGTGCGTAGCCATGGGCTCGTCAGCCCCACCGGCTCAAGGTAGCCTGAATATAAACAAAAATCCGATTGGCTGCACTCTGCTAGTCCTACCAGCGTGTTGCCCCAAAGAATTGTGGTCCATGAAGTAGCGGCGGCTGGTACGCCTATGCCAAAAGTTTAAAATGAAAATGAGTGTCGCGTTAGCCATCCCTGGACACGTGTTTCGAGGTAGTTGCCTCTCGTCAGCAGGGAGTAGGTATGTGTGTGGGGTTGCTGCATAGGCTGCCAAAAAATATTCTCAGGTAAAGTACCACTCAAGGCGCGCAGGTGCGTAGCCATGGGCTCGTAAGCCCCACCGGCTCAAGGGAGCCTGAATATAAACAAAAATCCGATTGGCCGCACTCTGCTAGTCCTACCAGCGTGTTGCCCGAAAGAATTGTGGTCCATGAAGTAGCGTCGGCGAGTACGCCTATGCCAAAAGTTTAAAATGAAAATGAGTGTCGCGTTAGCCATCCCTGGACACGTGTTTCGAGGTAGTTGCCTCTCGTCAGCAGGGAGTAGGTATGTGTGTGGGGTTGCTGCACAGGCTGCCAAAAAATATTCTCAGGTAAAGTACCACTCAAGGCGCGCAGGTGCGTAGCCATGGGCTCATCAGCCCCACCGGCTCAAGGGAGCCTGAATATAAACAAAAATCCGATTGGCCGCACTCTGCTAGTCCTACCAGCGTGTTGCCCCAAAGAATTGTGGTCCATGAAGTAGCGTCGGCGGGTACGCCTATGCCAAAAGTTTAAAATGAAAATGAGTGTCGCGTTAGCCAACCCTGGACACGTGTTTCGAGGTAGTTGCCTCTCGTCAGCAGGGAGTAGGTATGTGTGTGGGGTTGCTGCATAGGCTGCCAAAAAATATTCTCAGGTAAAGTACCACTCAAGGCGCGCAGGTGCGTAGCCATGGGCTTGTCAGCCCCACCGGCTCAAGGGAGCCTGAATATAAACAAAAATCCGATTGGCCGCACTCTGCTAGTCCTACCAGCGTGTTGCCCGAAAGAATTGTGGTCCATGAAGTAGCGTCGGCGGGTACGCCTATGCCAAAAGTTTAAAATGAAAATGAGTGTCGCGTTAGCCATCCCTGGACACGTGTTTCGAGGTAGTTGCCTCTCGTCAGCAGGGAGTAGGTATGTGTGTGGGGTTGCTGCATAGGCTGCCAAAAAATATTCTCAGGTAAAGTACCACTCAAGGCGCGCAGGTGCGTAGCCATGGGCTCGTCAGCCCCACCGGCTCAAGGGAGCCTGAATATAAACAAAAATCCGATTGGCCGCACTCTGCTAGTCCTACCAGCGTGTTGCCCCAAAGAATTGTGGTCCATGAAGTAGCGTTGGCGGGTACGCCTATGCCAAAAGTTTAAAATGAAAATGAGTGTCGCGTTAGCCATCCCTGGACACGTGTTTCGAGGTAGTTGCCTCTCGTCAGCAGGGAGTAGGTATGTGTGTGGGGTTGCTGCATAGGTTGCCAAAAAATATTCTCAGGTAAAGTACCACTCAAGGCGTGCAGGTGCGTAGCCATGGGCTCTTCAGCCCCACCGGCTCAAGGGAGCCTGAATATAAACAAAAATCCGATTGGCCGCACTCTGCTAGTCCTACCAGCGTGTTGCCCCAAAGAATTGTGGTTCATGAAGTAGCGTCGGCGGGTACGCCTATGCCAAAAGTTTAAAATGAAAATGAGTGTTGCGTTAGCCATCCCTGGACAAGTGTTTCGATGGTAGTTGCCTCTCGTCAGCAGGGAGTAGGTATGTGTGTGGGGTTGCTGCATAGGCTGCCAAAAATATTCTCAGGTAAAGTACCACTCAAGGCGCGCAGGTGCGTAGCCATGGGCTCGTCAGCCCCACCGGCTCAAGGGAGCCTGAATATAAACAAAAATCCGATTGGCCGCACTCTGCTAGTCCTACCAGCGTGTTGCCCCAAAGAATTGTGGTCCATGAAGTAGCGTCGGCGGGTACGCCTATGCCAAAAGTTTAAAATGAAAATGAGTGTCGCGTTAGCCATCCCTGGACACGTGTTTCGAGGTAGTTGCCTCTCGTCAGCAGGGAGTAGGTATGTGTGTGGGGTTGCTGCATAGGCTGCCAAAAAATTTTCTCACGTAAAGTACCACTCAAGGCGCGCAGGTGCGTAGCCATGGGCTCGTCAGCCCCACCGGCTCAACGGAGCCTGAATATAAACAAAAATCCGATTGGCCGCACTCTGCTAGTCCTACCTGCGTGTTGCCCCAAAGAATTGTGGTCCATGAAGTAGCGTCGGCGGGTACGCCTATGCCAAAAGTTTAAAATGAAAATGAGTGTCGCGTTAGCCATCCCTGGACACGTGTTTCGAGGTAGTTGCCTCTCGTCAGCAGGGAGTAGGTATGTGTGTGGGGTTGCTGCATAGGCTGCCAAAAAATATTCACAGGTAAAGTACCACTCAAGGCGTGCAGGTGCGTAGCCATGGGCTCTTCAGCCCCACCGGCTCAAGGGAGCCTGAATATAAACAAAAATCCGATTGGCCGCACTCTGCTAGTCCTACCAGCGTGTTGCCCCAAAGAATTGTGGTTCATGAAGTAGCGTCGGCGGGTACGCCTATGCCAAAAGTTTAAAATGAAAATGAGTGTCGCGTTAGCCATCCCTGGACACGTGTTTCGAGGTAGTTGCCTCTCGTCAGCAGGGAGTAGGTATGTGTGTGGGGTTGCTGCATAGGCTGCCAAAAATATTCTCAGGTAAAGTACCACTCAAGGCGCGCAGGTGCGTAGCCATGGGCTCGTCAGCCCCACCGGCTCAAGGGAGCCTGAATATAAACAAAAATCCGATTGGCCGCACTCTGCTAGTCCTACCAGCGTGTTGCCCCAAAGAATTGTGGTCCATGAAGTAGCGTCGGCGGGTACGCCTATGCCAAAAGTTTAAAATGAAATGAGTGTCGCGTTAGCCATCCCTGGACACGTGTTTCGAGGTAGTTGCCTCTCGTCAGCAGGGAGTAGGTATGTGTGTGGGGTTGCTGCATAGGCTGCCAAAAAATATTCTCAGGTAAAGTACCACTCAAGGCGCGCAGGTGCGTAGCCATGGGCTCGTCAGCCCCACCGGCTCAAGGGATCCTGAATATAAACAAAAATCCGATTGGCCGCACTCTGCTAGTCCTACCAGCGTGTTTCCCCAAAGAATTGTGGTCCATGAAGTAGCGTCGGCGGGTAAGCCTATGCCAAAAATTTAAAATGAAAATGAGTGTCGCGTTAGCCATCTCTGGACACGTGTTTCGAGGTAGTTGACTCTCGTCAGCAGGGAGTAGGTACGTGTGTGGGGTTGCTGCATAGGCTGCAAAAAAATATTCTCAGGTAAAGTACCACTCAAGACGCGCAGGTGCGTAGCCATGGGCTGGTCAGCCCCACCGGCTCAAGGGAGCCTGAATATAAACAAAAATCCGATTGGCTGCACTCTGCTAGTCCTACCAGCGTGTTGCCTCAAAGAATTGTGGTCCATGAAGTAGCGTCGGCGGGTACGCCTATGCCAAAAGTTTAAAATGAAAATGAGTGTCGCGTTAGCCATCCCTGGACACGTGTTTCGAGGTAGTTGCCTCTCGTCAGCAGGGAGTAGGTATGTAGAATGATAAAGATGTACTTTATCATTCTAAGTTCAGGCATACTAAATTCTTTTTTCCACCATATTCCCTGGGTCAGTTATGATTATAAGGTGTTATAATCAAACTGCCCATTCTGGCCTATGGGAGCAGGTAGCCTTGCAAATAGTGAAACACGAAACTGACTATAATTCACTACTAGGACATGCCACACACATCAGAGCATGTCCAACCTTTTACTTACAATGCACCCTGCTCTTGGGCCTACCTTAGGGGTGTCTGATATGGGGAAAAGGGAAGGTTTGGGGACTGGCAAGTGGGTGCACTTGCCAAGTCAACATGGCAGTACCAGACTGCACACAAGCTCTGCAATGGCAGGCCTGAGACACACTTTACCATCTGCTCCCGTGGGTGGCACAATCAGTGCTGCAAGCCCACCAGCAGCATTTGATTTACAAGCCCGGGGCACACGCAGTGCACTGTACTAGGGTTTGACAAGTAAACCAAATAAGCCAATCATGGAGTCACTAATCCATACATCAAGTTACCATAGGGAGCACTTGCACTGTGCCACTGAATAGCAGTGGCACAGTGCCCACTAGCCAGGATAGCTTGACTAGGATGCTTGATTCCGGTCCAGGGAAGACATGGCTTGGCAGTTCGGGCTGGACTGTTCCCATGAGGCACAGGGTCAAGACTGATTTGCATATGGCCATGTCTAAACTGGGGTGGCGTAGTGGGCAAAAGAACGATGGATTTAACCCAGATCTCTTGACTGGGGGAGAATGTCTGCATTGTCAGCATTCCGTCCATCATTTGTTTGTTGTAACGCTTTTCGCCCTAAGTGGGATGGGTATTCCCAGACGTGGGACCCGTGCTCACTACGCCACTGGAGTCAAGCTATCCTGGCTGATGATGGCTGATAGCCAGAAACCGGTCCTAGGATGCTTGATTCCGGTCCAGGGAAGACATGGCTTGGCAGTTCGGGCTGGACTGTTCCCATGAGGCACAGGGTCAAGACTGATTTGCATATGGCCATGTCTAAACTGGGGTGGCGTAGTGGGCAAAAGAACGATGGATTTAACCCAGATCTCTTGACTGGTGGAGAATGTCTGCATTGTCAGCATTCCGTCCATCATTTGTTTGTTGTAACGCTTTTCGCCCTAAGTGGGATGGGTATTCCCAGACGTGGGACCCGTGCTCACTGCGCCACTGGAGTCAAGCTATCCTGGCTGATGACGGCTGATAGCCAGAAACCGGTCCTAGGATGCTTGATTCCGGTCCAGGGAAGACATGGCTTGGCAGTTCGGGCTGGACTGTTCCCATGAGGCACAGGGTCAAGACTGATTTGCATATGGCCATGTCTAAACTGGGGTGGCGTAGTGGGCAAAAGAACGATGGATTTAACCCAGATCTCTTGACTGGGGGAGAATGTCTGCATTGTCAGCATTCCGTCCATCATTTGTTTGTTGTAACGCTTTTCGCCCTAAGTGGGATGGATATTCCCAGACGTGGGACCCGTGCTCACTGCGCCACTGGAGTCAAGCTATCCTGGCTGATGACGGCTGATAGCCAGAAACCGGTCCTAGGATGCTTGATTCCGGCCCAGGGAAGACATGGCTTGGCAGTTCGGGCTGGACTGTTCCCATGAGGCACAGGGTCAAGACTGATTTGCATATGGCCATGTCTAAACTGGGGTGGCGTAGTGGGCAAAAGAACGATGGATTTAACCCAGATCTCTTGACTGGGGGAGAATGTCTGCATTGTCAGCATTCCGTCCATCATTTGTTTGTTGTAACGGTATTCGCTTCAATGGCACAATAATGGAACCATTCAAAGTGACTAGAGGCACCCGTCAAGGATGTTCCCTGTCCCCCTTACTTTTTATAATAGCGATGGACCCTCTACTACGCTATTTCCAGAAGGACCATTTACATAGAGGGCTCCAATTAAAGCATGGTCCAGTGCTAGTGACGCTTTACGCCGATGATGTGGTCTTATTCGTTAGGAAGCCTGAAGAGAATCTGAACCAATATTAAGAGAAATAGAACGCTTCGGTGCCCTGTCTGGTCTCAAGATCAATTGGGGCAAATCAGAATTATTTCCCCTAACCAGCATTCAGAATCGAGAGTGCGGGGAGTACCCGGTACAATGGTGCGAAGCGGTAACCAAATATTTGGGTATACATTTACATAGAGACCGTGAACAGGTTTTGCTTTTAAACTTCGGTCCTGCACTGAGCCGCTTACAGACTCAAGTGGAACAGTGGATCAAACTACCGTTATCCATGGCAGGACGTATAGCCATTATAAAAATGGTGATACTACCCCGCTTCCTCTATCTATTCACTAACATTCCCATCCCATTGACTAATTTATTTTTATGCAACTCCGTACACACCTCATTAGGCTGGTATGGGGGGGGAAGCAGCCCAAAGTCAACTGGAACACTTTAACACTTCTGTATGATAGAGGGGGATTTGGAGTCCCGGACATGCAACTTTACATTCTGGCAGCGCAGTTCGGGTATGCATACCACTGGTATCACCCTGACGCATGCATACTGTACGCCACGCCAAAGAGAGATTTAGGCGATCCTACCCCACTTAATGCAATACTGCCTGTAGGGATCTCACAGGATCCACAAAACATCCAACCTCTGTCTACTACATGTTGGGCATGGACAAAGCTACTCATAAAAACAGGAGTGTCCATTTTGTACTCTCCAGCACTGCCACTCTCAGCAAACCACTGGATCCCCCCCACGGTAGAAGTCGGGACCAAACGTATTCTTTCCCGACTGGGACTAGAAATTATAGGGGATTTATTCCCGAGAGGACACGCATTCAATCGTACTGAAGTCCCACGTTTCACGTCTGCCACATGTATGGATAATTTTGCAGAGCGCACTTAGAGGTGTGATTCCCACTTACCCACTAGAACCGGCAGAATTTAACCCACTTATGTCGGTAATAACAGACAATAGCGGGGAGCACATCACTTCCAGACTCTACAAAACCTCTATTGCATTTATGCCACAGCGGGATGCTAAGGTCAGAGACGCCTGGACTGCCGATATAGAACAACCGCTTACGGGCGACATTTGGAAAGGGTGCTGCAAACAGATCAAACTAGTTTCATGCAACACAGACACAAATTATTACAATTTAAGATACTCAGAAGAGCCCACGTCACACCGTATCGGATGACCCGGATTAAAAGCACCACTTTTACACACTGTCCCAAATGCAATTTGCAGGCCGCTTTCTTCCTCCACATGACTTGGTCTTGCAGCATACTACAGACTTATTGGCAGGAAATATACGGGCTAATACAACAGATGGTGGGGATATCAATACGAGCGACCCCCCTTAATCGCATAGATGAGTTATGTGGAGTCGCTGCCCAAAAACATGAGCAGATTCGTAGCAATAACAATGTTACTAGCGAAACGGGAAATAGTTCTTCGCTGGGGCACCAGGCAGAAACCTACTAGTCAGAACTGGCTCAAGAGCATGACATATTGTGACACCATGAGCGAACTATATGCAGAACTTCAACCGCCCACATCACGACCCAAGGACATTTGGCAGCCCCTTAGGGAATACCTCAGACTACAAGATACATCGGGCACACTGGCTAGCCAAGAGGGACAGGGAACAAGCCAAAATGTGGCGACAACAGGGTGACGCAGCAAGCTTACAATAATCATAGTAGCGTACAAGAGCCGACTTAGACGTTGAACAGGCAAAAGGGAGACAGGAACCGGGAAGTAGGGCTAATGCAGAACACGATCCAATATGTTCATTACTCATATCAGATCAGGAAATGTGTTTACTTTTACATAGCTGTGTCATTATGCCTGTATTTTCTCATCTTGAAATGTGTGACTAGCATCTGCAAATTCATCCTTCATGAACCTATGTATGTTGTTCATAAAAAAATGATAAATAAAATTTCATTAAAAAAAAAAAAATGTAAAAGATCATCAGCCACTCTTGGTCGGGCTCTCAGCAACTATGCAATTTACTCATGCCGCTGCTCACAAACTTTGGAATATGGAGCCAGACACTATCAGAGAGATGCAAATCTTCACACCATTACCTATAATTTCAATTTCATGTAATGACAAAAGTGAAATGTGTCTACATCTGCCCCTTCAAGCTTAAGACCTAGGCTACCCCCCACCACCAACCCAACATCTAATTCCCCGTTCCCGTTGTGCCTATCACGATGTCAACAGGCGAGGCTGGTCCTAGGAGTTTTGGGCCCCTGGGTGAAAGGGAAGATGTGATCCCCTTCTAATTTGAATGTGACATCACACGAAATGACATCATAGAAAGTGACATCCCAGGCAGGACCTTGTGTGTGTTTATCAGTAACATGGATAAAAAGATAAATACCCAAATGAAATAACTCTGTTTATTTCAAGCTGTATTAAGTGGATTACGTTAGTCACACTGAGTGGATAGGCTGGGCTCAGGTCTCAAAAGATGGACTTCCTTACTCAATGTTAACTGATTGTTTCCAATTTAGTTAATGATAAAAGTTTCAGAGCACTGCGGAATATTATTTGAATGGCATCACTGCAGTAAAAATGATGCAACCGAATATAACAGAATAAAGTTGAGTTCAAATGCATGGATCTTTTCATTTGAAAGATTTATAAATCACAGGTCAGAACTATAAGGGCAGCAGAGTTCTATAGAAACAAAGCAAAACATGTATTGTAGACAAGTGCCATGTCTCCATGTGAGGCCACAACAAAGAAGGGTTAAAATCCAGTAGCGGCTTCTCTGCTAAGGCGGAGGAGCATCGCCCCACTGCTAGAAAAGGAAAAATAATATTATAACAATAATGCAACTTTATTATCATTATATTTTTCCTACAGCAGTGGCTCAGTTCGTTTCATGCGGGGCTGGTGGGGTGGGGCTGGGCTGGCCAGAGCACTACAGTGGGAGGAGTGGTGGCACTCTCTAAGTGCGCATGATGGTTTGGCCAGCCAAACAGTCATGCGCACTTAGCATGTTCTCCACTGGCTGTATTGTACAGCCTGGGTGGAGAACATGCACAGCCTCCCACTTCCTGTCTGAGTGCCGAATCAAGGTGCTCAGACCAATCATGTCACTGCTGTAAGTAAGGCAGCGTCGTGATTGGCTTGGGGAGTCTTGGAGCCTGTGTGCTTCCAGTACTTGATAAAGGAAGAAGAAGCGGACAGAGGAGAGGCACCGGCCGGCTGCACCCAGGTAAGCACTTTTTAAAATGTCTTTCCCCCTACCTTGCTCCCTGCTCCACCACCCTCGTTCGGTAGTAGCCACCACTGTTAAAATCACCCCTGTACTGAAATGGCTGTTTAAAATGTGAGTTTCTAGAGTTCTCAAACTTATACATCATTTGATTTATTCCTTTCATTTGGATCTTGTACTGCTGCATTTATGATGGAAAAATGAAAACTCATGTTCCAGTATGTATGAAAATAACAGCAGAAATACTTACATATGGCTTAAAGAAGCAACTTGAGGGATTATTACAAGAGCAAGATGGCGGCGGCGTAGAACTTCGCTGCGGAGCCTCTGCCTTGCCCTCCCACACTGACTAAAAACTGAGATCTTCTCTACGGATTAATTGCACTTACCTAATGCTGCTGACTTGGGGAGAGACTACTTGGAGTGTTGTGGTTCCCGCTCGAGTTGCGGAGTCTCTGGGGGTCGGTGCTTCGGACGCGCTTTCCTCGCTGAGCGGTGCGGCTGGCGGAGACGGAGACGGGAGCATCGAGACGCGGAGCGGCCGCGCTAGAGTGCATGCCCACACAGCTGGCGAGATCCCTGAGATGCTCCGTTAGAGTTTGGGCTGAGCTCCTGGTGGCGGTGAGCAGTAAAATCATTCGGAAAGCGCAGAGAGCCTTCACGAGTTGGATTTCAGTCACAACTTTTTGTATAATGCCACCTAAATTGACGCGGCAATTAAGTGAGCAGAAAGAGATTGCTGGGATTAATTCTGCTCTGTTGACCTTCGCAAACATGGAAGCACCGGCAGGTAAGCCCCAGGAGAATTGAACTGTTAAAAAACAAGACTTGGGGGCTGCTAAGCAGAGGGCTCTCCATGATAGAAATCAAGTTGCAGGCAAAAAGGGTGGTATGTTAACGGCCGCAGAAGAAGGAAAGGGGACACAGGAAAGTAATATTGCAAACAATACTCCAACAACACCTCAGCCGGTTATAACAGCGTTTTTTAAAACCCGGGATGGAGCGATAAGCACAGACTTGAACGTGGGCAATCTGTTACCTAATCTGAATCCAGAAAATAATGATAACAGCTCAATGGGTATTGATCATACTCTTGCTGTAGCAGGGTCACAAGAGTCACTGGTAGCTAAATATTTTAGTAAAGATACACCCCGCGATCACAGGACGGAGACCCAGGATCTAGGACTTAATACTCCAACTTCGATACAGTCATCTCTACCTGTTGAGGCAAAAGAGCCCCATTCTCAAGATATCAGGGTCGGGGGTACTCCACATGAAAGCCCGGGCAGCGACACTGTGGCTTGCAAGCCAATTATAATAGATACTATATCTGAGGTTGCTTCGGATGGCCGGATACATTTTATTCTCTGACGGAGGATTCCCGATCAGGGACCTCTGAATCAGAGGCAGCATACAGCGATTCGGACCATATCGACACTACCTCAGGGTCTAGTACAGTTAAAGCACCCGAAACGACTCGTAAACGCCATAAACATTCACGGAAGACTTCAAAAGGGGCTAAGGGCTTTAAGGAGACTCGAAAAAAGAAAAAGGATGGTGCTTCCGGTCTAAAATGGGATTATTCAGACACTGGGATTATCGGCCCTCTCAAACAAGCTTCAGGCTTGGGTGACACTCCTTTGTTTTCTGAACACCTAGGGGATCCCGTAACAATGGGTAAATCGATAGCGAGCCTCATTTTGGAGACTATTAAAGACCATCAGGCAGAGACTAGAGCAGATGGGAAAAAGACAAGACAGGGCACAAAAAAACTGGAAGGGGCTATCTGAAAAGTAGGACTTACGTGTGGCGAAATCTGCGAAAGGCTGGATTCTATGGAATTAAGAACTGTCGCTGTCGAGAAAGATCTGGTTGCTGTGAGAGAGCAAACAAAGACCCATGAAGCTCAACTGTCTGATGTAATGTGGAAACTGGAGGACTTAGAAATCCGCCAGCGTAGAAACAATCTTCGAGTCCTGGGGATTAAGGAAGGCATGGAGGGGGAAGATATTCGGGGGTTTATGTTAGATCTCTTCAAGGAGTCCTTCCCAGAGCTCATCAGATGGTATTGGGATCATGAGATTCAGAGAGTACATAGGTTCCCCTTTGTCCGCCATAATTTACCTAATAGAGAATCCGGCCAACCGAGGGCAATCTTGGTATTTTTTGGTAACTTCTCTTTGAGACAGGCCATCTTTGAGAAAGCCCGTCCGGAGGCTAGACGACAGTTTAAAGGGGCCTCCTTTTTCATACGCCCTGATTTCTGCCACATAACTGTGGAGCGTAGATGGCGCTTAAGGCAACTAATCAAGCCATTTCAAGATTCTGGGTTTGAAGCTTTCTTGTTGGCCCCAGCAAGGCTAAAAACGATTGATAAAGGGGCTGTCAGATTTTTTACGGCAGAAATCCAGGCTAAAGAGTATTTGGAACAAGTACAGGGGGAGAAGAGAAAGACTTAGGAGGAATATTTTTGCTTTTTTAGATATAGGTGACTCTGAGCAGCACAGGGAGTAGTATGTTTGGCTAAAGGAAAGGGAAGAAGAAAAAAAAGAAAAGACAAAGTGCGGGGGAGCTGGGGGCTCCGTAGCGCTCAGCGTTCGCCCTATCACACAGACCGTTGAGGTCTGGCTGCTCTCTCAGGGAGGGGGTGGGGGAGGGCTGTAGGGCTCAAGCGAGGGGGGTAGGGGTGGTTGGGAGGGGTTTGGTTTTTCTTTTGGTGATGAAAGCAAACCACAGACAAAAGAATTGATGTGCTCTTTTTGTATGTTTGTGCTTCTAGAAAGTAATCTGGGAAAAAATGTGAAAGGTACTATGTGGGGAAAAAGATATATAATCTTGACGATTAGTTTATACAGATATTTGAGGCTAATAATTTGCATATGAACTGTATGATCATTTTGGGGAGCTGTGCATTAACGATTTATGGTTAAATTGCGCATTGCAACTGTAAACATTTGTGGTCTCAATGATGGGGCCAAAAGAAGAAGGATCCAAAAAGATCTTAAAGTTTTACATGCAGACTAGATCTGTCTTCAACAGACTCATATAGCCTGTAATGATTATAAAGTATTAGATAATAAAGGTTTTAAGTTAATGGCTTAAACAAAACAAGACGTCAGGACTAAAGGGGTGGCAGTATTGATAAAAAATAAAAATATTATAGGTGCAAGAAATATTGTGGATAAACATGGCAGATGGATAATTATGAAAGTTAGAAGTGGTACTGGCTTGTTTACTTTGTGTTCAATCTATGCCCCTGTTTTAGATTACCCTTCTGTGTTAAATGTTCTAGCTATGGAGCTTCCGTCCTGGCCTGAACCTTATATAATTTGTGGTGATCTTAATATTAATGGAACGAAATATATGATCAATCAAGCTGTGGGTGTGAATAGGAATCGCAAACCTCAATCATCTAAGGCACTTAAAAATTTGATCAAAGACATGTGCTTAGTGGATGCGTGGCCTAGTTTGAGAAATTCAGAGTTTGGATACACTTACTTTTCTGCGCCTCATCTTAAATTTGCTAGACTAGATTATTTTTTGGTGTCTCCCTCTCTCATGAAGGATGCCAGGATTGAAATATTTCCGAGTATAGTGTCAGATCCTAATCCTTTGGTTTTTTAATTTCCTGTGTCAGGAGTGAGAATAGGACAGAACAAGTGATATGAAACACTGGATTGTTGAGTTTTTTAGTTTTAATACAGATAGCGCAGCCCCAGGAATGATCTGGGATACATTTAAAGCTTCTGTGAGAGGGGAGACATTGTGATACAGTTTGATCAAGCAAAAGAAGAGCTCAGAGCACATTAAAGGCTATTATCAGAAAATTGCTCTTTTAGAGACAGAATTGATTGAGATTGTTAATAAAGGTGGGGATCACATCGCGGTCACTGATCTGATAATGGTGACCAAAGCTGCTCTAAATGATTTTTATTGGAATAAACCAGCTGGGAAGTACCTCGCGTAAAAGCAACAATGCTATGAATAGAGCGAGACAGTTGGTCGAGTATTAGCTGTTAAGGCGAGACAACAAACAGCTGTAGGACATATAAAACGGATCAGGAATCTTCAGGGAATGTAGTTACGGACCCTATAGAAATTAGGGAAGCTTTCAAAAAGTATTATGAGGAGTTATATACTGTTGCTGATACGCCAGAGGAGATAGGGAGGTCATATGAATATGAATTTTTACCTAAAACAAAAATATCTCAGGAGATAGCTCTTTTTTTGGGCACTGAAATCTCGCAGGAGGAGCTCTATTTAGCTGTACAAGATCTTCCATCAGACAAGGCTACTGGCATGGATGGTTTACCACTAGAATTCTATAAGACCTTTTTTAGTGAGGTGGGGCTCGAGGTTTTGGGGCTATTTAAGGAAGTTAGGAATGGGGCAGCACCACCAGCATTTTGGGGGACCGCTAATATTATTATTTTGTAGGGGAAGGACCCTTTGAACTTGGGTTCTTACAGACCTATCACACTATTAAATAGTGACACAAAGTTATATTCTAAAATACTTGCATCCCGTCTTAACAAGATCATGCCACAACCAGTGACAGCTTGGCAACATGGCTTCATTCTAGGGAGAGGGACGGATGATCATATTAGGCGCCTTATTGCTTTATTTGATGCAACAGATGTTTTAAGGAAACCTATGGCTACTGCCTTTTTAGATGCCGAGAAGGCTTTCGACCGCATGTCATGGAAATTTCTTTGGAAGTGTTTGGAAGCCAATGGGTTGGGTTCGGAGTTTATTGCAGCCATTCAGGTATTATATGCAAAACCTATTGCTCGTTTACAAATGATGGGAGGGGAGTCTGAATCATTCTTAATAGGAAGAGGAACAAGGCAGGGCTGTCCTTCTTCCCCCTTGTTGTTCGCGTTATATATAGATCCTTTTTTGCGTTGTCTGGCGTCTTCTTCTAATATCTCTCCAATCACATTGCATGGCTGGGAGGTTAAAATAATGGCATATGCTGACGATGTAGCAATAATCACATCAGAACCCGATAGAACTATGGCTGAAGTTGAACTATTGGCAGACCGTTTTGGTTCACTCTCAGGCTATCGGTTGAATAGAGCCAAGACTCAGATCTTGGCCAATAGATATACCACTATTGTCGATAGTAGGCTGGTTGATGAGGCCACATATTTAGGGATACGTATAAAAGCAAAGGTTGACGACATTATCGATATAAACCTTAACCCTATAATTGGAAAAATAAACAATTATATGTGCCGATGGGATAACTTAAAACTATCTATAATTGGCAGATGTAAACTAGTTAAAATGACCATTTTGCCAAAATTATTATATATTTTTCGTACGATCCCGCTCGAAATATCCAACGATTGGTTTAAACTAATTGAGCGGGAGGTTTCTAGGTTTATATGGTCATATAAACGTACACGGAGATCGAATGCTTACTTATCCCTTCCTAGGGATAGGGGAGGTCTTGGTTTACCTAATTTTAAATTTGACTATTTAGCAGCTTCTTTACAGTATTACTGGTCACTTTTTGGTGGAAAAAAAGAAGTAGTAACAGATTCTAATTTTGTACCATCAGTCTTTGAATACTTAATTGGTTCATGCGCTAATGGTTGTCTTTTAAAAATCTATGTACCTAGTTATTACAAGAAGCCCCATTTTAAGACTTTGCTTTCGGCATTTCGAAATTGAACTGGGATTAGGAAGAAAATGGGGATTGGCAGATATAGTAGATACACACCATTGATTGAAAATGAGCAGATACCTGAGGCCTTGTCAGATTGGCATTTGCAGAGATGGGATAAATTAGGGGTTCATAGGATAGGCGATCTTTTAAAAGGAGAACATATTGCATCCTTTGAGGAATTGAGGATTAAATTCAATATAGATCATCGAGATTTTTTAAAGTTCTTACAAATAAGAGACTTTCTTCTTTAAAAAACTGGCGGTGCGATGAGATTTTCAGCTATACCACTGAAGGAAGTCCTAAATCATACATCTAAACTCTCAGTTTCTTCTCTTTATAGTTCATTACTTGAAAATGCAACAGATGATCTTGAAAAGCATGCATTGAAATGGCAGGTTAGGATTGATGTCGTAGATTCATGCTTTTTAAAGTCTATAGAAAGTGGCAATTTGGCTTTACGGTCTGCCAATCTGCGGGCACAACATTTTAAGACTTTGTTTGATTTGTATATTACGCCCGCAAAAATTGCTAAATGGGGGGACACAGAAGGAACCCACTGCTTTAGGTGTAAGGTTTATGATGCAGATGCAACCCATATTTTTGCAACATGCCCCATTTTGGATTTATTAAGAAGAGAAATTTCAACTTTTTTGCGAATTGTGCTGAAAAAAGATACTCTACTTTCCCCTCAGTTTACTAATGCTTGGGGTAACGATAAAAGATAGCCATAATAATGAGTTTTTATTTATAGCTATGGCAGTGTTTAGACTATGTATCGCTTCAGCTTGGCTTGATCCTTCTCCCCCAACTTTTTCACAATGGAAAACACGGCTGGTTCATATATTTAATCTTGAAAGAGCACTTTACGCACAAAAAGGTAAAAAGAGTAGAGAATTAGGAATGAAGATTTGGAATCCATTAAAAGACGGGGTTGATGGACTAACCCAGGAATCTGACTAGAGCATATTTTAAGCATATTATAACCTGTTTTGTGCATTTGTTTTTCTTGTGTTTTTTTTTACCCCACTGTTGTTGATATTTTCTTTCTTTTGATGATGATTATTGTTCAGATCAAAAATGTGGATGGAAAATATGTGTTTTGCTTTCTGTACATTTGAAAAATAAATGTAATAAAAATAAATAAAATAAAAAAAGGACCAGATGGGAGGAGGGAAGTCTTAAAGAATGTATTGCAGCCATAGCACCTTCACCTTTCATCATTTGCTTTGGACTTCAATCAAAGTGCCGTTTTGTGTTTTAGGAGCACTATGGGATGCCCAGGGTTACACAAATCTACTTGGGTTTCAAGTTTTGGCTTGACAGTCCAGCTGGCATGGGACCTGAAGTGATCAACAAAAAATAAATTTGAGTGTGTTCCATTAAAAAAAAAAAAAGAAGCAACTTGAGACCTCCTCTGGTGGAAGTCTGTGCTAGTGAGAGTTACACGTTTTTATATAAATCCCTTGCACTGTGACTGGAAAAACAGTTTTAAGATGTACTTATTTTTTAACCATTAGTGTAGCCCGTTGTGAGTATAACGCAGTGGACAGCTTTGGTGTGACTGTGTTCACACGAGTGTATGTGTTTGTTGCACCAGTGTACCAGTAATGTTTATTCCTGCTGCTGCTATGAGATCAGAGTTTAGGCCTTTGTATTCAGTTCTTAATTAGTTACATTATAAGTGCCATGGCTTTCGTCAGGAGGCCACTGCAGCTTGCACCACACATTGTCCCATACAGCACTGCCAATGATACTAACAACACAACTACTAACCATCGCACTCTTACAAGTGTGACAATTCCGATTATTCCAGGCCCGTACAACTATGAGAATGGCTTTGGCAGCATTTATTAGTCATTTTTTAAAAACATTGCATTAATAAACAGCTGTTGTTGTGCCCATCTCTAAATTGCACAAACGGTGCTTCCATGTGGCAGAATGTCATAAGTGCCAGTGTTGACAATTATGTGCCAATGCCAAGCACCGGAAACTACAGTCTCAAATTAAACACTGTTTGTATCATCTGGACAGCAAAACAATACCAGTAATTAGTTTAAGCCTCAAGACTGCTCAAGAACAGCTCTGTTTCTTGGCTAGAAACTGGAAGCTGATGCCTTACTCATCCCCAGAGAATTGGCTACATATATACTTTTGGAATCATTAGGAAGTTCTTGCATTGCATTGCTGAGGGGATGTTGCTGCGGAGCTCTTGTTGTGGTGGGGGGACTGGTGTGGAGGACCCACTATAGGAGGCGCATTATAAGTGTATGAACAGGTGGGACTTATAATGGGGAGTCACACTTTATTTTTGGGGGCAATGCACAGAGCTGCAACATGTTTGCCATACCTGGAGGCTAGTACTGGCTGGCAGATATCACAAACAACGGTCTTGAAGAAGACATAGAGAAAACACTATTACACAGTTTATTTTGTACACCTTGCCTATTGTTACAATAACAATATAAACCTTAAGCACAGCTCATGGCACTATAAGGCTCTCCTTAGAACTTTAAACGTAAAACAAGATATGCTGCAATTTACAATTACTGGTTGTTAGACCTGGCACCTTGGCGTGAGTTTCCCTTCCACTTTTTGATGGTGTGCCTCGATTGTTTTGCTGGTGTTGTCCGCTCAGGGCACTGCGCCACGGCTAATCTGTGCCGCAGTGCAAGTGCTCCCTAGGTAAAGTGTACCTGTAATTGATGTCCATGATTGGTTTATTGGATTCACTGTCAGTCCCCAGTAGAGTGCACCAGGGGTGCCAGGGCTTGTGAATGCCAATGCTGCTGGTGGGCTTGCAGCGCTGGTTGCGCCACCCACAGAAAGTGGCCTTGTAAAATGTGTCTAGGGTCTGCCACCGCAGACCCTGTGCGCGGTCCGGGACCGTCGCGCTGACTGCGCAAGTGCCCCCACTTGCCAGTCCCTAAACCTTCCCTTACCTACATATTAGCCACCCCTCTGGTAGGCCCAAGGGCAGGGTGCATTGTAGGCATAAGGTAGGACATGCCCTGATGTGTGTGGCATGTCTTAGTAGTGAATTACAGCCCTTTCCGTTTTTCACTATTGAAGGCTACCTGCTCTCCATAGGCCAGAATGGGCTGCTGGGATCACGCCAACGCTGTGACCCCAGTGGACTCAGAGAGCATGGTAGAGTGTCAAGTTTAGTATGCCTGAACTCAGAATAATAAAATACTTCTTGTAGCAAGTTTATTTTAATATCCTGGGTTTGTAAATACTACTTTTAGAAAGTTAGTATTTACTGACCTGACCATCTCAGTCCGCCTCTGCTGTGTGTGTGTGTTCTGCCTAGCAACAGTAAGGCGCAGGGTGGGGGAATCCCCAGAGACAGGTTGGCTGCCAGGTGGTGGGTAGAGAGGTGACACCTGGATGGGTGGGAGGAGTACACCTTGACTCTTGAATAGACCTGTGCTCTGCCACCACAAAGCCGGCGCCGCCCCCTGTGGAGCGGCTGATGTCTCTGCCCTGCTGCTGAAAGGAAAGAGCAGAGTCACCATAACAAAGTGCTCCAGAACTGGACTGAGCCAGGCCCAGGCCCCCTGGCGCTAAAGAACAAAAGAATCATGGTATAAAAGTAGGAGCCTGGCTCCTAAGAAATCAGAATCCTGTTTACCACAAAGAACCTCTGCCCGACTAGAAGGAGAAGAAGACGCTGGAGGAGCTGGCCTGCTGCTTGCCTTGCTGAGAAAGGAGAGGAAGAGACTTACTGAAAAGACTTTGCTACTTTGTGCTTGAACATTCTCCAAGGGCTTGATCTGAGCTTGCCCCCTGAACTGAACCCCAGGACCAGTGGGTTCTCTGTGCTTTTGCTCGTCCTCCAATTCGAGCCGTGTGTGCATCCCGCTGGAAAGAGACTGCGCCCCTCATCGCCCCTCCTAGGGCCGTGACACTCAGAAGCTTGCCTGCCTCAAACCTGTGAGAGCCCCGCTCCGTCCAGAGCCGCTCTCGGTCCCCGGGCCAGGTCGCCTGCATCCCTGTCACCGCCTGCTACTGGAGCGCGCTGACCGCGCTATCACCCCTCCCGCCGGAAACCGTCCGACGACTGTGATCTACGCCGGGTCATCCAGCTGCACTGACCGTGCCCTGCGACCCCGCTTCGCTATCCCCGGACATCTCAGGCCGCGCCGCCCCCGCTGTGGAGACCCCCCTGCACTGCCGTGCTAAAGGGTCGCTGGCCGCGCCTGCCTACTTGCCCACACCTGCCGATTGAGGACCCAAGAACACTTCCGAAGCTGAGAGTCGCACCGACCTGTGCCGACTCTCCACATCACGAAAGAAGTTCCAGTATCGGGCTCGGGGCCCGCAACGCCTTATTTCCCCGTTCGCAGGAGCCGATCGCTGTGAGTACTGGAACCACAAGTAACATTTGCAAGAGACTACAAAGTCTCCATTTGAAGCTGCGAACAAAGAACATTTGCCTGCTTTACAACCTGGTGGCATAGCGAAACCGTTATTGGTCTTGTGATAAGTCTGCTGAGATATATATCCTTATTTTTACATAAAGAAGCGTATTTTTCTATATATCCAAGTCTGGTGTCCGTTTCTGGGGGGATTGATGTATTTACTGTGTGTATGATTGTAAGTGCTTAACCAACAACGCCTGAGGAATCGCCTTGGCTGCTCACGCCACGCACCTAGAGGGTGAGCAAGGGTCATTCACGAGGGGTTATCCTGCGCCCTGACGTAGAGGAGAGGGTTCCTGCTTGACACAAGGGCAACCTTGCGCCAACCAGAGACCCCCAAGTCTAACATTGTTGGCAGCGGTTGGGATTTCGGATTTGCATTTATAATTGACATACAGTGAATTATTAATCACCAGATAGTGAGAGCAGACCAAGTAACGCAGCCACAGGTTTTCATTTTTGAACTTTGTTGAGACATCTGCCATTACTGCAACCATGCCTGGCTCACTCTCCGCTGGAAGAGCACTCTCTGTGATTTCTGGAATAGATGAGGTGGATTGGGAGAGACTGGAAGGCTACACGATAGAGCAATTGAAAGGCTACAGTGTAAAGTTCCGAGTTCCCCATGCTGGATTCAAGAGGAGGGTCCAGTACGCCAAGGCGTTGAGAGCCTGGAAGGAGTCAAGAGACCCACGGAATGCGGGGGACATCGTTCTACCCGACAACCTTGAGGAGCCCAGCAGAGTCCGGTCGCCAGAGGAGCTGGCAGACAGGGCCGCCGACAGGGCGCATGCAATGGAGATGGCAAAGTTGGCAGGACAAATGGAAATGGAAAAGCAGAAGTTGGCCCTGGAGGCACAACAACGCCAAATGGATCATGATATAAGATTGAAGGAGTTGGAGCTGAAGGCGAAAAGTTTGGACACCGCTCCTTCTGGTGGCAGCACTCCACCGGTGCAGGTAGAGTCCAAGGTGTACATCCCCAAAGATGTAGTAAAGGAGTATTTTAGAAAGGATGACATAGGGCAGTGGTTTAGAGCCTACGAGGTGGCCATGTCTTCACACCGGGTCCCTGAGAAAGACTGGGGAGCGGGGTTGTGGGGAAGGTTCCTTGCTGAAGGGCGTGACACACTGTTAGATTTACCCTTAGATCTCCAAGCCTCATACCCCCATATGAAGGAAGCTTTAATGACCAGGTATGGGTTAACTCCTGAGCTATATAGACAGCGGTTCAGGGAGACTAAGAAGATCCCTGAGAGTACGTATGTGGAGTATGTAACCTTTTTCTGCAGAGCACTGGATGGTTGGGTGAAGGGTAGCAAAGTGAATGATTATCAAGGGCTGCTTGATTTAATTGCATGGGAGCACTTGTCCAGTCAATGTTTTCCTGAGCTACGCCAGCACCTGATTGATAGCAAGCTGTCCAACCCGAGGAAGCTTGCTGAGGAGGCGGACCGCTGGCTCAGCACCAGGGTCCACAAGGGTCAAGTGGGAGACTCCGCCAAAGGTGGGCAGGGTCCCCAGCAGAAGAGTGGGGGGGACAGGGGTAAACAGAAGGGGTTCCAAAAAGGCCCCCAAAGTAATTCCCAAGGGAACCCGCAGAAGGGTTCTCAGCCTCCCCCACCCCCGCAGCAGAACGGGGCCCCGACAGGTAGACCTGTTCCAAAGGGGCCCTTCAATTGTTATAGGTGTGGTGACCCGGGTCACATTGCCTCTGATCCTAAGTGTCGCCTGTTTGGTAAGACCGCACCCACTGGTGCTCCACCCCGGCAAGTAGCTAATGTTAACTTTGGGGAGGAGGTAGCAGTCCAGGAGGGTGGGGGTCCCGGGCAGATGACCCTAGTCTCGCTAGGAGACAGTGAGATGGTCCCTGAAACTTACTTACCCTCTAACACTAAGAAATATGGGCAAGTAGTGACCATCAATGGAAAGAAGGTTGAGGCTCTTAGAGATACAGGAGCCAGCGTGACCTCGGTGAGGCAACACCTGGTGTCTCAAGAGCAGATTGTACCCAATGCCTACTGTAGGGTTGTCAATGCTGACAACATAGAGAGTCGTTGTCCAATGGCTCAAGTTCCCTTTGAGTGGGGGGAGGTCTCTGTTACTCTACAAGTCGCTGTGAGAACTGACATGCCTGTAGACTGTCTGCTAGGGAACGACCTGGAGAGTTCCCCTTGGGAAAAGGTGGAGAAGACCACGCATCTGAGGATGGTGGGTCTACCCGACTGGGCGTGCGTGACCACCCGGTCCATGGCAGCCAGTAGGGGTGTTGAGAGGGTCCTGGAGCCTGAGGGAGAGGTCCAGGAACCGGCCTTAGGGAGAAGGCGCAGGAGGCGCGGGAAACCGGCCCCCGAAGTTCCCACGGCCCAGGAGGAAGCAGACCCTGAGGGGGATGCTCTGGAGCCTACCGGGGAACAGATTGCCGAACTGGGAGACCTGCCTGAGCTGACCCATTGGCAGCAAGAAGGAGGTCCCTCCAGGGAGGAATTCTGCAGGGAGCAGAAAGAATGCCCTTCTCTCGTGGGTATGCGGCAACAGGCTGCAGACCAGGCCAATGGTGTTCAGGCCAAAACACACTACGTGTACTGGGAGAGTGACCTCCTGTATTCCGAGCCTAAGGCTGCTGAACCTGGGTCAGCCCGTGTGCTGGTGGTACCCCAGAAGTTCAGAACCTTCCTACTGGGGCTGGCTCATGATGTGCCGTTAGCAGGACATTTGGGGATGGACAAGACCTATGACAGGCTTGTCACCCACTTTTACTGGCCCCAAATGCACAAGAATTCAGATTCCTACTGCAGAACCTGTCAGACTTGCCAGGCAAGTGGTAAGAGCGGAGGGAAGCACAAGGCTCCTCTGCAACCTTTCCCTGTGGTCGGTACGCCATTCCAACGAGTGGGTATTGATATTGTGGGGCCTCTGGACCCCAAGACAGCCCTGGGCAACAGGTTCATCCTGGTCTTGGTGGACCATGCCACCCGGTACCCTGAAGCCATCCCTCTGAGGACAGTGACGGCCCCCGTGGTGGGACGGGCACTGATGGGAATTTTCTCCCGAGTGGGATTCCCTCTAGAGGTGGTGAGCGACAGGGGGACCAATTTCATATCCACATATATGAAATCCCTGTGGAAGGAGTGTGGGGTAACTTACAAGTTCACCACTCCTTACCACCCCCAAGGAAATGGGTTGGTTGAGAGATTCAACCGAACCCTCAAAGGCATGATCATGGGCCTGGACGGTCCAATGAGGCGTAAGTGGGACGTCCTCTTGCCATGCCTGCTCTTCGCTTACCGAGAGGTGCCACAGAAGTCTCTAGGATTCAGCCCCTTTGAGCTTCTGTATGGTCACCCGGTAAGAGGACCTCTGAGTTTGGTAAAGGAAGGCTGGGAGCAATCTCCCAGGAAACCTCCCCAGAATGTATACAGTTACATGCTGGCCTTCCGAAACCAGACTCGGCGTTTCAGGCAACTTGCTGAGGCAAATCTGGAAGCCAGCCAGGAGGAGATGAAGCGGTGGTACGACCGGAATGCCACTCTGGTAGAGCTTCAACCTGGACAAAAGGTGTGGGTCTTGGCCCCAGTGGAGCCTTGTGCACTTCAGGATAAGTGGACAGGTCCATTTGAGGTTGTGGAGCGCAAAAGTCCTATCACCTACTTGGTGGACATGCAGTCTCCCAGGAACCCTTTGAGGGTCCTACATGTTAACCGCCTTAAGCCCCACTTAGAGAGGACCGAAGTGGGCATGCTGCTGGCCACTGATGATGGAATGGAAGAGGAGACCGAGCCTCTTCCTGACCTCTTAGTGGCCTCTGAGAGAGATGGGTCAGTGGATGGAGTTAACCTCTCACCCACCCTAACGCCCGAACAACAGGAAGATTGCCGCCACTTGCTGGGGCAGTTTTCCGACAGGTTCTCCCTGGTTCCTGGTGTCACAGATTGGTGCGTCCATGATGTGGACACAGGAGACAGCTTACCTGTGAAGCACAAGGCTTACAGGGTAACTGACAGGGTCAGAGCTTGCATTAAGGAGGAGGTCTCCAAAATGCTTGCGCTAGGGGTGGTTGAGTCCTCCAGCAGTCCTTGGTCCAGCCCCGTGGTCTTGGTCCCCCAAAGCTGCTGCGCCGGGAGCCACACCTGAACTCCGGTTCTGTGTGGACTACAGAGGACTCAATTCAGTAACGAAGACTGACGCGCACCCCATCCCCAGAGCTGATGAGCTCATTGATCGGCTGGGGGCTGCCCGGTTCCTCAGCACGTTTGATTTAACGTCTGGGTACTGGCAGATCGCCTTGACCGAAGGGGCCAAAGAGAGGTCAGCATTCTCTACTCCAGATGGGCACTTCCAGTTCCGAGTCATGCCATTTGGAATGAAGAATGCCCCTGCCACCTTTCAGAGGTTGGTCAACCAGGTACTGGTTGGGCTGGATGCGTTCAGTGCCGCCTACCTGGATGACATCGCAGTGTTCAGTGCCACCTGGCCCGAACACCTGCACCACCTCTGGGAAGTGTTGATGGCTCTGCGCCGAGCAGGCCTCACGATCAAGGCAAGCAAGTGCCAGATCGGGCAGGGTTCCGTGGTGTACTTGGGACACCAAGTGGGGAGTGGCAAGGTGGCACCCTTGCAACCCAAAATTGAGACCATCCTGGCTTGGGAACCCCCCAAGACGCAGACCGCAGTGAGGGCCTTCCTGGGGCTCACTGGGTACTACAGGAGGTTTGTCAAGGGCTATGGAACGATTGTTGCCCCCTTGACAGAGCTGACTTCCAAGAAGCAGCCCAGGAACGTGATTTGGACTGACACCTGTCAGAAAGCTTTCGACACCCTGAAGACTGCCATGTGCACGGCGCCCGTGCTCTTGGCCCCTGACTTCTCCAAGGAATTCCTAGTGCAGACAGACGCTTCAGAGCATGGTGTAGGGGCTGTTCTCTCACAGATGACTGAGGAGGGCTGGGACCAACCCGTAGCCTTCATCAGTAGGAGGTTACTTCCACGGGAAAGTAGGTGGAGTGCAATCGAGCGAGAAGCATTTGCTGTGGTCTGGGCGCTGAAGAAGCTAAGACCCTACTTGTTTGGGTCTCACTTCCGGGTTCAGACGGACCACAGGCCCCTCAGATGGTTGATGCAAATGAGGGGTGAGAACCCGAAGCTGTTGAGGTGGTCCATCTCCCTACAGGGTATGGACTTTACGGTGGAACACCGTCCTGGTACAGATCACGCCAACGCTGACGGTCTGTCCAGGTATTTCCGCCTTAGTGACGAGGGACCCCCTGGGCAAGGGTAGTTCTCCCCACATTTCAGCTGGAGGGGACACGTGTTAGACCTGGCACCTTGGCGTGAGTTTCCCTTCCACTTTTTGATGGTGTGCCTCGATTGTTTTGCTGGTGTTGTCCGCTCAGGGCACTGCGCCACGGCTAATCCGTGCCGCAGTGCAAGTGCTCCCTAGGTAAAGTGTACCTGTAATTGATGTCCATGATTGGTTTATTGGATTCACTGTCAGTCCCCAGTAGAGTGCACCAGGGGTGCCAGGGCTTGTGAATTCCAATGCTGCTGGTGGGCTTGCAGCGCTGGTTGCGCCACCCACAGAAAGCGGCCTTGTAAAATGTGTCTAGGGTCTGCCACCGCAGACCCTGTGCGCGGTCCGGGACCGTCGCGCTGACTGCGCAAGTGCCCCCACTTGCCAGTCCCTAAACCTTCCCTTACCTACATATTAGCCACCCCTCTGGTAGGCCCAAGGGCAGGGTGCATTGTAGGCATAAGGTAGGACATGCCCTGATGTGTGTGGCATGTCTTAGTAGTGAATTACAGCCCTTTCCGTTTTTCACTATTGAAGGCTACCTGCTCTCCATAGGCCAGAATGGGCTGCTGGGATCACGCCAACGCTGTGACCCCAGTGGACTCAGAGAGCATGGTAGAGTGTCAAGTTTAGTATGCCTGAACTCAGAATAATAAAATACTTCTTGTAGCAAGTTTATTTTAATATCCTGGGTTTGTAAATACTACTTTTAGAAAGTTAGTATTTACTGACCTGACCATCTCAGTCCGCCTCTGCTGTGTGTGTGTGTTCTGCCTAGCAACAGTAAGGAGCAGGGTGGGGGAATCCCCAGAGACAGGTTGGCTGCCAGGTGGTGGGTAGAGAGGTGACACCTGGATGGGTGGGAGGAGTACACCTTGACTCTTGAATAGACCTGTGCTCTGCCACCACAAAGCCGGCGCCGCCCCCTGTGGAGCGGCTGATGTCTCTGCCCTGCTGCTGAAAGGAAAGAGCAGAGTCACCATAACAAAGTGCTCCAGAACTGGACTGAGCCAGGCCCAGGCCCCCTGGCGCTAAAGAACAAAAGAATCATGGTATAAAATTAGGAGCCTGGCTCCTAAGAAATCAGAATCCTGTTTACCACAAAGAACCTCTGCCCGACTAGAAGGAGAAGAAGACGCTGGAGGAGCTGGCCTGCTGCTTGCCTTGCTGAGAAAGGAGAGGAAGAGACTTACTGAAAAGACTTTGCTACTTTGTGCTTGAACATTCTCCAAGGGCTTGATCTGAGCTTGCCCCCTGAACTGAACCCCAGGACCAGTGGGTTCTCTGTGCTTTTGCTCGTCCTCCAATTCGAGCCGTGTGTGCATCCCGCTGGAAAGAGACTGCGCCCCTCATCGCCCCTCCTAGGGCCGTGACACTCAGAAGCTTGCCTGCCTCAAACCCGTGAGAGCCCCGCTCCGTCCAGAGCCGCTCTCGGTCCCCGGGCCAGGTCGCCTGCATCCCTGTCACCGCCTGCTACTGGAGCGCGCTGACCGCGCTATCACCCCTCCCGCCGGAAACCGTCCGACGACTGTGATCTACGCCGGGTCATCTAGCTGCACTGACCGTGCCCTGCGACCCCGCTTCGCTATCCCCGGACATCTCAGGCCGCGCCGCCCCCGCTGTGGAGACCCCCCTGCACCGCCGTGCTAAAGGGTCGCTGGCCGCGCCTGCCTACTTGCCCACACCTGCCGATTGAGGACCCAAGAACACTTCCGAAGCTGAGAGTCGCACCGACCTGTGCCGACTCTCCACATCACAAAAGAAGTTCCAGTATCGGGCTCGGGGCCCGCAACGCCTTATTTCCCCATTCGCAGGAGCCGATCGCTGTGAGTACTGGAACCACAAGTAACATTTGCAAGAGACTACAAAGTCTCCATTTGAAGCTGCGAACAAAGAACATTTGCCTGCTTTACAACCTGGTGGCATAGCGAAACCGTTATTGGTCTTGTGATAAGTCTGCTGAGATATATATCCTTATTTTTACATAAAGAAGCGTATTTTTCTATATATCCAAGTCTGGTGTCCGTTTCTGGGGGGATTGATGTATTTACTGTGTGTATGATTGTAAGTGCTTAACCAACAACGCCTGAGGAATCGCCTTGGCTGCTCACGCCACGCACCTAGAGAGTGAGCAAGGGTCATTCACGAGGGGTTATCCTGCGCCCTGACGTAGAGGAGAGGGTTCCTGCTTGACACAAGGGCAACCTTGCGCCAACCAGAGACCCCCAAGTCTAACACTGGTGTAACATTCAAGTAGCAATTGGGTGGCACGCTAAATGTCATACATATGATTTTGATATGCCATAAGTAAACACAGGACTAATACAGACATGTCACACTTAGGCAAAGGATAGCCAAAAAAATTAATATAGCCCCTCCCTTTGAACCAAAGCTGGTATGGCAGCAAGCAAACCAAGCAAGTCACTGCACCCCTCCCCAGAAGAGCTCTCTTGTCTCTTCCATCTAAACATCTATCCATCCATCCTTTCATCCTCCCATCCACCTGCTGATATCCACTATTTCCCCTTTACATCTATTCATTTTTCATCCATCATTCAATCTTTCACTATTTTTCTTTGTCCGTCCATCCATGTTCCCATCCATATCCAAACCTATCCATCCATAATTCCACTCATCCCTCCACCCATCCTTTCTATCATCCATCCATCCTATCGCTCATCCACACTTGCACTCCATCATTTCCCTCATCCAACCATTTACCCTTTCACTCATAATTTCACTTAAGTATCAATCTATCCATTCACTCATTTGTCCATCCATTTACACTTTCACTCATCCTCCTTCCTTCCTTTTATCCCTCCACCCTCATTTTCACTCATCTATCTATTATTTCACACATCCACCCGTACACCTATCCTTTCACTCATCTATCCATATTTCCACACATTTTTTTTATTTTTTTTATTCCGGTCAGCAAAAAGAAAATGCAGAGTTACACACCATAAATATTGTTGTTTTTGTACATACAACTGCATATTACAAGGACCTTACACTCATTGACATGTATAGCCTATATATTATTTATAGTATTCACCCAACAGCTTCTTTATTGCTTGTTACATTATATCTGTGTTACACACTATCTACACCTGTACCGTATCGCCACTCTCATTATGCTATAAGTTCACCTTCTCGCTGTTCTGAAGAGTCCCACTTACTGGAGCGCTATAGGTATGCTGTGTTATAAGTTCATCAGTTTGTGTAGACCTGAGGTATTGTACAAAGGGTTCCCAAAAATCTCTAGGTCTAGAGGCCTGTGGTAATTTGTCTGCATATATCTCCAGTATCTCTTTACAGTAGGTCATGTCTGTGATCCAATCCTTGTATCGTGGTGGGCGCTTGCTAGCCCACCGTAGGGCTATGTGGCGTTTGGCCAGCAATAATGCCACAACCAGAAGCTTTCGTCTTCTAGCCAGCCGGATCTTATAGATACCCAGCAGACACACTAGTGGAGCGTTAGGTACCTGCTCTGACAACATAAGCGTAAGAGTGATAATGACGTCCTGCCAATATGGTTGGAGTTGGGGGCACGACCATGCCATATGCAGAAAATCCGCATCAGAAGTGCCACATCTGTGGCACTTGTCTTCTGGTCGCAGTACATATTTGTGCAGTTTTGCCGGAGTGTAATACGTTTGATGTATAAATTTGAAGTGAATGATGCGCATGTTGCAATTTGGTGTGAGCAACTGCATTTGCGCACAACTATAATCTGAGTCATCTTTAGCTATAGGGCCACCGACTGCCCCCTCTCACCTTTGAAGCGATTTATTTAGGGCTTGGCTCTGTTCTCCCTGGCTTATACTTCCACACATTTATCTAGCTTTTCGCTCATTGTCTATCCACTCTTTCACTCTATCAGCCACTCTTTCACTCCATTCATCCATCCTTCCACTTATCCATCCTTACATCCTCCGTTTTACTCATTCATCCATCCATTCACTCATCCACCTATTCACTCATTCATTATTTCACTCATCCATCCATCCACCCTTTTACTCCATCCATCCATCATCAATGTCACTCTTCCATCCACCCACCCTTCCACCCATCCACTTAGCAGGGGGTTCACGAGTCATGCATGATACACAATGCCAATATGTGTGGTGACTGTGACATGGCATTGTGGTTCCCTTTTTTGCACTTGTATATAACACAAACGCAGCCCAAGCTCCTTTGCGTGTTTTACAAAAGTACCAATTCCATTAAGAAAGGTTGTGTTTTTTTAGGCATGGGGAGGTGTAATGGTTTGCCCAGAATCACAGGATTTAGAGCTGACCTGTACCTGGTTCCCCATTTCTATTAAATTACTCCATGTGCTGGGAGGCCCAGGTGAGGGCGTTTTATCCCCTGGGATTCACAGCACTGAGGCCAAGAAGGGCTCAATGCCCTGGACAACACATCACTGGATAATGGCAGCAAGGCCCAGGGAAGGGGCCCATACCTGGACCTTGCAGTCTGATGCACTGCTTCAAGGCCCAGGTGACTGATCTTTGCTAAACCCTGCCATGTCAGTATTTTCTGGCTGCCACCTCCTCCCTCAACCCAGTCTCCTCACCTGATAATGTCCGGCTGGTCCTTGGAACAAAGGGGTCCTTTTGTTGCCCGGCAACGCAAAACAGAAAAGGCAAGCAAGGCTTCAGGGCAGGTTGTTAAGTGAGATGTGCTGCCCTGCTTCTGATGTGAGCCAACATAATTGTTGGCTTTACGGCTGCCCACTTCTCCACCTACTAATTTCTTTTCCCCACCCCTGCACCCCCATGAATGCCACCACGCCCTTGGACAAGGGAGGTCAAGTATCCTCCCTTTAAAAATGCATTTGTGATGCAATCGGATTGGGGAGGGGGCGCTGGAGCAGCAGATGGGCTGACTGATAGTGTTGCATTTCACACAAAAGCAGTGCCCCTTGTTTTTAATCTGAGCGCAGGGCCCTGGGCAACTGCCCACATTGCCCAAGGTTACCGCCAGACCTGCAGAGTCTTTCCCTCCCTCACTGATTCAGCCCATCACATACACAGCTCTTCTTCCCCTTTCTCTTCTTTTTCTTCCTCAAGCCTCTTGCTCTTTGTTGCCGTTCTATCCCCATTACGTTCATTGGTCACCTCTCTGCTTTACTTTTACTCTATCATCTCTGCACAAACTCTTATCTTAGTTCTCTCCTTTGTCGTACCCCCTTTATATGCACGGCACCTCCATTCTCTGTGCTTCTTTGCCCCTTTTCCTTTATCCTAGCTAAACAGGGTTGCCACCTTGCCAGTTTTCTACCCGCAACACCAGTATTTTCATGTCCTACCCGGAAGTAAAAAGAAGCAAAATGTCCTAAAGCTGGTATTTTTAACCCTTGCCTGTACATACTTCAAACAGCAGGTATACATAGAAAGTATGTTTAAATGTGTTATACAGATGCATTAACAATAACTAACTAATAGTTAAAGAAAGACAGAAAAGTAATGTTTCAAATGAATACATACTTTTATTTTAAAGTCTCATTTAGTATAACGTCTGGGCCTTTGCAGACTCTTAAAAACAACAAATGGCCGGTATTTTACTTTTGGAAAGTGGGCAACACTAAGGTGAGGAGCACTGTTCATTGTGATGCAAAGAGTTTCTGTCTATTATTGTGAGCCCTGCAGGATACCCTGCTTTTCATTCATGCAGGGGCAGGGCTTACTTCACATCTAATAGAACTTTGAGGGCACTACTTCAGAGAGAAGAGAGATGGCTGACTGCCAGGGAGCTCCTGTCGGGAGCTCCCTGACAGGGGATCCTGATAGGGCTTGGTCCCCAGGAGTGGGCCCCCATTTGAGTCTCCGTCCCTTGCTCTTGCAGGGCCGAAACAAGCAAGGCTAGGTTCATGGTGAGGACCGTGCAGCAACCGTGAGGAGGGAAGAAACCCGGGCCGCAGGGCGCCTCCAGACGACCGCCGGTGCTGCCTTCCAGTTGCACTCTGCTGGCTGCCAGGGGAACAGGAATCTGGGCAAGCTCTAGTTGTGGGGGCCTGCTGCCGGTCCCGTTCTCCCGCACCCCTGTATCCAGCCGGAGTGGAAGAGACCGCCGACACTCTCCTCCGCTGCCTGATGAGTGCCTGCAGATGGCCACCAACACTGCTTCCCCTGTTCTCTCCAGTCCCCACTGGGGGAGAGGTGAGTCCTCCCTCCACAGGATGTGGATGAACACAAGCCGGAACTAACTGCGTGGGCGGGCTGCTGCTGACTCTCCTGTCTCCGGGATGCCGCGGCCTGCTGGTGTGGGGAATGGTGAGACTAGGGTGGCCATATTGGATGTGAGGAGACCGTTACTGCTCGCCTCTGCGGTTCAGCCTGTCCCAGCCTGTTGCGCTCAGCCAACCCTTGGTGAAGAGGTCAGACTGCTGCGCCTCCCTGATGCTGCCAGGGACAACCGGGAAGGTTGTCCAGCCTGGTGCACGTTGACCACAGCCTGGCTTGCTTACCCCTATGTAGGGTGGTCGCGGGGAAGGGGCTTGCAGCTGTGGCCCTTTGATGCTGTTTGGATGTATTTTTGAACTAGCCAACTAGTCGAGATCATAATGCTATGCTATATAATATCATTATGTTTGTGCTCACTTCCCGTCAATACTCTTGTGCTCACTTCCCGTCAACACTGGCAGATTACATCTACACTCTTAGTTTAAATTGCACATCTTTCATACACACCATTGTAACATTTTCTTTTTGTGTTTCGACTCATGTATCTGTTTCATATTGTATATGTAATCCATGTACTCTGAAGTTCTTATGTAATGTACTTGGTTCTATTGTAAAGCTCTCTGACACCTTTGGGTAAAGTACACGCTATATAAAAACGCATTCATAAATAAATACATACTCATCTAACCACTGTTCTCATGCAGATGCAGCGATTAGATTACTGAAGCCCTTTCGGCCAATGGCTGCGAGGCCTGAGCCTCACAGTACTGCATCACCATCATAACAGAGTTGCTTAAAAGGCACTGCCGTGAGGCCTCTCTTGCATGTTAAGAGGTGCGGGCAGGGCCGGCTTTAGGGCAGTGTGACCGGTGCAACCGCACTGGGCGCTGACTGTGGAGGGGGGTCCTGATCTCAGGGGGGGCGCTGGAAAGATGAGGGGCACTTTTGCTGGGTGGTAGTGAGATACTCCGAGCAGGCGGTCATGAGGCGCGGGGTCGCCAAAAGTTATTGTCGCACCGGGCACCACCAGTGCTAAAGCCGGCCCTGGGCGGGGGGGGCCACGGGCAGCTGCCCACGCTGCCCATGCCTAGCGCCGGCCCTGTCAACAGGCTCTGAGCAGGACAGTCACTGTTCCTTTCCTGTGGACCTTTTCGACCCTTCAGCTAGGAACAGAATTGAAAACTATAAATTGGTACACTCTGCTCTTCATGGGGCGTTGTACCTGTGCAGACATCCTGACCCCACCTGCTCGGAGCCAAGCCAAGTGGAATCGCCAGTGGACTTCAGTCCTCGGTTTGCTAAGGGACCCTGCACAGCTCACCTTTCACCCACACAGTGTGTTGCACGGAGCAAAAAAACACATAATTCGTTCTCCTTTATCTTTTTAAATCTGCAACGATGAAACGTCGTCTGTCCTTCCTCCCCCTTCACGTCGCCATCGAACAACAGATTGTCTGTGCAGTCTGTTTCTTTGTGTACCGCACACAGGAAGAATGTGCAGTTGAGGATAAATTGTTCAAAAGCAGAGGAACAGACCTATCTGCAGTGGAAAAATACAAAACACTTTCTTCACCTTCGCCACAATGTTCTTTCGACAAGCAGGGAAAAGGTCTGTTTGGCTTTTCTTAGGCGTGCGCAAGTCAGGCGCACGAGGCAGGGTGGCGCGAATGTCACGTGACGAGAACTATTTGCAGGTTCCAGAGCCTTCCTCGGCTTCTTAACTTGGAACTTAGATTGAGGAAGCCAGAAGGCCCTGCGTATCTTCGGCGTCTTTCTCAGCCAAAACCAGTCTCTCCTTCTGCCCCGCCATGATGGGGAACGTTCCGATCCCTGCTTCCTTTCTTCAAAGAAGGATGGGAAAATGGCCAACTTCCTGTTCCTTTCAGTGACTGGCAGCCTGTGAGATAAAACCTGCCATTTGTTGTTGTACTGTAAAATGTTATGATATACTTTTTTTAGTGGGAGGCCGTGTTTACGTGGGGGAAGTGTGATATTCTTTTTTAAAGAAAGTTTGAGAAATGAGTCGTTCACAAGGATAAACTTTTGCTCTACGGTCGAGTCCAGTGGGGTTGCTGTGCACTGGCTGATTTTATAAACAAAGGTGACATGGGTTTTCTGCATAGCTCCATGTTATCAAACAAATTTCCCAGCCTGGACTTCGACTTCGTTTGACAACTCAGTGTTTTCTAAGAATCGTGTTGATTGGTTGCCTCTATTGAACCAACTGGACTCACCTCAAATTATAGCAATAGAATAATAGTCCAGGACTGGAAGCATGGTGCTCTGAATACATGAACAAGGAGGCAACCCTATGGGCACAGGGTTAAGCTACAGAGCACCCTCTTTCAATTAGTCTTAAAATCTGTTTTCAGTCTCTGAAATCCAAATGTAAGATGTATTTTTCTAACTCCCAGAAATTCCCTCTCCGCCAACAGGTGTGACTGTGAAACACTACTTGGTAACAGCAACATTCTTCAATCATCGGCCAGAGTACCTAGCCACCGATTAATATCAATAACAATGTATGTGGAGGATATAGCAACTCCGGCTTCATGGTAGCACCCCATCACCGCAATCAGTGCCTAGGGTACCTGTACAATACCTCACCATATTCACACCCCAGCACCCCACCTCTACCAACCAGTGACTCTGTACTCCCGGCTAGCCTTCAAACATCACCTATCTAGCCACTCTGCCTCCTGTCAGATCGCCCCGGAGAACCTCTAAGGTTTGAGGAGTGTCCCTACTTTTTCAAATCAATTTTACTGAAACATGGATCGGAGACAGTACAATTTATGGCAGGGCCAAACTGGCCGTAGCGGGCACCAGGCGTTTTCCCGGTGGGCCGCAAGGGTGGGGGGTATTTTTTGGCCCGTGGGGGCCAGTTTACTGCAGTGCTGCAATATTGCCCCCTGTAACAAAAGTGGCAGAAGTGACACTAGCCAAGGGGGAGGGGGGGTTCTCAGTAGCTCCCCCCTCCCGACCACCCAACCTCTGGAGCCAGTCGATCGGAGTTGCCAAGACTGGTTTCTGTTCCCAGTCCAGCCGTGATTTATGGCCAAGAAATCCTGCTTAAGAATAAAGAAAGGAAGCTGAGGAGAGGGGTCGCTCTAGCCTACACTGCTGAACGGTCTTCTGCCACACTTCCTGACATGACAGTCCCATCTTTTTAAGGCACACCGGTCAGCTGCATCATTAACCTCAACAGCTCTATAACCTCAGCAGTGGTTGTCTACAGCCACACCGGATGCCAAGAAGTCTTCTTTAATGAATTCCTAAAACTTACTCATCTTCCTCCGACGGCCTAGACAATACGGAGTCTCCTGGCTATAAGCAAGTGTTTTGCAGGCCAACACTTACAACGGGTATATACCAGACCATGGGGCAAATTTACAAGCCCCTTACGCCAGATTTGCGCCGCCGTTACGTCACTTTTGTGGCGCAGCGGTGGCACAAAGCCAGCGCCATGCTGCGGTCTATTTACAACGTGACGCATCTAGGGAGATGCGTCACGTTGTAAAGCCTTGCGCCACATGTGGGCGTTTCTGCACAGGGAGAGGCGTTCCAGCGCAGGAACGCCTCCGAAAAGTGGCTGAGTGAAATCTACAAGATTTCACTCAGTCACTTTTACGGCCATGCTGCGTCAAAACCCTGCGCCTGCTTGAAGCAGTCGTAAGGATTGACGCAGCATGTTAGGGATAGGGGCACCCCGAGCCTTGCTGGAGCTGCGTCACGCTTGCAACGCAACTCCAGCAATGCCCGCCTTTCCGCAGGGGGGATGCGACACGCATCTGCCCATCTGTGCGCCACGGTGCTCTGCATTTTAAATGCAGCGCATCAGTGGTGGTGCACGGGTTGGCATATGCATCGCAACTCTTCTGGCGCATCCCTGCTGATTAGCAGAGATGCGCCAGAAGTAGTAAATCTGCCCCCTGCTGTTTAGATATAAGCTTGACACCGCCTATGCAGCAGTGCACACCGAGGTATAGTTAGATTACTCTTCACCTTCATTTCCAACTACCTCCTTCAGTCCTATCTCCCACAATTACAACCACACCTCCTTCATCCTTGCTAGAAAGGTAAGATATATAAACACAGAAGTTTTCAAGTCAACCTAGAGTGCCTCAAAAAACAACTGTACAGGTTCAATTGACCCAGACATATTGCTTGACAGCCTCTACAAGTGTTCTGCTCTAGGCGCTCTAGCTAGTGCCAGACTCAGAAAACACAGTCGTTCTCAGATCTACTAGCAAATGGTTCATCAGGGTACTTGCTAAAATGCTACAGCGGTAAACTGGAATGGCAATGGCCTATACCACCGACCGACATGGAAAAAATCTATTTCAGGAGAAACCAGAGCAGCTACTGCAGTGTAAGCAAGAGCGTCAAAAAAGCCCCTTTTGTGACATTAATTCAAGACACACTTTCTCCTAGGAAATATTTAACTTCTACCAGAAACTTACTAACCTAGATGCCCTAAAAAGGGAACATTGCACATCCCAACTGCATTGCGAAGTTTGTGGGTTCTTTGAAGTCAAAATCTCCAAAACCAGTAACTTATTGCCAACTCCCAAATGCGTTCCCATTAGCCCACAGCTCTTCTCATCCACTGAAGTCCTCCTTCACTCTCATGGAAAATGCTGAGGTTTTGATTCTTGCAGCAGGGCAAACACGGGCACATCTCCCATGGTTCCATTCTCTATGGCATGCCTAAACAAGCATTGGCATAGCCAATAGGTCTCGCCTTTGGCACCTTATAAGTGTTTAGCCATGCAACAGTTGCATAACTAAATACTTATAAGGTCCCAAAAGCGAGACCTATTGGCTATGCCGCGAAAGTAAAAGTGATCGCGATCACGATCAAACATCAAAGCGGCAGTGCGGCCGCTAAAGTGAAAGTAATCGCGGTAAAGCGGGACGCGCGCGCCCGCGCACATACACTGTAGCTCCAGGCTGGCCTGGTAGCACTTTTTGGAGCCCTCTCAATAAGTCTTGCCAGACCAGCGCATGCGCTGGGTCAGGCGAGACCTAAAAACATTCTGCCATCATCATCGCACCCTGAAGAAAAATCTGCTGACCCAGAAATCTTGAACAACTACACGAATATCTCCAATCTCCCACCCATCAGCAGTACCATGGAAAGGAAGGTGATGTAGCAGATTTTATACTAACTGGAAGTTGTGAACTTCTCTAGGACCAACAGGCGGGATCAAACGTCCCAAGGTGAACAGAAACCATCTTTGCTGTTATGTGAGAAAAGCTCCTCCTCTCCTTGGGTAGAGGAACAAAACTGATCTTATATTCCTTTACTAGTCAGTCCCCTATGACAATAGAGACCGCATAGTGCCTCGAACCCACGCTGCAATAGGCCTGGTCTTTTTTCACCAATTGCAGCTGAATAGTTAGGATAATGTCATTCAAACCATCCATGTGAACAGCGTCTCGGTCCACCCGATAATCTTTGAAGTTCATGCTGAAGCGAAACAACCCCACTTTCATCTAGAATATGTCCAAACGACCCAACCAACATCACATTTTGCCTGGACACTTGTTTTTCTGGATGAAGAAGAGATTTATTTGCATTAATCATAGACTGAGATCCTAGTAATCAGAGATACCAAGTCTGTCTCTCTATCATTTGAAAAGCCCTCAAACCATCCATTGCCACCCACCATCTTACCATCAGTAAGGAATCTGGGGGTTATTTTTCACTCCCAACCCATTTTATGCTTCCCAGGTCAATAAGGTGGCTATGGGCTTAAACTTATATAAATGATCCCACTCATCACCCTGAACCACCGGGTCGAGCTTACATAAGTGGCATAACTCGGCCACTGTACTATCAACTTTTACGTCCTCTCTAAAAAAAAGACGGACACCTCCCTAATTCCCAAATAGAAACTTTCACTCAGTGCCCACCCATCGGTTCAACCAATGTCCATTCAAGAGATTGAAACATGAGGAAAAAACACAACAAGGGTCTCAAGTAAAGGATATTGACATTGTTAGTCATCCGTTCATCTGGACTGTAGCAGCCACACCAGACAACGGTGCAAAATGTTTCACTCCACTGAAGTAAGTGGAAGGAGACATATAACACTTTTTAGAACATTGGAATGTGGAGCACTCCATTGTAGACAATGGAGTGCTCCGTGCTTCTACGGCCGGTAAAGGCCCGCAGAGCAACATTCCAATGTTTTACAAAAGCCTCTCGAAGCTCGAGGGGATTTAAATCCCCTTGAGCTTCGAGAAGCCTTTGTTTAATTTGTTAGAACATTCTGCCCTCTAGTGGCAGGATGTTCTAATAGCCTTATAGCCCTTCGTAGCAGGGCTATACCGCTATTAAAGTCCCGCTGCTTTTGTTAAAGGCCCTCGCCTTTGGCTCGGGCCTTTAACACTGCAGCGGGCCTTTAACAGCCGGTATAGCCCGCTACAGCGGGCTATAAGGCTATAATAAAACTCATAAATAAATAAATATGGGTAATGCACATACAATTCAATCATAGACAGAGTCTGCCATGCTCTTGCAGTCTGTTTATTTATCAGCTTGCTCATATCAGAGAAGCGCTACAAGATCTCCTACTTTATGTTTGCTTGCCGGTGCTCTCCAAACTAGCCTCCCCTTGTTTGATGTTCCTTTTTTGTGACGCAACAAATGCCTAGTTTATAAGAAACTACTAAAGGGACTTTTCTAAACATGCAGTCGACCCTTTTGGGGGGAAAAGTTAAATTAACCTGCATGGAGCTTTCTACAAGAACAATTATATTTTCATTGAAGAAAGAGATGTGGTTCTAAATAAAGATCAGAGGGGCATATTATCAAGCACGGCGCTAACATTATCGCCGCTTTAGCGGCAGAAAACTGCAGCTAAAGCGGCGATAATGACATGTCCACCGCTGCACATCATTGGAATGTAGCTGGAATCTATCATGCCCTGCAGACCTCCATCATGGCATTGCCGCCACAAGGCGTGGCACTGAAGAATGCTGCGGCCCCCACACCATCCACATCCCCGACCCCCGTGTGTGTCAGTGCCTCACAGTGCGTCTGGCGTATCCACCCAGGCCCCTGATGTGTCAGTGGCACACAGTGCCTCAGCCGGGACTGCAACACCCACAGGGGGGGCAGGGCGCACATCCGGGGATGAGGACGTGGATGGGTTTGTGATCAGGAGGCACTAGCATTCATTTCCGCCACCTGGCCTGTTTCTGCTTGGTGCCGCACATGGCCTCATGACCTTCCACTGACCCCCGATACACTCCGATGCACTCACCTTGGACAGCAACATGGACTGCCACATCCTGTACGACGACTAATGACACACGGACAGACTGGGGACTGTACCCTTCCTCTTCCAGAGTACCTGTCATCCCCGGATGGACTCTGGCTGGCCCTCCACGGGCCCATATTGTGTAGTGTGCTCGGCATTGCCCTGTACCGCTCCAGCTGCATAACTGCACTGGATGTGCAAATCAACATCCAGTGACACACAGCTGTGTCATGTCTTACATCATTCTGGTATGGATGTGTGGATGAATGTGGGGACAGTGCCTTCCCTTGCGTCAATGATGTTCATCCTGTAGGATGCGAGTCAGACGGTGCGACATTGCATTTTGTGTACCTGGTCCCGTGAACACTACAACAGGGACACACGCAACAGTCACTTCCTTGTCCGGACATGGACTGGACCACGCCCAAGCCCACGAGTCATTGTGGCAAGCCCTGCGCTGGTCCTGCGTACGGCAGGCCAGACCATTCCGATGACGCACCGAGGGGGGGCCATCATTGCTACCCGTCGCGGGCGTACTCGCTGGTGGTGTGCAGGTCACTGGTCTAGTCGTCAGCATGTCACAGCCACTCCCTGAGGGCAGGTTTTCACACACACCACACCCATCCGGCACAGGCATCACTGGCCATGTGACCTCGCCAACATAAGGGGCCAACGACGTCACATTCCCCTCTTCCGGTGGTGACTGGTTGACGGCCGCTCCATGCTTCCCATTCATAATGGGCCCATGAGTTGTTGCGCACCGGGTTGGTGGCATCTGAGGCCTGGTGCACGACATGGGCCTACTGCTACGTGGCGCTGTCTGGCCTTGCACAGGGTTAGTGGCACCCAAGGCCTTGCGGCCGGCACGGGCCTGCCACCACGTGGCTCTGACTAGGGTTGCACAGGGCTAGTGGCACTCTGAGCATTGCGGCCGGCACAGACACCCCGCCACGGGACGGAGACTTTGGGTGCACTGAGTCAGTGGCACCTTAAGCTGCTGAGTGGGTGTGCAGCCTGTGATGATGACCCGACCCGGCGGTCCGGGCAGCTCAGGTTTTGTGTGCCCTGCTGGACCCACAGTGTAGGCCAGAGCCAGCGGGCAACCCGGCCCTACCGCCACGTGGCGTCGTTTCCAGGATCCCAGAGTTAGTGGCACCCATTGGGCTGAGCGGGTGTGCAGCCTGCGATGGTGCCGGGTGCACTGGTATGTCCTCTGCCATGGAGTAATCAGGACCCAGCACCAGACGTGAGACCTGTTGGCCTGAGGAGCATAGCTGCATGGTGTGGAGGGTGCCATGTCCGCGGACCCCGGGCTTGTGGCTTGCAGCGGCATGTGGTGGGACCTCCCGTCTACGCGCCGGTGGCGGAAGGTGCGCAGTGAGGCCTGGGTGTGCATGGGCAGGCATGCTCCGATGGGCGGCGGAAGGGGTTGGGGTGCCTCTGCCTGGGTGTGCATGGGCAGGCAGGCGATATTGTTTTGTGCAGGTGTGTGTACAGTGCCAGTCATGTATCTGGACTCTGTTTCAGCTGGCGGCTCTGACTCAGTTGTGTGACTTGGTGACCTGCGATACATACCTGCACGTGGTTGGAGACACACCGGTGGCAGCAGGTGAGCAGTGTGACCTGGGTGCGCAGGAGCGGCATTGTCTCTCTCTCTCCCTCTCTTCTTCTCTCTCTCTCTCTCCCCCTCTCTTCTTCTCTCTCCCTCTCTTCTTCTCTCTCTCCCCTCTCTTCCTCTCTCTCCCCTTCGCTCTCTCTCTATCCTTTGATGTGCGGAGGACACACCTTCTCATCATGATTTTTGTCTTGCAGGCTGGGACCTACGGATTGTCCCAAGGGGAGCGGCCATGTGTGTTCATTTAATTTCAGTGTTCATTTTAAAAAAAGTTTCATTTGTTGCTTTGAAAGTGAATGTGTGCTGCTGTTTTCTGTGTTGACACATGCATGTCACTAGTTGTGATTGTGCGACGACAGGCGGATTATTTTGTGCATGTTTAGGTGTAGCTGATGTGGCATATCTTTGGTCGGGGTGCCAGGGAGGGGAGGTCCTGGGGGTGGTGTCGGTGGGTGTTGTGGCCCTCTTGGGTGTCCGGGCCGCATGATGGCTGGCTCCATGGCTTCTGTTGCCCTTCGGGTATGGCCCTGGGCTGGTCTCCCTTTTGTGGTGCAGGCTGCCGTCCGACTTTACACCAGGTCAAAGCAGGTGTAGATTTCCTGGTGATAACGTGCCTTAATGCCTGTTTTGTGTTTTTATCGCCGATGTGGCTAGTCATTGAGAGTGTTGTGGTGTGATGTTGTCACGGATTTTGGCACGGGAACGCCCACTCTTCTTCTCATTAGCGATAGTAGCGCGGGTCCTCTGTGGCGATGTTTTTTGCGGCTGCTATCGCGGGTAAACTGGTGCTGTGGGCTGTTAACACCAGCTTGTGAATGGGGCGATGGATTTATCGCAACTTTGGCTGCAATAAAGTGCAGTTGACTCGGCGATAGTTTCTTGTGAATATGCCCATCTGTTTTTTCGAGCTCCTGGCATACTTTCATTACTTCCTTGTCCATCTCGTTGTGATCAGGGCCGGACTGAGTACTCAAAGCAGCCCTGGCAATTTTGTCGGACCAGCCCCCCCTCCAGCGGGTGAGGGAGCACATGTTTGAAGCACTGCTGCTTTTGTTACTGTGGGCCGATATTGAAGCACTGCTGCAAAACCGGCCCCCAGTAACAAAACCGGCCCCCACCCTTCGCCTCACTGGGAAAAGCCCAATTCCTGATATGGCCAGTCCGGCCTTAGCTATGATGAATCACATAGTGAGGCCCCTGTGCACAATCGACTCCCAATGTATAAAATCTCCTCCCCCCTACTCACTTCCTGTTCCTTTTTTGTGACTTCACACAGAAAAGCGCGGTGCGCGTGCTCCAGCGTCACTGTGCCGTGCGGGCGGGGCTGGGGAGTGTCTGGCGGAAACCATGCAAGAGGGATCGAGTGTGACGATGTTCTCATACATATGGAACAACAGGCGAAGTTCCTGGCTGATGTGTCGGCAGGTGTAATCAAGGCAGCTTCAGTGGCATCCTCCTCCGCTATCCTGGCCATTTGAAACCTCTGGTTGTGGGACTGGAAGGCGGATCTGACTGCAAAGTCTTCTTTTCTTAAATTTCCATTTGAAGGTACCAAGTTGTTTGGTGAACGTTTTGATGGCCTGATCCGGAAATCCTTTAAAGGATAAGAAACACACCTGGTCCTAAAGGTCCTCTTCTAACAATTCATCTAAAAATTGGAATTGCTTAGATGCCAGAGGGTCCAGGGATTTCACTCATAAGGTCAACCGTTTCTATTTGTTCCACTGGAAGAGGTTTCAGACTAGGTGAGGGAAGCAGCAGGAAGTTACCTCTAAGGTAGCGCCCTGAAGTTAGTGGTCCTGACTATGGCAGTTCTGTGGACACAGGACCTGTGGGTGGACGGATAACAGCATTCCTTCCACCTTAGGTGCTTTCCATCTCAGACAAGTGGGTGAGGAGCATCGTTCGGAGCGGCTATCTAATCGACTTTGTATCACCTCCTCTCTTTATAGGGTGCATCCCTACTCCTGTTCCTAGGAATCCAGCAAAGAAGGAAGCTCTGATGGCTGTGATCACAACTGTGCAGCTGGATCAGGTTGGTTAAGGCATTTACTCTATCCTCTTCTTGGTACAGAAGGTATCTGGGCATCTTGTTCAGTTTCGGATATAAAACACCTAAACAAAAGGGTGGAGTTCATTCCATTCAAGATGCTGTCCATGCAGCAGCTCATATCTTTTATATCTGCTGGGGACATCATGGCAACAATTAATCTTCAGAATGCGTAACTGCACATTGCTGTTCATCCAAATCAGTAGAGGCTTCTAAGGTTCATTGTGGGGTCAGTGCATTTTCAATTCCAGTTTCTACAGTTCGGACTGGAGTCCGCTCAACGGGTATTTGCCATTGGTGTTAGCTACACTTATGGCTGTTCTTCATCTTCAGGGGATTTCTATCTTCCCTTAACTAGACTGCTGTTTGGTCAAGGTGGCATCTCTTCCCCTGACTTGTGAAGATAGTGCTGGCTCTTCTGTCATCTCATGGCTTCTTAGTGAATGCGAGGAAGTCACAGCTGGTTCTGACTCAGATTGTATTTTTATTGGGGCCCAGTTCTGGATGGATCTGGACATTGTGACATTGCCAGACTTGAGGATGTTAAAGATTCAGTCGCATCTGCAGGATCTATTGTCGGCGACTGTTCAGGCAGTCTCGCTTTAGATGAGAGTACAGGGCAATCTGACAGCCACAGTGTTCTTGGTGCCCTGGGCCAGGGGGCACCGTAATATCCTCATGAGGTTAATTAGGGGCAGTGGCTTCTCAATGTGCAGGATTTGTTGTGTCTTCTCTCTGTGAAGGGGAACCGAAAGGAACTGGGCTGGTGGCTGGTTCAATCCAACTTCCTGAAGGGGGTGACTTTGTTCTCACCAGGTTGGTGGGCCTGGTCGGGGGCTCCCACGGTCCAAGGCCTGTGGAATGCATGCCAGAGTTCTTGGTCTTCCAACTGGATGCAACTGGAGGTGATTTGTATGGCCCTCCTTCACTTTTCCCCTCGATTGAAGGACAGGGACACCATCATCCACACAAACAATACCACAGCCAAGTCCTATGTCAATCAATGGGGGGTGTAAGACCTCCGTCTTTGTCTGCAATTGCGGATCAAAAGTTCCTATGGGCTCAGTCGACTGGGGGTTCTCTCAGGACCATCTTTATTCAGGGAGTTCTGAATTGTCAGGCCAATCTCCTGAGTAGGGAGATTGCGTCCTCTCAGGAATTTTGTCTTTCTTCCCAGGTGTTTGCCAAGGTGTGTCAGTTCTGGGGTGGCCCTTGGGTAGACCTGTTTGTGAGCACTTGCAATGCCCTTCTTAATTTTCTTTTTTCCAGGGGGTGGGAGGAGTCGGCCTCGGGTGGATACCCTGACATGATCTTGGTATTGGGCCTGATGTTTGCTTTGCCTCCATTTCCTTTGATCCAGAAGTTTCTGGTTCAGACAGGGAGGGAGTGGGCTCAGGTTGTTCTGGTGGCTCCGGCATGGCCATGCTCTATCTAGATTCCTCCGATGATAGAGATAAAGGTGAGTCTGGAGTGGTGGATTCCATTTGTTCCATCTCTCTGAGGTTTCTGAGTTTCCAAGTGCAGTCTCTAGTGAAACTCAAGCTGACGACTTGAAGATTGAATGGGGGGTTTGATGTTGCAAGGTGTCTTGGCATCAGTCTCCTCTTCTATGCAGGCTTCCAGGAGGTTATCTACCAGGCATTCTTATGCACGGCATTGGAAGACGTTTCAGGCTTGGTATGATTGGAGGCATTTGGTTCTGCCTTCTTTTCTCTACGTCAGGGGCTGGATTTCTCCAGAATGGTTTTCAATTGGGTCCTAGTCCCACTGCTCTTAAGGTTCAGTGGGCAGCTCTTAAGGCTTTCTGGCTCCTTGGGGTGGTCTGATGCACAATCAGCGTCTGCTCTCTAGGATCTTTAAGGGATTTTCCAGTCTCTGTCCAGTCCCGCAGGTAGTGTGTCCTTCTTGGGATTAGCAGTTGGTTTTGCAGGCTCTCCAGTATCCCCCAGTTTGAGTCCTTGTCCTATGTGGGGTTATGTCTTCTAACCTTGAAGGTGTTCTTCCTGGTGCCTGTAACTTCATCTCACCGCCTTGGGGAGCTGGGCTCTCTGTCTTGTTCGTCTCCTTTCTTTCGGGTATTTTAAGACAGGATTGTTCTTCGGTTGGGCCCAAGATTTTTCCCCAAAATTAACTCTATGTTTCATCTTCAGCAAGAAGTGATTCTTCCAGTGTTAATTCCAGATCCTCAGTCTCTTGAGGAGGTGGCACTTCATTTGCTTGATGTGTGGAAGGCAGTTTTGATCTACCTGGGCCGAGTGAAGACGTTTTGGGATTTCTCAGCTTTATTTGTGAATTTTGCTCCCTCCTGAAAGGGGCTAAGCCTTTGACTCAGACTCTGAGCAGGTGGATCAGATCTGTGGTTCTGCTGGCATATAAGCAGTTTGGCCCGTCATCTCCTCTATGGATCCAGGGGAGATCTACTAGGGGCATGTCTGTTTCTGTTCCGGAGGTGAAGGGGGCTTGATTGCAGGAGATCTGTTGGGTTGCCACTTGGACAGTTCCCTCTACCTTTATGCCTCTTTATTGGGTGGTCCAGAGTCCGGAGGTTCCAGATTTGTTGGGTTCCAAAGTTCTGGATTCTATGTTGTGAACAGTTTTTTGCCTATGAATTAAACCTGTGTTTTACATATTCTGTGCAGTTGTCCTGGTCAAATTTTTGGCTTGGGTACATCTCACTATAGGATTCATCTCAGCGAGAGGAACAAGGAGGTAATGCGTTTACTTACAGGTAATAGAATTACTGTGAGTCCTTCGCTCGCCGTGGTGAATCAGGACCTCCCTCCCGCCCTATCGGCCAGTCCAACAGAGTGGTGTTTGGGCTTGGTATGGAACAGGAAGCAAGAAGGGGGGGTGGTATTTTATACGTTGGGAGTAGATTGTGAATGGAGGCACAGGGGCCTCACTATGTGATTCATCCCGGCGAGAGAAGGACTCAGAGTAATGCTATTACCGATAAGTAAAGGCAGCATTTCTATTCTTCCTCTACCTCACTCAATCTCTTTACTCAAATCCATTCCTGCCTCCCTGCCTATCACTGCACGCACCTCAATCACAGTTTTCTCTTACTGTCCATAATTTGTATCTTCTCTGAGCATAGTGTTGCATTCATCATGTTTCAGTCACGCTGCTTTTGGAGTGGATGAAAGGACCTGGCAGGACCTTATCTAAAGCTTGAGTTGCAATGCAACTAAGTTACATAATCAGCCTGAGGATTGTTTAGGCTCATGAATGATTGAATAAATGAATAAAATGTCACTTCCACAGTGCGTGGTCACCTCTCTGAGGTATCCTGGTACTATGAAAGATGCTTAAGTGAAAACACCTGGAAGACCAGCAGACCTCATCGTTCATGAACATCTAGTAATTGGTTGCCGTAGAAGATAAATATTGGTTTTGGATATCTACTGGTGACTAATTTAAAGAATATAATCTTACTTCAGGCAATGTTTTCACATATTAACTCTGAGGGCAACTGGGGGCTAATTTTCCAAGGTAATGGGCAAGTCGAAAAGCAAGCATTGGCAAAGTCAATAAATCAGGATTTAATGAACCAACTTATGCAAGAACAGATGTGCTCAAATGTTATTTACTTGGGCTGCATGACAAATGCTGTTTAGCACATTAAAGCAGGAGCTGTTTGCTTTGTCCAAGCTGCAAAAGAAAATAGCTAAACTAAGTAGTTTATGTATCAAATGCATTTAGGAAATAAAGACTTGAATTTGACGGGTGTAATGATTGAGTGTACTTGTAAAATAGTCCCTTGTGATTACAATGAAATATTTTGTAGAAGGAAGATTTATACTCCAGTAGCAAGAAGTAATAGGAAGATACTACAGTGCAGAGACTGAAATCCCACTCTATGTATATTTTAAAGAATTGATAACAATAGATCATGTAGTCAACTGTGCTCTCAGGAAAAGCCTAAAAGTATGGAATCAAAGGTCTGAACAAAAACTGACCATGCAATGCCAGGTTCACAACTGGTTCCGTAATTCAATCCGAAATTATGATTCAATCTAAGCTGTGGGTCTGTTTTTCCATATGCCTTCCATGTATGTTTATGCAATTTCAAGACTTAAAGTGACAAATTAAAAGAGGCGGTGAACGTACGCATGCACCTGGAAGTCCCTGGCACTGCATGACAATGTGGACCAGGCTTTTATGGGGAGCACCTGTAACAAGGGGAAATGTGGCCACGTGGATGGACCAGTCTTGTCTCAAGCTTAATGGAGACAAGACTGAGGTAATGATCTTAGACAACCACCCCAACGCCTCAATGGAATTAGTGGTGTTAAGCTGGCCTAAATGTCTTGAACCGCCCCCAACCCCAAAAGGCCAAATTAAAAGTTTGGGAGTCTGGTTAGACAAATCTCTCAACTTTAATCATCAAGCAATCAAGTTGGCCGCAACATGCTTTGGCATCATTAGAATGCTGCGGAAAGTTCTCCCATTGCTTCCGGTTCCAGTACGAAGAGTTATAGTACAGGCATTGGTGTTGTCACGACTAGATTATGGGAATTCCCTCTACTTAGGTATCACAAAGACCACCATAAGGAAACTACAAGCGGTACAGAACTGTGCGGCCAGGTTGCTTTATCAACCCCCTGCCGGCAGTCAGTCAAGCCGGTTTTAAAAAAACTTCAGTGGCTGCCAATAAGTGAGCGGATTAAATTCAAAACCTTATGCATAGCACACAAAACACTCTGGGGGACAGGTCCTAAGATAAATCACTCTCTTACAGCTTTCTACCACCCAACAAGACGTCTTCGGTCAGCCAGCCAATTTTTGGCAGTGATACTGAAAATAAATAGAGCATGCTCAAGTGGTCGCTCATTCTCCTTCAACGCGCAAGGACGAGATCAAGCAATGTGAGTTGCTAAAATGCCCTTTTACTTTACTAGAATAAGCAAATTGGAATCACAGAACTACACCATTAAAGATAGGGTAGCAGTTTTTAGGGCAGTATTAATAAATGCTAGATCCTTACTAAAACATAATACAGATATTGCAGTACTGTTGGAGACACATGATCTGGATGTGGCCTTTATCACAGAGACATGGGCCGATGGGACAGATATTGCACTAGCATTACCGGCAGGATATTCTGCCACAAGAGCTGATAGAATAGGAATACGGGGGGGGGGAGGGAGGGGGGGGCTTGCGATTCTCTGTAGAGAAGAGCTGCATGTCCACAGTTCGATCGTGGGCAACTCCTCTGACTGTGAAATGCTACAATTTCAAATAACACTCTCAAAGAACTACACATTAAGAGGCCTTTTGTTATACAGACCCCCTAGGGCTAGGACTCCTCTGTTATCACTCTTGAGCCCTATCTTAGAATCAAGTTTGCTAGGATCAGATTTCACGATTCTAGGGGATTTCAACTATCACCTAGAAAAACTAACTGACAATAACATCGCCGAACTGATCGATGCGATGTCTGGACTTTCCCTGGACCATATTGTCAAGCAGGGTACCCATGTGGCAGGACACACATTGGATGGGATTTTCTCGTCCAACCCTAATCTTGAAATCATAGAGCTACTACCTGTCCCATGGTCAGATCATAAAGCTATCACATTTTCAATCACCGTGAGTCAGGAACAGCTTGGTTTGTCCAAAGGCCAGAAGTCAGTCATATACCAAGACTGGACTAAAATTAACACCCCGTTGCTACAGGAAATACTCCTCAGGACCAAACCTGTATTAGACAGCAATCAGCTAGTCAAGAGGATCTCCTCTTGGATAAAGACAGCAGTTAATTCGGTAGTACCTACTAAATGCTTTGTTCCAAAACGGAAAAAAACATCAGAACCTTGGTTCACAGAAAAACTTAGGGCACAGAAACAAATATGTAGAAGGGCCGAGAGAAAATGGAGAGCTAACTACGATCAAAACTTAAAAAGGAACTATGCCCAAACACTATCTGACTACAAAAAACTTGTTATAGGGGAAAAGAGCAATTATTTTACAAGTAAAATCAAAGAGGCTAAGAATTCTTGTAAGGAGCTCTTCGTGACAATCAAAAAACTAGCAGGTCCCCCTGTCAGGAATCAACTGGACTGCAGCGCTGATCTATGCAACAATTTAGGAAAGTTCTTTGTGGACAAAGTCGCCAAAGTATTTGAACTATTTAAAATGAACCACACTACCATGTCCTCATTTAATTGTCCTAATCCAGAGCCAGATCTCTCAAGCCCTAAAATGGGTTTCTGTTTTACGGTTCCTACTGTAGAACAGATATATCAGGTGGTGAAAACCATCAGATCTGGCAATCCTTCGGCCCCTTGCCCGCCTAAGATAATGCACTTATTTCCAGAGATACTCAGCGAACAGCTATGTGTCCTGTTTTCAGAGATAATCCATTCAGGAATCTTCCCGGAAAATTGCATCAGTCATCCCAATATTAAAAAAAAAGTAATCTGGACCCTAAGGACCCCAGTAGCTATCGACCAATTTCTAGAATACCCTTCCCAGCTAAGGTGCTGGAGAAACTGATCAACCAACAATTGAAGGACCTAATAGTATCTAGAAATTACCTGAATAACTCACAATATGGGTTCAGGGAACAGCACGGTACCGAGACAGCACTGGTAATGGCAGCGGAAGGTCTCAGGTACTCTCTGGACGCAGGAGGGAAGGCCGCCTTGATCCTGTTAGATCTATCGGCGGCCTTAGACACTGTGAACCATGATATCCTCCTGGCCCGCCTGGATGAACTGGGGATCCAAGACTCTGCTCATCAGCTGATGTCTTCTTTTTTGAGAGATAGATCCTTTTCAGTCACTCTGGGAGACTGTGCTTCCAACCCCTTCAGGGCACCGTGTGGGGTACCTCAGGGCTCGGCACTGAGCCCCACTCTTTTTAACATTTACGTTGCCCTTCTGGCCTCAATTATTAGAAACTATGGATTCACCCCGGTCTCATATGCTGATGACACACAAATAGTAGTGTCAGTATCTGGCAATATAGAGGAAACAGCAGATCATTTTAGGGACTGCATGACACAAGTGAACCATTGGATGCAACGTAACTGCTTAAAGCTAAATGGCGAAAAAAACGAGATCATGCTGCTAGGTACTAAGGCCGATTTTTGGTCCCCCAAATGGTGGCCTGATAATCTGGGCAACTGCCAAACTCCAGTAGGGAAAGTCAAAAATCTTGGATCTATATTCGACGATAAATTGACTTTTAATGCCCAGACTAATAATCTGTCATCTTCCATCTGGCACATATTAAAAATGATCAGAAGAATATGCCCATTTATTCCTTTTGATTCACGGAAAACTGTGGTTACAGTGCTCGCCATGTCTAGATTGGACTATGGCAATGCCTTATACACAGGGATCCTAAATCAATACCTCACCAAACTGCAACGCCTCCAGAATGCAGCAGCAAGATTGGTGTTGGACATCCCTAGATCCGAATCAGTCTCCAATAGGCTAAGGGACCTACATTGGCTGCCCGTGGACAAAAGGATACAATTTAAATCCTTGTGTTTGGCATATAAGGCACTTCACGGCTCAGGATCACACTTCCTGAGAACTCAATTCAAATGGTATATCCCGGCTAGAAGTCTTAGATCCCCCAACGCTAAACTTGCCCAAGTACCCAAATTTAGGCAGAACAGTTGGGGAGGAAGAAGTTTCCTGCTGAGGACAACCAAGATATGAAACCTCTTACCCATCAACATAAAAAACAGCCCGACGCTTTTTGCCTTCAGAAAGGCAGTCAAGACATGGCTATATCCCTGTTAAACTTTCCTGCAGAAACGTATGTGTATCCAACAATAGCGCCAAGACGCCTTCGGGCATTTGTGCGCTCTACAAATGTAAAAATCAAATCAAATCAAATCAACGCGGCCAAGCTATGGAACACTCTCCCTGTCCAGCTGCGGTCAACCATTCATCATCTTTCTTTCCAGAAACAGTTAAAAACGCAGCTTTTTCAGGACGTGCCTCAGTTAAAGCCGCTCTCTCATGTTCTGCTTGTTAAGGACAGTGCGGGAATGCCTAATGTTAGCCAGGCGCTCTATAAATATTTACTAATAATAATAACAGTCTACTATCATGTACAATAGAGTATAACCTTCAATTCCTAAAGGTCTCCCTTACCAAGTGGAGAAGTAACGCATCATATAGGCAAAGCATGTCCAAAGTGTGTCCAAATGGACTAGATTTAGGCAGCATTTTCAAGCTAACCACTGACTATGTTATGAAGTACACTTTAGAATATTTGTGCCTGATTCACATGATAGATAGATAAACAGACAGACAGACAGACAGACAGACAGATAGATAGATAGATAGATAGATAGATAGATAGATAGATAGATAGATAGATAGATAGATAGATAGATAGATAGATAGATAGATAGATAGATAGATAGATAGATAGATAGATAGATAGATAGATAGATAGATAGATAGACACTACCTCCATAGTGGTGAAAGACTACTGTCTTTATCAGGCATTAGGTAGTATGAGTCCGGTGGTGGCAGCATACTTTCTAGTGATCAGTAGCAGTACACAGTCCTTTTTACCTGTGTCACTGGAGTGACTCCTGCAGGCTCACTCATGTAAAGTTCAGCTGCTGTGTCCTTAAATCACCTTTGGCCTACATCAAGTTAGTATGAAGCGCTGTGTAATGCACGCATGGGGTTGCATGATTGTGCTGAGTGTATGTGTGCCTGTGAATGGTACAACACATGGAGGATTCTAGGTTCCATTTTGGGAGACTGATCTCTGACTGGAGATGCATATGGCGGTAGATGGCTCGCCTCCTCCAGACAGATTTGTGGATTGCTGCAATCCTGAGACTTGAGTGGGACACAAACTGGAGGAAGGAGAGCTAGGCTTTTCAGTGCATTTCAAAGGGTGCTCTTTGATTCAGGGACAGGTCACTGGAAAGGGGCCTGGGTATAGCTCAGGAAGGAGATGGGACTGAGAAGAGAATCATAAGGAGTAGGTCTAGGGCCCAGGGGTAATCTTTTGATGCACATTTAACTATGGCCTGCATCCATGTGTGAACCTCAAGTCACGCCCATGGCTTGTGTTGTGGGGCTATCAGATTTGGAGTCGCCCCTGCTATGGCAGACCGCTTTCTGGAGGAATTGCAGGAGTGGGCACTTCAAACGAATTCAGACCCCCCCTATACAAACTTCAAAGACTAAGACCCTAAATCACATTTGGTGTCTGGAAATGGACTATAAGAAGGGGAGCTCAAGGCCTCCAAAATTGTCACCTGTCAAGCAAGCAGCTGTACATCTAGGGGGAAAAGGTCTGAAAGATCTAAAAGATGTAAGCAAATTGTTAACGGTTTTTATTAACTAAACAATAAACTGACATTGACATTGACATTGACTTCTGCCTGTGATCAGGACTGTGGGCTAAGGTCTGCCATTCTCCCAGCTGGGTGAGGGGACATCACCCAGGGAACCCCAAGACCATCTGCCACTGGAGCCTGGAGCCAGACTGCTCGCTTGGAGGGAGCGAGATCCAGTGGAGGGATCCTGCTGAGTGGATTCCCATAGCGAGGTGTGAGGAGAAGGTTGTGGCACTGATCGGATCATCGCCTGTGTGCAGATTCAAGACGGTGACCTTGTATGGCAGAGCGAGCTGTGTGGAAAGTACGCCCCTGATGCCAGTAGTTGTTTTAACCTTAACTTTATTGCGGGTACAAGCACCAACCATAGCATTAACCATGGACAGCTTCCCAGTCCACTCTCCATCCCCCAATCATCACATTCCAAGGATGATGCAGTGGTTACAGAATCCTGCAACATCTCCTGGTAACAGAACACCACATCACCTCCCTCACCCAATCCAGCCCCAAAAACAAGATTTAAGATAACTGAAATGAAACCCCAATAGATCCTACAAACTTGTTCAAACAAGCACATTGCATCTTTCACCTAAACTGCTAAACAGCAGAACTGGCACAATGTGTGAGACCAGGACATGAACCAAACATTCATATGTACATTTTATCTTTACACATAGTCCTGTAGGTGCACTGGCATTATCCGATTTCATCTTGGTCTCGCCTTTCAATTTCCTGTTGAATCCCCCAGAGAACCACACCCAGGATCCACCATTTGGCCACAAAGCTCACGCTCCCCCGGATGATACCTTGCTACCCTGTTAAGATTCCAGATCCTCTGGCACTTACTTTTATAGCATTCTTAAACAATTTTAGTACTTTGAAAGGGTCACTAGAGACTTGATTTTTAGCCACTTGCACAGGAGTCTCCTTCACAGCTTTCTTTGCATCATAAACATCTTTTCTCAGCTCCTTTTTCTCATGCTCTCTCTCCATTCTTCAACATTTCCTACCTGATCATCCACCTCCTTTCTTCTCTCATTCAACCATCCAGTAAATGCCTCACAATTAGGAACCCTTTCTCTGAGCAGTTGAAACAGTGAGACCCCAGTGGGTGGAGTGAGGTGTCAGGCGGTATTCTTGCACGTTCTTTCTTATTTCATTCTCCTATGCCACCCCACACATCAGCGACTGTTGTAAACTCTCCTTAAGCACCTCGATAAAGTGCTCATCTCAACAACACCTTTAGACTCAGGGTGGTAAAACGCTGATGATTGATCCCTCTGTCCTTCAAAAATGTTTCCACAACCTCAGAGGTTAATTGGATGCGATTGTTGGTATGTATAGGAAGGAAAACTTTCTCGCTCGAAAAGTCCTTCCAGAAAACCTGTAACCTCCCTTGGCTCTACATAATTTACAATCTTGATCTCCTGCCACCCTGAGTACCTCAATACAAACAATCACATATCTGTCACATGAGTTCACCTTGGCCGGGTCTAATATGTCCAGTGTAATATCTTTCCATGGGCCAAGAGCCTCCTCTCTCACCACATGGGTTGTGTCCTGCATTTAAGTACCTTATCACTCTGTGCACATTCTAGACAGCTTATCACCTCCCTATCTATTAACACATCCATAGCTGGCCATTAATAGTTTTCCATGAAGTTGGCCATATGACCTGCATTTCCACACCGGGAACATTTTCCTGTAAACATTTTTGTGTACTTGGCACCAGCCTTTTCTTGCAAAACCTTGTGTTTAGGTTTGTCACGCACTGACTTTATAGCCACATTTTCTGTTTTATCCGAGCCAGCAGCACCACCCCAAATAATATCCACACACGCCCTGGAAAGGTCATATGTTTTCGCTATTGTGAGCACTTCTTGTAAAGAGGGATTGTCTTTCTGCCACATGCTCTCTTTAACTTTTTCTAACTAACACCCTAGCATAAATTAATCTCTTAAGCACTCTTCAAAGGTACCACCAAAGGTCCCCACCAAAGCTGCAGGTTAACGCCAGCCTGCGCATCTCTGTAACATATTGCTCAACAGACTCTCCCTGCCACTGCATTCTTTTACTAAATTGGTAGCCTCAAGCACAGTGCTTAATATGGGTAAATAATGTATTCACAATTTTTTTTAGACAAATCTCATACTCATTAAGATTCTCAGAGTCACTGTCCGACAAGTCAGCGAGATGTTCAAATACCTCCTGGCCTTCAATACCCAGACAATGCATTAATAATGACATTCTGTGCTCAGTACTAAGCGAAGTGCCACACACCCTGGTGAAGTGGCTGCATACTTTTTTCTACTTCAGCCATGGTACCAGTGGATCACCAGGTGATGTTAAGAAGAACAGGATTGCAGTGACATTCTGAATGTTGGAACAAAAGACACCAATGTAAATATAAACGTGGAGTAAAAACAAAAACACTCTTAGATTGGAAATGGACCTCACCAGTATTTTTGAAGTAATACCCATGTTCCTGTCGCACCTCAAACAGTGTGCAGAGTACCACATTAGTGTAAGATCACCCACTTGCACAATACAAATATAAACAGAACAACAAATATCAATGTGCCAGGGATGTGCCTGTGTCGCTCAAGCAACCACTGATTTGTCAGAGTTAAAATATTCCCAGGCGCGGCAAACATAGAACACAGGCTTTACCAGGATTTGCAAATATCAACAAAGGAGTCAACGCTGTGCTAGGCAGAAGCAGCACACGTTAAGAAAAACTGAAAAAAATCCACTGCACAAGTTAGTGGAATACCAGGCTGCCAAGATGAAGAGATGTGCCACGAATAGTTACCAGGCCATCTTGGTTAAGTACTTCAGTGTCACAAAAACACACTGGCAAAACACACTGGCACATTCCTGCAGAAGTTGGCGCCGTTACAGAAATTTTTCCTTTTTTTTAGCGCATCATCGTTGTACCGTGACACACCGCAGTTCCTCTTGCATTGCCAAGGAAGCTCTTCTCAATGCACGTCATTGCTACACCACACCATCTTGAAACGCAATGTTCCCTGCAGTCTCTGTGATGTCACAGTGCTCGCGTCAGCTTCACCTCTCGAGCAGCTTCCTGAGACTCAGACTACTAGCTGTGCTTACGCTGAATGTCATCTATAGTGGGGGAAAACCGCTACTGTTTGTGACAGGGAAATGGGACTCTGGAACCTGCCTATTGAACACTAGTGCTCTGACCTCAGGAGACAGTGCGTATTGTTTGTGCATACCATTTTTTACTTTGTGTTTGTATATAAATACTCCTTTTTTCATAAAAGTCGTTGTTAGACCTTTAATCCATAGGGTGGTCTTTCCCAAGACTTTTTGCCTTTTGCCTACACATTTTGCTGAGACTTTTTGTTGGCCTTAGGACTGTGAGCACTTTACCACGGCTAACCAGTGTTAGAGTGCATGTGCTTATCCACTAAACATGGTGGCATTGGTGTATACCTGATTGACATATTTGGTTTACTAGTAAGCTCCATGTAAAGTGGTATAACATATACCCAGGGCCTGTACTTCAAATGCTACGTGTGGGCTGCAGCACTGATTGCGCCACCCACGAAAGTAGCCTTTCAAACCTGTCTCAGGTCTGCCACTGCAGTGCCCATATGAGCAGTTTACTGCCACTTCTTCTTGGCATTTAAAACTACTTGCCAAGCCTTGAACACTCCTTTATTTCATATAAGTTACCCCTAAGGTAGGATCTAAGTAATCCTAAGGGCAGGGTGCTAGGTAAGTAAAAGGTAGGACTTGTATCTTGATGTTTTACATGTGATGACTATTTCGTTTCTCACTACTATGAGGCCTACTCCTCTCATAGACTAGCATTGGGAATTCCTTAATACACTTTTAAGATGTAATTCCTGATCAGAGAGGAGTATGTTGTTCATGTTTCAAATCTTTGGGATGGTAATGATACATCCTCCCTACTAGTGAATTTGGATTCAACATTACTGTTTTACAAATGCCAATTTTAGAAAGTGGACATTTCTCTGCACTTGCTGGTTTGTGTGCCTGACAGTCTGTCTCCAATACAGGCCTGGAGTGGGTGACAGCTACACTTTGTGCATTCCCTCTATACAGCCACAACACAGGATCCATCCACATACATTTGCATTCTGATGGCCTTGCCTGAGCAGGATGAAAGGGAGGGGCTCACACTTCAAATAAATAAGCTGTGTCCTGTCACCACACAAAGGACTGATTACTCCCCACAGATAGCCTGTGGGGAGCAGGACTGGGTTGAAATGGATACTTGTGCATTTCAGAGAGCTACTTTGAAGTCACTCCCCCACTTCAAAAGGCACTTTTGGGTATAGGCACTGGGTGTCTTACCCCATAAAATCAGACACTTCTGAATCTTGAACTGAAGCTCTGTCAGAGGGACTGCTGTTCTGCTTAAGGATTCATCTTTGGACTGCAGACTTGGAAGGCTTGCTTTTCTCTTGTGTTGCTCTGCTGCCTGCTGCTCTCTGACTCACTTGAACAAGAGATGGACTCTGCCTCCCTTCCAAGTGATCTCCAAAAGCTTGTTGGCTTGCCTCATGTTGCTTGACACTCAGGGATATCAAAGTCTCTATCCCTGTTCCTGTGCCTGGTTCACTGGAAGAGGCTCAGATACATACAACACGTATTTCAATGCATCTCCTGTCTGTGTGTAACAGAACCCACTTGCAGGAGTAAAGTCAGCGTATTGCATCAGATCCAGTGCTTTAGTTCCAGAGATCGACACATAGGGCAGCTTATCGCTGCCCCTGAAGCTTGGTGATATCAACGCATCCCCTTGACTGAATGGCAGAATTCGATGCATCTCTCGACGCCTCTCGAATCTGGCACTCGTCTTCGGAACTGTGTGGAGATGATCGATGAATCTCATTGTTTTCGACCATGAAAGGCCCAGGTCCTTTGACCATGGCCTGCAGCCAGCCAGCACTCAATTGCGGTCGGCCTGAACTTTGACTTTGACCCGGTCCAGCGTGACCTAAAGTTACCTTTTTTGCGTTACATGCTTCTAAGAGCTTTACTGCATTTATACCTTTAAAATTCAATATCTCAACTTCTATACATTGTATTTTTGTCATTTTGGTCTTGATTTGTTCAGTATATAATAATCATTGTATTTAAACCTGCGTGGGGTCTTTGTTGTGCTGTATTCATTGTGTTACTGTGGGTGTGTGTTGCACAAATATTTTACTCATCACCTCTTTAGACAAGCCTGACTGCTCTGTACCAAGCTTCCAGAGTGTGAGCACAGGTTATCTTATAGTGTGTATCTTGCTTACCCTGACTAGAGTGGTGGTTCCTGCCTAGCCTGGGTGAATACCTCGGCCAACCAGGAATCCCATTTCTAACAGATGTATTTTGAGTTGTGAGCTTATATTCACCTCCTCCATCTACCTACCCTTAGGAGCCTTGGACTGCTCGATCCACTCTACTACCGAGAGTCAAGTGCTGAAGAAGTACTTGTCCTAGTTGCTCAGGACCCATACTAAGATGGGCTCTGGGACATCAGGTGTAAAAAGGCCTCAGCTCCCTCGGTTGGGCCCACTGGCTCCTGCTTGCCCTATAGCCCTCTCAATGGGATTCTGAAAGATAGATAATAATACTTTTCTTAGGACATATGTCCATAAAACATACAGAAATACAGGATCATTAAAGCCATTTAAAATCATATAAACCATCACTGTAAAATACATCCAAGTTTGACATTTTTACACATCACCATTTGCTAACCCTCGATGTTTGATAATTATTAAAAATCAAGCAATTACTACTGCAACACCAAAATAGTGCATATTAGTCAAAAAGGTAATTACCTTATACCTTGAACAACTCTGATACTTTAAAGAAACTGATTATAAAAACTTTCTATGGGCAAGTATATAATAAGTACAATCAATAAGAACATGAGAGATAGAGCATTTCATTTTTAAAACGCATTTACACTTTCCATTGTTATCTCGAATCCTATGCCATTCTGATCAAGAGAAAATCAGATTACAGCCAAGACACATTTTAAGTAATTCTAAGCGCAATCTAGGATCTGGTAGATCTGTCATAAAGGGAAAAAGATCCACCTGACCATGGGTGTTAATTGAAAATATGTTGGATGGTCTCTTAAGAAGGTATTCCATATCCAACGTTCAAGAAACATGAAGTGTGGGCTCTCTCTTGAGGTGTGTTTGTTTGGAAACGGTGCCCACCTTTTTAAAGTGCCAAGAGAACTATATGCAGTTTTTGTTTCATTGACTCTCTTGCCTAACTCTGTGGCCCATTTCCTTTCCTTAAAAGAATCTCTTTTCACAAGAATTTTGATATATCTAAGGCCTGTTCATGTAAGGACAACTGATTTAGGAAGCTTAAGAATTTTGAGCCTCCCAAGACGTAAGGTTACATTCTCGCCATATGCTTTGAACCATGGTTACTTAGGCCTGCTAAATATGTTTTAATTCTGCACTCTCAGCAGGCTCCAAGATGCCCCACCTTTTAATAGAACCGTAGCTCCATACAGGATGAATTATGGGATTTTAACTTCATAAGCTTTCTTAAGAGGCGCTAATGAAAAACCCCATTAAGCGTGATTAAGTTTCACTAAACACCCTGAAGAATTTTGTAAAACATCAACCCTAAGGGGCCGATTATGATGTGGTTTGGAAGGCTCCAACCAATGGTCGGAGCCTTCCGAGCCACATCATAATGGACTCCTCGGTTTACTTTTCGACCGCGTAATTAAGATACAGGCAGTCGGAAAGTAAACCGGCCAAGGGTCATTCCGGCTGGCTTCTGACGGGCTTGGAGAGCTCGTCGGCCAGTCGGAATCCAGCCAGTAATCTCAAGGGTGGGCCTTCCCATCCTTCAGATTACAATGCATGGTTTCCGACATGGTTTCCATGCCGGCCTATCCAACATGGAAACCATGTCAGAAAGTGTGTTTGGGGGCCACCAGTAGGACCCCCCTTTGGTGCACGGCCTCCAGTTGGAGGGTGAAGGGGCAGCTACGGTGCCCCCCTGTTGATCCCTGCACCTCCCATTTCACTATGGGAGCATGCTTTACGGCCGGTTTACAACCATAATGCATGCATTACGGTCGGTTTACAACCGTAATGCATGCTCCCATAGTGATATGTAAGAATGCAACCGAACAGTGTTCAGTCGCATCCCAATGAGGCGGTGGGACTGAGTGGGTGTTGGACGGAAGGAATTCCACCTGACATCGAAATCAGGCCCATAGGATTTATACTAATTTACCTCTTTAATTAGTTTCTCATCCAAGGGCCATTTAGTGTTAGTTACTTTACCCCCAAAGATTATAATCTTTGTTTTTTCTAAATTTCTTTTCAGAATCTTCCTCCTACAAATGTTGACAAAGATAGCTGTGTAATCAAGTAAGATTAGATCATCAGCATATAGGAGGCAAGGAATAAATTGGGAACCCATCTTGGGTGAAAAAGGCTGGGTTGTTTTTAGGACAGCAGGCATGTCTGACACATAAAGACTAAAAAAAGAAAGTGCCAGTACACAGCCTTGACGCAACCCATTCAATATATTAATTTAACTTGATAACTACCGCAAGGAGTCCCATTCTTCCCATGCCCAATTTTCAGTCTATAATGACTGAATAAATGTTTTCCACTCCCTCAGTTTTTCCCAAACCTGCCCTCTTTCCACATTATCAAAGGCTGTGCAGAAGTCAATAAAGCAACAGCACACCTCTGATTCACTTCAAAAGATTTCTTGATGAACAGGATTCCTCTTTTTTGATCTGCATAAGGATACTTGCCAAGGCCCATTTTTCAAGATGAGCTAAAAAACAAATTGGATTTTGTTTGGGGGGAGACATATAATAAGCTTATTAATTTGTAGTTCCATGACGAACTTCCATCACCTTTGTTCAATTTCAACTATTCAACAGAGCACTTCCATGTGCCTGCGGCTAACCCAGATTTGGAAATCCATTGAAACAGTTGCAGAAATATACCTTTGCACTATTCTCTATTGGGCTTAATGATAACAGCAGGGATATTGTCTGGACGAGCAGCTCTGCTCAACTTGAAAGATGTATTACTTTCCGAGTGAACTAATCATACTAAATGCCATCAATTGGATGTACTGGTGGGGAAACTTGTACAGCAGGCGAATCATAAAAATTCTTAAAACATGCTGCCCGTTTGTCTTCCGCAATTATACATGGCAAGGACCATGGGCCACAATTTGCTAACACTGGTTACTATTTTCTAACTTCTTCTGATCTCCTGATTTAATAACCTCTAGTAATTCTTCCAAATGATTATAACAAAATTACACTTTTTGGGCTTATATGTGACTGATAATTATATATTAACTGACTGAATTTTTCATTTATTATACTTGGATTGCCTTGTTTATATGTTGTGCTGTACCCTCCGCAAATACATTTTAAATTTCTTACAGGATAGATCAAACCATGATTGAGATGAAGCCCACACTACATTCTTAACTTTCGAACAATTGTGGTTTACAATAATTCATATGCAATCTAATATATTTCCCATATGAGCAGTATACCAGGCAGTTGTTTCCTCAAAGAGCTCATGACCCATATTAATACAATCTGTGATCTGGTAAGAAGCTAGATTTTGAAGATGTCGAGGGTCAAGACGTGTTGTGAGCCTTCTGGGAAAACTCATAACAAGGGGAAGAACTTTCTCAGATACAGATACTTCCAGAAATCTCAAGCTTGAAAAATTGTCCAATGATCACTTCCTATAAAATCTGATACCTTAATATTTTACAAAGACAAAATTGGCAAGTAAATGCACAAACATATTCAATAAGACAACCACAATGACCAGTTCAAAAAGTTTGTGTTGCCAGAATATTATTGTGGAAGTGACCATATAGACAGATTAGAGCATTTTTTGCCAGCCAACTACCCAACACCACTGCCACCTTGGAAATGACGTCCATTAGAAAAACTGCCACTGGATTTTTATATAGTTCCCTTAAATCCTACAGTAAATAGTCACTGCATCCAGGAAAAAGGTTCACATTAAATTCACCTACATTTCAAAGATGGCCTTTGGATATCTGAGCAAAATATCAATTAATATAAGGTCAAGATCGCCCAACCACTTCGAAGAATCAAAAAGTTGTTCTTTATGGGTGTATATATTTATTAAGGGAAGCAATTTGATTTCCTTGTGATTTACACTCAATTCCACTAACTTAATTTTGATTCCACTCATATCCAAAACTCTTTCCACACTCTACAAACACACTGAAAAACATTTCACAAAGGTAAACATGCATGTATTTATTTACTCACATGTATATTTGCTATTAGATATGTGTCAATCTCCATTGGTTTGCTCTACACCATTTCCGAGTGAAGATTTACAAATACATGTAGAACTCTTAAATATTGACACGGTAGAAGAAAGAGTGGAGGAAACTGACACACTACCCCCTTTCATTTCTCCTTTTCCCTCTTTGCAGTCCGCAATTCCTTCATCCGCCACCAACATTGACATGGATAACAGCCTCCTTGACGTAGGCGATTTTTCACAAGCAGGATCCGCTGACATGAAGCTGTCAGAGGAACCTGCTGGAAAGGCAGTGGGCCCTTTAAAAAGCTAGCCAGAAGCAGAAACATCAGCTCGTATTCAGAACGCTGGAGGAGACAGGAGATCGGGACGCCGGGAAGAACAAGGAGCCGGAGGAAACCTCGAACCGGGAGAACCAGCGAAAGTTTACCTACTGAAGCAGCCTGTGGAATTCAAAGGTGGCCAGAGGAGCGGGCAACATCAAGCGGTGCCCCGCCACATTCAAGGAGGGACATAGCTATCTCAGGTGCATGGGCGGTTTCAAGATTTATTTAAATAAACAGAGTATAAAGAGTAGGGAGGTCTGGGAATGTGGGAGACTGTGGGAGAAAGGGCATATGGGGCTACACTATTCAAAAGAAAATAGAAAAAGAAATCACTGGTGACGGTTGGGTGGATAAAGCTATTCCCCCCCAGTCCCAGACCCTGATAATCATTCAAAATAGAAAGAAGGAAAGAAACAAGTGACTTACCTGAGTCATGTTTTCTTCTTCGATGGGCATCAGTGGGGACCAGACCCACGGAAGGTTTTTCTGAAGACCCTAAGTACGAAAGAAGAGAAACTTATTCTCCATAAATCCTGTTAAAAGAAAGAAAAGAAAAAGAAAGAAAGAATTAATAAAAGAAAGCGTTAAAAAAAACTGTCGGTTTTAGAGTCTTTGCATGTCTCCACCATAGATTCAGAGTCACAGAGTTGGTGCAGAAACCCGAAATTCTTCCATTTGACGGTTAAAAATGGAGAACCTTATACAGCACCTAATTAGAAGACAAGAGAAATTAGAGTGGGCACAGGAGCGACTAACGACGTCTGCACAAGCTGACTGAGACCTTTTTAAGGCCTCAATGACTCAACAGGTAGAATGTATTCAAAAGGTCGCAGAAAAGCAAGTATAGTTAGTTACTCGGATACATGCCCCTCAGGGTACCCAAGCAGGATACCCCAATGTCGCCCTTCAAAAATATATTCCTGGTAAAGATCCGGATGCGTTTTTGTTGAACTTTGAAAGAGCAGCAAGAGTGTGTGGATGGCCTGAGGCTAAGTGGCTGTTTTTTCTTGCTCGTTTCTTAACAGGTGAAGCTCAAGTGGCATATCAGGTTGCTGATCCCACTGAAAATGCATCATACGAGGAGATTAAGGAGATAATACTGGACTATCTAGGCGTGGACCCAGAGGCTTATAGGGTGAGATTCAGGAAAGAAAGAGGCTCTCCAGGAGATAACCCAAAAACTCTCTTCTTTCAATTAAAAGCTGCAGCGGACAAATGGCTCAGGCCACAAGAAAGCAGCAAAGAAGATATAATGAACCTTATTCATTTGGAGCAGTATCTAGAGGCTCTACCGTACACTATACAGTGATGGCTGAGACAAAAAACACATTTTCACGGTTGAGCAAGCCGTGGAGATGGCAACCACGTTTGCTCGGGCTCAAACAAAACCCCTTTTTGGGGAATCGGAAAGACAAGCGCGTCCCTCAACGGTGCATGGGAAAGGAGAAAAAAAGAACCCCAAGACCTTGGCAGAACCACCCAAAGGCCGAGTACCTAAAACGGGGCTCCTACCCTCTAGAGGACCACAATATTTTGATTGTGGTGAATGGGGCCACATAGCTAGACTCTGTCCGCACAAGAAACAGACAGAAGAACCAATGAACATTAGCTATATTCCCCAGTCTCTCCTATACACTGAATAGTTAGGATCATACTTCTATGTAAGTCTTTTCGTTAATGGGTAGAAGGTCTCTGCATTATTGGATTCAGGCTGTCGTCAATCCGTTGTACAAAAGTACCTGGTAAAACCCTGACAAATATACCCTAATGCTCATATACCCATTCACTGTGTTCATGGTGATATTAAGATATATCGTCTAGCAAACATTCGAGTTCAAACACCAAAAGGGTCACTGATGCAGGTTGACATAGGGGTAATGGATAGTCTCCCTAAGGAGATTATCCTGGGAACAGATAATCCTGCCTTCCTCAACCTCATCACAGAAAAACTCCAAAGTCAAGGGACTAAACTACCTCAACCTTACTTACCCAAGCCCCGTGGGCCTCTGACAGAAGTTTCCATCATGCCCAGACCCAGGATCCTACCCTGAAGACTGCTTGGCAGCAAGCCAGAAAACCCTCAACTTCCTCCAAAACTTGTTATCCCCACTTCTTCATTAAAAATGACTTGTTATACTGTCTGGGAAAAGAAGACGACTTCCCTCAGTTAGTGGTGCCCCAACCATTCCGGGAGCAAGTACTTTTTTATGCTCATGCCCACCTCCTGGCCAGACATTCAGGGGCCTTGAAAACAACTCAAAATGTTTTGAGATATTTCTATTGGGCTGGCATATTTTCCCACATAACTAAATATTGTCAGGAATGTGAGGTCTGCCAGAAGAAGATTCCCTACAGGCCTCCTTCTGTACCTCTACAGTCCCTTCCGATAATAGCGAAACCATTTGAGAGAGCGGACAAAGGAAATCCTCAGCACACGTCTGTAGTATATCTAAACATTTATCTGCACATTGCATGCATAAATATTAACACAGTATTTTGAGTTTCTTGTTTTTCTTTCTTTATTCTTATAGTTTCTCTTCAGCGGACACGTGTTTTGTCGCATACACTGGGAAATCGTCCCGCGACTTTCTCAAGGCTGTATAAACACAAACAAAAGACCGATGTAACACCATACTTACACTGGAGTACATTATCACATTAGAAGTACCCCATGTCTAGAGGTATAATTGTACACCTCTAAGGAGAAACGTGGTAAAACGCACATGGTAGAATAAATGAACATGACACTCACGACAATCAAGGGCCAAACCTTACTATTAAGCCAAACTATAGGGAGTGAAAATGTGAAATCCCTGATCACCTGGTGATTGGTGATGGAGAAAAATCAATTGTGACGACAAAGTGAAAAGGCTAAATACCAATCTGTGACCGTGTGCTGATTCCAAAACCTTGATGACACTTATCTGACATTGATTAACCCCTTCAGTGCCCATGACGAGCTGAACTCGTCATGGGCTGCGGTGGCGCTGTGCCCATGACGAGTCCAGCTCGTCATGAACTCCGCCCGCTAATGAAAGGCGCGGCACTGGGCGGGGAAAGGGGCGGGCATGCAAGGGGTTAAAGAACAGCCTAAATAGGGACTGTAGATTGTCAGATGCAAGCACCAAATCACATAAAACAGACAATAAGTGATGGAAGAGTGATCAACTTATCCACCTTAAAGCCCAAAGTCATGCGTATGTAAGAACGCATTTCAAATACCTCTACAATCTTTGGTATATTCTTCTGTGAAATTAAGGAAACCTATCATTAGAACAAACTCCTCATGTCTATGCCTACTTCCATTTCTAAATCTGCCACGCAGGTGGAGAACCTACTTCTTATGTGGTAATAATTCCAACTCACAAAGGGTAAAATATCTGTCTTCTGCTTTAAAATCGGTTCTTCATTCAGGAAAGGTCTCCGTCTGACCAATCCACGAGCTCTGAAAATATATATCCGGGGATGTAATAATGTATAAACTCCTCCAAAGAAATACTCGAATCTATCATTAGGTAATATCCATACAATACTGTAAGTGCACATATCTCAACTTTCAAGCCAGAAATCAATAGACACCGGGGCGCAGTGCCGCCTTATCCATCCCATAAACACCAACCAGCCACAACCTTTTGAGGTCATGCTTGCTTGTTCAAAATGCAAACACGTGTCCCCGCTTGCATATCAATTATGTTGTCAGAGTAGCAACACGTGCGTTAACGTATCTATGATAGAACCGTATATGTCCCATCACTATCCCAACACAAATCCATATGTACTGCACCCAATTGGTACACAGATATTTAACAGATGTCTCCATAACACATGCCCGATTCGCACAAGTATACTATCTCAAACTCCCCGCGGAGTCCCCCAAAGTGTAACAATGTATCCACAGACAATTATCTCTTACCGTACGGACAACTCCGTCATCAACGTAGTCCAAAAACCGTGACTCTCGAGTACGAGAACACAGAGCAAATGAGTGTTCCCGCCTTTATACAATCTCTCCCAGATAGTAGTTGTCAAAATAGAAGAAGGACACATATTGTCTCCAAAACAGGTGCCATCTTGAACTTCCCAATAAGCACCAAGTTCTTCAAAATCCTAATGCAGCAGCACTGTATTCAAAACCCTTACAGTGCTATCTGACCTAAATTATGTCATATGGTTATACTACTTATAGTGTTCTTTGTATAGTGCAAAATGTTCAGCAAATTGATCGTGATTAAATTGTACCAAAAATGGGTGCCATCTTAAAACGTGATTCACTGTGTTTATGGTGACATGCTTTCCAAAATCGAGTAGGCAAATACCACCTTCAAGTGTATGAAAGGGCGTACAGTCACTTTCAAAATTCATGAAGATGGTGCGACAAATCATCTAAAACAAGTGTCGGTTGTGTTATATTAACGCTGCATTTTTTCATCCCCTAGACAACTTCAATTAGATTTAAGTTCCTATATTTTTTATATAAGAAAAATATAACCGGAAAGTAGACATAACGAATTTTACCAGAAGAGAAAAAAAAAAGTGTACAATTTGAGTTACGAAACGAGGAAACCGAAATCATTTCTTATATTACATACTTTTGATAACTATTATTCACACAGAAAATGCAGTAATAAGCATTTCACCTACCCTAAAATAATGCAGCTCCTGATCCACATTTAATCCAATCTCAGTAGTACGAAGTTTGAGAATCCAACAAGCCTCACGTCTTCGTAAGGCCAGTTCTCTGTTGCCCCCTCTGGGGTGTCTCTGAGTTTGTTCTATGTCATAAAATGAGAAGTGTTTATTAGTGGTTTGTGAGGGGCAGAGTGTGATGTGTGCTGCGATAGGATATCTAATGTACCCTTATTTCACCGCTCTCATGTGTTCCCCTATTCTTTCACGTAATGTCCTTATGATGCTACCCACATATCTTTTGTCACACCTGCACTCGATAATGTATACAACAAATTTAGACAGGCAGTTTACATTGGTAGCAATTCTGTACGTTTGGTCTCCTGGGCCATTAAAATGTGTCTTTCTGCTACAGGCCCAGTTACATGCACTGCAGTGCCCAGAGCCATAAAAACCTTTTGTATGTTGTGTAAGCCGACTCTCTTTCATCCCAATTCTAGGACAACTAGGGTTTTCACCTAACTCAATACCACTGTCTGTTCAAAGGTCCATTTGAGAGAGTGGGTATGGATCTTATAGGTCCCCTTCCTAGATCCAAAAGGGGCATTTTATGCGTTGGTGATAGTAGATTATGCAACAAGTTACGCAGAAGCTTTTCCCTTACGAGCTCCTACTACCAGTAATATAAGTGATAAGTTACGAGAACTCTTTTCCAGGGTGGGATTTCCCTGAGAAATCCTAACAGATCAGGGAACTCCTTTTGTGTCCCGTCTTATGGGACAAATCTGTAAAACCCTTCATATCTCTCAAATGAAGACTCCCGTGTATCATCCACAAACAGACGATCTATGTGAGAGATATAACGCCACTCTCAAGCTAACTCTCAAAAAGATGCTGACTACTGAAAGAAAAGAGTGGGACCTTCTCCTACCCCTCTCTCTCTTTGTCATCAGAAGCTAGATACAAAGCAGTCTTGGAGCGTCTCCCTTTGAACTGCTATATGGGAGACAGCCACAGACTCTACTGGAGATGACAAGGGAGGCTTGGGAACAAGAAAACCCAGAAGATAATCAAAGTCTCCTGGATTATACTCAGGAACTAAAAACTCTTCTACGTAAACTAAGAGACTTTGCCCATGCTAATCTAGAAAAGGCTCAAAAACGACAACAAGCCTTCTATAACCGAGGAAAGAAATGGAGACACCTAAAACTCCACGACTGGGTGCTAGTACTTCTACCCCCCTCTCTGACAAAGAAACAACCAGAGTGGAAGGGCCCTTATGAGGTTATAAGTAAGATCAGCCTTACAACATACAAGGTACGAATCTCTCCGCGAAAAACACAAATTTACTACATTGATCTTTTTTAAAAATGGATAGAGTCCCCTCCCAAAAATAGTAATCTGTTACTCATGGACTCAGCTTCTTCTTCCCTTAACCATCTCGTTATCAATGAAGCCTTGAAGGAAGCCCAAAAAACTTCCCTTCAAGATGTCCTAACCACTTTTGTTTCCATCTTTTCTGATCTCCCGGGTAAAATCACCCTAGTTGAACATTCCACAATTGCACCTCCAGCGAAAGTAACAAAGCAGTGCCCTTACTGAATCCCAGCAGCCAGACGAGGTGCTATATTCACAGAAATAGAAACTATGTTGAAGACGGGAGTTATAAAACCATCCCATAGTAATTGGTCTTCTCCCATTGTAATTGTGCCAAACCAGATGGCTCGATTCGTTTTTGCATCGATTTAAGAGCAGTTAACACCATATCAAAATTTGACTCATACCCTCTTCCTTGGATCGATGAGCTGATTGAAAAACTTGGAGATGCCCAATATATTTCTACCCTGGAAAAATATCCAGTAATCAAAAAGGAGTGTCTCGCCATTATGTGAGCTGTAGTTAAACTGCAATATTACCTGGAGGGATCTCCCTTTACTTTATACACTGACCATGCACCGTTATAGTGGATGAGTCGCTACAAAGGAAATAACTCCCATATATTACGATGGTTTCTGTCCCTACAACCTTTTATATTAAAAATCAAGCATCGGAAAGGCTTCGACAATGTAAATGCAGACTTTCTCTCGTGTTTTCCCGATTTCCCCCATCGGGAAATGACTGGGGGAGGGATATGTCACGAAGTATCCTTAAATATTAACGCAGTTGAAGAAAGAGTGGAGGAAACAGACACACTACCCCCTTTCGTTTCTCCTTTTCCCTCCTTGCAGCTCGCAATTCCTTCAACTGTCACAGACATCGGCGTGGAAAACAGCCCCCATGACGAAGGCAATTTTTCACAAGCAGGATCCGCTGACATGACGGTGTCACAGGAAACTGCTGGAAATGATGTGGGCACTTTAAGAAGCCAGACAGAAGCGGAAACATTGGCGCATATTCTAAGCGCTGGATGGAGATGGGATATCGAGACGCCGAGAAGAACGAGGAGCCGGAGGAAACCTCAAACCGGAAAAAGTTTACCTACTGAAGCAGCCCGCAGAGGGTGAAGGTGGCCAGAGAAGCGAGCAACATCAAGCAGTGCCCCGCAACACGTTCCAAGAGGGACATAGCTATCTCAGGTGCCTGGCCGGTTTCAAGATTTATTTAAATAAACGGAGCATAAAGAGTAGGGAGGTCTGGGAAGGTGGGAGACTGTAGGAGAAAGGGCATATGGGGCTACACTATTAAAAAAAAAATCAGAGCAGGGGGAGGAGTGGTGATCACTATGTAAGTGCTCATGAATGTATGACCTGCCCTCTCGGGCCAGCCAAACATTCATGTGCACTTTGCATGTTCTCCATGCAGACTGCATTACATTCTGTGTGGAGAACATGCCCAGGCTCCCATTCCCTGGCTGAGCGCCGAACCTCGGCATTCAGACCAATCGCTATGCTGCATTGCATCATTGTGATTGACTATGGGGAGACCTGGGAGCCCTGGTGCTTCCTGTTTCCACAGAGGAAGCCAGTAAGAGGCTGGAGGAGAAGCGGCGGGCCGGACAGCCAGCTGGCCAGTAGGTAATGTATTAATGTATTATTTTAACCCTAATCCTACTCTTCCCCCATCCCGCCCCACTGCTCCTTCCCGGGAGCAGCCGCCACTGAGTTTCTGACTACTCTACCTGGTCCCTCCCATATTTCGTACTAAAATTTACACCTACATGTGTAGAGATCTCTGCGCAGAAATGATAGGAGAGGCAGAGGTGGAAGTGGGCTGGATCTGCCTGCAGAGCATGACTTGTTCATACTTTGTTAAATTTAAGAAAAAAAGTTGACTTGAAAGACAACCTGCCCGAGGTACGGTAGTAGAGAAACCTTAGCTGAAGAGAAAGGGAGGGAGTCTACTGTGTTTTGACACAGTGTGTGTGGGGCGGGAGATAGACGGCTCAACAAGCCTGCAGTATAAAAGAAATGTAAATTTGTGTGGTTGGTTAATTTGGAATGAAAAGGCGGCTTGGAAGTTGCTGTAGGCTTTATTTGACAGAGTTCACTTGAACTTTTCGACAGACATGTATTCTTTTTGAGAGGTTGTTAGACCCAGCGGTTTCTGGCTGGCTGGGACGCATCAAAGCCAGACAGAGTCCACTGTCCCAGATAGGATGAGTAAGGTACACTCATAAGATAACCTGTGCTCACCCTTTGGTAGCTTGGCACAGAGCAGTCACCCTTATCCTAAGGGTCAAAGTGTAAAGTATTGGCACAGCATCGGCCTCACAACTCACTGATTATACTACAAAAAGACTCCACACAGTATGTATAAAACACTTTGTATTATACACACATTGAAATCAAAATGGCATACACATCTGATATATGCTTTACAGTTATATGCAATTGTCGAACTCTCACACTAGTAGCAGAACGGCATAAACATAAATATACCAGTCATAGGTATTCACTTGCCCCTTTATCTCCTCAGTCTCGAAAATGATAGAAACCCATCTGCATACTTTCCCAAGGCTTCAACGATTCATGCTATCACTCCCATATCTAAAGGTTAGAACATATATGCAGGCTTGTTCAGAGGTATTCCACTTTCCAGCTATCACATTAGCATATAACACGACATATTTAGATGGGTTGTTTAGTTTCGTATAATTTTAATATTGCACTATATGTATGTACCAAAGACATTTCGATGGACATCAAAAATACATTGCATGTATAATTGCTACGTTTCCCAGATACGTACTGCTGGTAATTGACAGTTAGTGGCATTATTGTTCATTATCGTGCTGAATTATTGTGTGAAACACAAATGTGGATTTAACATGATGTATATCTGTGCATAAGGAGGTTGCAACACCAAAAAATTAACAAAATATGTTATAAAAAAAACACGACATATCTAGATAGCTGGAGCACAACAAGCCCTAGGCCACCACTAGTCTGCGGATAATCCCTTTGCTGTTCCCCCTGTCCCAATGGTTTCTCTTGTTGATGTCTCAACGTCGAACCAGCGTTGAATGGTTCCAATAACAAAAGCTTTTCTAGACTCCTGAGGACAGTGCGCCAGTAGTTATACCTACAATGACCTTTGTAGATGAGATCAGTTCAAAAGGCCACCTTTAAAATGCACTGCCCCCCTCTAAATTTAGTCCTGTCCGCGATCCCTACACTGGGAGGCTTGATCAATATCTTTAGTGGGGCCAGGACCCTGCCCCTTGGAATGCAGGTTCCAATTCCACCCTCTCTTATCCATCCCTGGAAGGCCCCTCAGAGTCAGAGCTCTGCAGTTTCCCTTGAGTGCCCCTAGTTTAAGGCTGTGTATCAGGAATGCTCAGATGTAGCTGTCCCTTCAGCACACAGGTGAGGATTGGAGAGAGGTTGACAGGCACACGGAGAGCCACAAGCATAGAAATGCTCAGTTTCCCAAAGTGGCATTTCCACATTAGTAATGTCAAATCCACTCTCAATACCGGAGAGGATTTGCCATTACTAATCCATCGATACTAAACACCATACTGCTACTCTTCTGCAATTCGGAAATACAGCTCAATAGCCTTCCCACAGACCCGCAATGTTAATCAATGAGAAAAGCAGGCCTCACAGTACTGAACACACCATCCAATGTTATTCGCTACTGGGGCATGTAGCGCACATGTGCACATGCCCTACACTACACCTTGACCCCAGAAAGTACTCAGGTGCAGCAAGAAACATGCAGAGCTTTGGAAAGTAGCTTTTAAATGCCAAGCTGGGTAATAGTAATCTGCACACACAGGCCCCACCATGGCAAACCTGTGGTACGTTTGAAGAGCTCCTCAGTGGGTGGCACAACCAGTGCTGCAGGCCCACTTAGTAGAATTTGAGTTACATGCCCTAGGTATGGGTCTTACCACTGGACAAGAGACTTACATCTAACTCAAATCAGTCAATCATTTATACACTAATCACCAGTATGTATATGACAAGCACATCGCTTTGGCACTGAATAGCAGTGTCGAAGCAATCAACATCCTAAGGTTTTCACGAAGATCAGCGGAAAACCAGGAGGGACAAAAGCAAAAGTCGAGGGAAAGCATCCTAAAAAGGGCCATTTCCAACAGAGGTATGGATAGGGTGTTACTTACTGACCTGTGGAGTGCATGCTTTTTGTGGACAGTTATTGTACGTTCGAGCCTTTGGGCTTGGACGATACATTGGGAAGTGGTGAGGAGGACTCCAGGAGGGGGATTCCTGCCCTAGCGCTGCCCCCTATCAAGAGGTGGACTCAAGTGGCGGTACAGATTAATTCCCTTAACATGGAATTTGACCTTAGGGCTGTTAATGGGAGGTCAAAGTCTGACTTAGTGGGAGCTCATACTTATAATAGGCCGAATTATACGTCTAGAATAGATTATATTCTTCTTGACGTAAGTCTATGGAGCATCCTGAGGGATATGGAGATTATACCGACAACTGAGAGTGACCATAATCTCCTCTCACTTGCCCTCTTTCCCCAGTGGCTAACCGATAAGGGGGGATTATCACCTTATATAGCTCCAAACCCCCACAAAGTTTTTCCATCCAATTGTGGTAGGCGGCTGAAGTGGGCTAAGCTTATCATGTCCGAAGAGAAAGTGGCAGATATAGGGGCACTCCTGGTTGCAGCACAGTGCAAATTGGAGTCGCTGACCCGATTGTCTGAGGAGGTCACGCTGACCTTCTGCGACTTAACTAGGGCGTTGAGCAACCTGTTTATTTTCCCTAGCATGGCTCCTCGTGCTAATAACAGGAAGTTGCTGCCCAAAGCGCAGGGTTGGTTTACAAAAAAATGTAGAGTCAAGAAAAAAGCGCTGGTAGGGGCTGTCAAATCTAAATCTCAGGTTGCAATTAGGCTCGCAAGGAAAGATTACTCCCAGACCTTAAAGGTAGCAAAAAGAGAGGGGGAGGAGAAGTTCTGGGCGGACCTCTTGGCTGCAAGCTTGGGCAGGAATGCTAGGGGATTTTGGAGTTTGGTAAGAACCAAGGATAGGCCTGTTGGCACATTGCTGACATGTAATATCCCAGCTCAGAACTGGTTTAGCCACTTCCTGTCCCTTTATACCCCTGCCGAGGGGGTCCTTAACGACTCCTTTGCCCTGGTGGTCGAGGCAGGGGACACTGAGGCCGATGCCTTTACTGTCAGAGAAGTGGAGGTCGTAATCAAGTCCCTGGTCCCCCTAAAAGCTGCCGGGCCTGACGGGATACCCGGTGACTTGTTACGTGCCAATCCCAAGAAATGGGGGAAGTTGGTTCCCACTCTATTGAATGCTATTATGGGGGGAGCATCTGTACCTGAATCCTGGAAAGGGGCAGAGGTTGTCCCTGCTAACTATAGGCCCATAAGCCTTATCGATTCATCCCAAAAGGTGGCAGGGAAGTTGATTTTGGGGAGGATCCTCCAATGGGTGGATGATAACAAGATCCTGTCAGATTTCCAGGCTGGTTTTCGCTCTGGAACCGGGACCATCGAGCAAGCCTTCAGACTGGCGCTCCTGTATTGGAAGGTGGTGGTGCTGGGCGAAGGCAGTCTTTATCTGGCCTTTATTGACCTCAAGACTGCCTTTGACCTGGTACCTAGGGAGGAACTGTGGAGGGTCTTGCAGGGTTTGGGGGTGCCTTCTTATATCCTATCGCTCCTGATAAAACTACACACAGGCAATTATGCGCAGGTGCGGTGGGGTAAGAATGGGGAGAAAACCGACAGAATTCCATTGAGTAGGGGCGTCCGCCAGGGATGTGTGCTAGCTCCCACCCTATTCTCTCTCTATGTGAATGGTGTGGTTGAGTATCTGCTACAAGAACCTGCTGATGCACCCTCCCTGGCGGGCACTCGGATCCTCACACTGCTCTTTGCAGATGATACCCTCCTTACTGCAAAGACACCCCAGGGCCTCCAAAAACTTCTTAACCGCTTCCAGGAGTTCTGTTCCCTTAGGGGATTGGTGATCAATGTTGACAAGACCAAATATCTGATCATGAATCCTCCTAGGAAACTGGGGCGCCTCCCGGTCTTGAACTCCGCTTACCTGGAGAGGGTATCAGAGTTTGACTACCTGGGAATCCGCCTTAGCGACTCTTTGAGTTGGACTCCGCACATTCACAAGATGCTCCTTAATCACAAAAGGGTGGGTGGTGTGTTGCTTAGGGAACATCGTTCTTCCACAAAACAATTTATTGCCCCAGCTGTGGAGATCTATAAAGCTAGAGGGGTTAGTGCTGCCTTGTACGGGGCGGAGTTGTGGGGTACAAGCAACCTCGATGTACTTGCAAAATCGGAGAGCAAATTCTTGAAAGATCTGATGGCTCTCCCTTTGAGCACACCCACAGTTCCAGTGTTGCCGGATTTAGGCTGCAGATCAATTGCGGACCAAGCCCGTCTTCGTCCCCTGCTCCTGTGGGCCCGCTTGTGGAGGGTGCCCGAATTAGCCTCCAATGCGGAGGGACTGTCCGAGGTGATGTCAATGGGGGGCTGGTATAGGATTAAATGGTTGAGGGACGTTAAACACCTTCTGGGGGAGTTGGGCCTAGGTGAAGCTTGGGTTACTTGATCTGCCCCACCTAAAGCCACTCTAAAGAAATTATATTGGGATTGGGTTTCTTCCAAACTCACTGTCGATCCACGCCTATGTAAGTCAACTGTAGCTTTCTTGAGAATTAAAGACGTGGTAGCTTACGAACCCTATCTCGACATGATTTCCATTCCATTTGACAGAGCTTTTTATTTTAAATTTAGAGTAGGGATTCTACCTGTAGGTGACCTGATATCCCGGTGGAAATTGTCCCCCCAGCCCTCCCCCTTTTGTGCCCTCTGTTCCACGCGGGTCGAGACGGTGGCACATATTCTTTTTGAATGCCCTGACTATTGCTCTCCCAGGAGGCGCTGGCTCAAACCACTTTGTAGACTGTTGGGAACACGCCATTATACTGTGGCCCTACGCATTTTATTGTCCGACACATCCACTTTGGTGGTTTGTGGTGTGTCTAAATTTTTAAATTGGACTTGGTTGATTCGTGCAAAAAGGCTTTCTGTATCAATTTTATCCTGATTTTAACTGTACTAATTGTATCTATCAAGTTACTGGGTTTTTTTTCATTTTTTTTCCTGGGAAAGTGTTTTATTTGTTGTATATATTGTGAGTATTTTCTTGTTTTTTTTTTTCCTTAACTGTTGAACTGCTTTCAAGATATTTTATGTATCGAAATAAAGCCTATCAATCAAAAAGGTTTTCACTAGGTACAGTCTGAAAACTACTATTTTGTAATAGTATATTTTGGAATATTATCTATATTTTAGAAGCACTTTTTTAATGTTAAACCTAAATCATTTTTGGAGTTTTTTGTGGCAGCCTATAAATGCATATTTAAAATAGTGACACACATATTTATAGTGCTTTCTGTCAGGGTGGGACCTCGTAGCACTAAAAATACAAGTCACTATTCCCAATGCACCCATGAGGATTCAATTATGTGGCTCTCTGGTTACACATACAGACATGTGCAGTAATCACAATAACCAACAGAAGTTTCATGATGTACAATAGAGCATTTCCTAATAAATATTGTAAATTTTATTTATTTTTCATGTAATGTGTACGTTATTTTATATGTAGTTACCTGAAGGTGAAAGGCCAAAAATGTTGTTACAGAATGTTTTTTTGTTGCCATTCTGTTGTCACCGCCGCCACCCTCACTGACCCCTCCCCTTTGCAGTCAGTATCACAGTTCAGTCACTTCCTCTTTTAATGCACTCCGACCACTGAACAGGGGGCAGCTCTAGGTTTGTGAATTGCATTTTGTCGTATATGAGTAGTACTGCTGTAGTACTATTTTAAATACCACAGAATGCAGTTTGTAAATGGGGTCAATGGTAGGTACATTTATATTGAGTAGGTAGCCTGAATTGTGGTATGGATCCGACCGTCCTGGAGCTGCATTGGACATCAGTAATCGACCATTCAAGCTTTCCATTGGCCATGTCACAAGATGAACCTTAATTTGCGTAATTTCTGAAGTGCAAGAACATCTTCTCGCCATACGTAATGCGCATATTCTACAGAATGCTTTAATGTGAGTAAATACATACACAAAAGGTGTATGGAGTATGTAAAAGTGACAGTGGATTTTGTGAGTTTGTCATTTATTTCAGATTTGGCTCCTTTGAGATAACAGTTAGAATCAAGGTGCTGGGAAGGTGGTTAGTAGTGTGAAGGAAGGACTAGAATTCTAGTTCAGGCAAAGACTTACATAAAGAGTTTAGGCTTCAGCAGTTTATGAACGTGAGCTGATTGGTTGAGCTCTAAATCTTGAGTTTGAGCCTGTTCCAGAGTCTGGAGCCCTGCACTCCCCGGGTCCCGCCCGAAGTCTTTTCAAATTGCATTTCTAGGTACTGATTGGTTCAGAAATGGTCAAGCACAGGGTTCTGGTCGGCGCATACCTTGATCCCTTCCTTATGCTAGAAGTGACGTACATACTGCAAATGGACTTGTATTGGATGCTTTAGCAAATGGTGCCCAGAGGAGCACTTTTAATGCTGATCCCTGGCTTTTAAGAAGTAAACCAGCCTGGATGCATGATTCTTAACTAATTGTAAAATGTCCTTGAACTTTTATAGGAGTGTGGATGTCTATCTAACCATTAGATGGAAATTTGCAAGGAGCAGCAAGTTGTTGGTTTGTAATAATGGTAAAGTTTGCAGAACGTGTTGGTTTGCAATAGTGGTAAAGTTTGCAGAGAGGAGAGAGCTGAATTTGTTATACTTTTATCACTACATTGACCTGTGGGGAGAGTTAGGGTTTTTCTTTGAAGATGACAGAGTTCTTTTTGGGTGAACTGGTGCTGCCCACAGGACCTACCAGTGTGTGGTGTCTTGCTTCTGTAGCTAAAAACACTAAGGTCTCCATTTTGTAGCCACAGAGCTTAAGGGAGCTCTTGCACAACTAGTGATAGGCAGGCTTCTCAAAATTTAGGGTGAGGCCTGGGGCCAAAACTTAAGTGTGGGGCCCTCTTGATGCTTCTTCTGTTTGGAGAGGAATGGTAAGCAGCAACTGTTTCTTATTATTAAAAATGTACTTCAGAGAAGAAAAAATATGGTGTCTGGTGCTTTTAATGGCCTTGCCGCACGGGATGCCTCATTATTAACTTTATGTTGTGATTGGGGTTGTTCGATATGTTGAGCAAGAGACTGCATGAACATATGAGAAGAAGGACCCAGGCATGACAGAAAGCAACACTATAACTAAACATAGGGTTTGCAACACAAGATCAGCAGAACTGGAGCCATGCCAGATATTCAGGATAACCACATTGTCATGATTCCCAATTACATAGTTAAATTATGTAATTGCATATCCAGAAAATCTAACCAGGTTTCAACCAGTAGACCTGCTTTGGATACCACTGCATCAGAGAATTTAATAATTCAATTTCAGATTAATTTTCCGTTGTTGAACAGAATGATGCAATCTAATTCAGGGCAGCCCCCAATTTTAACATGTGCTCTCTCAATATCCGTGGGAAGATGGTGTTATATATTTTGTCACAAACAACTGGAGGGCATATTCTCCAGGACTTATCGCTGAGTTATTGGCACTTTAGCGCAGCAAAAGTGGCCAAATAATTATCGCCCCATTCTCAAGCTGGTGCAAACTGCTGATATCGCCAGTTTTCCAGCGATAGCTTCCGCAAAAAACATCGCCACAGATGAGAGCGACAACTAACGCTAATGATATGCAGAGTAGGCGTTCCCGTGCAAAAACACACAAAAACACCACTGCGTGATATACTCAACAACCAGCCAGACCTGTGATGTGATCCAAAAACAGGTGATACACATCAAATCCATTCCTGACCTTCACGGACGATGCATCATCGCAGGCTGCGCACCCGCTGAGCGCCACAGGTGCCACTAACTCTGTGCACCACAACTCATGGACCCTTTATGATTGCGTTACGTGCTGTGGACTGCGGACGCAACAATGTCAGCTCAGGCAGTGTGGAAGACCTGGGACGATGATGATGAAGATGAGGCAGGTGTAACACACCCCACTGCAGCTGCATCAGGAAAATCCCGAAGGGACACAATCATTGACAATTTGTTCACATGAGCACGCTCAGCTCTGGTGCCCCTACCTCAGTGCACCACAAGTCATGGCCCCTTCTGATTGAATATTGGGTGACCTCTGTACTTGCTCCGGCTACCTCCATGATGCTTCGCAGTTGTTTGTGTTATGTTGGTGTTTTCTATTTCCGCTGTAATAGTGATCACTGTTCAAGTTGTTGCCAGCACCAACCACTCTCTGAGGGCTGGCTCACACTCACCCCACACCCATCCAACACAGGTGTCACTGGATATGGGATCCTGGTAATAACAATAATAACAAGGGGCTGGGCGCACTATCTATTCAAGTGTGTACGTGTGGTCATTATGTATGAATGATGGCCCCGGGCCCTACCACATTACATTGTGCTGTGGACAGCGGACGCAGCCATGTCACCTCAGACAGTGGCTAAGAGCTTGGACATGTAGTTAAGTCATCCCCCTCGTAAGCAACAATGTCGCAATGTAGCATGCACCCAGAGGGCAGGCTCGCACGAACGGAGAAATGAAAGAGCGCAAGACCGACCGGGGTCCGGGATCATACATGCCAAGTGTTGTGTGTATCTATATTGCCGCAGCATGAGCCAAATGCCTAGCCACATTAGCAGCGCCAGTTCAGCCAGGCATGTACTCTACAGCTGTGTCCGCCCTATCCTTACCATAGGCCTACACTCACGTGGCCCACCACCTTCAACGGTTAACATCACAGTGTCGTTGTCAGGTTTGTGGACATGTGCAGATAGGAATGACAATACTGTGCTGTAGGTGTTCAAGTGTTGCAATCGCGCAGCGCACATAAGTAAATGGGTTCAGGGGATGGAGGAGCAGCTGTGAGGCAACGTAGCACACAGTGATTCCGCTCATATGCCACATGCAAGACATGTCAAAAATGAATCCCAAAGTCGCACTCATCCCACCCCACCTGCAACAAGCCACTTCACATTTCATTAATTCAAGCAGATTACAAACTTACACTAGGGATGAAAGCTCCTTTGTCTGAACTATCATGTGGAAGCACTTCTGCACCTCCGACTTAGGAATTGCATGTACCCGGTAACACATGAAAGATACTATACCAGCTGATGCCGACTCCCACACTATGCACAGTCCGACGAGAGACCAACATATACACACCCCACACACAGGAGTCCTTGCTCGCAGTTATCTTGCATGGAATGGCCTTCAAACTAACTCCTACAACATCCCAGGCGTACAACCGGTGCACACTAAAACAACTCATTGATCTGAGATGTGGCATTTCATCCACAGAACAGGCGCAGGTCAGAATAGTGCCGCTTCAACAAGAACCACTAACGCAATGGCCGAACTTCCCGGACACATGCACAACCCCTGTCACGTGCAACTGTACAGTGCACAAATGGTGCATTTACTGGGGGCACTGACATTGGCAGTGCTGCGGATCAGTTACCGGCAAAGCTTCCGCCTTGCCAACTTCACCTGCGTTCAACCTGTGTTGCATTGTCAATTGTGCACATTTGAGTGGGCCATGGATGTCTGCCTATCCAACAGGACGGTAGCTGAACTGGATTTTGACATGTGTGTGCGCCCCCTGTTGGCCCACGACCAGGAGTGTCACTGTGATACCTGTTTATGGGATGCCTTGATACTTGGCATATATGCTGGCAGCTGGACCTGGGAGATTGTACAAATCCTCGTGTGCAGTGACCACATTGAACTGCTCCCCTATTGGGCTGTAGTGCTAATTGGTGTAAGGGGGTGGACACAGCACATCTGTTCGGCCCTGCTAATGGATCGCCTCGCTGTCCTGTTTGAGGAAGTCGACAACGACCTCATGTTGGAAATGTTAGCCTACGAAGCTACAATCGCTTTCATGGACGAGTAACAATGTACCTGCAGCCACAACAGATTGGAACACATTGCACATGTCCCGACACCTTGTTGCATCTTGGAGATCTGGTCACATATCCCACGACAACAGTGGACATGGCTGCATTTGCCTGGACTCCGAATACATGAGCGGACAAGAACGCGGCTTACACACACCTGTGAAAGGTGAGGCACTCCCCCGGACTGGACAGCGGCGCTTGGCAACGTTCCTCATTCTGACACACGGTTGCATTGGTCTGCATGTTGTGGCACTCATCTTGCCCGTACTGACATGCATATGCTAACAAAGTCTACGCACGTTCACTTGTATTCAACTGTGATGAGTGTTGATTTGAATGACAATGTGTGTCTCAATGCCTATCTGGGTCATGACCATACATGCGCATTGATAGCATTACCAAGGGAGTACCTTTTTGTGGAATCACTGTCCCTACATTCACCCATACTCTCATTCTTGATTGATCATAGCCATGACACATCTGTGTGAATTGGAATGTTTTATTCACATTCAGTGGAATGTTGAAGCTGGACCAGTACAGGACCATGCAAACCCCACTTTACATTGTGGCCGTGGAGGGCCTGCCAGAGTCCTTTCGGGATTGATCAGTTCATAGGGAGTGGAAGACTACTGTCCACTGTGTGATTCCTGTGTCATTGATAACCAAACCAAATATGGCAGTCCATGTCGAGGTCCAAGGTGACAGTCGCTCAATGTATAGGGGGACAGTGGGAGGTGTTATTCCAGGGCATGATGCAGAGGGCAGAACTAAGCTAAACCCGACCATATGGCGGAGATGAATGCTAGCACTTCATTCTAGTCACAAAGCCAGATTCATCATCATCTTCATTCTCTGATGTGTCAGGTGCCTCACATGTGGGTGGTGGTGTTTTGTCTGCATCGCTGTGTGACAGTGACACATCAGGGGACGGAGGTGTAAAATCTGCCGCACTGTGTGGCACTGACATTTCAGGGAGAGGAGATGTGGATGTAGTAGAAGCACCAGCATCCATCCGCACCAGGCCTTGTGGTGGCAATGCCATGTCGAGGATCTGCAGGGCATGGAAGATCAAAGCTACAGCAGTGGCAAACAGTGTTTCCGCCTGCATCCGCTCCAAGCTCTCCATCATACTCCTTATCTGTCCCAACTCACGGATGACATCGCTGGGGCCACTCTGACTAGACAGTTGTTCTTGGCTCAGACTCATGGCTCCAGCGATGTCAGCCTTGGCTTGTTGTAGAGCAAGGTGCGGACAGTGGATGTCCATTAGGGACTGTGAGTGGGACTTAGACACCCACGTATGGCATCTAGTTTGGCTGCCATGAGGTCGAACCCCACCCGCAGCTGTTCAGACATCTCCTCCTGGCACCCTAATACACGGCGTTGGAGGGCCATGTGTTTGTCGTTGGGTTCCAGGGAGACAGCCGTGGTGGTGGGTGCTTCCTGCTGTGTGGTCTGTGCAGGGGGTGGGTCTCATGGATGCAGCTGGGCTGCCCTGCTCCTGGAGGTGGGGTGCCGGAGCTGTCCCTGAGCTGTTGGAGTGGGTCGGTGTGCATGTTAGGGAGGTCCTCTTCATCATCAGTGCTGAGTTGTTGGGTCTGCTCTGCAGAAGGTGTTGATTCCCCCTCTGCACTGTGAACGTGAAATGCAAATTGACATTGTGTTCACATGTATGTTCACGCATTGTACAAGTTTACTGTCAGACTGCATGGCAATGTACATTGTGACTGTTTATAAGGAGACGCCTATTTGAAGTGGGAAACTTGGCATTTCTACACCATCAGGGATGTGAGGTTGTACTTGTACATTGTCATCTCACAGTTTCCTGCTATGACAAATGCGAATGGCCATTTTCTACATACAAGCGGCAGCAGTTGTGTCCTCTGTTCTGTTGTGAAAGTGTTTCAGTTTGTACCACATTGTTGTCAATGTTGGGGTGCTCTGCATCTTATGTGTGTGTGCTGCATTGTGGGTGAGTTGCCCCATCGGCTCTGATTTGGCTGGCCCTTATCCCTTTCAGGTGGTGTGCCTTCCACTTCTGTCCTTATACAGTGCTGAGATGTTGCAGACTTGCGTAAATTGGGCTCTTGGTCGGAGTTGTGACTCTTGGGCATGGTATGTCCACAGATTTGCTATACTTACTTGTGCATGTGTGCCATTGTGCCAATCTCCCCCATCCCTCTAGTCCCTGGTCATTACTAACCCAGTTGCTGTTGGCTTAGGTCATGTTGTGCAGTGTCCGGTCCCACCAACTCCTGCCACCGTCTCCCCAATGATGGTCCCAGGCTGGTCCTCCGTGGGGCTTGTGGGGTTCTGGCTGTCCTCTGTACTTGCTCCGGCTACATCCATGGTGCTTCGCCTTTGTTTGGGTCTTGTTTGTGTTTTTGGTTGCCGCTTTTATAGTGATTTTTCCCGCCTGACTTGTGGGACTTGCGGGCTGGCGCTGCTTCTCGGTGGATTTTTCATCGCAGTTGTGTCCATTGCAAGTTTTTTCACGTTGGGGTTTAGATTTTTATCGCCATACAGGGACTTTTATCGCGGACATTTGACGCGTTGTCTGGAAACTATCGCATATTACCGCCGTGTTGAGAATACGACGTTGACACAGAGTTATTTTCCCGCGATAGACGGCGACATGAAAAATTGGGTTAACCGATTTTGGGGATGGTTATCGCATATTCTTGAGAATATACCCCTGGGAGGGAAAATGAATCATGGCGGCCTGATGTCCTGAGTCTATGGTGAAGAAAATGTAATTTCTTATATTTGATATTGGTATTTTGATTCCTTTCAAGTGCTTCACACTTAACAGGAGGTTGTCGAGTACTTTTTCTAAATAGTCCTAAAGTTGTGACAAGTGTTAACATAAGTTTTCTGGGAGGTGAAAGGATTAAATACAGGGCTGCAGCTGACTTTAATTTCGGAGTCTGTCTTCATTTTCTTTCAAAAAGGGCTGATACTCGCCTACTTTGTAAATTAGCCACTGCATCATTGAAGAGGAATACATTAAATATGTTGGATATTAAAGCAGCTTATGTGGGTAGAATGTTTTTGATACTGGGACGTAAGTTTAGGGACAGGATGATGTAATTTGTGTACCTATTATTATATTTGGAAAATTTCTCTTGCAAGCTATGTCTATGAGCTGACAGGTGTCAGCACTGCCTTTTATTTAAAACATGAAGGCAATACAGAGCCAATACAGAGATACCAAAAACTGGGCCTACCTGCACCATAAGCACTTAAATGTCCCAAATCCTGAGTCAGACGCCCAATCCACTGCGGTGGCAAAGACCATAACTGTCTGTTAAAACTACAAGCTGCCAATTGGGAATCAAAATGCTGATCTGGTCAGATACTGCAATGGCTAGCTGCACCTCGAAAATAAACATTGTATGTTATTGAGCACTTATCAGATATTGTCATTGTCATGGGCAGTTGTAATGTCTTGGCTTGAGAATACTTACTCCTCCAACACTTGATTGCCAGACCATGGCATTAGAAGGTCCATGTGCACCAATAATTGAACAGCTAAGGCGAATATCTGATAAAAGAAACAGATCCAGAACAGATGTGGAGAAGTGTGGCTCAATGGTTAGAGCGGCAGACCCTGATGCAGAGGTCTGGCCCGGACCAGGATTCAATTCCCGCCTCGGCGGGTCTTGGGCTCAATTTCCCCGGACACGATAATTCTCGCCTCGGTGCCTATTCTAATCATGGGTGCAACTCTGGGCAATAGCTTGCTTAATCTCCACAACAGCCCCAAAAGTGCTAGAATGCCTGGCATCACCTTGGGGGTGCCCAGGAGTGGGCACTTCACAGGCAAAGCCCAGGAAGGGTTCCACAGCGGTATGTGTACAGCGCCTGAGAGACCCTTTCGTGGGTGTGCGGTGCGCTATATAAATGCACTACATTTACATTTACATCCACACTGCCAAGTTCTTGCTGACTTGTGTTGACTTTAGGTGAGGAGAAGAGTTGATTTAAAGTGCCCAGACGCCTCACCAAGTGATTGAATTCTCTAGCTTTTACCATCAGTACAGCTCCAGCGACCACCCAGCACAGGCACTCAGCTTCAGTTGTTCCAACAGTGGGGTGAGGAATCAGATTTAAAAAAACGTTGTCAGTAGGCAAGAAAAACCCTGCATCTTCAGAACAACCTGCTAGCTACAACCCAAATGGTTTTGGAAATCTACTCACAGTGAGGATATTCAGGGCAATATTTGGTGAACTCTGCTCTCCAACTGGCCAGCTATGATTGTCATCATTGTACTGTTGGACTGTCGCTTGGTAAGGGTCATCTGCCCTGAGGCAGCTTAATGGATGCACTGGTTTGCAGGAAAGAAACTGACTAACATAACTTTACATTCATACCTATCACCTCCCTACTGAATGATAAGCAACAATTCGGCTGAGAAGGCCAACAATTATAGTGTGAAAAATTGACATTGGGTTCACACTGATAACCAAGATGGCACACGCGCACACACCAATAGCCTAACCAATTCTACATAGTACTTGGAAGTAACACGATCTGTGGTGTGGGTTTATACTTGAGTAGGTACAACTCATAGCAGGATAACGTTGCTGATGCGCATTGACAGAAGTTATTTGACGTGGTAAAGCTGAATCCACCAAAGGTGGTACCAGCTCACTGATAGCTGGACTGGGACCACTGATTTATTTAAATGATGCCACAAAATAGCTTGCAGGCGGCTAGTTGACCAGTTTTGAGTCTTGGCTGGTCCGCGTTGCCATGCCATCATTGTACTGTTGCAGTATCGCCTGGTTAAGGTCACATGCTATGAAGCAGCTTAATGGATGCACTGGTTTGCAGGAAAGAAGCTGACTACCATAACTTTACAGGCAGACCTATCCCCTCTGTACTGAAGGATAAGCAACAATTTGGCTGTGAAGGGCAACAATTATAATGCTGAAAATTTGAATTCAGTGCACACTGATAACCAAGACGACATACTTGCGTATACACCAATAGCAGAGCCGATTCCGCCAAACCAATTCTACATAGTATTTGGAAGTAACACGATCTGTAATGCGGGTTCAAACTTGAGTAGATACAAGCAGGATAACGTTGCTGATGTGCATTGACAGAAGTTATTCAACGTGGTAAAGCTGTATCCACCGAAGGTGGTACCTGCTCACTGATAGCTGGACTGGGACCACTGATTTATTTAATTAATGCCACAGGATAGCGTGCAGGTGGCTAGTCGACCAGTTTTGAGTCTTGGCTGGTTCACGTTGCAATGCTAGAGATGCCCAAGGCTCTCCTACCCCAAACTCCATTGGAAGTGCAGATTCTTCGGGAGCAGTGGATCTGGGGAACAGAAAAGACTGGGTAATTTTCCCTTCTTTCAAAATTCTCATTATGTTCTTGGGGTACAAAGAACGTGGGATTAAGAGAGATAACAGGAATTTAAGGGATACTGCTCAAAAAGGTGTAGAAAGGGGGCGAGGAGGGGTGTCATAGAGTTTGGAGAATGTTAGAGATAATGTTTGGATGAGCAGTCCCGGGTTTGGGGAGGGTGGTTATGAAGGGGGGGTGGGTAGAAGTGGCCCACACTAAAAAAGTCCACATATGTGCCTCTGAAAACAACCTTGGAAAAAAAAAGACAAATTCTGCAGAGGATTATTTTTCCCTCCTTTCCAGGATCTTTGGTTACACTTTAATTTAAGGATAACAGAAAAATATCTGTTTGACCTTTTAAAATGTATGCTAGACCTTGTAAACTTTGGCTGCAGTTGTTTTTTAGAGAAAGAGTGCCTTGCTTTGAGGTGGTTCGCACATCGGTGGCCTGTGAGTGGTTAGAGGGAGTGGGCGGAAGGGAAGGAAGGGGAGGGGATTGAAATTGTGTTTTATCAGGGAATAAACCACTGGTCCCAGACAGACTTTTCTACTAGAACCTGGCCAGATACGTTTCCACTCAAAAGCTATCCAGCTGGCAACATTTGTGTTTACTCTGACAAAGGTTTGCAAAGTTCAGAATGTACGACAGAGATATATTGTTTTTCTCTCTGTGAACTCTGACCTAATTTTTAGGAAAATCCAACCTACTTTTGAAATTTTTAACAGGCTCCAAGATGTCCCCAGCTTTTAATAGAATCGCAGCTCCATACGGAATGAATTATGGGATTTTACCTTCATAAACCTTCTGAAGAGGAGCTTATAAAAAGCCCCATTGTGCGTGATTAATTTTCACTAAACACCCTGTTTGGTAAATTCATATAAATACTTAGGGTTGATGTTTTTTTTTAAAAACATCAACCCTAAGTATTTATATGAATTGACCACTTTTATTTGTTTTTCATCTAATGGCCATTTAGAGTTGATTACCTTTTCCCTAAAGATTATAATCTTTGTTTTCTCCTAAATTTATTTTCAAAAACTTCCCCCTACAATATGTTGACAAAGAGCCAAGTTTCTCCCTAAGTCTGATAGCTGTGTAAATCAAGTAACACCACATCATCAGCATAAAGGAGGCAAGGAACATGTTATGAACCCATCTTGTGTGTTAAATGCTGGATTGTTTTTTGGACAGCTGGCAGGTCTGACACATAAAGGCTAGAAAGAGAAACTGCAAATACACAGCCTTGACGCAAGCCATTCAGTATATTAATGTAACTCGATAATCACCTCAAGGAGTCCAATACTTCCTGTGCCCAATTTTCTGTGTACAATGACTGTATAAATGTTTTCCAGCCCCTCAGTTTCTCCCAAACCTGCCCTGTTTCCACCGTATCAAAGTCTGTGCGGAAGTCAATAATTCAACAGCACAGACTCTGATTCACTTCTAAAATTTTCTTGATGACTGCCCTTGGGACAAAACAGTGATTGGTAGTAGAGTGGCCCTCCAGGATTCCTCTGTTTTGATCTGCAGGAGGATATTTGCCAAGGCCCATGTTTCAAGATTAGCTAAAGAAATTGGAAAAAACCGTTTTGGGAGACATATAATAAGCTTATTAATCCGTAGTTCGATGACAAACTTTTATCTCCTTTTTTCAATTTTGACTATACCACAGAGCTCTTCCATATGTCCGTGGCTAACCCAGATTTGGCTATCCATTGAAACAAGTGCAGAAATATACCTCTGCACCCTTCATAATTGGATTTAATGATGGATATTCTCTGGACCAGCAGCTCTGCTCAACTTCAAAGACGTATTAATTTCCGAGTGAATCAATCATATTGAATAGCATCAATTAGATGTGGTGGGGAAACTTGTAAAGTAGGCGAACCATAAAAATTCTTAAAATAGGCTGTCCATGTGTCTTCCGCAATTATATATGGCAAGGACCCTGCGACGCAATTACTAACACTGGTTACTATTTTCTAACTTCTTCTGATCTCCTGATTTAATTACCTCTGTAAATTCTTACTAACGATTATAACAAAATTCAATGTTTTGCCTTATATCTGACTGCTAATTATTTTTTAACTAGCTGACTTTTTCATTTGTTATAGTTGGAGAGCTTTGTTTATATTTTCTGCTGCACCCTCCACAAATTAATTTTGAATTTCTTACAGGATAGGTCAAACCATGATTGAGATGGAACCCTTGATACATTCTTAACTTTTGAACGATTATTGTTTACATTAATTCATATGCAATCTAATACATTTCCCTTATGATAAGTATACCGGCAATGTTTTCTTCAAAGAGCTCATGACTCATATTAATACAATCTGTGATCTGGGAAGAAGCTAGATGTTGAAGATGTAGAGCATCAAGACGTGTTGGGGACCTTCTTGGAAAACTCATAACAAGGGGAACAACCTTCGCAGAGAAATCTCAAGCTTTAGAAATTGTCCAATGATCCCTTCCTTTAAAATACAATACCTTAACATTTTTAAAAAGACCAAATTGCCAAATAAATGCATAAACATATTCAATAAGACAACCATAATGACCAGATCAAAAAGTTTGTGTGTTTGTCAGAATATCGTTATCAAAGCGAGCATATAGGAAGATTAGACCATTTTTTGCCGGCCAACTGCCCAACACCACTGTCTCCATGGAACTGACGTCCACTGTATCTTAGATAGTTCCCTTAGATCCTACAGTAAATTGTCACTGCATCCAGGGAACATTTTCACATTAAAATCACATTCCTTTACAAGGTGGCCTTTGGATATCTGAGCATAATATAATTTAATATGTGGTCAAGATCGTCCAAGTATTCTGCAGAACCAAAAAGTTCCTCTTATTGGGTGTATATATTCATGAATGGAAAAAATGTGATTTCATTGTGATTTACACCCAATTCTACTATCGTTATTTGAATTCCACTCATATTCAGAACCCTTTCCACAACTCTCTTAATTATTTCAGTAGAAATGAATATCAACAAACACATTGAAAAACGTTCAAATATGCATGTGTTTATTTACTAACATGTATATTTACTATTAGATATGTGTAACTCTCCATTGCTTTGCTCTTCCCCATTTCCGAGTGAAGATTAACACCTATGTGTAGACATATATGTCTCCACTCTCCACCCCTTCAAATCAAAGCGTGGAGCCTTTTATAACAGTATTTATGAGTGTAAAGTTACTACTATTACATTTTCACCTATTGGTGGCGATCTCCGCCACCAAGATGGAGATCTTCCAAAGGGGAAATATAGAGAAATTTACTAAAGTTTGATTCTTTAAAATAATAAACACAATATTGTATTATACTTTATATTCAGTTGTAAATTATTTGAAAACATTTATTATTAACCTAAATCTAATATAATATAATGTTATGATGTATTAACTCATAAAATGTAACTTACATTGACTAATACATTTATTTAAATATATTATTCTCATTTATAAATATATGTTAATAAATGATTAAAAAATGCACCCTCATTAATATTTTATTTAATTTGTTTTAAATGTTTATTATATTTCGCTAAAAGTGATATTTTTATATACTTTCAATAATTTCAAATTTCTTTGTATTTTTATTAAATGATTACAAGTTGAATGTACTTTTTAAATTAAGATTACTCATAAATCATAAAAGAAAAAAATATGTTTTCAATAATTAAACATTTTCATCTATCTATCTCTAGGAATACATCTATAAATAGATAGAAAGATAGATAGATAGATAGATAGATAGATAGATAGATAGATAGATAGATAGATAGATAGATAGATAATTTAAATGACAATCTAGTTTGCCTTTAATATTTTCTATGGGAATATGTTACAGTACTAGTGGTGCTCAATGTACTTCAAGCCTAGGTCAAATACATTTACGCCTGTTTGCTGGGGTACATTTACACATGTTTTGCTACCTTTAGGGATGTAGTAACTTTAGAAGTGTAGATTGTGACTAGCAATGGTCTTACTCTTCAGTGGGTGCATGTTTATATTAGAGTGTGCCTCACTAAAACCATCCTTAAATTTCCCTTCACCCCACACATTTAGTGGAAGATATTCCACAGTTTCTGACCACTCCACCTGGTCCCTCCCACGTTTCCTACTAAAATGTACACCTACATGTGTAGAGATCTCTGCGCAGAAAAGATAGGAGAGGCAGAGGTGGAAGTGGGCTGGATCTGCAGGGCATGACTTGCCCATACTTTTTCCTAATTTAAGAAAAAATGTCCCCCTAGTTTGACCTGAAAGACAGCTGTCCTGGGGAACGGTAGTTGAGAATCCTCAGCTGAAGGGGAAGGGAGGGAGTCTACTGTACTGTGACACACTTTGGGGGAGGGGATGAGGAGGGCAGACAGCTCAACAAGCCGTCTTGCCAGGGTACCTGCTGCATAAAAGAATTGAAAAACGTGTGTGGTTGGTTAATCTGCATACGAAAAGGCTGCTTGGAAGTTGGTGTTGGCTTTAATCCATGGAGTTCACTTGAACTTTTCTAACAAACATATATTCTTTTTGAGAGGTATTGATGGGGTGTTACTTACTGACCTGTGAAGTGCATGCTTTATTATGGACAGTTATTAAAAAAGTTTTCACTATGTGCAGTCTGAAATCCACTATTTTGGAATAGTATATTTTGGAACATTATCAATATTTTGGAAGCACTTTTTTATCTTAAACCTAAATACCTTTGGGTATTTTGTGGCAGCCTATAAATGCAAATTTAATATAAAGACACACATATTCATAGTGCGTTCTGTCAGGGTGGGACCTCGTAGCACTAAAAATACAAGTCACTATTCTCCAATGCACCAATGAGGATTCAATTCTGTGGCTCTCTGGTTACACCCACAGGCATGTGCAGTAATCGCATTAACCAACAGAGGTTTTAAAATGTACAATAGTGCATTTCCTACTGAATTTTCTAACTTTACACTGTATTTTTCATCTAATGTGTGCGTTATTTTATATGTAGTTACCTGAAGATAAAAGACTAAAAATTTGATTGCAGAATATTTATTTTTTTGCAATGCCGTTGACCCCGCCGTCACCCTCACTGACCCCTCCCCATTGCAATCAGTATCACAGTACCTTACTTTTTTTTTTTTTTTTTTTTTTAAAACCTTTATTTTAGATCAGTGACACAGCTATTCAGCCGACAACCCGGAGGTACGGCAGCTTTAGAGATTCAACACATGCTTGCGTCCACATATCACTGACAGGAGAGCCAAAGGTTCTATTTTGCATAAACATAAATACAACCCTAAACACAAGCAAGGCGAAAGGTACTGTAAACACCAAGAGAGGTTCCCATCAGGGGGGACGAGCCCCATCACGTCCAACAGGCACAGGTCTATAGTAAGGGAAAGGAGGGAAAGGCAGAGACTCTAGAGACAATCACATATCAGCGGGAAAGCCAAAGCCGGAAAAAGACTAAGGGGAAAGTTGCTCCTCAGGCGGATCTGGGTCGGGGGGGAGGCATATGTCCCCTCTGTACTGGTTCCATGGCCCCCACACAGCGTGCCATTTCCGAGGGCGCCCTCGAGCACAATACACTGTCTTCTCCCTAAACATGCTCCAGTCCATGTTTTCCATCCACGCTGTCAATGTGGGCGGCCTATTGGAGCCCCACAGCCGAGCGATATCGCGCTTGGCTACCATGTTCCCCAGGGTCATCCACTGAGTCTGTGCCGCGTTGTGGTCAGTAGGACTCCAGACATTCAGGAGACAACATCGCGCCTCAGGCTGCATACCAATTCCTATCACCTCCCCCATCACCTCGTGGACTCGCCTCCAGAACTCCATAATCGCACCGCATTCCCAAATAATATGGAGGAAGGTACCCACCATACCACAGCCTCTCTTACATAAGCCCTCCTCAGAGAAACCCATGTGGACCAACCTGGGCCCCGTCACATAGACCCTATGGAGTATTTTAAGCTGCACCAGCCGCAGGCGCGTGGGGATAGCGACCTCTTTGGGAGAAGAAACTGCGTACTGCCAATCCTCATCATCTAGTTCAAGGCCGTCCCTGGTCCATTGAGCGCGCAACCCTAGGAGAAGGTCCGCCCGAACATTGATAAGTTTCTTATAAATGAGCGAAATCGTGCTCTCTGGCATGTGACCATCCAGGATCCGATCCTCCAACGGAGAGGACTCGGGCACCTTCTCCCCCTCCACAAGGACTGACCGCAAGGCGTGGCGCACTTGAGCATAACGGAAGAACTCCGTGCTCCCCAGCTCGTATTCCTTCTGCAGCTCCTCGAACGACTTTATCTTACCCTTAACCAAAAGGTCTCCAACCCTGGATATGCCGATCAAATCCCATTTCTCGAACCCTTTTGTGCGCCAAAGCTTCCCCAGAATCTCGGAGTCAAACAGAGGGGTGGCAAGGGTAAGCTTACCCCTCCAGCCCAGCGAGTCCGTCGCCACCTTCCACACATGGACGGCCACTCTGGTGGGCCACGTGAGGGTGAGGTCCGACGATTTCGAATACAACGCTCTGTGGTAATTACCCCCACGGAGCAACCAGCGGTCCATGGCAAAGCCAGGGCTCAGCGCCGGACCATAGACACCATGGTTAATCGTGCTCAACTGGGTGGCCCAGTAATAACGTCGAATGTCTGGAAGCGCGATACCACCGTCGTACCACGGAAGCGTCAACTTAGCGACTGCGATACGCGGACGCCCGTCCCATAAGAGCGCGCGCTGGTGGCTTTCGATCTCACGGAAATAGCTGGCCGGGACCAGGTCAAGAGTATTCTGCAGGGCATAGAGGAAACGGGGAAGGGACATCATTTTAAACAGTGCAGCGCGGCCAAGGAAGGAGAGCGGCAATCGCCGCCAGCCCGCCACATCCCGCCGCAGGCACGCCAAGGGAGGGAGCAAGTTCTTCTCGTAGCGCAAGATGGGGTCGGTGGAAATATAGATCCCCAAATACAAAAAGCCCTGCTGGGCTATCTGGATCGAACAGTTACACGGGACAGGCGGGACATCCCCACACAGGACATACAAGTGTGACTTCCCCCAATTAATGACTAGGCCCGAGTTTCTACCGAAAGATGTCAAGACGTCACAAACCACTATCAGAGATTTCTTAGGCGAGGCAAGATATAACAGAATGTCGTCGGCTTAGAGTGAAATACGGTCTTCGTGGTCAGGCGACCAGCGAATCCCACGTATATCCGGGTGCCACCGTATCCACGCCGCCAACGGCTCAAGAGCAAGGGCAAACAGCAACGGCGACAGGGGGCAACCCTGCCGGGTGCCTCTCCCGAGCTCGAATGGTGCCGACGCCCGCCCGTTCACCATGACGCTTGCAAGAGGCCCCTCATAGAGCAGCCACCCATCCCACGAATCCAGGCCCGAAGCCGAATTTGGCCAGCACCGCCCACAAGTATGCCCACTCTACCGTGTCAAAGGCCATCGTGGCATCGAGGGACGCCACAATAGCCGGCTCTCGCATCGTACCCGTCCTGGCAATCACTCCATGGAGGCGTCTAAGGTTTAGTGCAGTGTTTCGGTGCGGGATAAAGCCCGACTGATCCGGGTGGATCAAGTCGTCAAGTACCCGGACCAGGCGGTTCGCGAGAATCTTGGCAAGGATTTTCGGCTCGGCGTTGAGGAGCGAGATCGGCTGATAGGAACCACTCCGTCTTTATGTATTACCACAATCGTCGCCAGCCGTTGATCGAGCGGAAGAAACCCGTTCTCCCGCGCCTCCACGAACATGGCGGTCAAGTGAGGAGCCAACTTATCCGGACAAAGCTTGTACAGCTCTATCGGCAGACCATTTGGGCCCGAAGCCTTGCCGGAGCGCAACGCACGGATAGCGCCTGCCACTTCGTCTACAGTGATATCACCATCGAGGTCCTCCCTATCAATGGCGGAAAGGCAGGGCAGAGCGATGTCACGCAGAAGATCACACGAGTCCTCAGTCGGACTATCCGAGACCGAGGCGTATACCGTACGAAAGTAGTCCGAGAAACACCGGACTATACCGTCGGGATCAGTGACAACCTCTCCCCCATCCGTCAACAACTCCGGCACCACACGATTAACACGCTCCTTTTTGTCCAGCCACGCCAGCAATTTCCCGGCCTTATCACCAACATCATACAACCGCCCCTGCTGCTCCCTGTGGAGGGTCTTGGCGGCACTTGTCACCAGGTCCCTATACTCCAATTGCTTCAGGCTCAAATTGTGCAGCGTGGACGTCTCAATATCCCCCTCCAAGGCCAACTCTAAAGCCGCTATCTCGTCCTCCACTTGTATCACCTCGGCGTCTCTCCGCCGCTTGGCGGCCACTACCAAGGACAAGGCTTCTCCTCTCAGTACAGCCTTAGAAGCTTCCCACAAGGACACCGCGGAGTCAACTGAGCCCTGATTTTCTCGAAAATAGTGGTCAACTGTCTTCAGCAACGCGCTGCGCATCTTGGGGTCCCGAAAGTACCAGGGGTTAATGGGAGCCACCCTGCCCCCCGCCACCCGGCCTATGTCCAGACGTGCCCACACCGGTGAATGATCTGATATGCCCCGTGCCATGTGCCTAACCTCAGTTACCAAAGAGGCGTGTGCCGCCAGAGTGAGCAGATAATCAATGCGGGAGAGACTCCCGTGGGCCCCGGAATGGAAGGCGTATTGTCGCTGAGTGGGGTGCCGCAGCCTCCAACAATCTACCAGGCCAAAAGTATCAATAAAGTCGGGAAGCCACTTCTGAGCCCCCCGGGTGTCTCTGGGCGGGTACCTATCTAGCATTCCAGAACCAACCGCATTGAAGTCTCCTCCCACCACTAGCATCCCTTCGGGGAGTTCCAACAAGGCCTTGCCCAGATCAGCAAACGTGGAGGCCTGCAAGGCAGGAGGGACATAAACAGAAACCAAAACCAACGTTCTGCCCTCCCACCTCCCCGACACGGCCACAAAGCGCCCTCTATCATCAGCAATGGTGGAGTCGACCTCAAATGGTAGAGAAGCTCTGACAAGTATGCCCGCACCCCTGGATCCCGAGGAAAACCCCGAGTGAGCAATGAATTTGTAGCCCTTTCTGTTAAGTGCATAACACATATTCCCTATAAGGCGGGTCTCCTGCAAGAGGACCACATCTGGCAAGGTCCGTTTCAAAAATTGCAGGACTATCCCCCGTTTTATACGGTCCCCTAAGCCATTAACATTCCAGCTGAGTACGTTTAAGCCCCTATCCCCCATCCCTGAACACAAAGAGACCTCCCCCCCCCCAGAGAACCACAATCGGACAATTCTGACAGTCATTGCTACGCCTTGCAAGAAAAAACAACAACCCCAAATAACAACCCCAACATCCTGAAACCCCCCCCACCCTGCACCCCTGCGTCAGCTTACAAAGCCCCCCCAACTTGCAGTGTGCCTGTCGCCCTACCAGAAACAAATCTACAAAAAACACCCCAAGGGAGGAAAGAGCCCCTATCTTCCCCCCGCCGCCCTCCCATTACTGCAATAAGGTACGAGTCACTGTCCAGGGCTGAATCGAAGCAGGCCAGCACCGAAGGTATCACTTCTGTCCATCCCGGTCGCCTTCCACCCCATCCACGCTGTCCCGGCCGGGCTGCCGCTGAGGGAGTGCATCCAACCAGTCCCCTGCCATGTCCGGCGATTCGAAGAAGAAAGTCCGATCCTCATATACCACACGCAGCTTAGCGGGGAAAAGCATGGCATACTTCAGGTCCATATCCCTAAGCCGCCGCTTCACCCCCAGGAAACTTTGCCTCTGTTTCTGCACCATCTGGGTGAAATCAGGGTAAAAGCTCACAGAGGCATTTTGAAAAGGCACCGGGCCTGTCACCCTCGATGCTTGCAGGATAGCGTCCCGATCTCGAAAGTGGAAGATCCGGGCGACAATCGGCCGCGGGGGGGCTCCCACCTTAGGCCGTCCGCCAGGCACTCGGTGAGCCCGCTCCACCGCGAAAAACTTGCCGAGGCCCTTTGGCGCAAGATGATTCACCACCAAATCCTCGACGAGGAGGTCCACGGAGAGCTCCTCCGAAGTTTCCGGGACCCCAATAATGCGCACATTATTGCGCCGGGCCCGACCTTCAAAGTCCTCGAGCCGGCGGGCGGAGAGGTCATTCGCGGTTCGTAGCTTGCGGACCTCAGCCTGGAGTTCCGAGACATCGTCCGCGAGGCCAGTAGTCTTGAGGTCCAGGGACTTGACCCGCTCATTGGTTTTTCCCAAGTCCGCGCGAATCAAGTTGACATCGACCAAAATCATGTCCACCTTGTGCGCCAGGGTTTCGAACTGTCGCCCAATCGAAGATTGCATCCCATCTATCGCCCCCTTGACATCATGCAATGATAACTCCGAGGCTGGGGATGAATCGGCCTTCTGTGCTTCCAGCGACTGTCCCGATCCACCAGGCGACCCTTTCTGCTGGGCATAACGATCCATATTGTTGGATTGGATATAGCCTCCCCGCCTGGTAGTCTTAGACTTCGACCTGTCTGCCTCCGATTTGGTCGACATCTCGGACAGCAGGACGGTCAGTCGCAAGAGGACGTCCCTCACTCAGGTAGAGGAGACAGGGACGACTAGTTCTTCAACAGCCAGTCAGGACCGGGTGGAGGTCTTCCAGACAACAGAGGATCTGTATGACGCACTCCCAACCCGGAGCAAACAAAGGGCGAGAAAGCGAAAGTGAAAGTGCAGCGGCATCCGTCCGTCAGTTCACACCTCCCAAGGCTGCTGTTGTTCAATTAGTGGCCGGGCATCCTGCCAACGCAAGCCCCTGGCATCCTTCGGAGGTAGGCCGCAATCTTCCGCCGTGCACAACTTCGGTCCCCGGTGGGCGATCTTGGCCAGGACAACGTCAATCGCCCCAGCTGTGACTCATCTGCAGGATTCCGTGCATGAAAATCAGGATTTAGGACAGGATGATTGCCGGAGGGCGCGAGGGTAGCGGGAGCTCAAGGCTCACGCGACCATCTTGGTCAAGCGCTAGGCTCCTCCTCCCCTTACTTTTTTAATGCACTTCGACCACTGGACAGAGGGCATCTCTAGGTTTGTGAATTGCATTTTGTCGTATATAAGTAGTACTACTGTAGTACTACTTTTCATACCATAGAATGCAGTTTTTAAATGGGGTCAATGGTGGGTAAATATATTTTGAGTAGGTAGCCTCAATTGTGGCATGGATCCGACCGCCCTGGACCTGCATTGGACACCAGTAATAGACCATTTAAGCTTTTCATTAGCCATGTCACAAGGTGAACCTTAATTTGCATAATTTCTGAAGCGCAAGAACATCTCCTCACCATAACATAATGTGCATATTCTACAGAATGCTTTAGTGTGAATAAATACATATCCAAAAATAGAGTATGTAAAAGTGACAGTGGATTTTGTGAGTTTGTCATTTATTTCAGATTTGGCTCCTTTGAGTAGTGTGAAGGAACTACTGGAATTCTAGTTCAAGCAAAGACTTCCATAAAGAGTTTAGGTTTTAGCAGTTTTATGAACGTGAGCTGATTGGTTGGGCTCTAAATCTTGGGGTTGAGCCTGTTCCAGAGTCTGGAGCCCTGCACTCCCGGGTCCCGCCCCGTAGTCTTTTCAAATTGCATTTCTAGGTACTGATTGGTTCAGCAATGGTCAAGCACAGGGTTCTGGTCGGCGCATACCTCGATCCCTCCTAATGCTAGAAGTGACGTACATACTGCAAATGGACTTGTATTTGATGCTTTAGCAAATGGTGCCCAGATTAGCACTTTTAATGCTGATCCCGGGCTTTTCAGAAGGAAACCAGCCTGGATGCATGATTCTGAACTCATTGTAAAATTTCCTCGAACTTTTATAGGAGTGTGGGTGTCTATCTCACCATTAGATGTAAATTTGTAAGCTGCAGAACCTTGTTTGTTTGCAATAGTGGTAACGTTTGCAGAACGTGTTGGTTTGCAATAGTGGTAAAGTTTGCAGAGAGGAGAGTGCTGAATCTGTTATACTTTTATCACTACATTGACCTGTGGGGAGTGTTAAGGTTTTTCTTTGAAGATGACAAACAGAGTTCTTTTTGGGTGAACTGGTGCTGCCCACAGGACCTACCAGTGTGTGGTACCTAAGTACACTAAGGTCTCCATTTTGTAGCCACAGAACTTAAGAGAGGACTTGTGTATCTAGTGATAGGCAGGCTTGTCAAAATTTAGGGTGAGGCCTGGGACCAAAACTTTAGTGTGGGGCCCTCTTGATGCTTCTTCCGTTTTGAAAAGGTATGATAAGCAGCAACTGTTTCTTATTATTAAAAATGTACTTCAGAGAAGAGAAAATATGGTGTCTTGTGCATGTAATTGTGTGGCCACACAAGCAGCCTCATTATTAACTTTATGTTGTAACTGGGGTTGTTGAGCAAGAGAATGCATGAACATATGAGAAGGAGGACCCAGGCATGGCACAGAAAGAACACTATAATTAAACATTGGATTTGCAACACAAGTCCAGCAGGACAGGAGCCATGCCAGATATATTCAGGATAACCACATTCTCATGATTCCCAAGTACATCATTACATTCTGATTTATGTAATGTGGATAACCAGAAAATCTAACCAGGTTTCAACCGCTAGACCTGCTTTGGATACCTCTGCATCAGAGAATTTGATAATCCAATTTCAGATTAATTTGCTGTGGTTGGACAGAAATGATGCAAACCAATTTAGGGCAACCCCCAATATTAACATTTGCTCTCTCAATATCCATGGGAAGATGGTGTTATATATCTTGTTATAAACAATGGGGGGTGAAAATGGATCATGGCTGCCTGGCGTCATGTGTCTATGGTGAAGAAAATGCCATCTCTTATAGTTAATATTGGCATTTTGATTCCTTTCACAGGCTTCACACATAGCAAGACTTTATCAAGTACTTTGAGCCTCATTACGATGCCGGTTGGACGAGCATCCGACCGGCATCGTATTGGAAATGGGACCGCCCAACAAGGAGTTGGTGGTCCAACTTCCCAAATTGCGATGCAACAGCCTTCACAGTGGACGGAAAGTGTATGTTTCCTACTGCAGCTTGTGCTGTGGGATGCAGCACAAGCCGCAATAGGAAAAATACACTTTTTAAACACCCATGTACCGTGTGGCAGGCACCATGCGGTGCCTGCTACATGATGCATGGTTGTTTGCGAGGGCACCACAGGTGCCCCCCAGGTCTCATAGCAGAGGTCGCACGGGGACGACGGCCCTGCTAAGGGCCTCAAAAGTCAATTTCCAACAGCCTTTCTATGGCACGCACTGCTCTATTGTAGGGAATTACTGACTGACTGACAGTTGGATGGGCTCCTCAAACCCATTGGAAACATCGTTCGGTCCCTCCGCCAGCTGCCTCCGAATATCATAATACGGTGGTCGGACCGCAGCACAAGATGTCAGTCGGGCCCCAAAAGAAGGCCTGCCAGTTGCGATCTGACCAACATCATAATAAGGGCCTTTGTCTTTTTCCAAATAGTCCTAAAGTTGTGCCCTGTAGAGCCAATACAGAGATACCAAAACTGCTACCTACACCATCAGCACTCATTTAAATGCCCCACGTCCTGAGTCAAACAACCTGGTCCCTGCTGTGGCAAAGACCATAACTGGCTGTTAAAACTACAAGCCGCCAATTGGGGAATCAGAATACTGACAGGTCAGATATGGCAACTGTTAGCTGCACCCTGAAAATAAACCTCTTCTGTTGCTGAGCACTTATCAGAGATTTTCATTGTCAAGGGCAGTTGCAATGTCTAGGGTTGAGAATGCTAACTCCTCCTGCACTGGGTGCCAGACCATGGTATTAGAAGTCTATGTGCATCAAACATCGAACAGCTAAGGCGAATTTCTGATAAAAGTAACAGATCCACACCACCCAGTCCCTGCCGGCTTGTGTTGACTTCAGGTGAGGAGCAGGGTTGACTTAAAGTTCCCTGACCGTCTCACCTAGTGGTTGAATGCTCTAGCTTTTACCATAAGTACAACTCCAGCGACCACCCAGCACAGGCATTCAGCTGCGGTTGCTCCAACAGCAGGGTGAGGAACCAGATTATAACAACGTTAAGTCAGCAAGCAAGAGGAAGCCCAGCATTTTCAGAACAACCTGCTAGCTGTAATCCAAATGGTTTTGGAAAACTACTCAAAGTGTGGAAATTCAGGGCAATATATGGTGAACTCTGCTCTCCAAATTGCCAGCTATGATTGCCATCATTGTACTGTTGCACTTTCGCCTGGTTAAGGTCACATGCTATGAAGCAGCTTAATGGATACACTGGTTTGCAGGAAAGAAACTGACTAACATAACTTTACAGGCAGACCTATCCCTCTGAAGGATAAGCAACAATTTGGCTGTGAAGGGCAACAATTATAATGCTGAAAATTTGAATTGAGTGCACACTGATAACCAAGACGGCATACTTGCGTACACACCAATAGCAGAGCCGATTCCGCCAAACCAATTCTACATAGTACTTGGAAGTAACACGATCTGTAATGCGGGTTCAAACTTGAGTAGATACAAGCAGGATAACGTTGCTGATGCACATTGAAAGAAGTTATTCAACGTGGTAAAGCTGTATCCACCGAAGGTGGTACCTGCTCACTGATAGCTGGACTGGGACCACTGATTTATTTAATTAATGCCATGGGATAGCGTGCAGGTGGCTAGTCGACCAGTTTTGAGTCTTGGCTGGTTCACGTTGCAATGCTAGAGATGTCCAAGGCTCTCCTAATCCAAAATCCATTGGAAGTGCACACTGCTGCCCAGAGCTGAGCTCTGCAGATTCTTCGGGAGCAGTGGATCTTGGGAACAGAAATGGCTGGGTAATCTTCCCTTCTTTCAAAATTCTCATTACGTTCTTGGGGTGCAAAGAATATAGGATTAAGAGACATAATAAGAACTTAAGGGATACTGCTCAAAAAGGAGGAGGAAGTGGACGAGGAGCGGTGGCGTAGATTTAGGAGAATGTTGGAGATAATGGTTGGATAAGCAGTCGTAATCCCGGGGTTGGGGGGCTATGAACGAGGGGGGGGGGGGAGAGGTGTCCCAAATTAAAAAAAAAAAAGCCCACATATGTGCCTCTGAAGACAAACTTGGAAGAAAAAAGTCAAATTCTGCAGAGGGTTATTTTGCCCTCTTTTCCAGGATCTTTGGTTACACTTTAATTGAAGGATAACAGAAAAATATCTGTTTGACCCTTTTAAAATGTATGCTAGACCTTGTAAACTTCAGCTGCAGTTGTTTTTTAGACGAAGTGTGCCTTGCCTTGAGGTGGTTCGCCCATCGGTGGCCTGTGAGTGGTTAGAGGGAGTGGGCGGAAGGGAAGGAAGGGGAGGGGATTGAAACTGTGTTTTATCAGGGAATAATCCAAAGGCCTCGGACATACTTGTCTCCTAGAACCCGGCCAGGCAGTTTCCACCTAAAAGCTATCCAGCTGGCAGAATTTGTGTTTACTTTGACGAAGGTTTACAAAGTTCAGAATATACGACAGAGGTGTATTGTTTTCTTCTCTGTGAACTCTGACCTGATTTTGAGAAAAGTCTAAACTACTTTTGACATTTTCGTTGCTGATGAAAAATACTGCCTTATTTAATGTTACAATCTTTCGGCCTTTGTTACAAGTCAGGTGGAAAGAAATGAATGCATTCTTGCATTATAGGCGATTAGGTTTTTTCCACACTCAGGTTTCATGGGTGTGGAGGAATCTTACATGGCCTTTTGTACTTCCAGTTCACCCTCTCTTTGCTCTTTTTCCCCCTTTTTACTGCTCTCGCTCCTCTGTCCTTTTGCTCACTTCTCTCTCCTTTGCTATTTGTGTCATTTTGCTCTTCTTGCTCTTGTGTCTTTTACAGTTCTTACACTTTTTTCTCCATTTTTGCAGCTCCCGACACCATCTCTACCCTCTCCCCCTCCTGCGCCCTCCACTCCTTACCTGATCCAGCACCTTCCTGTTTAGTCTTCCTGCCTTCTCCGCTTACCTCCACCCAATGCTACTCTCACCTCCTGCGACGTACTTAATTGCAAAGGCACGCCCATCTGCACCTGTCTGCACCTGGACCGCACCCAGGGCAATGAACCCTGATCTGATCACCCCCTGCAGTTATACCACTATCGCCCTTTGTGCTATCAACTGTGGATGCCACCACGACCGATGTGGCCAAGCTGCACCTCACAGCACCGTAGGACCTTTTACCAACACCCACTGCCACATCACCTGCTGCAGTACACCCACACTTTACACCTTCTCACAGACCACAACACACACCACACTAACATCACAACAACTCACATGCATGCTTCTCAACATATGCTCGCACCGGACCAAGAGGATCTTTCTCTCCGAAACCTGGCTAACCCAGCATCGGCACCTGGCCTTGTCTTGGCCATCCGGATGGGGCACAAGATTGCACAAAACATAAAAAGGAAGGGTCCGAGGGAAAGTTTAAAGACCTAGACAGACACAATCCCCTTTCCAGTGAATAATACAACAAAGAGTCTGTCAGTCTGAAAGTTGGGCACAGTCACCAAAGAGATAAACATAGACGTGGAGTATGAGAGAGAACCTTAGAGTGCTGAATGGTTATGTAGGATTTCCATCAATAACCAGTGATTGGTAGATGTCATCATCTGGATATCCAACCTTCCCACCACTTTAGATCACTCCATCCTGGAGTATTATTCGTGGTACGGTGTTAACCAGAGCACCTGAGTAAGGCCCGGGAAGGGGGAAGGAAAGAAGACAGCCAAGCCACTAGCTAAGGCAAAATGTGTAGGTATATACCGAAATGATATATAAACAGTGCAGTGCAGTGAAGTGAAAATGTAAAAAAGGAGTTGGAGGAAGAAGATACTTTAATGGAGAATATTCCTACCAATCCTTGTTTAAAAATGGTGCAGAAACAGCTTTTAACAAATAGGCTGTTCAACAATGTGGTCGACATGTTTCAGCCTGCTTGACCCCATGGTCAAATGGCTTTCGTCAGGACCTTGAAATTATATATTGCTACTGCAACAGTGAAATGTGAAAAAAAGAAGGAACAGTGAGTATGTTAAAAATACAACCTTTTGCGGTGTACAACTCCTTCGTGCACTCAGTCTCTAAAGTTAATCTGTGGAAATACGGAAAAAACCAAGGACAATAGAGTAAGGTAATAGCATTGTACATACTCTCTCACGAAGAACACGTTGCTTTGTTAGCCCGGTGTGTACCCAAACCTCAAGTGCTTACCTGGTTAGCACGAGAAGTAAACCTCACCTCACCCGGAATCGACTCAGGATTGAAGGAGGCCCCGCCCTGAAGAAATAGAAAAAGTGCGGGGAAATTGAAAAGCTGGGAACCCAGAAGTAGTGAGTTCATGATTTAAAAATAGGAACTGCTCAGAATGTCCTATATACGCTCTGTGGTGACCTCTATTGTGACTTGCCCTGGTAGATACGACAACCCTGAAAGTAAACTATCGATTTCTAGTATGCTAGCAAATACGCAGGTGTTCCAGTGTAATTGGAACTTGCGATAAGCGGTTTCACCAGTCTAGGTGTAGTATTGAGGCAATGTGATGTCTTACCTCTCCGTCGGTACCTCGGAGTAGGTCTGAGCCGTTTGGGAGGTAACCGGCAACTCTGGTCTACAGTGTTAAAAAACATGACGATGTGTGAGGTCGCATCGGTATTCGTCGATTAGGAGCCAATCAGTTTTATTGTTGGTGTTGTGTTCGCTCGTGGTACAGCCAATAGGTATCAGGTGTCTCACGGGACTACAAAATGACGTCAGCATACACGGAAGCCGTAGTTCAGTAGTTGCACGGACCGTGAACAAACTTTATCAATCACCGTTGTGTAGACATTTGACAGCGGCGTCAGTCGGCATGCTAGCTAACAAACACCTTGTAACTACAGACCACTAATAAGTAGCCTTGTGTCGTTAGTTAGGATACCTAGTATGTATAGCATAAAGGCTGGAATGAACAGCAAATCACTGTCTAGTCAAGGACAAGTGCAGATGGTTAATGGACTTATATATCCGCTTTGTGTATCACAATGAGACTCAAGGAATATCGTCATTTAAACCTTTTCGATCACTGCAAATTCTAAAAACCCATCGTTGTTCTTTCAGAAACAAGTAGCGAGATATATCGCTAACATGGGATGGAATGAAGGGTTTTTCTAAAACTGTCCACCGGAAATCGTTAGCTTGGTGTTTTGCCTCATCAAAGTGGCGTGTGAGTCTTGTGTTGGTCTTTTTGCAGCGGAAAGTGCTCTTATGTTCTAGCATACGCAGTCTAACTTTCCGGGTGGTCATCCCTACGTATCGAAGTTTGCAGGGACATTCGATCATGTAAATTAGATTGTCGCTGTTACAATTAGTGAAAGTTCTTTGTTCCCACGGTGTATTTGTACCTATATCCAATGTTTTGGAATGGCTGGTTTGTGGGCATATTGAACAAGTGCCACATGGGTGGTGTCCCTGTACTGCAGGTAGGTTCCATAAAGTGCCAATCGAGCGTGGTCTCTCTTCGCGAGGTCTTGTATGGACCAGTTTATCTCTGAGGTTGCTACCTCTCTTCAATGAAAAAAGGGGTAGTTGTATCTTCTCTTTGCACGAATTCAAGATGCGCCAGTGTTTTTTCACGCTCTTCTGAATACCGTTGGTTAGGGTACTGAATGTATGGACAAAAGTTAGCCGTTCTAACGGTGGTTTGGCAAGTGGAGGCTCAATCAATGCTTCTCTGTTGTTATTAGAGGCACGTTTAAATGCTTTTTTAATCAGTGATTTTGGATATTGCTTTGCAATTAGTTGTTCTTTGAGGTTCTTTGCATGAAATTGATATTTGTCAGATGTGGAGCAGTTGCGTCTTATACGCAAAAACTGTCCATAAGGAAGGTTGTCTCTAAGTGATTTCGGGTGTTGACTATCATATCTCAGGAGGGAATTGCGAGACATCGGTTTTTTGTAAAGTTCACTTTCCAATCCAGTAGGGGTGCTGAAGATGGAAAGATCTAGAAAGGCTAGTCTCTCTTTGTGAGCTTCCACTGTGAACCTCAAAAAGTTATTTCTGGTGTTCAACCAATGTAGAAAGGGGGAAATGGATGACAAATCACCACGCCAGACTACAAAGATGTCATCAATGTAGCGTTTCCATAGTCTGATGGAATCGCTGAAGGGATTATCATCATTAAGCACATATGTCTGTTCAAAGGAGTGCACATAAAGATTGGCTAGACTTGGAGCAAAAATGCTCCCCATGCTGGTCCCGGAGACCTGCAAGTATATGGTATCTTCGAATTTGAAAAAATTCTCTTTCATAGCCAGATGTGCAATCGTCATGATGAAATGTACCGGAGTGATGGTATCCAAATGTGTATTGTTCAGGATTGAGAAGATGGTTTCGAGTGTCTCGTCCTGAGGGATAGATGTGTATAACGATTCTACATCAAATGATACTAAAAGGTCTTTGTCAGGATCAAAATCTACTGTTGGTAGTAGACGTAAGACATCTTTAGTATCCTGTAAGTATGTCGGCATATCTTTAACCAAAGGCCTCAGGAAATGGTCGACGAAAGTGGATAAAGGTTCCAATAATGACCCTTGTCCCGATATAATAGGTCTTCCTGGTGGTGGCCGTTGGGTCTTGTGGACTTTTGGTAGAGTGTAGAAGTACGGCATCACAGGATGAGGAGTATGTAGGAATGATGCTTCTTGTGAAGTAATCCAGCCATTTGCTGAAGCTTCCTCTACTGCTTCGGTGATGGCTCTCTGAATCCTCGTGGTAGAATCCTGTTGGAGAGGTTCATAAAACCTCCTGTTTGCCAGTTGTCTAATGCACTCTTGACGATATGTTTCCGTATCCTGAATGACTACTGCTCCGCCTTTATCAGCTGGCTTTATTACGATTGTCTGGTCTTCCATAAGTCCTTTCAATGCCAAGCGTTCTTGCTTAGGTAAGTTACAATATTGATCTGATTTCTTTTTGTTCTTACACAGATTTGTAATCTCTTCGGTAACCGCTTGTTCAAAAGTTAGGACTTGTGGCGGTATGTCGTGTAGAGGTGGATTGAAGGTCGATCTATCTTTCAGACCAGTATTTATTTCCCTAGGTGTAGCCAGGGACCTATCTTTGTTGTTAAAGTAAAAATGTAATCTTATTTTGCGGAAAAATTTAGCCAAGTCACACTGTACTTGGAAATCGTCTCCGTGTGTAGTTGTCACAAAACCAAGTCCTTTGTTAAGGATTGATGTCTCGTCAGGTGTCAGGATCTTCTTGCTCAGGTTCAGTACTAGGTCGTCTCGGTACTCGTTCCTGGTTGTGGTTGTCCCTTCTTGGTTTGGCTGCGTGTGCTCATTTGTTGAGGCATTGATGTCGGCAGGTTCCAGTGTACCTGTGGTTGTTGCCCTCTTCTTTTGCCTCTGGACCTCCCTCGGCCTGACCCTAAAAAAGGCTGGAAACTGGGGTCCTGTTGGTGTATTGGAAACGGATTAGGTTGAAAGGGCGGGAACGACTGTGGGGGAGGAGGGTATCCCCAAGGTGTCGGAGGCCACCATTGCTGGAAATGGGGTGTGTATTGTCCCCTCCAGTTCCTTCTGTTACCACGTCCTCTGTATTGTGGCCTATTCGCCTGTGGACCTACATTATCATTGTCATTGTTGTCATCTTCCGAGCTGCTTCCTGAGTAATTAGACACATATCGGCGTCCTTTGTTGTTAAACTCAGGTGCTACATAGGAGTCACTGGTATAGGGATATATCACCTCGTGTTTAAATTTAGCTAGATCTTTTTTAAACTTTTCTATTTTGGTGATCAATATTGAATCTTTGAGTTCTTTATTGCTTTTGTTAGCTTCACCCTGATTCTTTTTAAAGAGTGTGGCTGTGACAGTGACTTTGATTTGGGCCTCTAAGACCTGTATCTCTAGAAGAATGGTGTCTGCAATGCGTTTGGCTGTGCTGATAATTAAGATGAGCCAATCACGCGTGCAGCGCCACGCTATGAGGGACCAATCTTTCAAAAATCTTTTATCTTGTAGAAATAGGCGAGGGGCGTTGGTAACAATCAAGCCTGTAGGGGCACAATTTCCCCGTAGGTATTCAGCCATTATGGCACCATGTATCGTTGTCCGTGTATGTGATTTTTTCAATGTTAATATCTGGCTCCAGTCATCAATATTGGTACCAGGTATAACAAATGTGTTGTCAAATATGCTAGGTGTACTATCCAATATAGATTGGAGAGTGGAGTCATCATAAGCTAGGCCGCTAAATTCTGCCATAATGCAGGACAATAGAGTGTCCGTCTACTCTAAAAGAGGAAGTCAACAACAGAGCAACCAGTGCGAGATCTTGTCTGATTATAGACTGCCGTAAAGATAAAAGATTTTTGAAAGATTGGTCCCTGAAGCTAACAAAAGCAATAAAGAACTCAAAGATTCAATATTGATCACCAAAATAGAAAAGTTTAAAAAAGATCTAGCTAAATTTAAACACGAGGTGATATATCCCTATACCAGTGACTCCTATGTAGCACCTGAGTTTAACAACAAAGGACGCCGATATGTGTCTAATTACTCAGGAAGCAGCTCGGAAGATGACAACAATGACAATGATAATGTAGGTCCACAGGCGAATAGGCCACAATACAGAGGACGTGGTAACAGAAGGAACTGGAGGGGACAATACACACCCCATTTCCAGCAATGGTGGCCTCCGACACCTTGGGGATACCCTCCTCCCCCACAGTCGTTCCCGCCCTTTCAACCTAATCCGTTTCCAATACACCAACAGGACCCCAGTTTCCAGCCTTTTTTAGGGTCAGGCCGAGGGAGGTCCAGAGGCAAAAGAAGAGGGCAACAACCACAGGTACACTGGAACCTGCCGACATCAATGCCTCAACAAATGAGCACACGCAGCCAAACCAAGAAGGGACAACCACAACCAGGAACGAGTACCGAGACGACCTAGTACTGAACCTGAGCAAGAAGATCCTGACACCTGACGAGACATCAATCCTTAACAAAGGACTTGGTTTTGTGACAACTACACACGGAGACGATTTCCAAGTACAGTGTGACTTGGCTAAATTTTTCCGCAAAATAAGATTACATTTTTACTTTAACAACAAAGATAGGTCCCTGGCTACACCTAGGGAAATAAATACTGGTCTGAAAGATAGATCGACCTTCAATCCACCTCTACACGACATACCGCCACAAGTCCTAACTTTTGAACAAGCGGTTACCGAAGAGATTACAAATCTGTGTAAGAACAAAAAGAAATCAGATCAATATTGTAACTTACCTAAGCAAGAACGCTTGGCATTGAAAGGACTTATGGAAGACCAGACAATCGTAATAAAGCCAGCTGATAAAGGCGGAGCAGTAGTCATTCAGGATACGGAAACATATCGTCAAGAGTGCATTAGACAACTGGCAAACAGGAGGTTTTATGAACCTCTCCAACAGGATTCTACCACGAGGATTCAGAGAGCCATCACCGAAGCAGTAGAGGAAGCTTCAGCAAATGGCTGGATTACTTCACAAGAAGCATCATTCCTACATACTCCTCATCCTGTGATGCCGTACTTCTACACTCTACCAAAAGTCCACAAGACCCAACGGCCACCACCAGGAAGACCTATTATATCGGGACAAGGGTCATTATTGGAACCTTTATCCACTTTCGTCGACCATTTCCTGAGGCCTTTGGTTAAAGATATGCCGACATACTTACAGGATACTAAAGATGTCTTACGTCTACTACCAACAGTAGATTTTGATCCTGACAAAGACCTTTTAGTATCATTTGATGTAGAATCGTTATACACATCTATCCCTCAGGACGAGACACTCGAAACCATCTTCTCAATCCTGAACAATACACATTTGGATACCATCACTCCGGTACATTTCATCATGACGCTTGCACATCTGGCTATGAAAGAGAATTTTTTCAAATTCGAAGATACCATATACTTGCAGGTCTCCGGGACCAGCATGGGGAGCATTTTTGCTCCAAGTCTAGCCAATCTTTATGTGCACTCCTTTGAACAGACATATGTGCTTAATGATGATAATCCCTTCAGCGACTCCATCAGACTATGGAAACGCTACATTGATGACATCTTTGTAGTCTGGCGTGGTGATTTGTCATCCATTTCCCCCTTTCTACATTGGTTGAACACCAGAAATAACTTTTTGAGGTTCACAGTGGAAGCTCACAAAGAGAGACTAGCCTTTCTAGATCTTTCCATCTTCAGCACCCCTACTGGATTGGAAAGTGAACTTTACAAAAAACCGATGTCTCGCAATTCCCTCCTGAGATATGATAGTCAACACCCGAAATCACTTAGAGACAACCTTCCTTATGGACAGTTTTTGCGTATAAGACGCAACTGCTCCACATCTGACAAATATCAATTTCATGCAAAGAACCTCAAAGAACAACTAATTGCAAAGCAATATCCAAAATCACTGATTAAAAAAGCATTTAAACGTGCCTCTAATAACAACAGAGAAGCATTGATTGAGCCTCCACTTGCCAAACCACCGTTAGAACGGCTAACTTTTGTCCATACATTCAGTACCCTAACCAACGGTATTCAGAAGAGCGTGAAAAAACACTGGCGCATCTTGAATTCGTGCAAAGAGAAGATACAACTACCCCTTTTTTCATTGAAGAGAGGTAGCAACCTCAGAGATAAACTGGTCCATACAAGACCTCGCGAAGAGAGACCACGCTCGATTGGCACTTTATGGAACCTACCTGCAGTACAGGGACACCACCCATGTGGCACTTGTTCAATATGCCCACAAACCAGCCATTCCAAAACATTGGATATAGGTACAAATACACCGTGGGAACAAAGAACTTTCACTAATTGTAACAGCGACAATCTAATTTACATGATCGAATGTCCCTGCAAACTTCGATACGTAGGGATGACCACCCGGAAAGTTAGACTGCGTATGCTAGAACATAAGAGCACTTTCCGCTGCAAAAAGACCAACACAAGACTCACACGCCACTTTGATGAGGCAAAACACCAAGCTAACGATTTCCGGTGGACAGTTTTAGAAAAACCCTTCATTCCATCCCATGTTAGCGATATATCTCGCTACTTGTTTCTGAAAGAACAACGATGGGTTTTTAGAATTTGCAGTGATCGAAAAGGTTTAAATGACGATATTCCTTGAGTCTCATTGTGATACACAAAGCGGATATATAAGTCCATTAACCATCTGCACTTGTCCTTGACTAGACAGTGATTTGCTGTTCATTCCAGCCTTTATGCTATACATACTAGGTATCCTAACTAACGACACAAGGCTACTTATTAGTGGTCTGTAGTTACAAGGTGTTTGTTAGCTAGCATGCCGACTGACGCCGCTGTCAAATGTCTACACAACGGTGATTGATAAAGTTTGCTCACGGTCCGTGCAACTACTGAACTACGGCTTCCGTGTATGCTGACGTCATTTTGTAGTCCCGTGAGACACCTGATACCTATTGGCTGTACCACGAGCGAACACAACACCAACAATAAAACTGATTGGCTCCTAATCGACGAATACCGATGCGACCTCACACATCGTCATGTTTTTTAACACTGTAGACCAGAGTTGCCGGTTACCTCCCAAACGGCTCAGACCTACTCCGAGGTACCGACGGAGAGGTAAGACATCACATTGCCTCAATACTACACCTAGACTGGTGAAACCGCTTATCGCAAGTTCCAATTACACTGGAACACCTGCGTATTTGCTAGCATACTAGAAATCAATAGTTTACTTTCAGGGTTGTCGTATCTACCAGGGGAAGTCACAATAGAGGTCACCACAGAGCGTATATAGGACATTCTGAGCAGTTCCTATTTTTAAATCATGAACTCACTACTTCTGGGTTCCCAGCTTTTCAATTTCCCCGCACTTTTTCTATTTCTTCAGGGCGGGGCCTCCTTCAATCCTGAGTCGATTCCGGGTGAGGTGAGGTTTACTTCTCGTGCTAACCAGGTAAGCACTTGAGGTTTGGGTACACACCGGGCTAACAAAGCAACGTGTTCTTCGTGAGAGAGTATGTACAATGCTATTACCTTACTCTATTGTCCTTGGTTTTTTCCGTATTTCCACAGATTAACTTTAGAGACTGAGTGCACGAAGGAGTTGTACACCGCAAAAGGTTGTATTTTTAACATACTCACTGTTCCTTCTTTTTTTCACATTTCACTGTTGCAGTAGCAATATATAATTTCAAGGTCCTGACGAAAGCCATTTGACCATGGGGTCAAGCAGGCTGAAACATGTCGACCACATTGTTGAACAGCCTATTTGTTAAAAGCTGTTTCTGCACCATTTTTAAACAAGGATTGGTAGGAATATTCTCCATTAAAGTATCTTCTTCCTCCAACTCCTTTTTTACATTTTCACTTCACTGCACTGCACTGTTTATATATCATTTCGGTATATACCTACACATTTTGCCTTAGCTAGTGGCTTGGCTGTCTTCTTTCCTTCCCCCTTCCTGGGCCTTACTCAGGTGCTCTGGTTAACACCGTACCACGAATAATACTCCAGGATGGAGTGATCTAAAGTGGTGGGAAGGTTGGATATCCAGATGATGACATCTACCAATCACTGGTTATTGATGGAAATCCTACATAACCATTCAGCACTCTAAGGTTCTCTCTCATACTCCACGTCTATGTTTATCTCTTTGGTGACTGTGCCCAACTTTCAGACTGACAGACTCTTTGTTGTATTATGCACAAGATTGCACACCAGGACCGACTCGACAAGCCAGGAGGAGAACTTGCCATCATCCACAATATTGACATCAAATGCACCACGTTCACAGACTTCAACACACCCTTCATGGAAGACATGCACTTCAAACTGCAAACAGACAAAAGAATCATGATCAAAGGAACCCTCACGTACCGACCTCCAGGTCCAAGGACCAGCTTCAGCAACCTCAGCAACCTCATCACAGACCTCATCACCCCCCTCTTCATCAACTCCAAGGACTTCATATTTCTCGGAGACCTCAATTTCCACCTAGATGACCCCTCAGACCCCAACTCCACAGACATGATTGACAGACTGAACAACATTGAACTCACCCAGCTCATCCAAGGCCCAGCGCACATCGCAGGACACACTCTGAATCCCATCTTCACCTCCTGCAACAAAGTCAAATGCAGCCACATCATTCCGCTCACATGGACAGACCACTCCATAGTTCACTTCACCAGCACCTCACCGCTAAAAGCCTCCCCCTGAAAAGGCCCAGCAAACCCGGATGTGGCTGGAACAAAGTGATGGAAATGGACTGGCTCAACACCCTCAAAACCAATCAAGCAGTAACCACCAACAACCTAGACGGCTGACTGTGCCAACACCCTCGCACCCATTAAGAACATCAAACAAAGGAGAACCAGCAATCAAGCAGGGTGGTACACTGACAACCTGAGGGAATCCAAACATTACTGCAAAGAACTGGAGAGGAAATGGAAACCATCCAAGAAATCACTGCCAGAACTACCTACAAGGCGCACCTCAGGTACTACCTACACCAGCTGTGGGAAACCAAGAAAAAAACTCTGGATCTGAGAATAGAAACCAGCCCCAAAAACTGGAAAAGAATTATCTCCATCATTGAAGAATTCTCCGGCCCTACAGCCGCAACCAACAACATCATCCCATTGCAAGAACTCTGCAACTTCCTCTCTGACTACATCCACAGCAAAATATTCAAGATCTACAATAACTTCAACTCCCAGCCAAACCCAGGAGAGATTATCGACCAACTGACCAGCACCACCAAAGAAGGACACCTCACCAATGAAGTCCACTCACCAACAAAAAAACACAGCCTCAATAATAAAAAACAGTCTACTCAGGGCCCTTCACTAAATCTACAGCTTAGGAGGATCCACGATCTGTCACTCACACACTTCCATCATCAACAACCCCATCAATACCACAACCTTCCCAGAAAATTGGAAAAAGTGAAGCCAACGCCCTCCACACTAAATCATCACCAACCCAGGCAAACTCAACATCTACTGACCCATCTTGCTACCATTCCCAGCTCAAGCCTTGGAGAAGGTGGTGATCAACAAGCAACTCTCCAGCCACCTGGAACCACACCTACTTCTAGACAGCTTACAGTCAGGTTTCTGCAATAACGACAGTACAGATACAGCCTTCATTGTGGCCACAGACGACATTCGCTCCATCCTTGACCAAGGAGAAACCACAGCATTCATCATATTTGACGTCTCAGCGGCCTTCGAAACCATCTCCCACTGCTTACTCGTCACAAGACTACATGACACAGGAATTCAAGGACCAGCACTCAAATTGATAACCTCTTTCTTCAGAGGCCAAACCCAACAAGCAAGACTGCCACCCTACACTTCGAAACCCAAGGACCTAATCTGTGGAGTCCTACAGGGTGTGTTGCGGCTTTTATTTGGGGAGTCGGCAAACCGTGGTTACAGCACTGGTCATGTCGAGGCTGGATTACTGTAACAGCCTTTATCTAAATATGCAACAAAGACTTCTGTATAAACTTCAGCTGCTACAAAATGCCGCGGCCAGATTACTTACGGGCACATCCCAGTGAGGAACAGAGTGCATTTTAAATATCTTTGCATGGTCTTTAAAGCACTTCAAGGCTTAGGACCAGATCATTTAAGACGCCAGTTTCAATGGTATATACCGACAAGAACCCTTAGATCTCTGGGAGCCAAACTGGTTGTAGTCCCACCAACAAAAAAAGCACAGTGGGATGGAAGAAGTTCCTTTTCATGCGCAGCAAAAGCTTGGAATGACTTGCCATTCCATTTGAGAAATGCCACCAATCTTCTAGCTATCAGAAAAGGGTTAAAGAGCTGGCTTTTTGATTAAAAAAACCTTTTTTTCTAGCTCTGCATAAAGGAGAAGTAACTAGCACCAGGACACCTCTGGGTAACAGTGCGCTTTAAAAGTTTCCGTAACATAGCATGACATAACATCCTCCTTCAGCCCAACCCTCTTCAACATATACATGACATCACTCATAAACATTATTAGATCACACGGAATCAACTTAATTTTCTATGCAGATGACACACAGCTCTTCCTATCCTTCACAGACGACACCAACAAATCCAGTAACAACTTCACTAACTGGATGACCAGTGTGGTGAATTGGATGAGAGAAAACTCCCTGAAGCTCAACACCGACAAGACAGAAGTACTGATCTTCAGTAGCAAGAGCTCACCCTTGGACTCCTCCTGTTGGCCAATGGAGCTAGGACCCACATCAACACCTATGGACCTCCCCAGAATCCTAGGACTCATCCTGTAAATCAAGCTCGTCAAGACATTACAGGTCAACGCCTTCATCTCCTTCTACCGCCACATCCTACAAACGTTTAAGAAGATTCTTGAAGTGGCTTTCCCAGAACTCTAGACACACCATCACACAAGCCCCCATCATGAGTAGACTGTACTATGGCAACACACTCTATGCCGGAAATCCAACCCACCTACTCCACAGACTCCAAACCATCCAGAACACAGCTGGCAGAATCATCCTCCCACGTTGCACCCTCATCACACCACACCTCAGAGAGCTCCACTATCTTCCCTCCCAGAAACAATGCCAATATAAACTTCTCACTCACATTCAAGGTGCTGCACAATGCGGGACCGAGATACCTCAACCACCGCCTACACTTCCACCAACCGACCAGACAACTGCGCTCAGATCACTCTCACTCGCACACAGCCCTGCTTCCACAGAAGCAGAAATGGAGGTAATTTATTCTCCTAGCTAGCAGCCAAGAGTTATAATGACCTACCCCAACACATCAGAGCCTCTTCCTCGCTTCTTAAAGTCCACAAGAAGCTGAAGTCCTGGCATTTCAACTAACCTTGCAGGACCAGCTGGGACAGCTTAAATCCAGGCTCTGTCTCACCCTGACGCTCCTGCTCAGCACCTGGATACTCTCATGTGTGACAAGCTGTGCTAAACAAATCAACATAACATAACATAGCATAATTATACTCTTTTTGAATAAACCCATAAAGTTGATGAATTTTAAATTGTGATGTGTACAGGTTTTATTTATAGTCCTGGACTAAGTCTATGAGAATCCATTTTCCCCCTTACGACCCTCCTAATTTCTTAATTAGAGTGTCAACATATGTAAGGTGTGAATGGTAGGAAGACTCTGTGATGTGGTGAGAGTCTAATTACCACAACGAGTGGGATCCATTCTATTACTCCCTGGTATGAAATGGCACAAGAGAGAGGACAGGACACAGCTTCCCACAATGGTGGATGTGTATTGGCTGAATTCCCGGAGCTTAAAGGAGAGACCCTGGAACTGAAGTGAGAGAGGATGGAGACAGAGACACCCTTAAAAATTCTGAGTACTTCTTAAAAGGGGTTTGCTGATTAGTCCTTCCTGAGTTTGGCCATTTGGTAAGTGGTGATTGAGAGGGGGTGAGTCATCAGATTCCATGGTTAAGAGTTAGTAAGCTTCTAGGTAAGGTCTGCCCCCTTGACTTTCCCATATTTCTATTTCGGGAAGGCTGATGGCACGCAGGTGCAGTGTCTCCACACTTCATTGTGCCAATGTTTAGGAAAGCTCCTGGATGGAGCCAGCATTATCACTACCTGCTGTGACAGTCATCATCTTTTACGTATGCTGCGTCTACACTGCAGCCTGAAAATGATAATTGAAAGGGAACCACCCCAAACAGGCTTTAGGGCTTTCAATAATAGATCAACAGTCCTCTCAGGAAAATGATTATATATGTGGGATCGAACCATGCCACATTATTCAAGTTACAAGTTCATTTAGACCAAGGAAAGGGGTGCTACTGCAGAGTACTTGAAAAGCTACTTTGGTTGAGAGCTAATGTCTGCATGAAAGCCAGTCTCCTAGGGGTGAGCGGACACAGCCTGAAGTCTGCAAAATTTGTGGGTTTGTCTAGTTCCCGTAAGCTTGCCTGGCTGTGTACTCAAAAAAAGTATGGAGAGTTCCTGGCCCCGCAGGAGGAGAACCTTTGCAAGAGGAGAGGCACAACTGTGTTCCCAGCATGTGGACTACCCAGAAAAATCTGACTTACACTGGGAGTGGGTACACAAAAAACTGTCACAGTGGAAACACATTTAGAAATGTAAAAGAAACATACATCTGTTAGCAATCCAAACAAATTTTACGACAACACCTCGCTGGGAGTGAGCGAATGCTGACCCACTCTGTGATGGGTCACCAGGCCTCACTGCGTGATACGTGTGGCAAACTGTGTTAAGTATCTATCAATCTGGAGAAACAGTGTGCCAGCTGACATCCCTGCAGAGAGACTGGAGGGACTTGTACTTACACTGTCTCGTCTTGGGGCGCAGGCTGCAATAATCAACAACTCCACTGTATTCAGAGGATCTGCCCCAAGACTGGGAGACTTCATCTGCTAAAGACGAACACCCTGTCAACCAGGCCTGACACTCTGCTCGCTGCCAATGGTTTAAGTGAAAAGTGAGGCCGCCACCCATGATCCTTTGCCACTGACAAAGACTCTTACAGTGCAATTTTAAAAAACATATCACCAATGTTTGGAGAGAGCCATGTCCCATTGAACAGGTAATATTGGGCCTGACAGCATAAGACTGAGATACTTTATAATGCACTCATAAAGTTAAGACTGACAATGGGAAGATAATGATTGCCAACAGGAATTATTTTGCTGAAGATCTGAACCAACTGACCTATGGGTTACCCAACATGGTAGTTGTATGCAAGGCCTGATACTGAACTCGTAGCTGAACCTGCTTATTGCGTTTGACCTTTTATCTCTGTTAAGTCACTGTAGAAATTAGGGTACAACATAAAGCTGGGTTAGGCCACTATAGATGGTGTGAAATTCAACTAGAGGCCATAGATGGGATTGTAGAACCTTGTAGCTGGCTCCCAATTAATGTCTGAAGTATTTTGTTTTGCTATGACATTAAAATACTCCATTTTTATTAAGAGAGGTGGAGGAGGAGGTATTACTCATAAATAGAAGTGCTGATGAACATATTCAAGTTTCTTACTTCTTGCATGCGTAATTTCTGGATTTACCAGTTTCACATCAAAGCACAGAGAGTTGGTTGCACAGAGACTTTGCTAAGATATATTCATTCACTGTTACAGTTAGATGCAGGCAAGTGACTAAAGATATGGTTTGGCTTTAAACATCCACTTGCACCAGTGCCCAGCAAAAGTGATGAGTCAGAAAGCTGGAGTCCAGTGTCTCTGTTGTCTCTCTTATTCAGTTCTCCTTTCCTCATTTCTGCCACTAGCCAGTGCACAGTATTTTCATTGATGATGTAATTTCAGATGACACTGTCACTTTATCAATGATGTCATAGAACCTGTCATGAGTGATGTAATTTGAGAGGTATTAAGCAGTGCATGGCGATGGTGTGAGTTATAGTTATTTTAGGGTACAAGTTATAGTTACTTGAGATAACTGTAACTGGTAAATGTCAGTGTTTTTTTAGTTTAAAACGGTATGTTTTAACTGACATTTTCACCTTACTATAACGTCTCTTTAACGATTGATTTTTATTAAGGTGAATTTCAAAGTTTTTTAAAATGTAAATTAACAAAATATTACAATTCATAACTATAACGTCAATTTAACCTTTGTGTTGTCAGTGAATTTCGTTGTTTTAAAAAAAAAAAAAATAAGATGGTCATCGACATGTGTGGCATGGCATTGGGCACAGAGCCTGGCCTACAGCACTCACAACCCGCCACACAAAGCTGACTATGCCATATGACAATATAAAGGATATCATTTTAGTAAGGCAGACCTATTGACTTTGTCAAAGGTTCAGCGAGCCTATCGGCTTTATCAAAGGTTGTGGGAGGTGGGCCCTAAACAAATAAAAGGAGCAACCCCCTCAGGCCCTGGCCCACCCCTTGGACTCAGAATAACAAAGGGTAGGGGCATTCACTGTTTTTTTAATCATCGCTGTGGATCTGTGGGACCAATGAAAACAAAATATTTTTGGGCTCCAGGTGTGGTCCCTCTGAGACCCCTCAATGTCCTAGGGGGTCAGGGTACCCCAATCCTAACCTACTTTATGTTTTCAAAAAAGAAATTCTAGGACAGGGAACTTGTCTTTGTTGATATGGTGGCAGCCAATCAGATCATATCTTTTGATCTGTCATGTATAGGGAGACAAAACCTAATATTCACCTGCAGCCCAAGGCCTCCCAATATCTTGATCACCCTAAAAATTACCTGAGACAGCTCGGCTCTGACACCCTTGATCTAGTGAGAATAAATGACTGGGACCTCTCAATAACTGAGTTCTAGATCAATAAAAAGTTAAAGGCTTTTTTTTACAAAATCTCAAATAGACAATGCAGACACCCACAATGCCATGAATGCTCAGCTACAGAGTACAGAGTTAGAAATCAAAATTAATCCAAGCACCATGAGTAGCAAAAGTTATAAAGACAGCATCTCTAAAGGAAAAGTCTCTAAATTATATTTATCAGATTCACAAAGAACACTGACAGGATCTCTGGGAGAAAAGGGAAAGGCTCTCTCTAAAATGAATAGAGTCTTGTGAGGAGATTAAATGTCTCTGGCTCACCTCCAAACCAGGGGTTTTATACACATTATATAAATAGATAATAAGCAAAACTGCAAATTCAGCATGGCGTGACTAGTGATAATGTATTGGACAAATCAGAATGATGATCGTCATACAAATAATTATTACACTAATCCATTTCTAAGATAGAGGAAATCTTCCATTAGCTTCCATAGCAACAGCACAATCCGAAGATGGTCAGCACAATATGAAACATTTTCAAACAAAGACTCATACCCCAGTGGTCTAGCAGGCCTACATCTGAACTTATAGCAGAAGCGTCCTTCAAAATTTACACTGGTAACATGAAGAAAGTTTCATTCAGAATACACGATCTCTAAGGAAACAAACCAATTGCATCACAGTGTCCTGTGGGGAGAGAAGACAAACAGAGGAACATTGATTGGGAGGAGTAATGAGCAGGAGCAAATTGAACACAACACCAAAAACAGCATCCATTTTAATAAAATGGTGTCACTATAGAAATGTGGCACAACTTACTATGCTTGCTTTCAGGTTCAGGGAGAACATGGCTTGGCAGTTCGCGATGGACTACTCCCAATAAAGCAGGGTTGAAACTGATTTCCATAAAGCTTGGTCAAATCTAAAGTGGCATAGTGTGCAAAATAATAATGGATTGGGATCTGACCATGAGTAATTAACAGTGGCTAAAATTAATTCTAGCATTCCATCCATAACTTTTTTGTATACTTTAGTGTTTCGCTCTAAGTGGGATAGGTATGCCCAGTTGTGGGTCCCATTCAGACTGTCACTGAAAGCAAGCAATAACTGGCTGATGAGTCCTAATTAGGGCTAAACCAGCCCTGGGTTGCGTGTGTCCCAGTTTAAGGTGGACTTGGCTTGGCAGTTCGGGCTTGACTGTTCCCATTGGAGCAGGGTCAAGACTGATCTGCGTATAGCTGGATCCAAACTGGGGTGGCATGGTGTGCAAAATAACAATGGATTGGGATGCAGCCCTGAGTAACTACCAGTGGCTGAGATTCATTCAAGCATTCAATCAATCATCAATCAAAATACACTTTATTCGATTTTTAAAATCATAAAAGCCATAAAACAACAATATATACAGTTTAAAATACATAACTCTTAAATACAGGTCAGGGCACAGTCATTATATACAAAAATGCAAGTGGGCAATACAAAACAAAATTATGTGGTCACACAGTTTTCCCAGTTTATACCGCATCAATAGCGGGCAGAGTCCTTGTTTTGGTTCTATGAGCTGCCACTAAAAAACTAGCCACAGAGTATATAATACGAATACTGCCGAGAGACTGTAAATAAACTAGGACTGGCCTTACTTGGACAAACTCTGCCTCTTTTAAAATAGGTAATAGGTATTTGTTCCTGGAAACCCTATATAAACTGCAAAACATCATGAAATGCATAGTGTCCTGAGTGGAAAATTCATCGCATTTGCACGGCGGGCCCCTTTCCGGTTTGCTCCAAGACTGATAACAGCCTAGAATGTATGGGATTAAATTAAATCTAAATTTAATTAACAAATATCTGTGGAAGGGCTTTGTTACAAGACTAAGATAGGGCTCGAAAGACGGGGAAGATATCAACATATAATGTGATCTGACTGTTGTTTTTGTAAGTTCGTGCTCCTCGCGAGCCAGTCTCGCCTTTCCCATGAAGTGTGTTTTAATCCAGTTAATATCCTCTTTCCTAATAGAAGACGGCAAATTAAATAAATTGGGGCGTCCTAACTGTACAAAAGTGTGTCTCACATACTCCAACCAGGGAATTCTCTTCATATGATCAAGAGACATAACATCCTGCAGGAAGGCATGGTTAAGGGATAATTCGTTATTTAGCCATGTCTTCAGCCAGCATGTTAAGGGGGCCAATCTGAGTTTATCTGTTACATAGTCTAGACCCACCTCCTCATGTATCGAGAAGGTAGGGATAGACTGGGGAACGGAGAGGAGATGTCTTAGAAACTTGTTTTCTGCTCGTTGTAAGGTTTCCTGGGTAACATACCCCCATAATGACGAACCGTGTATGGCTATTGAGATGCACTTAGCATTATATATTTTTAAGAGGGCCTCCATTGGCCTTGCCCCCAGCCTACTTGCGAACCCCATAAGGGCCGATGTGGCTCTCACCATTGAAAGGTTCTTTATCTTATTCTGGGGTCCCCAGGTACCCTTCTCATCGAATGTTACCCCCAGATAGGGAAAAGATGTAACCCTGGACACTACCTCGCCCTTACAAAAAAATGAAATATTTTTACCCTTCTTACTGTGACCGGCCACCACCATGGTATGGGACTTATTGGCATTAATTTTCAGCTCTAACTGGTCCATGAATTCCCCAAATGAATCCAACAAACGCTGGAGGGCCACCCCGGTGCGTGCTAACAGGACTGCATCATCCGCGTATAGGAGAGCAGGTATTCTTATCTCTCCTACACGCGGCACATCCCCCTCCACGGCCTCAAGATGTTTACCAAGGCCGTTTATATAGATGGTGAAAAGGAGGGGGGCCAAGATGCAGCCCTGCCGCACTCCTCTCTCCGAATTGAATTGACTGGTACACCTTCCCTCTTTTGTAACCCTTACTTTTGCAAAAAGTTCCTGGTGGAGTGATGCCATGAAGTTCACAAGTGACTTATCAACCCCCAGCTCCAATAGGGCAACCCACAGTTTTGACCTATTCACTAAGTCAACTGCTGAGGAGAACGCCAAGAACAAGGACCCCTCCTTGGCAACTGTGTATTTAGATATTAGCATATGGAGATTCAAACACTGGTCCACAGTGCCTCTCTTTTCCCTAAAGCCATACTGTACATTTGACAGTCCTCCCCTCCTCTCGATATTTTCTCTAAGTTGGTAGAGTAAGACTCTGCCTAGGATCTTAATAGCAGAGTCTAGGAGGGAAGTGGGCCTATAGCACCCTGGGTCATCGCGCTGGCCCTTCTTAAAAATTGGCACGATGACTGATGTGGCCCAGCTGCTAGGAAAGATATTACTGTTAGCAACTGTGAAAACATGGCTTAAGACCACTGCCCAGAGTTTTGGGGAGTACATATAAAAGTCACCCGGGACCCCATCCGGCCCAGGGGCTTTCTTTTTGGATGTCTCCAAAATTGCCCTCTCCACCTCAGCTGGAGTAAAAACTAACGGTGCACACTCTAGGGGCTCCCACCGATTATTAAGAGTACCCAAGTCACGAGCACCATAAACTGTTCTAAAGTGGTTAAGCCACTTTTCATCCGGGATAACACAATCCATTACCTTATTATCCACATCTGAGAAAAAGGATTGGTTCACGGTGGCCCAAAACTAAGAACTGTCACAAAAACGTCGCTTGACATTAATTTCTCCCACGCCGCTTGTTTTATAACTTACTTTCTCCCCATAATGGTGGTCTTATACACCTTTCTTGCTTCAGCGATCTCAGTCCTATCTCTTGGATTACTTTTCAGAGCCGTCATTAAAGCCTTATGGGCTTTGGAGCACTTTGCATCAAACCACCTATGTTGTTTTTCCACCCCCCGGTGCATTTAACCATTAGGGCTTCGGAAATTTGCGCACAAATACCTTCAAACGCCCCCATGACTTCGTGTGCTAGGGCACCCTCCCCCTGAGAGATCCCCATTAACCCCTCTATTTTAGCGAGTAATTCCTGCATAAAATTCCCGGGCACCACATTCGCCCATTTGAGCCTTCTACCTTGATCTGTAGGGCAAAAGGCTGGTCCCGGAATACTGAGGCGAGACTTAACGTCCAGCCGTTCACCCCAAAAGACCACAAGCAAAACAGGATTGTGGTCACTGTGGATTGAAATATTGCATTATAGGACACAACTCTGGATAAAAAGCCTGGGGTCAGGAAGATATAGTCAAGTATGGAACCGGGGATTGATCCTTTATAAGTGGCGGTTCTTGCCCCGCTCTCCGAAATGTCGGCTTCATACAAGTTATAATTAGCGAGCAACTCCTCAAGGGCTTCTCCCCCCTTAGAATGCTCGAAATGGGATGTCTGTATAGCCATCATATCCGCCTGATCTCCTACCACGCACAGGTCACTACATGGATGAACATTAAAATTGCCTAATAGAACCAGCTCAAAGTTTTGCCTGAACATAGAGAGGAAATTGTCCAAGCAATCTAAGTGGTCTGTTTCTGTATCTCTATCCCAGGAATTGTAAAAATTAATTATGAGAACGTTGCAGTTGGGTGAAACTTCCCACTCTACAATTAAAAGGTTTGATGAACCACTTTGAACCTGCCTAAATGTACCTTTCAGATTCAGAGAAAAGAGGGACATATGACCGCCCTTAGCCCTACCAGACATACTAGGAACAGCTGGGATAGCAAAGGTAATAAAGCCGTCTAGCCAAAAATTAGAAAAAGTATCCCAGGTTTCCTGGCACGCTATGATGTCATGGGCACTAATAAACTCAATCCAGGCTATTTCTCCCCTCTTGGCTCTTGCCCCTGCAATATTCCAGCTGATCAATTTACATACTTCAGGCTCACCGGGAGTGGGGGTTCTAGGGCTAATGACTTGTGCTGGGGCTGGCTGTCAATCGATTTCCTCGATGTCAGAAAGGGGAGAAAATCGATTGATCAAAGCCAAACACTCGCCTTCCTTAACTTTATGCACAGGGTGTGCGGCCATAACTGCCCGGGTACCAGAACCCCTCACAAGATTATATTGTGTCAATGTCACTGGGCCTACACTGCCCGCTATAGAGTACATACTCCCTCTAACTCGCCCTAGGCGGTTGTCCCAAGAACCGGGGGCTGGCGTTGGGGGAAGAGTAGAAATACCCCAGGGGAATAGGTCTCAAACGGTCCGTCCCTGAGATATCCGACCCATCCCAGAATAATCTATCAGCCAAGTCTGGGCGATCAAAATGAACAATAACACAATCGCCCTGCACTTTCTTTGTTCGTTTCCCAATCCACCCTACCCTGCTAGCAAATATCACCTTATTGGCGATTTCGGTCCCACCACTGCTTGCCTCCGCGCACCATGACCTTGCCTTTATAATTAAAGCAGAGGCCGATTCACCCATTCCTTCTGCCAGAGGGGGTACACCAATGAAGATTGCAACTAGAGGGGCTGCCTCTGGGGGCAGATCGGTGTTTAATTTGCAACCCTTTAGCCCCATATCTGCTACTATCTTTCTTGGATTACTGCTCCTCCTTTGAGGTCTTAGCTTGGTCACCCCTGGCACTGGGCTTAGTGCTGTTATTTATTGGGTTTCCCGCCCCCTCCATGACTGGGACCCTCCCGCAACGGGGCAAACTAGGATCAGATGTTTCCCTAGCATTACTAGGCCTTAGGTCCCGTAACACACTTCCCCCTGTCAATTGGGGGGAGATTGAGGAGAAGTCTTTGACCAGTTTATCAATTAAAGAACATTTTGTCAATAACCTGGCAAGGCAAGTGTTCAGTGTCTCAACGATGTCCTTCGCGATACCCAACAATAAGGGCTCGATACGGGCAGTGAACAATGTCTCTAACTGGTCTTCGAGAGTAGCCTCCCGCACTTGGGCTGTTGCTAGATTGCCCTCAACTTTTCTCCTCCTTTTCGATTTTTTTTTAGGGTCTTGATACCGTGGCTGTGTGGTCTCAGGCAAAGCCTGGACCTGGATGTCATCAGGTAGAAGGGGCGCAGTGGGTGCATTGGTTGTTACGGTTGAGTTGGCCTTTACAATAAGCACCTCCGGTTCTAATGGGGCAAGTGGCGCAGCATTGATAGTATGTGCAGGCAATGACAATGAGGTAGAGGGTAAGCCCAGCTCCAATTCAGCATTTGCAATTTCCTTGGTCAGCGCACCCACCGCTGATGAGAGGTAAGAGATGATGGACTCAGAGTGTCTAGGCACCTTAGCCTTCTTACCTCCCTGGTCTGTAGTTACAGTACGATTTCGCTTACCCATTATGAGCTCTCAGGGGGCTGGCCCAGCCCTGCCTCCTCCTGGCCACGACTGCCACAGACTGCCCGCCCTTTGCCCGGGCTTCGCTCGGCGCCGCCCGCGCGCGTCCGCGACGTGGAGGAACCAGCTGATGTTTGAGCGCCTCCGGGCGCGCTCAGGCAGTAAGTGGGCGGTGCTGGTCGCCGCTGTGCAGGATGGGAGCTGTAGCCTCCCCCCACGGCGGCCGTGCAGTGTTGCGAGCAACGGCGACGGGGGAAAACACACAGCGTCAGGGCCCCAGCAGCGAAAGTGTCCGCGGCAGAAAATGCAGGTCTATCCGGCCCCAGACAGTTGGTTAGTGAAGCCCCCGCTCCACCGAGGAGCCAGCTGATGTTTAAGCGCCTCCGGGCGCGCTCAGGCAGTAAGTGGGCGGTGCTGGTCGCCGCGGTGCAGGCTGGGAGCTGTAGTCTCCCCCCACGGCGGCCGTGCGGTGTTGCGAGCAACAGCGACGGGGGAGAACACACAGCGTCAGGGCCCTGGCAGCGAAAGTGTCCGCAGCAGAAAATGCAGGTCTTTCCGGCCCCAGACAGTTGGTTAGTGAAGCCCCAATCACATTTTTGTATACCTCAAGGGTGTCCAACCAATTTACAGCACATTGCATTCTTGGTAGACTTAGCCACAAAAAGTGAGTTCTAAGTGTAATAACAAATGGCAAAAAAAGAAAAGTTAAACAATGTTTCAAAAATCGCAGAAGTGCAAGTCATGCATATTCTTTTGTGACTGTTCATTGTAATGCACTGTATCTGGGAAACCTGGCATCTCTGTCACAGTATCTGCCAAGCATAGCGAGGCCGGCCCCATGGCACCTATCCTGGCACTGAGCATTAATTTTGCACTCTTATCAAGAGGAAATTTACCTGTGCACGCAGCTTGGACCTCGCACACCCGCTTCTTGGCACTGTACGTAAAATCGCAATGGACATTCTGTACTATAGCAGCGAAACAGCTTCTTTCTCCCTGTCACTTCTCTTCCCAGAACACTCAGCTGGCACAGAAGTACAAATGGCAGGCATCACAGTGCGAACTAATCAACATTGCCTAATGAAATCTACAATAGAGCTCTGTTAAAAGATTTCATTGCCCTTCAGAGACCTTGAAATTCTTGCAACTGCAGCACAGACCAGGAGTTCAAACTTTAGCACTCAACTACAGGAGCGTGGCTTCCATTGGTGCAGCAGGTGCAGTGGCACTGGGACCCAGAGGCCTGAGGGGCCCACTGAACCTTGATTAATACTGTGTTTCATAGTTTAAACAATGGTCAAGGAGGCCCATTTCCTTCCTTGCATTAGAGGCCGTGACATACTGTGTACACCACTGTTCAATTACTCAAAACTTTTAATGGATTCTTTCTAGAGCGCCACTCGGCCAGTAGGTGAAAGGAGTCAGATGTTTGCATCAGTATCCAAAATAGTCTTATGTACTAGAAAAGTGCCTAATACTACAGTGTTCCCTTGAAGTAAATATCCATCACTCCTTGCACCACTCTGCATCTGTCCCTTCCTTAACACAGGCACTGTTGGACTGACCTATCTGGCACTCTGGCTCTGTGGTGCTGTCAGTTGGGCTGGGTTGAAGGAGCCAGTGTGTGGAATTTTTTTTGTGTCCCATCAAGGCCCACGGGACCAATAAAAAACAACAAAAAAAACAGCCCCCCCATCCCCATTCTAGGCCAGTCCAACCCTAACCCCAGGTCTTCCAGTAATCCTTTAAGTTGTATGTGCTTGGAAGCCCTCATTCCAACAGTGTTATTCCGCAGTGACATCTCATCAGTGTAGATGATCATTTACTTAAAAACCCAACAAAGGGCAATAATCTTTTTTTCCTAAAAGACAAACTGTTCTGACATCAGTGTACAATTTGTGACGCTTGACGCAAGTGGTAGCCACCGGAGCTCATTTTTGGGAGCCTTGGCAGTGGAGTAGCTGGGGGAGGCACTGTTTCTGGGGGCGGTGGGAATCATGTCTGTCGACTCCCACCGGCCCGATAACAAATTGTCTGTTGGCCGCCCCCCCAAACAAGTTGTCCGCCACTCTCCTCCCTCTCTTACCTGCACCTGGGCAGAAAGCTAAGGGGCTGCCCTGGGTGGGTGTACGACTAGCTACACCACTGAGCCTTGGCTTAGTTTTCTTCATCAGACTGACCCAGAGAAAGATAGAGAAAATAAGAAAAGGGACATTTTTGGTCCCAAACACCAGCCTTCCCTGTAAATGTATTTATTTTGTTCTCAAGTTTCCCAAAACAGCTTTCCCTCTGTGTCCGCATTAAATTCCAGCCTCCACTTAGTAGCGGTTCCACAGGATATCAGTCAGGCTCAGCCAAATAATGGGAGAATGTGGAGAACTAACAAATTTGCCTGTGCCAGGATAAAAAATATTTGACTTGCATTCAGTGCTTAATTTGAGCCAGTGGTTGCCGGCCACCGATGCTTATTTTTGGGCACCAGCACTTATTTTTCCACATCAGATTTTTGCTGAGTGCAAGAGAAGAAAAAATACACAGATCAGAAAGATGAGGAAGAGAAAGATAACAACATTGTCACAAAGGGAGAAAGCGAGCACATGCATGAGCGAGAAAAAGGGAAAATGGTTAGGCTGTATCTGGAAGTGGATTAAAGATGACCAGCCATTGCATTTGGTGCGCCAATGTTTAATTGCACCGACCTCAGCCTTCTGATCAGAGGCTTTGACATCGGCACTCTTTCTTGCGCAAATTAATCACTGCCTCATCCCACCCTTTTGAACACACACTGTGCATGTGGGTGAAGAGAACAGCTGATCATGTACTTGATCCACCCATGCACATTGTAAAGTTAGCATTAATTAAACTGAAAGTCAAATCTAAGTTACTGTAGTGGCATTTCTTTGGCAGGTCCCTGCACTTGACTTCCTAATTGACCATTTGCAGCTGATAATAGGTCTGTTAGAAGGTTCTGAGTGACCCAAGTCAAAACAACCTATAGGGTCCGACCATTTTTCCCCGAATCCATATTTATGAGAAATCTGCAGCTCAAGCTTCTGATGCCATCTAGTGGTACAGCCCAGCGTAGCTTTCTGATCATTAATAAATGACAGAGCTTGCATTGAAATCGATGAATGTATTTTGCATAAGGAGTGCGGTCTCTAAAAAAGTATGGGGCTTTTGGGGGTAATGCCCCTTGCCCGAACTAGTGAAAGCCCTAACAGGCAAGGAGAGTCAGGAAAAGAAGAAGTATTTTTGATTAACTCCATGGTAAGAAATGCTAGTGACTCATAAATATGCCAACTCTGTGTCCATCACCATTCACTAGTCTTTGCTCTCTCTAGAATACATTCCTTGTGTATCCTTGATGTAAGAGTCCCACTTGGTTCCATGGTATCTCTCATGCTCTACCAGTAGATGTCTAAATCACAGTTCTACTGCATATTGGTGAAGTTTATATTACTTTTAATAGTTTTCATGGTTTTTGGAGTTCTCTTGATTGATTTGATCAACTCCAAATCATCCTTTCTCTGGATTAATAGCCGTGAGTTTATGTGCAACCTAATGCGGTGTGTGATTTGAAAGTGAATAAAGACTTCCACTGGGCGGTATTTGGACAGAATATCAAAAACAAAATATTGTTGCAGGAATATTGGGATGTAAAAAATATGGCGGACATAAATATTGAAAGTAGGTATAACAGTTTGAATTTTGCTTATTAATACGATTGTAAATTATATCCTTTAATCAAATATTCTTGCTTATAATGCCATTTTGTGCAAAATTTTTGTTAGCTATAATAGGCAATTTTGAACTGTATTTTTTATGTATTTCATTTTAAAATAGTTTGATGTTATGAATATTTATTTTAAAATGTTATTTTAATATTTATTTTAAACGTATTTATTGCAAACATCTTAAAAAAATATATATGTTCAATACAATTTTTAGTACCAAGATGTTGGGTTTACGGAATGAAGAGTAGGTAAGTTCTGAAATCTTTTTTTGCCTGTAAATTTATGTTTTTATTTAGTAATTTTAAATTTTTTATATTTTAGAATTTAAAACTTGTATTTGTTGTTTTGAATAATGTTTAATTTAAAAAATGCATTTAAGTTATACATATATGGTTTAAATGTTCTTATTTGTAAACATTTTAAAATCTTGTTAATATTGAATTAATTTTATGGTTTTACTTTATTTTATGTTTATTTTGTGTTTATTATAAGTACAATGGAAAACGTAAAAAAATATATTGGTGTATTTCGTTAATATTTAGTTAAGTTAAGCTATATTTTGAATTACACATTTATTTTCAAATTTTAAAAGAATGTTTTAAATCAGGGGTCCTCAACCAGTTGATCGCAAGTTATCGGTAGCTCGCCAAGACCCCCTGAGTAGCTCGTGCCGTTAACATTACAATTTAGTAGCCTCTTAACATTGTTAAAATATTTAGGCAATTTTTTTAGGTTATGTTGCCCTCCCTCACCCAAACCAGTTGCTCAGATTAGCTTAACTGAGCTTAGCTGGGACGGGGCAGGCCGAAGAGGATGACATTGTTCCTCCCTAGCATCTCTGTTGCCGCGCCACCTGCCTTTCACACCCCAGCAACGCACATTTCATCCTCTGCGAGAGTGCCGGTATGGAGCAGCAGATGTCGCAGAGCTGCTGGTGCAGGACAGCGTGCGGGTGGCACAGCGGTATTGAACTGCTACCAGGACCCGCACCACCTCCCTTGTTGACCCTGACACCAGTTAATTTAATCGGTGCAGCCGGTAAGGCTTAAGGAGATCTGGGTGGGCCAGATCTGCTCCACACTTGTAGTGAGCCCCTACCCTGGCCTGACAGCTGTAAAGGCGAGGCAGCTCATTTATCTAATCTTCTGTAAGCATCAGCGGCATTGGGGCCAGTATTTTATATGATTGTCACGCGTGGCAGGGCCACAAAAAGTGTTCTTTTTTACATCCATGAATGTGGATCATTTATCTGCTGTAAGCATCAGCAGCATTTACCATATTCACCCACTATATTTCCTTTAATTGATATGAAACTTTCGTGTTCCGCTATGTAGACCACTATGGGGCTGATTCCAATCCGGGCCGGTAACCGTACCGACCGACACGGACCGGGACAGAATTCCGACTGACACGTACACGCGCCGTACGACCTGCGAAGTACGATGCGTTTCCGAGACGATACAAACGACTCGCACGGAGTATAGTCAGTCTGACCGAAACGTACGGAAAACATTGATTCGCTCGTAAACAGACCTGGAACCCTAATGAACGACACGGACCGGAAATAGTTCCGACCAACACGAACACGCGCCGTATGACCTGCGAAGTACGATACAATGCATGTGAAATGAAACTGACTCGCACGGAGCTCAAGACGGAAAACAGAAACGCACGGAACATAGGTAATAGCAATGAAAAGAGTCCGTCGGGCCCGACGCGTACGCGAATTCTGCAACATAGCACAATGTGAGTGAGACCGACTCATATCACCCTGCAATTGACGCTGTAAGCGTCCGTACTGGTCAACTGATCGTCTCTGTCATGCTCAAAATAAATATACAAATAATAACAAACAACAAAAATAGGCAGAAAAAGGCAAAACAAGCATTGCCAAAAGAAAAAAATAATCTAACTGAGACACACCCACAACCCCACCTATATAAAGGGCCAAAATCCATACCATGATCCTTTGCAAATTCCACAGAGCTGCCAGCAGGGAACACAACACGCTGCACTGACAGACACACTCACAACTCGCACAAGACACAACCTTTACACCATTAGCACCTCACTAAAATGACACTCACAAACACCCAGCTGAACTCAAACCCACTTGCCCACACTTCCACACACCCATCAATCTCCACCAACACCCATCATCATGCTCCCAAAGAAGAATCCAAAGTTCACAGATAGTGAGTTGGAAGTGATGGTCAATGCAATTCTCAGAGTAGAGCCACAGATATTTGGCGCATTGGTCCAACAGACCCCCTGTCCCAGAAAACAAAGATGTGGGAGAGGATTGTGAACAAGGTGAACACACAAGCAGCTTGCCTGCGCACAATGGACGACATCAGGAATAGGTGGTATGACATACGCAGGCGGATCAAGAAGCTCATCGGCAAAGACCTTGTCCTGAGCCAGCTTACTGGCGGTGGCCCTCCTGTCAAACCTGTGCATGTCACTTCCTGGTAGGAGAAGGTGCAGGCCATACTCCCACCGGTGGGCATCCATGGATTATCCGGAATACCAGACCCTGGTGAGTACACAAACAACTAATCTAAATTGTAAGTCAATATCAATCCACACCCACAGACATTAATGTCAGGGGGTCAGTGAAACCATTCACTGTTATCAAGCCACATCAACCCAAACATAAATATCCTGTGATGTGTATACCAGTTAGAGAAACACAATACCTGCATAGTCTCAGTAACATGTAACTATGTCAATACATGTAGAAACGTACTGACAAATACACCAAGGATTTGGCTCTAAACACCAACAAACACTATCAGCCATCTTGCTAGCACAGTTACACTCACTCCTAGGAAAGCAATGTCCCAGGAAGGAAGGCTGGGTTTTCTGGGAAGGTGGGTGTATCAAAAGCATGATGGGAGTCGTAGTCACAGTCAACAGTCCTCCTACCACATGTCCCAGGAATACCCCCATGCACCATGCTCACCTCACAGGGAGTGGGAAAAGTACTGCCAAGATGGCTGACACTGGCCTCTAATCTGGGGAGCACAAGGCCCTGCTGGGAGTAGTGCTCAAACAAACACCAGGCACCACTGTCTGACACCTTGAATGTGAAGTTTGACTCACTGTCATAGAAGCATGGTTCACGATGGCCTATCTGGGCTGTGGGGTGGAGGAGTGCTAGCTCTGACCACATCTACCAGCAGGCCCTGTCACACACAAACCCCTCCCACCAACACCAAACACTACACCTGGGACCAAGCCCAACATGAGACTCAAGGTGGGATCTGTGTTCAGATTCAGATCGTAACTAACAACAGACCTGCAATGTAACAGGAAATCCACCATTCACAAATGTCACGAAACTTAGCACAAACTTACAGCAAGGCAATGTGATCCAAACACCAGTCACATGCAGCAGCCATCTTGTTTGCACACATTCACTACGAGGGAAGCTGAGTCTCAGGAAGGAAGGTTGGGTTTGCTGGGAAGGCGGATGTAGCCGAAAGCATGATTGGAGTCGTAGTCACAGCCAACAGTCCTCATCCTACATGACCCAGAAATACCACCATGCATCATGCTCACCTCACAGGGAGTGGAAAAGTACTGCCACGCTGAGGCAAGATGGCGGCCGCTTGATACCAGTGAAGGTCGCTCCCGCTGTCTGGTCTGAACAGCTGTTACTCGCATACTCGTCTATGGGCTAAAAAGACATGTCTGTCTCGGATTTATACGTCGCTGACCTGACCCGGGCCCACTGAAGGAGCTAGTTATCTCTCCTTAACGGTCCTAAATCAAGAAGGAGGGGGGAAAAAAACCCATGCTCACCGTTTTTCGTGTTCGCCAGCCCTGGCTACGGGTACTCTCCGCCTCTCTGAGCCGCGCACACCTGAGGGCCTGGCGGGTGTGGTTCGCGGTGGAAGGGAGGAACGAGGATACCGTGTTTGTCGGGATGCCTATCCGCAAAGGCGGAAGCTCTGCAGCAGCGAAATCGACAGGAGAGCTGCCGGTGGTTGGTCCTGGTATCGGGGGAAAGAGAATTCCTGCCGCTGACAAAGCGGACACCACGGGCAAGTTGGAGAAGCTGGGGAAGCCGGCAGGAAGGATTCCAGCGGTGAGTGAGAACAAAGCCGCCTTGGCTAGAGGGAAGCAAGGAGATAAGGCGGACAAAGCCTTTGAGAGACCGCCCTGTAACAACCCTGCTAAAGCTTTTATGGACAGCTCTGATCTGGTCAAAATGTTAACGGTCCCTGGGATGTTTGCCGGAAAGGGCAAGGTAGCTAAAAATCAGTTAGAGGTCTCTTCAGTATCTGCAATAAATACTGCAGGGTCTCTAATGGAGGGTAATGAAGGCTCTCTGGATGTGGTGACCGAAAATAATGAAGGGGACGCTAAAATTGCTGGGGATCTGGTTAATATTGAACGTTCTTTGGAATTACCAAATGCTAAATCTCCTCAAATAAGCGATGAAGCAATTAGCAGAGAGAAACCTGGGGTGTCAAATGACGCTGCTGTAACTTCCTACACTTTTCAAACCCCCATTGGCGGGAGGTTAGAAAAGAACAAGGGCCCTCTGCTGGAACTGATCGATGGGGACAGCTTCTTTTCTGTGGCAGAAGAGTCAGATATTGAGTCTGAGGGAGGTGTTATTAACGATGACTCAACTTCAAGTGGCGAGTTTGATAGCCCCCCGCGAACGGCGAGCACTTCTAAGAAGGCCTCCACCCGAGGTAATAAAATTGCTTCAAAGCATGGTCTAGAGGACGAAGACAGCGATGGCTCTGAAACCAGTAATAAACTTCAGTGGGATTATACTCAGGCTGCAATGAGTTTGGCAGTTTTAGAGGAACCTAGAGCTCACAAAAAAGAAAAAAAAAGAGAAGATCATGAGGAATTTAACTCTCCTCCCTCTAATTCTGCAATTTATGCTTTGTTAAAATCAATACAAGGGGAGTGGCTCGACAAGAACATAAAAGGGCTAAACTTGCTACAATGAAGATTCAGGGCGCAATTCGAAGAAACACAAAAGCATGCTCTGAGGTCATTGCCCGCACTACGGCATTGGAGGGAAGAATTGTCGATCTCGAGGCGGGCCTACAAAAGACTGATATTAAAACCACATCAAATGATGATAGACTGGCTGATATAATGTGGAAACTCGAGGACTCCGAGAATAGACTTCGAAGAAATAACCTTAGGTTATTAGGAATAGAAGAGAATGTAGAGGGGGCGGATATTAGAGGTTTTGTTTTGAAATTATTTAAAGCTGCCTTTCCAGAACTCTCTCAATGGTCATGGGATTAGGAGATTCAGAGAGTCCACCGGTTTCCCCTAATTTTGAAAAAGAGCCCAGATTCGGGAGCTAAACCAAGAGCAATCCTGATTTTTTTTGGGAACTTTTTATTGAGACAAGCTATTTTTGAGAAAGCCCGTCCTGATGCCAAAAGATCTGTAGAAGGGCATACTTTTTTTGTTCGCCCGGATTTCTGCCATGCAACAGTGGAAAGGAGATGGCGACTCCGCTCCCTGATTACTCCCTTTCAAAAAAAAGGGTGCGAGGTGTTCTTAATGAACCCCGCACGCCTAAAGGTTATATTTTCTGGCAGAACACGGGTATTCTTATCAGAGATTAAGGCTGAGGAATATCTTAAAGGGCTTGGGGAAGGTTAAAGATTTAATTAGCGCATTAGACAGGGGGTTCTTTCTCTCTCCTTTTTTTTCTCTTTTTGTGGGTATGCTGAATTATGGACTTTAGAGGCGGGGAGCGACCTTGGGACACTTGGGCAAGGGAAGCCATCATATGGGTCCATTGACCTATTTTGCCTGTATTTGGGGGGGGGGAGCTTGAGAGGGGTGGGGGGCTGCGGACGGAGATTTGTTTTGGGAGGAGTCAGGAACCGATTTTTATGATAACTCAACTAAATTTGAACTTGTGCAAGGGGTCGAGAAATGGCTACTGGATGTATTTTTTTCTTCTGTATGGCTAATTGAAGAATTGTATCAATAAATATTTGTGGACTTAATAATTCGTCCAAACGACGCCGGATAAGGGAAGATATGCGCTTCCTGCGGGCAGATGTTCTCTGTCTGCAGGAAACGCATGTCGAAGCCAGTCAGCATAAACTTTTGGAGATTGAGGAATTCCAGCTTGTATCTTGGACTAAACTTGAGGCTAAGACTAAGGGTGTTGCAATTTTAGCTAGACGAGGAAAGGTCAATATCACCCGCTCCGCTGCGGACAGCTTGGGTCGTTGGGTAATAGTTTATGGTAATTTTCAGGGCAAAAATTTTACACTTTGTTCTATCTATGGTCCTGTTTTGGATGACCCTACCATAGTTAATTGGCTTAGCTTAGAGTTGATAGGCTGGCCATCCCCGTTTATTATATGCGGAGATTTGAACATCAATATAGAGTGTGGAACCTTAAATCAATTAGGGAGCGTATATACTGGAAGAAAGCCTAGGGTATACCGTGCTTTACAACACTTAATAGATTTGCATGGCTAAACGGATGTATGGGCTTTCTTTAATCCGGATGATCCCGGCTTTACATATTTCTCTGCACCTCATAGAATATGCTCAAGGTTGGACTATTTCTTTGTTTCACCCGTTTTACTTCAAGGTTCTGGTATTACTAGATTTCCGCGAGTAATGTCGAACCATAATCCGCTCCTGCTTGAAATAAACACACTGATCTGTAGGATTCAAACTAACATCTGGACGTTTAACCGTGCCCTGCTTAAGGATAGAGAATATATTGATAATATGTCTTTAGGGATCACTAGGTTTTTGGACGAAAATATCGATAGTACAGGTATTCAGAATGTCTGGGATACATTAAAGGCAGGGGTAAGGGGTGAAACAACACGGTTTGGTTGGGAATCTCAAAGGAAGGAAAAGGCAGAATTGCAACGATTATATACAGCACTGGCAGAAGCAGAGCAGAACCTGGTTACTCAGATACGGATGGGTGGAGATAGTGACTCTGCTCAAACCCGGATTATTTTAGCGAAATCAGCCATAACCGAACATTCTCAGGCTAAGGCAGCCAGCAAATTTTTTATCTGGAAATCTAAAATGTTCGAAAATAGTGAGCGAGCAGGGCATTTGTTAGCCTCAAGAATCAAAGAGAGAAGAAATAGCTACGCGTATTAAAAATATCCAAGATCCAGATGTTGGTTTGGTGTCCGGGGACGGGGATATTTTGCTTGCCTTCCAAAAGTTTTATCAACATCTGTATAGCGAAGATATTAGCGATAATGATATGCATCAGGTGGAAATACAAGAGTATTTGCGGGAGGTAGGTGTTGATACACTACCTCCGGAAGAACGTGATGTATTAGAGGCTGAAATAAGTATGGAAGAGCTCTTGCAAGCTATAGATTTTCTCCCGGGGGGGGGGGGGGGGGGGGGGATAGCTGTTGGTCCAGACTATCTGCCAGGAGAATTCTATAAAATATTTCGACTTCAACTTACTCCTGTTATGTTGGCTTTATTTAAGATAGTGCAGAAGGGGGAATCTTCCCCTGAGTCCTGGCAGAAGGCCCGAATTGTTACATTTCTAAAGAAAGATAAAAATCCAACGGACATGGGATCATACCGTCCAATTACGCTTATCAACAGCGATGTAAAAATATATGCAAAGGTGCTCGCTAGGAGATTCTCTGGTGTGATCAAGTCGTTGGTTTCTTTTCATCAACATGGCTTTGTCCCAGGACGGGAGACAATCAATCACATTTGTCGTACAATCACATTATTTGACTTCACTAGGGTTTCAGGGGACCCTATGGCCTTAATTCTGCTGGATGCGGAGAAGGCGTTTGATAGGGTCTCCTGGCCCTTTTTATGGGCGGTTTTGAGACATTATGGTTTTGGAGAAGGATTCATTACTGCAATACAAATTATGTATAGACAACCCACAGCGCAAATTTCAATTATGGGGACCCAGTCGGGAACTATTAATATCTCAAGAGGCACTCGACAGGGCTGTCCCTGTTCTCCTTTATTATTTGCCATTTATATAGATCCTTTAATTAAAAAATTTCTTTTGAACAATTTGATCAGTCCAGTGAGATCCAAGGGTGGTGAAACTAAAATATTGGGCTATGCAGATGATCTTGCTATTTTAACAGATTTGCCCGAACTGGCTCTGTTGGAAATTCAAAAATTGACATCTCAATTTGGCAAATTGTCTGGTTATCATCTTAATGAATCCAAAACCCAAATTGTTTGTAATGATAAGATCTTAATGGTGGACTCCAGGGTTACTGAGACCGTAAAATACCTTGGAATTCTAATAAATTCAAATCCAGAAGTAATTGTGGAGATTAATCTTAATCCTATGTTGTGTAAGATTGAAAAAGATGCCCGTAGGATGAATAATCTTCACCTAACACTCAAGGGGAGATGCAATGTTGTAAAGATGCTTTTTCTACCAAAGATATTGTATCTCCTCAGAGCCATCCCTGTTTTGTTCGATTCAATATGGTTTAAAAAATAGAACGTATTGTCTCATGGTTTCTTTGGGCAGGAAGAAGACCCAGACGAGCCTTTAAATTTATGACGCTACCAAGAGAAAGGGGTGGCTGGTCTGTGCCTAACTTTCAGATCTATTATTGGGCTATCACCTTGAGACATATTTCTGTGCTGCTTGACTGTCTTGATTTTGAGGACCGGGAGAATTCAATATATAAACTTGTTTATGGAGAAGAAGTTTCAGGGGTTTTATTTAAGCATATAGATTTTGCATACTTTAAACGTGTGAGGTTTAAAGGTTTATTAGCCGCTTTCAAAATTTGGACCTCTATCCGGAAATTATTTAATATAGGTAGAATACATATATACACTCCAGTTAATGGAAATATTCTCTTGCCACAAATTTTTGCTGATGGATATTTTAGAGAATGGAGGGCCCATGGTGTTAACAAGCTAGGGGACTTAGTTTCGGATGATGGGGTAATGACTTTTGAATATCTAAAACAGAAATTTAATCTTAATAATCAACATTTTTTTAAGTTTCTACAGATTCGGGATTTTCTCTCTCGGAAGACTGTTAGCTGGACTTCTTTTTCATTACTTGAGGCTATTAAAGGTGGGCATTCCACAATATCCTCAATTTATAAAATGATCAACGAAAGAAGGAAAGATGACTTTGATAAACACTTTGGCCGATGGTATATAGGATTGCATGTTGGACAGGAGGTCTGTGAAAAGTCATTACGGCTTAGTTATATCTCCACCTTATCTGCAAATCTCCAAGTCCAATGCTTCAAAACCTGGCATAATTTGTATATAACCCCACAGCGCATACATCAATGGGGTGGGACTATGGGAGTTAACTGTCCCAGATGCGGTGAGTTTGCGGTTGATATTATTCATATGTTCTCCTCTTGTCCTAATTTAATTCCCCTGTTAAACAAAGTGGAACGATGGTTAGAGATATTGTTTCACCGTACGCTTCAACTTTCTTCTCAGGCAGTTATATTAGGGGTAACCGACGTGGATATGACGCTCCCAGAGCAAAAGTTATTTTTTGTTTCCATGGCTATACTTAGATTATGTTTAGCAACCGTTTGGCTAGATCCATCCCCTCCATCAGAACATGAATGGTTTAGTAAATTTATAAATGTTGGGAAGTGGGAGCTTTTGGTTTTCAGAAAGAGAGGCCCAAGGGCCCGCAGAAATGGGGAATTGATTTGGGCACCTTTGATTAATTGGCTGGATCGTGCAAATCAATGATTCTTGAAATTAGTGAAGTATGATAGTAATGTACATATATCATGTATATTGTATATATTGTGTTTTGTAGCTATGAATTCATTGAGATAATTGATTTACGGTTTAATTTAATTTTTTTTTTTTTCCCTATGCTTATCTCCTGTCCTCAGCCCTCAAGGGTGGGTTGGGTGGGTTTCAGGGAGGGGCCTTAGGGTTAAAATTGTTAAATTAAGAGTTATGATACAGATGATGTAGATGATGAAAGTTGTGGTTAGATGCCTGTATTTTTCTTTTTTCTTTTGTGACGTTCTCATTGTGATGAACGATATCTGTGTCATGATACTCTTTAATAAAAAATTTAAATTAAAAAAAGGAAAAGTACTGCCAAGATGGCTGACACTGGGCTCTGCTGTGGGGAGCACAAGGCCCTGTTAGGACTTGGGCTCCAACAAACCACAGGACAACACTGTCGGCCATCTTGTCAGCACTGCATCACTCACTCACAGGGAAGCAGAGTCCCAGGAAGGAAGGTTGGGTTTGCTGGGAAGGTGGGTGTAGCCAAAAGCATGATGGGAGTCGTAGTCACAGCCAACAGTCCTCCTCCCACATGGCCCAGGAATACCTCCATGTACCATGCTCACCTCACAGGGAGTGGAAAAGTACTGCCAAGCTGGCTGACACTGGCCTCTGCTGTGGGGAGCACAAGGCCCTGTTGGGAATTGGGCTCCAACAAACAACAAGACAACACTGTCAGACAACGTGAACATGAACTTTGACTCACTGTCATGGAAGCATGGTCCATGGTGGCTTATCTGGTCCAGGGGGGAGGAGGAGTGCTACCTCAGACTACATCTACCAGCAGGCCCTGTCACACACACCCCTCCCATCAACACCAAACAACACACCTGTGTCAGGCACGGGAGTACACTTGTGTCGCAATGGACATGTAAGTCAATTAATACATGAGCTGTCCATGCACACAGCTATGTGCAAATAAAAACGCATCAGGTTTTCATGACAATGTTCTAAACCAACATTGGCATCTGCCTGTGACAATTGAGGCCAATGCAATGCACATACACTCATCATGAAGCACAGTAGCAATTTTAATGTGTGTGATACGTTGATGTGTGCTGAACCACAACATACATTGTGTGTCTCTTCCACCCACAGGGGCAGCTGGGGAAACTGCAGGTACAGAAGAAGGAGAATCCCAGTCCCAGACTCAGTTTGACCCTGACCTTCCCGGTGTGGATGCCTCTCAGTCCTCTTCGGATGATGATGAACAACCTGGCCCCTCCGGTGTGGATCAGCATGCAGCACCAGCAGTTGTAATAACAGCACACCCTTCCACCATTCCTGCTACATCTGCGAACACCCAGATGACCCCTACCAACACGGACAGACCAAGTCAACATAACACCGAGGGAACAGCAACACAGGGCACCCTGGATGTGGCGGACAATACCACCAGTGCCAACACAGAAGGTTGTGCTCATGTGGGTAGGGGTGGTGGGAGTAGGGGCAGGCTGAGGCCACGGCCGGAACATGGTGCTGCACTGCAAGCTGATCCACAGTTGGGACGCATCATACAAGCCTATCAGGAAAGCACCGGAGACTTTGGCCAGGTAGTGGGGATGCTCAGGGACATTAAACAACAGCAGGCTGGACATCATGCCAGATTGTACTCCCACATGTCCAGGGTAGAAACACACATGTCCCGCATGGAGTCCAAAATGGATAAATTTGATGAACTTACAGCGGTGCACAGGGACATACTCACATGCCTCCGCCAGATTGCAACCAACATGTCCACACCTCCCTGTGTGCCCACTACATCTGTTGCCACAACATCTGCAACTGCCACAGGGAGGAATGAGGACTCTGGTGGAGAGTCCACCAAACCGCCCCAGCCTGCACCTGAGGGTCTCCCTAAAAAGAAGAAGCGGGGTCATATAAAGAAGGACAAGTGAGAGCCATCTGGCCATGCATATCCCCCAGGAAGTGAACACCTGCTCCTGATATCCTCCATTGTGTGCAAACAGTTCAAATTGTTGACTGTTACTGAACTCTCCCACATGTGATGGAGGTTCTAAGTTGGAACAATGAATCAAATGACTGTCGACTTCGCTCAGGAAATTTCATCTACCAACACTACCAACTCCTCTGTGAATTTTGTATTCCTATTACACAGTACAGCACTTTCTATTACATATACTATGCTCACACATGTATGTAAACAAATTCATAATCACAACTCTGTTGTAACATAAACTGGGTTTGTCACATAGAGATGACGACATGCTAAAGAAAGACAGTACATGGAAACTACTACAGCAATGTAAACACAGTCATGTGAGTCATGTTGATGTGACACATATGAGAGATACACACTACTAGGTCAACAGAACACTAATTTACTATACCCATCATACTCATTGCTCCCAACATTGTGAACTGAAAATACACAGAAATGCACATACACAACACTCATGCAGAGGCAGTGGTAATCATGCCACAGGTACAGTATGCTAAAGAATGTCAGATGTGTGGATACAGAGGAAGCATATCACAAAGTGGTGCACACCTCCGTTACACATACACAACAAGTGAACTAAACAACAGATGCAAGGTATCCTCACATGACAGTGAGCACAAAGTAACCAAGAGGATCAGAAATGCCAGTACTGGGGTGTGTGGGATGATCAGTGACGGCCCGTGTAGGGCGTTTTAGCGGGCGGTGACGTGGCGCAGAGGAGGGGCAGGGTGGGGGGGTTGCAAAATGCGGCATACGGCCGAGTTCAGGTAAGTTACGAAAAAAAATAATTTTCGTAACTTACCTGAACTCGGCCGTATGCCGCATTTTGCAACCCCCCACCCTGCCCCTCATCTGCGCCACGTCACCGCCCCGCTAAAACGCCCTACACGGGCCGTCAATGGGGATGATGCATCCGGCATCCATGAAAGGTTGCACTCTGTAACTGGATTGTGTGTTTTGGAGGTCACATGTCACCAGACAACAGCCAAAGGACCCTATGAAGGACAGACATACAACAGTATTGAAATTACTAAGTGACTGCATACATCTACAATACACATTACATACGCAAATTCCCAAGAGTTGTGAAAACAACCTATGAATCATGTCAACACTGTTTGGGAGAACATACTAACTCAAAGGACACATTAATGCAACAACCATGTCAAGTAGCATGCAGCCACACGTATGCACCCACATTGCACTACAAAAACACATATCAGGCAAAGCAAAAACATAGACAACTCATCACCGTATACTCACAATTATGAGAAAAAGTTGTTGATGAGCTGAGTCCGGACATCCCCCTCACCCTCATCATCACTCTCTACATGACCCAGGCCTGGATTCTCCCCGCTTGCGGTTGATGGTCGTCATCATCTTCAATGAGAGGCAACTCCTCCCTCACTGCCATGTTGTCTAGCATGCAACTCACAATAAATATCTTGCACACCTTTTCAGGTGCATATTGGAGGGCCCCTCCTGTCCGGTCAAGGTAGCGGAATCTGATTTTCAGGAGTCCAAATGTCCGCTATATCACTCGCCTGGTACGCCCATGTACTTCATTGAAATGTAGATGAGCTGGTGTGACTGGGTTTCTAAGAGGTGTCAGCATCCACAGCATGTTGGGGTATCCAGAGTCACCTACATACAAACAAACAAACAAACATGTCATGGGCCAGGAAAGAGAGTTAAATTCCAAGATACTAAAAGCACACAAGGTAAACAGAGATTACACACCAACAAGCCAGGCACGATGGTTCTGCTATTCCTCATAATGTAGGTGTTGTGTGTGGAACCAGGGAAACAGGCACAGAAATGTCATATTGTCATGTCCGAAAGACATACCACAGGGCATCAATGGAGTGGAAATGTTTTCTGTTTCTGTATGTCTGCTCATGTGCTTGTGGCGGTACCAAAGCAACATGTGTACCATCAATTGAGCCTATAACATTTAGCATCCTTCCCAGTGCATAGAAGTTGCCCTTTATGCCAGGCGTTTGTTGTGGACTTGGAAATTTGATGTATCTGTTCATATGACACAACATTGCCTTCAAAACATCACGTGACACACGGCTGAACATGGTGTGTGACATCCCACCAGCACCAGCCACAGTGTATTGGAAGGTCCCCGTGGCAAAGAAATGTAGGGCTACCATCACCTTCACCTTGGGGGTCAGTGCAGTAGGATACGCCAGTCCAGGTTGTAAATGTGGGGCCAACTGCTAGGCCACATCCTCAATCAGTGGCCTTGTGAAGCGGTAACATCGGATGCAGTCACGTTCAGCCATGGTTGCAAGGTCTGGGAAGGGTCTGTGGACATTTGCCCTCCTGCAGAATATAGGTAATCAAAGACAGATTGTCACTTCCGCTACATATGTGGCAATGACCATGCTAAATAGCACATGCTACATCATATCAAGACACAATTGAGTCAGGTGTGTGCGATTCATCATGGACACATATGCCAGCTATGTGCCCCTCACCTAACATTTCAGCTCCACATGGTGAGACAACAAGTGCCATGCTATGCTGTTGACAATCTATGGGCTCTGTCACAATGCATCTGAACAAATGTCACATACAAAACACACACCTCAGTGACTAGTGAGGATAGATGTGTTGGCAAAATGACAGGTGTTTGTAAGTTACACACACAGGGATCATGTATTGCCACATGGACACACTCATTATGTAATGTCTGAAGTACACATACCAACACAAACATTAAACACACATGATGTGCCAACAGGCTTGTTTGCAGGGCATACATGGATGTCTGTGACACACAGACACAACAACAACTCACATGCCCAAATCAGATGGATGTTGGAAAGGATTCACATCCACAAAATACAATTAGGTACATGTGCGTAGCACTATACACAAATAGTCAGGATGTACCCCACAGTGGTAGCCCAGGAACACCCTGTAACACACAGTACATTCATGTGCAATTTAGGGTGTATGTAACATGTCATTAGATGATGTGCCCCTGTAACAGTGCCCAGGCCACGGGTGTTGATCAGCAAAGTTCTCATTCAAAATAGTGAGGTGCATCACACACAAGACTTTTTGTCACCATGTAACAGGGCACATCCTAGTAGTGTGTGCCACAATGAGCTACATCGAATATGACATGTGTAGACATGTACCCACATATGCCATGAAGCCTGAAATGTGATTACGTGTACTGTGTGACAGGCTGTCAGTGTGTTTTAGAGCACCTGATTCCCTGCCAAAATATCTTGTTTGGCATCCTTTGGCCATTGAATGGTGACTGATGAGGGTGAAAATTCAGAAGACTCGTCGGACACTTTCGAACCAAGACGTATGCATGCATTGGCCATTGAATGTAATGGTGACTGACGTGGGTGAACATTTAAAAGACGCGTCGGACACTTTCGAACCAAGACATACTCACGCATTGGCCATTGAATGTAATGGTGACTGACGCGGGTGAACATTCAATAGACGCGTCGGACACTTTTGAACCAAGACGTACGCACGCATTGGCCATTGAAAGTAATGGTGACTGAAGCGGGTGAACATTCAAAAGACGCGTCTGACACTTTCGAACCAAAAGGTACGCACGCATTGGCCATTGAATGTAATGGTGACTGACACGGGTGAACATTCAAAAGACGTGTCAGACACTTTTGAAACAAGACGTACGCACGCATTGGCCATTGAATCTAATGGTGACTGACGGAAGTGAACATTCAAGAGACGCGTTGGACACTTTCTAACCAAGACGTATGCATGCATTGGCCATTGAATGTAATGATGACTGACGCGGGTGAAAATTCAAAAGACGCGTCGAACACTTTCGAACCAAGACGTACGCACCCGTGTGCAAACAGATTCCGTTGGCTCACTGCAACAATGTTTCAAAGTCAATTGTGTCATGATGCGGAATATTTGAAGGATGTGGAAGGCGTGTCTGATGCGTTCAATGTCATGGATTGGGCACTTTGAGATAATGCGAACGACTCTGACCTATCTCTTTGGCCGCACCGAACTGATTCTGCCTCAGCAGCAGAGATATAAGGCTGTCTGTTCCCCAGACACTTCACTTGCCTGCACTACATGCTACAGGATTGGATCTCACAACACCACTGCTACTATCTCTGCATCCCCTGTGTTCTGCAATGGCACGTACTGTGGAGAGAGCACCATCATTCACAGAGGAGGAGAACCAGGCCCTGCTGGACAGCCTCCTTCTACAGTACTGCAAGCTGTATGGGAAACTAGGGGAGCAGGTGAGTGTAGCGTCCACTGCCTTTTCAATTGTACATGTTGTCTGACTGGCACTACTAGCATTGTGATCACAAAGGGCAAGCATTCCCACTGAGTAAGTTTAATTCTCAGAGTGTGTAGATGCATGTACTGATTTGGTACAGTGATGAAAATGTGTATTATTATTATTATTATTATTTTTGCATGGTTGGGTTTTCCAGGCACTGTTCAATGTTGTAGATGCAGACTTGCACACAGGACAACTGCCCATGACCATAGTTGCACTACCTGTATACATCATATGCACTGCTAATTTCTACATGTATGTCCAACTGTGTGATTGATAAACATGGTGCATGTGTAGTGATGGGGTCTCACTTTGTCATCCTTACAGGTTAATGCCCATCAGAAACATGAGATTTGGCAGACCATTGTCCGGGCAGTAAGATCGGTGGGGGTCTTCAAACGCCACATCCACCACTGCCAGAAGAGGTGGCAGGACCTTAGTGGCTGGACCCGGAGGATTGCAAGAGTCCAGCTGAAGCTGTCGCCTCCTCGCAGGAGGGGCGGATGACGGACCATGACCCCCCACAACGCTCCACATTCTGGCGGTGGTCTTCCCAGACCTGGATGGGCAGTTGAAGGCCAGACAGCAGCAAAGAGGGGGTGAGTCCATGCCTTATTGGTGTATTGTGTATAACCGGCAGTTTGCACTCCTTCAGCCTTGTTACACTCCCACTGTTCATCTGTCTGCTGAGAGAATACCCATGGGGCTAAATTTGGTGATGCCCCATTCTTATCTGATGCCCTGGTGTGTCCCTTCCCCTCTTTGACATGTGTCACTTGGGTTGTGTGTATTTGCTGTTGTCCAAGGATATGCTGAGAGCCACATCTGCAACAGGTGCATTGAACTGAGCATCATGAGTGAGGCTATTGTGTGACATGTGTCAGCACATTGCCTGATAAAGGACCTGTGCTCCATGCGGGGTCTACATATATGCACAAATTGCTGTTGTGGGTCAGCATAAGAGTGTGAGGTATTGACTACACTCCCATGCAGCAGGCATGAGCGATGTTGAGGCCTTAGATAAATTATGTGTATGAGTGTAACAAATGCATTGTGCTCCCGGTCATCCCATGTATCACATGGACCATGAACAGGTATGTCTACTTCGGTCATCTGAGACACTCTGGCCTCCTAATCTTGGGAGTGAGCCTACAGTTTGCCCATTGTGAAATTATTTCTCATGTGTCTGACTCTGTGTCATGGCGGACTGGCATAGCTTTTTGTATTCCAGAAGTCTGCAAAATGTTTGTCATTGACAGACATCTAACATGTGGCTAGTGGATCTGCACACAGGGCAAAACATATGTGTGTAGACACATGACTGCGCATAATGGTGGATTCAACAGAAATGTGTAAGCAGCCTTACTATGTTCTTGAGAGCCCCGTATGTGTTCATGTATACAGAGTTGTTGACTCACAAACTGTAATGAGTCATTTTGATTACGTGGGATTATCAGATTCTTTCAAATGTGTGTAGCATGTGGTGAACATGTACACTTGACCACTACAGAAGTAGCATTCACAGTGCAAACATGAGTGTGACACGGTGCTGACTGTGGAGTCGGTATGCACTGCCCCTGTGACAGGAGTCAGTACTGACTGATTGGCCAGACAGGCCTGTGGCCTTGTGTTTCACACTAAAATATAGAGCATGCAGTATTGTAACTTGTCTGTTGTCCTGCAGCCACACCGTTGTAGCATTACATTTCAAGACAAGAGGCCATCATGGTGTCTGGTAATGGAAGTATGTTCATCATATCAACGATGAGTTTGACCATCACAATTGCTGTACCAATTGCAGAGTCACTGGCCTGAGATGAGACGTGTATAATAACACATGACAGTAAAGTTCATTGCAGATCAGACAACTGGGTATTCAGGGAGTGCCTGCCCATGTGATGACTGACATCCCACATACTATGGACTGATGGGTCCATTGCCAGCATGTGTACAAGAAGCATGGTTTACTAGCAGACTGACAATTGCCAGGTTAACCTATGTGTTGTCAATTTAGCTGTGACTTTTAAATGATGCCAGGGTTTGCTCAGTGATATGTTGCAATTAAAGTCATGTGTCCAGTAAATACAGGTGACTGATGTCAATCTGTTTCTCCTCCTTGTCTACAGCATCATCGGCAGATACTGGAGGGGACAGCTCCACGGACCGAGAGGAGGCGCAGAGCCAGACTGGTTCCACTGTGGAAATATGGATTTTTATGATCGGTTATGTCCCCTATCTTGGACCCCAACGGTTTCATGTATAAATCACAAGTACATGTATGTTCCCTCCAGTTCCAGTTATGAAGACGCAAACACATGTGCGTCCACCGTCAACATGTCCTCTTTCAGATCCGCCATGAATGGGCCGGATATCCTATTCCTAAGTATGAAAGGCCACCGGCTTTATATGGTTCATTCATGCCATTTTACAGTTCAGGCGAGTAGGCCCTGATTCTGCCATCAAGCTTTCCCTGCCTTCTGCCTCTGAAAGCTCCAGTCTGAGCTCGCATCTGTATCCATGAACTTTGTCCTACTCCTTGCGCGGCTAACGGTGCCTGACTCCAGCCTGTTGCCTGCCAAAAACTGTATTTCACCTTCGAAATGATCTGCTCCGCTCCCTATCCAATGCATTCCTGTCTAGTAGTTTAAGTAAACATTCTTCCAGCTACCGAGCAAAAGGCCCGGCTTCTCTGTCTTTATGCAAGTAATTCATAGCCCTGTTACTATGGAAGATTTCTGCCCCCGCATCTAGTGTAGACACTTAGACGCCTGTACACGCACTAACAGTCAGTATAGTCAGTATAGAATAAGATTTTACTCTAAGAGACCTCTCTTTTTGGATAACATAGTTCTTTAAACATAGGATGTTAGATATGATTTGGGATTAGGTTGACTTGACCCCCCAGACTTCTGTCTCCACATGTAGAGCTAAATGTCAAGTCCCCTTCACCCCCTAGTTGCACGTCAATCACACGTCATGCTGCTGCGCGCGCATTTCTGCCAAGCATTTCTGCTGACATTGCGAAATTCTTTCATGGAACCACCCTATTATGACATCACACCTGATGACGTTCTTTAGTTACGCCCAGTTACACCCACTTTTGCTACGCATGTATGTTTTATCTTTGCTATCAATTGTCACGCCTCCTCCATATGTTTCACTATAATGCATATTGTATAAAAATGATTACTTGTCAATAAAGTGGGGTCTTCACTTCCTGAACCTTCGTGGTGATGGAATGTGGAGCTCCTCAATTCGAATTGATCCTGGAATAAAGCCCGTTCCGAAACTCTAATACCACGGATTCTGCCTCTTATTTTACTGAGCTATTATTATAGATTTTCCGCATCAAATTAAGTTCCGGTAATTAAATTATTTACCACATAAATGGCGCCCGAACAGGGACACTTTCTCATCTCACGCGCCGGCGGTGCGTTGCAGGCCCGGTCTCCTGTCACAGCTGGACGGACAACAACGCGTACCCACAGGATTTCCTGTATCTCCCTCCTGCCGAGCGGGGGTAACTGAGGCTGCGATCAACACCCAGACGAGGCGGTGAGAAGTGCGAAGTATCCCGACCAGAGCCTAGCTGAGAGAGCAAGATCCGAGGTATACAGAGGCCCACCAGTTTCCGAAGTCCCGAAGTTTCGAGTCGAGTCCAGTCCGGTTCAAGTTCAGTTCAGTTCCGAGGCCTTCCGTTCCGAGCTACCCGGTGAGTACCATTGTCGGGGAGGCGTTCTGAGGTGCACATAGGTTGTGCCGGTCAAGACGGGTTTGGGTACACAAATCCGGTCTGCACTGTTTCAGCAGTGTATCTGTACTGTTTAGCAGTATATCAAGTATGTTTAGTATGTAAAATTCAGAATTACCTAGTTAGTATCGAGTATTATGCTTAGTGACTAGTTCCCAAAATGGCCATCATTGTTTATTCATTAAATGTTAAATGTTAAATGTTTTAAATATGTTCTGCATACTGTGGTGTGAATGACTGTTCATTATTGTGTTTTGTTGTATTAAACGTGTTCAAAAATTAGGTATCAGATCAGTTCTCAATATGCCGCTCTTTTCGAAATTAAGACAGATCAAAACTAGAAAAGGGGTACTCGAAGAAGCTGTCCCCATTCCTCCTAGGGACACTCCAGGGTACTTCATGTATCATAAACATGGCCTAGACGCCATATTATTTCTTGATTTATGGGTGGACTACACCAAGGAATTACCAGAAAGTCAGAGGTGGCCCGCAGCTGGGACCTGGGATGCAGATTGCATCATGAAAGTAGAAGAAGAATTACGGAAAAAGAAGGCGAGACAGTCACAGAAAGATGCCATCGAATTATGGCGTAAAGAATCATATAGACGTACAGAAAAAGCGCTCAGACAGGAAGAGAAAAGTAAGGAGAATTCAAATAAAGTTCGAGAAAATGTAGTAATTGAAGAAGGTACTCGAGTAAAGTCAGAACAAACAGATAGGCAAAGAAATGCCCTTGTGAATGGTATGTATCCTCTTCTGGCCGAAGGATTACCTAAGGCTACTCCGGAGATACCAAAAGACTTGCCACCCCCATTGTTTCCGATAAAAGTACATCCCAAAGGGCATCCCAGAACCGCAGAAGATGTTTTTCTTTCCTCTTATTTAGACGACGCAGCTCCCGAGTATGCTAATGCTGCGCCACATAGACCGCCTGCTGAAGGGGTTCAACGCCAAGACCCTCCTCCGTCTGTACCTCTGCAACAGCAAACTCCGACACAAGTTCCGGCAAGCACATCTGTTTCTACATCCGCATCCACACCTATGGTTGCTATATCCCGTTCAACGAATCCTTTCACATCTAGCACCCCAGGTGGTGCTACCGGAGGTACATCAAGCATTTTTTCCACGCCACCCAGAACAAATAAACTTTCCTTTCAAGAATTAGCCCACCAACGTACGCCCAAACTAGTAACTCCCAACACGCTCAAGGAACTTCTAATAGATTGTAGATATGACCCTGTGCCCGGAAAAGGGGACGAAATGATGTTGGCATCATTACGTATCCGACGAGCTGCAATATATTTAGGGAAGCTACCAGGAATGACTGCACATTTAGAAAATATATATCACTTTGTTCAGTCAGGGCGAGACCCTGAGAGTATTAACAGAGCCATGGAGTACCAAAAAGTGGAAATCCAGGGGGAACTGTTACGTTTCCTCATAAACTGTGTGATCAGAAATCAAGATCAACCAGGGGTAAATCAGGAAGAAATGCAAATTCTTACCACATGGGGTAAGAATATATCAGAGGGGAAACATGATAAACGATCATGTATAGTAGCTATGTGCCGAAAGATCCGCAGAGAAATAGAACGAATACACGAAGAAAGATTAGCAGTAGACGAACCTGAACAAACCGAGGACGAGGAAGAATTAGAACTGCCCACAGGACAGTTAGAAACCATGGCCTATGTAGGTAGAGGAAGATCTTGCAATAATACTAGATGTTTTACTGATCCGATACGTCCGATACGTCCAGATAATAGCAGAAAATTCCAAACTCCTATAATAAATGTAAGGTCCCCCGAACATTCATTCCAAGCCGCTGATAAATTACTCCGAGAACGAAGGGGTTATCATATACTCGATTCTATGGATGAACAAGAATTAGCCAGGTCAGCCGTTCACTGGGTTGATAGTCCTGGAAAATATGGTGATGATACACTAGCGCATACGTTTTTGAACCTCGCCCCAGATGAACAGCGTTTAGCTGGTATCTATATGATTCAACAACTCCTTATATTATATAAAAGCCAACACTCCGATCCTGGCCCCTTACCTGATATATTGACTGAATTACTCACGAATAAATGGAGAGGTTCCGGTACTAAGTTAATTAGAGAAATACTAGAATCCAGAAAGCAGTACACTCTTTTTGTATGTCCTGAACATGTCTCACTGCCCATCAAGGAAAGAACGACGTATTACATGGATAGACAGAATCCCTTACGCGAAGTGCACCCGATAAAAGGTGATGACAATGAGTTTAAACGTGTGTTTGTATACACACCCATATCCAAAATAGAACTATTAGAAATGAAGAAAGTGGTACCCAGTCATGATAAAGACCCAGCGGGTTTCCACCGTGAAATTAAAGATATGTTACTCATGGGAGAATATACCTACCCCGACATTATGACAATATTGAAGGTATTAATGCCTGCGGGCATTTACGAAAAACTCAAGGAAAAGGATTGGGAGGTGGGAGACCAGAAGATAGATTGGACAGCATTAGAAAACGAAGAAAAAGCTCGAGGTCCAGGTTCAGGGCTCGGGGACAAGACCAAAGCACTACCAGGTCTATTAGTACAGGTACTGCCACGTTTATTAACTACGAAAAAGGAAGACTGGGGTGCAATATCAGCCTGTAAACAGAAATCAGATGAAGACACTAGTGATTTCTATTCCCGATTAGAAAAATGTTTTGGTATAAATAGTGGAATAAAAGTAAGTAGCGAGTCATATCCACATCTGTTTGTGACAAAATTGGTTGAAAATGCCTTGCCCCAAGTTAAGAATAGAGTATTGAAATTCGAGAGTACCTGGCAAGGTAACACTCCGTCACAAATGTTACAAATGCTACAGTACCATCACAATAGAATTAGAGAAGAACAAGAACATGAACATAGACGCATGAAAGACACGAAAATGAAAATGCTAGTTTCCCAGACAGTTCCAGCTGATGGTCATAAAAAGGGTATGACACAGTCCAGTGTTTCAGCAGGTCCTGTAAAAGGGACGAGCAACTATTGTAAACAGCCAGGTCATTATGTACACGATTGTCCCGTTTTAAAACATAATATCGCCATAGGTAACACAAAAGAAAGACCAAGACCACTTAGACAGGATCAGAATCAACAAGGAGCCCCGCAGCATGCACAGTCCATGCCAGCTCCGCAACAGTCTATGCCAGCTCCACCACCGCAGCCTATCGCTGCCACACAAACAACGACCCGACAGATGTATCAGACCGCACAATATGACTACCCTGATTATCAACGATACTCATGAAACAGCCTAGAGAGGGAAGTTGGCTTACCCCTTATTGAGGTCCCTGTAGATCAAGAAGGACCTTATGTACACAGTGAACTATTAGGCCAAGATAGAACATTTTTACTTGATACAGGGGCAAGCCGAACAACAATAAAACGTAGTGAAGTTCCAGGGGTACCCCTCTCAGGCACACAGAATATTTCCCTTGGCTTTTCAGGAAAACCTATCATTAACGAAGTATCACAGCCTCTTCCACTTACGATTGGTCCCTTGACACGAACTACAGATTTATTACTTACTAAATCATGTCCAGAAAACTTGTTAGGCATAAAAACTTTGAAAGCTCTAGGAGCTATAATATGTTGTTCTCCGGAGGGAGTAAGATTATTTCTACGAGATTTCAAAGGGCACTACGTGTCCCGAGACATGGATTACCGACTGCAGACTTTACCGACACATTTATGGGCACAAGGCCCTACAGATGTTGGTTGCATGAACATTACACCATATCGAGTCACACTAAAGGCAGGAGTGGTACTACCACGAATGCGACAATACAAGTTACCCCCAGATGCTGTAGTGGCTTTACTGCAAATCATTGACGAGCTTATTACCCAAGGAGTGGTTGTGGAAACCGACTCCAATGTATGTAATTCACCGATAATTCCGATTCTTAAACGAACTGATCCAACAGCCCCGCCAGTATACCGATTGGTTATTGATCTGCGCGAATTAAATAAATGTATTGTACCACAATACCCCGTAGTCCCAGACATTTCTTCATTACTGACAGCCATTGATTCCGAAGCAACATTCTTTACTGTAATTGATCTCAAGAATGCCTTTTTCAGCGTCCCAATAGATCCGGAAAGCCAATACTTGTTCGGATTTAGTTTAAATGGACGAAGCTTTAAATTCACACGCGCACCTCAAGGATTTACAGAAAGTCCCAGCATCTATAGCCAAGCACTGAAACGAGAACTCGACAGTATCCACATGCCAGTCAACACTGCCCTGCTTCAATATGTCGATGATCTGCTGATCACCGCTAGAAGCGAGCCTGAATGTGAAGAAGCCTCACTGACGGTTTTACAATTTTTGGCCGAAAAGGGGCACAAGGTGTCCCCTTCTAAGCTGCAATTCTGTGTCCAGCGAGTTGTTTACCTTGGTCACTCGCTGTCCAAGGAGGGAAGGCAGCTTACATCAGATCGCATTCAGTTAATTGCTAATATGCCAATACCCAAGACACAAAAGGAGGTGCGGGCTTTCATAGGCCTCACTTCATATTGTAGGCAGTGGATCCCTCAGTATGCATTTTTAGCAAAACCACTCATTCAATTGACAACACAGGAGGCAGCCACATCGACTGTTCTCCCTTGGACTCAGGAACATACACAAGCTTTTGAAAACCTAAAGAAAGCTTTATGTCAAGCACCTGTTTTAGCAACACCATGTTACAATAAACAGTTTACACTCTTTGTTACAGAACGCGAAGGTACTGCCTTGTCAGTACTCACACAGGAACAAGCAGGATCACACAAACCATGTGCTTATTTTTCTAGTACATTAGATCCCGTAGCTCAGGCTCTGCCTGCGTGCCTGAAATCAGTGGCAGCAACAGCTTTAGCAATCAGACAAAGCGATGCCATAGTACTAGGACATCCATTGACAGTACAAGTACCACATGCAGTAGAGGTTCTCTTGAACCGCACACAAACACAACACTTGACTATAGCACGACTCACTGGTTACGAATTAACATTGTTTCAGCCACATATAGAAATCAGACGTTGTAGTACATTGAATCCTGCCACACTGTTACCTGTAAATGGAACAGACCCACTTGCACATGATTGTATTGAAGTTATCACTGTCACGACGAAACCCAGACAAGACTTGACAGACGTCCCATTGTCAGACCCAGACCTGACGTTGTATGTAGATGGTTCATGTATGAGAACAAGTACAGGAGAGTTAGTGGCCGCTTATGCAGTCACAACAGACACTGAAGTCATTGAAACAAACCGCATAAATACCTTGTCCGCTCAAGCAGCAGAGCTCATCGCTCTGACACAAGCCTGTATTCAAGCCACAAATAAAAAAGTCAACATATACACTGATTCACGTTATGCATTCGGAGTTGTACATGACTTCGGCGTGCTGTGGCGAGAGAGAGGTTATTTAACTTCTCACGGGGCCCACATTCAGCACGGACCCCTCATTCATGCCTTATTAGATGCAATACATCTACCCACTGCAATATCAATTATGAAATGTAAAGCTCATACGAAAGTTACTGATATCATTTCTCAAGGCAATGATCTAGCTGACAGAACAGCTAAACAGACTGCTCAAACTCAAACATCCGACATGACAAAGACAATAGTCCCGACACCGACATATTGCATGACGGTTAAGGATCCCGCTCTTGACGTAATTGACATACAGACACATGCTACACCAGACGGAATAAAGAAATGGACTGAATTAGGAGGGATCCAAACGGATCAAGGATGGATGACGAAGGAAAAATCTGTGTGGTTCCTTCCTGATTCAATGGTCCAAGTTATAATTAATACTGTACATAGTCCAGCACATCTAGGAGAAAAAGCTATGCTAGACAGCATCCAACACATTTGGTTCAACAAACATTTACGAGCAGCAGCTAAACAAAAAGTTCGTACCTGTATGATCTGTTGTCAGTTTAACCCAGGTAAAAGCATTCCCGTAGAACAGGGTGGATTTCAGCCTCCTGATCACCCTTTTGAAGTCCTCCAGATGGATTATATCCAGATGGAACGATGTCGAGGATTCAAATATGTTCTCGTAGTTGTCTGTGCTCTTTCCCGTTGGACAGAAGCATACCCGGTTTCAGATTACACTGCCCCGACTACTGCCAAACAGTTGGTTCGAGAATTCTTCCCACGGTACGGTTTACCACGTGTTGTCTACTCAGATAACGGCCAGCCGTTCTCATCCAAACTAATGAAACACGTTTCACTTTTGTTAGGCTATCAGTGGAAATTCCACTGTGTTCGACACCCCGAGGCAGCAGGTCTCGTGGAAAGACATAATCAGACCCTGAAAATTAGATTGTCCAAAATATGTAGAGAGAAAGGTGTCGACTGGGTAGTAGCTTTACCAGTTGCACTCTTTTACATGAGAATGGTAGCACACTCTCGAACAGGGCTATCCCCTTATGAAGTGATCTTTGGTAGACCACCAAATATGTGGGGGACGCCTATACCACGTAAAATAACTGATATTGACTGTAATATGCTGACAGATTACCTGGCTTCCTTGATGTCTGCACTACAATCTTGTCGTTCACAGGTAGCTGCAGCCTTTCCCGACAACACCGAGGTGAAACCCCATGACGTAATTCCAGGGGACTTGGTATTAGTGAGGAACTTTGACCGGAAGTCTCAGCTGGATCCTAGGTGGAAGTCGCCTCAAATCGTACTGTTAACGACGAGGACAGCCGTTAAGATCGAAGGTCGAAAAGGCTGGATACATTCAAGTCATATCAAGAAATTTCATGGACTACCGTCCGACGTAAATGACACACCTCGCGTGTCTTCACCGATTGACTCAAAGCTTCCTTTGGTTGAACTGAATAACAATGAACAATATAAACTAAAACTTCGGTCTAACAAGTCAGGCAATTTGATTGTTTAAGTCCTCTCCAAGGTGAATCGGTCGAATTTGTCTCTGACATGCATCCCTTAGACCTGTATAGAGAAAGAAACAGAAGAATGAAGTTGAAACAACATGCGTACTGTAAATCACTGCGTAGTCATTGCATAGTGACGTTATTGATTTTGTCTTTCTTAAGTCTTTTAATAATTACTGCAAGTATATTGTTGCACATGTATTATCCTATTTCTAGACATGTTTATAATGTTACTGCTGAACATTCTTTTAGTGAATTACCTCCGCATGAGTTGTCCTATAGATTTGCGCTGCGCAATAACACTTTTATTAGTATGTTACATCATTCCCATCAGGTTAGCAATGCTACAAATTGTTGGATATGTGGCCGACTCCCTCCCTATCAGAACTATAAAGGAATTTTGCCTCTCTTTCCATACCCGTTCACACACAATGGCTCCTGTGGAGCATGGTTTAGTTTAATTAATTCTCTAGATTCGAATTCTGCAGTTTATCAAGACAACTGGGTATGGGGAAATCTGAACTTAGTTTTACTCAAAGTCTGCTACCCTAACAAGGAGGGACTTCCCAAAAGAACAGGAACTGATCTAGAAAATGAAGTATATGGATTAGGTAATTTTACGCTTAATCTCATGATCCTGAATGTCGAATCCGAAGCTACACCAATTCTGCCCGCCATGTCAGTATTTCCAGTTAAAGGTGAATTATGTGTAAGAAAGAATGGTTCCATACATATGGGCCATAGTAGATGCACCACTGTAATAGAATTTAGTGATCAAGGCAAGTCCACATTTAGAGCTTCCCGCCATTCCTACTTCATATGTGGTCAGACGGCATATATACGTTTGCCTCTAGATTGGGATGGTACCTGCTACATCGGATTCCTTATGCCACCTGTTTTCCTAGCTCCTCCTGATTATCATAGAAATACTCATTTAGTACACAATAGAGAACGGAGAGATCTCCCAATAGTCGATTACACTGAGACAGCATGGGAAAAATACACAGATTTCAATAAAGGTCTCTTTCCCTATATAGGTACAGTTACCAATAGTAAGCTGATACGTAGATTAACCAGAACACTTGAAGCAGTAGTGAACAAAACTATTTCCGCCTTAGGCAATTTAACAGAAGAGCAGTCTGCTATGCGGATTGTTGTGCTTCAAAATCGTCTTGTCCTTGACGTCATACTGGCCGATAGGGGCGGAGCTTGTAGGGTCATCGGATCAAGCTGTTGCATTTTCATACCAGAAAATTCGCCATCTGTATATAAAGCCATAACTCGCCTTCATAAGATTGTAAGCCAGATACACCAGAATCCCGGTACCTGGACTTGGTCCGGTTGGTTTTGGAGTGTATTATCTACCTTTGGATGGAGGGTCCTATCCTTCCTAGGTATTGGCTTTCTCATATTATTCAGCTGCTGTCTATGCCTACAATGTGGACCAGCGATCTGTGGTCTGTGTGCCACATCGTGTATTCCACCATCAAGATTTCATTCATCACGGAAGAAGAAAGAAGAACAAATGATGCTATATGAACAGATCAACGGATTGATGAAGATTGATATCTCTTAACGGGCAAGTAGGGGACAAGGAGGGAATGTGGAAATATGGATTTTTATGATCGGTTATGTCCCCTATCTTGGACCCCAACGGTTTCATGTATAAATCACAAGTACATGGATGTTCCCTCCAGTTCCAGTTATGAAGACGCAAACACATGTGCGTCCACCGTCAACATGTCCTCTTTCAGATCCGCCATGAATGGGCCGGATATCCTATTCCTAAGTATGAAAGGCCACCGGCTTTATATGGTTCATTCATGCCATTTTACAGTTCAGGCGAGTAGGCCCTGATTCTGCCATCAAGCTTTCCCTGCCTTCTGCCTCTGAAAGCTCCAGTCTGAGCTCGCATCTGTATCCATGAACTTTGTCCTACTCCTTGCGCGGCTAACGGTGCCTGACTCCAGCCTGTTGCCTGCCAAAAACTGTATTTCACCTTCGAAATTATCTGCTCCGCTCCCTATCCAATGCATTCCTGTCTAGTAGTTTAAGTAAACATTCTTCCAGCTACCGAGCAAAAGGCCCGGCTTCTCTGTCTTTATGCAAGTAATTCATAGCCCTGTTACTATGGAAGATTTCTGCCCCCGCATCTAGTGTAGACACTTAGACGCCTGTACACGCACTAACAGTCAGTATAGTCAGTATAGAATAAGATTTTACTCTAAGAGACCTCTCTTTTTGGATAACATAGTTCTTTAAACATAGGATGTTAGATATGATTTGGGATTAGGTTGACTTGACCCCCCAGACTTCTGTCTCCACATGTAGAGCTAAATGTCAAGTCCCCTTCACCCCCTAGTTGCACGTCAATCACACGTCATGCTGCTGCGCGCGCATTTCTGCCAAGCATTTCTGCTGACATTGCGAAATTCTTTCATGGAACCACCCTATTATGACATCACACCTGATGACGTTCTTTAGTTACGCCCAGTTACACCCACTTTTGCTACGCATGTATGTTTTATCTTTGCTATCAATTGTCACGCCTCCTCCATATGTTTCACTATAATGCATATTGTATAAAAATGATTACTTGTCAATAAAGTGGGGTCTTCACTTCCTGAACCTTCGTGGTGATGGAATGTGGAGCTCCTCAATTCGAATTGATCCTGGAATAAAGCCCGTTCCGAAACTCTAATACCACGGATTCTGCCTCTTATTTTACTGAGCTATTATTATAGATTTTCCGCATCAAATTAAGTTCCGGTAATTAAATTATTTACCACACCACTGTGGAGGAGTTGGAGGGACCCAGTGGCACGGAGGGTGAGGGGAGCCACACTGAGGGTCAGTCAGCAACAAGTTACCTCAGCTGAAGAACGCTCCAGCTCCAGTGAGGACTCCTTTGTGGAGGCAGGTGTGACAAGACCACAGACCACAGATAGCGAGTCTGTCCCCGCCACCACCACCATCTCCACCCTCCCAGCTGCTCCCATCCCTGATGTCCGTGGAGCCTCCCGTGTTAGGGAGCATGTCTCCTTTGGCCCAGGCACCGCACCCCCTGCCTCTGTCTCCCCTGCTGCCCTGAGTGTGAAGTCTGTGGACTTGCTTAAGCAGATCCATGTGAGGCAGACATCGATGCTGAGTATCCTCCATGCGCACACCGGTCTTTTGACCCAATTGGTGTCATATGTGGAGGGCATGTCATCACACATGTCTGCCCCACAGCGGGCCAACCAGTCCATGGCCTCCTCACTGACGGCAGCAGTGTCCCTCCTCCAACAGTCCCTCACCCTTCCTACCTCTGCCCCATCCACAATCCCCACTACCCAACCTGTCCAAAGAACTCTCAAACAGGCACATGCACGCACCCCAGCAGACCCAAGCAGCACACAGCAACATCAGTCAAAGCACAAACAAACTCCCACAAACACTCAGGGGACGGACAGCACACCCACAGGGGATAGGGTGAGAAAGCACATACACACATCCACTACCACTTCGCAGGCCTTAGATACCTCTCCCTCCAAAACCCCTTCCCTTGACTCTCCTGCAACCCCCACTTCCAAGGAGTACTTCCACTGTGACCTTGGCCTCTTCCCCACAGATCCATCCAAACCAAATCAGAAGGGGAAGAGGAAGTCTCCACGCAGAGAGAGGAGATCCTCCACCACACGCACACCCTTATCCAAGAGCAGGAACACTGTGGCCCCCACCCGTACTTTCCTCAGGACCAGACAAACCAGAACCCCACCACAGTCCGACACTTCCACCACACAGTCTCAGTCCTCCAGACCCCAGGCCACCCCTTCCAAAGTCCCCTCACCACACCCTGTCCCAGGTTCACCAACACATCGGTACATCATCCCCAGGATACTTAGGCTGTCCCCCCCATCACAACCACTTACACTCCCACAACACCACACCCTCTGCCAGTTCCTGCAACTGCAGTGGAGACCGTGTCCCCCCAAACTGTCCTTGCCACTGCAGTGGTGCCTCCACTCACTTCTTTGGACATGGTCACTGCAGTGTAGACCCCACACACTCAATCAGACACATCCACTGCAGTTGCTTCAGAGACCCCTGTACCACCACCCATCCCCTGCCTCATTCTGGTATCCCCTGATCCTGTCTCTGTGGTGCCTGGACTGCCACTATAGATGCCCCTCCAAGGGGAGATGTCCCCTACTCATGTCAGTGCAGGCAAGCAATGTGTGACAACTTGTCACATAACACTCATGGAGGACTATTGACTAAGGGTGGGCGTAATGTGTGTAAGGGAGCTACGCGGAGAGGCACGGAGATGAAACCAATCTCCGCACTCTCTGCATAGTTCCATTACGCACATCCCGCCTGCCTCCCACCCGCCTCCCGCCCGCAGTCTTAAATATATTAGAAAAACAATTGTTAAGTAACCTTACGTTATCGGCGGCGTCCCCGGGCTTCGATCCTTCTCCAGCGCGTCTTCTTCTGGGAACTGCACATGCGCGGGAGCCCGCGCATGCGCATTCCTGCCAAGGAATGTGCATGCTCGGGCTCCCGCACATGCGCAGTTCCCAGAAGAAGACGCGCTGGAGAAGGATCAAAGCCCAGGGACGCCGCCGATAAGGTACGGTTACTTAACAATTGTTTTTCTAATGTATTTAAGGCGGGCGGGAGGCGGGCAGGAGGTGGGCAGGAGGTGGGCGGACAACTTGCGTTATTCCCCGAGTGTGCGGAGATTTGTCCTGTTTCCCCGCCTATTATCGCGGAAGGCGGAAGGGCAAATCTCCGCACATTCCGTGGGCGGAACGGAGTTGTCCGCCCACCCTTACTATGGATATGGACTGGCCATTGGCCTTTTGTCATTCAGGACTTGGAATTATTTTATTTTTGTACCTGCTGAATAAAGCTTATTTTTGTTATTACCTTGAATTGCTTTTCAAGTACATAATGTTACTGATGAGTGTACTGAAGTTGCTGTTGTGATATTGTTTTTTGACAATAATAGATAGGGTGTTGTGATGGGCTGCATGTGGGCCATGATATATGTGTCCTATTACAGTATGTCTCCAAATCATCATTGGCTGTGAATTCAGGTTGTCATGATCCCAATACTTTTGCACAGGGAGTATAACATCCTTTGCTGCACTTCACATCTTTGGTTTACACTGTTCTACATATGTTGTGCTGAAATTTGTGCACATTTTACTTTATTCTGACTAGGCCCGTCTCCACTGGACATGCATTTTAATGCATGGATGATGAACAAGTCATCTGTGTCATCAGTGAAAGTTGCTATACATGTGTTTTGAGTATGTGCAGATGACTTAAGGGACACTCCGGTACACAGGCTAATGTGACCAGAGCTTTCAGTGTGTTGTAATTGTTGGCTCAATGTCCAGGTTTTGTTTGGACATGACACAGCCCTGCAAGGTAAACGTTCGAAACAGCTGTCCTTACACATGGGTTGAGTCACCTCATTGCAGTGTGTTATTCCATGACATTGCCTGAGCACATGGTGTGTGTTCTGTGTGCCTGAATCTGTGTGTTCATATCCCTTTTTCTACCCAGCCTGTGTTCCCTGCAGATGTCCCTGTTTGTGATGCTTGCTGTGTTGTCCTGTGTTTTTTCTACATCTTTGCCCTTGTGTTTCTGGGATGTGGGTGCATGTGAAACTACTAGTCATTACGGTGTCATCCCTGGATCTGGTTGATGTAAGGGCCTGCACTGTGGCCAAAGGCACATGTGAAATCGGAATGATTCCCCAGGTCACATTTGTGTTTCCAACATCAGCTTTTTTTTCCCGATGTGGTATGTTTCTGTGAGTTTGTCACTTATATGTGTGTGTGACTGCTTCCACTCATCAGTTCCTAGCCTTCAATGTTGGATGATGTTAACATGTGTTGTATGTGGTTCTCCTAGGGTTTTCATTAGTCTGGGACTGTGACAGGCATCCCAATGTGTCTGATACATTTCACGTCATGCACATGTACCTCATACTATGCAGTGTGACAGGCATTGAGAAGGTTTGGTGAGTCGTCATGTGTAATGTGTTTGTACACATTAGATCCCACCACCCCCACTGGGATTGTCATGGGTGCTTGTGCTATGATGACAGTCAATGTGGGCTAAGCTGTTGCACATAGGTGCAGCTCATGGTGTGTGGTTTTGAGACAGGCCGAATGTGATTTGAGTGATGGCTAGACCACTCTCTACATTGTGGCCACACATTAGAGGCCATGCCCAGTGAGTTGTGTTCGTGTATGTGCGATGGTAGTTGATCTGTTGATACACATGGCACAGTGAGCACAGGTGAATATGCTCCACAGTATGGCAACATCCAAAATTGAGCCTCACATAGGGGTCATCATAGAGGCTTTTGTCACCACAATGTAGTGTCCTTGAGTGCACTGCTGGAATGGCTCTGGTTCTTGGTGTGTGGGTGGCTGTCCCACCCAGCTTGTAGCACATGTGCCTGTTGTGAACACGATCATCTGACAATTCCACGTTGCCCACAAATAGGTACCCAATTAATGAGATACTTCTGTAATGTACAGAAAATGCATATGCCTCATTGTTGTTCAGCCCCCCATCATGTGTGTTGTTGTAGAGGGGGGACACTTAGACACACACACACATGTTGTGTGTGTTCTGCAGTGTGTGGCTGGCTGGTTGTGTTAGTGCATCTGCATACATGTATTGACATGAGTTTTGTGGGGCATTGAGTGGATGTTGGTTTGAGTGTTTATATCTACTGCATCGTCTCTTTGCTCATTCATCATGTTTACTGTTTCCCATTGATGCCACAGTATGGTATGTCATCACCTAATTGCTGCTGTCTCTGTGTGATTCCTTTGTATGTGTGTTTGTTAGTGAACATATGTTTTTAGGCATCATGATGGTCACTTCTTGCATTGTCCTATTGTACATTTGAGGCATTGTCAGCCACCATGGTTGATGCTTGCCTGCACATAGCTGAGGGTATTTTTGTAGGCCCAACAACGTTTTCCTCAACATATCTATGTTTGTGTGTCACACAACAACTACTTGCTCACTACATTGCTTGTTTTTTGGAGCCAGGAATCATATCCAATTGTTTGCACATGCTGGTATTTGGAACCCCACACTCACCTTTTGATCAATGCAGTGAGGGGGGGGGATTAACCCCATTTCCACATTAATCCTGACATGGGGCGTTGAACCCCACACTCACCTTTTGGTCAGTGCAGTGAGGGGGGACTAACCCTATTTCCTTATTATTTCTGACATTGGGGGGGATTGAACCCCACACTCACATTTTGGTCAGTGCAGTGAGGGGGGTTAACCCCATTTCCACATTGATCCTGACATGGGGGGTTGAACTCCTCACTCACATTTTGGTCACAGCAGTGAGGGGGGTTAACCCCATTTGCACATTGATTCTGACATTGTGGGTGGTTGAACCCCACACTCACGTTTTGGTCACAGCAGTGGAGGGGTTGTTCTTTATTTCCACGTTCTTCATGACAATGCTGGGGGTTTGAGCCACGCAATTATCTTTTGGGCACAACTGTGATGTGAGTTGAAGTACGTTTTCCCTTTAAGTGTCACTATGGCTGGCATTTTACACACAATTTACAATCTGCCCATGATAGTGGTGGGTGAGTATTCGGCCATCCACCCCTTGTGGCCTGGACAACGCTGGCAGAGATTACCATCCACCCCTATGGGTTGAGTAATGCTGGCAGTGATTGCCATCCACCCCCTATGGGTTAAGGTATGCTGGCAGTGATTGCCATCCAGCCCTTGTGGGTTAAGTTTTGCTGACAGTGATAGCCATCCACCCCCTATGGGTTAAGTAATGCTGGCAGTGATAGCCATCCACCCCCTATGGGTTAAGTTATGGTGACAGTGATAGCCATCCACCCCTCTATTGGTTGAGACTGCTGCCAGTGATAGCCATCCATGCCTCTATAGGTTGAGACTGCTGGCAGAGATAGCCATCCACCCCTCTATAGGTTGAGACTGCTGGCAGTCATAGCCATCCATCCTCTATGGGTTAAGTTATGCTGGCAGTGATAACCATCCACCCCTCTATAGGTTGAGACTGCTGACAGTGATAGCCATCCACCCTCCTATGGGCTGGGCAATGCTGGCAGTGATAGCCATCCACCCCCCTATAGGTTGTAACTGCTGGTAGTTATAGCAATCCACCCCTTATGGGTATTGAACTTACCACCTGCGGAGTACGCGTTGATTCCTGTTGTTGATTCGGTCATAGGCGTACAGTACAGGGATGGCATGCGCAATCGGATACATAGTTGGTTTGTCTCTAGGCGTTGCTCGTAGGATTGTGTCGTGGGCGTAGAGAGTTGGTTTGTCTCGTAGCCGGGGATCATGTTTTGGCACGAATCGGAGCATAGAGACTGCTGTTCCGGATGCTATGACGTGCTGTAAGTGGCGACCTGTTCGGTGCGTAGGAAGTACGCATCGTACTTGACCGGCCGGAAACTGCTGTCACAAAGCTCCCGGACGTGTCCATTTCAGCGTTTATGGATCCGGCTCGTACAGAAAATGTTGCTGGTTTCGGAGCATACGTGTTGCTTGGGATTTGGACACATTTGGGCATCGTACTTCCTCGCCCGGATGGACCAGCTCCAGGAACGAGTCGGTCGGAAGGTAACGCCACAGACAGCTCTGGGAGAGCTTTTCCAGTAAGATCGGAATCGACCCCTATGTTGTATTCCTACAATGCTAGTGACCTAACATAGCCTTTATACTGAAAAGGTATAATCCCTTTCTGATCTCTAATTTCTCTGCCAAGAGTTTAATATATGAGTCAAATCGTAACGTGGACAAGTGGCATCAATTGCTTGGCCCTCTCTGGATTTCTTTATCTGCAGTCAGGTTCCCACTAACCTCTAGTGCAAAACTGTGCATAAAGAGCTTTAAGCACGTGTTTAAAACTGTGGTTCAGACCAAAGCATTCCAGACATTTCCTCAAATAAGTCCTGTTGACTCTATCGAATGCCTTGGTGGCATCTAAATGTATCACCCCAGAGTATTGTGTACTCTTCGGTTAACTTGTTGTCCCCACCATTATATGAGTCAAAGTTATGACTACCAGGTATAAACATTTCTGGCTCATGTGAAGTAAGCCCCCTCTTTGCTATGCTAGAAAACACTTTGTAGTCTGAATTTTGCAGATAATTTGGTCTGTATGATCCATAATCTGCAAGGTTTCAAAATCAATGTTATCACAGCCTCTTGCCAACTCTGAACTGCTTCCTGTTTTTCTTGCCAATGTTTATTGTTAAACATCTTCTTCCAAACTGGAATTATTACTTCCTCTAACTTGTATACCTCACCCAGGTTTCCGTTGGGGCCTGCAGTTTTCAAATTTTTGACACTTCCAATTGTTCACCTGATTGTAATATCTGATAATTATTTTGCTACTGATGCTTACTTCTCTGAATCCAATATGGAAAGCTCACGCTCTTTTAACCATTTGCTTATACCTGCATTTGCTGAGTGATCTTCTGATCATCTTCTTCACCATAGAATATCTTACAGAAATTCAAGAATACACCTCCAATTTTTCTGTTGTTTATTATATCACTGCCATCATCTTCATTTTTAATACATTTTATAGATGGTTCCTGAATCTCTCTCTTAGCTTTCCATTCTAATTTTTTAGCGCTCTTCTCTCCCCACTCATATCATGCTAGTTTAGATGCCTGTCACCTTGCATCAAGCCTAACATCAGTTCTTTCCTTATATCCTTCCCTAACGTTGTCCAACTCCTTTGTTGCTTCTACTCTCTCTGGTAACGTGTCTGCAACCCCTACAGCATTTTCCAAGTTCTTAATTTGCTTCAACCATGTTTGCTTTGAATTCTGATTTATTTCACCTTTTTCATAACTACCCCATTAGGAATGTTTTGTATGTTTCTCAGACTATGTTTAGCTTAGAAATACTGAGATTGTGCTTAAACAAATCCAGTAATTCTTTCAGCATATCTTCTTTTATGTCATGATTCCCCAGCAGACTGCTATCCATGGTCCAACTGGACCATATCCCATGTGTTAGAATTCTCAGCTCTAACCATATTGCAGAGTGATCTGATGTATGCACCAGACTATTTTTAACATCTCCCACCTTATCTTTTAACTAAATATCTAGGAGCCGGAAGTCTATTCGCAAGGACTGTATTTTTTAAATGTAAAAGGGGATGTCCCTTTGCATTCCTGCATGCATTCTCCAGATGTCAGAGTCCTATAACTTGCTCATTTTCAACAACTTAACAAAATGCAATATTAAACCACACTTTTCAAAATGTAACTTAAAAAAAACAATTACATCCCCAATACTTAAAATTTAAAAGATTAAATAAAATATAAATATAATGACAAATAGATTTAAAATCTCCCCCACTCTATTTCTGTATAAACCCAGCATCCCACTTATAAAAATATTATTAATCATCGAATTAAAAATTGAAAAAAACAAAACATTAAATGACATATAACAGAAATATTTATTAAATGCACATTTTATACACATACATGTTAACAAAACAAGTTTTATGTATTTAAAACATTATTTTAAAAATTAAAAATTAATCTATAATTTAAAAAATGGCATAGCTAAATATAAAAGACATACACCAATACATTTTTAAAACGTTTTCCATTTTACTTATCATAAATACAAAATATACATAAAATAATGTAAAACCATGAAACTAATTAAATAATACGAGCATTTGAAAAAGTTTACAAATAAGTAAATTTATAGCATAAATATATAACAAATACATTTTTAAATTAAAGCATTATTCAAAACAACAAATACAAGTTTTACCTTTGATATTTAAATTCTAAAATTTTCAAAATTTTAAATTACTAAATAAAAAACATAAATTTACAAACAAAAATTATTTATACAAAGATACTTTGAGAGATTCCCCACCCTTCTTTCCATAGACCCAACATTTTTCTACTAAAAATTGTATTGGACATATATTTTCTTTTAATATTTTTGCAATAAATACATATAAAATATATATTACAATAACATTTTAAAATAAATATTCATAACATCAAACTATTTAAAAATGAAATACATAAAATACATTTCAAAACTACCTCTTATAGCTAAAACAAATTTCGCACAAAATGCCATTATAAGCAACAATATTTTAGTAAAGGATATCATTTACAAACATATTAAAAAACACGATTCAAACTGTTATACCTACCTTCAATAATTGTGCCCGCCATATTTGTTACCGCACAATATTCCTGCAACAATATTTTGTTTTAGATATTCTGTCCAAATACTGTCTAGTGGGAGTCATTCTTCCCTTTCTAATCACCCACCACATTAGGTTGCACATAAACTCAGGGCTATTAATGCAGGGAAAGGGTGGTTTGGGATTGCTCCAAGAAGATCAATCAAGGGAAATCCAACCATGAAAACCATTAGAAGTAACATAACCTTCAACAATATGAGTAAGAACAGTGATGGAGACATCTACTGGTAGGGCATGAGAGATACCATGAAATTAAGGGGGACTCTTACAGCAAGGATAAACAAGGAATGTATTCCATCCAAAGAGAGCAAGGACTGGTGAATGGTGTTGGTCATAGAGCTGGTACATTCATTAGTTAATAGCATTGCTTACCATAGAGTTAATCAAAAATACTACTTCTTTTCCTGACTCTCCATGCCTGTTAGGGCCTTCAAAAGTGGGGGCATGGGGAATTACCCCCAAAAGCCCCAGACTTTTTACAGAGACCGTGCTCCTTCTGCAAAATGCATTTACAGATTTCAAAGCAAGCCTGATATTTATTGATGACCAGACATCTAAGCTGGACCGTACATCTAGTAGTGCCAGAAGCTGGAGCTGCAATGCTTTTTTAAAATATTGATTGGGAGCGAAATGGACGTGCCCCATATGTTGTTTTTACTTGGGTCATTCAAAACCTTCTAACAGATCTATTATCAGCTGCAAATGGTCAACTCAAGTGCAGGGACCCATCAAAGAGCTGCCACTACAGTAACTTAGCTCAGAATTTCAGTTCATTGACTGCTTCATTTTTAATGTTCATGGGTGGCTCGAAGACATGATCAGCTGTTTTCTTCACCCAGATGCACAGTGTGAGGTAAAAAAGGGTGGGATGGGGGCACTGCTTAATTTGTGTAAGAAAGAGCGCCGATGTCCGAGCCTCTGCTCAGAAGGCGGCGGCCGGTGCAATTAAATGTTGGCGCACCGAATGCAATGGCTGGTGTTCTTTAATCCACTTCCAGACACTGCCTAACCCTTTTACTCGCTCTTGCAGGTTCTCCCTTGCTCTCTTTGTGATGGTTTTGTTGTCTTTCTTTTACTTCGTCTTCCTGATCATTTGTGTTTTTCCTTCTCTTACACTCAGTCAATCAATCAATTAATCATCGCATTTATATAGCGCACTACTCACCCAGAGGGTCTCAAGGCGCTGGGGGGTCTGCTACTGCTCGAACAGCCAAGTCTTGAGTTGCTTCCTGAAGGCGAAGTGGTCCTGGGTCTGGCGTAGGTGGGTGGGGAGGGAGTTCCATGTCTTGGCGGCGAGGTAGGAGAAGGATCGTCCCCCTGTGGTGGCTCTTCGGATGCGGGGGACGGAGGCGAGGGCGTGGCTGGTTGATCGAAGCTGGCGTTTGGGAGCGTAGAAGTTGAGGCGGCTGTTGAGGTATCCTGGGCCTTGGTTGTGAAGGGCTTTGTGTGCGTGGGTGAGGAGACGGAAGGTGATTCTCTTGTTGACCGGGAGCCAGTGCAGGTCTCTCAAGTGTCTGGAGATGTGGCTGCGACGGGGGATGTCCAGGATGAGTCGTGCTGAGGCGTTCTGGATCCGCTGGAGTCTCTTCTGGAGTTTGGCGGTGGTTCCAGCGTAGAGGGAGTTGCCGTAGTCCAGACGGCTGGTGACGAGGGCCTGGGTGACCGTCTTCCTGGTCTCGGTGGGGATCCACCGGAAGATCTTGCGTAGCATGCGCAGGATGTTGAAGCACGACGAGGCTACAGCGTTGACTTGTCTGGTCATGGAGAGGGAGGAGTCCAGGATGAAGCCCCGGTTGCGTGCGTGGTCTGTTGGTTTGGGTGCGCTGCCTAGGGCGGGGGGCCACCAGGAGTCGTCCCAAGCGGCGGGTGAGGATCCCAGGATGAGGACTTCCGTCTTGTCTGAGTTCAGTTTCAGGCGGCTGTTCTTCATCCATTCGGCTACCTCTTTCATCCCTTCGTGAAGGTTGGCTCTGGCGGTGGCGGGGTCGTTGGTGAGGGAGAGGATCAACTGGCTGTCGTCGGCGTAGGAGATGATGTTGAGGTTGTGCTGGCGTGCGATGTCTGCGAGGGGGCTCATGTATACGTTGAAGAGAGTAGGACTGAGCGAGGAGCCTTGAGGAACGCCGCAGATGACTTCGGTGGCTTCAGATCTGAACGGGGGGAGGCGGACTCTCTGTGTCCTTCCGGCAAGGAAGGAGATGATCCACTCCAGTGCCTTTTCTTGGACTCCGACGTTGCTGAGGCGTTGTACTAGGGTACGGTGGCAGACAGTGTCGAAGGCCGCGGAGAGGTCGAGGAGGATGAGGGCCGCTGTTTCTCCGTTGTCGAGCAGCGCTCGGATGTCATCGGTGGCTGCGATCAGGGCGGTCTCGGTGCTGTGGTTGGCCCGGAAGCCAGACTGCGAGGGGTCGAGGGATCCGTTCGTCTCGCGGAAGGCGGCCAGCTGCTTGTTGACGGTCTTCTCGATGACTTTTGTGGGAAATGGGAGCAGCGAGATGGGGCGGTAGTTCTTGAGGTCGGTGGGGTCGGCCGATGGCTTCTTGAGTAGGGCGCTGAGTTCGGCGTGCTTCCAGCTCTCAGTAAATATCTGATGGGGAAAAATAAGTGCTGATGCCATAAAATAAGCATTGGAGGCCACCGCCATCAACTACTGGCTCAAATTAAGCACTGAGTGGGGCTTCCAGAGGACCCTGTTGCAAGTCAGAGGGTGAATGTTTTTTCTCCTGGCACAGGGAAATGTGTTAGTTCTCCACAATCTCCCTTTAATGGCTGATCCTGACTGATATCCTGTGGAATCGCTGAGTAGAGGCTAGAATTTAATATGGACACAGAGGAAAAACTATGTAGGGAAACTTGACACATTCTCTAAAAATCACAACCAACTTTTTGGGAACAAAAGAAATACATTTTCAGGGAAGGCTGGTGTTTGGGACAAAATAAGTCCCTTTTCGTCTTTTCTCTATCTTGCTCTGGGTCAGTCTGAGGAAGAAAAATAAGTCAAGGCTCCCAAAACTGAGCTCCGGTGGCCACCACCTGCATCCAGCAGCACAAATTGCACACTGACGTCAGAACAATTTGTTTTCTAAGAAAAGAGATTATTGTCCTCTGCTGGGTTTCTAAGTAAATAAGCAGCTACACTGCTGAGATGTCATTGCGGAATAGCTCTGCTGGAATGAGGGCTTCCAAGCACATACAACTTAAAGGATTACTCGAAGACCTGGGGCTAATGTTGGACTGGCCTATTGTGGGGATGAGGAGGCTGTGTTTTAAAAAAAATATATTGGTCCCGTGGGCCTTTGTGGGACCAAAAAAACATTCCACTCACTGGCCCTTTCAATCTAGCCCAACTGACAGCACCACGGAGCCAGAGTGCCAAATAGGTCAGTCCAGCAGTGCCTGGGATAAGGAACAGATGCAGAGTGGTGCAAGGGGTGACGGATATTCACATTAAGGCAACATTTTAGTTTTTGGCACTTTTGTAGTACATAAGACTGTTTTGGATACTGATGCAAAGATCTGACTCCTTTCACCTTCTGGCCGGGTGGCGCTGTAGAAAGAATCCATTCAAAGATTTGAGTAATTAAGCAGTGGTGTAGCCAGTATGTCATGACTTCTACTGCAAGGATGGAAATGAGCCCCCTTGGCTGCTTTTTAAATGGTGAAACACAGCAATAAACCGGGTTCAGTGGGCTCCACAGGCCTCCTGATCCCGGTGCCACTGCAGCTGCTGCACCAATGGAAGCCACCCGCCTGTAGTTAAGTGCTAAAGTTTGAACTCCTCGTCTGTGCTGCAGTTGCAAGAATTTCAAAGACTCTGAAGGGCAATGAAATATTTTGTAGATTTTATTAGGCAACGTTGATTAATGTTGTTCGCACCGTGATGCCTGCCATTTGTACTTCTGTGCCAGCTGAGTGTTCTGAGAAGAGAAGTGACAGGGAGAAGGCAGCTGTTTTGCTGCTATAGTACAGAATGTCCAGTGCAATATTATGTCCAGTGCCAAGAAGCGGGCGTGTGAGGTCCAAGCAGTGTGTACTAGTAAATTTATCCTTTATAAGAGTGCAAGATTAATGCCAGGATAGGTGCCAATGTCTGCACTTGGCAGACACTGTGACAGAGATGGCAGGTTTCCCAGACACAATGCATTACCTATGAGCAGTCACAAAAGAATATCGGATTCACAAGCATGACCTGCACTTTTGAAATTTTTGAGCGTTTTACTTTTCATTTTTTGCCATTTTGTATTACACATAGGGCCCTATTACGAGTCTGGGGGTCCGAGGTCCACCAGACTCATGGTGGCGAATCCAGCCACCGCTGCACCAGTGGTCCAACCACCCTATTACTATTTGGGAAGTCGGACTGCACTGGGACCGCTGTCTCCACCAGGGACCACCGTTCCCTGACGTTGGAGGGGTAGTCAGAGGCTGCAGTATGCTTGGTGGAACTGCCGTGATCTGGCCAAGCAGATTACGAATTTCCTCTCCTTCAGGGTTTACATGGAGGTTCTTCCTCCATGTAATCCTTGGAGGAAAGGAAACAAAGGGGGGCCTACAGGGCACCCCTGCGCCTCAACCACACGTGGATGCACACAGGGGGGCATAACATGTGCCCCCCCCTGTGTGCATGCACATAGGTTCCTGCACGGCATTGACTTTCGGGGACATGACGTGCAGGAACTTTGTAGTGCAGTCTGTTCGCGGTGCTTTTTTCAAAGGCACCGCTGCCTTTAAAAGAGACACCACCATGGGACCGCCACCTCGCCCGCTTGCCAGACTACTGAAAAGTCCTAATCCTGCCGGTGACCTTCGGTAGAGCGGTGGCGTAGTGGTAATCAGGACCTTAGAATTCACTTTTCGTGGCTTAGTCTACCAAGTATGCAATGTGCCATGAATTTGCCTGACACGCTTGAGATATACAAAGAGTGATGGATGAAATGCTTGAATTAATGGCAGCCACTAGTAATTACTCAGGGCTGCATCCAAATCCATCGTTATTTTTCCCACCATGCCACCTCAAATTGGGACCCAACTATATGCAGATCAGTCTTGACCAATGTTCCCTCTAATTATTCTTCTCTGTGTGCGGCCCCGTAATGTTTGTATGCCCACCTTTTTCAGCTCAAAGCGCAGCCTAGTGATGTGATGTGCAACTATGCAGGTGAACCAACTACTACTTATAAGGGTATTCTCCTTCAGAGAACTCCCTTTACATCTCCCCACATTTTCTAAAGTGAGCATTTTAAAGCACATTTTTTTGATGATACAGGCTTAAACATGCTAGGTTTAGATCAGGGATCTCCAACCTTTTCTGTAGTGAGAGCTACTTCTGCTCAGTGAAAATCGTCATGAGCTACTAAAGGCCAAGCAGCTCGCACATTTTGTCTGTGAGACCCCATACGCTCAGCTTGATTGACCTTCAGCCTGATTTCTTCAGAGCCCATTCATATCAACAAGCTTTGACTATCCATACTGTCAGCACATCCCCACTTTTCACTTAGTTTCATTATGGATTAGTGATACGTTAGTGATAAGTAAGTGGGCATCCCTCTAAGCTCCTTTGTCTTCATGGCAAAATAATAAACTGCAGTACTCAGTGAAAATTAGATTTACAAATTTGTCTTGCAATGCTTAAGGTGCCTTGCCAGGCCCCAGGCATATATTCAATGAGCCTTTACTGGCTAGTGGGCTGCTACGCCTCAGGGGCTGCCAGGCACCAGGCCTGTGTTTAAGGGGCCTCTGTCCATATGTATCTCTCTGATCAGAAGCGGTCCTTCTCATCTACCCCCTCGGCCTCTCCAGCCCTCAGCTAACCCTGCAGCCATCTGCAGGAAGTATAAAGTGGGGGGGGGGGCTCTATACTGACCTATTTTATTTTGAAAGTGACCTGTAAGGGTTCTACATTGCCAAATGGTCCTGCTACATATCATACAAAATCCTCATGTAGTTTTAAACAACAATTTATTAGTCTTTTTAATTTTAGACAACAATGTATTAATCTTTTTGTAAACATTTTTTGTTTGACATCATTACATGTGCATATATAAAATATATTTTTTTTCCTTTTGCAAACAATATAATAAATTTTCGCACTGTGTTTTTTGTAAATGCTTAATACACTGAATTTCCAAAAGACATCCAAAACATGTAAAAGCCCATAATTCAGAAATACTTTCATACTCACACATGCTTCCATTCATACATGACATTTTCATAACATGCTATCTAAAAGGAGGGAAGGCAAAAGAGAGGGGAGGGGGGGACCCTTAATTTGGTCTCAAAGATGTCCTCCGGTGAGCTGAATCATTCATTTCTCAAAGTCACCATTACAGGAGATATCAATCTCCAATGCCACTTTTCTGGAAACAAATTTGCGGTCAACGCGCGTTTCAGTGGGAGACCACCTTCTTCAGGACCAACAAGTGTTTTAAAAATAAGATATATATAATTTTTTCAGGATTTCTGTAAAAAAAAGGGAGGGGATAGTAACATTAGCAGGAGGCATGGTAACGTATCTAATTTACAAAAGGAGATACTTCCTCGTATTTATATATAACATTGGTTAACTTATCTCTTTACTACTCCAGGTGCTCAGTCAAACAGTAGTAAACATTGCTGAGATGAGTTGTATATCCCAAATAAGAAATATGTGCAAAGGGTGAGATGGCCATAAGGTTCCCGCTATGGTTAGAGATAAGGAGATCGAGAAGGAATGAGATGAAACTAGTGATAGAAGTTCCAACCTTAACCCAGAGTATTTATTAGATTTAGAAGTAAGACCTACACAAAGTAGGTAGGAGCTCATTTTTGCTAACCTTAGAGATAAGTGTGAAGCCACAGATAATCTCTCCAGGTAGACCTTCTGTATTATATCTGAAAAGTGTAGAGTTCTGGAAGAGAGGACATTATTTTAATAAACAATGATATTTATACCCTGATTGGCGAAGTCTGAAGATAGAACGTTTTTTTATATACAAAGTATACCTCCAACAGCTAGACAAGGGAGGTCCAGTTAGGTGATTGCCATGCCAATTTTCAGTAAATACATGGACAGGAAGCTGCAGATATAATAAAGTGGATTTATGTATCATATAGGCACAAATGCTCTATGTCATAGAAGATAATCTTTTTGCGATTTTATTTACCCCTAGTAGGCAGGGAGCCTTCTTCCTTTGAAGCAGAAGTGAGTTGCAGAGTTTCTCCGTATTATTCTTAAATTCGAATAGTGGTACTATGTTATAAAATCTTCTTTTTACATTTTCCGTTTATTCCAGCTTGTACTGTCAGGGGAATAAAGAGATAGAATACCACGCTTGAAATGTAACCTCGTTGTCATTCTCTAGATTGGAAATGAGTGCGTCTATGTGTTATTTGCGCAGAGAAAAGGATTTATTTTATTGGCAGATTAAGCACTGACGCACACACTAAATATATGTTGACATCGGCACATTACTCATGTGCTCTAAGCAGAGTGCAGTCTAGTTGTACATAAGCCGATTGAACGGGCCTGCATGAAGCATGGCACCTCGTTGTGGTGTCGATATATTATTTCCTCCCAGAATTTGTTATAAAGGGGAGGGCAGCGCTAAGTTATACTGGATAATATAGAGGGAGTTGCATTGTGCCCGTTAATGGCACGTTTATTGCAAGATAATTGCGTTCGATAAGTTCAAGGGGCTGAAAGCTCACAAGCTAAAGTAAGTCAAAGTGTCTGACTTATTAGAAGCACATAGAACAGTAAGTGTAATCTCAAATTTACTGCCAAATACTCGCAAGACAAAGTAGAATTTCTGGACATCTGGATTAAAAGTGGAGAAAACAGCATTGAGGTCAGTTTGTACAGAAAACCAACTGCCAAAAACACAGTCCTACAACATGCTAGCTACCACCCCCCATGTCAAAAAGATTCAATTCCCTTTGGGGAATTTCTCAGAATCAGGCGGAACTGTACCAATATGCAGGACTATATGAGACATGCTGAACAACTAAAAAATAGACTACTACTTAGAGGCTATATTAAACGTCTGATTAAACAATCTATGAAACGTGCAAAATACTATGACTGAGACAGCTTGATCACTGGGAAAGAGAAAAAACCTTTGGAAAGATTAGTATGTGTGGTTAATCACACATGCTATAACTACAAGATACAGCAGATACGGCAAAATAAAATGGGATCCAGCAGCTACGTTATCACACATAGGAAAGGACAAAGATATGCCGGCAATGCAATGCCATATTTAATAATTACCGGCACCGGCCTCTGACCTGAATTTATCAGTGAGGCTGCTACGATACTGGCCTAGCAGCAACCTGGTGTCTTGGCAGCCTGGCACTTGTGGGCGCACCCCACCACACATGACAGACGCATACCCAGGGGTGTCGGACTACCAAAAATGAAAGGCTCTTGATACTCGGGAATCAAAAACACAATACACTGCGCTGATGTGTGACACTATCACAATTGGTCACACCCCGTTATCAGAGTGGTGGCCTCGGGCACCACAGCGAAGGGCAGCCATGCAATACGGCTCTTTCACCATAGGCGTGCGTCGGCCACAAAAACACCCTGCAGCACCGGCTACCTGCTCAGGCCAAGGGCCACAGTGCCACGGAGCCTCTGCGGGCACAGGCAGAAACAACCTACCGCTTGATTGGGCCAAATCACCGGTGACATTACATACCTGCCCGGAAGAACAAGAGAACGCACCGTCTGATCTAAGTGAAGCAGCATACGCGCACAGGTTCTTGATTTATTTAGTTGCACCAGAGGGTTGCAGCGTGGCCCACGTGACCTGTACATGCAGGACTGGCAACTTTTTGTTTTAAATTAAAGCAACAATTCGAACAGGCAGATCCGCGGGGGAAACAGTAAGTGACAGGCGGGAGTGAGGCTGGGGAGGGGGTGGAACGAATGGGACAGGAGGTTCGCTGTGGGAGCAATTAAAGGAAGTCAGTGGCTCCATTTCGAAAGCACGCCCCCAGTCCCCCGATGGTGTGGTGTCGCCCCATGTGATGGTGTCACCCGGTGCGGTCCGCACCCCCGCACCTCCCTAGTGACACCACTGCCCGTAGAAGTAAAAAGAAAACACACATTGCACCCCTAGCACGTGTGACAATAAATCATAGAAAATACTGGCCCCAATGCTGGTGATGCTTACAGCAGATTAGACAAATGAGCAGTCTTGCCTTTACAACTGTCAGGCTAGGGCAGAGCCTCACTTATCTGCTGCTATGATCAAATTAACTAGTGCTAGGCTGAATAAGGCAGGTGGAAGGGGTCCTGGTAGCTGTTTAATACTGCTGCGCCCCCTGCACGCTTTCCTGCACCGGCCACTCCGTTCTGCCACACCTGCTGCTTCACACCAGCACTCTCACACAGGATGAAAAATGAGGTGGTAGGGTGTGTGTGAAAGGGAGGTGGCGCAGAGATGGAGATGCCAGGGAGGATCAACCAGCGGCAGCTGGCACCGGTAAAAGGGGGGAGGCAGGGCGAGGTGTTGAGTCGACAGACAACGGAATAGATATAATTGAATAAATAAATAATACCTATTCCGTCATCTATCAACTTCACCCTTGCCGCACCCTGCCCCACCTCTCCGCACTTACCTATGCCGGCGGCCACTGGAAAGAACGTCATCCTCTTCGGAATGTTTTGTTTTTATATGGTTTGCAATGACTGCGGATTGCTTTGGTGAATTTGATTTGGACATTCTATTTTTCAATTGTTTTAGGTTTCTTACTTTTAATGTTTATCTTTATGTGTATTGGATTGTTGGGAGATGGTGATGGATGGTTTCCAATGACTGAGGAATACTTTGGTAAATTTAAATTGGACATTTAATTTTCTTCATTTTTCAGGGGTTTTCTATTTTATTTTTATGGTGGTGTGTATTGGATTCTTGGGAGATAGAGGTGGATCAAGAACATCAGCTATGCAACCATAAGTATGTTTTTAAAATGTATTTTTGGATTGGAAATATTATATTTTAATATGTATATGTTTTTTGTTTTTAATGAAATGGAAAAACGTTATCCTATGAACATTTCTAATTAAATATTAACATGAATTATTTTTGTTTATCAGTCTTATTTTGTGCTTCATTAATATATTTTTATTAAAGTAGGATTCATACAATTAATTCTAATATTTATTTTAGATTGATCATGTTATTGTGGTATTAATTTGTGTTCTATTTTAGTTGTGAGTAGATTGGTGATTTAGCTATAATTTCTATGTAGTCTAAACATTTGATATTTACAAAGTGTCTGATTTTGAATTGCAGCATTTTGTACATTTCCATGGTTTGTTTAGTCATATTAGGTTTGTTTGGTTTACTGACTGTTCCATCCTTATTTGTTGGTAGCTTTGTTCTTTTTTGAAGGGCTTCTGTGAAATTGTAGAGTGTTGGTTGTCTTCTTCCAAGTTGGCTTGGAGGGTAACCACATTGTTGGTTTTGGCTTGTTGATCCATGGTACTGTTGTAGACATTCCACCATAATATTTGGAATTTGAGTTGGTGTGTGGGTCCAGAGCGGTGCAGTCTGCCAACCCAAGTTCTTTGAAGTAGTGTAATAGTAAACTTTGTTCATTTCTTTGCCAAAATAGGGATTCAATTAGCATGTTGTAGTGGTTACCTACGTCCTGTGGATAGTAGTTGTTAGTTTTTACTTTGATTTGGTTTACAAGTTCTTGAGAACCAGTGCTTACGTCTTTTAAATCTTGAAGTATGTTTCTAACTTCTATCTCTATTACATTTAAGTGTTGGTTGTGTTCTCTCACTTTAATTACAATATACTTTTTCACTGTAGTCCTCCCATAACCTCTGTTAATGAGCATTCACATTATCTTCTAGTATCATTTCTTGCCTTGCATATGGTGAGAGAAAGTTGCACTTTGTTTCTTAGGCAGCATATCGTGAGAGATTTACACCAGTTAAAAGCTGAAGTAAATTCCTTTGCCGGAGAGAACCACAGACCTTGTGGTAGTGTAGAAGAAAGAGTTTTCCACTGGGAAAAATGTTTTCTAATTCAATGTAAAAGAAACTAAAATATGACTTTGAACTGTGGTGCAGCTAGTCCCTAATTCAGAATTGTACTGTGAGTCCAGCACAGCGCAGAAAACTCACATGACAAGTACACATAGAAATCTGCAGCCGGATCTGCTTTTGAGGCCTCCTCCTGCAAGGTTTTGTGAATTCTCATAAAAAACGAAAACACTTAAATATACACTGGTGTGTTTTCTTTGTGAATCGGGCCCACTAATTCAATCTAGAAATGATGGACCTGGAAACACTGACACTAGTAAGGAATGCCAGACTAGAAGCCACAGACTCTAGTTGATCATCTAAGACCAACTGGCAGGAACAGCCTCTTCTTTCTTGAGGAACTTGAAACACACTACCACATACCTGCCAGTTCTCACGGTGCCACCGTGTGACACACAATATTGACTCCTATCACACGGTCTCCCGGTGAGAAGCTAATATCACATGGTGGCAAGGGAGCGAGCTGAAAACCACTGTAAATAGTGATTTTTGGGCTCGTTTTCCGAGGTTTTGAACTGCCGACGTCCATTAAGGGGTTTGAAAACACCCCAGGACAGCGGCACCAGCTTCAACAGACATTTTATTTTTGGGAGGAGGGAGCTTGGGGCAGGGTAGGGTTCAAAAGTGCCTCGTAGGTACTTCTTGACATGAGGCCCTACCCCCTTCAGGCCCTGCAGCGTCCTCACACGGTCAGACTATTCTTTGAGTTGGCGGGTATGCTACTAAGAAGGAAGTCAACGTAATGGTAAATGTGCAGTAAAGGATTCACTTCAAGGGAACTCTACTAATAAATGCTAGACTATTGTGCCCCATCTGTCCTACCTTCTGTCCAAACTTCTACCTAACAAATCCAGGCCATATCTCCATCTGTCACCCTTGGAGAATAAACTTCTCTAATTGTACTTGGTGGTACTACACAGTTGTATTGTCTGTGTCCTTTGTATACTACACTGTTGCCTCTCTATTAAAAAATGAAAACTCCTTGCCTGTCTCATTTCCTGTTACACCACAACCCTCGACCCAAAAAGACTTCCTGGTATCACATGAGACTTCTCAGATCTCTCCTGAAGTTCACCCATACTTTGTGACCTCATTAAGTATGTTAACTCCATTGTGCTCCAAGGTTGAATGCTGAAGTCAAAAGTCAGAGCCACCAGTGCTGTGAATCCGCTGGAGACACTGAACTTTACTGAGTCAGTGGCATGTTTGTTTCATCCACTCGGCAAATTGTTGTGAAATAAACTCCCAACGTGGGGTAGTAACTTTAACTGTCTGACTTAGGATATGAACTGTAGACTGCACAGCTCAAAAATGTGCAGAAACATGTTGAGGCATGCTCTCTGTTTCTGAGTTCTGTTGCCTTCAGCTCATGTTCTCTCTAGTAGTGTTACTGAATTAGAGCATGTGGTGTAAACAGTGGGATGTTGTTAAAAACAAGCACGCAGACACGTTCTATGCCATGCACAGGCACAGTACTTGATATTGGCCCCGATACCCTAAATCCTCAATTCTTTGAGCAATATTGTGAGAACAGCATGACACACCTGATCATGCAGTTGTCCAAAAATCTAGAAATGGTAGATGAATCACAGTGGTATAGAAAGGGCATCATAGGCTCCAGTGCAAGCTCGGAAATTGGGCCCCAGTCCCCTAGTTCGGTAGTAAAAGACAGCCTCTAATTCAGTGAAGTGGGCCCCTCAAAACCCTCAGTGCCGGTTCTGCTGCACTATGGATAGCTATGCGCCTTAAGGTATAATACAGGATACGAGACCTCTTTGCAGCTATGGTCACATCCTCAAACCTGCAAACTAATCCTACTATGAACAGTGGTATAATGACAAAACGATGGAACCATCTAACAAAACCTATTGCGGTGTCTCTGAGATTCACACCACCCAAGGTGTACCTGCTTAACCAAATACACGCTACTCCTATACACCAATCCCCCGACCCTTGTTTCTGACGTCTGTGTGAATAAGTTGCAAGTCTGAATCTCATCAAGGCCAACTCAATGTGTCACTCTTCTGACGATAAGTAATTCCAGTTCTCCTGCAGCTTGTACAGTATGCTGTTTGGAAGAATAAAAGAAGCGAATACAGGAAGAAAAGAGTTGGCAAATTGAGGATCTTCTTGACAATCAAATGAAAGTTATTCGAGCAGTGACACAACCATCCTTTGGAATAGATTGTTTAGTTTAATTGAACTTGTACAGTCCGCTCCAGGTGCTATTTACAGACCATTCTCCTCACAGTTTGTTTCTTTGCTTGGTTTATTTTTTTAATAGCATCAGATTGTAGACAGAATGGTGTGCTCTGAGGTAGATTGTAAAGCATCATTGGAGGCAGCAGGGAATGAGGCCTCTAGTCAAATTTTTGGAGTCGAGCCTGCAAGAGCATGTCCTAGCGCGTGCCACTCGCTTGGAGACACTGTTGATAACAACGAGGGGCATGGAGCTCGCCCGTTGCTTACCATTTGTTGGATTGCATGGCACTCTTCTTTCAACCTCGTAATTTGTAACTGCAGTCCTAGCATCATTTCCGTTCCTATCTGTAGAGCAGGGACCAAGCACTGAATAATTCAACTTAATCAGTGCCCGTCCGCTCCTCCTGACATAATCGAGGTACTATTTTGTTATTTTTAACTTCTAATGCCCAGCAAACAGATGGCGTGTGCCTGGCATGAAAGTGCCCAGTAGGACAAGCAAAATTGCAAAGATTTATTTTCTATAGTTAACTATTTTTATTTTGCCAAGCCTTCTTTTCTCACTTTGCACTCATGTTTTCATTTATTTTTTGCTCGTGGCTAATGTTCTCAAAAGATGGGGATTACCTTGTTCTAAATATTGCAAATCAATATTGTTTTGTTCTTATGTGTGATTTCTGAAATGATGCTTTAACACATAATCGTGCAGTAAACCAAATCCACCCAACTCCAATCTGTCCCACTCTAATCCATGCCAATCCATCTCACCTCAACCAACGCCAATTGAATGCAATCTAATCCACTCCAGACCAATCCAATCCAAACCCCTCACCACCAATCCAATTCCACTACAATCCACCACATCCCAATCCTCCTAACCGCCCCCACTCCAATACAAAACAATCTGCCCCACTCCAATCCAAAACAATCTGCCCCACTTCAATCCAAAACAATATTCCCCACTCCAATCTGACCCACTCCAATCCCAAACAATCTGCCCCACTCCAATCCAAAACAATCTGCCCCACTCTATTCTGCACCACTCTAATCCAACACAATCTTCCCCACTTCAGTTGGCCCCAATCCAATCGGCCCCACTCCAATCCAAAACAATCTGCCCTACTCCAATCTGCTGCATTCCAAGCCATACCACTCAAATCCGCCCTGCTCCAATCCAAAACAATCTTCCCCACTCTAATGTGCCCCTCTCCATTCTGCCCCGCTTTAATCTAAAACAATCTGCCAACTCCAATCTGCCCCACTCCAATCCCAAACAATTTTTCAATCCAATCCATCCTACTCCAATCCATCCCACTCCAATCTGCCCCACTCCAATCCAAAACAATCTGCCAACTCCAATCCGCTCCACTCTAATCTGCCCCACTCTAATCCAAAACAATCAGCCGAACTCCAATCCATCCCACTCCAATCTTGCCCACTCCAATCCAAAACAATCTGCCCCACTCCAATCAATCAATTGAAAAATATCTTTATTCGGCCAAGCATGGCCATAAAATAATAAGCACAGTAGAATTGAAAGCAAAGAACAAAATAAATAAATCGATTGATATGTCAATATCCATCATAAAAAACAGATATATTTAAAACAATTTACAGACAATATCTCAACCCTCGAATAGTTCAAAATTTGTGATTTATGAAACAACACCATGTACAGGGTAACAGTTGTCCCAAACAATGCCGTAAACTAGCCTTCCGTTAATGTTCTACAGACCACTGCAGCTTTGAGAAAGGAGCCCACCCTAAAGCATATATCATGGCTGTTCAGCAGATGTAGGTGGATTAATACTTCTCTGCATTAACCATGGCCCAGACTAATTAAAAGAGGCTTAAGGAAAAATCTAAACAAATGCTTGAAAAATGTACAAAAGAACATAAAATGAAACAGATTGCTCAGAAGAGCCATCGCGGGGACAGGGGAGCAATGCTCCCCATGGGGCAAGAATCCTTCCAGTAGCACAAAAGCCACCAGATAGTACCTGCTCTAAAGCAGAAGAGGAGAGGCCTACCCCAGTGCGTAAGATCTAAACACAAATATAGAGCAGGTTCCACAGATGAAAAACCTCTATAAAAGGTCAGCATAGATGGTTTCGATAATTCAGAGTTCAGCCTACTTGTCATGCAATAATCTGAGAAAAGATAAGTGACCCTTGCCTTGTCATCTTTAGTAATGTTCTGTGGTATTGTGAACAAGGCAGACAATACCAATTCATAGAAGCTTTGGAAATATAATTTAACCATGAGATATGCACCGGTATGCCTCTGGGTTAGACCAAACACTGACCCACTACAATTAAGGTGCTAGCTTGATCTTATTAGTGATGGACTGCAACTGCAACTCTGAATGCATATTAAAACTGGGGCTAGATGATGGTAGATATATAATCCTCCGCAGGATACGATTTTCTTCGGCCTGAAGAGAGGGGGTATTAATATAGCCCCAGACCCATAGATGGCGGCTGGGACATACTGAGCATTTTAAACACTTACCAAAGGAGCGATATTCCCTTTCCCCTCAGCTAAGGGAGATTAAGAACAGCATCATCCGCCCTACTAAGCTTTATGCGTGAATTAGTTAGGTGTGGTTGCCAGCTGCCCCTAGAGCTAAAAGAAACACCCAGATAACAGAATCTGCCCCACTCCAATCCAAAACAGTTCACCCCACTTCAATCCATCCCACTCCAATACAAAAAAATCTGCCACACTCCATTCTTCTCTACTCCAATCCAAAACAATCTGTCCCACTCCAATCTGCCCCACTCCAATCCAAAACAATCTGGCCCAATCCAATCCAAAGCAATCTGCCCCACTTCAATGTTCTGCACTCCAATCTGCCCCACTTCTGCTCCACTCCAATCTTCCACACTCCAATCTGCTCCACTCCAATCCAAAATAATCTGCCCCACATCAATCCAAAACAATCTTCCCCACTTCAATTTGCCCCTCTCCACTCCAATTCAACACAATCTGGCCCACTACAATTTTCCCCGCTCCAATCCACACATCTCAAATCCAAAACAACCTGCCCCACTCCAATCCATCAGTCTCCAATCTGCCTCAATACAATCCAAAACAATCTGCCCCACTCTAATCCGCCCCACTCCAATCCACCCCACTCTAATCTGCCCCACTCGAATCCAAAACAATCTGACCCACTCTAATCCGCCCCACTCCAATCTGCCGAAATCCAATCCAAAACAATGTGCCCCACTCCAATCTTCCCTACTGCAATACAAAACAATCTGCCTTGCTCCAATCTGCCCCACTCCAATTCACCCCCTATATTCCAAAACAATATGCCCCAATCCAATCCCAAACAATCTGCCCCACTCCAATCTTCCTCACTCCAATCAGCCCCACTCCAATCCAAAACAATCTGCCCCACTCCAGTCCAGAACAGTCAGACCCACTCCGTTTCAAAAAAATCTGCCTCACTTCAATCTGCCTCACTTCAATCTGCCCCACTCCAATCTGCTCCACTCTAGTCTGCTCCACTCCAATCTGCCCCACTCAATCCAAAACAATCTGCCCCACTCAAATCCAAACAATCTGCCTGACTCCAATCCATCCTTCGCCAATCTGGCCCACTCCAATCCAAAACAATCTGCCCCACTCTAATCTGCCCCTCTTCAATCTGCCACACTCCAATCTAAAACAATCTGCCCACTACAATCCGCCCCACTCCAATCTGCCCCACTCGAATCTAAAACGTTTGGCCCACTACAATCCATCCCACTCCAATCCTCCCCACTCTAATCCAAAACAATCTTCCCACTCCAATCTGCTACACTCTAATCCAAAACAATCTGCCCCACTCCAATCTACCCCACTCAAATACAAAACAATCCGTCTAACTCCAATCCACCCCACTCCAATTTACCCCTCTCCAGTCCGCCCTACTCCAATTTGCCCCAACGCAATCCGAACATCTCATCCCAGTCCTCTCACTCCATCCCAATTTGACCCACCCCAATCCACTGCAATCCAACCCACTCTAACCCAATCCACCTCACAACAATCCAATTCACCCCACTCCATCCCCAATCAACCCGTCCCCACTCCAATCCAATCCACCCCACTCAAATCTGCCCCAACTCAATTCAAAACAATCTGCCTACTCCAATCTGCCCCACTCCAGTCTGCCCCACTCCAATCTAAAACAATCTCCCCACTCCAATCCACCCTACTCCAATTTGCCCAACTCCCATCAATACAACCTGCCCTAATACAATCTGCCCCACGACAATCCCCCCTTTCCAGTCCAAAACAATCTGTCACACTCTAATCTGCCCACTCTAATCTGCCGCACTCCGATCCGAAACAATCTGCCCTCCCCAATCCGCCCCACTTCAATCTGCCCCACTCCAATGCAAAACAATTGGCTGCACTCCAATCTGTCCCACTCCAATCCAAAACAATCTGCCCTACACTATACTGCCCCACTCCAATCCAAAACAATTAGCCCCACTCCAATTCAAAACAATCTGCCCCACTCCAATCCAAAACAATCTGCCCCAGTGCAACACACTCCACTCCAATCTGCCACAGTCCAATCCAAAACAATCTGCCCCCCCTCCAATCCAGAACTATTCACCCCACTGCAATCTTCCCCACTCCAATCCAAAACAGTCTGTCCCACTCCAATCCAAAACAATCTACCCCACTCCAATCCAAGACAAGCTGCCCCACTCCAATCAGACCCACTCCAATCCAAAAGAATCCCCCAGTCCAATCTGCCTCACCCCAATCCAAAACAATCTGCCCACTCTAATCTGCCCCATTCCAATCCAAAACAATCTACCCCAATCCAAGACAAGCAGCCCCACTCCAATCAGACCCACTCCAATCCAAAAGAATCCCCCACTCCAATCTGCCTCACTCCAATCCAAAACAATCTGCCCACTCTAATCTGCCCCATTCCAATCCAAAACAATCTGCCCCCTCCAATCCACCCCACACTAACCCAATCCATTTACCCCAATCCAATCCACCCCACAGCAATCCAATCCAGCCAAATCCAATCTATCCCACTCCAATCCACCCCAATCCAATCCACCTCAATCCAATCCACCCCACCCCAAGCCAGTTCATCCCACCCCAATCCAATCCAATCCACCCCACCTCACCTCAATCCAATCCACCTAATCCAATTCACCCCATTCAATCCAATCTCCCTCACTACATTCCAATCCAATCCACCACCCGCAATCCAATCCAACCAACTTCAATTCACTGCACCAGATGCCAACCCAATCCACCCCACTCCAATTCACCCCACTCCAGTCCACCCCACCCCACTCCAAACCAATCCACCCCACTAAATCAATTTCACCCCACTTCAATCAACCCCACCCCACCTCTATGCAATCCACCCCACCCCAATCCAACCAGACCCACCCCAATCCAATCCACACTGCCCCACTCCAAACCACCCACCCCACTCTATTCCATCCCACCCCAGTCCACTCCACCTCACCCACCCTATTTCAATCCACCTTAGTCCACTGCAGTCCAATCCACCACACTCTACTCAACTCCATCCCACTCAACCCCAATCCAATCCACCCCACCCCAGTTCAGTCCACCACACTCAATCCATCCAACCCACCCCACACCCCAATCCAACCCACTCCAATCCAATCCACTCCAGTTCAGTCCACCAACTTCAGTCCAATCAACACCACTTTAATCCACCCCACCCCACTCCAATCCAATCCACCCAACTCCAAGCCACCCCATTCCATCCAGTCCAGTCTAATTCACCGCACTCCAGTCCAGTCTAATCCACCCACTCCATTACACTGTAATTCACCCAACTCCAAACCACCCTAATCTAATCCATAGCACCCACCCCTGTCCTATAACTCCAATTTACCATTCTCAAACTAATCTAATCTATGCCACTCCAGTCCACCCCATTCCAATCCACCCCAATTCAATCCAGCTAACCCCATTTCAATCCACCCCACTCCAGTCTAAACCACCACACTCTACTCAATCAACCCCCTTTGCCCCAATCTAAACCACCCAATCTACTCCAATCCAATCCACCCTACTACCTCAATGCCCTCCAACCCACTCCACCCTATTCCACCCCACTCCACTCTGTGTCACTCCACTACACTGCACTCTATGACACTGCAATCTACAAAACTCTCTGCCACTGAACCACTAAACTCTATTTCCCTCTACTTAAGTCAAAAACACTCTACTCCCCCTACTCGACTCGAGTACACTCTACTCCAACAAATCCAACATAAACTGTTACAAGTTGAGTCAAGCACACCTCCTGTTTTCTTTTTTAGCAGTGTCTACAGGAAGTCTAGTGGTGGGTCATTGCTCCAAACACTGTGTTACGCACTGAAGAATTCTCATATGGGCAGCAAGCCTAGGAACATATGTTGGATTTGGGTTTCCTGGTGCCACTATTACAGCAGCTACATTAACAGGCCCAGATTTACTAATGATATCCAACGCAAACCAGGATGTGTTGGAAAGTTTGTATGTGTTGGGAAGTTCACTATACATTACTTTATGCTACTTTCCGTCGAGTGGACATTCCATGGGTGGTGCATGCAACTTTTTGTTCAATCACCAAAGGATTTTGATGCAATTAATTATCTATTAACATTTGTAGAAAGGTATTTACACCAAAACCTTACACCTCCTTGATGCAGATGTAACAGAGAGAAATGATTTCACTTGTCCTTGTTTTTCCCACTTGCAAGTGTAGCAAGTCTTAAAGGGTGGTTTTGTATTGGAAGGGTCCCCTTCCAGTACAAAACCTATGCTTTAAAAAGCACACATACACTTACACTATGGCACAACGTTGCATGCATTGACGCATGTCTGCCAAAAGTGCATACAGGGAGAATAAAAATGTGCCATATCTTTTAGGTTTCTCAAAGGGAGAGCAAAAAATCTGGCATTTCTAAAATATGGCACATTTTTCTCTCTCCCTTCGACTCTAGGCGTGCAGCAATTTTGGTTGCTGAACAGCTTTGGTCCACAATCTGTCAAAAGCAGCAGATAGGCACATATTTTGGCTGTCTGCACCACAGCAAAACCAGGTTCAACTCGCAAACCCTGAGATGCGAGCCTGTTGCTTTGTACACAGCCCTTGGACTCAGTTGAAAAGCAACAGCACAGCATGCCCAGTTTGAGAGAGTGTTCCAGGACCTTAAGTCTTTGTTGTTAGCCTTATTTTAATCCACTTTCAGAGACACAATGCTCCAGCAGATAGATGCTCAACACAACATTTATTTCCCTTTAATCAGGGGCATTGGAATCTGATTATATGCTACCTAGCATCTTATCATAACTGAACTGCCCCTGACCCTCATATCAACGGTCATTCCTTATTTCTATGACATCATAGCCAAGTGATGCTTCTAATTGAAGGGTTTTATTCATGGGTCTCATGGACAACAGACACATGAGTATGTAACAAGCCTAGCATCAGCATGCCCTTGTCTGGGTTGTTGACATTTGTGGTCCTCTTGACAATGGACATCACTTGATTGTGATTGTTGATGAATACTCCTGTTTTCCATTAATAGAAGATCTTTCATCTATCACTCAAGAAAATGCCATTGAAAAATTAGATGGCATTTTTGCTACATGGGGTGGCCCTGTGATTTCAAAATCTGACAATGGCCCACCTTTCAACAGTCGAGAATTTAGAGACTATCTCAGTCACTTAATGTGAAGCATTAGAACAGCACCCCTCTTTGGACACAGGCCAATGGCCTTGATGAACATTTCATGAAGACTTTGAAGAAAGCTGTGATGCAGAAGCTTGACCTTAAGGCTGTCTTGAATTCCACTCTTTGCGGTTACCATTCGACCCCTCGCTCAACCACAGTTGAAAGCCATGTGACCCCGAAGTTCAGGAAGCCATGACAACCAAGTAGCTTTAATGGACCAACCATAGGTCAATCACTGAGGATGGAATCCCTACAAAAGACTTGGATCAAAAAGTAAAATGAAGGCCTGTGAAGACAAGCAACGGCATGCAAAATTTCTACTTTCACTAGAGGAGATCGAGTGCTTGTGCGTCAGCCTCGAAAGAGGAAATCTGATGCTCCCTTCGATGCTGGGCCTGTTCATGTTGTGACCAGCAAAGGGCACATGGTGACTGCCCAACGTTCTGGGAAATCTATTACACGATACTCCTCGCGCTTCCGACATGTGTCTCATCGCTCACTGAGCATTTACACCAACGTAGAGACTGGGTCTGAATGGACAGTTGAAAATTAATTGAAGGCTGTTGTTTCTACATCAACAATGCAGATCACGACACTTCGACTGCCTGTTCCCATTTTCCAAAGACACGATCTGGACGAGTGATCAGAGCTCCACGAAAACTCATTGAAGAGCTATAATTGTGCATATATTTGTCAAGATTTTTTATTTTTTATTTAACCAAGGGAGAGATGTAGTGTAAAGTGAGTTAGAAATGATGGAACCCTTTTGGCTATTTATGGAGTCCATAGACTGGTGATGTAAGTGTCAGAGCGTAATGAAATTAATGCAGGTTTAGAATGAGGAGTTTGCGTTGCACGCTCATGAGCAAAGATGTGGAAAGCTACCATCCGTGTGTGGCATAATCATTGGCGAGTTGGGAGGACGCTACACCTCATATCAACTATCAATCCTTTTTTCTGTGACATCATAGGCCAGTGCTGCTCCTGATTGGAGGTTTCTATTCTTGGATCATATGGGCAACAAAAACATGAGTATATAACAAGCCTATCATCAGCATGCCCATGTCTAGATACGCTCTGATGGCCCACCACAGCAAAGACCATGGTCAGTAATAAACGCGTGAAGCTCAGCTGGGTCTTAACATCATTCTCCAGAGCCTGGGAACTAGAGATGTTGTTGAAGAAGGTAGTATTTTTCTGCTAGTCAATTCACAGATTAGACATTTGCTCAACCTTATCTAGTTGACCCCTGGCCTACTTTCATGCTGATGCAAGTAGGCTTGGCGAGGGACAGGAACTGAAAACAAGTGTTCATTGGCTCTATACGCTGGAGGCTCGACCGAGACGTGTTTGTTCACCTTGGCAGGTTCCACGTATGCCAGATAAAGTACAGTCCAGAGGTGCCTGAACAAAAAGAAAACAGAGAGGAGATCACTCAGCCAAACAGCCTGTTCGATTCAAGGGGCTGGGGTCACGTCTTTGTCCAACATTGACTAAATCTGTGAAAAAAAGGAAAATTCTGTCTTGAAGGCGCATTTCAAAAGAATTATCCTGTATTTCAGCAGTCTGGTATTGGGCAAGTGAATGAAGTGCCTGTAGTAGTCATCTTCACAGCAATGAAGCTAAAGAGTATTATTCAAGTTGTGCTAGGCAAATCCAGTCTGTAGGCAGCACTCACAGAACCACAACTGACACAACCGTCAGCATTAGAATACCTCTCTTCCACCTGAGGAGGGAATACATGCTCCAAGTTCCAGAGCACAATATGCAGTGGCTAATGCAAGTAAATAATGATTAAAAAGTCAAGAATTAAAGCAAACGTTACATAACAGTAAAAACAATAAATACAACATGTTACACTGCACCTGACATAATGGGGAAGTGTTTGTCATAATTATGAGGAACAAGGGAGATTTTTTAAATATGGGGCTCGAAAGTCACCTGTGCAAAGTTTTCACCTTACTGACTGCTCTGAAGTGGCCTATCAGACAATATTTGGGTTGTTTGGAAGGGGAGGGGCAATATATGTATCTTTGAGGTTATGTGACTGTCTTTGCTACAAGCTTTCGCGCCATTTTAGAGATGAGTGAGTCTGGAATGTTTCTGATTCCGGCCTTTCCATACGGGTCTGCCAGCTTGGCGCCGACTGCAGAGCGGGGTCTAACGTAAAGAGATACTTCAGCCTTGCGTAGATCCTTCCAATGTAATATGACCAGCGGAACTTCAACTCTTTTGGTCTTAGCAGTAGATTGAAATGTGACTGCCCACTCCTGCCCCACATGAAACAAAGAACAGAAGCAACTTCCCTTGTGTTCCAACTGGCGCGCCAGCTTCCATCATGGCTGCCAGTCAGGGATTTAAGGGACAGCCTCAGAAGCCACCAGTGGATGCACCTTACAAGATGGAGTTGTGAGTTCAATGGCTTGTCTCCAAGTGCCATGTGTTGAAGTACTGAGCAATCCTGTTTTGGGCCTTTCTGAGACACCCTGGTGAACCAAACCACTGGTGGTTACCCCTTTGGCCCACACCAAGGTAAGACTACAGTAAATGGCTGCAATGAGGTGCTAGTGGATTTTATCACTCATACTGTAAATGGCCAGTCTAGGGCTATTCACATTAATATTGTATGGTATGTACATAACAGAGAATTTGTAGATGTGATGAACGACTTCAACACTCTTCACATAAAAATATTGCAGGTAGGGGCTAAAAAAAAAAAACCCCATCAGAAATATTGTTAATTTCAATGAAATCATTTAAAATAGTTAGAATATAAATAAATATAATTAAATGTAACAAATATACAGATGAAACATCAATTATTTAATTGTAAAAAATGTTAACACATTTTTTGCATTAACATTTTTAATGTAACATTGCATTTTAATAGTATATAGCTAAGGTACTTTTACTTAATTCTATAACTTTTAATAATTAATAACGCATAGTAAAAATAGATATGTGTTTTGACTTTCAGAGGGATTTATTTTCTTAATCTAAATGCCAGAAAAAGAATTTACATTTATTTTAATATATTTACATTAATGCAAGATTTAATTTAAAATTAAGTTACTAGTGCTGTAGCTTTTTTCGTTTGTTCTAAATTAAAAATAAATATATTAAATTAACTTGCAGTAATATTTATGATATAAATCTGTATTTTTTATTCAGATCAACTTTTTAACTTTTCCCTATACTGTATCATAGAAAGACCACAGGGACACCCCCTTTGAGTTGACAGTACCGGGTCAATGGTTTGCAACTGTAATTTTTTGTTTTAAAAAATATTTTATTGCATTTATGATACAAATAACAAACCAGAAGAAGAAATCTCACAGATATGGTAAACAAATATGCGAACTGAAACAATCCCAACAAACCAGACAAGTGGATGTCACTGGAGCAACAGTGAACAAGGTAGAAGTCCCATCATGATGGGTACCAGAGAGCAAGTGGGTCAATGATACAGCTAAATGTGCACCAGGGATAGCCTCTATGTTCCGAGATCTGGGCCCCACTGCGACACCCCAAGCCCCTCTTGTGCAGCTGCCACCGTCACATCACTCAGTCCTCTCGGTCGGTCGGGCCAGACAGCACACCGGAAGACTCATTTCAAGCCACACAACCTTATTCCACAAGGGCAGCAGGAGTGCTAGCTGCAGTAGGGATGGTAATGGAACATACGGATTCAGCAGCAGATGACTGAAGGGAGGCAGGGGCTAACGCCTCTGTGTCCCTAACTCTCCCTTGTCTGTCCAAATGTGGGCAAGCCACTTGTTCCTCTGGAAAGGTTAGGAGGGTAAGTGAGGTACTATAGCTAGTCGGACTCGGGATCATAGATACTGAGGTGGTATGGATACTCAGTCCCTACCTACATGCTGATGTTCTACGGTCCCAAGCATAGTTCTGTTTCTGAGCATAATCCCTGCAACACTTTTAATGTCCACCCCACCATAATGTGTTCAACATGTGTTAGCGGGTATTATTAGTTTAGGGTTCAGCCTTGCTGGGTATCAACTACTACAGAGTATTGCAATTGTTTTTTCCATCTGCTAATCTGCATAGTATTAAATAGTGTGTAGGTAATTAAGTAATTTTTCTTTTTTATAAGTAAAATCAGTGGCTGATCAATGAATTATTTAGTGTTGGTTGTTGTGTGCCTAAGAACCGTGATACAAGGCCTTGGTGGCCAGGCCCTGTGGTCAACACGCTGTGTGGGTTCTCAGACACAGGTGTTTGGCTGCCGTCAACTCCACCACATGCAGTGTAGATTGAGCAGACATGAGTGATTGAGTGCAGATGTGGCTGCAAGTCATGTGCAGCAGGGTTTAAAAAATAAAGTACATTATAAAAAAATCAATTCACTGAAAAAAACATAATTAAATTGTGAGTTCTGGTTCAAAGCCATCACACTACTTAAATTCACCATTTATTTTTAGAAAGACATGCCAAAACATGCACAACCCTTCATATTGCTATCTTGATTGCTCTTTTGTTTGTGTCTGTCCAATTGCCAATTTGGTGTTTTGAGTATGGCATATGGCAGGAGTTCTGGAGGGTGTTGCGTGCATTGCTAGCCATAACTGGCCGTGGTTTTGCAAGTTTGAGCAAAAACCATAACTCACGATACAACTGTGTTTTCTTCATTAAATATGTAAACAAACATGGTGCTCTGACCACCGAATTTCAATAATTAATTTTCCCAGTTGCTCATGGCTCAGAACTTTGATTACAAAATGTTGCAAAAACTCATGATAAGCAGACTCATATGGTTGAACATAAGAGAAAGACAGACCTATGGCTCACAAGTCTTTGGCAGCAGTCTAGTTGTTAGAATTAGAGAAGTGAGGGTGGACTCTTTTTCAAAATTAAAGGGATATTGAACCCTATGGTCCCTATGGTCCAGTAGATAGCAACATATCATTTAAACGTGTTGGCCATGTTTTTTTATGAGGGTTTTTTTGATAATGTACAGATTAATGAAGCTGCTTCGAGGTCCAAGCCAGTGAGTGCCGCATGTCTCCGTCATGGTCGAAGGACTGAGACAAGATTTAAACCATGGGGTGTGCACACATAACTGAAGGTACCAGCTGCAATTAGTGCTGTCGGAGGAGCAAAACAAAACTAGGAGGAAGTGGGAATAAATGTTGCGGCTCTCTTCACACAGCGACAAAAGCTACAGTATCAGGTTTGCACAGTGAATAGCGTTGCTCCCGGTGATACAGAGGGAACATGGGGAGAGGCCAATTCCTTTTCGGGGATCCCATCTGCAAAGGTGCACTTAGGGAGAAAATGTGCTCATTGCTAATCAAGAAGGTATAGTCTGTTCGTCATACGAAGACTGCATAAAAAGTTAACAAACAGATTTTGGAAATGGTGAGCATCACGTACCACATGTATGCAGATGGCACGTAGCTCTACTTCTTGGGAAGATATCATCTGGTTCAAAGACATTCGAACGAAAACCCAAATTTGGCTATCATGGAAACACCTCAAATTGAGCCCTATAAAACAGAACTCCTGCTCTTCTCACCTGGCCACTGTCACCCACAATACATGCATGTCTGACAGGCTTAGATACCATCAACTGCACACCTGACCTGCAATGGTCGAAGCAACAGAATCTATTGGGATCACACTAGACACAAACCTTAACATGCAAGCACATATCAGGATAACCACTCGCAGTGTGTTTTACCAATACGGACTGCTTAATAAGCTAAAACCTATCGTGCCACCACAAGACTTTCAGCTTGCTATTTAATCCTTTGTTGTGTGCAGACTTGGACTACAGGAGTGCAACCTTAACAGGCCTACCAAAAGCATAGATGGCACCACCAAGTGAAATTATAAATGTCTCAGCAAGATTAATCACAGGAATGAGGGATTTCCATCATATCATGCCTTCTCTGAAGTCTCTCCTGTGGCTCCCACTGGAGACCATGATACAATTGAAGAAAGTGTGCATGAGGCACAAAGCCCAGCACCTTAAGACACCCAGGTATTTAACAAATAAGCTCAAGTTTTAAGGAGGCAGTCGCTCTTTATTGGAGCGTGAACTCTCTCCTGCTACAACCCACCAAATTCAAGAAAAAGAAGACCTACGCATGCACTTTATTCGGATCCGCAATGAGAATATGGAACTCACTTCCATCAGAAATTAGGTCTAACACTTTGACCTTCGCATTCAAGAAGGAAGTCAAAAGAATGTTACTAAACAGCTTCTTAAGATAAGGTTCTGGATCTGAGGCTTTCCACCCACAGGGCACCACCCTAAGGAAACTATGCTACTCCAGCAGTCATGCATCTACGTGCCGCCACAAGGGTTGATGGTGATTTTAGAAAAAAAAATTCCTAGATGCGGATTTCCTTTGTAGAGTATATTTTAATATCTTGGAATGGACTCACTTGCAAAACATCTGATTGGATGTCATGAAATGAGATCTGATGTTTGTGCACTGTACTCTGACACCCAAGGGTCATACTTGCGCTCTATAACACTCTCTAAAATAAAAAGAAAATACATTTAAAAAACTGTCTGAAGAATTGAATAATCAAGGTGGGCCTTAATGCGTAATAAAGCTAAAAAGATATACTAGTGCAAATAGTAGGAAGTCAAAAGTTCCAATGCAACACTGCTACCGCAAGACACTGTTCAAAAATGATCCTCCAACAATTGCCAAACACCAGCTGCTTTGGGAAGTGATGAGACTCTGACTTCCCTCTCCTTTTTTACAATCTCTATCTGAGATGGCCGCCATTTCTGAAATCTCACTTCCTGCAAGGTTCAGGTTAGTTTTATTTTGATTGCAGGGTTCATGGCCGTAAACACCAAATTTCCTTCGGACATTAATATCCATATACCTAGCTGCCTGTCAGCCTTGGTGTGGTCTTCCTCCAACCCTTTTGCTCTACTCTTCTTGTTTTTGATTAATTTATTTTTGTTGGCCAGGGCTCTGCACACTTTACCACTGCTAACCAGTGCTTAAGTGCTTGTACTCTGTTCTTTAAACATGGTGAAATTGGTTCACACCCAATTGCCACATTTAATTTACTTGTAAGGTCCTAGTAAAGTGGTACTCCATGTACACAGAGCCTATGCATTAAGTGCTACTAGGAGGCCTACAACATTGATTGGGCCACTCTCTTAAGTAGCCCCTTTAAACCTGCCTCAGGCCTGCCATTTCACTCTGTGTGTGTGCAATTTTAAACGGCCATTTTGACCTTGCAAAATAAAACTTTTACCAGGCCTAAACCCTCCTTTCTAATACATATATGTCAACTCTAGGTTATGCACTGAACAGACAATAGCGCAGAAAAGCAGTGTATTTAAAAAGTGAACATGTACTTTTAACTTTTACCTTTCCTGGTAGTAAAAAACTCTTACATTTGTTTTTCACTACTGCAGTGCCTGCCTCTCCCATAGAATAGCATTGGGTTACCTTATTGCATTTAAGAAGTGAAAACTTTCAATTAGGAGCAAGCAGCACTGTTCAGTTTGGTCTCTAAAGTATTCTACCTTTAAACCCTCTTTAATGGTAAAGTTGGATATTAAGTCACAATTCTGAAAATACCACTTTTAGAAAGTTGGCATTTTCTTCAGTCGTGGCCAGCAAGGCTCGTGGGTGGCGGGTTGAGCATGGGGGGAGAGGGTATCGCACAGGGGGATCTGAAATAAATTTAAAAAATGTACCTCGAGGCTGGGTCCCGCATCTTCCCTGCTCCTGCTCTCCTGCCTCTGACAGGAACAGGAAGCAGGCAGACAGGTTCCCTTCCCTGAGCCAATCACAATGCTGCAAAGCAGCACTGTGATTGGTCTGAGTGCCGTGCCATGGCGCTCAGCCACGGGCTGCAGGGGTGGGCATGTTCTCCATGCAGGCTGGAATGCAGCCTGAATGGAGAACAAAGCAGTGTGCATGACTGTTTTGGGCGGCCGGAGAGGGCCAACCAAACAGTCATTGCGCACTTTAGGAGTGGGCAAACCACTCCTCCCCTGCCCTGCTTAGAGAGCAGAGTAGCCTTGCCCACCGCCCGCCGCAAAGCAGCAGGATACGAAACATAAACTGACAACTCTAACTCTAAGTTATTGTCATTTTATGTTTCTCACTGCTTAAAAGCACTGGGGCGACGCTCCTCAGATAGCGGAGGACCCGCCCCTGATTTTCTTGTCCTAATCTTTTGGTGCCTGCAGCCTGTATCCTGGGTCAAGTGACTAGATGTAGGTGGCAGTTGTTTTTTGTGTATTACTCCCAGACAGTGATACAAAGGTGGAATAAGTGTCAGCAGAATGGGCCATCACTGACTTAATGGAGGGACGGAACTATCACCTACCACATTCACACATCACAAAAGCTCTGCCTCAACGCACTCACAAAAGGTTTCACACTAGTCTTCTGTGCCCCCATACAAGCTGGGTCCAGGGTAGGGAGGCAGGAAATTCCAGATACCTCTGTAGGGGGAGGATTTTAGAAGCTTCTCTCACTTCAAAGTGGGCAATGTGGACAAACAGTGGATCCGCACACTTAATTCTTTAGTAGACTTTTAGACCGGGGAAGACTCAGAAGAAGGACTGTTGTGCTGCTCTGCTACAAGAAGGACTGCTTTGATGGGCTGCTGCCTTAGTGAGAAGGACCGGACCTGCACCTTGAACCCACGACAACCAGCGTGACTCCAAGGGCTAGTTGACTGGCCTACTGATCAGAATCTTACGGACAGAAAAGGCTCCATCCATCTTGTACCCTGCACCTGGACTCTGACTGCTGTTAGTCTGAACCCCCCAAATTGTGTCCCTTTAGTCCTGGACCCTTGGAAGTGGGGGTAAAGATGCTCTGCCAGCCCAGCTGTGGTCTCATCAGAACCAGTGTGATGCAGCCTTGATGCAACCCGCATACCAGACTGAACAGCTCATCAGATCCTCCGCTGAGTGATGCATCCTCGACGTGGACGACAGAGCCTCTCATCTGAACCAATTCAGTGTGATGTAGCTTTGAGGCAAGCCCGCTTCGCAGCCCTCACAGCTCATCTGAACCAATGCTATGTGACATATCTATGAGATAGACCTCACATCACTTTATGGGTTTGCCGCTGCGCAGCAGACTGCTCTACAACTAGTATTTAAGGTACATTTCTCAGTGGGGCAACTTGGCCCCTGTGTCCAGCCTACGCTCCATCATGGTCATTCTCAACTAGTGACCTTGATCCAATCTGGCACGGCAAGCTATCCACAGTTGCTGCTTTGTGCATTTAGGCACTATTTTTAGATAAATCTTTAAAATTGCATATCTCCTGTTTTACTAATTGGATTTTTGTCATTTTGGTGAAAAAGCATTTATTACATTTTACTCTATTGTTCTAAAATGGTGTTGTGTTTTCACTGTAAAATGCTGTTTTTGTGCTATGTAAATACTTTACACATTGCATCAAAGTTAAGCCTATCTCTTTTGTGCCAGACTACCAGAAGGGTTAAGCATAGATCAATTTGAGGTTTGCTTGTGTTTCACACTAACAAGAATTGTGATTGCTGCTTGAGTAAGGTTTCACCCCCATCGAACAGTGACCCATTTGTCACTCTAGCTCTACAATTGTGGCAAGCATTTAACAAACACCATTTAGACTTGTTATTACCTGTAACTGAACAATTATTAACACCAGCGTATCGTGTAATCATGACAGTATTATGTTTATGATAACATTTAATAATATAGACGAAGAACTACTCAAAGAATGGCGTGAACATACCATGTAAAGTTCCATCAAACGTATAGGCACTTTATAAAACATGCTAAAAGAAAAATGGACATACAAATGGCCAAAAAAGAAGACGTCTATAAAGAATTGGAAACATTAAAGGTGAAGAATTTGTAAACAAAGCTTTAGAGACAATGGAGTTGAACCTAGAGAGACATGAGGAAAAAACACTGGAAAATGTAGTACATTCATTTTACAAAGATAAGTTGGATAATTAACACAAATGCAACATCACAAAATAAAATGATGGGCGGAGTCACAGACCTGGGTTTAATCCATTGTTATTTTACTCATTACGTCACCCCACTTTGAACCCAGCCATACGGAAATCAGTCTTGACCTTGCTCCCCATGGGAACAGACCAACATGAACTGCCAGGCCAGGTCCTCCCTGGACCGTAAACAAGCATCCTGGGACCTGTTTCAGGGAATCACCCATCATCAGACAGGCTAGCTTGAATCCAGTGGTGCAGCGAGCAAGGGATCCACATCTGGGCATACCTTAAGCCACTTAGAGTGCACATAGCAACGTCACAAAGTAAAACTTTTCAGACGCTCACCCCCAGTCACAGATCTGGGTTTGATCCATTGTTATTTTGCTTGCGATGCCACCCCAGTTTGAACCCAGCCATATGCAAATCATTCTTGACCTTGCTCCCTATGGGAACAGTCCAGCCCGAACTGCCAGGCTACGATAATACACCTGATCTGGATATGTTCCAATATTATCTAACAGGAGCAAAGCTTCCAAATTTGTAGAAAAAAACTGACAATGTCTTAGCTAGTGGAAAATAAATGTATACAGCTCAACAACAAATGAAAGTTATGATAAATAGATTATGTTAATATGCAAATGTAAATAAACATATGTAAGAATTGTAAGAAATGATTTGCAAGAAACTGTTGTGAAGAACAAAAAAAATAAGAAGAAATGTGTTGAACAAAATATAGAGTGAGATCTGGATTTGATTTAGTGGGATTTAATCCTATGTGAAAATAATTTTAGACTGGTAGGGCCTTTTTGTCGATTACCCATTCTTACTTATACCTGAATAGGCTGTGTACTGTCCCCACACAACGGTCAGCATAACCCCCTGTAGCGAGTCTGGAGCCAGGGTAGGAAGGACAGGGACTTTGTTCACTTCAAAGGCATGTCTTTGAAGTCTACCCCACTTCAAAGGCCCAACTGGGTATACGTACTGAACCTCAGACCCTACTACTCCAGTACACTTCTGGATTTGAGAAGACTTTGCCAGGGAGAAGGACTGATGTGCTGCTGAAAGGATGTCTACTCTGCTGGCCTTGCTGAACTGCTGCATGTCAGTGCTGACTTGCTGCCTGCTGCCCTCTTGTCTGGGTGCGGAGACTGGACCTGCATCACTTGAACCCAGAGTGACTCCAAGGGCTAGCTGGCTGGTCTCCTGATCTGAAGTCTCAGGGACATAAAAGCCTTCAAACCAACCTGTTCCTACACCTAAACTCTGCAATCTGTGAGTGTACCCTACCAAGTGGTGCCACCCAAACACTGTGGGCCTACTGTGTTTTTCCAGTGGAACCGACACATCCCCTGCTGAGCCACACATCCAGAGCTGCACCAACGCATCTCCTCAGCTGAGCAGTGCATCTTCAAGCAGACCCAATGAATCGCCGCTGTTGCGTGGATTTGAACCATTGTAAAAGACTAAAATTGCCATGCATCCTTCATTATGGGACCGACACACCGCCTTCAGAAATGCTACTGTATGATGCTTTTCCCAGTGTAAGCTCCTCGCATTGAAGGCATCCTTGATGAAAACACAAAAAATTTGTATCGCAGCTTTACCGCTCATCGGAACCGACACATCATCTCACTGTGCCTTGCATCCTCGACACTGACGTTCGCATCACAAGCCCTGTAGACAGGATCTGCGACATCGATGCGTCGAGTCTGAAATTCAACGAGGCTGCGGTGCGAGGCCGCAGCCTCGTTGAATTTCGGAGTCGACGCATTGCCTCTGCTGCGTGACGCATCTTTGACACGGATCCACGCAAACAGGATGAAAATGACAGTTCAGAATGATACAGAATGAACAACAAACAAATACTGTTGTGACACTCTGGAACTCTGCTAGTCTGCTAACATAGGTAGGTATGCCTTATAATTGGAATTTCCTTGAGAGCATCTTGAATTGGGAGGTTGCCTGAAAAAAGACAGGTTAGCACAAGCAAAAATAAAAATAAAAACTGAACTGGAACAATAACCCAATGAAAGGTAAGGAATCAAGGATCTGGATGTATTGCTGACAAATCAAACCCCTGGGGAGGCATCCAAAATGGTGCGGTCACAACGCCTCCTTCATTACCATTTTGTCCACCAGATTTGTATGTTATGACTCGTCTCTAAATTTAATGTTAGCATGTCTTAAACACATTTCAGGTTTTTAAATGAGTCCCAAATGGCTGGAACAGAGATGTCTCACTTGACTGGTAGTGGATACTTGTGTGGATGATTGCCCTGATTTGAAAAAAACAAATGGACTAAATCCTATCACTGTCTGAGTGGAGTCATTATAAGGAATTCAACAAAAGGTAGGAAAGATTTCCAGTTGGACTGTGAAGAATTGATAAATCAACACTAATCTTCTTACACAGTTTTGTTTAGTCTCTCGGTTTGCCTGTTTGTCTAAGGGTGATATCTGGATTTTAAGGCTTGATCTATTTTCAGGTTCTTACATATTAAGGACCAAACTCTAGAGACAAATTGAGAACCAATGTCTGAAATAATATACTTTGTCAATCCATGCACATTAGCCAAGGCAGAAAAAGATGAGACAGGCATTAGGCTGTTGATAAAAGACAAGGTAGAGGAACAAAATTAGCCACCATAGAAAAAAAAGAATGACTACCATTTTAGTAGCATAGCTTTGGATAGAGGTAGGTTGATGATTGAATTGTTTGAAATAAGTTTCCAATTTTGAGCAGCAATTTACACTGGTAGTACATGTCCTATTGGACACTAGGTACTCATTCTCTTTTCCTTGTGGACATGTATCATAAGACTTGATAAACGTCTTGACAATTTTGAGTATCAATGGGCACCAGTTACCTGAGCTTCCATTATTCCTTTACTATGAATTTCAGCCAATTTGGTTACGTGATTAACTTGAAAGATTATCAATTGAAGATCCTTAGATGGAATTCACAATCTCTGGTTGCAAAATAGGAAGCCTTCACTCACTCCAATTTTCATATTTCTTCTTTATGCAGAATACATTCTGGAAAGGCAATCTGCTACAGTGCTATTTGATCTGGGTATGTAAGTGATGATGAACTCAAGCTGCTGAAAATAATAGCCTTTCTAACTTGGCAGCAGTTCTTACAATACACTTATTGTATACGTTTCTATGGTCAGTCTAGGTAACAATTGTAGAATTTAGAGCTCCAATAATTAACATATCTCCATTGCTTGAACACAGCCTTGATTGCTAACAATTTATTTGCAAGGACTAAATAATAGTTTTTTGATGGGGTTAGTTTGTGGGATTTGTAGGCTACTGGAGATTCCTTCTTGCCTGTGCTCTCCCGAATCAATACTGCTCCAATTGCCAAATCAGAAGCAGCAGTTGTAATGATAAAAAGCTTCCTGAAGTGAAGAGAAATCAATAAAGCAATATGGGTGCTTCAGTTAATCTTTCCTTCCGAGAGGGTTGAGATACTTCTTTAGACCACTGAAAAAGCTTTTCTTTCTTTATGGGAAAAAGAATTTCAGAGCAGTTCTTAACAAATTTTGGATAGTAATTTACTACCTCAATTGACTCTGAGTTTCTTTGACAGAAGATGGTACCGGCCACTGAAGAATACTTCTAACCTTCTTGCCATCCACAGCAACTCATTGGGTGGAAATAATAAATGTATTGTACTGAATTGTGATCAACCAAACTTTTTCAACAGTTCAACCAAGGATACAACTATGAACAAAAAAGGTGAAAATGTCCTCGAATGACAAGATTACCATTATCTTCTATAATTCCCCTAATATTTTAAAGAATGACAGGATTCTTTATCTGATTTTATAGCCCAATACTTATCTAAGAATGCCACTGCATTCATAAACCTTCCCTTTCTGGGACATATATAGGAAGCTACACTCAGATTTAACAACTCTAACAATGAATGTTTATTGAGACTCTTGATATAAACATTGCACTAAGAACCCACCTATGCCAACCCAATCCAAACACCTCATCCTAGTCCACCCACTCATCCCAATTCACTCCACCCCAATCCACCCATCTAACCCAATCCAACTCACAGCAATCCAATCCACCCCAATCTAATCCACCCCACTCCAATCCAAACCACCCCACTCCACCCCCAATCCACCCCACCCCACTCCAATCCAATCCACCCCACTCAAATCTGCCCCACATCAATCCAAAACAATCTGCCTACTCCAATCCGCCACACTCCAGTCTTCCCCACTCCAATCTAAAACAATCTCCCCACTCCAATCTGCCCCACTCACATCCAAAACAATCTGCCCTACTCCAATCTGCCCCACTCCAATCCCTCCTTTCCAATCTGCCCACTATAATCTGCCGCACTCCAATCCAAAACAATCAGCCCTTTTCAATCCGCCCCACTCCAATCTGCCCCACTCCAATCCAAAACAATTGGCTGCACTCCAATTTGTCCCACTCCAATGCAAAACAATCGACCCTACTCCATACTGCTCCACTCTAATCCAAAACAATCAGCCCCACTCCAATCCAAAACAATCTCCCCACTACAATCCACCCCACTCCAATCTACCCCACTCCCATCCAAAACAATCTGCCCTACTCCAATCTGCCCCACTCCTTTCCCTCCTTTCTAATCCAAAACTGTCTGTCACACTCTAATCTGTCCACACTAAACTGCCGCAGTCTAATCCAAAAAAATCTGCCCTCTTCAATCCGCCCCACTCCAATCTGCCCCACTCCAATCCAAAACAATTGGCTGCACTCCAATTTGTCCCACTCCAATGCAAAACAATCGACCCTACTCCATACTGCTCCACTCTAATCCAAAACAATCAGCCCCACTCCAATCCAAAACAATCTCCTCACTACAATCCACCCCACTCCAATCTACCCCACTCCCATCCAAAACAATCTGCCCTACTCCAATCTGCCCCACTCCTTTCCCTCCTTTCTAATCCAAAACTGTCTGTCACACTCTAATCTGTCCACACTAAACTGCCGCAGTCTAATCCAAAAAAATCTGCCCTCTTCAATCCGCCCCACTCCAATCTGCCCCACTTCAATCCAAAACAATTGGCTGCACACCAATCTGCCCCACTCAATCTGACACAATCTGCCCCACTCCAATCCAAAACAATCTGCCCCCTCCAACCCATCCCACTTCCAATCCAAAACAATCTGGCCCACTCCAATCCACCCTACTACAATCTGACACACTCACATCCAAGACAATCTGCCCCACTCCAATCCAATCCACCTTAATCCACCAATCCCAAACAATTCCACCCCACTCCCTCCCCAATCCACCCCACTCCAATCCCATCCACCACTATCTGCATTACTCCAATCTTCCCCACTTCAATCTGTTCTAGACCAATCTGCCCCACTCAAATCCATAACAATCTGCCCCAAACCAATCCAAAACAATCTGCCCCACTCCAATCCAAAGCAATCTGCCCCATTCCAATCCAGAACTATTCACCCCACTCCAATCTTCCCCACTCCAATCCAAAACAATCTGTCCCACTCCAATACAAAGCAATGTGCCCCACTCCAATCGAAGACAAGCTACTCACTCCAATCAAACCCCCTCCAATCCAAAATAATCCCCCCACTCAAATCAGCCCCACTCCAATCCAAAACAATCAGCCCACTCTAATCTGCCCCACTCCAATCCAAAACATTCTACCCCACTCCAATCCACCCCACAGCAATCCAATCCATTCCAATCTATCCAAACCCAATCTACCCTACTCCAAACCATCCTAATCCAATCCAATCCACTTCAATCCAATCTAATCCACCCTAATCCAATGCACCCCATTCAATCCAATCTACCTCTATCCAGTCCAATCCACCCCCTGCAATCCAATCACATCAACTCCAATCCAATGCACCAGATGCCAATCCAATCCACCCCACTCAAATTCACCCCACTCCAGTCCACCCCACTCCAATCCAAACCATACACTAAATCAGTTTCACCTCACTCCAATCAACCCCACCACACCTCAATGTAATCCACCCCACTCCAATCCACTCCACCCCAATCCAATCCAACCTGACCCACCCCAATCCACCCCACCCCAAACCCCCACCCCACTCCAGTCCACCGCACCCCAATAAATCCACCCCACCCTATTTCAATCCACCTCAGTCCGCTCCAGTCCAATCCACCTCACTCTACTCACTCCATCCCACTCAACCCCAATCTAATCCACCCACCCCAGTTCAGTCCACCCCACTCAATCCAATTCATCCAGCCCACCACACTCCAATCCACCGCACTACAATCCACCCCCTCTAATCCAACCCACTCCAATCCAACACGCTCCAATCCAATCCACTCCACTCCAGTCCACCCACTTCTGTTCAATCAACCTCACTCCAATCCACCCTACTCCAATCCAATCCACCCAACTCCAATCCAATCCACCCCATCCAGTCCAGTCTAATTGACCCCCCTCCAGTCCAGTCGAATCCACCCACTCCATTTCACTCTAATTCAACCCACTCCAAACTACTCTATTCTAATCCCATGCACCCACCCAATTCCTAACACTCCAATTCACCATTCTGAAACCAAACTAATCTATGCCACTCCAGTCCACCCCATTCCAATCCACCCCAATTCAATCCAGTTTATCCCATTTTAATCCCCCCACTCCAGTCTAAACCACCACACTTCACTCAATCCAACCCACTTTACCCCAATCCAATCCACCCCAATCTATTCCAATCTAATCCACCCTGCTACCTCGATGCCCTCCAACCCACTCCACCCTATTTCACCCCACTCAACTCCACTCTGCGCTACTCCACGACACTGCACTCTACAAAAATCTCTTCCACTGAACCACTAAACTCTATTTCCCTCTACTCAAATCAACGACACTTTATCCCCCTACTCGACCCTACTCGACTCTACTACACTTTACTCCAACAAATTCAGTCTACCACACTCCGCTCCCCCCTCTCCAATCTAGGACACTCAATTCCCAACCTTATCTAGTTGACCTATGGCCTACTTTCATGCTGATGCAAGTAAGCTTGGCGAGGGACAGGACCTGAAATCAAGTTCCAGGGGTCATTTCACTGCAGTGCCAGCAGCAAGTAATGGAACGTACCAGTGCATGCCCTGGAAAGTGTTCATTGGCTGTACGCTGGAGGCTCGACCGAGACCTGTTTGCTCACCCTGGCGCGTTCCAAGTACATGGGATAAAGTACAGTTCACAGATGCCAGGACAAAAAGAAAACAGAAAGGAGATCACTCAGCCAAAGAGCCTGTTCGATTCCAAGGGGTGGGGCAAGTTTTTGCCCAACATTTATCAAATCTGTGAAAAAAGGGAAACTGTGTCTTGAAGCTGCATTTTAAAAGGATCATCCTGCCTTTCAGCAGTATGGTATTGGGCAAGTGAATGAAGTGCCTGTAGTAGTTGCCTTCACAGCAATGAAGCCAAAAAGTAACTTGTAGGGTCAAGGCCTTATTCAAGTTGTGATAAGCAAAGCCAGTCTGTAGGCAGCACTCATGGACCCACATGCTCCAAGTTTCAAAGCACAATATGCAGTGGCAAATGCAAGTAAATAATGATTAAAAACTGAAGAATATAAAGCAAAAGATATATAACAGTAGGAAAAATAAATACGACATGCTACACTGCACCTGACACAATGGGGAAGTGTTTGTCATAATAATGAGGATCAAGGGAGATTTTTTAAATATGAGGCTCGAAAGTCACCTGTGCAAAGTTTTCACCTTACTGACTGCTCTGAAGTGGCCTATCAGACAATATTTGGGTTGTTTGGAAGGGGAGGGGCAATATATGTATCTTTGAGGTTATGTGACTGTCTTTGCTACAAGCTTTTGCGCCATTTTAGAGGTGAGTGAGTCTAGAATATTTCAGATTCCAGCCTTTCCATACTGGTCTGCCAGCCTGGCGCCGACTGCTGAGAGGGAGGAGGGGAGTGGGGGGGGGGGGGGGGTCTAACGTCAAGAGATACTACAGCCTTGCGTAGATCCTTCCAATGTAATATGACCAGCGGAACTTCAACTCTTTTGGTCTTAGCAGTAGATTGAAATGTGACTGCCCACTCCTGCCCCACATGAAACAAAGAACCGAAACAACTTCCCTTGTGTTCTAACTGGCGCGCCAGCTTCCATCAATGCTGCCTGTCAGGGATTTAAGGGACAGCTGCAGAAGCCACCAGTGGATGCACCTTACAAGATGGTGTTGTGAGTTCAATGGCTTGTCTCCAAGTGCCATGTGTTGAAGTACTTAGCAATCCTGTTTTGGGCCTTTCTGAGACACCCTGGTGTACTAAACCACTGGTGGTTACCCCTTTGGCCCACACCAAGGTAAGAATACAGTAAATGGCTGCAATGAGGTGCTAGTGGATTTTATCACTCATACTGTAAATGGCCAGTCCAGGGCTATTCACATTAATATTGTATGGTATGTACATAACAGAGAATTTGTAGATGTGATGAACGACTTTAAAACTCTCATGAAAAATATTGCAGGTAGGGGCTAAAAAAAACAACCCATCAGAAATATTGTTAATTTAAATGAAATCATTTAAAATAGTTTGAATATAAATAAATATAATTAAATGTAACAAATATACAGATGAAACATCAATTATTTAATTGTAAAAAATGTTAACATATTTTTTGCATTAACATTTTTTATGTAACATTACATTTTAATAGAATATAGCTAAACTATTTTTAATTAATTCTATAACTTTTAATAATTAATAATGCATAGTAAAAATAGATATGTGTTTTGACTTTCAGAGGGATTTATTTTTTTAATCTAAATGCCAGAAAAAGAATTTACATTTATTTTGTTATATTTAAATGAATTCAAGATTTAATTTAAAATTAAGTTACTAGTGCTGTAGCTTTTTTCTGTTTGTTCTAAATTAAAATGAAATATATTAAATTAACTTGCAGTAATATTTATGATAAACATCTGTATTTTTTATTCAAATCACCTTTTTTACTTTTCCCTATACTCTATACTTTACCATAGAAAGACCATAGGGACACCCCCTTTGAGTTGACAGTGCCTGGTCAATGGTTTGTAGCTGTAGTTTTTGTTTAAAAAAACATTTTTAGTGCATTTATGATACAAATAACAAACCAGAAGAAGAAATCACACACATAAGGTAAACAAATATGCGAACTGAAACAATCCCAACAAACCAGGCAAGTGGATGGCAGTAGAGCAACAGTGACCAAGGTAGAAGTCCCTTCATGATGGGTACCAGAGAGCAAGTGGGTCAATGATACAGTTAAGTATGCACCAGGGATAGCCTCTATGTTCTGGGATCCGGGCCCCACTGTGACACCCCAAGCCCCTCTTGTGCAGCTGCCACCGTCACATCACTCAGTCGCCCCAGTCAGTCGGGTCATTCAGACAGCACACAGGAAGACTCATTTGAAGCCACACAACATTATTCCACAGGGGCAACAGGAGTGCTAGCTGCAGTAGGGATGGTAATGGAACATCCGGATTCAGCAGCAGATGACTGAAGGGAGGCCGGGGATAATGCCTCTGTGTCCCTAACTCTCCCTTGTCTGTCCAAATGTGGGCAAGCCATTTGTTCCTCTGGAAAGGTTAGGAGGGTAAGTGAGGTACTATAGCTAGTCGGACTCGGGATCATAGATACTGAGGTGGTATGGAGACTTAGGGCCTCATGTAGGTAAATAAATTTTACCGATTCTTAAATACCGAGCCGTACCGAATCGGTAATTAAGAATCGGTAAGTTATATGTAGGTAAAAATTCGGTAACAGTTACCGAATCGGTAACATTCGGTAATCAAGAATCGGAAATCACCGAATCGGTAAATACCGAGGCGGTATTTACCGAATCGGTAAATACCGAGGCGGTATTTACCGAATCGGAAAATACCGAATCGGTATGTACGGAATCGGTAAATAAAATCACATGACTTGACGAAACAGCTAATCCTGTGCAACCACACCCCACCCAACCAGTAAATGGCCACACCCAGGCAGGTGTACATAATTAGCCGACCCTGGAGAGGCTTGGAGTGCAGAGGAGAGGCAGGGAGCCGGTGCCTGTGCGAGCGGGAAAACGAACATCATGTCCAGCCAGAGAACACAGAGAGACGGAGGCGAAAGGAGGAGGAAGCTGAAATTTAGCCCCAAGGAACTCCAGGTGCTGGTGGAGGAGGTGGTGAAGCAGCACCAGAAGCTGTTTGGAAGGCAATCCCTGCAAGTGCCTGAGGCTGAAAAGCGCAACATTTGGCTGGCCATCCAGGCGCAGGTCAATGCTGTGGGAGTGACCCACAGGGACATAGAGGTCCTAAAGAAGCGCTGGTATGACCTGAGGATTGTAACCAAGAGGAAGATGGGCGACATCCAGAAGGAGGCCAGCCAGACTGGAGGTGGAACCAACAGGGCACCTGCCCTCACCGAACTGGAGGAGCTGGTGGCGGCCACAATCGAGCAAGAGAGCGTCGTGGGTCTTGGGGACGCCGACAGCTCTGCCAGAGCCGCCACACACCAAGGTAAGACGAAAGCACAGCAATGTAGCCCCCCCTACCCCTATCCCACATCCCCCATTGTGAAACGGGAATCACACTGCAGTCCACATGTGTCAGTGCAGACAGGCAATGCATTCTGGGAGATGTAGTCAGGGAAACACCAACCATGATGTAAATGGCACAGGGCAACAAGGCATGTCACGCACTTGAGGCACAAGGAGACAGAGGACATTTTGAAATGTGAAATGATTTATTGTGACGCTTGCAATGCAGCCCTTCGGGGACACTGAGCCAATGTTGTATTTCTGTCCACAGATGTGACATCATGCAGGAACGGGCATGCTGCAGGAGAGAGGCCACACCGGCCACACAGATCACCTCTGGCCAGCACAAGTTCAGACCAGGGAGCAGGCCCACTGGCAGGCGCACCACCAACACAGGCAGCTTCGCCGCACCCAGAGCCAGCATCACCTCACCCAGAGCCAGCATCACCTCACCCAGAGCCAGCATCGCCACTCATGTTTGAGTCACCGGCCACATCTCCGCTTGCAGGTGTGAGAATGAGGAGGCGTCCATCAGCCAGGCTACGAGCCTTAGACACCTCGTCTGACGACAGCATGGGCCCTGAAGAACTCACCGGGCCCCAGGAAGGGAGCCATGCCACTGTGCCCCACACCTCACAGGCAGCACAGACGGGAGCAAGAGGGCGCCGCAGGTCGCGTGTCCAGAGTCCACCAGCACCCATTGACGGCCATGGTGTCTTCTTGGGGCTCGAGGGCCAAATGTTGAAACAACAGCGCCTGCAAACAAAGGCAGTCATGTCAGTCCAGAGGCACATGCGGGTAATGAAAACTACATTAGTCAACATGGACAATAACATCAGCGGTATGGCAGCGGGCATTCGGGACATGTCCCAGTCAATCCAGCAGTTGGGATGTATGACGTTACAACGCACACTTTTACAACGCATGCACTTACAACGCATTTTTTACAACGCAAAATCCATTACAACGCACTACACTTACAACGCATGACACTACAACGCATTTTTAAAAACTACCTTTACAACGCATACCATTACAACGCATAATATAAAATTGCATTTAAGGTAAGTATTAGATAGTATAGGGGTAAAAATTACTATTCTAACTCCAGGGGGTGCAACAGTAGGGTAAGTGTTGGATAGTATAGGGGTAAAAATTACTATTCTAACTCTAGGGGGTGCAAGAGTAGGGTAAGTGTTGGATAGTATAGGGGTAAAAATTACTATTCTAACTCCAGGGGGTGCAACAGTAGGGTAAGTGTTGGATAGTATAGGGGTAAAAATTGCTATTCTAACTCCAGGGGGTGCAACAGTAGGGTAAGTGTTGGATAGTATAGGGGTAAAAATTGCTATTCTAACTCCAGGGGGTGCAACAGTAGGGTAAGTGTTGGATAGTATAGGGGTAAAAATTGCTATTCTAACTCCAGGGGGTGCAACAGTAGGGTAAGTGTTGGATAGTATAGGGGTAAAAATTACTATTCTAACTCCAGGAGGTGCAACAGTAGGGTAAGTGTTGGATAGTCTAGGGGTAAAAATTACTATTCTAACTCCAGGGGGTGCAACAGTAGGGTAAGTGTTGGATAGTATAGGGGTAAAAATTACTATTCTAACTCCAGGGGGTGCAACAGTAGGGTAAGTGTTGGATAGTATGGGGGTAAAAATTACTATTCTAACTCCAGGGGGTGCAACAGTAGGTTAAGTGTTGGATAGTATAGGGGTAAAAATTACTATTCTATCTCCAGGGGGTGCAACAGTAGGGTAAGTGTTGGATAGTATAGGGGTAAAAATTACTATTCTAACTCCAGGGGGTGCAACAGTAGGGTAAGTGTTGGATAGTATAGGGGTAAAAATTACTATTCTAACTCCAGGGGGTGCAACAGTAGGGTAAGTGTTGGATAGTATAGGGGTAAAAATTACTATTCTATCTCCAGGGGGTGCAACAGTAGGGTAAGTGTTGGATAGTGTAGTGTAATATTATGCGTTGTAATGGTAGGCGTTGTAATGGAATGCGTTGTAAAGGTAGTTTTTAAAAATGCGTTGTAGTGTCATGCGTTGTAAGTGTAGTGCGTTGTAATGGATTTTGCGTTGTAAAAAATGCGTTGTAAGTGTAGTGCATTGTAAAAGTTGCGTTGTAAAGGTTGTTCCCCCAGCAGTTGTGCAGCAAATTAGATGCTGACATTGAAGCACGGCGCCGGGAACGGAAGAGGAGGGACACTACCAACAGGGCACTCAACCGTCTGGCAACTGCGACTTCTCTACTCTGCCGGCGCTCTGTGTCGATGCAGGAGGGCCTGACACACTGCTGCAGCGACCTGTCTCGGGGGATGGTGCAGGTGACAAGTGCACTAGGGGTGCTATTGACTAGTCAGCCGTCGACAACTGCTGCAGGGGATGCTGCGGAGAGCATCGACAACAGCAGCAGGAGCAGCATCACACCCCCCGTCCCAGAAGGACGCAGGAGCAGCAGGCGGCTTGGGGTTGGCTCTAGTGAGGATGCACAGGCCGTGCCATCCACCACTGCAGCGCGTATGCGCAAACATTGATGTAGCCCTACTTAGCCACTTCCCATTGGGTGACGTAACCCTGGACTTACTCCTTGTATTGATGGGATATTGCCAGATTGGCTTGTTCATGTGTTCATGGCGTGGTGCCACATTAAAACTACGTCATGGCTTATCACAACTGGCTGTGTCCCCTTACTTAGTCAGAAATAGTTGCATGTGATCTCTGTCCGTCTCTCTCTCCCATCGATTGCAGTTGGCACTCTAGCTGCGTTGCCCTCTGGCTGGCCTGACTCATCCTCGTTGTCCTCAAAATATGTTAGTTCCACATCTGTACCTTTTTTCGTGGCAAGGTTGTGCAGCATTGCACAAGTGGCAATGATCTTGCAGCAGTTGATGGGTGTGTACTGGCGTGCGCCTCCGCTCTTGTGGAGGCAGCGGAACCTGCTCTTCAGTAGTCCAAACGTGCGCTCCACCACATTGCGTGTTGTTTTGTGTGCCACGTTGTATCGTCTTTCACTCTGGGTTGATGGGTGTAGGTAGGGAGTGCGGATGAATGACCGGCATGCATATGCACTGTCGCCTAGATGAGTAAAAGGGAAACATCAGTCACATGCCTCTATACACTATGATTTGCAGGTTGCAAGGGGCGTCACTGTTACTTACCTAGCAGGTATCCCTCTCCAAATTCTCCGGCACTCAGTCGTGTGTAGATCCCACTATTCTGAAAGATGTAAGAGTCGTGGGTGCTCCCAGGAAACTTTGCAACAATATCTGTGATGATGTTCCCTGCATCACAGATCACCTGCACATTGATGGAGTGGGTGGACTTTCTGTTCCTGTAGATGTGCTCTGTGTCAGCTGGTGGACAGATTGGGATGTGTGTGCCATCAATGCAGCCAATGACATGGGGGAACTGTGCCATGTGATAAAAGTCTGTTTTTGTTTTCTGCAGTGCAGCCTGTGTGTTCGGGAAGCTGATGTAGTGGTGCATTCTCTGCATCATAGCATCCAGGAACTTCCTGAAGAAACGGGACAGGCAACTCTGGGATACACCACCCACCGCAGCTATCACCACCTGATAACTGCCGGATGCCAGTAGATGTAGGCTGCAGAGCACCTGCACATGTTGGGGTATGGCGTGCGCCCTTCTTATTGGCTGGTCCAGGAGTGGGTGCAGGTCCCTGATTAAGTCCATGATGGTTTCGGGGTGTAGCCTGTACCTCTCATGTATCTCTGCATCAGTCAGCTGGAAGAGTGTGATGCGCTGTCTGTAGATGCGTTCCTCCCGTCGCCAAATCCTCAGACCTGCTGCCTGTAGACGTAGGCGCCTTGCAATGACATACATAGCGGCCATGTTGTCCACGCTGTTGCATTTTGGGATTGCTTATGTGCACTGTTGATGGTTACCACCTGCTTTCAATCCGTGTTAATTACCGACTCTTATTTACCGATTTTCTTGGATTTCTTAATTACCGAGTGTTCCTACATGTCATTTTAATTTTTACCACTTCATATTTACCACTTCATATTTACCGATTCGTTAACCCCTTCGGTGCTCATGACGGAACGGTTCCGTCATGAGCCACGGTTGAGCTGTGCTCATGACGGAACCGTTCCGTCATGACCACGCCCGCGCAAGAAACCGTCAGCACAGCGGCGGAATTTGCGCAGCATGGAAGGGGTTAATTATGTATTCGGTAAATATGAATCGGTATTTTAGAATTCGGTATATATGAATCGGTATTTACCGCCTCATATTTACCGAAAAGTGGTTTTTGGACTCCTACATCTCACTTGTCTGAATACCGGTCGGTAACGGCATATTTACCGAAAATCGTCCGTTACCGACCGGTATTTGGCTACCTACATGAGGCCCATGGTCCCTACCTACATGCTGATGTTCTATGGTCCCAAGCATAGTTCTGTTCCTGAGCAGAATCCCTGCAACACTTTTAATGTCAACCCCACCATAATGTGTCCAACATGAGTTAGCGGGTATCATTAGTTTAGGGCTCGGCCTTGCTGATTATCAACTACTACAGAGTATTACAATTGTTTTTTCCATCTGCTAATCTGCATAGTATTAAGTAGTGTGTGAGTAATTAATTACTTTTCCTTTTTATAAGTAAAATCAGTGGCTGATCAATGAATTATTTAGTGTTGTTTGTTGAGTGCTGAAGAACTGTGATACAAGGCCATGGTGGCCAGGTGTGGTCAACCCGCAGTGTGGGTTCTCAGACACAAACGTTTGGCTGCCGTCAACTCCGCCCCATGAAGTGTAGATTGAGCATACATGAGTGATGGAGTGCAGATCTGGCTGCAAGTTGTGTGCAGCAGGGTTTAAAAAGTTCTGGTTCAAAGTCATTACACTACTTAAATTTACCGATAATTTGTTTAGAAAGACATGCCAAAACATGCACAACCCTTCATATTGCTATCTTGATTGCTCTTTTGTTTTCTGTCTGTCCAATTGCCAATTTGGTGTTTTAAGTATGGCATATGGCGCGAGTTATGGAGGGTGTTGCGTGCATTGCTAGCCATAACTGGCAGTGGCTTCGCAAGTTTGAGCAAAAACCATAACTCACATTACAACTATGTTTTTTTCAGTAAATATGTATACAAACATGGTGCTCTGACCACCAAATTTCAATAACTAATTTTCCCAGTTGGTCATGGCTCAGAACTTTGATTACAAAATGTTGCAAAAACCCATGATAAGCAGACTCATATGGTTGAACATAAGAGAAAGAAAGACCTATGGCTCACAAGTCTTTGGGAGCAGTCTAGTTGTTAGAATTACAGAAGTGATGATGGACTCTTTTTCAAAAGTGAAGGGATATTGAGCCCTATGGTCCCTATGGTCCAGTAGATAGCAACATATCATTGAAACGTGTTGGCCATGTTTTTTTATGAGGGGCTTTTTGATAATGTACAAATTAATGAAGCTGCTTCGAAGTCCAAACCAGTGAGTGCCGCAAGTCTCCTTCATGGTGGAAGGACTGAAACAAGATGTAAACCATGAGGTCTGCACACATAGCTGAAGGTACCAGCTGCAATGAGTGCAGTCGGAGGAGCAAAACAGAACCAGGAGGAAGTGGGAATAAATGTTGCGGCTCTCTTCCCACAGCGACAAAAGCTACAGTATCAGGTTTGCACAGTGAATGGGATCTCATTTAGCGTTGCTCCCGGTGATACAGAGGGAACATGGGGAGAGGCCAATTCCTTTTCGGGGATCCCATCTGCAATGGTGCACTTAGGGAGAAAATTTGCTCATTGCTAATCAAGAAGGTATAGTCTGTTCATCATACGAAGACTGCATAAAAAGTTAACAATCAGATTTCGGAAATGGTGAGCATCACGTACCACATGTACGCAGATGGCAGGAAGCTCTACTTCAAAATCTCTTCTTTGGAAGATATCACCTGATTCAAAGACATTCTGACAAAAACCCAAATTTGGCTATCATGGAGAAACACCTCAAATTGAACCCTATGAAAACAGAAACTCCTGCTCCTCTCACCACGCCACTGTCACCCACAATACATTCATGTCTGACAGGCTTAGATAACATCAACAGCACACCCGCAATGGTCGAAGCCACAGAATCTATTGGGATCACACTAGACACAAACCTTAACATGCAAGCATATATCAGGGCAACTACTCGCAGTGTGCTCGGACTGCTTAATAAGCTAAAACCTATCGAGCCACCACAAGACTTTCAGCTTGCTATTTAATCCTTTGTTGTGTGCAGACTTGGACTACAGGAGTGCAACCTTAACAGGCCTTCCAAAAGCATAGATGGCACCACCAAGTGCAATTCTAAATGTCTCAGCAAGAGTAATCACAGGAATGAAGCCTTTCCATCATATCATGCCTTCTCTGAAGTCTCTCCTGTGGCTCCCACTGGAGACCATGATACAATTGAAGAAAGTGTGCATGAGGCACAAAGCCCAGCACCTTAAGACACCCAGGTATTTAACAAATAAGCTCAAGTTTTAAGGAGGCAGTCGCTCTTCATTGGAGCGTGAACTCTCTCCTGCTACAACCCACCAGATTCAAGAAAAAGAAGACCTACGCATGCACTTTATTCGGATCCGCAATAAGAATATGGAACTCACTTCCATCAGACATTAGGTCTAACACTTTGACCTATGCATTTAAGAAGGACGTCCAAAGAATATTACTAAACAGTTTCCTAACATAAGGTTCTGGATCTGAGGCTTTCCATCCACAGGGCACCACCCTAAGGAAACTATGCTACTCCAGCAGTCATGCATATACATGCCGCCACAAGGGGTGATGGTGATTTTAGAAGATTTTCTCCTAGATGCGGATTTCCTATGTAGAGTATATTTTAATATCTTGGAATGGACTCACATGCAAAACATCTGATTGGATGTCATGAAATGAGATCTGATGTTTGTGCATTGTACTCTGATACCCAAGGGTCATGCTTGCACTTTATAACACTCTCTAAAAATATAAATATAATAAATTAAAAAAAATGTCTGAAGAATTGAAAAGTCAAGGTGGGCCTCAATGGGTAAAAAGCACAAAAGATATACTAGTGCAAAAAGTAGGAAGTCAAAAGTTCCAATGCAACACTTCTACCGCAAGACACTGGTTCAAAAATGATCCTTCAACAATTGCCAAACACCAGCTGCTTTGGGAAGCGATGAGACTCTGACTTCCCTCTCCTTTTATTCAATCTCTATCTGAGATGGCCACCATTTCTGACATCCCACTTACTGCAAGGTTCAAGTTAGTTTTATTTTGATTGCAGGGTTCATGGCTGTACGCACCAAATTTCCTTCGGACATTAATATCCTTATACCTAGCTGCCTGTCAACCCTTTTACTCTACTCTTCCTGTTTTTGATTAATTCATTTTTGTTGGCCTTAGGGCTCTGCACACTTTACCACTGCTAACTAGTGCTTAAGAGCTTGTGAAATCGCTTACACCCAATTGCCACATTTAATTTACTTGTAAGCTCCTAGTAAAGTGGTACTTCATCTACACAGAGCCTCTGCATTAAGTGCTACTAGTAGGCCTGCATCATTGATCGTGCCACTCTGTTAAGTAGCCCCTTTAAACCTGCCTCAGGCCTGCCATTTCAGTCTGTGTCTGCAGTTTTAAACTGCCCTTTCGACCTTGCAAAATAAACCTTTTACCAGGCCTAAACCCTCCTTTCTAATACATATAAGTCACCTCTAGGGTAGGCACTGAACAGCCAATAGCGCAGGAAAGCAGTGTATTTAAAAAGGGGACATGTAATTTTAACTTTTACATGACCTGGTAGTGAAAAAGTCTTAAATTTGTTTTTCACTACTGCAGTGCCTGCCTCTCCCATAGAATAGCATTGGGTTACCTCATTACATTTAACAAGTGATAACTTTCAATTAGGAGCAGGCAGGACTGTTCGGTTTGGTCTCCAAAGTATTATACCTTTAAACCCTCCTTCATGGTAAAGTTGGATATTAAGTCACAATTGTTAAAATACCACTTTTAGAAAGTTGGCATTTTCTTCAGTCGTGGTGGGCAAAGCTTGCGGGTGGCGGGTCTACCATGTGAGGATGGGGTGTTGCGCAGGGGGGATCTGAAATACATTTTAAAAAATGTACCTCGAGGCTGGATCCCGCGTCTCCCCTGCTCCTGCTCTCCTGCCTCTGACAGGAACAGGAAGCAAAAGACACACAATTTGTGGCCGGAAGGCAGAACAAATCAAAACATTCACCCCCAGTCAAGCGATCTGGGTTAAATCCATCATTCTTTTGCTCACCATGCCACCCCAGTTAGACCTGGCCATATGCAAATCAGTCTTGACCCTGTGCCTCATGGGAACAGTCCAGCCCAAACTGCCACGCCAGGTCCTCCCTGGATCGGAAACAAGCATCCTAGGACTGATTGATTTAGGCCTAGATCTCTGTACTGGGGTGAATGTATGAAATTGTTCTGCATTCTGCCCATCAATTGTTGTTTTTGCAGGAACAGGAAGCAGGCAGACAGGTTCCCTCCCCTGAGCCAATCACAATGCTGCAGCATTGTGATTGGTCTGAGTGCCGTGCCATGGCGCTCAGCCACAGGCTGGAGGGGTGGGCATGTTCTCCATGCAGGCTGGAATGCAGCCTGCATGGAGAACAAAGAAGTGTGCATGACTGTTTTGGGCGGCCCAAGAAGGCCAACCAAGCAGTCATTGCGCACTTTAGTAGTGGGCAAACCACTCCCATCCGCCCGCCGCAAAGCAGCAGGACACGAAACATACTGACAATTCTAACTCTAAGTTATTGTCATTTTGGGGAACATGGCGGCCGCTAGCTAAACGGCCGCGGTCCTGCTCCCTCGGGCTTCGTATGGTTCTTGCTGGTGGGGTCCCTCTACCTTGCGGCTGAGTTAAGCACCCTCCTCCCTCCACTCCTACCTTGAGGTGTTGTTTCGGTGTTGTCTCGGGCAGTGTGCCACCATTGCTCAGTGTAGTTTATGGCTCCGGACCTTAGCAACGGCTCATCGGTGCTCAGAGACTGGCGGTGGGAAGGTGCGGCACGTGGGTGGCAGTGCCGTGGTACAGCCTGCTTCCAGTTCCGGATCACCGGAGGCAGGGTCAGCACCAGCACCGGCCCCTACATGAGCTTCAGGACTGCAGCAGAAGGGGAGGCAGAGTTTGGACTCCAGGTAGGGCATTCAGGCTCCAACCCGAACGAGGGGGCCATTGTAGCTGTTTGGAGAGGAGGTAAGGGGAAGTGGGCTTTTTCTTCGTACAGTTCTATGGGTAGTGTCTCTTGGTTCCATCAAAGAAAGACCTTTGTAATTTCCTGGTTGCCTGAGAAAGAAGAGCTATTTTTTGTATGGAGACAAGCGATGGTTTTAATGTGGGTATTTTACCGCCAAAAGTTAGCAGATATACCCTGTGAGCCAGAGGAGCCCATTCTTCTTCCAACATAGATATTATTCAGCCTATCCTGTCCTCCCGAGTCTCTGCCCCGTCTCTGAAGTTAGAGTGTGAGCAAAACAAAGTAAGTGGAAGGGGGTGTGATTGAGCACAGAACTACCGTTAAGGGGAAAAAGGTGGGCAGGGGTAGGGGTAAAAAAGCATCGCCTTTAAAAGTGAAAATAACCCCTTCGCTGAAAACATACTATAAGGTTATGTCTTCCTCAACTACCTGAGACCCTCAAAAAGATGTTGAGCAGGAAAGTCCTCTGGCGGGTCCGCATAACCCCTGCAGGCTGCAGCCAGGGAACTCTCTAGACATCCCCAGTAGTAAATCTCCTGATGAGTCAATTGTAGTGCCAAATGTAATGCCAACTACCTCGCAAAGCAATTCAAGGGACCAAGACCACTGGACTCTTCGAAGGATTCAGTAGAGAGCTCTGAGGGTCCATCACCTACTATCCACCTCGATGTAAGTCTCTCAAACAGATTCACTGTCTTGGCATCTCAGGACAACCAGGTGGTTCAGCCGAATGTTCCCTATGATTGCACCGTTCCCGACACTATGACTTGTTCATTGGTGTATATATTACTGGCTCTTAAAGATGACAAGTAGGTTCACTGTTTCGGAGACGAACCAGGCTGAGATGACAAGTAGGTTTACTGTCTCAGAGACAAATCAGGCTGCCATTCAAGCATCCTGTGAGTCTTTGGCTCAGAAATTGGAGGAAGTTACACTAAGAACCGACGCAATAGAGTTGGAGATCCCTAAAATCAAGGAAGCTATGCATACTACCTCAGTGGACTAGGCAAAGTTAACGGCCCAGAATAAAGAATTAAAAGACGACCTTGAACGTCTGGAAAACCATTCGAGGAAGAACAACCTGAGGCTCATAAACATTCCTGGACCCCTTGAGGGGACAGATATAAAGGGGTTTGTGATCTCTTTGTTAAAGGAAACAGTGTTGAAGAACTCGCCCAGTATCGACCTTGCGCATGAGATACAAAGGGTGCATCGGGATCCATTTAAGAGGAATCTAGCCAAACAAAAACCTAGGAAGATACTGGTTAATGTCTTGGCATACACTGTCAAAGAGCTAATTTTAACTTCGGCCCTCAAGGAGGGCACTATAACATCTACTGGTCTGAATTCCTTTTCCTTCTCCATAAGATCTGATATTTCTCACATTACAGCAACAACACAGTGGGAGCTGGGGAAGAGGTTAGAGAAGTTAAATGGACTAGAGGCCAGGGCACAGCTGAGGTTTCCGGCGTCATAACGTGTCATGTGGAATAATCATATGCATCAGTTCCGTACGACCAAGGAGGTGGATGCTTTCATTGTAAATTTTAAAAATGGAGATGGAGTATAGGTACGGAGGGCGTTGAAGTTAAGTTGGCCCCTAGCAGGCAAGACCTTAGATTTAAATGTTAATAGTTGCTTATCCCTATAATGCCAGAGGGAGCGGAGATTGAATAGGATTTGCCTAATGGAAGGGAGGGTTCCCCATGGGGAAGGGGGTCACAGGGTGGGGGAGCGGAGGAGAGGGATGGGGTGCACAGGGTGGGGAGCAGTGGGTAAATATTTTTTAAAAATCCTCGTCTCTAAATTAAGAATTGTCCATCTGTTTTGCACTGAGTGTTCACAAGCCAATGGCAGGAACTTCCCTAAGAGATAGTGAGGTGAAATTCATCTCATGGAATGTGAATAGGTTAAGATGTCCCCGCAGACAAAGGTTGGTACTGAAATATTTAGAACTTTCCTCAGCCCAAATTTGTCTTATTCAGGAGACGCACTTAAGTTTTACAGAGTGTCGTACAATATTTTCCAGAATCCCCTGGGTAAAACATTACTGTACCTCTCAACAAACAATGCATAGTAAAGGTGTAGCAATTTTGATTAAGCTGGGGGTATCTTTCTCTATTAAATCTGTACAGACCGACCAGTCATGGAGGTGGGTAGTAGCCCAGTTGGACTTCGGAGGTATAGAGCTAGTATGTGCCTCAGCCTCATTTTGTGGACCCAATGGTGACGACCCAACCTATATCTGTAAGTTACAATCTAAGTTAACAGAAGGAGTCCCTCACCTGATTTTTGGAGGTAATTTCAATGTCCTTCTTGATCCACAAAAAACAGGTCAAATCAGAGCCGCTATATAGGGGCCCCTCGGGTCTGATGAGCTATGAAGAATTTGCTGCATGACCTGGACATAGTAGATGTCTGGAGGGCAAAGATGGGGGATACCCAGGGGTTCATATTTTACAGTAAGAAGCATCATCACTCATCTAGGTTAGACTATATCCTAATCGACAGGTCTAGCCTGGACAGTCTGACGGGGATTTCGATACTACCAAGCCACTTATCTGATCATGCGCTGGTGTCATTCTCCTATTCAAGGAGGAGACATATGCTACAACCCAGATGGACGCTCAATAGAACTATGCTGCTGGACCCCGAGATTATCCGGGCCATTAAATTGTCTTCCCTAGACTATTTTCCAATAAACATTGGTTCAACGACCATGGATTTTGTCTGGGACGCCTTTAAGGCCAATATGAGGGGCAGGCTACATGGTCTTATACGCTCGAAGAATAGGGCTGAGGCCCGGGAGCTACACACTATTGAGGGAAAAATCCTTCAGTTAGAAGTGGAGAGAAATCGACTCTGCAATGGGAGTCCAGGAAGGTTGGCACAAGTACAGGGAGACCTGGAAGGTGCTCGGCAGGAGTACAGGGCAGATTGGATCAGAAGTGTAGGGCCCAATGGCTCACTAAAATATGCAAAACTTTGAGTATGGGGAGAAGGCAGGCGCTCTACTGGCTTGGAAAGCTAGAGTGGATTGTTCAAAGAACAACATTAATGAACTGATTATAAATAACAAAGGAGAAAAGTCAAGCAGTTCAGAGGACATGCAAGCCTGCCTTCTCTTCCTCTTCTCAGAGCTTTGCAAAGAGGAAATGGTCCCTTCCACTGACTATATGCAAAATTGTCTGAGAGGGAAATCTCTGCCGACTTTAACGGATGATAGCCGTGATGTCTAGATGCCCCTATTACCGTAGAAGAAATTAAAGATCAAAAATAAACAAATGTAAAAATAATGAAGCCGCGGGTTTGGATGCGCTCCCAAATGAAGTTTATAAACTTTTATCGGATGAGTTGGTCCCAGTATTGGGTAGTCTGTTTAACTCGGTGTATAGCCCGACAGGTCAGGTCCCCAGGTCCTGGAAAGAAGCAACCATAGTATTAATACTGAAACCGGGGAAGGATCCCCTTAAAGCCGATTCCTATCGACCAATCTCCCTGCTGAACGCCGATTATAAGATATTTATGGGTATTCTGGCGGGGAGACTGGCCAAACTGGTCCCTAATCTGGTCAATATCGATCAGAAGGGCTTTATATCAGGGAGATATATTCAGGAGCAGACACAGCTGTTGATTGGCAACATTGATTTGGCCAAGGCAAGATCAGACCCCTTGGCTATTGTAGCCTTAGATGCGGCCAAAGCATTTGACAGAGTCTGTTGGGTGTACCTCTGGGAAGTTCTTGGTACAATGGACTTTAGCCCTATTTTCATTCAGACCCTTAGGAAATGTTACCAGGGAGCCTCTGCAAGGTCACTGTTGAATGGCATGTTGACTTCCAGCTTTAACATTCAGAGGGGAACAAGACAGGGTTGTCCCATTTCGCCCTTGCTGTTCAATATTTATATAGAGCCATTAGCTCAAGCTATTAGATTGGATGACTTAATTTACCCCTTTAAATCTCAACTTTATCAGTGTAAGTTGGCTCTATACGCTGATGATTTGCTGTTGTATACCAGTAATCCGGGGGCGGTCATACCAAGGGTTGAAACCCTTCTGGAAGAATTTGGCTCTATCTCGGGCTATCTAGCCAATACTTCTAAAACAGAGGGAATGTGCTGGAACATAGACCAATGGGAGGGTACTACAAGTAAAGAGCTAAAATACTTGGGCATCCATATTGTCAAAGAGCTGGATAAAATTCCCCAGATCAACTTGAATAAGATCATCAAAGAAATAAATCGCTTCTTCGCTAGATTGAGGAATCTTCCTCTGACAATCTTTGGAAGGGTTAACTTGGCGAAGATGGTTATCCTCCCCAAGCTGACCTACTTGTTTAATGCAATCCCCTTGGTCTTTCCCAGCAAGATTATTTGTAAGATTCAGAGTAAGATTGGGAGTTTCATCTGGGGAGACAAAGGAGCTAGGCTGTCATGGAAGAAATTGAGATGTAGGCTCTCCCGGACTTTGGTTGGTCCGCGGTCGCCTTTCAGTTTAAAAGTGTCCGGATGTTAGTCTCAAAACCGGAGGAGACGTTGTGGGGGAGGTTGTTGGGCGAAATGGCCATGGTGGAGGTGGTGGAGAAGGTTTCCTGTACAAGTTTGGGGCTCCGAGGTTCTTTAAACAAGTCCGCTTGAAGGTCCTTAAGGCCGTTTTGGAAATTTGGCACAAAGTAAGATGCAGGTGGGGGATCGGGTATTACTCAAACTTCACACCTATATGGGACTCCCCCGGGACCCCGCTTTGTCTCAAGGACAATCTGGCAACACCAATTAAGAGAGCGGGTATTACCATCTGGTCAGATCTCTTAGCAGCAGAAGGAATCCACCCCTGGGAGGTATTAGGGGCAAAAATTGGAATTGTTTTTTCCAGGTTTAAATATATACAACTTGTATCCTGGTTTGAAGCGGAAAAGGGGGATATAAGACGAGACTGGGAAATGGAGCAGTTCCTTCAAACAGTACATCTAAGGAAGAAAGAGATTTCTATTTGGTAGAGGAAGTGCTTGGATGCTGAAGATCTGGAACTTCCCCCGCAATATACAGTCTGGAATCAATCCCTCTTTGAGTCTAACATTGTCGACTTGTATGAGCCCTCTTTGAAACTACTCTATAAATTTATTAAACCGGCCAGCTTAAAGAAGAAACATTTCTTTGTCATTAACAGACTTTACTATACACCTGCCAAAATAGCCAAGTTTGCCCCTCTATCCACCCCAAAGTGTCCAAGGTGCAAGACTCTCAATGCCAATGATATCCATATCTTCTATGAATGTTCTGAACTTAGTGCTTTCTGGAAGGGTGTGGGGGATATCCTATGTGGCATTTTTAAAGTCAATATTGAGGTTAACGCTTCACTAGTAATCTTTGGGGATGATGGTCTGCTTAGTCTGAATCTATTGCAGATCCATAGAGGGCTGTTTCTATATTTGGTGTTACTCGCCCGGAGAGAGATATGCATGAAGTGGAAAGATCCACGGCCCCCGAAATGTGATGATTGGCTTAAAGCCGCATTTGCCATGGCACATTTAGATCAGAATGGAACTGGGGAAAATACGGCAAACATCTGGCAGCCCCTAATGATTTGGGGCTGAGATCTGAGATTAATATAGTACCAGCTGCCTTCTTCCGGTCCAATGATTACACCAAGCCTTCATCAAACGGGGCTGGTCAGGCTGACCTAAGCAAGTGCAGCAAGTCCTAGGGTGCCCAGTTGGTAAAGACAGCTTTCACTAAGATCTGCAGAAGCTTATTGGGAGATGAGGACAAAAAAAAAAAGTTATTGTCATTTTATGTTTCTCACTGCTTAAAAGCAGTGGGGCAAAGCTCCTCGGCCATAGCGGAGGACCCGCCCCTGATTTTCTTGTCCAAATCTTTTGGTGCCTGCAGCCTGTGTCCTGGGTCAAGCGAGTAGATGTAGCTGGCAGTTGTTTTTTGTGTATTACTCCCAGACAGTGAAGCAAAGGTGGAATAAGTGTCAGGAGGATGGGCCATCACTGACTTAATGGAGGGACCGAGCTATCACCTACCACACCTACACATCACAAAAGCTCTGCCTCAGGGCACTCACAAAAGGTTTCACACTAGTCTTCCGTGCCCCCATACAAGCTGGGTCCAGGGTAGGGAGGCAGGAAATTCCAGATACCTCTGTAGGGGGAGGATTCTAGAAGCTTCTCCCACTTCAAAGTGGGCAATGTGGACAAACAGTGGTTCCACAGACTTAGGGGCATATTATCATGGACGGCGTTAAAATTATCGCTGCTTTAGCGGCAGGAAACTGCAGCTAAAGCGGAGATAATGGGCTTGATAATATGCCGCAGAGAATTCCAATAGAAGCCCATGTTCTGGTGTGAACATGGGCTTCTATTGGAATTCTCTGCGGCATATTATCAAGCCCATTTTCGCCGCTTTTAGCGGCAGTTTCCTGCCGCTAGAGCGGCGATAATTTTAACGCCGTTCTTGATAATATGCACCCATATTCTTTAGTAGACTTTTAGACCTGTGAAGATTCAGAAGAAGGACTGTTGTGCTGCTCTGCTACAAGAAGGACTGCTTTGATGGCCTGCTGCCTTAGTGAGAAGGACTGGACCTGCACCTTGAACCCACGACCACCAGCGTGACTTCAAGGGCTAGTTGACTGGCCTACTGATCAGAATCTTAAGGACAGAAAAGGCTCCATCCATCTTGTATCCTGCACCTGTACTCTACCTGCTGTTAGTCTGAACCCCCCAAATTGTGTCCCTTTAGTCCTGGAACCTTGGAAGGGGGGCTAAAGGTGCTCTGCCAGCCCAGCTCTGGTCTCATCAGTAACAGTGTGATGCAGCCTTGATGCAACCCGCATAACAGACTGCCTAGCTCATCAGATCCACCGCTGAGTGATGCATCCTCGACGCGGACGACAGAGCCACTCATCTGAACCAGTGCAGTGCGACGTAGCCCTCACAGCTCATCTGAACCACTGCCATGTGACACATCTATGCGACGGAACTCACATCACTTTATGGGTCTGCCGCTGCACAGCAGAATGCTCCACAACTAGTATTTAAGGTTCATTTCTCAGTGGGGCAACTTGGCCCCTGTGTCCAGCCTACAATCCACCATGGTCATTCTCAACTTGTGACTTTGGTCCAATCTGGCACGGCAAGCTATCCACAGTTGCTGCTTTGTGCATTTAGGCACCATTTTTAGCTAAATCTTTAAAATTGCATATCTCCTGTTTTACTAATTGGATTTTTGTCATTTTGGTGAAAAAGCATTTATTACATTTTACTCTATTGTTCTAAAATGGTGTTGTGTTTTCACTGTATTGCTGTTTTTGTGCTGCATAAATACTTTACACATTGCATCAAAGTTAAGCCTATCTATTTTGTGCCAAACTACCAGAAGGGTTAATCATAGTTCAATTTGAGGTTTGTTTGTGTTTCACACTAACACGAATTGTGATTGCTGCTTGAGTAAGGTTTCACCCCCATCGAACAGTAACCCAATTTGTCACTCTAGCTCTACAATTGTGGTAAGCATTTAACAAATACCATTTAGACTTGTTATTACCTGTAACTGAACAATTATTAACACCAGCGTATCGCGTAATCATGACAGTATTATGTTTATGCCAACATTTAATAATATGGACGAAGACCTACTCAAAGAATGGCGTGAACATACCATGTAATGTTCCATCAAACGTATGGGCACTTTATAAAACATGCTCAAAGAAAATTGGACATACAAATGGCCAAAAAAAGCAGAAGTCTATAAAGAATTAGAAACATTAAAGGTGAAGAAGATGTAAAAAATGCTTTAGAGAAAATAGAGTTGAACCTAGAGAGACATGAGGAAAAAACACGGGAAAATATAGTACATTCATTTTCCAAAGATAAGTTGGATAATTAACATGAATGCAACATCACAAAATAAAATGATGGGCGGAGTGTTGAAATTTTTCCATTGTTATTTTGCTCATCACATCACCCCAGTTTGAACCCAGCAATACGGAAATCAGTCTTGACCTTGCTACCCATGGGAACAGACCTGGACCGTAAACAAGCATCCTGGGACCAGTTTCAGGGTATCACCCATCATCAGACAGGCTAGCTTGAATCCAGTGGTGCAGCGAGCAAGGGATCCACATCTGGGCATATCTTAAGCCACTTAGAGTGCACATACCAACATCACAAAGTAAAACTTTGCAGGCGCTCACCCTTTTTATCCATTATTATTTTGAATTGCCATGCCACCCCAGTTTGAACCCAGCCATATGCAAATCAGTCTTGACCTTGCTCCCCATGGGAACAGTCCAGCCCAAACTGCCAGGCTATGATAATACACCAATATGTTCCAATATTTTATAACAGGAGCAAAGCTTCCAAATTTGTAGAATAAAACTGACAATGTCTTAGCCAATGTAAAATAAATGTATACAGCTCAACAACAAAAGTTATGATAAATAGATTATGTTAAAAGCAAATGTAAATAAACATATGTAAGAATTGTAAGAAATGATTTGCAAGAAACTGTTGTAAAGAACATAAAGAAAAATAAGAAGAAATGTGTTAAACAAAATATAGAGTGAGATCTGGATTTGATTTAGTGGTATTTAATCCTATGTGAAAATAATTTTAGACTGGTAGGACCTTTTTGTCGGTTGCCCATTCTTACTTATACCTGAATAGGCTGTATACTGTCCCCACACAAAGGTCTGCATAACCCCCTGTAGTCTGGAGCCAGGGTAGGAAGGACAGGAACTTTGTTCACTTCAAAGTCATGTCTTTGAAGTCTGCCCCACTTCAAAGGCCCAACTGGGTATAAGTACTGAACCTCAGACCCAACTTCTGGATTTGAGAAGACTGTGCCAGGGAGGACTGATGTGCTGCTGAAAGGATGTCTACTCTGCTTGACTTGCTGAACTCCGGCATGGCTGTACTGACTTGCTGCCTGCTGTCCTCTTGTCTGGGTGAGGAGACTGGATCTGCATCACTTGAATCCAGAGTGACTCCAAGGGCTAGCTGGCTGGTCTCCTGATCTGAAGTCTCAGGGACATAAAAGCCTTCAAACCAACCTGTTTCTACACCTAAACTCTGCATTCTGTGAGTCTACCCTACCAAGTGGTGCCACCCCAACACTGTGGGCCTACTGTGTTTTTCTAGTGGAAGCGATGCATCCCCTGCTGAGCCACACATCCCGAGCTGCACTGACGCATCTCCTCAGCTGAGCAGTGCATCTTCAAGCAGAACCGATGAATCGCCGCTGTTGCGTGGATTGGAACAATTGTAAAAGACTACCATTGCCACTTTATCCTTCATTATGGGACCGACACACCGCCTTCAGAAATGGTACTGCATGATGCTTTTCCCAATGTAAGCTCCTTGCATTAACGGCATCCTTGATGAAAACACAAAAAATACGTATTGCAGCTTTACCGCTGTTCTGCTTTGGTTTTCCCTCCAGATAGAACCCGCTCCACAGAGCCCTTCTGACCCAAACCAGAACGTTACCCCCTCCCTAGGGCCTTTTTACACCTAAATAACCACATATATATGTACCACCTAAGGACAGGGAATTCCTATTATATATATATATATCAAGACCTCACAGCCTCGCAATCTCAGCAATCACAGTCTCGCGGCCTCAGGCAGACCCAGAATCTCCTACCAGACGGCAGCAACACCCAGTCTCGCGGCCTCAGGCAGACCCAGAATCTCCTACCAGACGGCAGCAACACACAAAGTCTCGCGGCCTCAGGCAGACCCAGAATCTCCTACCAGACAGCAGCAACACACAAAGTCTCGCGGCCTCAGGCAGACCCAGAATCTCCTACCAGACGGCAGCAACACCCAGTCTCGCGGCCTCAGGCAGACCCAGAATCTCCTACCAGACGGCAGCAACACACAAAGTCTCGCGGCCTCAGGCAGACCCAGAATCTCCTACCAGACGGCAGCAACACACAAAGTCTCGCGGCCTCAGGCAGACCCAGAATCTCCTACCAGACGGCAGCAACACCCAGTCTCGCGGCCTCAGGCAGACCCAGAATCTCCTACCAGACGGCAGCAACACACAAAGTCTCGCGGCCTCAGGCAGTCCCAGAATCTCCTACCAGACGGCAGCAACACACAAAGTCTCGCAGCCTCAGGCAGACCCAGAATCTCCTACCAGACGGCAGCAACACACAAAGTCTCGCGGCCTCAGGCAGACCCAGAATCTCCTACCAGACGGCAGCAACACACATAGTCTCGCGGCCTCAGGCAGACCCAGAATCTCCTACCAGACGGCAGCAACACACATAGTCTCGCGGCCTCAGGCAGACCCAGAATCTCCTACCAGACGGCAGCAACACACATAGTCTCGCGGCCTCAGGCAGACCCAGAATCTCCTACCAGACGGCAGCCTTAGCACGAGCTCATCCTATTATTACCGTAGTACACGACAGGGGAATCGGGGTTACTATGTATCAGATCACACAAAGACTATTAGTTGAGCACAACCTGTTCTCTAGTTAGAGGGGCTCGTTTCCCCCTCATCCAGTTACCACTTACCTGACCAGGATTAACCTCTGTTCATGTTGAGTTAACTCTGACTAAAAGAATAGGCTATCCTCCTATATAAAGACACACAACACATGCTAACTCACGACAAGCTAAATACTTTATTTAAATGCCACATGCACATTTGCAAAATACATCATATATACAACCTGCAAGGAAAGTAAAAGGTTAAGTTATACACTTCAAAGAAAAAGGGGTCGACATCACCTTAGTCGTATGTAGCCTGTGCTCAATGGTCATCTAGGTTCCCTTCTCGTCTATGCCTCGGCTTCGCCTGGAAGTCACCCCTCCGCAGTCGCGGGTCTACTCCCTTCTCCCTCTCCGAGTCACTGGAACCTCTTCCTCATCGGCTACTCTCTCCTCTTTAGATTCAAGTTCGTCATCTGTCTTCCCTGGAATAAGTAGTAGCTTTTCTGCTAACGGCCAGATGCCGCCTATGGTCTAGAAGCAAGTGCCAGTGTCTGCCTCAGACTTTCACTAATATAGATGTGCATTCTCTCATGGAAATTTCCAGCTCGAAACCTGCCGCCAACCAAATTCCTGTACCTCCCCGTGCCAAGGACACGTTCCCAGCCGGCCGGCCTGATGTAGCGTCTTCGGCATGAAGGAGAATACAATCCTTCGATAAGGGCCGGCCTGAACCGGTTCTCTCCAAGCGAATAACACCTCCTAACTAAAACACTACCTATGACCTAGAAACTTCCCAAGCTGCCAGAGCAGGAGGAAAGATGGAGTCTCTCCCGTTTAAGGCCTACCAGGCCTGAATGCAGCACAGCTCCATTAGATACCCTCACTACAGAACAGATTACCCCTAATGCTAACGAATCTATCCCCTAGGATATGTATGCAAACCCTGATCTATGGGGAAGAACACAGGATCATGTTAAATTGCCTAATAAATAGGCTCTATACACTACTCTAACCCTTAGACTTGAATGGAAAGAGACTGAAGTCACATTAGGCCCCCCTTAACACGGAAAGGCCGGGGAAATCGAGCAGTACATTCCACCCTTGACTTCAGTCTATTATACATTCATTAAACAGGACTAACATCGGTGGAAGAATAATATCTCTCCCGTTTAAGGCCTACCAGGCCTGAATTCAGCTCCATGAAATACCCTTACTACAGAACAGATTACCCCTAATGCTAACGAGTCTATCCCCTAGGATATGTATGCAAACCCTGATCTATGGGGGAGAACACAGGATCATGTCGCAGTGCCTAATAACTAGGCTCTATACACTACTCTAACCCCTAGACTTGAATGGAAAGAGACTGAAGTCACATCAATAGCAGTACAACACAATAAGGCCGGAAAGATCGAGCAGTACATTCCACCCTTGACTTCAGTCTATTATACAGAACACAGGATCACGTCGAAGTGCCTAATGACTAGGCTCTATACACTACTCTAACCCCTAGACTTGAATGGAAAGAGACTGAAGTCACATCAATCGCTCTACAACACAATAAGGCCGGAAAGATCAAGCAGTACATTCCACCCTTGACTTCAGTCTATTATACCTAATATGAAACAAAACGAACTGATCTATGTCCAGTACCAAGTGTGCAGAATTGAAGCATTGAAGGAATACACTTGAATAAAGCGACAGATAGAAATCAAAATGCCGATAATAATCAGAATACCTAACAATCGTGTCCATGTTTAAGCAAAAGATAATCAATGGCCGCTCGATTTTGCAAAATGGTCCTACGTTCACCCTGGGCGTCCAATAGCATGTCAGACAGGACTGTAGAAGTATTATTAATGGATTTCACCATCCAGCAGGCCATTTTCTCAATAGATTTGGCATTATAGACTGCCAAAGCAGGAACACCAATAATTCTCATCCACACAACTTACAAGCACCACTGTGCACACAGAGAAGTTTGAAGCAAGGTAGAGTCAAAAAGGCAGAATCACATTAGACCGCGTCAAAGCCAATAGGTCAAAATCATAATTCACCTAACCCAAATAACATTATACGCTAAATCCCTCAGTATACAACATTGAGCACATGTGTGCACCACCACCCACAAGACTGCACCTCAACATACCATACCTTCTATTCTTGGAAAGACTATTCCACTAAAAGGCAGAACACACTTAAGTCAGTACAGAATGGTGGTGGTTGAGGGTCACCATAGGGTGTCAGACCACAAGTGGCTGATTCACTACATTGCACCCCATGACCCTTGATCATCACCATTCACATATGTCAAAAACAAAATCTAGCAAATAGCAACTGTATTACATAACTGAAAAGCAAAATGATCATTAAAGTACTGCATATCGCAAGTGAAAGCAAAAACCATTGAAAACCACATGTCTAAATTAAAAGTCACAAGTACTAAAAAGCACATGTTGAAACAGCAACTCATATTTTGAAGTTGCTACACAAAAATACATAAATCAAAACAAAGCATGACTAAAAAGCAAAAAAAAACTCATCAAAGGTATGTGATAATCACTGTAGAGCAAATAAAGTCCGCATTCTCCAAACACATGTAGTAGCCACAACTCAGGTGCAGCTAGAAATAGCTCATAGACATCTGGATACATGTTGAATGGATACAGAAAATAAATCAATCAAGCTTTTGAACGCTCCTAATGCTTCTAATGATTAAACTGGAGACTCCACTGTCAAACTCAGATATAGTAGCAACAGCTACAAGTTATTACTGTTCACTAACTTAGAAAATATCTACTCTGAGCGCTGCAAAGCGTCTCTATTGATCTCCATCCCTAAAAAAAAAACAAAACAGTCCTTCAGTATGAAAAAACACACAGCCTTCATGCAAATAAAGTTGGCCGCACGTGAAGGAAACAGTTCCACACTTTGCTGATCCCATTTCGCTTGGAAAGAAGCAGGCCATCATGCTCTCCGGTATACATCAGCAGCTGTATCTTCTTGATAAGGGAGGACCCCATCCAGTCTGGATAGCCACCGGCATCAGCCGCCACCGTCTCGTCTGGTGATCACTCCAGGCTTGGGGGGGGGGAGGGAAGGGAAGGGGGGAGGGGGGGGAGAGGGAGGGCCCCACTCACACGGGAGAAGGGAGTCCCACTCACACGCGGAGAACTGGGCGAATCTGAAAAAGAAACAAGCATCACTTTTCTTGCAAAGAACATTTTCAAAAGTACAATATTTTAATTTCTGTCTATATAGGTCTCCTCCAGCTCTGGGGAATCGTGTAATAATACTACTAACGCTTTAGCCTCTAAAGTCTGGATAAAATCCCTCCGTTTCAATACACAGCCAGAAGGGCTGGGGCAGTCTCCTTCTCTCACTTCCCTCACTGCACCCCTCACAGGTGCTGCCCCCCTTCACAAATCTCCGCGGACACTAAATGGCCCCTTGCCAAATATAACAAGCAGAGGCTTCTCCGGCTGTCTGTAGCTCACACGTTATCTCCTTCAAGGTCGGAGAGAACTGCACGCCTGCCAACTTTCTTGGACTGTCTGCGACTCTCCTCATGGGGGGGGGGGCTGCGCCTGTGCAAGCCTCCCAGACATCTATGTCCAGGAAGCTGTCCCTGCCTACGGGGGAGAGGAGCTGAGATGAGATGACCCCTCCCGTAGGAATTCCTTCTCGGACTTCACAGAAAGCCCGAGCCCTGCCCAGCGTTGCTGGATGATCTCACTGCAAGACTCCCAGACAGCAATCTGAATTCAAAAGCGACCTAATATTTCCCTGCACTTTCCTGTAACTAAAAAGGGCACATTGCTCTAGAAGTAACTCACGAAATAAATGTTCATGTTAATGAAGTGGCCACACATCAGACTTATTGTACACAATCAGCTGTTCACATCCAAAATCACATTGTTGCAATTCTCTTTTAAAGCAAAATGTATCATACACTGTCATGTCTAATTTATGTCCGCAACCGGTGATCGTGAAGCCCAAAACATTAGTCTGTTTACTTTCATGCACATTCCATTCAGGCTGAGAAAGCTCCTCAGAGGAATTAACTAAAACCGTCTGTGTAGCACATAGCCTGCCTGCATTCTCTGTTACACTTATCACACCTGAATCATTCTGGCATGGCAAAGTGAACAACTTCACAGCCTGGTACACGTTTAATTTTGTCTTCAAAGATATATTAGCAAACTGGGCATCAACCAGCTCTGTTTTCAACTCACTACGTTCTCATTGCAAATGCCCACATGTGTAATGCATGTTAACCAACACTTGAAAATAACACCGCTGTCTTTCTCCAAAATGTCATTAATCACCTGCTGAATAACACCCGTCATTGCAACTACGGAGACTGGAATTTCAAGGGAGTCCCACGTTTCAGAGCCATGCTCTGAGATCTTACATGCACTTTACAACTGAAAACATTAGATATGCATTCCTTAACTAACACTTGAAAGGGATCCAGCCCTCTCTGCCTCACGTAGCAAGCTATTTAGAAGCACTCTTTACAAGACACGCTGAAACACACACATACCAATTCTAAATCAGCACAGGTAGCTCACTTCACGAGCCAGCACATCATACGGTCTGCCCCCATGCAAATAAATCAAGTGATATGTAACAGTCTGCTTCCAATTACTCAGCCCACTCACGGGCTAAGGCTTCACAAGGCATTGAATCCCAGCCGGGAATATCAACGGGCAACTTAAAAGTATATTTACATTGTCTAGAACAGATCGTGAAAAAGAGAGAAGAAGAGAAAGAAAAGAAAGAAGAAGAAAGGCTAGACACACCAGTATATCACAAAGAACATACAAACAAGATCACGCACACGCCGGCAGCAAACACGGGACAACACAACGCACACAGAATACGTAAACGGTTCACGACGCCAAATGTTCTGCTTTGGTTTTCCCTCCAGATAGAACCCGCTCCACAGAGCCCTTCTGACCCAAACCAGAACGTTACCCCCTCCCTAGGGCCTTTTTACACCTAAATAACCACATATATATGTACCACCTAAGGACAGGGAATTCCTATTATATATATATATATCAAGACCTCACAGCCTCGCAATCTCAGCAATCACAGTCTCGCGGCCTCAGGCAGACCCAGAATCCCCTACCAGACGGCAGCAACACCCAGTCTCGCGGCCTCAGGCAGACCCAGAATCTCCTACCAGACGGCAGCAACACACAAAGTCTCGCGGCCTCAGGCAGACCCAGAATCTCCTACCAGACGGCAGCAACACACAAAGTCTCGCGGCCTCAGGCAGACCCAGAATCTCCTACCAGACGGCAGCAACACCCAGTCTCGCGGCCTCAGGCAGACCCAGAATCTCCTACCAGACGGCAGCAACACACAAAGTCTCGCGGCCTCAGGCAGACCCAGAATCTCCTACCAGACGGCAGCAACACACAAAGTCTCGCGGCCTCAGGCAGACCCAGAATCTCCTACCAGACGGCAGCAACACCCAGTCTCGCGGCCTCAGGCAGACCCAGAATCTCCTACCAGACGGCAGCAACACACAAAGTCTCGCGGCCTCAGGCAGACCCAGAATCTCCTACCAGACGGCAGCAACACACAAAGTCTCGCGGCCTCAGGCAGACCCAGAATCTCCTACCAGACGGCAGCAACACACAAAGTCTCGCGGCCTCAGGCAGACCCAGAATCTCCTACCAGACGGCAGCAACACACATAGTCTCGCGGCCTCAGGCAGACCCAGAATCTCCTACCAGACGGCAGCAACACACATAGTCTCGCGGCCTCAGGCAGACCCAGAATCTCCTACCAGACGGCAGCAACACACATAGTCTCGCGGCCTCAGGCAGACCCAGAATCTCCTACCAGACGGCAGCCTTAGCACGAGCTCATCCTATTATTACCGTAGTACACGACAGGGGAATCGGGGTTACTATGTATCAGATCACACAAAGACTATTAGTTGAGCACAACCTGTTCTCTAGTTAGAGGGGCTCGTTTCCCCCTCATCCAGTTACCACTTACCTGACCAGGATTAACCTCTGTTCATGTTGAGTTAACTCTGACTAAAAGAATAGGCTATCCTCCTATATAAAGACACACAACACATGCTAACTCACGACAAGCTAAATACTTTATTTAAATGCCACATGCACATTTGCAAAATACATCATATATACAACCTGCAAGGAAAGTAAAAGGTTAAGTTATACACTTCAAAGAAAAAGGGGTCGACATCACCTTAGTCGTATGTAGCCTGTGCTCAATGGTCATCTAGGTTCCCTTCTCGTCTATGCCTCGGCTTCGCCTGGAAGTCACCCCTCCGCAGTCGCGGGTCTACTCCCTTCTCCCTCTCCGAGTCACTGGAACCTCTTCCTCATCGGCTACTCTCTCCTCTTTAGATTCAAGTTCGTCATCTGTCTTCCCTGGAATAAGTAGTAGCTTTTCTGCTAACGGCCAGATGCCGCCTATGGTCTAGAAGCAAGTGCCAGTGTCTGCCTCAGACTTTCACTAATATAGATGTGCATTCTCTCATGGAAATTTCCAGCTCGAAACCTGCCGCCCACCAAATTCCTGTACCTCCCCGTGCCAAGGACACGTTCCCAGCCGGCCGGCCTGATGTAGCGTCTTCGGCATGAAGGAGAATACAATCCTTCGATAAGGGCCGGCCTGAACCGGTTCTCTCCAAGCGGATAACACCTCCTAACTAAAACACTACCTATGACCTAGAAACTTCCCAAGCTGCCAGAGCAGGAGGAAAGATGGAGTCTCTCCCGTTTAAGGCCTACCAGGCCTGAATGCAGCACAGCTCCATTAGATACCCTCACTACAGAACAGATTACCCCTAATGCTAACGAATCTATCCCCTAGGATATGTATGCAAACCCTGATCTATGGGGAAGAACACAGGATCATGTTAAAGTGCCTAATAAATAGGCTCTATACACTACTCTAACCCTTAGACTTGAATGGAAAGAGACTGAAGTCACATTAGGCCCCCCTTAACACGGAAAGGCCGGGGAAATCGAGCAGTACATTCCACCCTTGACTTCAGTCTATTATACATTCATTAAACAGGACTAACATCGGTGGAAGAATAATATCTCTCCCGTTTAAGGCCTACCAGGCCTGAATTCAGCTCCATGAAATACCCTTACTACAGAACAGATTACCCCTAATGCTAACGAGTCTATCCCCTAGGATATGTATGCAAACCCTGATCTATGGGGGAGAACACAGGATCATGTCGAAGTGCCTAATAACTAGGCTCTATACACTACTCTAACCCCTAGACTTGAATGGAAAGAGACTGAAGTCACATCAATAGCAGTACAACACAATAAGGCCGGAAAGATCGAGCAGTACAACCGCTCATCGGAATCTATGCATCATCTTCACTGTGCCTTGCATCCTCGACACTGGCCTTCGCATCACAAGCCCTGTCGACAGGATCTGCAACATTGATGCGTCAGTACCTCGCACCGCAGCCTCGTTGAATTTCGGAGTCGACGCATTGCCTCAGCTGCGTGACGCATCTTTGACACGGATCCAGCCAAACTGGATGAAAATGACAGTTCAGAATGATACAGAATGAACAACAAACAAATACTGTTGTGACACTTTGGAACTCAGTTCAAGTCTGCTAACATAGGTAGGTATGCCTTATACTTGGAATTTCCTTGAGACCATCTTGAATTGGGAGGTTGCCTGAAAAAAGACAGGTTAGCACAAGCAAAACTAAAAGTAAAAACTGAACTGGAACAATAACCCAATGAAAGGTAAGGAATCAAGTATCTGGATTTATTGCTGACAAATCAAACCCCTGGGCAGGCATTGTGCGGTCACAACGCCTCCTTCATTACCATTTTGTCCACCAGATTTGTATGTTATGACTTGTCGTTAAATTTAATGTTAGCATGTTTTAAACACATTTCAGGTTTTAAATGAGTCCCAAATGGCTGGAACAGGGATGTCTCACTTGACTGGTACTGGATACTCGTGTGGATGATTGCCCTGATTTGAAAAAACAAATGGACTAAATCCCATCATTGACTGTGTGGACTCATTATAAGGATATAAGCAAAAGGTAGGAAAGATTTCCAATTGGACTGTGAAAAATTGATAAATCAACACTAATCTTCTTATACAGTTTTGTTTAGTCTCTCGGTTTGCCTGTTTGTCTAAGGGTGATATCTGGGTTTTAAGGCTTGATCTATTTTCAGGTACTTACATAATAAGGACCACACTCTAGAGACCAATTGAGAACCAATGGCTGAAATAATATACTTTGGCAATCCATGCACATTAGCCAAGGCAGAAAAAGATGAGACAGACATTAGGCTGTTGATAAAAGACATGGTAGAGGAACAAAATGAGCCACCATAGAAAAAAAAGAATGACTACCATTATAGTAGCATAGCTTTGGATAGAGGTAGGTTGATTAAATTGTTTGAAATAAGCTTCCAAAATTGAGCAGCAATTTACATTGGTAGTACATGTCCTTTTTGACACTAGGTACTCATTCTCTTTCCCTTGTGGACATGTATCATAGGACTTGATCAACTTCTTGACAATTTTGAGTATCAATGGGCACCAGTTACTGAGCTTCCATTATTCCTTTACAATGACTCAGCCAATTTGGTCACGTGATTAACTTGCAAGATTATCAATTGAAGATCCTTAGATGGAATTCACAATCTCTGGTTGCAAAATAGGAAGCCTTCACTCACTCCAATTTTCATATTTCTTCTTTATGCAGAATACATTCTGGAAAGGCAATCTGCTACAGTGGTATTTGTTCTGGGTATGTAAGTGATGATGAACTCAAGCTGCTGAAAATAATAGCCCTTCTAACTTGACAGCAGTTCTTACAATACACTTATTAAAGATAATACGTTTCCATGGTCAGTCCTAACTAACAATTGTAGAATGTAGAGCTCCAATGATAACATGTCTCCATTGCTTGAACACAGCCTTGATTGCTAACAATTTATTTGCAAGGACTAAATAATAGTTTTTTGATGGGGTTAGTTTGTGGGAATTGTAGGCTACTGGATATTCCTTCTTGCCTGGGCTCTCCCGAATCAATACTGCTCCAATTGCCAAATCAGAAGCAGTAGTTTTAATGATAAACAGCTTCCTGAAGTGAAGAGAAATCAATAAAGCAATATGGGTGCTTCAGTTAATCTTGCCTCCGGAGAGGGTTGAGATACTTCTTTATACCACTGAAAAAGCTTTCCTTTCTTTAACAGATCAGTAATGGGAAAAAGAATTTCAGAGCAGTTCTTAACAAATTTTGGATAGTAATTGACTACCTCAATTTGACTCTGATTTTCTTTGACAGAAGATGGTACCGGCCAATGAAGAATACTTCTAACCTTCCTGCCATCCACAGCAACTCATTGGGTGGAAATAACAAATACCATATATTTTACTGAATTGTGATCAACCAAACATTTTCAACTGTTCAACCAAGGAGGAACTTGTTTCTTTAGTATATAACTGGGATCAAAAAAGGTGAAAATGTCCTCAAATGACAAGATTACCATTATCTTCTATAATTATCCTTAATATTTTAAAGAATGACAGCATTCTTTCTCTGATTTTATAGCCCAATACTTATCTAAGAATGCCACCGCATTCATAAACCTTCCCTTTCTGGGACATATATATGAAGCTACACTCAGATTTAACAACTCTAACTATGAATGTTTATTGAGACTCTTGAAATAAACATTGCACTAAGAACCCACCTATGCTAAATATGAATCCTGGTCTAAAACCTAAAATCCCTGGATATGACAACTACGCAAGTCTTGCTGACTCTGGCTATGACCATTGGACTATGAAAAATGGACACTATCAATGAATGCTGGACAAAGACAATCTGATTCTGGCTATGTATCTTGGAATTGGCCTTATTTAGAGGTTGGTGAAAAGTATCCTCAGGGACAAATGTGGCAGATGTCCATTCTGCTGTATCACATGTGCATTATAGCCTATGGAACTGGTAATTTTGTGGTCGGGATATCCACCTTGCTATGAAATAATATCTCATGCATCAAACATGTCTGCTTGTAAGAATTCACAATATATTCTCCAACCTTTTCTTGCCCTTCATATGGTGAGAGATGTACACCAGTTAAGTGCAGGAGTAAAACCTTTTAACAAAAAGCAAATCTTGTGATCAAATCAAATGTTGCAGTGGTTCTTAACCTGCGGTCCGAGGACACGTAGGGGTCCGCAAGGCTTACTCAGTAGGGTGTGTTATTATGTTACAAAATTAAATAATATTACAATTACTTCATTAAAATTAATAAAGTATATAGAAATAAATAAGCAAACTTGAAAATGTATTTAAAAATTGAACAATTGTTTGGTGTAAACTTGTATTTTTGTGTATTGGTATTATTGAAATTGTCCTCGGGTTGCAGTAATTATTCAGTGGGAGTCTAGAGATGTCAAAGAGTCAAGCGATATTGCTATAGGTGAAGGAGCTTTTCTACAGGGTGAATATTTTCCCCATTGAGCAAAAACAGAAAATGAAAGAAATATGCCTTGGTACAGTGGTGCTGCCAGCCCCAATGTAGAATTGTACTGGGAGTACAGCACAACCCAAAAAAGTCACATGAATTTTCCAAAAGAACCTCTCGAATGCTGCTGCTGGATATGTTCTTGAATGCTACTCCTGTGAGGCTTTGTGAATACCTAGAAAACATAGGAACACCTAAACATACACTTGTGTGTTTTCTTTGTGAATGGGGTCCACTGACTCAAGCTATAAAAGATGGACCAAGATGCACTGACACTTGTGACAAATACTGGACTAAGGCCCACAAACTCTAGGAATGAAAGCTCATCCAAGACCAAGTGGCAGCAACAACCTCCTTATTCTTGGAGATCTTGAAACATGTGGGAAGTCAACATAAATTGCAAATGTGCAGTAAAGGAGTAATTTATTCAAAGGATGTTTTAGTTATGTCAGACCATTCAGTTGTCCTTATGAAAACTACTAAAGAATGCTGGACTATTGTGACCCATCTGTCCTACCTTCTGCCCATACTTTTATTTAAAGAACCTAGGCCATAGCTCCATCTGACTCCCTAACTTCTACTTCTCTAATTGTATCTGGTGCTACTACACAGTTGGATTGTCTGTGCCCTTTGTATACCACTAAGTTGCTTCAATAATTAAGAAACAAAATGAAAACTCGTTGTTTGCTCAATTTCCTATTACACCACACCCCTCCACTCAAATCAACGTCCTCGTCCCACATCTAGCCTTGGTGGATCTTGACTGAAGGTCACCCATATTTTGTGACCACACCAAAGTGCTCTACGGGTGAACATATTTGCGGCCATTGGACAGGAAGTCAGATCAGTGTTAAATTGCTTAGTCAAACAATCCTTAAAGCAAGCATCACATTATAATTGTGACCATCTACTTATGATCAAGGAAAGAGATAAGGATATCTGTCTAGCCTGTGTGACCACATTTGGGACAGAATCAAACAATATCAGAAAAATCATTTTGTTTAAAAGTCATCTTTTGAATTCTGATGATTTCAAAACTGAAAAACCTATGTCTGCTTTCAAAACAGCTAGGAGCTTAAGAGACAGGTTGGTTAAAGCATATACTGAACCAGAGAATCCTTCGATCAGTCAACTATGTGGACTCAGTCCTAATGTTGGACCTCACTGTTATGGTGATAGTATTCAATATAACACCTTTACAGTAAAAACATGTAAACTGTGCTTCTAAAATGTAATTTACAGTATTGATTGTCCTTGTAAACTCAAATATATTTGCAAAACTACTCAATATGTACGCCACTATGTTGTAAATAAAACAGAGATATGATTAAGCATTCACTGAAGACATGTGCTCTTCATGTCTGAATTACGTTTTCTGCTTTATATTGACTAATATTCAGACTCCATTCTGCTTAGCCCTCCGCCATTTTGTATGGCCATGAAACCGCGTGCTCTGCACGAGAAGAGTCTTACCTCTTCATTAGTCACTCCCGAGATCTGCCTAGCAACAGTCTATAAATAACTTCTTTGTGCGTTTAGTGCATGCTCAGAACTGACCACATCTGTCACTGATTAGGCTTTGCTTGAATGTGTCTTCGCGGGTCTCAGGAACCGTTAACTCCACCCATGTATTGATCATGCACTGAACATGTCCATATAAGACCATAAATCTTGCTTCATGTTGTATCCGCCTACTTATGAGCCCCTCTATTATGTATAAAAGGGGACCATGTGCCCAAATTCTTTGTGCTACTCTGTGCAATACTGTAGAGTGTTACGTAGGTTGTAGGACCACCTTTGAAGATTAATTCACTTTGTCTTTGTATTTGCAGTTTCCGTGCCAACTTCCTTCTAGTACTTCGTACACAGAAGGGCGAACCCTTTGTACTTGCGGGCCTAGCTGGGGCCTGTACTCATGTACTCATCAACTACGCCACTGTATGTTGCAGCACCAACCCAGAATCTGATGTAATGTACTAAGGGCCAGATGTAAGATGCATTTTACTGCTCACAAATGGTCCATCGGGCCATTTGCAACCAGTAAATGCTTTTTGGCATGTACCAACCCTATTTAGTGAGTTAGTAACCTAATACAGACTTGTAAAATAGGGTTTGTGAGACACTATTAGGAAGGGGCATGGTCAGGACGTCCCTTCTTAATAGCGAGTCGCACTGGTATGTAGGATTGTTTTGCTACCGGGAATGTGGTCGCAAAACATTTGCAGTTACCACCAACTTCAAGTTGGTGGTAACACATTCGCAAACAGGAAGGGGTGTCCAAGGGACCCTTTTCCCTTTGTGAATGTGGGCATCAACTAATTTTAAGAGCAGGCAGTGGTCCCACAGCCCACTCACTATTCTTAAAAAATTAAAAGGTAGCTTTTCATTTTTTTTTTATATGCATCTCGTTTTCCGTTAAGGAAAATGGGCTGTAATACAAAAAAAAATGGATTATTTAAAAAGCAATCACAGACCCCAGGGTCCACCATCCCTGTGATTGTAGCCATTCACAATGGGTCGCAAATTGTGACCTGCCTCATGAACATTGATAAGGCAGGTCCATTTACGACCCACAAAGAACCGCTAATACTGTCAAACACACTGTTGTACATCGCAGTTTGCGATTTCCAAATAGCAAATTGCTAAAATTTGCTATTAGGAAATCGCAAACCTGTGATTTCGTACATCTGACCCTAAATGTGCCACTAGCGAAACATTATAAAACACTTAGGGGCATATCATCAAGAGCAATATCGCCGCTTTAGTGGCACTTTTTGCGGCTAAAGCCGCAATATTTTTATCGCCCTATCAGCAAGCTGTCGCTAGCAGCTGTTAGCGACAGTTTACTGGCAATAGCGCCCCTTGTCAGCACGCCTCCCATCGCATCGCTAATGAGATGCAAAGGAGGCGTGCCGGACAAGACTCCCTTGGGAAAATATCGCTAACCGAGCTTCGTCATATTGACAACGAGGGTTAGCGATATTTAAAATCACATTAAATATGCCTTAACGCAGGAATTTAACATCTGTTAAATTCCTGAATAAGGCATACCTAACATGGGGGGTGGATTGTGTGTCTAAGACCACAGGCCCTATCATCTAGGATATCTCCGTTTTCCACCATGTAAAACGGCGATATCCGCACTATCTCAGGAATTTTTATCGCCTTGGCGATGCGCGTTGTTGATAACGCGCTAACCGGGCGATAAATTCCAGAGTTAGCCGGCGATAAACATGCAAGCACGAAGCGCGCGTTGCGATATTTTTCGCCGGACCTTGATAATATGCCCCTTATTCATTTTGGTAACAAAATAAAATTGTGTGTGCTTTCAGATGTCACCAACTCTACAAGAAGACATTAAGTGGACTGGCTACTTACTATGAAAGAAAACACAGAGATATAGCAGGCAGATACAGTTAAAAAAAGGTCTTAACCAACATTTAGAATTTTTCTCACTAGCAACTTTATAGTTATATAATTTGTCTTTTCAGTTTTCTGATTACATTTTACTCTTTTGCACCACATGGGTACTAACGCCTCTTGCACATACACCTTGATGTCTGGATAGCATACAATTTAGGTGTTGCTTTTAAATGTGTGCTATACTTTCTGCCAGAAAGGGGCATATTATTGAGCTGCCTTCTATCCCTCTATCCCTACATTGCTTTGGTTTCTGGCGATAGCTCTAGGGATTTGTTGCATTTATGTATTAGCATTCTGTTTCTCTATGCTTTTTACCATTTGTTTTCACTTTTGGGTTTTCGTTTAGAGATGGGGGCTTGATTGGTCAGCCCTGATTTAAAATGGTGACTGTGTTTCATGTTCTCAAATGGCTCACTTCAGCCAGCATTAATTGTCCTTGTGGCAAAGAGAATGCGTATTTTGCAGAACACAGCCCCTTTCTGGTTGGAGGATTGCCTCTTTTATTCTGCCCTTTATGATATACGACTGATTTCCCTTTCTGTGCTATTCCTGAGCTGGTGAGTCCGATAGGGCAGCACCGCCTTCCTCACTTTTGAAGTTCATATTGTCATGGCAGCCACGCCACATGCTATATAGTGGTTTCATTCCCCAAATTGCCACTCTCTTGATTGGTTCCTGGCGTAGAGTTGTTGATTCATTCCCAAATTCAATGGCTTCATAGGTAAGCACAGGATTCGGTGACTATTTTCTGGCTTCACTGTTCACATTTGGCACATTTAGCTCATCTTTGTATGACTTATTTATGTTGTTGGGTAATATTGGTCCATTTGTGATTATAGATTTGTTTCTGTGCATGTCCTTTTGACTTTCAGACTGATTCATGTCATGTTAGTCATTTGTAAGACTTTTGTGTACTCTAGGGACAGCTGCAATTGTGTGTGGTACTCTGTTGTGTATTTCAGAATTTACTTCCTTCAAAGCATGTCCCGTTAGTTAATCTATACTCTCCTTGGCCTTTGGTTGAGGTCAGAAAATCGGTTTTCTTCTGAGGCACTGGTCAGTTTTTATTGCGTAAGCATGCTTTCAGGTGTCCTGCATAGGGTCTGTGACTGATCCACACTATGTTTCCGTTATGTTTTTTCACTGTATGCATACTTCTTGTTTGTTTGTACTGTAACGTTACTGGCAGTTTTTTTGATCACTAACTTCCCCCTTATCACTCGCCTTAATCCCATCTACTGGGCCCTCTGATGGATCTTGCTTCGTACTGAGATGGGTCGGACATAGGGGATTCAACTCCAGTTTTTCAATGAGGACCAGGAATTGGGTAACTGACCTACAAACTCGGAATTAGATTCATGTATATAACTCTCAGAACAAATATATACAAGTTAAGTATTATCGCTGCTAGACCAAATCTCCTGAAGAAATTCAGTCGGACCAAGATCATCCAAACCAATAATTCCGTTAAAGCTATGCAGAATAATAACATTAGTATCTGATGTCCAGAGCTCTCTCTATCTGAATTCCCTCCTACCATTGACAACCCAAATGGAATGCACAATCAATCATTGGAGACAAATCATGGAGAGACAGAAACAGGATTTAGTTAAAGTTAGATTTTATCATAATTATTTAAAAGAAGCGACTACATTAATATCAGGCATTTAAGACTTAAGAGTACAAGATAATCAATTCAAAATTTGATATTGGCATTAATTACCAAAGCGCTGGGAAAGCTCAGGAAGGGACATAAACCATGCCAGCTCAAAGTTACCCTCCCATGAGGGAAAGATGTCCAGGAATAGCGCTCACAGCGCATGTGTGAGTCGAGGAAAGCAAGTAGAGTCCGCAAGGAAGTTCCAAAAAGCACGAAGAAGCGATGTCTCTCCAAGAGAAGGAATGGTGGTGATGATTGCCTTTCCGTCACAAACATGTATAATTTAATCCTCAATATTTGGGGTGACACCTCCTGGGTCACCTCATTCCGTCAGACCACTCAGTCCATTGGTCAGTTGGTATGGGTGATTGTCATGCAGCATAAAGAAGACACATATTATAGCAAAAAGGTGGTGATCATCACGTATCAACTTTCAAACGATAGCCCTTTTGCAAAAGCACATGAGTGAGTTCAAGAGGACAGGTTCTCATGGCAGGTGTTCCCAAAATAACGAAATTGTTGCAATCAGTCTTCAAATGCAAAAAGGAACTCTCCCAATGAGAACTAGTTTCACTTCACATTGCAAGTTTACAAAGCCATTCCATGAGAACAGAATCAAGCAAAGTAAGGAAAATGCAGGCCTAAATTGATTTTTGTTAAAAAAAAACAGAATATAAAATATTGGAAATGTACATTTCACTTATAACCTTTTGGATTCTATATATTTCTTTGAACGTATTTGCACTCATAAAGCATTTTAGTTTCGTTGTAAATAGCCTATGTAACTATGACTTATTACTGCATTTTCAACTTACCAACATGTAAAGTTATTTTATAAAATAAATTATTAATATCGACTCTAGTGATTCATTTTAGTATGAAGATTATTTCTCAAAAGTTTTGGAGCAATTGGTTTAAGTGTAAACGTGCAGCACCCTTTTCTCCTTTATCTCTTGGTGCGCAATTTCACATATGTGAAAGATGAAGTTCAGATTGAGACTCCTCAATAATACACATAATATCCTCTAGATTACATTAGTTTTCATTAATTCCTCATGCACAGTATTTCATAAATGTAAAGAAGAAAATTTCCTAACTATGTAAATTTCTTCTATTACGTTTCGATACACCAATACTAGTAAATGAAGTACAATCTATGTTATTCTCGGCTGCATGCTTTTATGATGCATTAACTAAGTGGCATATTTACAAGGGCTTATCGCCACTAGAACGTCAGTTTTTGTGAAGCTCTATTGGCGATAGCCCCTTTGCCCTATTTACAGGGCAGCGTTAAGACACTTAACGTAGCTTAACACTGCCTTGTAAATAATGCCACTTTCACGCAACACTTAGAAGGGGCGGGCAATGGGTGTTCCAGTGGGAGTTCAGGCGCAACACCCATTGCTTTTTGACGTTGCCCCATATAAGGGTGCCGTAAATATGGGGCAGCACTAAAATAGGACCAGGGAAAACCTCGTCTTAACCTGGTGCAAAGAGGAGAAATTTTTTATTTTTCCTTGTTTTGCTGTTTCTATGTGTGCTGCATTCTGCAGCACACATAGAAATAGCAAATCGCCAGTAGTGATTGTTCATGTGCAGGAAAGTGCCCCTTCCTGCACATTAACAATCATTAGAAAATGACGAGCTGCAAATTATATATGTGCTGCATTCTGCAGCACACATAAAAGTTACAAATTGCCATTATTGATTGCTTATGTGCAGGAAGGGACACCTTCCTGGATATGAACAATCATTCCCTGCAACACAGGCACCCTTGAACTATGGTGCAAAGGTGCCTGTGTGGACGCTAGGCAGCTAAATTTAGTGCCAGAGCTAGGGGAAACGCAGGGGTGTGCCGCATTCTCGTAAATACGGCACATCGCTGAGTTTTGAAACTGTCGGAGCGCGGCGCTAGCAATTTTAGCTTAACACCGCGCTCCAACAGTTTCCTTGTAAACATGCTCCTCAGTCTTCAAGTTTTTCCCATGTTTTCAGTAAGTTATAGGTAGCACAGTTGGTTCGAGTTTGTCATTTTTTCTCTCAAATATGTCATAATCGGTTTTATGTGTCAGTTAAAAGGTTTATCAGTTTATCCGCTTCATCAATTGTTTTTGTTTCTATATGATAAATGTTTGTATATTTTATATGTATTTCCTCCTTAGGTCATTGCAAGGGTCATACATTTTTATATTATTGAAACTAGGTCCTGAAGATGGTCTAGTACACTCATTTGACACTAGAGACCGAAACGTCTACTTTGACCATCATTCAACCACACATCTCGGGCAATGTAAATTCGATGTTGGAATGATTTTCTGATGGACATAAAGAGGTTGGATAGATTGACCGTTTGCCATTAACTACCACATGATGAACTGTGATTGAAATAAACAGGTTGAATGGATTGACCGATTGCCATTAAGAACAGTGATTAAAATATTTTATGACTAATGTGCAACTGGTATGCAATTTTTTCATGACCCTATAGCAAAATCAACATTATCTCATTATTAAAAACAGTGTGTATCCCAAACCTTATTCAGAGTACGCCTCACCTGGTTAGTTTTATGTGTATATTGATTTGCTCAGTTTTGATATCCTTGCATGATTAAAGTGATTGAATATATATGATACCAATCACCATTATGAAATTTGAATTGCTTGCAAGGTACTCCTACAGGGGCCTTTTTGTGTATTGCAGATGCACTGAAGGCAATGAACTTTACTGAGCGAGCACCATGTTTGTTTCACTCACAAACGTTTTTTTAAACAGATTCCCAGAGTGGGAGTTCTAACTCTGTAATTCTCCGACTTAGAACATGAACCACAGGCTGAACAGCTCAGGAACATACAGAAGCATGGAGTGACATGTGCTGCTCTGTGTGTCTGAGCTCTGTTGTTTTAACATAACATAACATGTGTATTTGTAAAGTGCACGTTCACCCCACCAAGGTATCTTGGCGCTGAATAACATATGTTTATTGTTCCCCAACTCAATGGCACTCATTTTATCAACCTCAGATGTAAGAAAGGCTGAGTGGACCCACCGGGATTTGAACCTGTGATCATGAGGTCGAACACAGGCCCCTGTAGTGGATGCATTAGTCCACTGAGCCAACAGACCCGTCAAAGCTTGTGTTCTCACTAGCTGTGTTACCAAATTAGAGCATGTGCTGTACAAAGTGAGATATTGCTAAAACAAGTATGCAGATATGTTCTATCCTCTGCAAAGGCGCGGAACTTGATATTGCCCCTGATCCTCCCAAATTGTCACATCTCTGAGCTATATTGTAAGATCAGACATGACACGGCTGATGCAGCTACAGCCTTCCATTGAAATGCATTTGACATGGGTCAGAAGACAATGCATTTGCAGCTAGATACATACCTGAACTCCCTTCATGTGATCCAGTTTTACTCAATCACACAGCATCAAGCAGATACACCTTTCCTGACAAACTTAGACAGTTGCTGTTTGCAGTTTTGTTTTGGTCATGAACTTTTTTTTGCTGGTAGGTGTTAGCCAATGCTAAGAATTATAAAGGGAATTTAAAAGTCTCAAAATGGATTGTGCAGTTAGCCAAAAAGCCAGAACTGATGGACGGTATCCAATAGTGTAGGAAGGGCACCAATGCCCCCAAAGCAAGCTAGTTAATTGGGCCCCAGTACCCTAATTGGCAGGATAAATACAGACACTAACTGTGGTGACGTTGGCCTCTCTCAATCCCCGGCCCTGATGCCACTGCACTTGCTGCACTGTTCATAGCTGTGCACTTGAAAGAATCACAGAGGATGTGGGACCTCTCTTTAGCTAAGCCAGATTGTCAAACCTGCAGAATAACCATGCTATGGACTGTGACAAAACACAAAACTATTGACTCATTTTACAAAATATATTGACTCTGGTATCAGTTCACCTGTACCTTGTACATTACACTGTCTGAAAGAAGAATAGGAGAGAATACATCAAAATATATTTTTGGTATACTGACAATACTCTTCATAATAATACAATGAAATGTATTCGAGCAGTGACACAATCACTTTTTGGAATAAATTGTAGTTTAATGGAATTTATACAGTCTGGCCCAGATTTTTTACAGAGCTTACTCCTTACAGTTTGTTTCTTAGTGAGGTGTATGTTTTTTAAGTGGTGTCAGAAACCATAGATGATGGTTCACTCTAAGGTAGGGAAACACATCAATGGAGGTATTACAATCAAGGATGTAGTCTTGTAGGTTACAACATGAGTAGCTTTATTAGGTTTAGATCAGGTCACAGGTAAATTATGTAAAGCCCCATCAGGACCATTATCCTGCTGCTCAGCCCTTCTCAATCCAACTGTCCACTTATACAGTTACAAACACTCAACATTCCAACCATCCAATGGCCTCACTCACTGGCTGAGCAGCAGGGAACCTCAAGACTGTGGGGAGAATGCATAAGGTAGCAAGCAGCCACAACGGGAGGCAGCAGGGGATGAGACGTCCCATCACTTTATTAGTGTCTGTGACCAACGCAAGAAGCTGTTACCAGCTGAGTCATATGGCAGTAGGCCTAGGTACATACATTTGATGTGGGGTTCCTGCTTCTATTACTACAGCAGCTACATTCACAGACCCAGATTTACTAACGCTATCCAACGGAAACTAGGATTTGTGTTCACTAAAGCAACGCAATTGCAAAAAACTTTACTTTGCCCTACTTTGCATCAGGGAGGCATTCCATGGGTGGTACTTGGGCATTTCCATGCTACCACGGATGGGTTTCATTAAAAATCCTTATCACTAACATTTGCAGACAGGAAATTTACACCAAAATCGTACGCTCCTAAAGGCAGAGATAAAGAGGAGAAATGTTTTTATTTCTTCGTATTTTTCCAATTTGCAGGTGTTCTGCTTTATAAAGCGCATATACAAAGTAGGAAAAGTTTTAAAGGATAGTTTTTGTACAGGAAGGGTCCCATTACTATACAAAATATATGCTTTAGCGAACACACATACGCTTGCACTATGGCACAAGGATGTGTGTATTGGTGCATGACACCCAACAGCGTGCACAGTAACTCAAGGCAGTTCAGCATCATTGGTTGCATAGCTACTTTGGTCAAATATTAGTACATCTGTGACCAAAAACTGTCAGCATCAGCAAAAAGGTACAGGTATTGGGTGTCTGTGCCACAGCATGGTGGTCAGACAGGTTAAATTCTGTCAGGACCGGAGGAGAGGATTATGCATACTCTCTTCGCTTTATTATTCACAGCAGCCATTTTAAAGAACATCTCAAAGCTACTATCCCCTTTAACCCTTGGGAATAGGAAAAAAGTGATCACAACAGTCTAAGTCAATAGGCAAACAAGTCCAATGCACACCCAATCAGGACCCTAAGTCCAGAGCCCACCTGACTCCATTGAAAAGCAGCAGCTTGGCCCTCCCCGGTTGAAAGAGGGCTCCAGGACTTCAAGTCTTTGTTGTTAGCCTTGTCTTGATCCACTTTCATTGACACACTGCCCCTCCAGTATAATGAGAACACTACATTTATTTCCCTTCAATCAAGGACATTCAAATCAATGTTCATTCAGGGGACCCTATTGTCATATCTGACCCCTCCTTCACTGTCATGCCAACTCTCATTCCTTCCTCCTGTGAGATCATAGCCTAGTCCAGCGGCTAATTAGAGGGTATTATACATGAGTATCATGTACAACATAAACATGAGCATATAACAAGCCTGGCATCAGTATGCCCTTGTCTAGATACGCTCTGGTGGCCCACCGCAGCAGCGCCCATGGCCAGTAATAAGAGCATAAAGCCCAGCTGGCCCACAACACCACGCACTCTTGAGAGTATTCTGGGAAAGGGAGAGGTCCTTGCAGGCTGTATTATTTTTTTGCTATTCACAATTGTAGACCTTTACCAAACCTTATCTAGTTGACCTCTAGCCTACTTTCATGCTGATGCAAGTAAGCTTGGCGAGGGACAGCACCTGAAATGAAGATCCGTGGGTCACTTCACTGCCGTGCCAGCAGCACGTAATGGAATATACCAGAGCACAACAGTGCAAGCCCTGGAAAGTGTTCATTGGCTGTACACTGGAGTCTCGACCGAGACTTGTTTGTCCACCTTGGCACGTTCCACGTACATGGGATAAAGTTCAGTTCACAGGTGCCAGGACAAAAAGAAAACAGAAAGGGGATCGCTAAGTAAAAGAGCCTGTTTGATTGGGTACACGTTGTCCAACATTTATCAAATGAGTGAAAAGGACCAATTGTGTCATGAAAGTGCATTTCAAAATAATTATCCTATATACAAGCAGCATTGTGTTGGACAAGTGAATTATGTGCCTGTTGTACACCCATATGTACACATGAATCCACTGATTTACCTGCTTGCTCAAATACACTGAAATCTGTTTAATTAACATCCTGGGTGGAAAACACTCAAATGAAAATAATTAGCTACTATAAGTTTTTATTAAAAGTTTACAGCATGAAGGTGGGCATTATCATCAGCAAAGTAATAAACAGCAAACAAACAAAAATAAACCAACCTTAACTCCTCCCACCCCCGACCAGCCAATTGCAGGAAGCATTTAATAAACACTCTGTATACTTGTTATTACCGCTAACTCAACAATTATTAACATCCTGTATTGTGTTATCGTGAGAATACTATGCTCATACCAACATTTAATAATATGGACAAAGACTTTCTTGAGAAACTATGTGAACATACCATACCATGTTCGACCAAACCGATGGGCACTTTGATAAAATGCTCTAAAAGAATAATGGACATACCAACAGCCAGACGTCTTTAGAGAATTGGAAAATTAAAGGATTACGAAGATGTGAAAAAAGCATTAGAGAAAAGGAAGTTGAACCTAGAGATGTAAAATCAAAAGAAGTGGAAGAGTTGTGTTGAGACGGAAGGGGGGGCAACACCAAAATTGTTGTGAGACCCTCAACAGTGTTGTTCTGCAAAAGGCATTTAACCCGTTGGCATACTTAGCCACTGATTATTACATCATTGGGTCTTTTACTCCACTAGGAGGGATTGTGTCTTGAATCTGAGACCATATGGGATCCACCATGTGAGGAAAAAAAGCTTAAAAATACATCCTACCTTTAGAAAGGGAACATTTTATTAAGAAGATCAAGGGTAGTGGTAATTATAAAAAAAAAATGGGAGATGTGAAAAGAGAGGTATTAGGTGTCTCTCACAATTATCTCGGGAAGAACCAGGTCAACATGTTTCAGCCAACTTTGCACCCTATGGGTCGATGGCTTTTGTCAGGACCGTAAAGATGTCTTATAGGATCCCTTCATGAAGTCAAATTAAATCAAATCAAATGGGACACTTTCCCTCAAACTTATGAAGATTTTTCTTCTTTTTTGGTAATATGGGACTCTTTTTCCAGTCCTAGAAGGAGGCTAAAAGACATGGAGAACAATGTGTTATGTATCAGATTCTAGTACTGATATTGTCCCATATTTCTAACAATGCATGCACCCAAAAAGTTCTATAAATGTGTATTTTTGGTCCATTAAATAGTGAATATCTTCAACCCTTTTGTTGTGCGACTGTGTGAGTAATAATTGCTCATGTATTCCATACTAGGATGGATCTTAATTTTGGGCGGGGGGCTCTATTATCAAAGTCTCCACTATACAAATGTTGGACAACTTATGCTGTGCAGCTCTCACTGTATTTTGAAATGATAAGGAGTTTAAGTCTAGGTAGATGTAAACATAGACATTGCTTTGAAAATTAACAGTAGGGGTAAAAGAATCTGTGACCTCAATGTTAAGTATGTTGTATTTTTAAGAGAGTGAAGTAGTAAAAAAAATTCCAATTAGCAGCCCTTTAGAAACTGGTAGAAAACTGTCTTGTAAGGCTTCTGTGGCGTACCTTAGTTTCTGTTTTGGAAGGTCTTCATAGGTCTGGGCAGAGGCACTGTATTACTATTTCTTTCATTAGAGAGAAGTTATAAAAAATGGAGATTGGAGGTTTATAAATAGATCAAGGAGTGAAAGGGGTTTTAAAATTGCTCCACTCCGCCTATTGTGTAGACGTTTAGAGAGTCCCCCTACAGTTGTAGTTTCCCCCTTTACCTCAGTCCTTCAGTCTGCACTCCACAACACATCGTCCCCAGCCTGCATCTTAAAACAAGTGGGGGAAGCTGCCTGGTTTTATAGCAGTGTTTCTTGCCAGGTGTTCCCAATTGGTAGAACAGGAAGACAGGAGCATTTTTTAAATCATGAACCGAGGGGCTTAAAGTGGTTTTGTCATGCCCCCGGGGGACTTAAAATGACGTAATCTGATCTTAAAACAGAGTTTGATGTTTGCTGGTGCCCCTGGGGTATCTACAATAGCAACCACCTCATGCACTATTTGAAAGTCTAAACATTCAGTTCTTCAGATGTAATGGAATCTTTTTATTTGAAAGAATAATCATGAATTACACTTTAGAACCAAATGTTTAGGCAAAAGTACACTCTTAATGACTTTTGAATAGTACATGAGGTAGTTGCTGTTGTAGATACCCCAGGGACACCAGCAAACATCAACCTCTGTTTCAAGATCAGATAACGTCATTCTAAGTCCCTCGGGGACTTGACAAAACCACTCTAAGCCATCGTTTAAAAAACACTCCTGTCTTCCTGTTTTACCGATTTGGAACACCTGGCAAGAAACACTCCTATACAACCTGGCAGCTTCCCCCACTTCCTTTAATTTGCAAGATGCAGGCTGGAGAGGACATGTCCTGGAGTGCACACTGAAAGACTAAGGTAAAGGAGAAACTACAACTGTCGGGTGACTCTCTAAACATCTCCACAATAGGCGGAGTAATTTTGGAAACCCCTTTCACTCCTTTATCTATTTATAACCCTCCAATCTCCATTTCTTTATAGCTTCTCCTCTCTAATGAAAGGAATAATAATACCGCGCTTCTGCCCAGACCTATGAAGACCTTCTAAAACAGAAACTAAGGTACACTGAAGAAACCTTACAAGACAGTTTTCTACCAGTTTCTAAAGCGGCACTGATTGGAAATTTATTAATACTTCTCTGCCTTTAAAAACAACATAACATAACATTGCCGTCACAGATTCCTTTACCTTTACTGTTCATTTTCAAAGCGATGTCTACGCTTACATCTACCTATACTCAAACTCCTTATCATTTCAAAATACAGTCAGATCTACACACCATAAGTTGTCGGAAATTCGCAGAGAGGAGGCTTTGAAAATAGAGCCCCCTCAAATTAAGATCCATACTAGTATGGAATACATGAGCTATTATTACATCACATAGGCGAACAACCCCAAAAGGGTTGAAGGTGATCGCATTTAATGAGGCAAAATACACATTTATAGAAATCATTGGGTGCATGCATTATTAGAAATATAGGACAACATCAGTACCAGATTCTAATACCTAACACAGTGTTCTCAATGTCTTTTTGCCTACTTCTAGGACTGGACCCATATGACCAAAAAGGAAGAAAAAAAATTCAAAAGTTGGAGGGAAAGTGTCCCATTTGATTTGATGTGATTTCGTGAAGGGATCCTATAAAGCAACCTTTCGGTCCTTACGAAAGCCATCGGCCCATAGGTCTCAAAGTTGGCTGAAACATGTTGACCTGGTTCTTCCAGAGATAGATTTGAGAGACACCTACTATCTCTCTTTTCACATCTCACATTTTTTAATCATACCACAACCTTAAATCTTAATAAAAAAATGACCTTCTAAAGGTAGGAGGTATTTTTAAACCTTTTTTCCTCACATGGTGGATCCCATTTAGTCTCAGATTAAAGAGACAATCTCTCCTGGTGAAGGAAAAGAACCAACAATGTAACAATCAGCCGCAAAGTACGCCAACGGGGGACATGCCTTTGATGGAACAACACTGTTGAGAGTCCCACAACAATTTTGGTGTGCCACCCCTTGTCTCAACACAACTCTTCCACTCCTTTTGATTTTAAATGTTCTTTTAAAGGAAATTGAGTGGAACTTTAGCTTCTGTTATGATTCCTACCGCCCTCACAACTGCAGAACATAAGGACTATTGCTTGATGTATGATGATAACCAAAATTAACAAATAATGTACGGAGAAAAACTATAAAGAAGAATCTAATCCTTTATATATACATGTAAGCAAGAGCGCTTCTGTCTACAGTATTATTTGCTTTTTTATTTCTTATTAAAAAAAACATTCTTTATTGATTATGCCCCTTTGCTATTTGCAAAATATGGGTGCATGGTTTTGGAACAAACGCACATGCTCCAAGAACACATTGCACCAACTGAGGAAACGTGTCTATGAGCACACAAGTCAACCATCTTCAGCTCAGCTGCTACACACGCATCAAACATTTGTGTGCAGTGAACTATAAATAAGGCGGAGATCTGAGAAACAATGCTTGGCCTCTATAAAGTTTTCACTTACATGTGCTCCAACGTTCCAGCGGCGAGGTCTCCAAGTGATGCTTTGCAGCTTCAGCAGTCTCCGCCTTCCCTGCTCCTGACGTACTGCTGTTTCCAGTGGTTGCCTGTCTTCCAGATGAGGTTTCTCTTCTGACATCTAGCTTCCTGAGTTCTGCTTCCTAAAATATAAAGAAAGGACAGTGAGTTATTTAATCTTGAGCTAGCGGCTGCAGCACAAGTACAAGGAATACAAAGGTACCTTCATTATTGATAAAGACAACACGTAGATTGTTAATTATAGAGACATTTGTTATTTTTTTTATTTTTTTATATAACATCGCATTGTTTTGGTTAATTGGGCAATATCAGGAGTAGCCTATTTGTGACTTTGAACTTGCAAGGTGACAAGAGGTGACATTTAAACCTTGACAGAAGCCGTTTCCTGATCATAGAAATGTAACATTTGTAGTGACATTGTTTTGGAACATAAGAAGAAGAAAACTCTTATTAAGTGATTGCAACTAGCAAAAGTGAGTGATGAAAGTAGAAAAGGCCATCTAAAATTCAATCCTGTAACTCTGTAACTCCTTTTTTTGTGATGTTATTTATTGTTCTTGCAGATCTAATACAGCAACAGTATAAATATCCTATAACAGAGAAGGCAGAAAGTTTATCAGACAGCTTGACAATGTGTTCTTTGGCATATGAAGATTACGAAGAAATCAATGTTTTTGAGGCATGTATTTGGTTACTTAGTATTATCTAATTACTGGAGTATTAGACATTTAGACTCCTTTTACTCAGTAAGGTGATCATTCATTGGTTTTCCTTTAGGTCACTCCTACCCATTTAACCCATTAGAGGCCTGAATCCAGTTAAGACTCCTCATCATTAAACCCTTCGAGCATCACACTACAGAAAATCACACAGTATCTCGTGCTACAGACAGTGGCTTTCAGCGTTCCTGTGTTTAGTCTTTTTCTTTCTCATCCCAACCCCCTTTCCCTTGGTACCACTCTTGGCTCAGTGTATAGAAAACCATTGTAGCTGGGAAGGGTTCCAGGAGGTATCGTGTCCAGTCATCTCACGAAAGGAAGACCTGGAGTTTCAGGTGAGTGGACTTGACACTCCCTCTTTTGATTCTTGAGGGTTGAACCTAGTGAAACATAAAGAGGAAACTCGAGAAAAGAAAGCATTCAAATTCGACAAAGATAAGTTGTATTTTTTATTTGGATATGCATATACTTTCGCAGGAAATTATGAGACTCTGAGAGCAGATTGATAAAATATTCCCAAAAAATAAAAGAGGGCATAAATCAGAAAAAAGCTCAGAGGCCGATTCTTCAGTGAGTGAGAGTTCAAGCAATTAACGTAATTGTTTTAGAAGAAATGAACCTCTTCCACATGACAACCAGATAGAGACGGAAAAGGAGCCCACAGAGAGAGGTAGAGGAAATGTAAAACAAGGAGGAGGAAGAAAAAACAAAGATCCAATGTTTACACAGAAAACAACAAAGCGGATCCTCATGACAAAAATATGTTTGTGCTTAACATTGACAAAACTCCACTTGGAACTGGACAACACCATGACAGCATACAACTGGCTATCAACGAAAAGGAAAAAGTTTGAAAATGTGGTTAATGTAAGGCTTGTGGATACGGGGTGTACAAAGAGGAATATTACACCTTGGATGGCAGAAGATAAATGAATAAGGAGTGTATCACATGTAACACTAATGATGTAATAGTTAGGTGCTCGAATATATCTCTCACAAGAAATATACTGGGAGCACAACAAAGAAAGTAAGAATAATAAGAATACTGAAACACCTACCTGTGATAAATAATTATGACAGTACCTACCCAATCGCAAAGCATTTCTAAGACAAGCAAGAGGGAAACCCAAAAAAATATGATGTATAATATCGCCCAAGAGGATGGAATTGAGATCTCCAACTGAGAAAAAAGGGGACTGCGGCAGCGATCCAAGATGGTGGATGCTCTTTAAGCTCAGTCAAAGTTTGCAATTTATGTCAATTTTAAAAGACTGATTGCGGTTTTAAACTTGACGGGCTGCATAAATATTGGGGTTTCATGGCCTCTGGGGCATACCTGATGCTTTTTTTAAATCATTTTTCGTGCCCCTCCGCTTACTTTGCTGCTCCTTCATTATTCCCAATAAGAAGCCTGCTTTTCCAGAGACTGCCTGAGGGAGAGGGGGGTCTTATTCAGCCTGCTGTTCTTTATTGAAGGTACTCTTTCTGCCTTTTGCTTTACATCTTAAACGCAGGTCTAAACCTGGCAACTGTTAAACTTTGCTATTTGAGCACCATAATTTCACTGGTTTATTGCCTACTTTTCCAGTATTTCTTCTGCAAAGAGGAGGACTTTGTTCCCTATTTTCATATTTACTCAACTTTACCAACCTTTGAGAAAATTGTCTTTTATAATTATATAAAAATGGATATTAAAAAAGCACAAAGTCCTCAAAATACATGAAAGCTAGCATCTTCTCCACCTCCTGCCACAGCAAATATGGTGGATTGACATGCGAATCAATGGCAACATTTCTAGAAGAAATACAAGCCATACATAATAATACAGACACCATCTGCTCTGATAGTGAACATTTGCAGAGAGATAAGGCAGCAATCACAATGCAGACCTCTGATAATACCACTAAAATAAGAGATAATAAGGCTGCAATTGACCGAATGTTTCCTCAGGTTAGTCTTATTGTACCTATGAAGAAACAGCTCCTTGACCTAGAAAACAGAAATCACCATTATAATTTGCTTAATTTCAATCTTCCAGAGAATATTGAGAGACAAAACTATAGATCTTTTTGGAGAATCTCATACCTTCACTACTGAAAATAAAATTCTCTGAAAAGTTTGAAATTGACAAGGCTCATTGAGTTCCCTCATATCATAAACCAACTTAATCCAAACCAATTCAAATGATTTTTAAAGTACTGCAACACCATCACATCATACTTATTCAAAGGCTGTCAAAAAATTCAAAGCTTATGGTTGAAGGACATAAACTTTATATCCATCAAGGCTTTGCAAAAAAGTCTCTGACATACGCCTTAGATTAAGAGAAGCTGGATATAATTATGGTTTGTTTGACCCTACAGTGATGCAAATCTGGAAAAATAACATCACCAAGTCCTTTCACCTCTCCTTCTGATCTAATTGCATATCTTGCTCTTCATGCTCCGGTGGCAATGAAATCTGTCTTCTACAAATGCTAGTTGATATTTTTTACTGCATAACTAATATTATTCTTTCTTCTATTAGCAGGCTACATGCTCTTCATTCGATAACTGGATCGTACCTTTGCAGTTTCAATAATTCATTCCATGTGATTTGTATTTCAGTGGTATAATGGTTGTTTGTCCTGTTCATGGGCTACTTGTTTGCTCTATTCCTTTCTATTTTTTCTATATCCTATATATATCCCACTTTTTATTACACTTTTCTGTTCTCTTTAATCTATTACGGCTAGTAGTTGCAAATTTCAAATTGTGTCACATAGGGCCTGATTGCGAGTCTGGCGGTCTGAGGACTGCCAGACTAGCAGGGGCATGATGGTGGTGGTCCAACCACTGCTGAACAGCGGTCAAACCACCCTATTACAACTAGGATGGTTGGACCGCCATTGCACAGTCACAATCAACAGGCGTTAGAGATCCTTGGTGGTGGCGCAGCAGTTTTGAGGCCACAATATGCTTGGCGGACATCCCTGTCCCGCCAAGCATAATACGAGTTTCCCCTCTGCCATGGTTTTCATGACGATTCCTACTCCATGAAATGGAGTAGGAACCATGGTGGAGAGGAAACAAAGGGGGCCCTACAGGGCCCCATTGTGCCTCAGGGCCATGGGATGCATGCAAGGGGGAACATGTCATGCCCCCATGTGCATGAACCCCAGTACCTGCCCAGCATGGTCTGCACCAATCCATACCATACAGGTAGTGTGTTTGATGTTCCCATTGCAGTGCCTATTTTATAGGCTCTGTAATGGGACTGCCAAAGAACATGACAGTGACTGTTACAGTCATTATGTGGCAGGCTGTATGCACACGGTTTGGCATTGTGGGGGCGGTGGCTTGGCAGTCCTGCTCCCACACCACCAAACTCGGGTCCTTAATGTTAACTGCCTACAACATCCAGCAAAACGATACAAAGTTCTCGATTATTTATACAGATATAAATCTGAAATCTCTTTTGTACAAGAAACCCATATTGATGATACCATCTTAGCATCTATGACTAATTCGTGGGTGGGAGTCATAGTTTCCAGGTTCTCGTCGCAAAAGCGGTGTCGCTTTCCTTTTCTCTCATAAATTACAATTTTCCATTTTAAATGCCCGTTACATTTATGTTCATATCCAAAGTGAAAAGTCTGCTCTCCATTTAGTCAATATTTATGCTCCCACTCAAGATGACCCCCATTTTTGGCAAACAATTACATCCGAAAGACATACTATAGACCCTGTACCTATCATTATGGGAGGTGACTTTAATATAATTTCCTACCCACTCTTAGACAGAATTTCCACAGCTAACTTACACTCTACAAAAACATGCTCTGTTTAAAAGCTTTATATAAACTACTAAATTATTAGATCATTGGTGACTCACACACCTAACTCCAATGCTAATTCTACATATTCACATATTGACTATTTATTATCCTCCAGACATTTAACTCATATGATTTCCAATTCTTTAACCTTGGCTGATGTCCCTCAAAATACATATAGGTGGAGAATTAATATTGACACTTAACTTTCTGGCCAAAATCAACTCAAATTGGCAGCTGCTAACACAGATTATTTCCAAAACAACACACTTCTAGATACCTCCAGGATTACTCATTGGGATGCTTTTGAACCATACATACGAGGCATTTTCATCTTTATATTGGCATATGAGAATAAATTATTTAATTCCAAATTATCATTACTAGAGATACAAATTATAACAGTGGAACAACAGTTTATACCTTCTACAGATATACAATTTAAGTTAAAACTTCAAACCCTTTGATATGAATACAATACACTGCTTAGTAAAAGAGCGAATCTTGATATTTGTAAGCAGAAAGTTCAATCTCCAGTTTAATGCTAATAAAGCGGGTCGTATTTTTGAAAACTATCTATGTATTATAATAAATAAGATACAGATTCCTGACATTTGTTCCTCAAGTGGCAGCCTACATCTATCCACCACAGAAATAGCTCACGAATTCCAAGAATTTTATTCTTATACAGTACACCCCATGATGCTCCTGATGATACAATTGTTCAAATCCTCTCTCAGTGTAATTTGCCAATGCTACCCCTTACAGATAGAAATATTCTTGATTCCCCTTTAACTATAGAATAAGATTACTCTGCAATTAAATCCTCGAAGTCCAAAAGTGTGCCTGGTCCTGATGGAATTCCTGCAGAATTCTACAAAACTTTCTCTGCAGAAATAGCCCCAGTCCTCCTATCCTTTTTTCAGGATTTTGCTTTGAATGCTTCTGTTTAAGGTTTATTTAAAGATGCCACAAATATGGTGCTCCCCAAACCAGACAAAGACCATACTCTAATCTCAAACTTTTGCCCCATCTCGCATATTAATCAAGACTGAAAAACACATGCAAAAATTATCGCACTTAGACTATCCCAGGTATTAACTCATTTACCCAGACCAAACTGGTTTTATGAAAGTACGTTTATCAGCATACGATACAATACTTGTCTAACATACTATTGCTTCATTATCTAAAATAAAACACCATATTGGTCTTTTTTGCTCTAGATGCTGCAAAAGCATTTGATAAAGTTAATTGGAAATTGTTGTTTAAAACTATGGAGGCATTTGATTTTGGAGCAACATTTCTTTCTGTGGTTCAAGCTTTGTATTCTTCACCTCAAGCTACTACGTATGTTAATGGTACTACTTCTGTGTCCTTTGCTTTATATAGAGTCATGAGACAAGGATTCCCTCTCTCGCCCCTATTATTTTTACTGGCATTTAACCTTTATTGTGTCTTCTACGTAATTCATCAGACAATATTGGAATTAATGATAATAACATTACTCTAAAAACTTCTGCTTATGCTGATTATGTTCTACTCTATATTAGCGACCCCATAACCACTATACCCAGTATGCTGCGCATTATGCTTCACTCTCAGTATACACAATAAATATTAATAAAACTGAATTTTTTCCACTGAATGTCTGTTGAACAACAGATATGCTTAGAGATACCAATATTATTTGGAATTCATCTAGTCTAAAGTAATTAGGGATTTATTAAAAAAATTAAATTAAGGACACTGTCTACATAAATTGCAAAAAAGTAATCCCTCATATTACAGAGAAATTAGACAAACGGTCTTCCTTGAATTTATCCTGGTGGGGAAAATTGGAAGCAATTAAGACGGTTATTACACCACAAATATTATATATGCTATCTATACTGCCTCTGTCATTTCCTACTTCTTTTTATGAGTCCCTCAATAAATTTCTCATTAAATAAATTTGGAATAACAAACCACCAAAAATTAAATATAAAACATTACAACTCTCAAAAGTAGAAGGTGGTTGGTATTCCTGATTTTCAAAAATATAATATCTGCCCAAAGTGTTCATTGGTTTACAAACTCATACGTCGGTCTTGCCAAAGTGGGTCCTGATTGAAAAGAATATTGCTACTCCGTTTCCTCTACCTGCAATCCTTACTATGGACCTTCGTAAATTAGGGTCAAATTTATCAATTCTAAATATAACAAAACATACTAAGGTTGATGCATTATTTCATAATGAAATTATCTACTCCAAAAAATGTCACTATGGTATAATTCTAAGATCAAACTTCATACTCCTATCTCTTCTTGGTTTACATGGATTGATGCTGGGATGTTTTACGTTTCAAATATCTTATAACAACATGTTTTCTCCTTCTCAGAGCTACAGTCCAAATATCATATTCCAGCATCTGCTTCCTGTCAATTTGTCATCTTATGTAACACCATCCTCAATGCCTGTAAATGCTCCATTCCTCACCCTTCGTGTTCAGATATGGAGATTATTTTCAATATTCATAAGCTCTCTGGCCATATTGCATCTAAAAATATAAAAAGAAAATACTTTCTAATCCTTCCAACCTCTCACAGCTGTGTAATTTTGTAATCTTATTCTTATTATCAATTATACCACACTCAGTATAAAGACAATTTGGCTCAGCAATATTTCTAGTTGGTTACCCTTGTCCATCTGCTAATCCAATTAATTTCTTTTAAACAATTGCTTTTGGTCTCCTGTCATTATATGATGCACACCTTTCTGTAAACAAGACTGTTTGCATTGTAATTCAGAATCTGGTACAACAAAACATATTTTTTTTGATTGTCCGCTCATTTTCTTGTTTTGGACTAATGTTTGGGACAAAATTTCTGATATATTTAAGTTTAGTACACCCCAAACTTTTAAAATTATTATAAACAAATCTTTTTCCCTTGCATCGCCTTTATCATATATGACGAAAAAATAGTTTGATCTTCTTATTTCATGTGCAATCAAATCTATCACTTTGAATTAGAAATCTGAAAACATTTTATCCGTACAAGTCTGGTGGGATTGGATTCTTTATCTAAGGAAAGGAATTGATTTTTCTTTTAACAAAACTAAAAAATCTCCTTTAATCCAAATTCTTATATGGAAAACATTTGACGAATATGCATTTCTTTTTACTATTCTGAAAATAGTATTCCATATGAAGCCCTATACATGTTTATATGTTTATTATTTATATTTCTTTTCACAGTTGTTATCAATTCCAATACATTTCATTGCACAATTAGACATCATATGTATATCACTACTGTGACTGTTTGCTACATTTTTGCTCACATTCTTTTGTGGCTGTTTCTTGTTAATCTATTTATAAAACAATAAAATATTTTGAACTTCTAACTGATAATCCTGTGGGGGAACAATCTTGATACTGAATAACTTATGGTAAATTTGGCGTAACAAGTACATTGATCACATAACATCAATAGAAAGGATAAATCTAAACTTGCTCATTAATTTACGAGTTTATCACTAGAAGACATCACATACCATCATGTGCAGTACAATAATGAAGTAATGAACAATGCTTCCTTTTTGTCCCACCACATGGTTCTGCTATCATAATTCCATGCCGCATTTTGCACTCCAATGCATGAACCATGATTAGATGAAGAAATGTGTTCTTGAAATTTGGAGGCCCAGGCCACAAGTTAATATGTGTACAGGTATGGCAGTTTACTGTGATAGTTTTTTCCTTAAATGTTAATATGCTCCATTGTTAACAGTAATGTTTTCCAAGTTCATGATTTTAAGGATATTTAGGCCATTACCATCCCTTTCCTTCAAACATATAATGAAAAAAGAGCTTAGGACAAGAAGCAGAATGGATCGATACAAATACAGAAATTTAGGAATGTTCATGTTCACTATATTGCAGTCACCCACTAGGCAGACAGATAATTATTTCCAATTGTTTTTCAACATGCTTTGAATGGGAAGTCCATTTGAAATGGATGACCTGTCTAATAATGCTACACATTTGTATATGGAAATAAATCATCGTAGATCGATCAGGGTATCAAACTCATCTTTTTAAAAGTTCATAATTATTTGTGTTTTAGTTGAATGAGTTGATAGCCAGGCACTTTTCCACAACATTCAGCCTCTTGCTCTAAGAAGAAGTATCCTGGCTATCGTAAGAGGAATATACAGCACCATACTCAGTGAAAGCTGAAAGTTTGACCTCTATCCCATTGAGCACAACAGGCTGTATGTTTCTATTATTTAAAACATGTTGTAAATAAGGTTCCAATCATATTGCAAATAACATCTGAGAAAAGATGCACCTGAACTGTTGCCATGTGTATTCTATGCCGAATTCTTTCACATCATAACCACTCTGGCAATTGGATTGGTATATAAAGCCTGCATCTGTCAAATGAACAATACTCCAAAGTCCAAATTTGTCATAACCAGCCAAAGAAATCACCAGGATACCCTGTCAAAGGCCTTCTCAGCACTGAGAAAGATAATCCTGTTTATTCAGCAAATTGGTAAAATATAATAGTGAGATGGCAGTGTTAATATGAGTCATAGGGGCTGATTACAATCGTGGAACAATCGCCACCGCCGGCACAGAGGTGAGCTCCGACAGCCCTGTGGACCGCGATTCTCCCAATGCCAGATTATGATGGCGGTGGGACCCAGACAGCGACCGTGGCAAAGGCAAAGTCCGTCCGCCACGGAACCACCACAGGCAATCGTTACGATTGCCCGGCGGAGCGGTCTGCATCCATAAAATGCTTGCGGTGCCTAGCAAGCACTGTCCTCCAAATTAGGATGAGGTCTCCAGCCAGCCTTTCCGCGGCGATGCACTCTCCATTAAAAGGCATGCGGAGTTTGGTTTTGGGGCCTTTTGCGGGCCCCCCTTGTGTTGGGGGGAGGTGTGGGTGCACTTGGGGGGTACCCATGGTGCCCCCTGCATTTTACTGCATCAAGTGGCAGGCACAGGTTATTGCCTGCCATGTAGTAGAGTGAAATGCACAACATGCCCTTTTAGACATCGCGGCGTTGCTGCTGTCAGCAGCAATCGCCGCAACGTTAAAGGTGCGGAATCCGACTGCCGTGGTGGTGGTCCCATCCTAATCGGGTACTGCATGTATATACTTTTAAAGCAGCTCATAGAATATTAACTGGTGTTGCTCCTAAGGTACATAAAAAGAACTACTTTAGAAACAGCTCCATATAGTTACAAAATTCCAAGTTGCTAATCAGGGCATGCCCAAATTGCCACATCATGACTAGACCCAATTGGGCAGTTAGTAACAAGAAGTCACGATCAGACTTAACCTGGGACATTCTGCCATGCATATATGCCACAGGCTAGTGTGTGAAACAAAGGCCATATCAATACAAGAGTAGTGTCTATGGGCAGAAGAATAATAGGTATATACTGGCAGATGCGTTTCTGTAGCTTCCATGCATCACTAAGCCCATGTACTTGAATTCACTTAAGTATAGCACTTGTGACACCTGCATACATGGGGTTGACCAGTGATGTATGGAACCTAGATTGTAATCCATAACAGAATTGAAATCATCAACCAAAAAAATAACCACCAGCATTGGGGCCATACATGGCCCTGAAAACATAGAACTTCTGCTTGTGAAGACTCTGAGCAATTGCCCATCTTCCCTGGCCATATGCAGCCGATTTAAGCACTACACAGAGCATTTGTTGGCCAAGCTGGAGATACCTCTAATTGATATTTGGAGTGAGATACACCTAATCAGATCAAAACCCAATTACCAAAATAATGGGCAGTCATCAAAAGTATTATGAGTTTGTAATAAGCGGAAAATACTCTCTTTAATTAGATAAAACACAACCTGGCCCAATCTTCGCTCACTGTGGATATTGAGGCCATAGGCATTATAGCTAAGACTAGTTAATTAGTGATTTAAACTTTGATCAGAGGCCCTACAGAGGGCATACCCTCTGTTCATAATTACACTTTTGATAATGTTGAGCCATATAATTGTTCCTCACTTTCTTTGCCCCAAAACTGATGATCTGTGAACATACACAATATAACTTATGTTCTTGAAGAATATGAGAAATTGGCTGTCTCCTCTGGCCATAAGTAATGATTTAAGCACGCCAACAGACCATTTTTGGCCAAGATGGAGACACCTCTAATACATACTTGCTGTGAGGTACTCATAATCAGATCAAAACCCAATTATCTTAATAATGCACAATCTTCAAAAGCAATGTGAGTTTGTATATAGCAGATAATACTCTGTTGAATTAGACAAAGCACAATCTGAATAAATCTTACTGGGGTATTGGGGCCACTGGCACTCCAGCTAACAATATTTCATTAGTGATCAAAGCTTAGTGGTACTTAAGCCCTGCTGAGGGAACTCCTTTGATCATATAAATCTCCTTTCATTCTTCCTCTTTTTGATACAAAGCACAAACCTTCAAATCTCAGACATACCCTGGAAAACAGGTAACCTGCAAACCTTACCCCATCTTCATTGGGAAACCCCATCCTCTCTCGGGCAAAATGCTAGCTGCTGAATAGAGTGACAGGAATGCAGGGCCATCATAACCTTCCTCTACCACTTATAAAGAAAGACTGAGTATAAGGGAAGGACATATTGCCCAATGATCTGCCTATCTCTATTTGTGCTAGGCTGCCAAGCCCATATAACAATAATATCTGCAATGCCCTTATCTTTCAAGGAAAATAGCAATGAGAAAAAGAGGTCAATTCTAAACATGCTAGACAGATATCAAGTCTCAATCCACATCAGTCATAGTTGTCCAAAGGTGCCCCATATCAGAAAATAACTAATTTCCATTATTAATACACATTACATGCATTGTTCCTGTGATTGTGAGACTTGACATACCCCCCCTTCCATTTCTCTGGTAGATAATTAACCTAAGCTTCGCTGGTGCAATAATATGTTCACCCATGTCTAAACACCCTACATTTGGTGGGTTCTCCTGCAAAGGATGACTCACTCTATGAAATTGCCAACTCCATTCAACTGTTAAGTAACATAAGTCAGAATGGGCAGAGAAGGCAATTGTAATGACCATGACAGGTACAGAGGGTCGAGCTCTTGAAAATATTCAGTGTAGGATCAGAAATAGTCAAAATATCTATGTATATTTTAATGGCACAGGGTTGTGTCCCTGAACCTCAACTAGAGCTTTTTCAGGGTGGAAACCTCTGACTGCTTAATTTGAGAATGATCAAAGACCCAATATGATAAATCAGTTAATGCTTTTTGGAATAGGATGCCAAATAATTGATAGAGATCATTACCCTTTTCCACTTCCTTTAGTCCTAAAACCTGTAAGTTGTTTCTACGTTTATGACTCTCTCTATCTTCTTATTTCCATTCAATATCTTGTACATTGTGTAGAAGCTCATCCAATTGACCCATCACTTGCGCTGTCGTCTCTTAAGTTTTAGCAGCGCATCTTTGAGTTCCAACAAACAGTAACAAATGGCATTAATCAATTTTCTGACCCGAGAACTGAGTTTTACGGTTACCTGCTTTAACCTCTTCGTAATGAGAAAGTTACTCTGCCCTATTAATCTGTATCAATTGAAATATAGCACCAAGTGAAGACATAGAGAGGGAAACCTATATACCTTTTTTAAATTGACGCATAAGAAGTTGATTCTACACAGACCAGTGATGGAAAAATATTTAATCTAGGTAAATATGACATAGCAAAATATGTTGTATGGAACCTAGATTGTAATCCATAACAGAATTGAAATCATCAACCAAAAAAATAACCACCAGCATTGGGGCCATACATGGCCCTGAAAACATAGAACTTCTGCTTGTGAAGACTCTGAGCAATTGCCCATCTTCCCTGGCCATATGCAGCCGATTTAAGCACTACACAGAGCATTTGTTGGCCAAGCTGGAGATACCTCTAATTGATATTTGGAGTGAGATACACCTAATCAGATCAAAACCCAATTACCAAAATAATGGGCAGTCATCAAAAGTATTATGAGTTTGTAATAAGCGGAAAATACTCTCTTTAATTAGATAAAACACAACCTGGCCCAATCTTCGCTTACTGTGGATATTGAGGCCATAGGCATTATAGCTAAGACTAGTTAATTAGTGATTTAAACTTTGATCAGAGGCCCTACAGAGGGCATACCCTCTGTTCATAATTACACTTTTGATAATGTTGAGCCATATAATTGTTCCTCACTTTCTTTGCCCCAAAACTGATGATCTGTGAACATACACAATATAACTTATGTTCTTGAAGAATATGAGAAATTGGCTGTCTCCTCTGGCCATAAGTAATGATTTAAGCACGCCAACAGACCATTTTTGGCCAAGATGGAGACACCTCTAATACATACTTGCTGTGAGGTACTCATAATCAGATCAAAACCCAATTATCTTAATAATGCACAATCTTCAAAAGCAATGTGAGTTTGTATATAGCAGATAATACTCTGTTGAATTAGACAAAGCACAATCTGAATAAATCTTACTGGGGTATTGGGGCCACTGGCACTCCAGCTAACAATATTTCATTAGTGATCAAAGCTTAGTGGTACTTAAGCCCTGCTGAGGGAACTCCTTTGATCATATACATTTCCTTTCATTCTTCCTCTTTTTGATACAAAGCACAAACCTTCAAATCTCAGACATACCCTGGAAAACGGGTAACCTGCAAACCTTACCCCATCTTCATTGGGAAACCCCATCCTCTCTCGGGCAAAATGCTAGCTGCTGAATAGAGTGACAGGAATGCAGGGCCATCATAACCTTCCTCTACCACTTATAAAGAAAGACTGAGTATAAGGGAAGGACATATTGCCCAATGATCTGCCTATCTCTATTTGTGCTAGGCTGCCAAGCCCATATAACAATAATATCTGCAATGCCCTTATCTTTCAAGGAAAATAGCAATGAGAAAAAGAGGTCAATTCTAAACATGCTAGACAGATATCAAGTCTCAATCCACATCAGTCATAGTTGTCCAAAGGTGCCCCATATCAGAAAATAACTAATTTCCATTATTAATACACATTACATGCATTGTTCCTGTGATTGTGAGACTTGACATACCCCCCCCTTCCATTTCTCTGGTAGATAATTAACCTAAGCTTCGCTGGTGCAATAATATGTTCACCCATGTCTAAACACCCTACATTTGGTGGGTTCTCCTGCAAAGGATGACTCACTCTATGAAATTGCCAACTCCATTCAACTGTTAAGTAGCATAAGTCAGAATGGGCAGAGAAGGCAATTGTAATGACCATGACAGGTACAGAGGGTCGAGCTCTTGAAAATATTCAGTGTAGGATAAGAAATAGTCAAAATATATATGTATATTTTAATGGCACAGGGTTGTGTCCCTGAACCTCAACTAGAGCTTTTTCAGGGTGGAAACCTCTGACTGCTTAATTTGAGAATGATCAAAGACCCAATATGATAAATCAGTTAATGCTTTTTGGAATAGGATGCCAAATAATTGATAGAGATCATTACCCTTTTCCACTTCCTTTAGTCCTAAAACCTGTAAGTTGTTTCTACGTTTATGACTCTCTCTATCTTCTTATTTCCATTCAATATCTTGTACATTGTGTAGAAGCTCATCCAATTGACCCATCACTTGCGCTGTTGTCTCTTAAGTTTTAGCAGCGCATCTTTGAGTTCCAACAAACAGTAACAAATGGCATTAATCAATTTTCTGACCCGAGAACTGAGTTTTACGGTTACCTGCTTTAACCTCTTCGTAATGAGAAAGTTACTCTGCCCTATTAATCTGTATCAATTGAAATATAGCACCAAGTGAAGACATAGAGAGGGAATCCTATATACCTTTTTTAAATTGACGCATAAGAAGTTGATTCTACACAGACCAGTGATGGAAAAATATTTAATCTAGGTAAATATGACATAGCAAAATATGTTAAAATAGGCATAGCATATGAGCGATACATATGCTCTGTTTAGCTAAGACTTATCAATATCTAGAGAAATTGCTATGAAAAAAAAATATATATATAGCACATCCAAGTTGACGAAAAACTGGTTGTTCTTCCACTTGGGTGTGCAATTGACCAGGGGATTTTGTCTACCCCCACTGCTACCACTGATAACAGAGTGCATCGCCAAACCACTTTGACAGTCTTGTGTGCAGTATATATGTATATAAATATATATATATATATATATATATATTATATATATATATATATATATATATATATATATATATATATATATATATATATATATATTAGACGTTTTTAATATATAGATAAATATATAGGCTTATAGCTTCACCTCCTACATCATTGTACACTCAGCTACTATCCAGCCAGCTGACTCATGGCTAGATAAAATAGTTGCAGCCTGTCATTTGCAAACATTTGGCTAACCAGCTGTAACTTGCATAATTTCACTTGTTGGTTCATGGTTTCATATTCCAGACTGCTAACCACAATGCTAACCTTCCCCTTTGTTACTTTCACACACACCCTTTTCAGAACTCCCTGAGTTGAAGCAGATTGTTTTTTGCAAAATTATCATTTTAAGTGTTGTCACATAAAAACTCAAGAGCGCCCAGTTACTCCAACTGCATAGGAAAATCTAAAATATGCTTATTATGGAGATAAATGTCAATATTTATTCTAAACATTTGAGATGCAGCTTTAGAGTCTCAAACTCTACCTCTGGGTCTCTAACAATTCCCTAAGTAAGCCAATAAAATGCCCATACAATGCACATCCAACAGAAATGAAATTAAGCCTCTGCAGTAACATGCTACTCAGTGCTTTAAATTTCTTTCTATTGTGAACCTGTTTACAGAATATATCTCTCTTTGACCAGCAGCTCAAAGTTGTTTAATTCTGTTTTTCCAAGTCGAGAAGCTCCTTCTCTATTTCATAATGAAGATCAGTGATGATTGATGTCAATCAATGTTTTTGTAGTATTAGGGAGATTTACGCTGATATTCTGAAAACTTTTTAAAATAATATCCATATAAAGCTTGTTCCCACAAGTTGAGAGCTCTTTTAAGGCACATTTGCTTGACAGAGCGAAAGTGGCCTATTTATACATTTAAATATTTTTCAATAGGCCAGTCAAATAAAGCTTGAAGAGGATGACACACATTTCTCAGACCTACTAACTTGGAATCATTTTTCATCATGTCAGATGAGGCAGGAGGGACTTGGAGAGGGTTGGGCCTGGAAATGAGGGTAGAGCTTTCAGGAAGTCACACCCGGAGCAGGTTTGGTGGGCAATGAGACAGGTGGGGCTTGAGGAGGAGTTAGCAACTTATTCCTATTGCACCAAACACAAAAAGTTACTGAAGCCACCTGTTGTCGGAAACTCATAAAGGTTGTGAAATCGGTGTTGGATTGAAAATCGTAGGGCCTCTCTAGGTAGGTGTTTCCGGCTCACATGGTGCTCACCGTGTGATATTGGCTACTCAATGGGTGACTGAATGAAGAGAGCAGATATTGTGTGACACATGGTGATACAGTGTGAGTTGATAGGTCTGCATATCAGCCACAGAATTTTGAGGAGCAACCCAGAACAATCCCGTCTTTGGATTAATAGCTCTGTGGTGACCTCAAATACAAAATCTTAAGTGATTAGAAAGGAAAGAAAGATATGTACCATTCAAAGTGCACCCCAACTGAGTAAACTGGAGCTTTAAAGAGAGGTAGATCACCCAGGTCATCAAATTTCATCCAGGCAATGTAATCTCCTACAAACTCACTTCTCCATCCAGGCAATGTTGGATTCATCATGGCCAAGTTGTTTTTTCCATACGCTCTAGGAAAGGTGGATGCAAAATATTTCTTCTCACCCTTATGTTGTCCATTATCTGTTGAAAATAGAGATGTATTTGCTCACTACAGGGTGTTCAATGTATTAATTCACATTAACATACCTGCTTGAGAACAGTTCAATAATACAGAAAATCCTTGTCATATGTTCTCACTTATTATACATGAAAGTTACACTGGAAATGGAGGTATATTTCTCTCATGCTTAAATATGTTGTATTCCAATTGGTCACTTGCAACTGAATTACCATGTTTATGGACACTGTCATCTCTCATCTTTAAAGAGCTTAGGCAGAGCTTAATTTTCTTTACACTATAAATGGTATTCCACGGTGGGCTACATGGTGGCACCTGCATTTCTGGTTTTACACCACTTACTTTTGTACTTTTCCCCTTCATTCCACACATATTCTGTTTACTACTGTCTTTCCTGCATATTCTATTCCATCTCTGAAAAATTTGCTGTGTCTAATATCCTGTTCTCATTCTGCTTTGTGTATCATAGGTCCTGTTCCCCCAGTGACTGCACGTCCTGATTCATATTTTACATTGCTGCTGCTTCCCCATTGACTTATTTCTTGCCCCAACCTCTTTGCCTTATGTAGTTTTCCCTCTGCATATTATGACTTAAAATGTTTTTTGTATTCTGCACAATGAAAGTAGGTATTGGTGTTCACCAGATCACTTTCACAATTTCGTTCATGAGAGTATATTTAGATATATCCTTAGCCTCATTTGGTGATCACTTCTCAACGTTATTAGTGCTGTCCTTACCGTATTTATTTTATTACAGTACTATCAATTTTTGCATTGAGTTAGTGAAGTAGTTTGACCTAATTTTTTATGGATATGTGTTACATCACATATCTCAAAACAAATGATGGAAAAGTAGAAAGTAACACAAGGATGTAAACTTAGTGGCAAGTGGTAATGGAAACGCAATCCTACTGGCGATCCTCAGAGCAAATCACTTTTTCCTCCAACCAGGAGGTTCCTCTGTAGCCGCTGCTGAAGGCCACAATCTGCCTGCATGCGATGAGTGTTATATCCGGGTTACAGGGCCAGTTGTTCACCAAGTGCTCTGTGGACACACGAGAAGATGCCTTACTAATGTGCCTGGACTCACTGCCACCTGTCACATGTCAGCCTAGGTAATGACCACAAGACCACGCCACTAACATACTTTCAGCGGTAAGGGGTAGTCGACCAAATGTAGACATTTCACAAACTCCCCGCTGCCCAGGACTCTCAAGACGTCGGTGCCCATCTGGGTCATGATCCTCATGCTGGCCACGACTTACGGCAAATCCGGCAAATCCACCAGCTCAATCCCAATCTTGGACAGGGGCGAACCAATGAGACCCATACTGAAAGGGATGACTTACATAGTGAGACCTATGAAACAAAACGGGTTAAAAATTAAAGAAGGTTGTCATAGACTTAAGATTGTATAAAATAACAGATTGCCACACAGTAACATCAATTACATTAATTTGCGGGTTACTGCCATGACAATCACGAATTGTGGCCCACAATGTTCTATCAAAGTTGACCAACTGTCAGCTTTGGTGGAGCGCTATATCTCTTGAGTTATTCTTTTGCAACTTAACGATAATATATAATGTTACCTATATGTTTATGGATCATAAGTCAACCAATCAATTTAATTAGTCCCTATATCCCACCTCAGACTGCTTTCTGGATCATACTACTACATTTTTATTGTTTAGCATGGTATGTAGACAGTGAAGTCCATGTACTCATTACATCCCTGTTACTACACGAAGTTGGTCAAATTCACAAAGATTGGTGTATGAGCAGGTGTGACTTACCGTTCCAGTACTCTCATTTTACTGGCACCATTGGCTCCCCATAATTAGAAGAGTTTAGTGTGAGTCATTGATAACCAGATAATAATCTTTAGAGGAATTTTAGAGGTATTCCTTTGTTTACTCCTGTCTTACTACAGGAATTCAGGAGATTACAGGAGTAAGTCACAGTAAAATCTTTATGAATAGGACCCATTATATCCCATCTGCCGTCTTAATAATCAATCAAAAGGTATTTTTAATATTTTAACCAGGTTAATTAGTGATTAGACTGATGTGCTGTTCAGGCCATTTCTATTGGCAAAGTCTATCACAAATGTTTGCTTGATTACCACCTAAGGAAGCGCTTTGTAAGTTTAATCTATCATACCAATGTGTTTTTTAATCAAATTACATTTTCCCTATTCACCAGTTAGCAACTGTCTTTTTGGTTGAGAAAGGAAATGTCTGATTTTACCTGAAATTTTCACTTGTGAAAGATATTGAGATGGACAAAAGAAATGTATAATTAATGAAGAAATAATTGTGCATCCACCTAATAAATTTCTGGGTCATTTTGGACACTCACTCAAGGCCTAAACTTTTCACGTCCAAATAATTGATTCCAAGAGGCTTATTTACAAGCCCCTTGCGCCACCGATGCGTCACTTTTTTTGATGCACCGGGGGCGCAGTGTGCTGCCCCATATTTACAAGGCCACCCTGCGTGGCTTATTATGGCTTTGTAAATATGGCCCCTTTTAACTCATCACTTTGTGTGATGCCATGGGTGTTGCTGTGGGTGTTCTCATGCAACACCCATGGATTCTGCCTTATTCCCAGATATACAACATTTTGTAAACCTGCGAATGTGTCAGAATCTTACGCCTCCCCATCGGATGGCGTAAGGAGGTGCAACCAGGAGAAATACTTTTATTTTTCCTCGTTTTTTCCTCTTTCTATGTGTGCTGAATTTTGCAGCGCACATAGAAAGAGGAAAACATCATCAATGAGTGTTTTTGTGCAGGAAGGTGTCCCTTCGCAATGCAGACATCTGTGCACCATGGTGCAAGGGTGCCTGCATTGGCGCAAGGCAGCCAATTGTCCCCTAGCACAGGGGAAAGCACAGTGATGCATCATATTGTTGTAAACATGGCGCATCCCTGTGCTTTTACAATGATGAGCTCGGCACAGCAAAATGGCTTGCGATGCCGCACTGAGTCATTTTGTTGTAAACAAGGCCCCCTGTCTGTTAGTCCAATCAGTTGAATTGACGCAAAACATGAATACAACACCCAGAGTGCTTTGACAAATAGTTTCATTTCAAAGTCCATCAAAGCATAGGGCGTTAATAGCAATTAACTGACGCTCAATGAAAGATCTTCTCAGATGAAAAATACATTAAGCAGATTTTTAGGAGAGTAAAACAGTGCAAACAAGAGAGACTAAAAAAGAGAACGCGTATGGCGCCCTCTGTGTGTATGCGCCTTTGACATGTTTTAACAAGATCAGTACTATCTACAAAAAGATCAAAACTAGTGAAAACGCTCTGGGTCAATCATTGCAATTTACTCAGGTCAATAGGCCATTTTTTGTACCTGAGAGGAAAAGGGGTTAATGACAAATCTTGAATCTCTTAGACAGTGTGATCAATTGGACCACACATTAATAGTCAGAGTCTGTATCACGAAGTTGGAAAAGATTTATTAGAAACTCAAAGGCAAACTATTGTAAACCATTCACAAAAACATACTATAAACATATAGTATTCTCAAAGGAAGACCAAACCGTCATACAATTTTGGTCCTCAATAACAAAGAACATATAAGGATTTCTGTAGCCGTGATACAGAACATTTTAAATAATATTTGATGACTGTACGAATACTCTTGATCGTTCTTCCCATACATGGAAGAGATTCACAAAATCTTCCAAACCCAATACTGAACTAAGAATAGGGTAAACCCAATTAAATCAGAGAAAAGAGAAAGGTGTCAGCATCAGAACCTCTGCAGAAGTTCTGTAGGCAAAGATCATCTATGGCCCGAAGCCACACAATCAGAACTGTCTGAAGAGATCTATACCTCTACAAGTCAAAGGGGCATCTAACTAACTTCAAGGTGAGTTCACTAATAAGAAAAACACAAAAAGTCGAGAAGCATGACATCACATCATTCAACTTGTTATTACAATTTCACATAAAGGTTCTTTGCGCCAGGTACGATCTTCCTGTCTTCCAGTCTCTGCTTCTGAAGTGTCCTTGGATTCCTCCCTTCAGCAGATATCACCAACTGCTAGTACTCCCTTTGTTCTTCATTAGGTTTAATTGATCTTGCCAGTTCTTCCTCGCCTCACTATCTCAAGAATACAATGTGCCTTTCACTAGCTAAGAATGCTTTGGTCCGCACCTGCAAAGAAGAAAAACATGTCGAAAACAACTTCCACGTTTAGTATTAAATGTCTTAACTATAAGGTTAAGGATTACAGTCATGCTAATTGAGCAACTTATCCTAAATGCATTTTTAAATTCTGCAACATAAATGAATCAAATATAAGGAGAGTTCTTCATTTTATACTGTACTCATACATGTGAATACACCTTATTAAACTAAAAGCGAGAACTGAGTGTGTCATAAGCACTTTACTAACACACAGTGGGTCATTTTTTTCTAGTCCATGGCAAATGTACTGCTTTAAAAAGCATTTTAGAGCACCACCTTACAATCTAAACCTGTAGGAGAGTATTTTCAGCAATCCAGTTGTCCCTACAAAGAAAAGATTAATATGCACACACACACACACGCACACACAAAGACACACACACACATATATATATTTTTTTTCACTGAAAAAAAACACAGGTTTCAGGGACGTTATAGTTAGTTGGACATTTTATTCGTACAAAACCAGAGAAATTTGGCCGTTATAGTTAGTTCAGCTAACTATAACTCGCGCACCCGCAATGCACTGCTAGCGCCAGTAGGTAGTTATAGTTAGGACCTCGTTTCTATTCAAAAAGCGTTTTTCTTTTCCAAATAACTTTAGCGCCGGTTGACGAATCTACATGAAATTTTCAAAACTCTCCGTTCAGCTCCTGTCTTGAAAGTTTCGGGGTGATTTGTCAAGCGGGGCCGAAAAAAGGGCGTCCCAAACGCGTTTTTCCCATGTTAATTTCCATAGGAAACTTAAGACAAAGCTACAGCCCGAACTACTGAACAGAACTACACCAAACTTGGCTAAAAGGTGTAAATCTGTTCAGTAGTTCATGAGAAATTAGAAAAAGTTTTGATATCTGTGGGCGCTATGGGTTTGCGAACCCTCCAGAGCACGAGCTTTATTCTCATTGGCTGCCAACACTCCAAACCAAGAACTGTTGGCAGCCATTTTGTGACTTGGTTACCGAGTCAGAAGAAATCTGTTCAAAAAAGGATGAAAAACAAGAAAAGGCGGCAGGGTAGGAACATCCTGACCCCCTAGGCCCCATTTTTTTTATTAAATAGAGGGCGCGCGACTTTGTGTGAGAAAAAAACAAAAATGGAGTGTGGGGTTATTAAATAATGGGTGGGGGGCTTGGGGGCTCCCCCTAGCACCGGGGACCACCACTTCCCCGGAGCACTAAAAATTGAAATTTGGGGGTCCGTTACGGACCCCCAAGCCCTGGGGACCACCACCTCCCCGGGTTTTAAAAATGTTGGAAGGGGGGCTGCGTGGCCACCTCCAGGAGCCCATAGTGGCCCTGGGGACCACCACCCCCCCAGGGCATGCCCTGGGGGATGGGGTCCCCGGGGTGAATATAAATTAATGGAAGTGGACAGGTTTTTTTTTCTGTCAAAGTTTGGAGTCGCGACCCTAGCGCAGCTCTCAGCGCAGCCCCCTAGTGTGAACGCGATGGGTGCGCAGTTCCCAGCGCGGCCCCAAGTGTGAACGCAATGGGTGCGCGGCTCCCAGCACGGCCTCAAGTGTGAACGTGATGGGTGCGTGGCTCCCAGCGTGTCCCCTAGTGTGAACGCAATGAGTGCGTGCCTCCCAGCGTGGCCCTAGTGTGAACGCGATGGATGTGCGACTCCAAGCAAAAATAATTAAGATTTTTTTTAATATAAACCGAGAATATATGTTGGGTTACTGGGTAGCTCTAAAAAGAGCCCTTGTTTTCATTGGGAAATTGTTGTAGCTACATGTAAGTGTGGATGTAGAGCTTCAGGTTGTTGAGAAACACTCTGTTGCCTTGGTCAGCGAATTGTACTCCATCACTTCTGTAGATGCCATCCATATGGAAACGTAGATTGTTGTTATAGATATGGTCTTTGAGGTAAGCAGAAACAGCTTTATTGAAATTATTTCTAGATTTCTCAATCTGAGGACAAAATTGATTGAACCACTTCCATTTCTGTCTTTGTCATATGTTAGAGTATACAAAGACAGTTTGGGGGAAAAGCAATATCAATTCTGCAAAGGTGTCCTTCATTAGCATTTCCAGACCTACCCCAGTCAATGTGCCTAGGTCGTTGCCACCACAGTGCACAATCATGAGGTCAGGAGGTTGGAGGTGCAAAAAGGTTTTAATCAAAGGCATTAATTGATGCCACTTTAATCCTCTCTGTCCAATCCATTTAATGTCTACATTTTGTAAAGCTAGGTCTTTGTCAATGCCTCTGCGTTCAGAATACCTTTTGCACCAGAAAACATAGCTGTGCCAACAATCCACACAGAAAGCATCTTGAAGGGATGTATGTAAGTAATCAAAAGATGTCTGTAGCTGAGGTAATCAGTTGGTAGAATGAGAGGTATCTAAAATGGTGGAGAAGATGCTGTTTTTAAGAAAGTAGAGAATTGATTGGCTGTTTAAGTACATTGTACTTTTAAAAATAGGGTGCATTTTACTTTGTTTAAAAAGCATGTTTCTTATGGGTTAGTACAAAATGTTTGAATGGTACAGTAGAAAGGATAAGGTCATGTTTTGCAAAGCCAACCACACCTGCTGTTTACATTTGCAACATTGTGTGGTGAACTTGAAAATATGGTGAACCTGTGACCTGTCAGTAAAGTTGAATGTTCCTTGAAGTGTTGCTATGGAAACTGGCATTAGGCAGAATGGGGGAAGAAGTCAGTTGCTAAGGGTTCTTATGTGTAACCAATGGAAATGTGTTTTACAATTTGAAAAACTCTGGGAAGCAATGTTATTTGTTGCCTATGTGTATTTGTATGGAGAAAGAGAGGGAAACCTTGCCATTACTGGTTTTACCTTGCTGAGTCTGGTGCATTATATTGATTGTGTGTAAAATAAAATCCTGTCGGAGTTTGTGAGATTTTTCATTCAACACATTTATTTGCAAGGTGAGTTACAAATTTGTGAGGTTTATTTTTTTTAAATGACATTATTCTAAAAGTGTGTTGTTTGAAATATATTATTACATGTAGAGATGTATATTGGAGTTGTTTCATTGTACTTAAATGTTGTTTAAAAAAGAGTCTCTACAGTAATATGTGTATTTTTTAAGATGATTACCGATGTTATTAATTAAGCTTGTTTTTTAAGTCTGTACAAAGGTATAATTAAATGATGCTGCATATTTTTAGATAGTTGGTTGAAGATGCAGTACAAATGTGCAGTTTGAAAGATGTTTATATAAGGTGTAGTTTATTAGGCTTTATTTTTTGTTGTCTCTACAAAGGTATAGTTGAATGATGCATAATTATTAATAGTTTGGTAAAGATACAGCACAACTGTGCTGTTTGAAAGATGATCATATAAGGTGTTAACAATTAGGTTTCTTTTATTAGTTTGAACAAAAGGTAAAGTTAAATGAGGCCATATATTTTAAGATAGAATGGTGACATAAGGTGCTCTTAACTAGGCTTCTTTTTTTAGTCTAAACAAAGGTATAGTTGAATGATGCCACATAATTCTAGATATAAAGGTGAAGATGTAGAATAAAAGAGTGGTTTTAAAAATGCTCATAAAAGGTGTTGTCAATTAGCCTTCTTTCTTAAGTCTGTTGAGAGGTATAGTTTAATGATGTCGCATATTTGTAGATAGAATGGTCAAGATGTAGCTCAAAAGTAAACCACCACATATTACCCTTTGCAGGCGTGTTGTACTTGTCTACTTAACTAGATAATATGTAATGACTCATCTATGTGTTCAAATTGTATTTATACAGTTATATGTATGCTTAGTGAACTATTGAGGGGTGCCTGACCGATAAGAAGAGTGCAAAGGTAGTGTCTAGGTGATTTTAAAACTACATGAGTAATGATTGACTGATTCCATATTCTGCAATCACCCAGTTAGTATCCAAGTATTCATTAAATCACTCCGTCACTACCCAAACAGTTATGAAATCACACAGGCACTCCCCATGCACTCTCCCAATAAGCCGAGAACTACCCATGTACTCATGCAATAAACCAAGCACTTATAAATTCACCATGCACTCTCCTTGTAGTATTCTAATCATTCAGTCAGTACCCATGTACTCATGCAATGACCCAGGCACTAACATATGCAGTGCAAGAGTCCCCTGTGCACTACTCATGCAGTCCTCTAACCACCTACACACTACTGATTCACTCTTTCAATTACCCAGGTAGTACTGATGTAGTCCAGAAATCTTCCTGTCACTAGCTATGCACTCCTCTAATCACCCAGCCAGTACTATGTACTTATCAAATTACTCTGCCAATTCCCAAGCACTTATAAATTCTCCATACATTCTCCTTGCAGTACTCTAATCATCCATTCAGTACCCATGTACTCATGCAATGACCCAGTCACTAAAACATGCACTGCTACAATCTCCTGGGCACTACCCATGCAGTCCTCTAACCACCTAAGCACAACTCATTTGCACCTTCAATTACCCAGGTAGTACCCATGCACTCCAGCAATCACCCTGTCACTCCCCATGCACTCCTCCAATCACCCAACCAGTACTAGGTACTTATCCAGTCACTCTGCCAATACTCGAGCACTTAAAAATTCACCATGCACTCACCTTGCAGTACTCTAATCATTCAGTCAGTACCCATGTACTCATGCAATGACCCAGGCACTAACACATGCACTGCTACAATCCCCTGAGCACTACCCAAGCAGTCCTCTAACCACCTACACAGTACTGATTCACTCCTTCAATTACCCAGGTAGTACCCATGTAGTCCAGCAAATACCCTGTCACTAGCTATGCACTCCTCTAATCACCCAGCCAGTACTATGTACTTATCCAATCAGTCCGCCAATTCCCAAGCACTTATACATTTTCCATGCATTCTCCTTGCAGTACTCTAATCATTCAGTCAGCACCCATGTACTCATGCACTGACCCAGGCACTAACACATGCACTGCTACAGTCCCCTGAGCACTACCCATGCAGTCCTCTAACCACCTGACACTACTGATTCACTACTTCAATTACCCAGGTAGTACCCATGTAGTCCAGCAATCCCACTGTCACTGCCCATGCACTCCTCCAATCACCCATCCAGCACCATGTACTTCTCCAATCACTCCGCCAATTCCAAAGCACTTATCAATTCTCCATTCATTCTACTTGTAGTACTCTAATCATCCAGTCAGTACCCATGTACTCATGCAATGAGCCAGGCACTAACACATGCACTGCTACAATCCCCTGAGCACTACCCATGCAGTCCTCTAACCACCTGACACTACTGATTCACTACTTCAATTACCCAGGTAGTACCCATGTAGTCCAGCAATCACCGTGGCACTAACCATGCACTGCTCTAATCACCCATTCAGCACCATGTTCTTATCCAATCACTCCGCCAATACCCAAGTACCTATAAATTCTCCATGCACTCTACTTGCAGTGCTCTAATCATCCAGTCACTACCCATGTACTCATGCAATGACCCAGACACTAATACATGCAGTGCTAGTCACCTGTGCACTACCCATACAGTCCTCTAACCATCTACAAACTACTCACTTACACCTTTAATTACCCAGGTAGTACCTATGTAGTCCAGCAATCCCCCTGTCACTCCCCGTGCACTCTTCCAATGACCCAGCCAGTACCATGTTTTGATCCAATCACTCCGCCAAAACCCAAGCACTTACAAAATTCGCCATGCACTCTCCTTGCAGTACTCTAATCATCCAGTCACTACCCATGTACTCATGAAATGACCCTTGCACTAACACATGCAGTGCTACAGTTACCTGTGCACTACCCATGCAGTCCTCTAACCACCTAGACAGTACTCATTTACGCCTTCATTTACCCAGGTAGTACCCATGCACTCCAACAATCACACTGTCACTACCCATGCACTGCTCCAATCACCCAGCCAGCACCATGTTCTTATCCAATCACTTCGCCAATTCCCAAGCAGTTGTGAATTCTCCATGCACTCTCCTTGAAGTACTCTAATCATCCAGTCACTACCCATGTACTCATGCAATGACCCAGGCACTAACACATGCACTGCTACAATCCCCTGAGCACTACCCAAGCAGTCCTCTAACCACCTACACAATACTGATTCACTCCTTCAATTACCCAGGTAGTACCCATGTAGTCCAGCAAATACCCTGTCACTAGCTATGCACTCCTCTAATCACCCAGCCAGTACTATGTACTTATCCAATCAGTCCGCCAATTCCCAAGCACTTATACATTTTCTATGCATTCTCCTTGCAGTACTCTAATCATCCAGTCAGCACCCATGTACTCATGCACTGACCCAGGCACTAACACATGCACTGCTACAGTCCCCTGAGCACTACCCATGCAGTCCTCTAACCACCTGACACTACTGATTCACTACTTCAATTACCCAGGTAGTACCTATGCACTCCAGCAATCACCCTGTCACTCCCCATGCACTCCTCCAATCACCCAACCAGTACTAGGTACTTATCCAGTCACTCTGCCAATACTCAAGCACTTAAAAATTCACCATGCACTCACCTTGCAGTACTCTAATCATTCAGTCAGTACCCATGTACTCATGCAATGACCCAGGCACTAACACATGCACTGCTACAATCCCCTGAGCACTACCCATGCAGTCCTCTAACCACCTGACACTACTGATTCACTACTTCAATTACCCAGGTAGTACCCATGTAGTCCAGCAATCACCGTGGCACTAACCATGCACTGCTCTAATCACCCATCCAGCACCATGTTCTTATCCAATCACTCCGCCAATACCCAAGTACTTATAAATTCTCTATGCACTCTCCTTGCAGTGCTCTAATCATCCAGTCACTACCCATGTACTCATGCAATGACCCAGACACTAATACATGCAGTGCTAGTCACCTGTGCACTACCCATGCAGTCCTCTAACCATCTACAAACTACTCACTTACACCTTTAATTACCCAGGTAGTACCTATGTAGTCCAGCAATCCCGCTGTCACTCCCCTTGCACTCTTCCAATGACCCAGCCAGTACCATGTTTTAATCCAATCACTCCGCCAAAACCCAAGCACTTATAAATTCGCCATGCACTCTCCTTGCAGTACTCTAATCATCCAGTCACTACCCATGTACTCATGAAATGACCCCTGCACTAACACATGCAGTGCTACAGTTACCTGTGCACTACCCATGCAGTCCTCTAACCACCTAGACAGTACTCATTTGCACCTTCATTTACCCAGGTAGTACCCATGCAGTCCAACAATCACACTGTCACTACCCATGCACTGCTCCAATCACCCAGCCAGCACCATGTTCTTATCCAATCACTTCGCCAATTCCCAAGCAGTTGTGAATTCCCCATGCACTCTCCTTGAAGTACTCTAATCATCCAGTCACTACCCATGTACTCATACAATGACCCAGGCACTAACACATGCACTGCTACAATCCCCAGAGCACTACCCATGCAGTCCTCTAACCACCTACACACTACTCATTCGCTCCTTCAGTTACCCAGGTAGTACCCATGCAGTCCAGCAATCCCCCTGTCACTTCCCATGCACTCCTTCAATCACCCATTCAGCACCATGTACTCATCCAATCACTCCGCCAATACCCAAGCACTTATAAATTCACCATGCACTCTCCTTGCAGTACTCTAATCATCCAGTCAGTACCCATGTACTCATGCAATGACCCAGGCACTAACACATCCACTGCTACAATCAGCTGTGCACTACCCATGCAGTCCTCTAACTACCTACACACTACTTATTCGCTCCTTCAATTACCCAGGTAGTACCCACGCAGTCCAGCAATCACCCTGTCACTTCCCATGCACTCCTTTAATCACCCATTCAGCATCATGTACTTGTCTAATCACTTAGTCAATTCCCAAGCACTTATAAATTCACCATGCACTCTCCTTGTAATACTGTAATCATCCAGACAGTACCCATGTACTTATGCAATGACCAAGGCACTAACACATGCACTGCTACAATCAGTTGTGCACTACCCATGCAGTCCTCCAACCACCTAGACACTACTCATTCACTCCTTCAATTACCCAGGTAGTACCCATGCAGTCCAGCAATCACCCTGTCCCCACCAATGCCACCGTGGGGCAGTGGGGCTGGGCGGTGGAGGGGCCCGCGCTGAAATGCATTTGGCGTTTCAGCACACGCAATTAAATTATTTGTATTTATTTATTTACTTACATTACTCCGGTCGGCCATGAGCCGGAGTTTACTAACCCCAGCCTGCCACTCCCCCGCCCCATCCCACCACCCCACAACACCTCTTCTACGAGCCGCTACTGCCTTGCACTCATACAAGCACCTATGTAGTACTGATGCAGTTATCCAATCACCCAGGCATTACCCATCCACTCATCCAATCACACAAAAACTATCCATACACTCATACAAGCACATATGTACTACTGATGCACTCATGCAATCACCCTGGCACTACCTATGCAGTCTTCCAATCACTCAAACTCTACCTATGTATACATGCAATAACCCAGGCACTACTGATACACTCATACAATCACTCAATCACTACTGATACAGTATTCCAATCACCCAAGCACCACTTATATACTAATGCAAACATCCAAGCATTACCCATGCACTTATGCAATAATCCAGGCTTTACCCATCCACATGTCCTAATATACAAGCACTAGCCATGCACTTATGCAACCACCCAGGTATTACCCATACACTTGTCCAGTCACGCAGGCACTACCCATGCACTCATCCAATCACTCAGGCACTACCAAAGCACTCATGCAATCAACCAGGCAATACCAATTTACTCATTCAATCACACAGGTACTAGTGATGCACTCATGCAATCACTTATGCACTACCCATGCACTCTTTCAATCACTCAAGCTCTACATATTTACTCATGCAATCATCCAGGCCTCACCATCCACTTATTGTTCTTTTTTTTAGCAGAGTAGGTGGTTCTAAAAAGAACCGTTTTTTAATTCTTTTTTCAATTTTATAACTTGTTTGTGTTTTTTTTTAACTATTTTGTAAATTCTTTTGGTGTTTTACAAAAAACGAAAAACAACAAAACAAACAGTCCAACTTTGCAATTAAACTATCATTGCAACAGAAAATGCAACAAAAAAAATGAACAAGAGTGGTTTCTTGCAGCAGAATCCACAGTATCAACAGACTGCTTGCAATAACAAACTACAGTTTTGCTCTTGATGCAGCGGTGTTCTAAGTTTACGAACTTGGGACGGATGTCGAGTCCACGGTTTGCTGCAGAGGTGCTCGGTTCAGAAGTTTGGTCATCATGCTGCTCTGCTATCTGGGCACGACGATGTTGCTCGCGGGCTAGATGACGAGGATGCAGTGTCTGCAGGTGCTTCATCATACTGGAAGTGCCGCAGGAATACTTCTTTTCACTTCCATGTGAAAGGACCCTGGGACATAGCGTGCAGCTAACTTTCCTTGCATTAACCTTCTTTTCCCCCTCAGGAATCGTAAAGAAGGTCTATACCACAGACTCCTTTCTCTTCTTCACTGGTTCCTCCAACTCTTCTTCTTCTGTTGCCAAATTGACAGTTTCAGATGAAGAAGCCGTTTTCAAGTTGTTCAAAAAACACCCCAAAAAATTTACAACCTAGAAAATAAACACAACAGGTGTGTCTCCTAGGATGCAGTCAAAGGAATGAAAAAAAAGGGAGGGTGTCCTTCACATTCTAGAAACAAAATCTTGTAAACCAATTAAATGCTTTCTTTTGAAATCACATGGGGTTCGCGCACCCGGCGCGCTCCTGGCGCGCACTCGGTGCGACTTAAGAAAAATTTATTTAACAATAATATAACTTTATTCCAAATAGAAATATATCAATTTTATAATTACTTTAGATAATCTCTTCCTTTAAAACTCATACTAAAGTTATATACATATACTTTTAAAACAAACATTTGACAGGAGTCGCGCACTCGGTGCGACCACATACGTACATTACATTATGCGGGGGAGAACACTGCGCACCCGTTCCATACCACACATGCATCCAAAGTAAGGGAAATTTGCTTAACACTAATATACCTTTATTAAAATTACTAATATATGCTTCTTCAAATTAAATTATATAATCTCTTGGTTTAAAACACATATTAAAGTGATATACATATACTTTTTAAATAAAAACATTTTACGGGAGTCATATGTACATGACGTTACGTGGGGCCGGACACCACGCACCCATCACATATCAAACATGCATCCTCCATGACTTTACCAATATGGCGGCAAAAAAATATATATATATATATTTTAGAAAAGAAAAACATTATATTATTTTTACAACAAATAAAAAGTAATGTAATTTTCTTTTTAACATATAACAGTTACAAAACATCATTTAAAAAACCTTTGAAATTCACTGAAAAAACCAAAGGTTTTCAGAGATGTTATAGTTAGACATATGCATTTTAAAAACCTTTGAAATTCACTGAAAAAACCACAGGTTTCAGGCACGTTATAGTTAGAAATTAGCATTTAACAAACCTTGGAAATTCACTGAAAAAACCACAGGTTTCAGGGACGTTATATTTAGTTGGACATTTCATTCGTACAAACCAAGAAAAATGTGGCCGTTATAGTTAGTTCAGCTAACTATAACTCGCGCCCCCGCAATGCACTGCTGATAACGTCACATATTACATCATTCATGACATGGTCAGTGGGCCCGATTCACAGAACTAACTTAAGACAAAATCCTAAACTTGCTACTTTTGGTATTCACAGAAGGCATTTAGTAGTAGTAAAGTTAGGATTTTGTCTTACGTCTGTCTTAAGTCTGTCCTAAGTTTGTCTTAAGTTTGTCTTGAGTCTGTCTTAAGTCTGTCTTAAGTCTGTCTTAAGTTTGTCTTAAGTTTGCCTTAAGTTTGTCTTATCTCTGTCTTAAGTCTGTCATAAGTCAAACTTAAGACAAAATCCTAGCTTTACTACTACTAAATGCCTTCTGTGAATACCAAAAGTAGTAGGACAGACTTAAGACAGACTTAAGACAGACTTAAGACAGACTTAGGACAGACTTAAGACAGACTTAAGACAGACTTAAGACAAAATCCTAACTTTACTACTACTAAATGCCTTCTGTGAATACCAAAAGTAGTAAGTTTAGGATTTTGTCTTAAGTTAGTTCTGTAAATCGGGCCCACATACATCACTGATGACATCACTGATGACATCACTGATGACATCATCCAAACTCATTCACTGATTCCTGGGCCTACAAACACATCCACTCATTCACCCATACAGTTACTCATACATGTAGTCACTCATCAATACAGCACTATCATATGCACTCATACACCTATACAGACAGTCACACACCACCACTCACCCTTAGAGTTACTCACACACCTAGTCAGTCATGCAAAGAATCAATCAACCTCCCATTTAATCACCTATACAGTTATACACACCCCACCTCACCTATTCATACAGATACTAACACATACTTACTCTCTTATACAATCACTGACACAAGCACATACTCATCCATACAGCCACTCTCACAATCACTCACTCTCACATATAGTCATTTATATACTCCAACACTCACATATTCTGCCTCTCATATATGTAGTTACTCATACATATACCACTGAGACATCCATTCACTCACCAACACAGCCATACGCACACTCACTCACCCATACAGCCCTTCACAGACACACTCTTGAACCCATACACCCAGTGAATCAACCACACACATCTATGCACAGAGTCACACACCTCCCACACACCCACACATATACTCAGACACCCATACAGCTACTCAGGCAACCAATCAATAACCCATATAGACACTCATGTAGCTACTCACCAACCCCATGCAGCAGCTTACACAACAACAGACAGACTGATACAGACATTCACACAGTTTAGTCACTAACCCATGCATTCAGTAAGACACATTTAATCACTCACTTATACAGTCAGTCACGCACCTACTAAATGTTCCATCCAGACACTTATGCATCAACTCATTCTTCAATACACCTTGGCATATATATAAAACATATTTAAACTTTATAGAAACACACAGTCACTGGATGATGTCATCAGTGATGTCACTGACCATGTCATGAATGATTTAATATGTGACGTCTTCAGCAGTGCATTGCGGGGGCGCGAGTTATAGTTAGCTGAACCAACTATAACGGACACATTTCTCTGGTTTTGTACGAAAGAAATGTCCAACTAACTATAACGTCCCTGAAACCTGTGTTTTTTTCAGTGAAAAAAATAAAAATACATATATATATATATTATATATATATATATATATATATATATATATATATATATATATATATATATATATATATATATATATAAATATATCACAACACACAATAAATGCACCTTCTATACTTAAGTGTATCACATTCCATTGATTATTATTACATCACACGAGTGTAAAATGCCAAAGGTACTTACAAATATGTGGCCTTGTCAACCCAGAAAGGATGGAGCAAAATTATGCTACTCCATGAGAGAATATGTTGACAGTTTCCTTGTCCTAGTTTCTGTTTCTTAATCCTTATCTTTCATGCATCCTGGAAGCGTGGCTTAAACGCCTTATCAATGTCCTCTTCTTACATCCAACACCAAAGCTGACTGGTTCTGGTTTGTAAATGGGCAGATTGCCCCTCTGATCTTGAGTAACGATGAGCGTCATTCTCTCGATTTGGGCCACATTCCTCGGGTCGGTGAGAGCCAGCCAGCTATGGAAAGAAAGGACAGACTCTTAGGCAAATACAAGGCAACGATCCAGCATCAGTGTGCTGCTAGGTTCATTCGAGACAACGCAAACACAGAGTGTGCCAGGGATTTCTGTGAAATGCATTTGAATTACAGCGCAATTGAAAGATTAGGAAATATATTCCACTATTGATTTCTCTCTTAAAGTGATACAATGTGCCTACTACCATTCTTTCATATACTGTTACCGTAGGTAGTGCCTTTGAGATACATCTGAACCCCCACCAGCCACCCCAAAATCTGGGCAACCTGCATTCAGAGAGTGGCTCACAGTCTGGTGTGGGAAGTCCTTATTCACAAAAACCCACTCCCATATGACTGAATTTAAATAACGCGGGAAAAGGTGAGACAGAATAAGACTGGAGTGGGCATCACTGACAGGGGCATGTAATACTAGGGACATAGCTATCAATGGTGCAGCAGGTGCAATGTCATTGGAGCTCACTGAACCGTAATCATTGTTGTATTTTGCTAACCAACCAGCTGTCAGGGCGGACATTTTCATTAATTGCAGTCAGGACAATCGCACCTTTACTACAACTCTGCTAAATTGGTCTACACCTTGAATATCGATACCAGAATATCAATAGGACACCATATCGAGGAAATAAATATAAAAAATAAAATGTTGACAGGTACGTAGGTCTAGATATAAGATACCTAACTCCACATATGTGTATCTTATTTTTATATATATAAAATATACATATATGTGGAGTTAGGTATCATACATCTAGACCTACTTACCTAATTAATTAATTCCGTCCAGTCTGCCACCTTCTATCTCTTTTATAACGAAAATATTAACTACAGCATACAGAATGCATTAAGCAGGGGAGTATCACCCATTATCTGCTAAAAAAGTGAAAGGCTGTATTTTAGCCCAGTCAAAATGAGGGAAGAGTGTAGATTTTTTAAATGTTTTAAGGGTGATGATTAAATAAGCTAGTAAATGAGTGACTGAATATACTTGTATTACCCTCTATCCTACTAGGCACTGTCTGGGTGTCAGGAGATTCAGGAGATTCAAAGGTAGAAGGACTGGTTAGGAAAGAAACAAGTGTTTACAGAATACAGACCCCTCCAGCATAAGGCACCATTTACTTACCAGTTCTCATACTTGGTCAGCCTCTTGACCATGCTGCTCTCCTCCATGTGGGTCAGGATCCTCTTGTTCTCCTCCTCGGCCCGTGATAGATGTGGATGCTCTCAGGCTGGCACACCTTGGTATTGCCCACCACAAAGACCCTCACACCTGGGCTCAATCTGTTCAGTTCCCCCTGTACCATCTTGCTGGTGATCTTCAGCTTGGTCTGCAGCAGGGGCACCGTCTTAGAAGAGACCTAAGAGTGTCCCAGTGGCTGGACTGTCTGAGGGCTGGCAAGAAGTGAAAAGTTCATATGCTCAGCAAATTTTCTATAAATAGTGTCTAATGATTACTAACAGATTAACAATGACTTACACTAACCTCTTATAATTACGTGAAGCAAATGGTTTTATGTGTATAGCACTGTACCTTTCAATAATTTACCTAAATATGTAAATAGACCGATGATGATCAGAAGAGCTGCAATGGCTTGTCAGTTTGTAAGACTTTGGGTAATCAATGACTGAATTCAGTATGATCCACATTTTTGGGGGTATTTTCAGTCTAGTACTGTTCAATTTAATAAGATCATGTAGCCTCTTCTGCAGCTCATTAGATAGCAGTCAATAGAACCACAGTTCAGGCATCCCCACAGCCAGGGTGGGCATTGGCCTTGCAGTGCTATGTGACACTTTGATCCCTCTGGTGCAGGGCGTGTCTTTGAGCTTTGCGGGGCAGCACTGCCAGGTAGGTCAGAGGTAGCCCTGACTTGAACCGTCGAACAATGTGGGTCCCAGGGACCACTCCTTGATCCTCTATTTCATCAATCAACAAGTATTTGAAGCCAGCACATCTCTCCTGCAAAATTTGCATGCATCACAGCTGTGGAAATACATGCATGTAAGGGCATTCGTTAGAGTGAAGAACACAGCTTTGCAATTTACTCCCCACAGCAGCAAGTCTCTTTTGTCTTCGATTCTCTTCTTGTGCAGTCATCGTCAGAAGGAAATCCATGATATTGAGTGTTATAAGACAGTAGATGGACTGGCCCAGGCTGGGAAACTGCTCCTCTCCCTCAAACGTACTGAGAGCACCTTCTTATTGAAAGCACCTTCATTCTTATCTTTCCATCTCATTGTATCACTATCCTGACGTGTGCTGTGGACCAGGGACCACCAAGGAAAGGCGGCGGAATAGTCCCTAGAATATTGGCTGTGGAACTATGAGATCGAGGTACAAATCAGTCCTGACCCACTAGATCATTTTGTGATTTCTGCAAAACATGTCACTTCCCTGTGTATCAGGACTTTTCTTTGTCAATAATGTAAATTCATAGAAATAGGCTGAGCCCCCAGTGTTAAGATCCAAAAAGAAAATGTACACGCATATTTATCATCCCTGTCTGGTCGTGCTGTATAAAAGATCACATTTTGATGAATTAAAGTGTGGACTCATGATGGGATAGAGGTTTGAAGTAAATAACTATGGTTAGTACAACATGCCAAGACATCACTGAAGAAATAGAAGACTGTAAAATGTATAAGAGGAAATTGTACGAACAAAGACTAAAAACACGAATCAATAATATAGTCCTATACGCGACTCAATACAATGACATACACCTGCTCTCAGAGCTCAAAATAACACCAAAGGGAATGCACTAAAAATTATTTCAGTACCCACCCAAATAAATTACTTTTTATCCTTAAAAACAATGAGCACATATTTACTTGAAGGTGTTAAAAGGCTAGAACAGTGTTCTGTGTGGAGCCGATGGATTGACTCATCCATTTATCCATCCCCTAGTCAATGACAAGGAGTTCCCTTGAGGTGGGTGTTAAAATGTATTGTTTGTGCCACAGGAAACAATTCAGCTAGTGGTGTGAACTATATAAATTGTATATATTGATGTTCCTACTGGACTGAAATTGATGATGAAGGGGGAGTGCCAAAAGCATGTCGGCTATGTCAATTAAAGTACACATGCAACAAAATGCATTCAAGTTATGTTAATCTGCTTGTCTTGCATGAAAGACAGGTCGACAAATGCATGTATATGGAATCAGGAAGTGCAAGCCCTGCAGCTAACACATAGCATCTGTAGACCATATTAGATACTATTTTCTGGATCACTCCTCCAATGATTTGTGTAATATAATGAAGACATATAGTCAACAAGTTTGACATCCAATTTGACTTTTAGGGAAGTCATAGAGTAAATCTTAGTTATGAAAGCACACTTTCTGGATTGTACCTACTTTTTCCTGGGTGAGGCTGATATAATTAACTCTGCTATCAGTTTCTTAGCTACTTGAGTTCTTCTATCTTTCTTTAGATCTTTCTGGATTCCTATAGCCTCTCTTGATTCTTGGAGCTCTTCCTTTGCTCTTGAAGTCTTGTTCTTTGAAGATGCTCCCGGATGCCTTGAATAGTTAAGGGTGAGGACTCCACATCGCTACTGCAGGTGGGCTGAGGAGGCTAGTCTCCTGCGTCATAAAGTACCTTTCTCACCACTTAGAACTTGGCCATAAACAAGTGTCATCAGAAATCATTTTGTGAAAAAAGCAAAGCCCTCTTGCGGGTAATGATTGATCAAATTATTGACAATATGTACTTTTTCTGTCAGCAGTAGCGCAAATTGAGATGTTTGTACAACCTGTTGTGCATTTCGACCTTTGACCTGCTCGAATTCTGATGAAAGTAGGCTAGGCTATTTGTATGGATGGTGAGTGTCCTGAACTGATAACCTGGTTACTTGCCACCAGCAGTACGTCATGGCACATACCTCGGCATACCAGGGCAGCACAATGGCACAGGAGGGTTTTCGGTGCCTGTACTTTGGTGCCTGTACTTTGGAGCCTTGAGTCAGGCATATTTGCTTACCTTGTACATGTTCCTGGATGCAGGATAAAGTACAGTGTGATGCTGAGAAAACACAGAGGTGGTCTGTCAGCAAATTCAAAGAGCAGGGGGGGCTCTAGCAATGCAGTGTATGAAGATGTGTTCCAGGGCAAAGGACGCACAGACGCGCATGCAAATGGGTTAATGGCATTGCACTGCTGCATAGTGCAGGGCAGGTAGTCTGTTCTTTCACAGGCAATGAGGATGTGCCAAACATGAAAGGTACACTCAGTGAGCAGTCCTGCCTTGTAGAATATTCCCAATGCTTTCTCCCACTAAAGATAGTTTTTGGACAAAATATTGGATTAAAGATATCGTGTGACATGTATATCCTATTAAGACAGAATATCGATGGAAATCATTTTTTTTGTATATAATATTGTTGTAAAAAATACAGTTATATTTATTATTGTTTACTTTAATATCATGGTAAAAAATACTGTGTTTTAAATACTTTATACAAAATACTCAAGCACACCACGTTACCGCAGCGCCTCCAGTGTTTTATTGAAATATGGCTGCTAACCAAGACTCGTTTCGGCATTAGTCTTGATCAAGGGCTGTGTGTTATTTTTAGAGAAATGTTTTTATATTTCATATTTTAATGTACTTAATTTTGTATATGTATTTTTTTATTGACTGTTTCTGTTAATGTTATTTCCAAACATTTATAAAGATATACAAATAATAGTAATGAATATGTTCAATTAAGGGGCCGATTCCGATCTCGGTCGGAAGGGCACCGAATCGGGTTCGGCATTAGCAGATCCGATTCGAAGGCTGATTTTCCGTCCGAGTCATACACGGGTCCGGACGTCAAAGTACGATGCGAACAAGAGCGAAATCTCCGTCCGAATCGTTTCCAGGTCCGAACCACTCCGTACGACTCGGTCACAAGCAAACTGTGGTGCTCAATGGAGACGTTTCACTACCGAGCTAGTACGATGCTCGATCTGGACAGCCGGATCGAGTCGGAGCGTCCGGCTCACAATAGCTCCCGGAGTTGGACTTTGGGGGTCCGCGTCAGACCCCCATCACCCGCAGCCTTACGACTCGGACACAAGGGGAGACCCATGGGTCTCCCCAACACAGGCATGTATGGTGCAGATGGCACCGTTGCGTACCCACTGTAGGGGGCGCACTTGTTTGCAACGTGCCCATTCAGTCAATGGGAGCCCATGTATGCGTCGTACGACCGGCTCCCATTGACTTCTATGGGAGTCCGACCGAACCGAGTCCGACAGCATACGGCCGCATCGTACTCGCTCGGTTGGACTGCAGGAGTCCGGATCGGTTGGGAAACACCCCGAATCCGGCTCAGTCGGAGTGCTGTCCGATCCAGATCAGAATCGTCCCCTTAGTGTACAGTATTAAAATAAACAAATTCTAGTATGCTTATTTTAGTATTTTAATAATACTAAATAAATATTTGTGTTGGTTGCATATATGTTTAGTAATTTTTATTTATTGTACTATTAGGGGCCGATTCCAATCCTGGAAAAAGGCTGTACGACTCGTTGTACGGAGCGTTTTCTCCGTACGACTCGTACCCGGTAAACTTTCATTACAACCTAGGAAGTACGATTCGTACAGAAAGCCTATTTCCGTACGAATCATACAAAAGATCGTACGGGTAAAAAAAAACAACGATTCGAATCCGGAACAGCCTGTACGCGATGTCCGGACGTATTTAAGCAGCGGTTTCCGGCCCAGCAAGTACGATTCGTCCCTACGGCACTCCGTACGGCTCTTTACTTACGGGAGCCAAAAACAGCCATAAAAGCAGAGTCCTACAAATGGAGCCCCGGTACGCGACGTACACGCCATGAACCCCATCGTACGTGTCATCCCAGTCCTCTTAGCCTACGACCTGGTGTACCGATACCGACGCACACGCCGCAGAAGGTGAGAACAACACCCAGGGGCCAGGGTGGGGGGAGGGTCAGGAAACATACCCCATACCCAAAGCGAAACCTATAATATGGAGCCCATACATTACCACCAGGGTCTGGTCACTTGGGGGGCGTGTCTAGCAACCCCTGCGTACCGCAACAACGGAAGTGGACGTGTACGGTGCGTTGCATACGTACCAGTACAATAGTGATACGATGCGTACACACGCAATGAATGCGCGGGGGGGGTACGGTGCGTTTCACACGAACAGGTACGGCACCAGTACAATAGTGATACGATGCGTACACACGCAATGAATGCAGGGGTACGGTGCGTTTCACACGTACAGGTACGGCAAAGGTACAATAGTGATACGATGCGTACACACGCAATGAATAGTACGGTGCGTTTTACACGTACCGGTACGGCACCAGTACAATAGTGATACGCGTACACATGCAATGAATGGTACAGTGCGTTTCCCACATACAGGTACGGCACCAGTACAATAGTGATACGATGCGTACACACACAATGAATGCGGGGGTACGGTGCGTTTCCCACGTACAGGTATGGCACCAGTACATTTGGGATACGAGGCGTACACACGTCACAAATGTGGGGTTATGGTCTGGCCCTGCATGTTACCTTCATATTGGTGTGTGTGTAGGTCCAGGCCAGCAGTGTACTGCTCCAAGGGGGTGGGTGGGTGCAGAGGATTCCCAGCAGTGGCCAGCCATATGGGGGTGGCTGCAGATCAATACCAGCAGTGTCCAGACATGTAGGGGAGGCTGTATAGGACTCCCAGCAGTGGTCAGCCATATAGGGGTGGCTGTAGATGAATACCCGCAGTGTCCAGCCATATGGGGGTGGCTGCAGATGAATACCAGCAGTGGACAAACATATAGGGGTGGGTGCAGATTAATACCAGCAGTGTCCAGACATATGGGGGTGGGTGCAGAGGACTCCCAGCAGTGGACAGAGACATGGGGGTGGGTGCATATGACTACCAGCAGTGATATGGGGGGTGTACATCATTATCAGATGACCACACCTACATGGTGGAATGGACGCATCCCTAACTTTAGACTATGATGATAGTGCTATAACAACACATCACTGACAGGAGTGTCCCACTCCCAGGAGGATGGATGTCTTTCACCCACTGCATGACACACCACATGTGGGTGTGAGGACAAATAACACATGCATACCCACCCATGGCGGATGCAGCACAATACACAGCCTGATTTCATGCCACAAGACTGTATAGTTATGTAACTGCATACAAAACTAAGATAGCCAAAAGGAACACACACTGTCACGCACATCCCAGGAGTGATAGGAATGTCCAGGTGCTGGTCCAGCCACCAAGATGTTGTCTCTCATGGAAGGAATAGGGTGGAATTCCCCTAGATACAATGCCCACAATTGTGAGTCAGGTGCCCAAATACCCTGCATAACACGTACCATTTGTGTGGTCGGCCGTGATTACACACATGCATAGTGCTGAAAAGGGTGAATTTGTCCCTGAAGGCATTCTACATACTCAAAACACAAGTACAGTGACTAGCAAGGATGGCACAGACGATTCAGCAGGAGACATCGGTGAGCAGGCATGGCCGTTGTTGAAGGGATCCGTCACCAACAAAGGAAATGTTGACACAGGTCAGCACAACAATTGTGCAACTGTTTGTAGGGAAGATGTCAGGTGCCACAGAGGAAGGAACACTCCTATGGACAATGTCTCAAAACAAAATGAACACACACTACCAATGATTCTTTGCAGAGACATTGTGATGGCACATAGATACCATGGTCCACCTCATGACCATCATACAAAAACATTTCTCAGAACCCTAACACATTACCAGAACACCAACTCCAGGAGCCTCATCACCAACATCAAGTACCTGAAATGCAATAGTGTTGAAAGTAAAACAAAAGGCTTTATTCAGCACAAACAAAAAAAATCAAAAAATAGACTATTTACACAGGCCAATGGCCAGTCCATATGTTAAGTCCAAGGGGGGACGTAGGGGACCGCGTCTACCCCTAGCTTGCCTGCACAAATGAACCTCCAGGTTTGTCGGACGGGGGTGGGGCATCATCTTGGGCAGTACCAGGCACCGCAGGGACAGGAGGGGGAAGGGTAGGTGTGGTGGGTGCAGGGGTGGGCGTCTCCACCACTGGGTGTGGGTCAGCGCCGAAGGTGGAGGCGAGCTCGGCGCTGCACACCGCTGCTAGTACGTCCAGCCTAACCCCTGCACCTGAGGATTCCCCAGGGTCAAGGGAGGGTGTGGTGGGTGAGTGATGGGGTGCAGCGCTCCTGGGGGAGGGGGTCGACATGGTGGGGGACTCAACTCCCGTGCCCGGGGACTTCCTCGCCCGCTTGTGGGGTTGTAGCTCAGCGGGGGCGAGGTCCAGCTCACCCAGAAAGAGCTGCTTGGGTGAGCGTTTGGCAGGGGAGCCAAGGGGAGTGGTTTTGGAGGGACAGGGTTGTGAGGACTGCGGACTGCGACTGTGGCTGCGTGTATGTCGTCTGTCCCCAGACCCTGTGGGTGTGCCTACATCCCCCTGAGTGTGCGTGCCAGGAGGTGTGCGCTTTGCCTTACTTGGGGGTGTGCTGGCTGTGTCTGGTGGGGTGCGTGCTTGTGACTGTCTGGGTGTGCGTTGGACAGGTATGGTAGAGGGAAGTGTGGATGGGTCCGGGGTAGGGGGGGACGGAGCGCTGCAGGAGAGTAACTGCTGCCGTCAGGGAAGAGTCCATGGACCGCAGAATCCAGCGTTGGTCAGACATCGTTGCTGACATGCCCTCCATGAACGACACCATCTGTGTGAGCAGTTTAGTGTGGCCATGGAGGACATTCAGCACTGATGCCTGCCCAACCTGCAACTGCTGCAGCATGTCCACAGACTCTTCACTGAGGGCAGCAGGGGTAACAGGGGCAGGGGGTGCAGTGCCTGGGCCGAAGGAGACATGGTGGGCCTCTGCACGGACAGAAGGGACGAGAGCAACTGGGTGGGCGGAGATGGTAACGGAGGAGGCGGGGACAGATGTGAGGGTACTGCCAGGTGGTGTAGCAGCCTCTGCCTCCTCGAGGAAGTCAGCGTCGGACCCGTCGGCATCGTAGGTGGTATCGCCTCCAGACAGGTCCTCGGACTGACTCCCCTCGCCCTCCGTGCCACTGGCTCCCTCAGACTCTACAGCACTGGTGACACGGTCGCTGGGTCCCTCCTCCAGGTCCGTGTAGGTGTCTTCCTCTGTTTCGGATGATGATGCTGTGGGCAAGGAGAAGAAACCGAAATGCATCAGTCACCTGTATACATCTGACACATGAGCACAAAAACAATAGGTCACAGTGCATATCAGGCAATGCATCATGAGTAACAGCTAGATTACTCCGCACATATGTAAGGCCTGTACTGCCAAGTTGGTAGACCCACTATGCCACTTGGACACAAGGAAAAAAAGAACACACCAGGCCACAACTTGAATGAGAAATACACTGAGAAGCTAGTGTCTGTGAACAGGTGAGCACAGCAATACAATGAAGTCATGCCACCTCTTGTTTACCCTGAAAGAAACAGTAGTGGTGCACCCAAGGTAAACTAACACACCTCAATACTCAAGGTGTCACCACACTCAGAGACCTGTAAGTACTTTGGAACACAAAACGAAAAAATGTTGGTACCTTGGGACTCACAATACTTTACACAATCAACATGTTTTGAATGTGGCAATTTGCCATTTCGTGAAAAGAACACTCATGTGCCTGCATGAAATATGTCTCCCAAGGAAGTGCACACAAAACTACATTTACACTGTCATTGAAGAAGCTGGCACCTTTTTCTAAGAAGCCACTGTTAGAAATAAATGGTGTTGCAGAAAGTACATATACATGGGCCCACAGAGGTCTTGATGTCTTGACACTCGTTAGTTTGTATCACCAACAGCAAAGGAGTTTCACAAAATCAAGACCACTGTGGGAACATGTATATGGAGAATCTGCAACACCATTTAATTCTAACAGTGGCTTCTTTGAAAAGGTGCCAGCGTGTTCCATGAAAGTGGAAATGTCGTTTGGTGTGCACTTCCTTGGGAGACATCTTTTATGCAGGCACATTAGTGTTATTAACACAAATCATCAAATTACCACGTTTAAAACATGAAGAACTGTTGACAAGTGCTGTGAGTGCCAAGGTACAATTTTTTTTTACTAACAACTTGAATTATGTCAGTTGTCACATGGCCATCCGTCACCTGATTACAGAGTAGGCTACACATATGACCTACTGCCTGTCATCTGGAGTGGCACACATGTCCAAACCCAGGACAATGCATAAGCTAATGGGCCTGCAATTGGGTTGTAAAAAAGCATAGCTGTACTGTGGAGACACCCTCGTGGCAAGCCAGAATGTCCACACAGATGTCAGCACACAAAGTCCAAACTGTGTTGCATCTGAACCACACACAGGTGCCAAAAATGTATGAGCAGGAATCATGTTTTTAAAAAACTGACACAGGCTGCAAAGCACGAACATTAAGCACTGGCCACCACCACAGGGGCACTGCACGGTGATTCTTTGTACAGCCAATTCTCACACACAGGTCAGACCTGGCAAGGAAAAATCAGGGGTGCCCATGTAGGCCTCTCCCGCGCAACCCCCCCATACCTGAGTCAATGTGATTGATACAGATCAAGAAGTGACACCTCTTAATCAGGGTTACAAAAACTGTGCAGCAACAATTGCTACATTGACACAACATCACCTCGTGGGGCTGGCAACACATATTTGTGACAAACAACCATCAACAGATTATTGTGAATAGCCACACAGGCACTGCCCAGTGTGAGTATGCACAAGCAAAATGGTGTATCCCTGTCCAGTGGACACATGTAGCACACATTTGAAAAATACAAACTAGGCCAGGGAACAATGGCACAGAGGCAGACCTATGCTGAACCCACAGAGTATGTGCACAGTGTTGAATGACACACATGATTAGGAGGCCAGGGTATCTCAGGGGACTGTAGTGGGCACACTGCTCCGTGTTCCTGGAATGATCTGACTGTCCCATGAGCAACCGTCATGGCACTATGCATATCTCCCACTCATGCAAATCATGTCTGAGGCCACAACATTGGTCATGCATGGTGCAAGGGTGTTCAGTTGAAACCTCACACTCCTATGATGAGACTCATCATCAGTGCCAACAAATATGGACCCCCAACACAGTGAACAGGTCATGGGACAGGCAAGGTACCAACACAAGTCACAGACCACCCTCCCACATGATGCGGAAAACAATGTGCACTTAGATTTCCTGGCACCCTAGATGACCATGTGCAAATGTGATAACACACAGACCAGGGGACACATGTCAAGGAGGGGAAGGGATGAAAAAGAGCACCAGGTGACATTGGGGAACAGAAAATGCACTGCACATATAAACTCTGGGAGTGTATCCAGGCTACAGAGCACTTCCAAAAGCTGGTGACACATAACACAACAAACAGCCATGTACCTACCCCCTCCTTGCTGCAGTCTCTCCTGGAACTGCCTATCGAGGTCAGGGAAGACCACCACCAGGACACGGGTCATGTGGGGGGTCAGGCGTCGGCGCCTGCCGTGGGGACGAGGAGGGTCGATCCCCAGCTGGACCCGGGCGATCCGCTGGGTCCAGCACAGGATATCCTGCCACCTTTTTCTGACCTGTGGTAGGCGCCGACTATGATCCCCCGCCGATCTCACGGCCCTGACGATGTCTTGCCAGATCAACATCTTCTCGTAGGCAGTTACCTGTCAGGATGACAAAGTGAGAAAACATCACTACACCTGCTCCATGTCCCAGAGACACACATTTGAACTTCTTTGAAATGTTGAACAGGGCATAGGATGCTGACAGGAATTGCATCATTCTCAATGGGAAATTGGCCTGTGTGTAAACCCCAATGCACTACATGGCATTGAAAGTCAACAGATGGCATAAGGGGTGCGACATACTCACTGATCATGGCACACACTGTGCAGCACATGCAACAGCAGGCTGATGAACAGCACGTGCCAAGCAGTCACATGTCCCACTCCACTGACGCACCCTCAGCAGACTAGACAGACACACCCAGGCACAGATCACTCGCCTGTCATTGACAACAGCGGATACAACCCTCACTCTGCACATGTGCCACTTGCCTGTGGGGTGTCACAGGTGTCGTGCTAGCTCTGCAAGTCAGACACACAGCACGGCTTACTTGTCACATCAGATGGGTAGAGCTGTTGCCTCCTCCATGCAGCTGTGGTGCAACACTTCACATAGACACTCACCCACATGACAAGGAACATTCACACACATCAATGTAAATGAGGTCGTACACATCATTTGGACACTCTCACCACAGGTCCACTCAACTCATACACATCTGTGGGTACAGTCACCTGTCACACCGGGGGGACCACTGAATCACCTCAGGACAATAGGAAAAAAGCACCCAAGGATTTGCCAGGCAGAATGTGTCATGCACTATGCAGTGAATGTCACAGTAAGCACAATGCAAGTGAGGAGTGCACACAGGAACTACATCATGCTCTGCATGAGAGATATAAGCATGTCCCCCCCCCCCGGGACACACTATAAACAACATTGCATGTCTGTCACACCTGGACACAATGCCAGAAGTGACAGTCACACAACTGGTGCACAGTCAAAGGTAGTGTTTTACACTGCTTATGGCAACATTACAACAGTGATACAATTCTAACCGACACCATGGGTACGATGCGTACGCACGCAATGAATGCAGGTGTTCGCTTCGTTTCACATAGCATGTCTGTCCCACCTGGACACAATATTGACAGTCACACAACAGGTGCATAGGCAAAGGTAGTGGAGTCAGCACTCACCTGCTACCCTGGTCTCCCATACAGCTTGGGGTACTGTGGGAGGAGGCAGTCCAGCAACGCCTCATTCTCCTCTAGGGTGAATGGCTGGGCCCTCTCCAGAGTACACAACATGGTCCAGAGGAAGCAGAGACAGCAGCAGTGTGGTGGACTTGAAAGTTGTGCAGGCAAGTGCCCTCTCATGGGTTCTGGCTGCCTTATATCTGTCTTGCTGAGGGGCATTCATTTAGAGGAGTACATAGTGTTTGGTCATACTCATTCGCATCGTACGTTTACTCCAATCCCTTTAAACATACACCAATGACACGCATTCGCATCGTTCTAATTTTGAGCATCATGTCAAGTCAACAACCACTTTGCAACATTGTATTTTTTTTCCAACTGACTGTTCCAGGACACCTGTTGGACACATTGCAACTGAAAACTCTGTATCCATGACAACCAGCATGCATTGTGGGCCTAATACTTGTCCCCTATGTGTCCCCTATGTAATTTTGAAATCCACACACATGTACAGTGCGTTTCACACGTACCCGTACGGCACCACTACAATAGTGATACGCGTACACACACAATGAATGCGGGGGTACGGTGCGTTTCACACATACCTGTACGGCACCAGTACAATAGTGATACGCGTACACACGCAATGAATGCGGGGGTATGGTGCGTTTCACACGTACCCGTACGGCACCACTACAATAGTGATACATGTACACATGCAATGAATGCGGGGGTACGGTGCGTTTCACACATACTCGTACGGCACCACTACAATAGTGAAACGATGCGTACACACGCAATGAATGGTACGGTGCGTTTCACACGTACCCGCACGGCACCAGTACAATAGTGATACGATGCATACACACGCAATGAATGGTACGGTGCATTTCGCACGTACCCGTACGGCACCACTACAATAGTGATACGCGTGCACACGCAATGAATGGTACGGTGCGTTTCACACGTACCCGTACGGCACCACTACAATAGTGATACGCGTACACATGCAATGAATGGTACGGTGCGTTTCACACGTACCCATACGGCACCACTTCAATAGTGATACGATGCGTACACATGCAATGAATGGTACAGTGCGTTTCACACGTACCCGTACGGCACCACTACAATAGTGATACGCGTACACACGCAATTAATGTTACGGTGCATTTCACACGTACCCGTACGGCACCAGTTCAATAGTGATATGATGCGTACACACGCAATGAATGGTACGGTGCGTTTCACACGTACCCGTACGGCACCAGTACAATAGTGATACACGTACACACGTAATGAATGCGGGGGTACAGTGCATTTCACAGGCTTACAATGGTGATCAGGCTCGGTTCTAGAGGGTGGGCCGGGTGGGCCAGGCCCAACCAAACATGAGCCTGGCCCACCCAAACATGAGCCTTGGCCCTCGCAGTGAATATGCCACCGATGTAATAAAAACTGTTCAGATAACTGATGATTTACGATCCTGGTGCAGAGAAACCATTTGTCTGTTGGTAGTTTTTAAATGCTGATAAACTGAATTTTATGGGAATAGCTCAGTGGGTTACTGCCTTTATCACAGATATCATTGTGTTACTTGCAGTTCAGAAGTTACTATCCTAAATTAGGACAGTGACCTATGAACTGTCATCAAAGAGCTGCATTCAAACTTCGCTTTTTAGTGTTGTGATTTAGTTCGAACTTCTCCAGTCTTTCATTATTCTAATGTTACTAAAAAGAGTTTGTTTGGGCAGTTATACATTTTTATCAGTAAAGCCAACCCCCAACCACTGGAGTACTCTTTAAATCCTGAGTTTGTGCTTCTCCAGACCAAACCCTCTTAAAATATATTGCCCACCAGTACAGATGACGTGATTCCTACACCTTGTAATCCTCATTAATTTATATGACATTACCCGTACACTGATTTAGTGTCTCTGTATAACATGTACTGTTATGTAAAGTACTGTGACACCCTACGCTTATATGAGTAGCGCTATACAACAAATGAAATGCATATGAGAGAGGGGCTACGGAGAGATGAGGGGCGCTGGTGGAGAGTGGCAGTGACGGAATCTGAGGAGGATGTTATGGGGTGGGGGAGCTACTGAGAGAAGAGGGACACTAGTGAAGGGTGGCAGTGAGGGAATATGAGGAGGTCATGGGGTGGGGGAGCTATGGAGAGATGAGGGGCACTAGTGGAGGGTGGTAGTTAGGGAGTCTAAGGAGGAGGCCATGAGGGGGAGGGGCTATGGAGAGATGAAGGGCAATGTTGGAGGGTGGTAGTTAAGTTATCTACAGAGAAAGAGGTCATTGGTGGGGCACCACAAAAGACTTCCACACCAGCACTAAATCCGGCCCTGTCATGGCCTTTCTGTTTTCGTTTATTTAATTAACAGTCAGGTGATTAGGACAACTGTGGAACATACTTTAAAGTGCGTGCAAATTACATTCACTGCTCTATTCAATGTTTCAACTTTGAAGGTGATTTTACTATTGTTTTCTACTGGGACTAATGAAAGTGGAATTGGATGGTGGCTGATATGGTGCTGGGGCCCAAGGTCAGCTGTGAGATAAGGTGCAATGGAGAGGGGTGGTAGAAAAGTGGATAATCAAGCCTGTAAGGGAGTGCGCTGCAGAATTAGGGGTCAGGTGGAGATAGTAATGAAGAAGGTTTCTTCATGAAGGCTCACACAGAGGGAGCCCGAGTAGTGTCACTTGCTTGATACTCCCACCTTAGAGACCTCCTCTTCCCATCAAAGGGACATTACATGGAAAAATACACTTTTTGAGAGTGATAACATTTAGAAAGAGACTTGGAAAATAATGCGTTTTACTGGGCCTTGTAAGACTAAGGAGAGATAAACGAGGGCCCAGAAGCAGGCCTGGCTAGATATATAAGCGAAAAATCAGGCCAGCAGTGGCCCACGCGAATGCACCCTTGGCCCACCCAAATTAAAATTCCGGGAGCCGGGCCTGATGGTGATACGAGGCGTACACACGCTAGGAATGGAGGGCTACGAGTCGCACAAGGATGTCCATCAAGTACTTGTCAATGCATCCTTTCATGTGCGGGCCCTAGGTGTGGCGGCCAGTGATATTGCACAGGTCATCTCATCTTGTTGCACAATTGATGTGTGATGACCTGTGGACACATGTCATGTGTGATGGGGCACTATGTGGCACATATCACCTTGCCACTTGCCACATGTGTGTCTGTAGTCCAACTGTGTCATGCACAGCAGCAGTGGGATGGCACAGTCATCAACACCCGCACCTGTATCCTGATGCCAGGGACAGGGACACTCTATCAACTGACATGTCACGATCAGCGTGCCTCTATGTGACTATGTCAGGTGTGTGTCATGTGTTCCCATGAGCTTGCTGTTAGTGTTCCGTCAACTGCATCTGTTGTTGGTGCATCCAACATGGGTCTGTGTGGAGATGGGCATGGCACACATCTACGCACACCATGCCACATGTGGATTCCCACGGCTGTAGGGTCTGTGTGCATCGGACATCATATTTTCCCAGGCATACATGCCTGCGTCGTCTCAATGGCTGTGTTTTTTTGTTCTAATTCAGTAGTCCATCTGGCACTCTTGTAAGCGTGTTCTCTTATTTACTCTTGTTATTTTGTGCTGCTTCCTCCCAGTGTTTTGTCTTGAAACACTGTCTTAAAACAAGTCAAATTGATAAATCAAGAGTACGTCTTTGAAAGAATTTCTTTTGAAAGTTTTGATAAGAATTAGACCTATACAGGTCTCAGTATACCTGTGCGCGCCACCAATTCGAAAGTAGAACCCACCACTTTCGATCAATTTGACTTGTTTTAAGACAGTGTTTCAAGACAAAACACTGGGAGGAAGCAGCACAAAATAACAAGAGTAAATAAGAGAACACGCTTACAAGAGTGCCAGATGGACTACTGAATTAGAATTTCTCAATTTGTCTACCCCCCATCGTGAGCACCAAACAAACATGAATCTTGAAGAAATAGCACAAATCACCAAAAACAAAGCAGAAACTTTAGCCTATAGCTCTGAAGAAGCTGAACAAATATATGGACTGATAAAGGAAACCAGAGCTTTCAGCCCTCAATTAAGCACAGTGAATCAACTATTGAAACAGTTGGAACATGTCAGTAAACGCGAAATCAATCAACATTTACACGCTACAACGCTAATTCATTATCACAAGAATCAACGCATCCCTAGAAGTCTCAGAATAGCTTTAAAACCCATGCTATGCAGGAACAATAAAGTTTTCCTCAACAAATGGTACCAAATACTCAACAAATGCAGTTTGGATCTGATCTTATTGATCGTGGAGGAGCTCTTTAAAGAAATTAAAACATTAGAAGAAGAGCTTGAAGGAATTAAACGTGATCTGAACACACATGAAGATTTGACAAGTACATTAGAAGACATCAACAAAAAACTTGACAGATACGCTAAAGAAATAGAAGACAGAAAAATTAAGAAATATAAAAGAGACACTATAGCTTATAAGCTGGAAGAAGTGTACAGTTGGGCTGACGTGTACAATCAAAGAAATTGGCAAAAACCACAAACTGATGTAAGTTCATCCCAAGAAAGTGTTATATCTGATTCGGAGGTAGCACAGAATAGGAGACCGATTGATAAACATGCACAAATGGGACGAAGAGAACAACAAACCAAGGTAACTTTTTTAGAGACCAGTCCGGCCGCAAACAATGCTCCTTCGCCATCAATAATTACGGGCAACCTCCAAAAACAAGGAGGGGAAAAAGAAAAAACAAAAGAAACGGAGAAAGAAAGGGAACTCCGATCAACCAAGAAGAAGACAATCTCGTCATAAATATATCAGATGTACAACTAACCACTACAACTAACCACAGCTCAAACTAATCTTTTGAATAAAGGGTTCACGTTTGTGCCAATATATAAATCAAATCCTCAAGAAACGGAGATTTCTATTTTTAAATTTTTGCGGACTTTGCGTCTAAAGTCTTTTTTTGCCAATTTTCCACCATCAGAAACACCAGAGAGCGCCATCAAAGAATTCAGAGTTAAAAGCACGTTTTGTGCCCCTACTTCACACAAAACCATTGACGCCTATGAAAGAGTTGTCACAACTGAACTGAAAAGAATTAATTACTCAGGAGGAAATAAAAGTAACTTTTTCAAAAAAGAGTGGAACACCTTGAGATCACTTAAAGAAATCACTTAAAGAAATGACAAACATTACTATACAAAAAGCCGATAAGGGAGGAGCCCTAGTAGTCATGAACACAGAATTTTACACAGAGAGTGTTAGATCACATCTACAAGACGCCAATACATATCGCAGACTTGAGCAAGATCCCACTGATGCCTTTGTAAGCACATTAAAAATAATCTTGGACAAAGCATTAGAAATGAAATGGATAACAACAAAGACATACCAATTTCTAAATGTCAAATATCCAAGGAGACCTCAGTTTTATATGCTTCCAAAAATACATAAACATGCCACTATACCACCGTTTAGACCCATAGTGTCCGCCTGTGGATCAATTTCAGAACCTTTAGGACAATATTTGGATTGGTTTTTGCAACCGTTGGTACAAAAATGGAATACCTACATTAAGGACACGACCGCATTTTTAAATCTGTTGAATATGGTTGAAATACCAATGAACGAAGAGCTATGGTTATGTTCAATTGATGTAACAGCTTTGTACACCTCTATCCCGCACAATGAAGGGTTAGAAGCCATGGAATGGATCTTACTAGAAAACGAAGTTATAGGAACAGATAAGTCTTTTCTGTTGGAACAACTTCACTTTGCATTATTTCACAGTTACTTAGAATGGAATAATGAATTCTATGAACAGTGTAGTGGAACATCGATGGGTTTTGCGGGGGCACCTTCCTACGCGAATACCTTTATGGCAAAGTTTGAAAACTATCATATATTGAACAATTCACAATGGACAAGTGGTATCATGGTATTCAAAAGATATATTGATGATATTTTCATATTATGGAAGGGAGCTGGAGAACATCTTGTGAGAAACATTCAAATACTGAATCAAGTGCATGAAAGGATTGAGTTTACCCACGAAATGGACAGAAACGAATTGGCTTTTTTGGATGTAAGAATAACCAGAAAAGATGGTCAAATCAATACTAAGGTTCATACTAAAGTCACCGATAGAAACAGCGGCCTCCACTTTGACAGCTTTCACCACCACTCATTGAAGACACATCTACCGTTGTCTCAATTCATCCGTTATAAAAGGATTACATCAGACCCTAATGATTTGTCCTCCATAATTGATACACAGATCCAAAAAAACATGAAACGAGGATATCCCAAAAAAATACTTCAGGATTCTAAAATGAAAGTTTTATCCATGAATAGAGGATCCCTACTCAACAAACAAGTAAGAACAGACAAAAAACTCACAGTATGCGTATTGAAACATTCAGTGCAAACCAGTCAAATCACAACAATTATGAAAAAACATTGGTCTCTTATCACAGAAGAACCAGACCTTCGACCACTGGTAGCAAATCAAATTACATTTGCATACAAATGATCAAGAAATTTAAAAGAACTAATGAAGAGCTCTCACATGGAAAATAAACAAATCACACACAAAGGAATGAGGAAATGTGAAAATTGCACGCACTGCAATAATGTGATGATTGGCCAAGATTTTACTCATCCAACGACTGGGAAAAGAACTACTTTATTGCACTCAAGCACGTGTGACACCAAAGGAGTAATCTATGGAATCAAATGTCCATGTGGGAAGTTATACATAGGACAAACGGAACGCAAGATAAAAATAAGAATAACAGAACATAAAAGCAACATCAGAAATAAGAACTTAAAATCAGCATTGTCCAGACATTGGACAGAAGCAGGTAATAATATCGCACAACTGAGATTCACGATACTGGAAGTGATAAAACCACATCCTACTATGGATGCCCATAAACAAAGATTGAGAGCGGAATATTTTTGGATTAGGAAAATGGACAGTATGCAACCGAAAGGAATTATTGATAGGATTGAACTATCATGCTTTCTTTGAGCACCTGTTGAGGATTAAATATTGTATTCCTGCTAAAACACCATATCACCATCCCAATTCAAGATGGCTGAACTTATGAATTCTTGTTTTTCAGATGATATCTTGTTTGGATCATTCATTGTTGATTGAATTTTCTTTTCACATTGTTTGCATTGTTCACTTTAGAATGATAAGCTTCTTGATATTTTTCATGTTCTACTTTTAATACCCAAAACGTGAGTTTGTGCTTGTGTATTGTCTTATACATATGTTAGTAGTCATTATTGATTTGTTTCAACACTTATTTAATATTTAGTAACACCGTAGTATCACACGATTAACCGGTTCTATAGCGTTACATCTACGCGTTTGAACCTATCAGAGTTTAATTAAGAAGTAGAATTCACGTTCACACGTATAAACTTTATTCTTATTGGTTAATAGATATGTGGTATCCTCATACACGCAAGAGTTTTAGACGGGTTACGAGAGTGTAGACACGTCATTTTGACGGAAACCAACCACTACATGTTTACAACAGTACTAACACGTGAATTCCCATAAGGCAATCGTGTTGGAAGACTTGAGCAAGTTTGAACCAATCAGGACACGCTTAAATACCACAGACAAGTGAACGTCCACTAACTCGGTTTCTATTGGAAGACGAATACGCGGCAATTTTACACCAGGAAGTAAGTACAGACATACTCACGTGAATAGAGAACAACTAGGTTACTGGTTTTTTAGTTTTATTTATCATTTACTAAATAGACGTATTTAGCAATAGTGCACTGGATAAGAGGTCACTAAATCATGTTAAGGATTTAAATACATCATTTGAATGTGAATTGAGATAACACGAAAAACAGTCACCATTTCGTTAAACTAAAGGAAGTTGTTTGTATTCACTTTTATATTGACACTGTTCTTCTTAGACCGCCCTTTTTTCCACCATTAAATCTAGAGATGTATTACCCTCCATGAGTAGCGAGGTATTAGCTATAGACTGTTCATTAAATAATTAGAGTATTGCACTAGTTTTCTTGTACTTACATAAGAATTAAATAGGCTGAACAGCCCTGTAAATTTCCTTTTTTTCTTTCCAATCACAGACCCCTGAGGAAGGGTCTACTTATCGACCCGAAATGCATTGGGTGATTGTAAAATTGTAAAAAGACAGTAAATTCAGAGGAAATAATGGATTTGCAATGGAGATACAACAAAATGTTTGTGAATAAACAGAAGGATGATAAATCAAGAGTACGTCTTTGAAAGAATTTCTTTTGAAAGTTTTGATAAGAATTAGACCTATACAGGTCTCAGTATACCTGTGCGCGCCACCAATTCGAAAGTAGAACACACCACTTTCGATCAATTTGACTTGTGTTTTTTTGTTGTCACGTGTACCCCTTCATCGCAATGTGTTTGATATGTACATTTGACATTCCATGTGACCTGTGCGTGTGCCTTGCATTCAGCTGTCTGGATGAGATGACATCCTTCCAATGCAGCTATGTGGATGTGTGTTACTCCGGTGATATCTCTGGCTGTTCACTCAGACTGGCCCCCAGCTCATTTCAGGGCATGTCATGTAGACTTGACAATCAACAGGTGTATCTGGCTTTTCTTAGGAGTGCCAGCAAGATGGCATATGTGTCCTGGATGTATTGCACACACCGGACTCCATAGTTACCTGATGTTTAGTAGCAGTTTAGCATGTGCTATGTTCAGTGACATTGGTGTTGGCAGACTCTAAATCTTCATTATTCCAAACAATGTCCTGCAGGGCACCGCCTGTCCCAAGACCAATGCCAGACTTGGCTGCCATGAGGGAACGTGCCTGCATCCGACGTTACAGCTTCACTCGACAGTTGATTGAGGACTTGACTAACAAGCTGGCACCACACCTCCAACCGCGACACAGGTATCCTACTGCGCTGACCCCCAAGATGAAGCTGATGGCAGCCCTACATTTTTTTGCCACAGGTACGTTTCAATTGACCATAGCTGATGTTGGTGGGATGTCACAGAGAATGTTCAGACGTGTCCTGCGTGATGTTTTGGCAGCCATGTTGGAGCACCTTGATGAATTCATCAAATTTCCTACTCCTGAGGAGTTGACAGATGTCAAGGGAGATTTCTATGCCCTGGGAGGGATGCCCCATGTCATTGGGTCCATTGATGGGAAACATGTGGCTTTGGTACCACCACAGGCACAGGAGCAAGCCTATCGCAACCGAAAACATTACCACTCAATAAATGCCCTTGTGGTGTGTCTTGCTAACATGCTGATTTCCCATGTCTGTGCACGTTTTCCAGGATCAGCACACAATGCCTACATCATGAGTCGTAGCAGGGTGCCACAAATGATGCTGTGGCTGCACAACGAACGAGCATGTCTTGTTGGTGGGTACAGTCTTTTTGTCCTATGTGTTGCGGTATCTTTGTCTCTTAAGGCATCTCGTGACCCACTTATTTACATGATGTTTCCATGTAGGGGACTCTGGATATCCCAACATGCCACGGCTACTGACACCTCTCCACAACCCAAGAACAGCTGCAGATCACCGGAACAACAATGCACACGGGCAGACCAGGCGAGTGATTGAGAGGATGTTTGGCCTCCTGAAGAGACGATTCTGGTCCCTTGACAAGACAGGCGGGTCCCTTCCATATGCACCGGAGAAGGTCTGCAAAATCTTCATTGTGTGCTGCATGCTGCACAACATGGCAGTTGAGAAGGCAGTGCCACTCATCCTGGATCCGGATGAGCAGGAACATCCACCCGTGGAGGATCAAGGGCTTGGTCATGAGGCAAGTGATGAGGAGGAGGATGATATCCAGAGTCAGCTCATACGCAACTTCTTCTCATAATGGGTATGAGTGGGCAAGCTTGTAGCATTGAGTGGCATGTGTTGCAATGTGTGTGTCCAGCTGACTGAATGCAAAGTGACTTTGATGTGTGTTCTGATGTGTCACTCGAGTGATGATGTCATGCCACACAGTTTTGTGGAGAGACTTTCTTTGAAATTTGCATGTGTCCAACATTGTTCATGTTTCGTAAATGACCATGTGTGCGGCGATAATTGTTTTAGGTGACTTCTTGTGTGTCTGTCATTTCCAGGTTTTTGTGCCTGTTGTCTGCTCATGTCTTCTTTGTCCTCCTGCTATTCCTAATGAGGATTGCAACGTGTGCTGAATCAGCGTTCCATGCACGTACATGTGGAAATGTCAGTTTGGGTAAGGTTTGCAGCAAGGCTTTTTGGTGGTGGTACGGGTTGGGAATGTGTGGGGACTGCTTCTGTGCATGTTGTGGTACCATGCATACATGTCTTCTCACCATGGAGCATATAACATGTAGCATCACTCCCATGACATGATAGTCACCCTTCTTGACAGTCATCTGTAGTGGAGTGTGGAGTCTGATGAAGGCATCAATGTGTGTAAACCTTGCCTCTGAAACATTGCGGATACTACAGGTGGACATAGTGTGGGACATCACAACAACAGGCTCTATGGGGAATTGCAGCCTCTCCGTGTGCAGCAGGATGTGTTTGGCTCATCCCCTTAACTTGTGTGCCAGTTCATTGGGATTTACAACATCCGTGTTGTGAAGGGGGGGTCCAGCGTATGTCCCACATGTTATGTCAACTGACCTGTGAGTCTGTTCATATGGATGCATTTCCCTTTGTTTGAGTTTGTGGAATAAAGGTGTTCAGCACAATCCAAAGTGCCTCATCTCTGTCCCTGCAGATCTCTTGCCAGTTTGCATACGTCATCTATGGCATAGCATATGAGTGTATGTGTACCTCGGCAACATGCATGCAGTTCTTCATGGCTAATAATCTCTATTGTGCATGAAGTACCTGGTTGTGTATGTATTTGTGCAGGTTGCTCCCCACAACGGGACGTCAACGCATGCTGACGGTGTGTCTCCTGTGCGCAGCTCCGCATTTTGTTGCATGATCCTTTGGCCGTCATTTTTGGTGATTGTTCATACATTTTCTTGGAGTGACCCATGAGTAACCTGACACTCCTTCCTTTACATACACCTGTCGAACTGTGCCTTTCTGACCTCCTTGTCTTTGTGTGCTACTTTTTGCCTAGTTTCTCACCCCTTCTGCCTGCTGCTGCCTCACCTGTGGCACCGCCCCACCGAGTGCCCTGATTCTGCAACCCACACACCTCCAAAATGCTCATCCCTTCCCCCCTCCACCCATTCTTAATGCAGCCAGCAGCTTGTCTGTGCCACTGTTGCGCCAACGCCGTGCCAAAGGCAGGACCGTCTGCACCTGCAAAGTGCACAGTGCATGACCCTCTGGTCCTTGCATGACCCACGTCACACAACAGGCTCATGCTGCAGCCACCCTCCAAGCAATGTCCTCCAGACAATCAACCGCCTGCTATCAGGCAACCCCTAATCGCACACACGATGCCTTCGCATGCTCAGTGTGCAACTCCAACTGCCTACACAGCACTGCCCCGCCTACCAGACACTGTCAGAACAACCAGGTCATGTGCCTCCTACTCCACACCCGCTTCGTCCACCAGCACGCCATTGGACTCTGTTACCTCCTCAACACAACAGCCCCACACATCACCTTCATGACAGTAACCTGGATAAAAGCATCCTCAGCACACAACTTCTTCATTGCGATCTCAGACGGATACAAGATCACCCGCAGGGACGGCACCAACAATCCCGGAGGATGAATTGCAATTTATTCACAAGTACACCCTCAGAGTCACAAATCCGGTTTTAATCCAACCCCCTGGCAACCCTCAGAGTAACACTCATCTACAGATCTCCAGGCCTACATCCACAATTCCGCTAAGCCATCAACACGTACATCTGCACGCACGCCCTCACCTCCACAGGCTACATGTGGCTGGGGGCCAGTAACTTCTTGCTGGAGGAGAACCACACCACCATCCATCATTGGTCCATCAACATTTGCATCCACGTCTCTGACAAGCAACACACTGCCCCACACCCTGCTACCGATCCCTCAAAGATGCTTTATGTAAGTCACCACAGACAAGCTGTGTGGGACACTCAAAAAAACACCACCGCCACACCCTGCAACCTCACACACTGGATCAGCAACTGATCCAACAATCTTGCCACATTGACAGACTTTCCTGTGAAGCACAACAACAGTAAAGCCACCTGGGACAAGGCGGATCTAGCCGGACTCTTGTGCAAACCTTGCAACACAAAGAACCATCAGTTACCTTACAGCCCTGGAAAACGCCACACACAGCCATCGCCATATCTTCAGCAAGGACAAGTGGAGATCCTTCAGATAGGGGCGAGGCACCAAAACACACGACATCAAGGAGCTCCTCAGCATTATGAGTGAACTGACATCAGATCTCCATCCAAAAGACACCCCACCCTTGCAAGGCAGATCAAATCCCTTGCAACTTTCTACCACTGCAAGCTCATGGACATACATGACAGCCTTGGCACACAGAGGCAGACAGCACTATTATCCGCGGGACAAACCCCCCTCAGGTTCTGGACTCCCGTCAGCAGCAAATACACCACCTGGCTCATGTGCACCATCCTCTCTGGCTCTCCATCAGGCCCCTTCCCACACAACATCTCAACCACATCATTCACCATCCTTGAAGCCCACGTCCATCGCATCATGAATGTCTCCTTTGAGTTTGCCACATTCCATGGGAGCTGGAGGCATGCAGAGACCCAGGCCCATCTTAAACAATGGACGGCAGCACCGCAGGATCTCCTGGAACATCACCCTGCTTCCCTACCCAGCAAATGTCATCAGGAAGACACTCAACGAGCAACGGACAAACTTCCTCCACGCAAACAGCTCCAGGCAACCGGCACCAGACCGTCTTCCACAGTAATCACACCACTGCAACCGTCATCATTGCCACCACCAACGACAACTATGCCCTGCTCAACAATGTTGAGACCACCCCCCTTGACCTCTCAACGGCATTCTACACCATGTGCTACCACACTGTCAGCTCACACATCTCCAACACTGGTATCCAGAGGAGGGCCCAGGATTAAATCAACAAGTAGCTCACCAGCAAGGCCCAGGGAGTCGGCCTCCACCCTGGGCCTTGCTGGGGTCCTACACTGGGGTCATCTGGCCCATGCCCCAGGGCATATCTCTCAGCTTGACGATCTTCAATGTCTCCATGACCCCCCTCTCCACCATCGCATGCACACACGACCTCATCATCATCTCGTATGCCATTGACACCCAGCTGCTCCTCAACCTCACCAAAGACCCAGCCATTGCCAGAACCAACCTTCAAGAAGGCATGAGATCTGTTTACGAATGGCTGAACATCAGACACCTGTGGTTGTATTGGACAGGACTGAGGTCATCATCTGAGGATTGTCCCCTTATGTCTGGGTCAACTCCTTGTGTCCCACCAGCCTGGGCACCGCACCAGCACCCAGTGGCCACGCACGCAAGCTGGTGTTCATCATGGACTCATCTCTCACAATTACCATGCAACTCTACACCATCTGTACCTCATGCTGCAACACCCTCCGCATGCTGCAAATGATCCACAGATAGATCCACTCCAAGGCAAGACAGACCGTCCTCCAGGTCCACGACACCAGCTGGGTCAACTACAGCACCGCCCTCTACGGAGGAACAACGGCAAAACTGCAGGAGAACTTGTCCACATCCAGGGTGCATCCGCACACCTCATCTTCAACATCCCCCGCCCCAGCCACATCACCGTCCACCTGAGATAGCTACAATGGCTCACTGTCTGCTGCAGGGTCACCTTCAGACTCCTCAACCACACTCAGGAGGCAGTCCACAACCCCAGACCCAAAACCGACCTTGGACGTCTGTCATCCAAGACCCCGTTGGCCCAACTCCGTGCAGCCCACCTTGCCCTGGCCACCATTCATCACATCCACAGAACAACTGCATGCAGGAGATAGTTCTCCCACCTCACCAAACAGACCTGGGACTCCCTCCCCGGGCACCTCCACATGACCCATGACCTCTACGCCTTCATGATACTCTTCCAATTTGGTCTGTCCGAGCAGTATTGCAAGCCCCCCCTCAGCAGCTTGAGGCCATCACGGGTGAGTATTGGGCTCCATATCCTTATTTGATGATACATTGTGACCCATGTGTGTCCTCGACCAGACTCAGATCCCAGTGTATGGATGGCTGGAGTTAGTTCCACACTCAGGCATACTTTGACATATCCCCACACGTATGTTGTGGACTCATGCTAAATGACTGCAACATAAAATTTCAATTATTCTTTTTTGTATTATAGGTCTGGGGCATGATTTGTGCAAAGAAAATGGTGCAATACAGGGACCATAGAATCCAAAGTTCACAGGGGGTGATGAGATCCTTGGCATTTTAAGTCAGCAGAGTCCAGACCACAGTGTTTGGCATCATTGGTCAGACTGTGACCAGCAAGTCCATGTGGCAGATGATGTCACTCAATGAGGTGCCGCTGTCGCACATGAAGGCCTGGCCAGGTGACCTGGGAGATGTGGTTGGGCCGCTGCCTCTCACAGTCTTTTCCGTGGACGACCCACCTTCCTCGGGGGACCCTCAGATGCAGGCCTTGACGATGCTTGGGACGCTCTGTCGGACGAATCCTCGTCCTCCTCCCTCCCTGTGGCTGGTGGTGGCTTTGCCTGTTTGCACAGGGAGGGTTGCCCATGTTGTCTGCGATCCGACGGAGTTAATGGTTTATGTCCCTTTGCACCGCCAGGAGCTCTACCAGTCTTGCCTCCATCCGTCCTTGGTGTTCTTGTTGACTGGCGTGTTGCTCTGCCTGCTGGTTCTTTATCTCTGTGATGGTCCCCTTTATCTCTGTGAGGGTCACCACTACCTGGCTGAACTCCCTGGTGTCACTCAGGTGTGCATCCATGATGTTGTGCATGTGTGACATACCGGTCTCTTCAGCTGGCTGGTCAGGTTTTCGCCTCCGCCTGCCTACACTCCCACCACCCCTGCCCACACGAGCCTGGGCTGCCATTGTGGGCACATCGGGTCTACGGGACCCCTAAGGGATGTCAGTGGCGGTGTTGTCTGCCTCCTCCTGGGTGCCCGGCGCACCTTGTCCCTCCTGGTCAGACTGGCTCAGTTGTTCACTGCGGGCACGGCTCCTCGGTGTCTCCTGGGATGTGGCAGGAATGGGGGTGGTGGTTGCCACAGATGTTCCTGAACCAGGTGCTGCAGGGCGGAGAGTCGTCGCTGCCGGTGGGATCAGGTTCCTCCCAAGCCTGGGACTGTGATTCTTCACCCCCATTGTTGGGGGGAGATTCATCACATTGCCCTGTGTGTGAGAGACAGACAATGTTAATGCTATTTCATGTAACATCCATGTTTCATACCCATTCAAGTTGGCACTGTTCCTCCAGGTAGTTGTATGTGCCTAGCATTCTCCTCAATGTTCACTTGTGGATGGGTATGTTGCGGGGGACAGATTGATATGTTCTCCTGAGTCTTTGACATGTAGATTTTTGGCTTGGAGGCTTCTTCGGCTATGTATTGGTCTTGTTGTGTTACATGTCCATTGTGACAGTGGGTAAATTCATTGCCTGTCCCGGGGGTGTCTGCTTGTGTAAGGGGTGTGTGGGACAGGGCCTGCTGGTGGGTGTAGTGTGATTTGGCACTGGGGCTCCCAGGTGATGTAGCTGTCCCCCCATGGAGCATGCTGCCATGACAGTGAGTGTGAGTTCCTGTCCTAGATATCTGACCTTGTTGTCTTGGTGTTTGTGTTTGCACTGGTCACAGGAGGGCCTTGTGCTGCCCACACCAGGGCCAAGTGTCAGCTATCTTGTCAGTACTTTACCAATCCCTGTGCATTGCGCATGGTGCATGGGTATGTACCTGGGTCATATGGGATGAGGGCAATTGTGTCTGATTTGGAGTTCAACAATGCGTTTTGTGACACCCACCCTCCCAGCATACCGGACATCCATTCTTGGGTTAGTGCTTCGTGTAGCATGGGACATAGCATGGCCTTGCTTTCTCAATGGGGCATGTTAGTGGCATTAGCGTTGTTTTTGACTGTGGTTCTGGCCGGTGAGGGCTTGCGGGTAGCTGCATGCAATTGGTGTAGTTGGGGTGTGGTTGCCATTACCCCCATGTTACATAAGTTGTTTGTGTACTCACCAGGCTCTGGGACTCCTTGAAGTCCATGTACTCCCACCGGCGGAAGCAGGGCCATCACCTTCTCCTCCCAGGGATGGAAATGTACGGGTCTGCGGGGCCCACCACCTCCAGTGATGTTGCTCTGGGCGTAGTCGTCATTCATTATTTGCTTGACCGACCTCTGCAGATCGTACCGCCTGGCTTGGCATTGAGTCCTGGTCCTTCTGATGGATGCAACAGCATTCACCCTATCGACGATCCTCTGCCACAGGCGTGATTTTTCACCTATGCCGGTCTGTCTGACCAATGTTCCAAACAGCTGTGGCTCGACTCTGATGACTTCATTGACAAGGATCTCCAGCTCCTCCCTTGTGAACTTTGGATTCTTGTCTGTGGGCATGGTGTGGGGTGAGGGAGTGGATGGTTGTGGGTGTGTGGGTCTGAATGTGAAGGTGTGGGTCGGAATGTTAAGAGGGGGTATGTGTGAAGGAGGTTGTGTGAAGGTGTATATGTTAAGGTGGATGGGTGCAGTTGTTGGTGTGTACTCTCTAGCTGCAGTTAGTCTGTTGCAAAGGCTCATGGTTTGTGTGTGTGGTCCCTTTTTATTGGTCCATTTGTGGGTGGGCCTCAGTTTGAATTTTTGGTGGGTGTGTTGTAAGGGGTGGTTGTGAGTTTGCCCCTCTGTTTGCCTGTTTGGATGTGGCCAGGTCAGTTGTTTCCATTTAGTGTGCACTGTAGACGCATTTTGTGGTGTTGTGCGAGTCGAATAGACCCTCCTTGTGCTGTTTTACAGTGTCCGTGGTTCAGTACGACGTACGCGACGTTCTCTGTGGTACGAGTCGTACTCCGACACGTTCCCAGGGGTACGAGTCGTACAGGCACACACCCCCATGCGTTGTGTATGTACGGTGCATACACCAACATGGCGTATGTACGGTGCGTACACCGACATTGCGTATGTACGGTGCATACACCGACATTGTGTATGCACGGTGCGTACAACAACATTACGTATGTACGGTGCGTACACCGACATTGCGTATGTATGGTGCATACACCGACATTGCATATGTATGGTGCGCACAACGACATTGCGTATGTACGGTGCGTACACCGACATTGCGTATGTACGGTGCGTACACCGACATTGCGTATGTACGGTGCGCACACCAACATTGTGTATGTACGGTGCGTACACCAACATTGCATATGTACGGTGCAAACATACGCGATGTTGTTGTAAGGAGCGTACATATGCATGGGGGGCCTGTACGACACGCACCCCAGGAACAACTTTTCCCGGGATATGAGTCGTACAAAGTTCGCTTCGTAGCAGGTAAAGTCATTCCCCGTGTACGGGACGTTTTCCGTACAATTCGCAAATCGGAAAGCTGGTCCGGATTGTACTTGTACGGTCAGACTGTATTTTTAGGATTCGTACGGAAAAGTGTCCGGGTCCGTCTTGTACAACTTTTCCTGATCTGATTCGTACGGATTGGGCCAATCCGTATGTATTTTTCCGGTACGAATCGTACTTCACGGGTCGGACGGGACTTGTACGATTCGTACGGAAATAGTTACGGATATGAGTTGTACGGAAAAAAAATACAGGATCGGAATCGCACCGCCATTGAAATGAAATATGGACTGCTGTGTGATACTGGAATCACGGTAGCAGAATAATAAGTCGCTAGTAGCAATGGGAACCGGTTTCCTTTCTGGAGACTCACTGGAGTGCAGGAAAATGGCACTGAATGTTTGTTTGTTTGGCAGAAACCACCGAAAGGCAATATTGTGCGAGGTAGTACTACAAGTCCCAGGATGCTATTATCATCAATGCACCGGAGCAGGCCCACCAGGGTGCGATAAAAGAACTTAACAAGGTGACTTGTACTGTCTTGTTAATCTACCAAACTGTATGTGCAAGCCCGTGAACAAGGAGCAGGCGCTCCGAAACGCGTAGGGCTTTTTAAACCAATCTGGAAGGAATGCCGGTTTTTACTGAAATAAAGGACTCTGTTGGAAACTACGGGTTTCGCTTGTTATTTGAGTGCGTCTTCAAGCGTTGAACAATAGCAGTGTGATGATATATATATATATATATTTTAGTGCGAGGATATAAACTTAAGGAGCTACAAATTGCATTGAACAAAGCCAATAATTCTAGCAATATGCTTGATGAGAACAGTGTTGATGCTGGTACTATACCCTCTACAGTGGGTAAGGAGGATAAAAAACAAAAGAGTGAAATGGTAGTCTACATATAGTCGACAGGAAAAACAGGTCAGAAGTATTATCAACAAAAACTGGCCAATACTCAAAACTGACATCACTCTTTCTCCTCTACTACCGGAAAAGCCATCTATTACTTTTAGGAGGGCACCGTCTATGAGGGACGCATTAGTCAAGACCAATCCTGAAGTTCTAACATCTACACACTGGCTCTCCAACAGGTAAGGGTTTTTTAAGTGCAGCTCTTGTAAAACTTGCAAGTTTGGGGTAAATAAAATGGAGTTTTCTTATGCCTTTGCAAATATTCCAGTTAAAATCAATGGAATGTTTACTTGTAAAACTGAATTTGCAGTCTACGTACTGGAATGTTCTTGTCATCTACAATACGTAGGCAGTACTAACAGCAAGTATACACATGTATTTTATAACATCTACGAGCAATAGTAAACTCTGACCCCAGCTACCCAGTTGCTAGACATTTTAAACTGGTACATATTAACAATTTAAATGACATTAACTATTTTGTAATTGATGCGGTACCGAGGTCAATAAGAGGAGGCAATAGGGAAAAGAAAATGAGGCAATTAGAATCACAATACATTTTACATTTGGATACTCTGATGCCCAACGGCTTGAATACAGGGGAGGATTTACATAATTTTTTATAATAACATTTTTTAATTTGCATTGACTCCCCCTGTTTATGTAGTCACGCATGGTATTAAATCCATCATCTGTCTCCTACAACTAAAACTGTGACCAATATAGAACCACTAATATATCTTTCTGACGTTCTTAACATTTTGTTTGATTGATTTTAGCTAGGTTTTTATCTCTGATTTTACCTTGTTTTTTCCAAATTTTATTGGGTTTAACTTGGTGTCTAAAAGGGTTTTTAATGTTGGAACTGTTGTGAGGCAGTGTTTAATTGTACTCATCCTCGAATTTCATTTACTGCAATCTCTGCACCTCTTTATAATCTGGTAGAGACTGAATCATTGACCAGACATTATTGCTCTTTTGCACTATTGCATATTTGCACACACAAATCTCTGAAAGTTACTGTATTATATGCAGTTTTTTGCACTTTGGATTTGCAATTTGCACTATCAAATATGTCAGGGCTGCTATACTTGATCCATTGGAAATTAAATCCCCAAGAAATGATGATTTTTTTGAAAGGGTCATACAATGTGTACTATATATTATTGAGAAATTTAAATTCGGTAAAGGTGCATTTATGCGTATCATATGTTGATGAAATGATATATTATATAGGCTCAGCACGACCGATTAATAATGTTTACATTGATAATAAGTATATAACTATGCAATAATAGTATATATATTATTATCAAATCACTTTGTTTGCACTCAAACGTTTTTATGATTTCTTGCACAGTCACTAGTAGATGCTCTGTTAGCTCTTTAACATACTGATGCTATGTGGTGATAATCTTGCGTTTTTTCTGACATATAAGCAAGTATTCTATAGGCATCAGCAGATATTGTTACTTAGCAGGATGTAATGCTATTAAGATGTACTATGGAAAGTATTAACTTTAAACAATTATTTTGTTGAGGAATATTTAAAAATTTATAATTGCTTTTTTATATATCTATATAATGATTATTGTCAATGAAAGAAAACCTATTTAGAAAAAATACTAGGTATATAGTCTGTTGTAGAGCTTTACTGAGCAATGGGAGGGATTACTCTCTCAGGAAGTGACTATTTATTTCACATTTTGGGTCCTGGCAAGTCATGTGCTCAAGACTGGGGTGACCTAGTCGAAACGCGTCATGCTGTGGGACATTGCAATAAAGCATGGATAATCCAACGATACGCTGTGGTCTGCACCTGATTTTGCAAAAATATATTGCTTCAGGACTGTGGTTTCTTCATATATATATATATATATATTCCACACTCGTTGCTTGTTTTTTACCCTGTCGCTGCTCCAGAACAGAGGGTGCATCGTCGATAACGGACCAACCAAGCAAGGTCCAGTCTAAATTCCCAATACCTCGAACACCAAGGATGACGACGCCTTGTTTTGAACAAATAAAAGATTTATTTGTCGGCTGACGGACGCGTTTCACCTGCTCACCAACAAATATCAATAAAGTTTCAACCATTTTAAATACACCTTGTGACATATTACGTGAAAAACTACTCAATGAGTGTATTAGAAGACAGACTTGTAGTTTTTTTTACAATGTTACAAATCTATAGAAAACATTGGTCTCAAAATTAAATAACATCATGCTCAAACCCATTTAATATAAATACTGAATACTCAATCAATATAGATTCATTATAAATTCATAATGCATTTCTCTGCAATACGATTATTGTATCCTTCTCAACCACTTTAAACTCAAAGTTCCACTCCCATAAGTACGGACTGAGCCCATATCAATAGATTCAGTGACAATTATCCTGACCAAGAAGGACACTACTTTGTTTAATATGATCGAAATTACAACCTTACATATATATAAATCCAGCCCTAGTGGGCATTTTCACGCTTGCATTGCCTGATATAACATAGTTATCAACGCACATTAATTATAACATTCCTGCCCCAGTGGGCTGTGGTTATTGGCAGTATGTTATTCCGACTGAATAATATCATAGTCTTCTAAAGTGCTATGTGCAAAAAAAAAAAACCCTCGAATAAACAAAATTTATAAACAGTTAAAAACAGAGATTTGGGAGGACTCATTACAAAATTGTGACAGCCTCATAAATGTGTTTTAGATTTGTAACATTGTAAAAAAACAACATGTTTGTCTTCTAATACAGTCATTGAGTAGTTTTTCACGTGATATGTCACAAGGTGTATTTAAAATGGTTGAAACTTTATTGATATTTGTTGGTGAGCAAGCCTGCTGGGTAGGAGAAATGCGCCGACAGCCGACAAATAAATCCTTTATTTGTTCAAAACAAGGCTTCGTCATCCTTGGTGTTCGGGGTATTGGGAATATATATATATATATATATATGATACACAATAGAGATTACGCTGCACTCCCAGAAGTGTGGCAAGTCAGCTCTTTATTCTTGTAAAATTCTTAGAATTCCACAATGCGTTTCGATTTCCATCTTCGTCAGGTGGTGGCAAATCTTAACTATGATCAACATGCCACGCCTATAAATCTAATGCTAGGCATGCTGGGAATTGTAGTCCCGATACTGTTCAATGGGAGTAGTTCATGATTATACAAACATTAAACTGCTGTGGAATTCTAAGAATCTTACAAGAATAAAGAGCTGACTTACCACACTTCAGGGAGTGCGGCGTAATCTCTATTGTGTATCACATGTTTAGGGGTATGTGGTCTCTACCTCCAAAGCTGCACCAGCAGTTGAGCGTGCCATATATTTACAAAAGGAAAACTGTTAAACATGTTTAAATGACAAACTAAAGTCAATGTTTATTAAGAAATCAATGTATTTACCTGTCCCTGGTGTTGATATTATTTTCAATGATAATATTCACACAATATTGTTGTATTTTGAATTATAGGTATAAGAACGTGATATTTTTGCCATTGATATTTCTGACACACAATTTCTGTCAATCGATATTACTGTTCACAATATTATGTAAGTGAATCCTAAAGAAATTTCTAAAGTTCACCTTGGCAGAAAACATCCTTAAAGCAAATGGATTTAGGAATGACAAATCTGGGAAATTACTTGTATGGTTGATTCTTCCCTTCTTCACCAATCTTTCAACAGCTAATGAGGCATGTGACTTACTGTTCCACAGTACTACAGGCCTTTTGAAGGTGAGCTTGACGTATGGTTCATCAATACTGCTCCAATCCTGGTGCTAAACTTGACATGTGACTGTTGAACATGTTTACATTACCCTTGGTATGTAATGTTTTGCACCAATCCATCAAGACAGGCACGGTAAAAAATGGGCAAAAATGGTACATAAGCGAATAATTTTATTTACTCATTACATGCTAACAGTTCCAAATTACATGCAGATTCAACAAACGGTGCAGTGCAGCCACAGGTCACACTGCACTGCCAAAGGCTGAGTACAGTTTATTTCATGTATTGGGGCCCGGGTTCTTTGCATAGACATACGTCAAGAACTAATCCCATTTCCCAATGTACACTCCCTAAGGGCCTTATTACGACTACGGCAGTCCAGACTGGCTGTTCACCTGCCATATTCTGACTATGGAGGTTGGACCGCCACAGAACCACTGCTACTGCCAGGGATCTGCGATCCCTGGCGGTCTTGCAGCAGTGTAAGGCTGGTAATATGCTTGTGGTGCAGCTGTGGCACCGCCAAGAATATTACTAGTTTCCTCACTGCCACAGTTTTCATGGCGGTGCAACTGCCGTTAAAAGTGTGGCAGTGAAGAAATTAAGGGGGCCCTACAAAACCCCCTGTTGCCTCTGCACCAGGGAAAGCATGTAGGGGGGGCACATGGTGTGCCCTCCTGTATGCATGCACTTCCAGTTCCTGCAGAGCATGGACTTAACAGTCCATTCCCTGGAGGGATGTGCAGGGGCGTTCCCATGTGCTGTGCCTTGCCAAGGCTCACATATGGGCCTTAGCACGGCCCTGCCTTGGGCAAGCCACTGCAGGACCGCCCAACCTGGATTGCTCCAAGACTTCCAAACTCATAACAAGGCCCTAAGTGTGCACAGTTGACAGGTTATAAGCCTTCCGTCTGCCTATAACTTGTTTTGCATTGCCAAAGGAGATGCACAGCGTACCAAGTTATGTAGAAATTTGATGTGAGAAGGTGCCCAAGAGAGCTTGAGGGAAATGTATTTCCTGCTTCCCTCCATGGCCTTGCCTAAGGTCTGTCGACCTCTTAAAATCGCCCCTACCTTACAGTCTTGCTAAAGGATGGGAGGGAATATACCATCTGCTGTTGTAAACAGTTTCTGGGGAAGAGGGGCATTTCTGAGTCTTCACCCAACCCTGCCCAAGGGTGAAGGGTGACACTGTGCCAAAATGAGGGGGATGAGCGCACTCCACAACCCCTCCGCCTAGACCAAGGGTGTGGAGGGCGTCTTACAAAAAGATAAAGAAAACAGTCTACGACTCCATGGCCTAGTGGGGGATCGGGTGACCTGGCATACCCAGGGCATGGTTCAAAATGGCAAACAAGTTACAGAAATGGGTGACAGCTGATAGCAGTACTGTGTGGGCTAGAGAGGAGAGAGTCAGCTGACACATCCCCAATGTCCTGTTTCTAGTTGTGAACCAGGCTCAGCTGATCCTCTCCATGGCTCGCGCCAAGCTGCGGGCTGTGAACAAGCAGATCAGCTGGTGCCACTGCCTGCCTTCTGTTGGAAACATTGCACAGGGGCTGGTACATATCTTTAGTTCTTCTGTGGCCACACAGTACTGTGCGCTTCTTTTCATTTTTAATCTTTTTAATCGGTCCCAGTCCTTGAGCAAAGATTTATGGGCATGAAGGCACACACTAGCCCCAACTGGGGCTACAGTGGCAGGGCATAAGGGTGAGATACCTTTAGAAGAGCAGGAGATAGAGGGGCAACAGTGGAAGGGTTGGATGGAATACACCGGATGCAGAAGACGTGGGGCCACACACCAGAGAGTCAGCGGGCACAAAGAGTAGATGCCAGGCAGGTGGGGCCACAGAGAAGGCCTGAGAGGGGTAGGGCAGGACAGCACACAGAGTTGATCAATGGTTGAGATAACTACAACACAGAAGAGCTGTTTTACGCAAGGGGAGGCAGGGGTGCCCACCACCACAGAGTGTGGTTGCAGAGGGCAGCCAACGTGCCCACCAGTTTAATAGACCTCTGTGTACAGAGTTCTCCGCACTCTTGGCAGAGAACTTTGTTCATAAGGGATAGAAGATGCATGGGTGAAGAACTGCACCAGGACCATCGTCAACCACATTTGTGAGTACATAAACCAGTACTGCTTTAGTGAATAGACCACAATGTGTTTTCCAAGCGAAAGGGTTTTTCACAAAATGCATTCCAAATTAAGTGCCAGATGTACAAAGCTTTTTTGCAGTTGCAAACCAGGCAATTCGCAAAATTCGTGTGTTAAAACTTTTTTCATTTATGTACCAAGCCCATTTTAGGATCCAAGAAAGATTTACCAGTTGCAAAAATGAGTGCACCTGGATACTGAATCACAAGTTGGAAGGGGTATGTTGTGGGCGTCCCGTCCAAATTGCAATTTGGAATCAGATGTATCAATGGTTTTGCAAATGTATTTGTGGTCACAAACCATTGATCAGCTTCGACCTTCATGTCGGGGTGACAACTAATTTGCAAAGGGGAAGGGGACTCTTCTGAACCCCTTCTCCTTTGTGAATTTTTGTTAAACGTTTCACAGGGGAGTAGGCAGACCATTGTGAACTCAGGGCGAAACTTAAAAAGATTTTAGGCCTTAGTATGACTTTGGCAGCCCTCCTGCGGCACCACCACCTCTCGATCTGTAGGAGGACCGCCAAGACCATGGTGTGCATGCCCGCCAGATTCAGAGTTGAATCCAGGTCGGGTGAGCGGTGCTGCGGTGGTCTCATGGTGGCGGCTGTGTTCGGCTCATAGAAGAACCTTCAATGCAGACCGCCACCGTGACACCACCTGCAGCATGTTCCTGCACAGAGTGGCATGCATGTCACACTGTGCAAGTACTGTGGTGCAATTACAGGGGGGCACCCCCACACACCACCCTAGGACTAGGAGCAGCAGGGGACCCTGTTAGGGCCCCCTTAGTTGCTTCTTTGCCACTCCATGAAAAAGGCGCTGAAAAGGCAACTCATAATATGCTCTGCAGTACCGGCACCGCCAGCATATTCAGGCCGGTTTGATACCACCGGCCCAGTGGGAACCTTGATCCCGGTGGAGCCAGCGGTCTTGTGGCTGTCCGATTGCCACACTGAGAATACTGTGGGCTGACCTGCAGTGTGGCGGTGGTCGGACCGCCACCACAAGTACGGTGTCCTGGGGAATGCCGTACTCCTAGTAAGGCCCATAGTTTCAAGTTCAATAGTGCTTTATTTAGACAACCAAGCCATCAAAGTGAGAACAGCATAAAATGACTATGATTAATATTAATGCGATACATAAAAAGGGCAGAAGACAACATAAATCACGCAATCAATTCATAAGTAAATTAAGCCATAAATAGGACGTGACATAGTGATATAAACACATTCAAAAGGTCTATATAAATTATTATGTTAAAAGCAGCCTTTACATTACAAAAATAGGCTGCTTTAAAAAATGTTTACTTTATTTAAGCATAATAACAGAAACTGTGTTCTGCCTACCTTTGCAGGCCACCATCCCTGTGAATGTGGCCAATCGGACCGAGCCACAATTTACAGCCCACATTGTGAACAATAATGAGCTAGGTCATATTGCGAGCCACTACAAATCGGAATTTTGTGAACCAACCTATTAGAACATAAGCTGGTTCACAACGTTCCACAATGGGCAGAAAAACATTAGTCGCAAATGGCAACCAGTTTTTGCAAACAGTGCCACGATACATCGGGCCCTAAATATTTTAGGCACTTTGCCTAATACAAAACCATGAGTCAAAAACAGGAAGATCTCCAGAACAACGTATTCTTATCGAACTTTGTTTTGTAACTCACTTCATATCATCGATCATTTTCATAAATTCTTATAATAATTGTGCATTAGACAATATTCATTGAATAATCCACAAGGTTAAGCCTCCGGCCCACACTCTAACATTTTCCATTTGCACTCAAATGTAGATGTAGCACATCTGTGGCTGCAAAAAACATAAAGACGCTGAAAATAAACACACACGAGAATGAAGACAGCAGAAAAAGTACATTTTCTTATACAAAAGTGTAAAAATATTATCAAGTTGGTGAAATATTTTGAACAGGGACAGAAAACGCAAATAAAAGCATATTTTCAACACAGCAAAATGGAATTAAAAAAAGTAACAAGGAACCTGGGGTGGACATATGATTAAGAATAATCTTCAAGAATCACACTAAAGTTCATGCTCACACTGACGGGAATGTGGGGAGGCAACACCTTACGCAACAGTGCAGTGAACTTTATTTACACTTAACTAAGGTCACTAGACGTTTTGAGGTAGTTTGAACCATTTACCAGCAGTGACTGGGTCAGTGGACAGCTGTGAGGAGAGCCTCCAAGTATGCTCCGCAGTACGGAAGACGCAGTCGAGGTCACCAGAGCCAATGTTTCAAGCAATCCATCCATCACTTGGTCTCAGTGCTGGGTCAGATGCCACACCTGGCAAGTCCCACTGAAGGAATGAGGCATTGACCAAGTGTTGACCCATACAGTGGATGACTGACCAATAAGTGAACTATGAGACTCAAAAAGGAGACAATGAATCTAGGTGCGAGAACAGAAGGTGTTGCAGGGTCTAGGGACAGACTGAGGAGCAACATGGACATTCTCTTGGGGATAGACTGTTGCACTTGTGTGAACCTCTTCCGGTTGGATTACTGTGCTGCATGGGATATGGTATATGGTGTAGGAACTTATTTGGGTCTCCCTAGAGGCAGTTGGGAAAGCAGATCACTCTTATTTTTCTCTTAGGATGCTGGAAGAATTATGTGAGGTCTCTTGCCCAGCGGACCCAGAAACTATACAGATTAAGTAGCAAGTCCTCCTTCTCTGTCCATGCACAGCTGCAGGTGAGCAGACCATCTCTTGGGAACTTTTTGAAGCCAGTATTTCCACACCAAGTTGTAGCCCAGATAACGAGCTCTTCTATAGATGGATGTTAAATTACCTTTGTGAATCACATCCCATCCTGTCTGGAGCGCATGGATCCTTCTCCAGAGGAGTGTGCAGGCTTCAAAGCCCATCTTAGCCCAGCCAGGGAGAAGGAATTTGGAGTCTATAGTAAGGAGAGCTGCACACATTCTACTTGCCTGCCAGAAGCCAGGGATAAGGTGACTGTCTAATCCATGGAAGGAGATGTAGATAACAAATGTCAATATTTATATCCGTAGGATGCCCTCATAATGCGCCACACTTACATGTTCACTACAAACATTCAGTGCTTGTCTCTTCTGGTGGTTTCGGATAACAGTTTGACTTTGTTTATGATTTGTACTTTACACTTCCTACTACCGAACCTAGATGACCAAGCATAGAACAATACTGACTACCTCTTCAAAGAGTGATTTTGCATTACTATACTGTTTGTGCTCTACTGATTGTCAGACTTCTTTACTTGTCATAAATGTGGAATTGCCTTTTGAAAGTCCATGTAGAATGTAATCTCTGCAAAGATTTTAAAGACCAGCAAATTGCTGGTCCTACCCTTCCTGCCGGTTTAATGCAAAAAGATAGGGGCATCCAAAAAGGGCATTCACGCCGTGGATGTTTGTGGAAGCTCATGGGTGAAGAGTTAACTTATTAGTATCTTGGATGCCATGTTAACCTCAGATTGGCCAAGATCAATACTCCAATGGATTGCAATCATTGAGGTAACTTTGGATATCATTTGTGGGAACACATCAGGCATATACCCTCATTCTTGGTTAATATACAGAAAAGTCCAGCACTGGAGACTACAGTTCTTTCTACAGTTTTACAGCCTCAGGTGCCATGCTATCTCAAAATTCCTACCCTATGTTTCAAAAACCCTGAATGAAAAACTGAATGATGGGTAAAACCATCAATTGTTGCTTTTCCTTTTTCTTTCAAATGATCTCCTCCTTACTTTCCATTCTCTTCATGCTTACTCTCTGAGCACAGCCTACTCTAAGTCACATGCATATTTGCCTTAATTTCTATTGTGGTTGTGCAAATTGTCCACATCTCATTACAAAGTTCGCAACCTATCTTTATTTGAACATCATGAGTCCACAACCTAACACTACCTAGTCACCTCTAGCTCATCTATCAGTATCACCAAAAATGAGTACGAAGGGACATACCTCTCAGTAAAGATCACACCTAACTCCTAATAATTTAAGCTACTGCAAAGAAAGTGGAGTATATGCATGGAATGATTTCCTTGAAAGCACAATATTAATCCAAGTAACCACTGCATTAACCACTAAATTTGGGCTATGAAGCTGCATGCTACCCAGCGTAATGCACTTTAAGGCCTCTTCAGGGGTAGGATCAATCAATCAGGCGCTTGTTAAGTGCGACTTCTTACCCGTAAAGGTCTCAAGGCGCTAGGGGTGGGGGGTGCAGGTTCCAGTCGATCAAGAAGGGAGTCTGCCAAGGAGCCAGGTTTTGAGGTTTCTTGCGAAGATGGGGAGCGATGTTGTCTGTCTGAGGTGGAGCGGAAGGGCGTTCCAGGCTCTGGCTGCAAGGAGGAGAAGGAGCGGCCTCCTGATCTGGTCTTTCTGGTGCGGAGGACCACGGCGTAGGAGAGCTGGGCTGATCATAGGGTCCTTTGGGGTGCGTGGAATTTGAGTCGGCTGTTCAGGTATGCTGGTCCGGTGTCGTGGAGGGCCTTGTGTGCGTGGGTGAGCATCTTGAAGGTGACTCTAGCTTTGATAGGGAGGTAGTGGAGTGTGCGCAGGTGCTGGGTGATGTGGCGGTGTTTTGGCAGGTTGAGGACCAGTCTTGTGGCGGCGTTCTGGATGTTCTGTAGCTTGTGGGTGAGGTTTTTGTTTATTCCGGCATAGAGTGCATTGCCGTAGTCGAGTCTGCTGGTGACCAGGGCATGAGTGACAGTCTTTTTGTGTTCAAGGGGGATCTATTTGAAGGTCTTACATGGGGGCGGAGGGTGTGGAAGCAGGAGGACGAGACGGAGTTGATCTGGCGGTCCATTTTGAGCTCGGAGTCCAGGATGATTCCCAGGTTGCGTTCGTGGTTTGTGGGGGTTGGAATGTTTCCGAGGGCGGTGGGCCACCAGGTGTCGTTCCCGGCATCAGGGTTTGGGCCCATGATGAGTACTTCTGTTTTGTTGGTGTTTAGTTGTAGCCAGCTATTTTTCATCCATTTGGTGACGGCTTCCATGCCTTCTCGAAAGTTGTGTCTGGCGGTGTTATGTTCGCTGGATAGGGAGAGGATGAGTTGGGTGTCGTCTGCGTATGACACAATGTTGAGTCCGTATGTTCTAACGATGGGGGCAAGTGGGGCCATGTAGACGTTGAAGTGCATCGGGAGCTGAGGGAGGAATCCTGGGGGACTTCGCAGGTGGTAGGTGTAGTGTCTGAGAGAAAAGGGGGGAGTCTGACCCACTGCGTTCTGCCAGAGAAGAAGGAGCGGATCGAGTCGAGGGCCTTGTCCTGGATTCCTGCGTCGTGGAGTCTGCGTATTAGGGTGCGGTGAGAGACTGTGTTGAACGCCGCTGAGAGGTCAAGGAAGACGAGGGCTACTGTTTCTCCTTTGTCTAGTAGGGTGCGAATGTAGTCTGTTGCGGCGAGGAGGGCGGTTTCCGTACTGTGTTTTTTTCTGAAGCCGGATTGGGAGGAGTCGCGGATGTTGTGCTCTTCGATGAATGTAGCGAGTTGGCTGTTTATGGCTTTCTCTATGACTTTCGCTGGGAACGGGAACAGGAAGATGGGTCTGTAGTTTTTTAGGTTAGGGCTTCTTCAGGAGGGGGTTGACCTCGGTGTTTTTCCAGTCGTCGGGGAACGAGGCGGTCGCCAGGGAGCGGTTGATGGTGTGGCGGAGCATGGGTGTGATGGGAAGTGCTACATAAATGCAATCACATTTCAATCTAATACAATACACTAACGTGAAGGCTTTCACTAAGTTGTCATCAATTCTAAATGATCAAAAGGAAGCGCTTGGCTTTTTTCTATCAAGATATAAACCCCTAATCAGAGACCTACAACACTCACAAATGGACAATATGGAGTCACAAACAAACAGTGGGGATTTGTTTACTGTCAGTAAAATGACCATAACAATAAATTGGTCAATGTACAAACATGCAACAATAAGGTGGAAATCAGTCATATGTGAGGTTTCAGTCATGTCTCAAGGAGTTAAGTTAGCATCCAGATTTAAATGTATACTTATCTTTGCTGATCTGTCATCATAGATGTTGACAAAATGGAAGAGGCTAAGCAGAGTCAAAAAGCACCTCAAAAAATGGAGTGAACATGGACCTGTTTCAATCAGGTACATTTACAGAGACTGTGGGAAATCACAAAAATCTCCTTTGGGGGCTGGGGACAGAAAATGCGCAATGGGCCAAGATGCAAGCTGGGAGGGACATGGGGAAGGGAGCATGCAAAAAATGGATAGGTGGTAGATGTTTCAAGGCTAAGCCATACTACTTTAGCTGAAAAGGTAGGAGCACTGGTGTTCCACGTAGGGACAGAGTTTTATCTTGGTGTTAGGCCATCGATTAATATGAGACTAACATAAAAAAATATACTAAAACAAGTGCAGGTGACGCTGCGGGGTAGCAGACCATTTCCAATGTGTTCATGGACACATATCAGTTGCTGATTGCTGTATTCAGGTGTCAAACTGGTTCTAAAGATATGAAACTTCAGTACATCTAGTATTAATATGTGTTACTATGAGAAAATAGCAAAATAATAATGCCACAGAATGTGCACCATTTTACCAAATAGTTTGCCTTTTCATGCTGCATAATTGAGTCTATTCTGCCACATAAGTTGGTCCTCCATTGCCACAGAATTCCAGAGGCCCTGGATTTAGTTAGTGCCCTACTAAAAAAATTGACAGTGTATGGTTAGAGACAGTCTGAGAGAAAGTCACCTACTCAAACATGTCCCTAATCACTGACAGTATATCGAAAGAGACAAAGAACAGAGTCAATGGGAGATCACTTTACTCTAGAAAACTCCATGGAGTTCCAGTGGATCGTTGCTTTAATTGGTATACATGTGTAGCACTGATGTATTTTCATAAGTAATTAATGTTACACTGCTTTAATGGGTGGGACTGTAAATAACATAAACTGAGTAATGAGTTTCTAGGGCAAGAGATGGACCCAGGGCGCCTTTTCTACTCCCCGTTAGTCAAACAAGAGTTGCCTTTCTGTAGCTTTTACCTGTCTTATCTCTTTCAGCATTGTGACACTAAGGCAGAGGCCTTCAAACGGTGGGACGTGCCCCCTGGGGGTTGGGAGGGGGGTGGCATGGATGTGTTCCCAGGGTGGTGCAAATGGGTCTGCAATTACATGTCAATGAAGATAGCCTGGAAGCGCGAAAGGCATGTTTCAAGGCTTTCAATTCCATGCAGCAGTTAAAGGTCATTAAAAAAGTGTGAGGACAGTACTACTGAGTGGCATGGGGCAGGGTAAGTGAGCCTGAAGTCGGGGTCAGGGACAAGGCTAAAAAGAAGAAGAAATTTAGCATTTTATTGTTTTTTGCTCCCCGTCGAATAACTGCATATAAAAACACACAAGCCTCGAGGAAAAATCATCAATGAACTGTCAATAAGGCCTAGAGGGCATGGTCTAGAGCCATGGTCAGCGAGCAACAGTGTAAACCTGTTGGGGAATGGAATGAAGCGTTTGCAGGGAAACGAAAACCCAATCCAGTGGAAGAGTTTAGCAACTCGGAAGGGTGAGGTGGCTGATATACACATAACGTTTTCGGCCTGCCGGTGGTCGTCGAAAGGTATCAAAGGGTAAAGACCCTGCCCAAAGCGCTGACCATGATGAAATGTATCACCATTATTCAATGCCGAATGGCGCTGTCCACAACCCAGGCTTTCTACCTTACGGTGAACCACAAGACCTTAAAGTCCTTGGGGCAGATTTATGAGCCCCTTGCGCCACTTTTGCGTCACTTTTAACATGGGAAAAGTGACGCAAAAGTGGCGCAAGGGGCTCATAAATCTGCCCCCTTGTTTCTCACAATGTCGGAAGGGTATCGGGATCACAAAAACACAACACAACATAACATAACAGATGGATATCACAAGGATGAAGATGGCTTCCTGTACATGACCTAAGTATCCCAGGAGATATCTGGCTGCAATCTGACCATGGCTGCAGTCTGACCAGTGACCAGCGGGAATGGACAGACTGCTCCTCACCAATACGGAATTTGTAACATTAAAGTAGGTTTCATTCAGAGAAAATGCTTTTTAGATAGCCACTGCACAGCCTTGAGGAGTGTGAACACTTGCTACCAAACCAACATATTTTGTATGTTAGCTGCTCCTGGAGAGAAGTTTAAATCAAGTCTTTAAAAACTACTTGTTGGGAGGCTCAACCAACAAGGATTTTTCTTTTTTGTAGAAAAAACGTTGTAGGAGTACAACTTCACAGGACTTACTTCAGCATTTTTGTATTTTGGAGATGGTGAGGATAAAGTGCTCTTAATCAATCATGTGTCTCTTCATCCTGAGGAAACCAACATATCCGATTTTGTTTTCAAGTGTGGCGGTTGCAGGTTAGAAAGTTGTAAATTGATGACATATGTCACCTAGTATGCTCTTTGGGGCATTGAGAGACGATAGTCACTGGTCCTGCACACAATTACTGCACCACAGTGACCATTGTAAAAGGACTTTGAGGTTATGCAGATAAGGACATCCGGTTTTTAATAGAAAATACATCTTATTTTAGTATCTTCGACTCTGTACGTTACATTTTATAACGCGTAATATCTAACTTATGTTCTATTTTTAAAGATGCAATTATATTTGTAATAAAGACACACACTTCAAATGAAAAATAAATGTAAGTTAAACTAATCAAATGGAAATATACGCTTAAACTTATGAAACATCAGTTAACTAATGTGATAACTGCAGATGGCTTCCTGTGTGACCACAGAGTCACATAATTAAATCCTTTTTGGTGGAGTGAGGAATAGTGACTTGTATATAGTGCTGTGATGTCCCAGTCTGTGACAGAAAGCACTGTGAGTGTCATTGTTTTAAAGTTGCATTACACTGTATACAACAGGCTGCTGCAAAGTACTATTTAAGATAAAACAAATGCTTTAAAAATATACATTTTTGTGATAAGAATTCAGGCAATTTATAATGTAAACATGTTTATATATGTCCATTAAAAGGGTGCACCCCATTTAATGGAAACATAGATTACCTCTCAAAACGAATACATATTTGTCACTATGATGATTCGACTCCATAACCTACACTGGCTTCAACCATTGAACTCATTTACATTTCTTTCAGGTATCGGGCAACATGGTGAGAGGGCAAGTTTCTTCTTTTGTTCTCTACTATCTGTTTTGCAGCAGAGGAGCCCTCCTCCAACCACACACACTCTGTGAGTGGACAATGAACCCCAGTTATGGCAGTCTTACTATGCAAAAGAACATGGGGCGCATTTTCCTTGCTAGCATTAGGGCCCAGGACGCCTTGGTTGTGCAAGGAACAGGGCCCGAGCAACTGGAGGAGGGGCTATATATGCTTTTATGTAGTTCTATTTTGCAGAAAGCTTGCTTTGAGCATTGGGCCTAGAAGTAATGGTCCTGGTGAGTGGGTACAGGAGACAGCCTGCTTTGCTGATCTGTAGGTATCATCTGCGTTGCAGCTGCATTAGCGGCCAGGGCACACATCCTGTGCCGGTGTTTGTTTGTAACTTGGAGTAATGGACCATGGGAGGGAAAAAAGGAGCAGAGGTGACACCTTGATTTGGGCATCAGAGAGATGAGATGGAGAGAATGATGAGAGGTGGGAGGGAGGGTTGGTGTGAGATTGGATCCCATGCTGTCAACAAAGGTCAGAGGTGACAGCAAAGAAGCAGATATCATTAGTGAAACAAGTGCAGTGACACTTTTCCAACAGGGCCCACTGCATCACAGTTAGGAATATTTTACAATAAAAAGTGGGCATGGAGCTCATTTTCCTTGCTAGGATGGACTGGACTGACTGGACTCCAGCGAGCCCGGTTGATAAGGGGTGATACCCCGAAAACGGTCCCAGGATGCTTGTTTACGTTCCAGGGGGGACCTGGCCTGGCAATTCGGGCTGGACTGCTCCCATGGAGAGCAGGGTCAAGACTGATTTGCATATGGCTGGGTCCAAACTGGAATGGCATGGTCAGCAAAAAAAACAATAGATTTAGTCCCAGATCTCTTTACTGGGGATGAAGGTTTCACATTGATCAGCATTCCGTCCATCAATTGTTCTTTTAGCATTACGGCAGATGGCGCCTTTAGCCCAAAAAAGGGGGAAGCATGCAGAAGCTCATTTTTTTTCATAAAGAGACCGGACTTGTTTCAACATTAAAGTGATTGTTAGGCATGGTGGGGAAGGAGTGAAAGAAGAGGAGATAGCCTGTTTCTCAGGGCTACAGGTATCTTTAGTGCTGCAGGTGGAATGCATTGGGGGCCAAAGCACCCCAAATATGTGGAGTAGTGTTTTTTATTAATATTGTTCTTGTTTGATACTGGTGCTTTTTTATATGTGCCACATTTAGTGTGGATTAGGAAGTACAGAACATAACTCCCCTCTTCTCCCACTCCGTAAATCCTTGCCATATAGTTTTGGAGGGGCACAACGACGAAACATTTCGCTTAGGGGAGACTCAGAGCAAAAAAGGAAAGTTTGAAGATCTGTGCCCTATGGGGTATACACTTTGTCCATTCAAACAGTGAGGTAAGTCATGAGTTCAGGAAAGGGGGGCAACAGAATGCGGGGGCTCTCATCCCCCCTCATCCCAGGCAGTAATAAGAGTAGAAAAGGTGGCTGTAGTGAGAGAGAGAGAGAGAGAGAGAGAGAGAGAGAGAGAGAGAGAGAGAGAGAGAGAGAGAGACAAAGAGAGAGAGAGAGAGAGACGAAGAGAGAGAGAGCGAGAGAGAGAGAGAGAGAGAGACAGAGACAGAGACAGAGAGAGAGCGAGAGAGAGAGAGAGAGAAAGAGAGAATCTGAGTGTAATTTCCAGGAGAAGAGCGGAAGAGTAAGTAGTGGGTGATGAGTAGGGTGACCCCACACATAGGTTAAGGAGGAAGCCAGGATCGCAGTAGTTGGGAGAATTCCAGCTTTTCCTTGGTCATGTGCCCCAGTCAAATCGAATTTTGAAGGAAATGAACATATTCCAAGACTCACTCTCTCTAATAGCCTATTTATCTTTCTTAAATGTACACAGACCATGTTTCTACATAAAATGGATTCTACAGATTTAACCCAGGTAGTACTACTAGGGCACCCTGGGTTCATGCAAAAAAACTTCAAAAGAAGAGCAAAACATTGAAAGGTTTTAAAAAAAAAGTTTTTTTAATCATTACCGCTGAGCAGTAGAGAACAAATACTTAATTTAGGCAGATATGAAATAGAAAATATTTTAAAATAGGCATATGCATTGTGCACACAATTTTCTTTAACTAAAACTTAGAAATCTCTAGTGAAATTGCTATGAAATGCATAGATCAATATAAATACACAAATGTTTTAAATATAAATATAGACATATATCCATATATTTGTCTCATCCATCATCGATCACTCATCTAACATCCAGCTAGTTGAACCATGGCTACCTGAAATAGTTACAACAAATCTTTTGCAAACATTTGACTATCCTGTTTTCAGTTGCATAATTTACTTGTTTGCTCATTGTTTCATAACCCATACTACAGCTATGGTGTCTAAATTCAATATCAATAGATGTTGATGTGAGCTCATAACGCTAACATTCCCCTTTGCTGCTTCCACACACATCCCTTCTCTGAACTCCATGAGAAGGAACTGATTTTCTGGTCAAATTGACCATTATAGGTGTTATTACATAAAACCTCAAGAATACCCGTTGCTCCAAATACATAGAAAAATCAATCATATGCCTAATAAGCAGATAATGTTAAAATTTAGTCTAAGCATTGGAGATGCAGCTGTAAAGCCCAAAACTCTATCATCGTGCCACTTCTGGCCTTGCTCCATTCGCTGAGTAATGCAATCAAATGCACATAGTATGCAGATCCCTGTAGAATGGAAATCAAGCCTGGGCAGGAACATACTAGACAGAGTTTTGAATTTCTTTCTTATTGTAAACATCTGTTTACAGTATGATTTATAAACCACTCTTTGACCAGCAGCTCACAGCTGCTTTATTCTGTTCTCCAGCTCGAGAAGCTCCCGCTCTATTTCATATGGAAGGTCAGCATTGACTTGTTCTTCAAAGTATTTCTTGATGTCCTCCACCTCCTCTTCCCAGAAGTCCCTGGACAGGTGGAAAAGCTCTGCCATGTTGACATCTCCCAGCCCTTTTAAGTTGAGGCCCGTGGCAGTGGGCACATAGCCGACGGCTGTACGCTTGGCACACTCTTCGTCATTTATCCTTCTGAACATCCACTCCAGCACGCGGGAGTTCTCACCATAGCCGGGCCAAAGGAAATTACCCTGCGCATCCTTGCGGAACCAGTTCACGTGGAAAATTTTGGGCAGCTTTGCGGCAGGGTAGTGCTCCATGCTCAGCCAGTGGGCGAGATAGCGGCCGAAGTTGTAGCCAAAGAAAGGCCTCATGGCAAAAGGATCATGCATGATGACTTTCCCTGAAAGAACAAGGATTAATGGACATGTCAACTTTTTTGTAATATTTAAGAGATTCACATTCATGAGCTATTTTAAATAACATGTTCATTCAAAAACGTGTTCACTCAAGCAGAGAGCTACTATGAGGCAGAGATGCCTGATAGAGGGCGGCTGACCTATTGAGAAACTTTAATGTAAAGGGACAATCAGTGAACTGTAATATTGCTGGAAGAGGATCAGGCCCATTTCAGTCACTGAATTTAGAAGGTTATGCTTTTATTACAAGCAGGTTAAACATTTAGCATAGCTGTCAGACCAAAGGGATAGGGTGATATACCTTATTCCCATGGGATTCTCTAAAAAAAACCACAATATTGAAAAATCATGATCCGGTGATTCCTCCTTGATGGGACATTTTGATGAAATTTACCCAGTGAATGGCTTTCCCCGGGTTCAGAAAATTACCACGCTGAGTGCCTTTCATAACCTAAAGGATTTGTTGACTCTGTTTAGATCTCAGTTCCCCTTTGCCTTAACTAAAATGTAAAGCCCGTGATGTGATCTTTAACCAACCCTGACCAATTTCCCTTCTTTTCTTTCATCCTCCTTTCCCTTTTCTTGTTCCTTCTCTCGTGTGTTGTTCTTCATTTGAGGTTAAAGAGGCAGGAGAGGGGCACCTCTCACAAATCTACCCACCTCGCCATTTCCCCTTGTTTCATCTCTCCCTCTTCCGCCTTTCCATGATTCTCACACTGAATGTTTTTTATTTCTTTTTCTGAATGTTGCCCCTACTTCCCTTCCTATCAACCTGAAAATCAAACATCCATACACCTGCTCTTCTCTTTAATGATTTCCTTACTTTTATCCCTCATTCAATCCTTAGCCCCATTTCCTCCTTTCTCACAACAGCAGTCCCGCTAGACATAGAAAAAAGTCTGCTTTGATCCTATTTCTTTTTTATATTACTGATTCCTGTTTGGCATATCCCAGGTGGTTATTGTTTACCCAATTAAACTTATAATTCATTTAATTGTAGAAATTATAATAGGTTTTTGTTAGTTCATTTTGTTTTGCTATTTTCTCCTTGAGGTCAGAAAAGTGATACCAGCATATGGTTTTGTATCATTACTCAAGAGTCCTACAAGTTGCAAATTGACTTTTGACAACTTGACGGCTGGTCAATTTGGCTCAGTTTGATGCCGTCATATTGACACTACATGCCATGTGTTCTTAAAATTGACTTCCATTGACATTGGCTTTCTCCAGCTGCATGAATGTCCTTGTATAACAATGTGCAATAGAATTCTCAATTACCTTTGTGCTCTGCTGCTGCTGTTGACTCGGATCTCATGGCCGCCCCCACAAAGACTCCATGCTGCCAGTTCAGTGCTTCATAGACCAGAGGTACACCTGCAGATCAGAGGAGGCAAGTTTAGAAAGTTGTATTAGTCCTACAATGTCCCTTTTCTTTTGCATTTTATAAACAGAACACTGAATGTACCCTACCATGTTACGTCCAGATAATCATGTTTTGGTTACTTCATCTTATAGAGATGATCCCTATATAGCACTGACATTCTTCTAAAGTTGTTTCAGGGCACTACAATAACCCAAAAGGATTTAATTTAACAAGTGTAGGTCACACAGACATGGATTTGGGAGATATTTTAGGCCTCAACATTAGACAAACAAGAAGGGTATTGTGTACTGTTGTGAAAGTGAGCTCATTTACTTCTGTTTACCCTGGAGGATAACCGGACATTTTCCTGCACACAGGATAGAGTCGGCTTCCTCCTCCCCTAAATGTAGTTCTATGGCAAAGTAAGATGAGGCAATCACATGGAGGTCCACCAGTAGGAGACAGCTGATACCCAATGAGAGCCACAAAAGATGTGAGGCAGCCAAAAATCTATGTATGGGACCTAACAATGCCAAGAGTGCTGTATAAGTTGGTCTAGGGGCACCACATGAGGTTTATAATGGGTAATGCTGCTTTTCAGGGGATTAGGACATTAACAATTGGCTTGCCCAGTTTAGGTCACTTTGTTAAAAACAAAAGGAATGTCATTTGGAAATGACTCTATCAGACTTTCGATGCAGAGGTCAGGTGTCTGTATTGTGCATGTTTCCAATGAGCCCTATATGAAGAGATACCAAGATGGGTCTTTCAGAGATACAGACTTATACCGAAAACCATTGCATGGATCAGTCAGCTTCTGATTGGAGAGGGCAAGCTTCATAACAGAAATGAAACTGGCCGACAACAGTCTACGAAGAGTAATCAAAGACAGAGGTGGAGACCAACGTAGCATCTTGGTTACTACAGTGCTCATATTCCCTCAAAGATACTTGTATAAGGAAACCCTACTTTTAAATTCTGCATATTAGGAAGTGTATAATGATTTCTGTAAGGAGTAAATCATGTTCTACATGGTTATTTTATGGCCCATTTCAGTAGATGATTTAACACATTTACATTTAAATAATGATTATCTGAACACCAAATGCCAATAACGCCTACAGCACAAAGTTTTTTTTCCATTTGTTACCTTTGGGCCTTCGTCCTCCAAAAATAATGCCCTCAATAGGCACACCTTCAGGAGATTCCCATGCCGGATCAATGATGGGGCACTGGATGGCGGGAGTGCAGAAACGGGAATTGGGATGGGCGCAAGGCTCATCTGGAAGGGAAGAGCAATTGTGAGAAGGTGTAATAACTATCGATCAAATCAGATCATGTCTGATCAAGATAGAACTGATTGAGAATATGTATGGAACAATCCATAACCATGGCAGTCCCTTCCTTACCACTCTCCGGTGACCATTCCTTGTTCTTCCATGATGTCAGTGTCACCCCAGGTTCTAGGATATCTCCGATGCCCTCCCAGTAGATGCCTCCATCACTGGTCTCCCCAACATTGGTGAAGATTGTGTTCTTCTCGATGGTCTTCATGGCATTTGGGTTTGTCTTGACTGATGTTCCAGGAGCAACACCAAAAAATCCATTCTCTGGGTTAATAGCCCTGAGGTGACCTGCAATACAATGAAGTCAGTGATTAGAAAGGAAAGAAAGACTTACACTGAGTGTGGTTCACCACACAATGTACATTCCAGTAGGTTATCTTGCAGCTTTAGATGGAGGCTGCTTACCTTGTTCATCAAACTTCATCCAGGCAATGTCATCTCCCACACACTCAATTTTCCATCCAGGCAATGTTGGATTCATCATGGCCAAGTTGGTTTTACCGCAGGCGCTAGGGAAGGCGGCTGCAAAATATTTCTTCTCACCCTCTGGATTTGTGATGCCCAATATCTATGATAGATAAAGATATGTTTTCTTACTGGGTGTTTCAAACATATTATTACACCTAATGGAGAACTGTTCATTAACACAGAAGTTTATGTCCTGTTTTCCGACTAATTGAATATGAAAATTAAACACTAGAAATGTCTCTGAATATTAAATCTGCTACATATACATACCCATCACCACCTATGTTTACAGACACACATGACAGTCATTTTTAGAGTTTTAGATACTTTTTAAATCTCTTCTCATCTTAATGGGTGTTCTAGGGTGGACAGCATGGTGGTACCTGTGTTGCTGGTGCTGCACCATAATTGTCTGTCCTTTTTCCCTCTACTGCACGCATACTCTATTTCTATTGTCTCTCCCGCATTTTTTGTTTTGTGTCAACGCAATTCCCTGGACTTCCAATTTCTTTTTTTGATTTCCACCATCCTTGTGCCTCATATGTCCTATTCCCCACCCAACAGCATCTCCTGCTTCAGATTTTACATTTGTGTTGCTTTCTTCAGATTTGTTTTTCTTTATTACTCTGCATGCTTCATTTTGTAAACATGCCACCACTTGTACAAAGTATTTTACCAAAAATAAAAATAGGCGTATTCTTAGCCTAAGCTCGTTGTACTTGTCGTTACAAACCATGAGACTTTATGTCATCATTTCTAAACATTGTTTGTGCCATCCTTACAATATGCATTGTGCCACAGGACTACCAATTTTGGCATTGGATTTGTCTTGTGTTTTGTGACCTGATTTCTTTATCGATTTGTGTTACATCACAATTTTCATAACAACTGGTGGAAAATAAATAAGGGAGTCATTGGAATTATTTCTTATTGAAGTTGTTTGTCTATTGGTGTCGATATAACCATCTCTTACCAGCATGTGTTCAGCTAGCCAGCCTTCCTCCTTGGCAATCCTGCTGGCGATCCTCAGCGCAAAGCACTTTTTCCCCAACAAGGAGTTCCCTCCGTAGCCGCTGCCGAAGGACACGATCTCTCTGCGTTCAGGAACGTGTGCGATGAGCGTCATATCTGGGTTACAGGGCCAGTTGTTCACCAAGGGTTCTGTAGACACACAAGAAGATGCCTTACTAATGCGCCTGGACTCACTGGCCGCATGTCAGTTTAGGAATGGGTGTGAGGGAATGACCACAAGACCACGTCACTAACGTACTTTTCAGTGGTAAGGGGCAGCCGACCGAATGGAGGCATTTCACAAATTCGCCATGGCCCAGGGCTCTCAAGACGTCGGTGCCCATCCGGGTCATGATCCTCATGCTGGCCACGACGTACGGCGAATCCGTCAACTCAATCCCAATCTTGGACAGGGGCGACCCAATGGGACCCATACTGAAAGGGATGACGTACATGGTGCGACCTATAAAATAAGATATGTTCAAAAATGAAGGAAGGTTGCAACAGAGGTAACATTATGTAAAGAAAAGAATTTACATACAGGAACATCCTGTAATGTAACCTATGACTTCCATGAACTAAGTGACTTTTTTTACCGGATCAAATATACAATTATTGATAAACGCTGTAATTTATCAAAATGAATGTATTTTGTAAAAAGAAATATTGAGGAGTATCGAAGGGTAAGAAGGAGAGCTATGTGATTGTGCAGGGGGGCCATTCTCAATATAATCCTGACTTGTGAATCACAACCTTCCATTAAAACTGACCAACTTTTGGCTTCTCGTTGAGTAATATGGCTCATAAATTGTGATTCTCGTGCCAATTAACAATAATCTATAAATATAATGTTACATATATATAGGGCTCCCGGTTTTAAGGTATTTCTTTTTTTTTATATTTCTGTCTGTATTAATGCATATTTATTTTTTTGCTAATATTATCTATATTTACCCATATTTATTTTGGGTTTCGTGAAAAAATGTATCTGAAATTAGTTTATTTCCACATTTATTTCATCAATAAATATAAACTCATGTTTGAATACCTACCAGGTTTCAATGCTATGAACACACGCAGAACATAAATCAATACACTTAACTGAAAATATCCAGATTTCAGTATCAACCTTGCGCATATCTACTGCTGTTTAAGTCTCTTTACTAAAATTAAATTCTTTTTTAACCCCCTTCCCGATCAATCCACACAGCTATTGATCTGGCAGTCATGGCAGACAGACTGTATTTTGAAAAACTCAAGGAGCAACCAAGTTTCATTTTTTTTCCACTTTTATAAATAAATACAGACAAGAAAATAAATGTTTGTCTGACTATTTATCTGTAAAAATCAGTAAAATCGGGAAACAGGGAGCCTTACATATCTAGTTAACTTAATTATTTTCCATATTCCACCGCAGTCTGTTTTCTATGTCTTTTTATTGCGGGTTTATTGTAGCATGTTATTTAGGTAGCAAAGCCCCTGTACTCACTACAGCACTATTTATGCACAATATGACATATGAATGGAAGTGAGTTACTGTTGACTTCCATGAGGAAGACAAGAGTACTCTTGGTATACTGCTGTCCTGCAAATCAGGTGTACAAAAAGCGTAGGTCACATTAAAATCAGCCCGTGCAGGTAAAAGCGGGAGGGGGTTGAGGGGGGGATTCGACAGACGACCATGAGGGAAAATAAAAACAATATTTAATTTCCCCTCAGCATCGTCTGTCGAAATCCCCCTACCTGACCTCACCGCTCCTACCTGCACGGGCCGCGGCTGATTAAAATCTGTATTAATCGGACCATTAATTCCATCTGTCGCCCTTTAGTTTCTCTGCTTTGCTTCTTTTCCCTGTCCCTGCTAATCGAGAAATAAGCCTTGCTAACACTTTAAACACTTTGGGGCAGATTTACAAGCCCCTTGCGCCACTTTTGCGTCACTTTTAACATGGGGAAAGTGACGCAAAAGTGGTGGAAGGGGCTTGTAAATCTGTCCCTTTAATTGGTCATTAGACTGACGTATTGATCAGGCCATTTTTGTAGACTTAGGGGCAGATTTATGACGACTGGCGCATCCCTGCATATCAGCAGGGATGCGCCAGTTATTATGCGCCACTGCTGCGCCACCATGGATGCGCCGCATTTATAATGCGGCGCACCATGGGGCAAAAACGGCACAGATGCGTGACGCATCTGTGCCGAAAAGTGGCGCATTGCTGGAGTTGCGTCGCAAGCGCGACGCAGCTCCAGCAATGATCTGGGGGGCCCTATCTTTACAATGCTGCGTCAATCCTTACGCCTGCTTAAAGCAGGCGCAGGGTTTTGACGCAGCATGGGCCTAAAAGTGACTGAGTGAAATCTTGTAGATTTCACTCAGCCACTTTTAGGAGGCGTTCCTGCGCCGGAACGCCCCCACCTGCCCTGGAACACCTACATGTGGTGCAGGGCTTTACAACGTGACGCATCTCTCAGATGCGTCACGTTGTAAATACCCCGCACCATGGCGCAGGATTTGCGCCGCTAATGCGTCACAAAAGTGACGCAACGGCGGCGCAAAAGTGGCGCAAGTGCAACATAAATCTGCCCCAAAGTCTATCAAAACATTTACTTGCTCGCTTCCTGAGTAAACTGTCTATAAGTGTAACTTATAACGCCAAAAACGTTGCAAACCGCATCCCCACTTTTTTGTTGAGAAATTATTTTCTAATCAGACATAAAAATGCTTTTTTTTTTAAGCTCTCGAGTTGTAAACAAAAAAGGAGAAATACTTCATAATGAATACACAAATCCGAATGTAGGCAACTAACTGATTATGGTAATCAACTCCCTGAAGGTCCCTGTCCCCAGGCCTGACGTTTTCCCCTACAAATCATTGATTCCAGGTGTGTTCGTCTAATCGGTTCAATTGAAGCAAAACAAGACTATAACACCCAAAATGCATTGGGCTAACACACAAGAGTGAAGGATTTGTGCGGATCTGCAATATGTACTAGTGATTTTATCTCTTTGAGACACCGCTTCATAAACTGACGTCACATCTTAATTCGACAGCCAACACCAGTCTACTTGCAACATTTCTGTGCCTTTTATATGTATGGCAAACATTTGCAATTCGAAATTATGCAAAGTGAGAAGGTGCTGAAAGCCAATAATTGACGCTCAACCAAAGATCTTCTCAGATGATAAACACATATAGTTCCCTTTATGTGTGCGCGTGCTTGAGAGCTGTACACAAATGCATGATGCTACTTGTACCGAGCCAAACACGTTGATAGTCACTGTGTGCACGTTTCTGTTTCTTTTAAACTCTCACCTTTCATGCATCCTGGAAACCGGGCCTTAAACGCCTTATCGAAGTCCTCCTCGGACATCCAGCGCCCTAGCTGGCTGGTTCCGGTCTTGGAGAGGGGCACGGTGTCCCTCTGCTCTTGAGTAACGATGACCGTCCTGCTCTCGATTCGGGCCACATCCCGGGGGTCGGTGAGAGCCAGCCAGCTGTGGAAAGAGAGGACGGACTCTTAGACAAATACCGGGCAGCTGTCCAGCCCCGTGGTGCTGCAAGGTTCATTCGAGACAACGCAAACAGAGCGTGCCAGGGATTTCAGTGAAACGTGTTTGTATTGCAGCGCAATCGAAAGATTATGGAATATTTTCCAATTTCCATGTTTTATTCCAGATTTTGCAAATTGTTAGCAAGAGCTTGAATCCCTATCAGCCTTCTTTCATGTACTGACGCTATCCTGCCTTTGAGATATATCTTAACATCTACTAGCCACCAGTTACATCCTGAATTCAGTGAGTAGCCCACGGTGTGGTGTGGGAAGAACCTATTTACAACATACCAGGATCAGATTGAAGTCGGTATCACTCACAGGAGTACCTAATACCAGCAATGGTTCAGCAGGTGCAGTGGCACCTGGGCCAACTGAACCCTGACCATTGCTCTATTTTACTATTCAATCAGAGGACAGGATGGGACATTTTTCTTGTTTGAATCTAGAATGATGCCACCCTTCATGCAGCTCGGCCTCATACACATTTATGGCTATTGTGCAATCAGGAAAAACGTTCATTGTAACATGCAAAAGACACAATTATTTGGCTGTCATACAACTACTCCTCATCGAGTCAACCCACGGTTTCCACAGGTTTGAATCCTCATAGCAAGGGAAGAAGCAGGTATGTTTTTCTAAATATGTAGAGAGTGAATGATGGAGTGAGTGCACGAGTAAATGAGTGAGTTAGTATCCATCCATCAACCACCATCCTACTAGGCCATGTCTAGGTGTCAGGAATGCGACTGCGAAATGACAAAGGTTATGAAATAAATATGTGTTTGTAAAATACAGTTCACCCGCTGACCACCCCCTAGCCGACCACCCACCACTGCCCTCATTACCGCCTCCAACCGCAGAGGGCGCCCTTCACTCACCAGTTCTCATACTTGGTCAGCCTCTTGACCATGCCGCTCTCCTCCATGAGCGCCAGGAGCCTCTCGTTCTCCCCCTCGGACCCGTCACAGATGTGGATGCTCTCCGGCTGGCACACCTTGGCATTGCCCACCACAAAGGCCCTCACGTCTGGGCTCAGGCTGTTCAGGTCCCCCTGGACCATCCTGCTGGTGATCTTCTGCTCGGTCTGCAGCAGGGGCGCCATCTTAGGAGAGACCGATGGTCGTGTCAGTGTTTGGAGAGTCTGAAGGTAAGCTATGGGGGGGGAAACGTCATACTCAGCAAATTCTCTACACATAGTGATTATCAACTGATTAACAATGACCTAGACTTATCTCTTCCAATTACTGGAAGCCAATGGTTTTTATGTATCTAACTCTGTACCATTTAAACATTTACATAAATATGTAAATAGATGCTATCCCAGCTAGCATGATGCACAGAAGCTTGTCATTCTGTAAGACTCAATTTATAACTTCAGGTTGTGTCACCGAACCAACATAAATGCTCGAAGCCTTTGGGTAATCAATGACTCTGAATTCAGTATGATCCCAAGATTCCTTGGGAATTGTACGTCAAGCATTCTGCAATTTAAGCAGATCCTCGCGACTATTAAAGTGTCCCTACGAGCCAGGAGGGCCTTGTTCTTGCAATACTAAATGACAGTCAGTGGCAGCCCAGGCTTGGCCGCCATTATGCCCTGGAATTCCTGCCACCCTGTTATTACCAGGGATCACTCCAGTATCTTCTTGCCATCAGTCAGGAAGTGTCTGATGCCAGCACTTCACTACTACTAACTGTGCACCATCACCTCGGTGGAATGTGTGCATGGAAAGGAATTATTTAGAATACAGAACATGGCTCTGCTTTTTGCTTCCGATAGCAGCACGTCTAGTGCCTTCGGTTCTCTTCTTGTGCTGTCATCATTAGATGAATATTCATGGGGTTAAGGGTTACAGGGCAGTGGATGGTCCATCCCAGCCTATGAAACTGCTGCTACTCACTTCGTGTGCCGCAGAGCGGGGACCACCAGGGAGGGGCAGTGGAGTCGTCCGTCCCTGAAGTTCTGTCTGTGAAGCCATGAGATCGAGGTACAAATCCATTCTGAACCAATAGATCACTTTGTGATATTCCCCTGTCGCAGGTTTCTTCTCTGTTAATAATGGGATTTCATCGAAATATGCAGAATCCCCAGTGTTAAGACCCATATTAAAAGGTAACATGCATATTTATCAGTCCTATCTGTATGGCTATTTAGATTGTGATATTTCACTGACATACTGTGAAATCAGTCCGGATTAAAGCAAGTAACTGAGGATCAGTCTACAGCGCTATGAGACATCTTTGGAAAAATAGGAGACGACTGTGCACAGTGCAAAGAAGAAAACTGTACCAAGAAAGAAAAACAACATATACAATCAATCAAATGGTCCTACACACCTCAATGCATCGACACACAACTGCGAACAGACATGACATCTGTAGACAATATTGCACACCATTTTCTGGAACGTTCCTTCAATAATTTGTGTAAAATAATGAAGACATACAAACAAGATGGACGGTCCAGGCAATTAGCCTGTTAAAGCAGTCATAGAGGAAACGTCAATGATGATGAAGCAAACTGTCTGAATGGCACTTACTGTTTCTTTAAGTGAGGGTGAAGAATGAATTAACTCTGCCGTCGGTTTCTTGGCTGGAAATGTTCTTCAAGATTTGGTTGGTTCCTTCTGGATTCGTTGAGTCTTTCTTGACTCTCTGAGTTCTTCCTTTGCTCTTGAAGTTGTGTTCTTTGAAGATGCTCCGGATGCCTTAAATAGCCGTCAATGGGGAGAGCCCCTCCCGCCACTACAGGTGAGGAGAGGAGGCAGGTCTCCCACGTCATAAGGTGTCTGTCCCACCCCTTGGAACTAGTCCATAAACAAGCGTCATCAGAAACCGTTCGCAAAAGAGTAAATCCCTCAAGCGGGAATTAATGATTGATCGAATTGTTGACTGCAGTCCAGTGTGTGCTTTTTTTTCTGCTGGCAGTTACACAAAATTAGACGTTTACACAACCTGTTGTGCATTTGACCTTTGACCTGCGCGAGTCCTGGTGACAGAAGGCTCGGCTATTTCTGCATCGCTGGTAGGAACCGGAGCTGATAACAACCAGCCTTGGTTACCTGCAGCCACCGGTGCGTCATCGCGCATACCAGAGCAGCACAGCAGCGCATGCGCAGGAAGGTGCGTGGTGCTTGTACCCTGGAGGCTCGATTCAGGCGTGTTTGCTCACCTTGTACATGTGCGTGGACTCAGGCTAAAATACAGTGTGATGCTGAAAGAAACAGAAATATGATATGTCAGCAATTTTAAAGAGCAGGGGGGCCTCTCGCAATGCTGCATCAATTTGTGCAGCAAGTGCAGTGGCACCGGAGCTGAGCGGCCGGAGGGGCCCACTGCACTCTGCTTATTACTGCATTTTATAATTCAAACAGCAGACAGTGTGCCCTTTTCCTTCATTGCACTAGGGCCCTTGACACAGTGTCATGAATATGTGCACAATTGTATTGTATTGAATTGTAATTGCATTTATATAGCGCTTATTACCCCAGACCAGGTGTAAAAGCTATTTTTTGCCGAGTAGCACGCTACTACGGAATCCATAGAGGGTTAGTGGTCAATTAGTATAGTGAAATATGCAAGTAATTTGAACGGTGGATATGTTAGTCAGTTTTTTGGATTGAGAGGGATAGTGGAGGGATAGAAGAGGGAAAAGGGTTTACATTTATATAGCGCTTCCTACCCCTGATGAGGTGTTGAAGCGCTTTTTCGGCGAGTAGCACGCTACTCCGGAATACATAAAGGATTTGTGGTGAATCAGTATAGTGAAATGCGCAAGTAATTTGCGTGGTGGATATGTTAGTCATTTATTTGGATTGAGAAGGATAGTGGAGGGATAGAAGAGAGAAAAGGGTTTATATTTATATAGAGCATGCTACCCCTGATGAGGAGTTGAAGCGCTTTTTCGGCGAGTTGCACACTACTCCGGAACCCATAAAGGATCAGTGGTGAATTAGTGTAGTGAAATATGACATTCATTTGAGTAGTGGACATGGTAGTCTGTTGTTTTGATTGAAAAGAATAGTGGAGGGATAGAAGAGGGAAGGATTTCGATTTTTTTGGGGACCTCACAGCAGTAGGAGGAGACTTGGGATGAGTAAAAGGGAGGTGGAAGGGGAAGAGTCAGAGGGAAGGGTTTAGAAAGGCTTGTTTGGCGGATCTAATTTCTCCTGCACTGTCCTGAGTTGCCTAGCTCTCTTGCACGAGGCTATTGTATGTAACGTTGATTTAATGCTGCGATGGTTGGGGAAAAATCAATAACAATTCTTAAAAAAAAAAAAAAGAAAGGCTTGTTTGGCAGATCTGACTAGTAAAAGAGATATGAGATGATGGAAGGAGGGGAAGAGTAGGGAAGAGTCTAGAGAGGGTTATTTTAGGGATCATAGTAGTGGTATGGGGTTTGGGATGAATGAGAGAGTGGCGATATATTGATAGAGGTATAGGGTGAGAAATAGGGTAGTGCATTGGAAAAAGTCGGAGAATGAGGCTTGAGATGAGTCAGAGAGTTGAGGTAGAGGCTTTATTGAGAGTGGTATAGGGGGAGAAATGGGGTAGTGCATTGGAAAGAGTAGTAGAATGATGTTTGAGATGAGTCAGAGAGTTGAGGTACAGGAATATATTTTTAGAGTGGTATAGGGTGAGAAATAGCGTAGTGGATTGTATATCATGAATTAGAAGAAAAGTAATAAATATATAGATACATACGTACATGGAAGGTATATATATGCTTAAAGAAGGTAGTATATGTAGATTAAAGACGCATTTATTAAATTCCGGCTTTCAAGTGATGTTGTACTTTAAATTCTTTTTTTTTGTAATTCAATAGTGAAGCAATTTTAGATAAATAGTTTTTTTTACCTTGTATGTGAGAAGTTGGCCTGGTATTTGCTGTCCACTAGTTATAGTGGGCACCTTGCACCAGCCCAAACAACCCCTTAGAGGTGATAGGTTAAAGACAACCTTTATTGAAAGCTATCCTAGTGGTAGTATTGGAGAGCAGCCTTCAGGCTAAGTCTTGAAGGAGCGTAAAGCAGCTTGTTTTACCAGTCTATAATCTCATGAATGACCAAATGAAAGCATAACCACACCAGGTATATATATATATATATATAAAATATATGTATTTATTCTAAAACACTACCTACTAGTCTCTTTATGAGGCTAGAGGTCAAAGCACACAAGTAACAAACATTTAATCAACAGTAAATAGCACAGTAAACAATAGGCTCCAGGGGGAGACCGAACCATATACTAAGTAAGTGGTATAAGAACCATGACTTGACTAGACACAAGGCCTGTAGAATCGCTGGGACCACAAGGAACCACCCAAGGTAGTGACACAGGGGACCCACGGAGGACGTGTGCAGTGTGAGAACACAGCCGCGGGACTCCATTAGCTTCTATGAGGAAAGTCGCGGTTGGATTTTTAAAGGTAAAGGACACTTAGGAGTGGACTAGGACCGAACCCTCTTGGACTTAGGCAGTTCTAGGGTCAACACCCACGGGAGCACCAGAGTACTTGTGTTACCTCACCCAGGGAAGCCGGTGCATAGGTGTCGAATGGTTTTGCGTCGCATTGTTGTTTTCGATGGCAGCTTGCAGAGAAGTGCTGCTGCCGGGAAGATGAGAAGTGTCTGGAGAGATCCAAGCCTGGATCGAAGAACCTGAAAGCAGAGCGGACAAAGTCTGGGTCACCCGCCAGTGACCAGGAGCATGATAGACGAATGCCCACCGATGTCGGGTGTTTCAGGTGAAAGAGGTGCAGCTTGACTCTTCAGCCACGAGGACCAGGATGTGTTGAGGATAACCAGGAGCTGGATTCGAGCTGTCACACAAAGAATGTCGAGTGCTGTAGCGTCGGTGCCCAGATTGGACACAACAAGCCTTGGCAACAGCAACCCACTCAGGAAGGAGAAAGATGCTTCGGTGCAGACCAGCAAGGTCCCGGGGACTCCCTAAGCGATGGAAAGTCAGTGCACGTCTCGGGCAACCAGAGAAGCCCAATTGAAGTAAGAGTTGCCTTCACTGGGACCCACCAGTCAACGGACCAGGGATAACAAAGGTACCTCGAGCGGGAACACCAAGAGCGGGCTCACGAAACACTTGTGGAGTGTAGGCCAGCAATCTTCAGTGCAAAGGGTGCTCGGGGTCTGGGCTACAAGTAACCCAATGCACAGTGTCCAGGGGTTCCGGTTCCACAGTACCCACGAGGGCCACGGGTCTCAGCTTTGCTGGGGACTCGGTTCGGCCTATGGGAAGTCTGGAAACCCACCTCCTGGGTTGCAAAGTCTTTGGCGTCCGGCGGGTGCTTCGGAGATGCAGACCGAACAGATGCGTCTTTGGTGCCTGCCAAGCAGGGGAGTAACTCCTTTACTCCAAGGAAGATTCTTCAGTCATCTGGCGTTGAACAGATTGTCGAAGGTCCAGGATTCAGTTTCAGAGTTTTGTCCAGGGATATCTAAAGTCCTGTAGTCAGGGGTTCCTTCTTTATACCCAAGGAAGGAGTTGGACCTACTCTGCGGACCCACCTATAGGAGGGTTTGGAAAGAGGGGTGGCTACACCCATTTCCTTTGTCAAGTTTAGCAGCAGAGCAGGGGCTGGTAGCCCCTGCAGCAGGTTTGAACTGGACTATGCACAGGGACACCAAATGTGCCCCCAGTGCTGGACTTCAAAGTACTCTTGGAGTGCACCCACCCAGCCCTAATCCACTAAGGCCTGTCTGGGAGGTGGTAACACCTCCCTGTGACAGGAAACCTATTGTCCAGGCCTCCCCTGCCAGAGTTTTGGTCAGCAGCAGGAGGCCAGACCCGTGTCTGTGGCTGGCAGCATCCATTTTGTGATGCCAGGGCTCTGTTAGCTGGTACCGGGTATACCGGTGCTGTCATGTCTCTCCCTCTAGAAGGGTGGGATCATACTCCCACACCAGTTACTGGTGTGGGGGTATGATTCCAAGGTGTTTGACACCAAACACAACATGTTTCCGTGCAGCCATCCCAAAGTTAGCATGAGTTTATAATGCACTTAAGAGTATATGGTCAGGCTGCATCACAGACAACCCTGGAGAATAGATTCTGTAGGCTGCAGAGGGGCGCTGCTCATGCATGGGCACCCTCTCACATAAAACCAAGCACCTTGCCTTCAGGATTGATTCGGCCTGCCATAGGGGTGACTGATGGGTTTATATGTGCAGTGATAGGGTGAGGTATAGTGAACCTATATCTCAGTAAGGGGTGCATGCACCACCTTACTCAGGCTGCAGTAGCAGACCTCTGATGTCATTTTGGAAGGCTTCCCAGGGGTGGCATAATACATGCTGCAGCCCCTGGTAGGCTTCTGGGGTACCTATGTCCTGGGTACATAGCATACCATATACTAGGGACTTACAAGGGCACCCCAGGATCCAATCTGTGGTGCACCTAAGGTACAGGGAATCAATTTAGAGAGGAAGCAGCTAGGCTGGGGTCCTGGATAGCAGGGCCCCAGCCAGACTAAAGTCGAAAAACAGTGTTACATCAGCAAAAAGTGGGGGTAACCATAAGAAGAAGATCCTACTCTCCGACATTGTATATTTGTTATTAGCAGTTCAGGAAAAATGTTACATACATCAACTTTGTGGAGCCAAAGTGTGGGTCCCAACCTAGCAAACATACATATCTTTCTTTAACTGACCCCTCCAGCTTCCCCCCAGGCTCAGTTCATCATATACCAAGGAAAAGTAATTCCGCACAGCATTGCATTGGGGCACACATAGAGGACCAGACTTAACATCAACATATACAATTTGAATGAGATCATTATTGACAGCCTCCCATGACCAATTATTTTAGGGACCATCTGTGTTATGTATCTGCCCATCCCTTAGTCTACGGAGGTAGCTCACACCAGCAGCAGCAATAATTGCGCTAGCATTGCCGCCCAGGCCCTCATATCAATATCTATTCTTTCATCCCTGCGGGTCTTTTTCATGTGCCACCAATCAGCATTTATCCATTCTGCCATATCTCTCAGCCAGTCTTCAATCTCCCGGTGTTTCGGAGACAACTACCCAATCACAATACTGCGTTTAGCTAACAGTAACCCCAGGACTAGGAACCTACGACTGAGCTTTTTTTTTCTTACGGAACGGAATGAGGCCCATCTCCCTAGGGATCTCCCACCCAGTAGCCGAGTTGAGCCTTATTAGGACGGACTGCCAGAACCCGTTAATGCCTGGGCAGTTCCATTACATATGTAGGAAGTCAGCAGATTGTGTTCCACATCTAGGGCACTCAGCTCAACGCTCCAGATTTATACTTTGCAGTCTACTGGGAACCAGGTATGCCTGATAGGCCACATTGTATTGGAGAAGCTTGAACCGCGGGTTAGTGGAAGTGGTCATGACCCCCTCGTGAATCTTTTTCCAATCTCTCTCAGTAAGAGGCATCTCAAGCTTTGCCTCCCATTTACACTGTACAGACTGTATTCTTGGAGGCATCCTCCAATAGGGCCCTGCAGATATGAGAAATCAACCTCCTGCCCCCGGACATTGCTGGTAGGATTTCCAGCGCACGTAAAACAGATGGCGCATCAGGGAACGACGGCCAGACCTCCCAGGCTGGGGCCGCAATTTTTGCGAATTGTAAAATATTGTCCTGTTCCGAGGTGGAGCGTTTCCGAGGTGTCCGCAAGCATAATACATTTTTTTCTTGGGGTGTAGGTCCCCCAAAATCTCGCAGCTGCTCTCTCACGATTTATGTAGGGTCATGGATCTTTCGATATTGCTGAATGGGCGCAGTGCCCAAATATTTATATCCGGTGCAAACGGAGCCCTTCTCAATATAGCCCAACCCCATCATCAGTACCTCTGGTAGGGAGTACCCACCGCACGTGCCCTTCAACAGTCTGCGTTCCCAGTCGTCATTGCCATCCATCCAGTGCGCCACGTGCTGGTGCTGCGCCGCTAGGTAGCAGTACCCTAAGCGCGGTACCTCAAGTCCACCCATCCGCCACTTGCGTTTTAACGTTGCCAAGCTTACTCATTTCCTCCCAGTGTCCCAGAGTAATTACACTATCAATTTCTCCAAGTCTGAGAAAACCCACCAATGTATATTGTACAGGGTGCTGTGAAAGAGATAAAAACACCTAGGGAGTACCACCATTTTGACTAAGACAATTTTACCCATCAAGGACAATCTAACAGTGTTCCAAAATGTAATGTTGCATTTTAATGTATCCACTATCCTGCCAATATTTGACTCCTCAAAGTCTTGTGCTCCGTTTGTAACACGGACACCCAAATACCTGACCTTCTTGGTCTTACATGGTAGAGCCAGAGGCAGCCGATCCACCTCAGACCATCCTACCAGTGTCCCCAAAGAAAATAGCTTGGGTTCGGAGCGATTGATGCACAATCCAGTATGGTCGCCAAATTCTGCCAGGATCTCCAACTTGATAGGGACCGAGGGACCAGGGCTCTGGAGATATACCAATGCATCGTCTGCATAACGGGACACCACATGTATGTTGTCCACTGTCTGTATTCCCCACCCATGTAGCATCACCCTAAGGTAGCAGGTGAGAGGCTCCATGGCCACTGCGAAAAGTAGCGGGGATAGGGGGCATCCCTGGCGGGTCCACCGACTCAACACAAAGCTCAGAGACACCGTCCTACTCACTTGCAGTCTGGGCGAAGGTCCTCTAGATAGTAGTTGCACCTATTTCATATAGTGGTCTCCAATGCCTACTTTACGTAGTACTTCTCAAATAAATTTCCACGGTAATGAATCGAAAGCTTGTTCCATATCCAGCAACGCTAGAGCATACTGCTCCTCATGTAAAGTGGGGGAATGGAGCACCAGTGACAGCTGTCTCAGATTGCACTGAGTATTCCTGTTGAGGATGAACCCACATTGGTCGTCTATTATTAATTGAGGCAGATAAGCCAATAATCTTGTGGGCAGTACTTTGCTTAATTTTTTCAAGCCAACCTTTAACATTGATAACGGACGGTAAGAGGTCACCGCCAGACAGTCTCTACCGGGCTGTGGCAGCATCACTACAATCGCCTCCCTCATAGACTCTGGGAGCAACCCTCTCTCATAAGCCTCATGGTAGACCTCTAACAATTGCTCAGCTAGGTTTCCTTGTTTGGTATGGTAAAACACGGCCAGCAGGCCGTCCCCACCCGGGGCTTTCGCCATCTTTAGGGCTTTCATAGCCACCAATATCTCGCCTTTTGTTATGGGGCGTCCAGAAACTTCCTGTCATCTGCAGATAACTGTTCCATTCGGATCGCCCCTAGATATGACTGCATCTCTTGGGAGCCCATGAGAGTCAGGGCCCTATATACATCTTAAAGGTGTTCAGTGAACACCTCCACTATTGCTTGTTGTGAGGACTCTAATCTACCCTGCTTATCTTAGAGCCCCGATATTGGTAGACTCCTGTTCTCACCTCGAATAAGCAAAGCAAGCATTCGGCTCGCTTTATCACTCTCCCTTTAAAGGCACTTCCTATAGTTGGAGTGTGTTAACTTATCTAGCCTTTCCGACGTGTCTAATAGTTCTGCCTTAAATTCCTGCCAAGCCTGTAAACTGAGCGGTTGCTCTGTCATTCCTTCTCCAAATCTCCTAATTGCTTCTCTAATTTATCGAGCATATTGGTAATTTGCCGTTTGACCTCATATGTTATTTTCAAGCACTCCCCTCTCAAACCACCTTCATTGTGTCCCAATCCATCGCTCTGGTAGAGGCCCTGCCCCAGTTTTCCCTAAAGTAACCATCAAGCACTCTGGTCACCTCATGCCCAAATACCTGGTCCGACAATGCTTCTACACTCATTCTCCACAGGGGAAGTGCCTGTACCTATACTTGAATATGGAATGTGATGAGCAAGGAGGAGATATCTGAGATATATTGTAGTAAAAACGTGATGTTATGCACCCATTGTAGCACCGCATCAGATATCAAAGAGTAGTCAATCCGACTATATGTGACCGTGGCATGCACATATCATGAATACAATCTACTCCGGGGGTGGTGCAGTCTCCAAACATCATGCAGACCCAACCCCTTTTTAATTCCTGCAATGCATCTGTCATTGCAGGTTTGGTGGCCATCATAGGGGGGTGGCGATCCATCTCTCTGTTTAGAACACAGTTTAAATCCCTGGCCAGGATCACTGCCGGCAGCGCATGCTCTAAAACAGCTCTCAGAATGTTACTAGAGAAGGCTGGATCATCAGTAGTCAGGGCGTGCACGATCACCAAACACACTTCTCTTACATCTAGTGTCCTAGCCACAAACATATTGGCCCTCCGGATCAATTTTTACCTCCTTTGCTTCAAAAGGAACCCTGGGAGCCACCCACATAATTGCCCCCTGGCATAGCTAGAGTACGTGGTGGAAAAGATCAGCCCACGCCATTTACAACGCAAAGCAGGAAGGCACAAGCCCCATGTATGAGTCTCTTGTAAGAAGGCCACTGATACATCATAGCTGCATAGATAAGAGTGTACTCTGCCTTTTAACAAATTGCCCCGTCCCCTGATGTTCCAGGTCATACATTTCCAGTTAGAATCCATCTATAGTGTTTCTAAGACTTCTCTGAAGTCAAACACTGCCTACAGTTGATTTGACTGGAAGGGGAAAAGTAATTGTAACCCCTCTGAAGTCCAACGCTTTACCTACTGTTGCTTAAACTGTAGTGGGAATAGTAAATCTAACCACTCTGAAGTCCAAAACTTTCATTCCTGCTGCGTACAGTGGAGTGGGAATAGTTAATTCAACTACTCTGAAGTTCAACACTTTCTCTACTGTTGCTTAGACTGAAGTGGGAATAGTAAATCTAAACCCTCTGATGTCCAACGCTTTATCTACTTTTGCTTAGACTGGAGTTGGAACAGAAGATCTAACCCTTCTAAGCCCAACACTTTTCCCACTGTTGGTTAGAGTCGATTTATAAGATTTGTACTATTGTTTATCTTTTTGGGTTTCTAAATGTTCATGTTATTTTTAGAGAATTCTTTTTATATTTAATACTTTAATGTACTATTTGTTTTAAATATATAATTTCATTATTGATTTTTTGTTCCTGTTAACGTTATTCTTAAACATTTGTAAATAAATTAAAATAATAGTAATATATATTTGTAAATTTAGTGTACAGTATTAAATAAAACAAATCCTAGTATGTTTACTTTAGTATTTTAATAATATAAAATAAATATTTGTGTTGGCTGCATATATGTTTGGTTATTCTTAATTTATTGTACTGTTAATATTTGAAATTAAAAGTAAAATATTTAAACAATTGGGTATTTATTGTTCAATTTCTTTTTAGCAGTTGTGAACCAGGCAATTTGCTAAATTTGTGTGCTAAAAATATTTTCATTTATGTACCAAGCCCATGTTAGGAGACAGTTGCTAAAATGAGTGCATCTGGATACTGAATCACAAGTTGGAAGGATTGTGTTGAGGGGGTCCCTTCCAAATTACAAGTCGGATTCAGATGTATCAATGGGTTGCAAATGTATTTTGGGTCGCAATCCATTGATCAGGCCCGACCTTCAAGTCGGGGTGGCAACTAATTTGCAAAGGGGAAGGGGTCTCTTCTGAACCACTACCCCTTCCCTTTTGTAATTTTTTGTAAAAGTTTCATGGGGGACTAGGCAGACCATTGCCAACTCCAGGCGAAACTGAAAAAGATTTTGGGCATCATTACGACTTTGGCGGTCTTTCGGCAGTGGTGGCTGGCATGGCACTTAAACGTTGCTGGCGGGCCCCACGTCTCTGCTCCTACTCTCCTCGTCTCAACTCGAGGAACAGGAAGCACAGCCAGGCTCCCCTAAACAATAACACTGCAATGCAGGGTTGTGATTGGCCTGAGCGCCCTGGTTCCACGCTCAGCCAGGGAATGGGGGCCTGGGCATGTTCTCCATTCAGGCTGTAATGCACACTGCATGGAGAACAGGAAACGTGCGCATGCCTGTTTTGGGCGGCCCGAGAGGTCTGGCCAAACAGTCATGTGCACTTAGGAGTGGGAAAACCACTCCTCCCCTGCCCTGCTCCAAGAGTGGAGCAGCCCGCCCACCCACAAAGCAGCACAGAAACATGAAATGATGATAACTCAAAGTTATTGTTTTATGTTTACTTTATGTTGCACTGCTTAAAAGCAGTGTGGCGACTGCCACCACTGTCTTTCGGCACTGCCTGCAGGAAAACCACAGAGGCCACGGTGCATCTCACCGCCAGATCCAGAGTTGAATCCAGGTTGGGCAGGGGGTGTTGCGGCGGTTTCACGGTGGCAGCTGTGTTGGGCTCATAGAAGAGCCTTCACAGCTGACCACCGCTGTGACAGTGCCTGCAGCACGTTCCTAAACGGTGTTGCATGCATGCCACACCGTGCAGGAACTGGGGTGCAATTCCAGTGGAGCACAACATGTGCCCCCCTGCATGCACCCCCAGGCCAAGGAGCAGTAGGGGGTCATGTTAGGGCCCCCTTAGTAGCCTCTCAGCCACCCTTTTCATGGTGGGTTCACTGCCATGAAAAGGGCAGCGAAAAGGCAACTCATAATATGTTCAGCTGTGCGGGGCACCACCAGCATATTAAGGCCGATTTCAGACCGCCGGCCCAGCAGGATCGTTGATCCTGGCGGAGCTGGCGGTCTCGTGGCAGTCCACGAGCCACACTCAGAATACCGCGGGCAGACATTCAGTGTGGTGGTGGTTGGACTGCCACCACAAGTACGGCAGCCCAGAGGAGCACCATACTCGTAATAAGTTCTATAGTTTAATGTTCAAGTTAAATAGTTGTTTATTTAGACAATCAAGTCCACCAAAGTGAGAACAGCATACAATAACTATGATTAAAATTAATGTGATACATAAAAAGGGCAGAAGACATCATTAATCACACAATCAATTCATAAGTAAATTAAGCAATAAATAAGACATGATATTTTGATATAAACAAATTAAAAACATATATATAATTTATTTTGTTCAAAGCAGCCTCGATTCCATTCAGAAAAATAGGCTGATTTAAAAACTGTTTTACTTTATTTAAGCATAATAACAGAAATTGTGGTCTGTCTACACTTTCGCAAGCCGCCATCCCTGTGAATGTGGCCAATTTGACTGACCCACAATTTACAGCCCACCTTGTGAATAATAATGGGGTAGGTCATATTGCGAGCCACTAAGAATTGGAATTTTGCGAACCAGCCTATTAGAACATAAGCTGGTTCACAACATTTCCACAATAGCCAGAAAAACTTTAGTTGCAAATGGCAACCAGTTTTTACAAACGTTGCCTAATCCAAAACCATTAGTCAAAAACCTAACAGAAGATCTCCAGAACTACTTTTTTTTATCGAGCTTTGTTTTGTAACTCACTTTATATCATCGATCATTTTCATATGTTCTTAATATAATTGTGAGTTGAACAATATTTATTGAATAATCCACAAGGTTAAGCCACCGATCCGCACTCTAATATTTTTCATTTCTACTAAAATGTAGATGTGGCACATATGTGGCTGCAAAAAGAAATAAATACACTGAAATTATCACACAAGTGAAAGAAGACAGCAGAAAAAGTACATTTTCTTATACAAAAAAAGTAAAAATATTAACAAGTTGGTGAAAAATTTTGAACAGGGACAGAAAACGCAAATAAAAGCATATTTTCAACACAGCAAAATGGAATAAAAAAGTAACAAGAAACCTGGGGTGGACATATGATTGAGAATAATCTGAGAGAATCACACTAAAGTTCATGCTCACACTGAAGGGAATGTGGGGAGGCAACACCTTAAACAACAGTGCAGTGAACTTTATTTACTCTGATCTAATGCCACTAGAGCTTTTGAGGTAGGTTGTACCATTTACCAGCAGTGACTGGGTCAGTGGACAGCTGTGAGGAGAGCCTCCAAGTATGCTCCGCAGTAGGGAAGACGCAGTCGAGGTCACCAGAGCCAATCTATCAAGCAATCCATCCATCACTTGGTCTCAGTGCTGGGTCAGATGCCACACCTGGCAAGTCCCACTGAAGGAATGAGGCATTGACCAAGTGTTGACCCATACAGAGGATGACTGACCAGTAAGTGAGCGATGAGACTCAAAAGGGAGACAATGAATCTAGGTGCGAGAACAGAAGGTGTTGCAGGGTCTAGGGACAGACTGAGGAGCAACGTGGAAAGTCTCTTGGGGATAGTCTGTTGCACTTGTGTGAACCTCTACCAGTTGGATTACTGTTCTGCACGGGATAAGATATATGGTGTAGGAACTTATTTGGGTCTCCCTAGAGGCAGTTGGGAAAGCAGATCACCCTTATTTTTCTCTTAGGACGCTGGAAGAATTCTGTGAGGTCTCTTGCCCAGCGGACCCAGAAACAATACAGAGTAAGTAGCAAGTCCTCCTTCTCTGTCCATGCACAGCTCCAGGTGAGCAGACCATCTCTTGGGAACTTTTTGAAGCCAGTATTTCCCCACCAAGTTGTAGCCCAGATAGCGAGCTCTTCTATAGATGGATGTTAAATTACCTTTGTGAATCACATCCCATCCTGTACTGGAGCGCATGGATCCTTCTCCAGAGGAGTGTGCAGGCTTCAAAGCCCATCTTAGCCCAGCCAGGGAGAAGGAATTTGGAGTCTATAGTAAGGAGAGCTGAACACATTCTACTTGCCTGCCAGAAGCCAGGGATAAGGTGACCGTCTAAACCATGGAAGGAGATGTAGATCACAAATGTCACCATTTATATCCGTAGGATGCCTTCATAATGCGCCACACTCACATGTTCACTAAAAACATTCAGTGCTTGTCTCTTCTGGTGATTTCGGATAACAGTTTGACTTTGTTTATGATTTGTACTTTTCCTTAACCCTACACTTCCCACTAACTGTCGTGTAGTTCCTATAAACCTATATAGAATCTACACATTTAGACAACATATACTGTAGGATTGGAGTCAGACTGATTCTGGGCACCCCTACCGAATTGGCCAGTCTGTATACCAGCTAGCTCACAGTGCTACTAGAAACTTCTCATACCAAGGAGAGAACAGTTCTAGGCAACTATCAAACATGACAACCCTGATCCCTCAGAATCGTTGAAACAGTGTACTACTTTTCGCGCAGTCACTCGTTCTCACTTTGTCTCAGAGAGATTCAAAGAATAAACGGTTTGGACGTTTTTCAATAAGTACTTATTAACCAGCATCAACTACTATTAGACAGTAACATATATAAATGATTATAAGCACTAACAAAGCAAAAGGATGGTAGATTTCTACCATCGTGCTAAAACAAGAATATAGGCAAGTATATGAAATACATGACAGTAGTAAATGCGCACTCTCACGATGCGTCCCTAACTAGATGTACCTAAGTATACCTAGTATATATGTGGGTGTAAAGCCAAGAATCCTTCTAGGATAAAGTCAACCCCATTACATGAAGTGATAGACTGTGGTACCCCGCCTTGGTCTTGAGATGAGCACCCCGCAAGGGATGTTAGACCACTGTGAGCTGGAGTGTCTGCATGCAGGAGCCTCAGTGTCTCATGTCAGTGTGATGACATGGAAGTTCTTTTCTCCTTTCTCTATCTCAGCGAGAGATCATATATATATACCCAAAGTGGTACCTCTGGGGATATACCTTGCTTTGTCATGACGGGCTAGGATGACGGAAGGAATGAACCTTGTACATAGTTATTGTGCAGGAGATGGTAGGCCTGCTGTCCTGCTGTACTTCCAAGAATCCTCATGCACAATGAATGAGGCTTAAGCTTTTTGGAGAAAACCCCATGTCATCTTTGGACATTACTGTAACTAGGTAAAAGGTCAGTACTAAGAATTGTTATGTACTGTAATGGTAGGGAGAATATAGGTGAAGGGTTAGGTGACTACCTGAGCCTAAATTAGGGTACCTATATGGAACATAACATAACTAACCTAGATGACCAAGCATAGAACAATGATGACTACTTCTCCCAAGAGTGATTTTGCATTACTATACAGTTTGTGCTCTAGCCCAACTGATTGTCCGGCTTCTTTACTTGCCATTAATGTGGAAGTGCCTTTTGTTAGTTCATGTAGAATGTAAACTCTGCATACGTTTTAAAGACCAGAACATTGCTGGTCCTACCTGTCCTACCGGTTCAAAGCCAAAATATAGGAGCATCTAGAAGGGTCAACCATGCCATGGATGTTTGTGGAAGCTCATGGGTGAAAAGGTAATTTAATAGTACCTTGGATTCTGTGTTAACCTCAGATTTCAAACCAGGTGAAAAGCAGACTCAGAATGTGGAGTTCACAGAATGGCCAAGATCAATACTCCAGTGGATTTCAATAATTAAAGTATATCTTTTTGCTCCTTGGATATCATTTGTGGGAACACATCAGGAATACACCCTCATTCTTGGTTAACATACAGAGAAGTCCAGCACTAGAGACTACAGTTCTTTCTACAGTTTTGCAGCCTCAGGTGCCATGCGATCTCAAAACTCCTACCCTAGGTTTCTAAAACCCTGAATGGAAAACTGATTGATGGGTAAAACCATTGATTGTTGCTTTTCCTTTTTCTTTCAAGTGATCCTCTCCTGACTTTCCATTCTCTGCATGCTTCCTCTCTGAGCACAACCTACACTAAGTCACATGCATATTTGCTGTAATCTCTATTGTAGTTGAGCAAATTGTCCACATCTCATTACAAAGATTTCAACCTATCTTTATTTGAGCATCATACGCCCACAACCTAACAATGCCTAGTCACCTCTAGCTCATCTATCAGTCTCACCAAAAATGTGTACTAACGGGCATACCTCTCACTCAAGATCACACCTAACTCCTATTAATTTAATCTACTAGAAAGAAAGCGGAGTAAATGCATGGAAGGATTTCCTTGAAAGCACAAGACTAATCCCAGTAACCACTGCATTAACCACTAACTTTAGGCTACTAAGCTGCATGCTGTCCTGCTTTAAGCACTTCAAGGCCTCTTCAGGGGTAGTAAGTGCCACATGAATGCAATCACATTTCAATTTAATATCATACACAAACGTGAAGGCTTTCACTAAGTTGTTATCAATTCTACATGATCAAAAGGAACCCTTTGCCTTTCTTCTATCAAGATATAAACCTCTAATCAGAGACCTAGAGTCTACAACACCCACAAATATACAGTATGAAGTCACTGACAAACAGTGGGGATACGTTTGCTGACTGTCAGTAAAGTGGCCGTAACAATAAACTGGTCAATGTACAACCATACGACAATAAGGTGGAAATCAGTCATATGTGAGTTTTCAGTTATGTCTCAATGAGTTAAGTGAGTGTTCGGATTTAAATGTATACTTATCTTTGCTGATCTGTCATGATAGACATTGAAAAATGGAAAAGGCTAAACAGAGTCAAAAAGCAATCCAAGAAATGGGTTGAACATGAACCTGTTTCAATCAGGTACAATTACAGAGACTGTGGGAAATCACTAAATCTCCTTTGTGGCCAGGAGATACAAAAAGCGCAATGGGTCCATGTGCAAGCAGGGAAGGAAATGGGGGGTGGGGGGTGGTTGCAACAAATGGATAGGTGGCAGATGTTTCAGGTCTATGTCGTGCTACAGCTGCTGACAATGTTAGGGGACTGGGGTTCCACATGGGGACAGAGTTTTATCTTAGTGTTAGGCCATTGATTATTATGAGACTAACATAAACAAATTCTTATATATGCGCAGGTTATGCCGCGGCGTTGCAGACCATTTCCAATGTGTTCATGGACACATTTCAGTTGCCGATTGCTCTTTTCAGGTGTCAAACTGGTTCTAAAGATGTGAAACTTCTGTACATCCAGTGTTAATATGTGTTAGTATAAGAAAATAGCAAAATAATACTGCCACAGAACGTGCACCATTATGCCAAATAGTTTGCCTTTTCATGCTGCATAATTGAGTCTTTCCTGCCACATAATTTGGTCCTCCATTGCCACAGAATTCCAGAGGCCCTGGCTTTAGTTACAGCCCAAGTAAATAACTTGACATTGAATGAGTATAGGCAGTCTGAGATAAAGACACCTGCTCTAACAGGTCCATAATCACTGACAGTATATCGAAAGTGACCAAGAACAGATTCAATGGAAGATCACTTCACTCTAGAAAACTCCATGGAGTTCCAGTGGATCATTGCTTTAATTGGTATATATGTGTAGCACTGATGTATTTTCATAAGTAATTAATGTAAAACATTGCTTTAATGGGCGGGACTGTAAATAACAAAAACTTAGTAATGAGTTTCTAGGGCAAGATATGGACCCAGGGCGCCTTTTCTTCTCCCCGTTAGTCAAACAAGAGTTGCCTTTCTGTAGCTTTTACCTGTCTTGTATCTTTCAGCATTGAGACACTAAGGCAGAGGTCTTCGAAACTGTACCCCCCCCCCCCCTCCCCGGGGGACGTGGATGCATTCCCAGGGTGGCGCAAATGTGTCTGCAATTACATGTCAATGAAGATAGCTTGGAAAACGCGAAAGGCATGTTTCTAGTCTTTCAATTCCATGCAGCAGTTAAAGCTCATTAAAAAAGTGTGAGGACAGTACTACTGAGTGGCATGGGGCAGGGTAAGCAGTCCTGCCAAGTGCCACGCATCAGGGGTTAGACTAGCTCATTTCAGTGCAGTGATCCACATCACCACACTAAATAAAACTGTGGAGTAGCAGCAGGCAGCGCACACAGTGACGTGCGTGCGCTGCTCTGCAGGTTTGGGGCTCATAAGTGAGCGTGAAGTGGGGGGTCAAAGATGAGGCTTAAAAGAAGAAGAAATTCAGCATTTTATTGTTTTTGGCTCCCCTTCGAATAACTGCATATAAAAACACACACAAGCCTCGAGGAAATATCATCAATTAACTGTAATAAGGCCTAGAGGGCATGGTGGAGTGCCATGGTCAGCGAGCAACAGTGTAAACCTGCTGGGGAATGGATTGAAGCGTTTGCAGAGAAACGAAAAGCCAATCCAGTGGAAGAGTTTAGCAACTCGGAAGGGTGAGGTGGCTGATATACACAAAAAGTTTTCGCTTAAAGTGCCGGTGGTCGTCGAAAGGTATCAAAGGGTAAAGACCCTTCCCAAAGAGCTGACCATGATGACATTTATCACCATTATTCAATGCCGAATGGCGCTATCCACAACTCAGGCTGTCTACCTTCCGGTGAACCACAAAACCTTAAAGTCCTTGTTTCTCACAATGTCGGAAGGGTATCGGGATCACAAAAACACAACACAACATAACATAACAGATGGATATCACAAGGATGAAGATGGCTTCCTGTACATGACCTAAGTATCCCAGGAGATATTTGGCTGCAATCTGACCATGGCTGCAATCTGACCAGTGACCAGCGGGAATGGACAGACTGTTCCTCACCAATACGGAATTTGTAACATTAAAGCAGGTTTTGTCCAGAGAAAATGCTTTTTAGATAGCCATTGCACAGCCTTGAGGAGTGTGAACACTTGCTACCAAACCAAAATATTCTGTATGTTAGCTGCTCCTGGAGAGAAGTTTAAATCAAGTCTTTAAAAACGACTTGTTGGGAGGCTCAACCAACAAGGATTTTTCTTTTTTGTAGAAGAAACTTTGTAGGCGTACAACTTCACAGGACTTACTTCAGCATTTTTGTATTTTGGAGATGGTGAGGATAAAGTGCTCTTAATCAATCATGCTTCTCTTCCCCTGAGGAAACCAAGGTATCCGATTTTGTTTTCAAGCGTGGAGGTTGCAGGTTAGAAAGTGGTAAATTGATTAAATTTGTCACCTAGCATGCTCTTTGGGGCATTGAGAGACGATAGTCACTGGTCCTGCACGCAATTACTGTACTACAATGACCATTGTAAAAGGACTTTAAGGTTATGCAGGTAAGGACATCCGGTTTTTAATAGAAAATACATCTTATTTTAGTATCTTCAACTCTGTACATTATATTTTACAATGCGTAATATCTAACTTATGTTCTATTTTTAAAGATGCAATTATATTTGTAATAAAGACTCACACACATCAATGCAAGTTAAACTAATTGTTACAACGCATAGGAGGGGAACAATGCCACGGCGCGCAAGAACGCGCTGTGGACACTAGAAAGACTACACCTCCCAGGCACCCCTGCGGCACAACGGAAAGACGTGGTGACGCACCATCAAGGAAGCATTCAAGAGCTTCCGGAGACGCCACACGGGTGCCGATTACTCTGGATCCGGTGCAGTGCTGTGAGGCAGACGAGGCGGTAAGGCCGTTGTAATCTCTCCCAAGTCATCGAAACGGCGAACAGCACTGGGTGGCAGGGCAGGACCCCGCCCCTTCGTTGCTCCGTTCGGGGAACCTGTTACAGTGGTTCCGTGCGGAGCAACCTTCCGCCTGCGTGAGGGGAGGATTCCTTTGTGGCAGGTCAGACCTATGCTTTCTGTTTTGTAAACGCCACGATCAGCGTTTTACTGTATAATTCCTAGCTGTCACTCGTATTGGGAGTGAGCTGGGGGTTGGATTATTAAGCCTGAGGATCTGCACGTAGCATGTCGAACGGGGGAAAAAGACCCTCCCCTAGAGGTAGCCAATACCCTGAGTTCCTAGTTTCAAAGGAGCGAGACATTGTACCTAATCAGGCTTATTCGTGAAAAAACGTAGCGATACAGATAAAGCCTACGCCCCGATAGGGGACAACATTTATTTTGAGTAATGTGAGATGGATGAGTGCGACCACCTCCCAAGACGTATTGTGGATGTGAGTGAAACCATCACTACCGTTTGCTGAGTGGGTGTAAGCGAGCAACTGGGAAATTATCTTTGTGTTTATTATGTCTTCCTGAGCAGGGGATCAGTGAGTGAGCAGACGGAAGGCTCTTCGCTCCCCTGTTATATGCCTACCCATTTTTTGATCAGTGGTAGGTCAAGACTGCTTCACTAATCCTTCCCAAAGATGCCTCTCATGTTCTAAGATTGTATGTCCTATAGCTAATGTGCCTTTCTCTTTAATGCAGTTCTGAGTGCTACCCCACGCTGCATTGATTACCTGCTTCAGAAGAACTGTTATTTTCCTTTACAGGTACGCGACGTTCCCCCAGCCTTGGGGGGAGGAAAAAAAAGGGTAGGATAGGAAAGCGGGTTGGGTTTTAGGTACTGATCTCTGTCTTATTCTTTCTACAGGTCTGCCTCCCTGCTGTTCCCATCCTTTCCTTCCCCCGCTTGATCACCCCATGGAATCTGTGTATATCTGACCAGACCGTGGGGGTGTCGAGAGGTGGACCCCTTAGAGCAACGTACGATCCTGAGGATTCCTGGCCACCACAACACTAATCAAATGGAAATATACTCTTAAACTTATGAAACATCAGTTACCAAATGTAATAACTGCACATGGCTTCCTGTGTGACCACAGAGTCACAGAATTATATCCTGTTTGGTGGAGTGAGGAATAGTGACTTGTATATGGTGCTGCGATGTCCCACTCTTTGACAGAAAGCACTGTGAATGTCAATGTTTTTAAATTGCATTACACTGTATAAAACAGGCTGCTGCAAAATACTATTTGAGATAAAACAAATGCTTTAAAAATATACATTTTTGTGATAAGAATTCAGACTATATCTAATGTAAATATGTTTATATATATCCATTAAAAGGGCGCACCATATTTAATGGAAACATAGATTACCTCTCAAAATGTATACATATTTGTCACTATGATGCTGAGCGACTCATTAATTAAAATATACACTGGCTCCACCCATTGAACACATTTACATTTCTTTCAGGTAGCAGGCAACTTGGCGAGAGGGCAAGTTTTTTCTTTTGTACTCTACCATCTGTGTTGCAGCACAGGAGCCCCCCCACCATCCACACACACACTGGACCCCAGTAATGGCATTCTTACTATAAAAAAGAACATGGGCACAATTTCTTTGCTAGCATTAGGGCCCAGGATACCATTGTTGTGCACTGAATAGGGCCTGAGCAAAGGGAGCAGGGAGGGGGGCTAAATGTGCTTTTTTGTCATTATGTTTTGCAGAAATCTTGCTTTGGGCATCAAGTCTAGACGTAATGATCCTGGTGAGTGGGTACGGGAGGCAGCCACCTTTGCAGAGGTGTAGATATCATTATTGCTGCAGCTGCATTAGAGGCCAGGGCACACTTCCTGTGCCAGTGTTTCTTTGGGCTTTGGAGCAATGGACCATGGGAGGGAAAATGAAGCAGAGGTGACACCTTGATTTGGGCATCAGAGAGATGAGATGGAGAGCATGATGAGAGGTGGGAGGGAGGGTTGGAGTGATATTGCATCCCATGTTGTTAACAAAGGTCAGAGGTGACAGCAAAGCAGCAGCTATCATTAGTGAAACAAGGGCAGTAACACTTTTCCCACAGGACCCACTGCATCACAGTTATGAATATTTTACAATAAAAAGTGGGCATGGAGCTCATTTTCCTTGCTAGCATGGACTGGACTGACTGGACTCCAGCGAGCCCGGTTGATAAGGGGTGATACCCTGAAACCGGTCCCAGGATGCTTGTTTACGGTCCAGGGTGGACCTGGCCTGGCAGTTTGGGGTGGATTGTTCCCATGGGGAGAAGGATCAGGACTGGTGTGCGTATGGCTGGGTCCAAATTGGAATGAATGGCTTGGTTAGCAACAAAACTATGGATTTTTATTCAGTTCTCTGTAGTGGGGGTGAATGTTTGACATTGTTCAGCATTTCATCCAGCAATTGTTCTTTTTGCATTTGTCACCCGAGTGGGGTGGGTATGCCCAGATGTGAGTCCCGTGCCCCCATGCCACTGAAGTCAAGCTAGCCTGGCTGATGAGTGGTGATACCCCAAAACCTGTCCCAAGATGCTTGTTTTCGGTCCAGAGAGGACCTGGCCTGGCAGTTGAGGCTGGACGGTTCCCATGGAGAGCAGGGCCATTACTGATTTGCATATGGCTGCGTCCAAACTGGAATGGCATGGTGAGCACAAAAGTGATGGATTTAGACACAGAGCTCTGTACTGGGGGGGGTGAAGGTTTGATATTGTTTAGCATTTCATCCATCAATTGGTCTTTTTGAAGCTGTCACCCTGAGTGGGACAGGTATGCCCAGTTGTGGGTCCCGTGCTCACCATGCCACTGGAGACAAGCTAGCTTGGCTGATGAGGGGTGATACACCGAAACCAGTCGCAGGATGCTTGTTTCCGGTACAGGAAGGACGTGGCCTGGCAGTTTGGGCTGGACTGTTCCCATGGGGAGCAGGGTCAAGACTGATTTGCATATGGATGGATCCAAACTGGGATGGGATGGTGAGCAAAGAAATGATGGATTTAGGCACAGATTTCTGGACAGCAGGTGAATGTTTTACATTGTTCAGCATTCCGTCCTTCAATTGTTCTTTTTGCATTTGTCACCCGTGTGGGATGGATATGCCCAGACGTGGGACCTGTGCTCACCATGCCACTGGTTTCAAGCTAGCCTGGCTACTGAGGGTTGATACCCCGAAGCCGTTCCCAGGATGCTTGTTTCCAGTCCAGGGAGGACCTGGTCTGGCAGTTTGGGCTGGAATGTTCCCATGCGGTGCAGGGTCAAGCCTTATTTGTATATGGCTGGGTCCAAACTGGAATGGCATGGTCAGCAAAAAAAACCTATGGATTTAGGCCCAGATCTCTGTACTGGGGATGAATATGTCACATTGATCAGCATTCTGTCCATCAATTGTTCTGTTAGCATTACGGCAGATGGCGCCCTTGGCGCAAAAAAAGGGGGAAGCAGGCAATAGCTCATTTTCTTTCATAATAGACCAGACTTGTTTCATGATTGAAGTGATGGTCCAGCATGGTGGGGAAGGAGTGGAAGAAGAGGAGATAACCTGCTTCTCAGGGCTACCGCTATCTTTGGTGCAGCAGGTATGGTGCATTGGGGCCCAAAGCACCCAAAATATGTGGAGTAGGGTTTTTTAATTAATATTGTTCTTGTTTGATGCCGGTGCTTTTTTATAAGTGCCACATTTAGTGTGGATTATGAGCTACAGAAAAACACCCCTGAAATGTTCTCATGATCCCCGTCCCTTGTAATCATCCCTCCCCCTTCCACTCACCAAATCATTGCCATATAGTTTTGGAGGGGGCCCAACTTCAAAACATTTTGCTTAGGGGGGACTCAGAGCAAAAGGGTAAAGTTTGAAGATCTGGTGCACTAAGGGGAATTGACTTTGTCCACTGTCTTAACTAAACTTGAGGGGGACCCCCTGAAAGGCACCTGGAGGGGCCCCCTCCGGACTCAATCATTAACGCTCTGGCCAGGGTTATGTGCTGAGGGGGCCCCCTGGAGCTTGGGGGCCTCCCCACAGTGCAGGGACCTGTGTTATCCCACTGACTTTGTCCATTCAAACTGTGAGGTAAGTCATGAGTTCAGGAAAGGGAACAACAGAAGGTGTGGGCCATCATCCCCCTCATGCCAGGAAGTAATAGGAGTAGAAAAAGTGGCTGCAGAGAGAGAGAGAATTTGAGTGATGTTTCCAGGAGAAGAGTAGAAGAGTAAGTAGTGGGTGATGAGTTGGGTGACCCCACACATGGGTTCAGGAGGAAGCCAGGACCGCAGTAGTTGGAAGAATTCCAGCTTTTCCTTGGTCATGTGTCCCAGTCCAATCAAATTCTGGAGGAAATGAACACATTCCAAGAATCTCTCTCTATCTAGTAGCCTATTTGTCGTTCTTAAATTTAAACATACCATGTTTTTACATAAAATTGATTCTACAGAATTAACCCAGGTAGCACAACTAGGCACACTGGGTTCTTGCAAAAAATTACAAAAAAGAGAAAAACATTGAAAGGTTTTATAAAAATGTTTTTTTAATCATTACTGCAGGGCAGTAGAGAATAAATACTTAATTTAGACAGAGATGACAGACAATATTTTCAAATAGGCATATGCATTATCCACACACTTTTCTTTAACTAAAACTTAGAAATTTCTAATGAAATTGCTATGAAATGCATAGATAAATATAAATACTTTAATGTTTTAAATATAAATATAGAGATACATCCATATCTTTGTCTCATCCATCATCGATCACTCATCTAACATCCAGTCAGTTGAACCACGGCTACCTAAAACAGCTTCAACAAATCTTTTTCAGACATTTGGCTACCCTGTTTTCAGTTGCATAATTTACTTGTTTGCCTATTGTTTCATAACCCATACTACAGCTATGGTTTCTAAGTTCAATAGATGCTGATGTGAGCTCATAACGCTAACATTCCGCTTTGCAGCTTCCACACACATCCCTTCTCTGAACTCCATGAGAAGAAACTGATTTTCTGGTCAAATCGACCATTATAGGTGATATTACATAAAAACTCTAGAAAACCCATTGCTCCAAATGCATAGAAAAATCAAACATATGCCTAATGTGTAGATAAATGTTAAACATTAGTCTAAGCATTGGAGATACAGCTGTAAAGCCCAAAATTCTATCATCGTGCCACTTCTGGGCCTTGCTGCATTCGCTGAGTGATGCAATAAAATGCACATAGTTGGCAGATCCCTGTAGGATGGAAATTAAGCCTGGGCATGAACATGCTAGACAGAGCTTTAAATATCTTTCTTATAGTAAACATCTGTTACAGTATGATTTATAAATCGCTCCTTGACCAACAGCTCACAGCTGCTTAATTCTGTTCTCCAGCTCTAGAAGCTCCCGCTCTATTTCATATGGAAGGTCAGCGTTGACTTGTTCTTCAAAGTATTTCTTGATGTCTTCCACCTCTTCTTCCCAGAAGTCCCTGGACAAGTGGAAAAGCTCTGCCATGTTGACATCTCCCAGCCCTTTTAAGTTGAGGCCCGTGGCAGTGGGCACATAGCCGATGGCTGTACGCTTGGCACACTCTTCGTCATTTATCCTTCTGAACATCCACTCCAACACGCGGGAGTTCTCACCATAGCCGGGCCAAAGGAAATTGCCCTGCGCATCCTTGCGGAACCAGTTAACATGGAAAATTTTGGGCAGCTTTGCAGCAGGGTAGTGCTCCATGCTCAGCCAGTGGGCGAGGTAGCGGCCGAAGTTGTAACCAAAGAAAGGCCTCATGGCAAAAGGATCGTGCATGATGACTTTCCCTGAAAGAACAAGGATTAATGGACATGTCAACTTTCTTGTAATATTTAAGAGATTCACGTTCATGAGCTATTTTAAATAACATGTTCATTCAAAAACGTGTTCACTCAAGCAGAGAGCTACTATGAGGCAGAGGTGCCTGATAGGGGGCGGCTGACCTATTGAGAAACTTTCATATAAAGGGCCAATCAGTGAACTGTAATATTCCTGGAAGATGATCAGGCCCATTTCAGTCACTGAATTCAAAGGGTTATGTTTTTATTACTAGCAGGTTACAAGGTTAGCATGGCTGTCAGACAAGAGGGGTAGGGTGAAATACTTTATTCCTATGTGATTCTCTCAAAAACACAATATTGAAAAATCATGATCCGGTGATTCCTCCCTGATGGAACATTTTGATTAAATTTAGCCAGTGGATGGCTTTCCCCAGGTTCAGAAAATTACCACGGTTAGTGCCTTTCATAAATTAAAGGATTTGTTGACTCTGTTTACGTCTCAGGTCCCCTTTGCCTTTACTAAAAGGTAGAGCCCATTATGTGATCTCCGTGTCTTTACCCAACCCTGTCCAATTTCCCTTCTTTTCTTTCATCCTCCTTTCCCTTTTATGGTTTCTTCTCTCCTCCTCTCATGTGTTTTTCTTTATTGGAGGGGCATCTCTCACAAATCCAACCACCTCGTCATTTCCCCTTTTCTCATCTCTCCTTCTTCCGCCTTTCCATGATTTTCACCCTGAGTGTTTTTTTATTTCTTTTTCTGGATATTCCTCCCACTTCCCTTCCTATCAGCCTGAAAATAAACCACCCATACCCCTGCCACTCTCTTTAATGATTTTCTTACTTGTATCCCTCATTAAATCCTTAGCCCCATTTCCTCGTTTCTCACAACAGCAAACCCGCTAGACATAGAAAGAAGTCTGCTTTGATCCTATTTCTTTTTTCAATTACTGATTCCTATTTGGCATATCTCAGGTGGTTATTGTTTACCTAATTAAACTTATAATTAATTTAATTTTAGAAATGATAATAGGTTTTTGTCAGTTCATTTTGCTTAGTTTTTTGTCCTTGAGATCAGAAAAAAGATACCAGACTGAGGTTTTGTGTCAGTACTCAAGAGTCCTATAAGTTGCAAATTGACTTTTGACAACTTGACTGCTGGTCAATTTGGCTCAGTTTGATGCCGTCATATTGACACTACATGTCATGTATTCTTCAAATTTACTTCCATTGACATTGGCTTTCTCCAGCTGCATGAATGTCCTTGTATAACAATGTGCAATAGAATTCTCAATTACCTTTGTGCTCTGCGGCTGCTGTTGACTCGGATCTCATGGCCGCCCCCACAAACACTCCATGCTGCCAGTTCAGTGCTTCATAGACCAGAGGTACACCTGCAGATCAGAGGAGGTACGTTTAGAAAGTTGTACGAGTCCCATAATTTCCTTTTTCCTTTGCATTTTATAAACAGAAAACAGAATCTCCAACACACACCATGTTACGTCCAGAGAATCATTTTTTGGTTACTTCTTTTATTGAGATGATCCATATCTAGCACTGACATGCTTCTAAAGTAGTTTCAGGGCACTGCAACAAGCCAAAAGGATTTAATTTAACAAGTGTAGGTCACACAGACATGGATTTGGGAGATATGTTAGGGCTCAACATGAGATAGACCATAGAGGTCCACCAGTAGGAGACAGTTGATACCCAATACGAGCCAAAAATGATGCGAGGCATCCGAAAATCCATGTATGGGACCTTATAATGCCAAAAGTGCTGTATAAGTTGGTCTAGGGTTGCCACATGAGATTTATAATGGGTAATGCTGCTTTTCAGGGGATGATGGCATTAACAATTGGCTTGCACAGTTCAGGACACTTTGTTACAAACAAAAGGAATGTAATTTGGAAATGGCTATCTCCGACTTTCGGTGCAAAGGTCAGGTGTCTGTATTTTGCATGTTTCCACTGAGCCCAATATGAAGAGATACCAAGATGGGTCTTTCAGAGGTACTGACTTATTCAGAAAATCATGGCTTTCCATGTGGATCAGGTAGCCTCTGATTGGAGAGGTCAACCTTGGTAACAGAAATTACCAGACCGACAACAGTCACAGGAGACTAATCATAGTGTGTGATCAAAGACAGAGGTGGAGACTAAGGTTAGTATAGTGCTCATATTCCAACAAAGATACTTGTATAAGGAAACCCTAGTTTTAAATTCTGCATATTAGGAAGTGTATAATAATTTCTGTAAGGAGTAAATCGTGTTCTACATGGTCAGCTACATGGTTATTGTGTGGCCCATTTCACAAGATGATCTAATAAGTTTACATTTAAATAATGATTATCTGAATGCCAAATGCCAATAAAGTCTACAGCACAAAGTTTTTTTTCCATTTGTTACCTTTGGGCCTTCGTCCTCCAAAAATGATGCCCTCGATGGGCACGCCCTCAGGAGACTCCCATGCTGGATCAATGATGGGGCACTGGCTGGCGGGAGTGCAGAAACGAGAATTGGGATGGGCACAAGACTCATCTGGAAGAGAAGAGCAGGTGTGAGAAGGTGTAAGAACTATCGATCAAATCAGATCATGTGTGATCAAGATAGAACTGAACTAGAATATGTATCGAACAATCCCTAACCATGGCAATCCCTTCCTTACCACTCTCTGGTGACCATTCTTTGTTCTTCCATGATGTCAGTGTCACCCCAGGTTCTAGGATATCTCCGATGCCCTCCCAGTAGATGCCTCCATCACTGGTCTCCCCAACATTGGTGAAGATTGTGTTCTTCTCGATGGTCTTCATGGCATTTGGGTTTGTCTTGATGGATGTTCCAGGAGCAACACCAAAAAATCCATTCTCTGGATTAATAGCCCTGAGGTGACCTACAATACAATGAAGTGAGTGATTAGAAAGGAAAGAAAGGCTTGCACCCAGTGTGGTACATCACTTAATGTACATTCCATTAGGTTATCTTGCAACTTTAGATAGATGCTGCTTACCTTGTTCATCAAACTTCATCCAGGCAATGTCATCTCCCACACACTCAATTTTCCATCCAGGCAATGTTGGATTCATCATGGCCAAGTTCGTTTTTCCGCAAGCGCTAGGGAAGGCGGCTGCAAAATATTTCTTCTCACCCTCTGGATTTGTGATGCCCAATATCTGTGGAAGATAAAGATATATCTGTTTACTGGGTGTTTCAAATATATTATTACACCTAATGGAGAACTGTTCATTAACACAGAAAGTTTGTATGCTGTTGTTTCCCCTATAATTGAATGTGAAATGTAAACACTAGAAATGTCTCTGAATGATAGGTCTGCTACATATATATACCTATGAATACCCATGTTTACAGACACACTTCAGTCATTTTTAGAGTTTAGATACTTTTAAATCTCCTCTCATCTTAATGGGTGTTCTAGGGTGGACAGCATGGTGGTACCTGTGTTTCTGGTGCTGCACCATAATTGTCTGTCCTGCTTCCCTCTATTGCCCGCTTATTCTATATCTATTGTCTCTCCTGCATTTTTTGTTTTATGTCACCGCAATTCCCTAGACTTCCAATTTCCTTTTTTTGAGCTCTGCCTTTATTGTTTCTCATACGTCCAATTCCCCACCCAACAGCATGTCTTGCTACATATTTTACATTTGTGTTGCTTTCTTCAGTTTTCTTTTTTTTTTTACTCTGCATGGTCCATTTATGCATTTGTAAACATGCCATCACTTGTACAAAGTATTTCTCCAAGAATAAAAATAGGCGTATTCTTAGCCTAAGCTCATTGTACTTGTCGTCCCAAACCATGCAGACTTTAGGTCATCTTTTCTAAACACTGTTTGTGCCATCCTTACAATATGCATCGTGCCACAGGACTACCAATTTTGGCATTGGATTTGTCTTGTGTTTTGTGACCTGATTTTTTTATAGATTTGTGTTACTTACATCACACATTTCATAACAACTGGTGGAAAATAAAGAAGGGAGTCATTGGCATTATTTCTTATTGGAGTTGTTAGTCTATTGGTGGTGATATAACCATCTCTTACCAGCATGTGTTCAGCCAGCCATCCCTCCTCCTTGGCAATCCTGCTGGCGATCCTCAGCGCAAAGCACTTTTTCCCCAACAAGGAGTTTCCTCCGTAGCCGCTGCCGAAGGACACGATCTCTCTGCGTTCAGGAACGTGTGCGATGAGCGTCATATCCGGGTTACAGGGCCAGTTGTTCACCAAGGGTTCTGTAGACACACAAGAAGATGCCTTACTGATGCGCCTGGACTCGCTGGCCGCATGTCAGTCTAGGGATTGATGTAAGGGAATGACCACAAGACCACGTCACTAACATACTTTTCAGTGGTAAGGGGCAGCCGACCGAATGGAGGCATTTCACAAACTCGCCGCTGCCCAGGGCTCTCAAGACGTCGGTGCCCATCCGGGTCATGATCCTCATGCTGGCCACGACATACGGTGAATCCGTCAGCTCAATCCCAATCTTGGACAGGGGCGACCCAATGGGACCCATACTGAAAGGGATGACGTACATGGTACGACCTGTGAAACAATATATGTTCAAAAATTAAGGAAGGTTGCAACAGAGGTAACATTATCTAAAGAAATGAATTTCCATATAGGAACATCCTGTAATACTTATGGCTACATTGCAAAGACCTATGAGTCCATGCACGAAGTGAATTTCTACCAGGTTAAATATACAATTGTTGAGAAACACTGTAATTAAATCAAAATGAATGTATTTTGTAAAAAGAAATATTGAGGTGTATCGAAGGGTAAGAAAGAGAGCTATATGATAGTGCAGGAGGGAATAAATATATGTATTTACCGGCCATTCTCATAATAATCCTGACTTGTGACCCACAATCTTCCATTAAAACTGACCAACTTTTGGCTTCTGGTTGAGTGATATGGCTCATAAGTTGTGATTCTCATGCCAATTAACAATAATCAATAAATATAATGTTACATATATATGTAGGGCTACCGGTTTTTTGGTATTTTTTTTTTTACATTTCTGTCTGTATTAGTGCACATTTATTTTTTTGCTAATTTTATCTCTATTTACCCATATTTATTTTGGGTCTTGTGAAAAAACGCATCTGAAATTAGTTTATTTCCACATTTATTTTATCAATAAATATAAACTCATGTTTGGTTTCAATGCTATGGACACACGCAGAACATAAATCAATATACTTAACTGAAAATATCCAAATTTCAGTATCAACCTTGTGCATATCTACTGCTGTTTAAGCCTCTTTACTAAAATTAATTTCTTTTTTTAACCCCCTTACCGATCAATCCATACAGCTATTGACCTGGCAGTCGGTATTTTAGAATCACTCAAAAAGCAAACCATTTTCAGTTTTTTTCCACATTTAAAAAAAAATACAGAAAAGAAAAGAAATGTTTTTCTGGTTCTATTTATCTGTAAAAATCAGTAAAAACAGGAAACAGGGAGCCATACATATGTAGTTAACTTCCTTAATTTCCATATTCCACCGCAGTCTGTTTTCTATGTTTTTTTATTGCGGGTTTATTGTAGCATGTTATTTAGGTAGCAAAGCCCCTGTACTCACTACAGCACTATTTATGCACAATATGACATATGAATGGAAGTGAGTTACTTTTGACTTCCATGAGGAAGACACGAGTACTCTTGGTATAGTGCTGTCCTGCAAATCAGGTGTACAAAAAGTGTAGGTCACATTAAAATCAGCCCGTGCAGGTAAAAACGGTAGGGTGGTGGGGCCGGGTTGAGGGGAGATTCGACAGACGACCATGAGGGAAAAATACAATAAATTATTAATTTCCCCTCAGCATCGTCTGTCGAATCCCCCCACCGGGCCTCACCTCTCTCGCCTGCACGGGCCGCGGCCCGCGGCTGATTAAAATCTGTATTAATCGAGATCATTAATCCCATCTGTCGCCCTTTAGTTTCTCTGCTTGCTTCTTTCCCCTTTTCCTGCTAATCGAGCAAAAAGCCTTGCTAACACTTTAAACACTTTAATTGATCACTAGACTGACATATTGATCAGGCCATGTTTGTAGACAAAGTCTATCAAAACATTTACTTGTTCGCTTTCCGAGTAAACTGTCTAAAGTGTAATTTATTATGCCAAAAACGTTGCAAACCGCATCCCCACTTTTTGTTGAGAAATTATATTTCTAATCAGACATAAAAAATGTGTTTTTTTGAAGCTCTCGAGATGCAAACTAAAAAGGAGAAACACTTCATAATTAATACACAAATCCGAATGTAGGCAACTAACTGTAATCAACTCCCTAAAGGTCCCTGTCCCCAGGCCTGACGTTTTCCCCTACAAATCATTGATTCCAGGTGTGTTCGTCTAATCGGTTCAATTGAAGCAAAACAAGACTACAACACCCAAAATGCATTGGGCTAACACACAAGAGTGAAGGACTGGAAAGAGTGTTGTTAACGACCTGGGGTAGGTGTTCACTTTATGATCAATTGAAAGGTTGTGTGCGGATCTGCAATGTGTACTGGTGATTTTTACTCTTAGAGACCCAGCTTCATAAACTGACGTCACATCTTAATTCTACAGCCAACACCAGTCTACTTGCAACATTTCTGTGCTTTTTATATGTATGGCAAACATTTGCAATTCGAAGTTACGCAAAGTGAGAAGGTGTTGAATGCCAATAATTGACGCTCAACCAAAGATCTTCTCAGATAATAAACACATATAGCTCCCTTTATGTGTGCGCGTGCTTGAGAGCTGTACACAAATGCATGATGCTACCTGTACCGAGCCAAACACGTTGATAGTCACTGTGTGCACGTTTCTGTTTCTTTTAAACTCTCACCTTTCATGCATCCTGGAAACCGGGCCTTAAACGCCTTATCGAAGTCCTCCTCGGACATCCAGCGCCCGAGCTGGCTGGTTCCGGTCTTGGAGAGGGGCACGGTGTCCCTCTGCTCTTGAGTAACGATGACCGTCCTGCTCTCGATTCGGGCCACATCCCGGGGGTCGGTGAGAGCCAGCCAGCTGTGGAAAGAGAGGACGGACTATTAGACAAATACCGGGCAGCTGTCCAGCCCCGTGGTGCTGCAAGGTTCATTCGAGACAACGCAAACACAGAGCGTGCCAGGGATTTCAGTGAAACGTGTTTGTATTGCAGCGCAATCGAAAGATTATGGAACATTTTCCAATTTCCATGTTTTATTCCAGATGGTGCAATGTGTTAGCAAGAGCTTGAATTCCTACCAATCTTCTTTCATGTACTGACGCTATCCTGCCTTTGAGATATATCTTAACATCTACTAGCCACCAGTACATTTGGACATCCTGAATTCAGTGAGTAGCCCACGGTGTGGTGTGGGAAGAACCTATTTACAACATACCAGGATCAGATTGAAGTCGGTATCACTCACAGGAGCACCTAATACCAGCAATGGTTCAGCAGGTGCAGTGGCACCTGGGCCAACTGAACCCTGACCATTCCTCTATTTTAGTTTTCAATCAGAGGACAAGATGGGACATTTTTCTTATTTGAATCTAGAATGAGGGCACCCTTCCTTCAGCTGGACCTCATACACATTCATTGTTATTGTGTTATCAGGAAACGCGTTCATTGTAACATACAAATATACAATTATTTGGCTGTCATAGAACACCCCTCATCGAGTCAACCCACTGTTTCCATATGCACATTTCCAGGCACTCAGAAGACCTCAGCCATGAAAACGTGTACATTTGTGCATCTATTACAACAATCTACGCCCAAGCAACAAGTCACAGGTTTGAATCCTCATAGAAAAGACTCAGACTTCCTTCCTTCTGATGCCAATAAACTGAGTACTGCCCATTGTGATAACAGTAATTGTTAATTGGTGCGCTATAAAAACACCAAGCGCTATAGAAGAACTTGCTTTAGTTGTACTTCATGTGGCGCACGTTGAACACTGTAAGTGATCAAGTTTGGTGTTGAATTTACCAAGTAAGTTATCTGCACTTCAAGAAATTGTCTCTATCCCATTTTTACCGGGTAACGTTATAGGCGTTAAATAGGGGACTAGCATCAATGTATTTTCAAAAAAAGTGAAAGACTATATAATAACCAAGTCATAGCAATGGAAGAAGCAGGTATGGCTTTCTAAATATGCAGGGAGTGAGGGTTTGAGTAACTGAGTGTGTTAGTATCCATCCATCAACCACCATCCTACTAGGCCATGTCTCGGTGTCAGGAATGCGACTGCGAAATGACAAAGGTTATGAAATAAATATGTGTTTGTAAAATACAGTTCACCCCTCTGATCATTCCCCCAGCTGACTATCCACCGATGCCCTCATTACCCCCTCCAACCACAGAGGGCGCCATTCACTCACCAGCTCTCATACTTGGTCAGCCTCTTGACCATGCCGCTCTCCTCCATGAGCGCCAGTAGCCTCTCGTTCTCCCCCTCGGACCCGTCACAGATGTGGATGCTTTCGGGCTGGCACACCTTGGCATTGCCCACCACAAAGGCCCTCACGTCTGGACTCAGGCTGTTCAGGTCCCCCTGGACCATCCTGCTGGTGATCTTCTGCTCGGTCTGCAGCAGGGGCGCCATCTTAGGAGAGACCGATGGTCGTGTCAGTGTTTGGAGAGTCTGAAGGTAAGCTATAGGGGGAAAACGTCATACTCAGCAAATTCTCTACACATAGTGATTATCAACTGATTAACAATAGACTAATCTCTTCCAATTACTGGAAGCCAATTATTTGTATGTGTTTAACTCGGAAGCAATTCAAATATACATAAATATGTAAATAAACAGATGCTAACCCCGCTAGCATGATGCACAGAAGCGCTCTATTGGCTTCTCGTTCTGTAAGACTCAATTTATAACTGCAGGTTGTGTCACCAAACCAACATAAATGCTCGAAGCCTTTGGGGAATCAATGACTCTGAATTCAGTATGATCCCAAGATTCCTTGGGTATTTTACGTCAAGCATTCTGCAATTTAAACTGATTCTCACGACTATTCAGGTGTTGGTACCAGCCAGGAGGGCCTTGGCCTTGCAATACTAAATGGAATCCTGAGCCTAATGGTGGGGTGCTGGTCTTTGGACCCTATTGAGCAGCACTACCTGGTAGGTCAGTGGCAGCCCAGGCTTGGCCACCATTATGCCATGTAATTCCACCACCCCATTGCTCCAGGGATCACTCCAGTATCTTCTCTGCCATCAGTCAGGAAGTGTTTGAAGCCAGCACTTCACCACTACTACTTGTGCACCATCACCTCGGTGGAAATGTGTGCATGTAAAGGAATTATTTAAAATACAGAACACGGCTCTGCTGATTTTTGCTTCCGATAGCAGCACGTCTAGTGCCTTCGGTTCTCTTCTTGTGCTGTCATCATTAGATGAATATTCATGGGGTTAAGGGTTACAGGGCAGTGGATGGTCCATCCCAGCCTATGAAACTGCTGCTACCCACTTCGTGTGCCGCAGAGCGGGGACCACCAAAGAGGAGCAGTGGAGCCGTCCCTCAACTGCCGTCTGTGAAACCATGAGATCGAGGTACAAATCCACCCTGATCCACTAGATCACTTTGTGATATTCTTGGGTAGTAGGTCCCTTCTTTGCCAATAATGGGATTTTATCGAAATATGCAGAACCCCCAGGTTTAAGACCCGTATTAAAATTGTACATGCATATTTATCAGTCCTATCTGTATGGCTATTTAAATTGTGGCATTTTACTGCCATATTGTGAAATCAATCCGGATTAAAGCAAGTAACTGAGGATCAGTCTACAGCGCTATGAGACATCTTTGGAAAAATAGGAGACGACTGCGCACAGTGCAAAGAAGAAAACTGTACCAAGAAAGAAAAAAACAGCATATACCATTCAATCAAATGGTCCTACACACCTCAATGCATCGACATACAACTGCGATCAGACATGACATCTGTAGACAATATTGCACACCATTTTCTGGAACGTTCCTTCAATAATTTGTGTAAGATAATGAAGACATACAAACAAGCTGGACAGCCCAGGCAATTAGCCTGTTAAAGCAGTCATAGAGGAAACGTCAATGATGATGAAGCAAACTTTCTGGCTGGTACTTACTATTTCTTTAAGTGAGGGTGAAGAATTAATTAACTCTGCCGTCGGTTTCTTGGCTGGAAAAGTTCTTCTGGATTCGTTGAGTCTTTCTCGACTCTCTGAGTTCTTCCTTTGCTCTTGAAGTCGTGTTCTTTGAAGATGCTCCGGATGCCTTAAATAGCCGTCAATGGGGAGAACTCCTCCCGCCACTACAGGTGAGGAGAGGAGGCAGGTCTCCTACGTCATAAGGTGTCCGTCCCGCCCCTTGGAACCAATCCATAAACAAGCGTCATCAGAAACCGTTCGCAAAAGAGTAAATCCCTCAAGCGGGTAATGATTGATCGAATTGTTGACTGCAGTCCAGTTTGTGCTTTTTTTCTGCTGGCAGTTACACAAAATTAGACGTTTGCACAACCTGTTGTGCATTTGACCTTTGACCTGTGCGAGTTCTGACGAAAGAAGGCTCGGCTGATAACAACCAGCCTTGGTTACTTGCCACTACCGCTACCTCATCGCGCATACCAGAGCAGCACAGCAGCGCATGCGCAGGAAGGTGCTCGGTGCTTTTACCCTGGAGGCTCGATTCAGGCGTGTTTGCTCACCTTGTACATGTTACTGGACTCAGGATAAAGTACAGTGTGATGCTGAAAGAAACAGAAAGGTGACCTGTCAGCAATTTCAAAGAGCAGGGGGGCCTCAGGCAATGCTGCCTCAATTGGTGCAGCAGGTGCAGTGGCACAGGAGCCGAGAGGGCTGAGGGGCACACTACACTCTGCTTATTGCTGCATTTTATAACTCAAACAGCAGACAGGGTGCCCTTTTCCTTCATTGCACTAGGGCCCTTGACACAAGAAGATGTGCATAAAGACAATGAAAGAGCAAAGGCACACGCATGGGCAAGTCAGTGCAACTGTGCAGCAGCATAGTGCAGGGCAAGCACTTTGTCTTTAAATAGTCGAGGGGGGTTGGGGGGGGGGCAAACGACAAGGGAGAATTATCGAACAGTACTGCCTTATGATTTTTTCCCTAACATTACTCTCGCGAACGACCTTTCCAAAGGTCACTTTATCAGACGGCATCCTTGTAGGAACAACGAATCTGAGAATTCTGCATGATTGATTCTGACCCATCTCCACAGACCGTTCAACAGTAAAACAGGCATGTGACATCCTCTTCGCCAGTCCTACAAGCCTTTCAGAGGCGAGCCTGACAGGCCATTCAATGTACATCAACACAGCTGTATTCTTGGAGATAATCTTGACGTCTGATTCCACCCCAGCCATTGTGTACTTTTTTTAACCCCTGCCCACTGCTGCCACAGAGCATGGTTCAATCGTCACTCTTACTATGACAAGCTTCATGCCTGCCCCTCAGAGCAGGCAAAGCTAAAAGAGGTGCGGGGGCAAATAAATGTACACAACTCTGCGGCTTAGCTACAGCTTGTGGCGCCCGGGGCTATCCCTCAGTTTGCCGCCCCTGGCATACGTAGCCCTGTGATTGTGTGAGGTTAAGTCTCGGACTCGAATTTTGAATCTCACCTCACTGTCAAATTTCGGCCATAAATGCTTCTCACATGTATCATTGGAATGCTAGTTTTACATTGGTCTAATAACTAGTGCAAGTAAGTGTTAACTATCTGAACTTGCAGTTGTAGAGGCTGCGCACAGCACCCCGGGGCCACTCGCTTAAATATACTGGTGTAATTTTTTAAAAATACTTTCAAACATATTTATCATCCTGCCTGACTGTGACCGCTATGGGTCTCTCACAGGCTTTCCCGAGGCTTGCCCAGCAATCATGGTATCACGCACATGCTCACTGTGGTGGCCGGAGTCCGTGAGTCAGCTGACTCTAATGAATTTATGGTATAGGCCTGAGGCAATTGAGATTTGTGTTAGGGCCTCTCACACCCTAATATAGTCTGGGCCCAGGTCCCATGTGGGACAGAGACAGCAGCATGGAGTTTAGTGATTCTTCTCTCCTGGTTTATTATTTGAGCTCTCTCCAAACAGCCACAATGCCACATGTTCACAGACAAGTACTCTCATCAGCGTGCGTTGTGACTGTCACTCGAGACCGACTACTTTTGCTCTTACCTGTGTGAATCTGGATCTGAAGGTGGGGTGTTGGATTTAGGGGTCTTTCGACACCTGCTGTGCTGCAGGCTTTAAACAGCAATGCCGGGTGGACTGAATACCGGACTGAAGACCAAGCTGCTAATGAGCCATGGGCAGCCCAAAAAAAATTTCAATCTTTGCTTGAAGTGGCGTCTGGTGTATTTATACTTGGTGTGTAACTTGTCACTCGCTGTGCAACACTAGAGATATATATGCCAGGACATCAAGGCAGGCTCTGGTGATGGTCATGCCACTACAACTCTGAATGCCTCATATGCACCCAGTAATACCCCTTCTACATTAGTGGGGTCCAGTAAAGATCTGTGTTCTCTACTAAACTGTTGTCTTGTATTGTCAGTGGCTCTTATTGCACAGCTTCGCTCCAGTGGTTCTACAGCCTAACCGCAGGTCCTTGCTTTTTTCGGTGTTAATTTTTAGCGGAGCCATGTGACCTGCTTTCTAGAGGTCCATAGCTGTCATTTTAATTATAGTCAGCTGCAGCAGGCGTTTGCAGCAGTTTTAGATCTTCTAAGAGTTTTTCGTTGCTCAAATGGGTCAAATTTCTGATATTTATGTATCCTCATCTTCATTGCTTGATTTTTGCTCGCAAGAAAGTGTTAAATGTCACTCATAAACACACTGAAATTATGAACATGTCACACATAGCAATCTGAAACCTTGGCAGCTATGGATGGCACGTGTCATTATGTCATTTGCTAACTGCCTAACTTGGTTAGTCCCCCCCACTTCTTTTTATAGGACTTGTGCCCACTGCCCTGCCACTCACCAAAGATCCTTTCCTCCCCTTGTGACAAATGTTTAGCTCTTACCTTCCTCAGGCTCCAGTACGCCACAGTGGTGGCAGGGTCTCTACCGAAGGGGTTGGTTCTGCTGCAGTCTGCAGCAAATCGCCCAGCACTGCCACTGCCCCAGACTCAACTCATAACTGCCAAGATTTCAGATTGCTATGTGTGACATTTTCATAATTTCAGTGTAATTATGAGTGACATTTCAATGACTAAGAGTGACACTTTCTCCCGAGCAAAATCAAGCAAAGAAGACAAGGGAAACATATAAATATCAGAAATTACTCCCATTTGAGCAAAGAGAAACTCTAACAGCTGCAAAGCACCAGAAAGGAAGGGAACTTAGATGCGCCAAGAGCGGTGGAGAGAAGCAGCGCCATATCTTACGAACATGGTACTAAGGGGCAAATTCACATGCCGAAATTTGGCATTAAACAAACATTGCTAATGCCTCGCTCCGCCATTTTGAAAATGCAGGGATGCACCGTATTCACAAGAATGCGGTGCACCCCTGTGTTTCCCCTGGCGCTGGTGCTAAATCTAGCTGCCTAGCGCCAACGCAGGCAACCTTGAACCATAGTGCAAGGGTGTCTACCTTGGTGGGAATGTCTGTTTATGTGCAGGAAGGTGTCCCTTCCTGCACATAAACAAATCGTGATTTGTAACTTCATTATGCAGCACACATAGAAGTTGCAAATTGTCATTTTCTTTAAATGATTCATGGTGTTTTACTGTTTCTATGTGTGCTGCACAATGCAGTGTGAAATGGGGTCTAATTTACTAGGTGGCTTTAAGCCAAGTTCAGTGGTTTAATGCTGCCTCGTAAATAAGACAAAGGGTTTATCGCCACAGGAATGTCAGAAAAAGTGACGTTCCTGGGCGATAAGGGCTTGTAAATATGCCCCTATGTTCCGCTCTCCCTTTGATGCAGCGTTCGATACGCCAAAAATTTGTCGTTTTTCCCCTCTGTACATGTTTCTGTCCCGGAAAACGTTTAATCTTGCAACTGTGTACTTGCCCAGATACCTCCCTGCTGCCAAAGCCATGACTGCCTTATTGCTATGCCGTTCTCAGTGCTACATCAATTCACAGGCGTGTTCTGCACCCCCACCACCTACCACCGTCCCCTTCCGTCCCCTCAGCTTGCCTTCCCAGATCTCTCCACCAGTCGTTATTTCTCGTAGTGCACTCGGAGCGGCAGGCACTAAAATTGTTCAATGAAATCGACAATGCTAATTTAACATTCACAGCCCCAAAGTACAGCAAGCCTGCACCTCAGGGGTCCCCTTTTAAAACAAGGTGCAGGTTGAAATTCGCCTCAAATTTGTTTTTCACTAACACTGTTTATCAATGCAGCTGTGCAGTGTTGCACTGGGCGGAAAATAGACCCAGGCCTGAAAATAAAAATAAAAAGTTGCCCCAATAGTGAATCAGAAAGCTAAAAAAGTCTCTCATGTATGCAAATTGGGACACTTTTAAAGTTGTAAAAACACGCTGTGTGTTTTGCAAGATATGGAAGACTGCAACTTTTTGTGTTTTCTGAAGACCATGTTTATGGTACTGTCAGGGAAATCAACAGTAAAAACCGGCCCACAAGACAATAAAACAGGACACAAACAAAAAGACAGCCCACACACTGACCAATCAGACCAGACCATTGGGCACTGCCAGATTGCCCTAAAGGCAGGGACACTGGAATTATGCTATTGTGCGGCCGCAGAAACTTTTCCATAATTTTAGATTTGCCATGTTTGCCACACAGTCCATCATCTTCCGCATAATCTGCAGATTTTAACAGAATCTGTTTCTTGCTTAAATGATTCAAAAGCTACTAAAAATGTTGCAGCGTAGTGAAATGCACTTTACAAAGCAGGACTGGCCGCCTTCCTATTGCTTATTGCTATATTTCTGTACTAAACTGGTACTAATGTGGTGCAGTCAATGCCTAGACAGTGTTACCAATTTTAAAAACTAAAGAAGTAATGAAGTAATACTATTACAAAATGTGCCGCATAAAGCTTCATAATTGGTCTTGCCGCAGAATGTACTCAACCTTGCTACATAATTCGGCCCTCTCCTGCCACACAATTTCAGTGGTCCTGCCTAAAGGCCAGTCCGATCCTGCAGCTATAAAATATTGACTCAAGTTCTGCTTCGGGTAAAATTGTGTGACCACCCAGCGTACCCTTAATCAATATGCTGGTGGTAAATTACAAAATTGGAGCTGTAGCCAACTGCGCACATTATACCTGATTGAGTACACTAAACTAAAAACCAGTTGAACAGCACTTTGGCTTAATGCTTGAAACTGGAATACAGAAGAATAGGCCCTCGCGGACTCAGAGTAGCTGTATGGTACTGACTACTAAGAAGTGTCGGTAATCTCTAATTACTACTGCACCTCTGCCGAGAAGTGCAGGTACTCACTTGCGATAGAAAGCCCCGAGGGCACTCGGTACCTGCTCATTTAAAGCACTGCTTGTGCAGGTACCCCGACTTTCCCCTAGTGTGGGTGTCTGCCTCGCTGACTGTCCCGCCTGTAGGCGTCTGCCCCTCACCCAGGTTGAACCTTCCTAGCTCCCTCCACACACACACACACACACACACACACACACACACCCGTCCCCGCCCTCTGCGCAAGTTCCACTCTTGAGGCAGGATCATTTTCCTCCACCTTCCCAGAGCACTAATCCAGATTTTTTACCCCACTCTCAACAGGCTGGTGGCACTTACTTAGGCAGAGTCCGGAGGAGTGTGGCGGTGGCGCTCCAAGAATTGCCTCTCTCAAGGCAGTGGCTGCAGGCTGAATTAGGCCGCTACTGTGCGCTGTCACTGTGACAATTCAGGTTTGCCGGCCGCCTCATTATAAACATTTACCCTCCAGGCTTCAAAGGTGCAAGCAAGGCTGGCTGCAGGCAGGTTCAGGCCATGAAAAACAGCGGGCCGGCAATTTGAGTTTGCCGCCCGCCTCCGGTGATAATAGTCGTGCTGAGGGCCGCGCTCACGAGAGGCGAGTGCGTGCGCGTGACGCATCACTACTGCCGTGCTGCGCTACGTTTCAGCGCGAGGGCTGGCCAATTATGCCAGGGCCGTCATTGGTAGCGCTTTCGCACGCTACAATGATGGCTCTGGGATGGGAACTACTACAACCGGGTTACGTAGGTCCTAAGTGTCCTAAGTGTGCTTGCTGTTCACACGCGCGGCACTGGCTGCCCATGGCGACGGCTTTTCTAATTTATTTGAATACACGGACACTACTGTAGTAACTGACAGTAGTGTCAGCGAGTGTCCAAATAAATTAGAAAGGCCTCCGCCATGGGCCACGAGAGCCGCGCGGCCACTGCCCCCACATAGTGCCGCCTGGGGCGGACCGCCCCCACCGCCCCCCCCTAGCTACGCCAGTGACCCAACTTAATAACTTTTGAGCTGTTTGACGAATCTGCTTGAAGCTTGGCATAGCGTTAGAACGTTAAGCCCAGTGATGGGATCTCAAGTTGTGGGCAAAGTGGGGTAGAAAAAATGGGAATGGGAAGCAATACTTTGTTAGCAACATTGGCGCTGTTTGAAGGATCTTCATGAAAACAGAGATTCCAGAACTGCTCATTACATGCTAACAGTTTAACTAATTACATGCAGATTCAACCAGAGGCGGAACTAGGGTCAAATTTAGGTGGGGGCAGGGCGGGCAGGTGTACTAAAAATTTCGGGGGGGGGCTAATACGTCCGGCAATAGGCAGAGTGGAGATGCTGGGACTCTAAGAAGGGGTGAAAAAACAACAAAGCCTTGTTAATAAGTAAATGGTCTTTTAAAGACTTGTAAAGTACTCGGGTGCGGCTGCAGTAAGAGGGAGGATAGACCAGCCAGCCCACAGCAGATAAAACCTGTCTGTCTGCCCAGGAAGCTGTCTCAGCCCGGGCTGACACACACAAAGGGGGGGCTGAAGCCCTTTGAGCCCTATGTGCGTTGCACGCCTGGATTCAACCATGTCCTGCACCCAAAGCGTACCTGGCACTCAGTCCAGAGGTCACTGTGTGCTGTTAAAAGTTGAGTACAGCTTGTTTTGTGGCACAGGGGCATGTTCTGAGGCAAAGACGCAGGTCAAGCCCTGAGCCGACATTTCGCTGTGCATAACTGTTTGCGCTTTTCATTTGTGCAAATTTGGGGCCCATAAAGCGCTGCCTGATAAGTCGAAGTTTGCAACTGTGGCTAGTCAACAAATCAATACATTGAAATATCGTGAACCACATCAGACTTCACAAGAAAGAGTGTGATAAGATTTGAAAGCATAAAGGTTCAATAAAGGTTAAAATGTTTGCAGAAGGCAAAATCATCAAGTTAGTGTCAATCAATACATGAATGCATTAATTAATATGAAGTTCAAATCATTCAAAGTCATATCAGTGAGAGGCCGAACTACCATAAAGTAACCACGAAGAAACAAATAGGTAAAATCAGTTCTCCCATAAAGAGAGCACCCTAAAACTCTTCCTTTCCTCTACCTGTTCAACATCAATAAAAGGGTATGCGCAATAGTCTTTCTATAAGTGCACAAATACTGACAAAACCGCCTCCCCTCTAAAATGCAGAAAATCAAACATTATCCATCCTACTTTTCATCATTTATTTATAATCCTTTCTGTCATGTTCCAAAATAATCCATTTACATCACAATGTTTGCCAGTAATTTCATTAACCATTAATTAATATTTAAACTTGAATTCCCACCCTGCCAACAATCCTCATACCTCATATACTCCACTCAAACTATAATGAAAACAAACAAAAATCTCAATACGTGAATAATTTCAAACCACGGTATTTAGAAAAAACTATATTTTTCTTAATTTCACTAGGACATGTAACACCGCTATCAAGTTTAATTACTAAGCCTGGGCAAAGCACTACGCTATGCTCGCATAGTTTGCGAAGTTTGCGCTACTTCGCACTACGCGAATTGCAGCACAGTGCGAACACGCGCAGCGTAGTGTTGCGTAGTGCAGCGGTCATTTTTTGCTTGCTCGCGGTCCTCAATGTCAAGTTGGCGACCGCGAGCAAGCAAAATGACATCCCAGCGAGACTTTTTCCTCGTTCTCGATCAGCAACATCTAGTTGGAGATCGCGAGCGTGGAAAATAAACCTCCCGGCGAGATTCTCAACGCGAGTAGGTCAGGTTTCTCATTGCGAGTGGTCGCGTATGCTCGCGACCGCTCGCGATGAGAAACTACCAGTCCGCGTTGAGAAAGCTGCCGCTCGAGTAAAAATCTACTCGAGCGGCAGAAAACTACAGCTCGCACTGTGCAAGATGCCGTTTTCAATGATTGCACAGTGCCAGTTGCTTGTCCGCACTGTGCAATCATTGAAAACGACATCTTGCACAGTGCGAACAGGGTACTACGCAGTTCGCGAACTGCTATGCGTAGCTCGCGTAGTGCGAAGTGCATTTTGCGTAGCTTCGCGTAGTGCTACTTCGCGAACTACGCCCAGGGTTAGTAATTACCCATTTAAGCAATATGGGAGATCCTTCATTAATTGCATACATATATATTATTCAATTTCACTTTTATTTCCTGATGTACTAAGGTTGCTCTATGGTTGTTATTCAATCATTATTCCATAATGAGTCCATGCAGATGCACGTTTCGGTGAAACCACCAAATATTCTTTCTCCTCCTTCAGGACACAGAAACAATTTAAAATCCAAATGTTGGCAGGTCAACTACCTAATGTTCAACAATATGGAAAATTGCTGTAGGGCATATGCCAAGATCCTATGGCTCATGGCTGAAGGCTCTGTACAGTATAAAATGTCAGTTTAGGTGCTGGAGGCATTATATTATAAAAGTTATGGTTCCAAAGCAAAACTCATCAGCCACATAAATTTGCCAGTTAACTCGTGCCCCCTGATTCACTGCTAATAGCCGCCGATTTTGGAGATATGGCAAAGTGATTATATTTTTCAAATAGTGTGCGATCTAGAAGATTAGAGATTAAATGACTGAATGAAACACCATGTACATGCTCACTAGGTTCTCATACAGGCTTATCCTCCCAAAGTTAACTAACAATGGAATGAAAAACAAAAAAGAGAAAGCAGAACAGCAGACATGTGCCAGGGCTCTCATCAGGAGGGCAGGACACTGCAGCTTGCACAACACGTTGCCCCTGCCATGTTGCCAATGATGGTAACAACATAACTGCTAACCATCACAGTCTTACAAGTGTGACAATTTGGAATATTTCATGCCCCCAAAGCTATAAGAATGGCTGGACTGCAGTTAATGGTAATTTATAATGGATACTGAATTAAGAACTGACTGTTGCTGTGGTGATTTGTAAATTAGCCAGACAGTGCCACCTTGTGCCAGACAGTCACAAGCCCCGGTGTTGACAATTAAATGCCAGTGCGGAGCACTGAAAACCAACGGCTCAAATTAAGCACGGGTCCCCCCACTTAAGAATAGCCCTCCCAACCTGTTGGACAGGTAGGGAGAGCTAAAATCAAATTATTAATTTAACCGTCAACAAGGGTGCTATACGCAGATTCCTCCTCAGATTTGCCTATGGGTCAGGAAGAGGTGAAAGCATCCCAACTTGTCCAATGTCAGGAGTACATTCAAACAGGCCCCCCACCACACTTACAAAGTGTGGGGGTGTATATCACTGACTTCATCAATCACTTTGCCCTAGGGTGGGTAAAGCATTTTGATCGTGGAAGATGCTTAATGGAGCAAGAGGGGGGTTTACTTCCTCCTATGCTGTCTTGACTGAGGGTTTGGGAGCAGATATAACTGCCCAATCGCTCCTGCCTTGCCCAAGTACAAGATGAAAATTTAATGCCCCCTCTCCTGTTATAGACATTTTCCACAGGGTATTTCTGAGGCTTAAATTAACCTTGTTCAAGAACAGAAGGGGATCATGTGCCAACAAGGGGGTTGATGTTTGCACTCCTAGATCCCTCCGCCCGCCCAAGGGTTTCGTGGTTTAAAAAAAACAGAAAAAGAAAAAGCCTACTCTTTCATGGCCCTGCTTCAGTCCATGGAGGAGCAGGTGAGCTGGCATATCCATGCCCTCTCTATTAGTAATTGCAAACATGATGCAGAAGAGAGCGAAAGCTGACTCCGTACCTGCAGCACTGTATAGGCCAGGAAGGAGTGAGTCAGCTGAAACCTGTGCTGGGTCCTGTTTCCAACCTCAAACTGGGCATAGACGAGGGTGCAAGCTGATCCTTCCCTTCGTGGCTCACACAATAGGTAAGAGCAGATCAACTACCACCCCACCCCATACCTTGTATGGAAATTAGGCACAGGAGTATGTGACATATCTTCATCTCTTCTGTAGCCCGCTGAATGCAGTATGCTTATTTTTATCTTGATTTTAAGTCGGCCATTACTGCTGGGCAAGATGAAGAGGCATGGGAAAAATTACTACCACCACACTGGGGCAATGTGGGGGCAGTTAAGTTCACAAATGTCAGGAGGATGAAAACAAATTATTGAATAAATAGGAAAAATAGTCTTTGAATAACTAGTTTAGCCACTTCATGTAAAAAAATACTGATTAAAGTGTATAATCTGCACTGCTTTGCCACTACCTAGGATTCAGCCACAGTACTGCCAGTGAAAATACATTTTGAAACTATTCATTTGAGAAACATGCCAACTTTATCTTCACAAATCTTACACTTTTAAATATCAAGTCACTCTACTTTGTGGGCAACAAGGTACTTTGTCCTGACTTTTTAATAATTAAATGCAGGGTTTCCCACCTATCAAAAATGGTTATTTTGACATATGTGACAGTAGGTGTTTAGGCTGAAGCAGTCAGGCTACACATGGTAGGTCTGAAGCCAGCTTATAGGTAAGTTAAATATGTCAATCAGGGGTACGGTACCTGAACAATGTTTAAAGGGGGAGCATAATTACTTTACTCTTGTTTAGAAGGGTAAACGGCATCGAGTTCTATTGCAATCTAAAAAATAAAATATTGAGAAAGGCAAAAAATCTGAGTGACCACACAGAAAAGTCACTTTTCGTACATTGACCAACCCAATATATATATATATATATATATATATATATTAAACAAAACCTTCTCTCAGGCTTCACCCCGAGTCCCAGGGTTCGTCGCAGCAAAGGAAAGCACGGCACCACAGAGAGTTCACCTTTAGTATTTATTCAGTCAAAATCTTCAAGGACACGCACAAAGGGACGGTCGACGCGTTTCGGCACTCAGCCTTCAACTGGACCATAGAGTCCTAATGTCCAGAATGTCTCTTTTAAAGCAACATTTTCAAATTAAATAGTAGAAACTGAAGACATACTGGACATGCATCGCAAAGTCAATCAAAATATATTATTTACAAGTAAATAAAAATATAAATCAAATTTAGAATCACAGTAGTTCAGGCCACCATGGTGGTTATTTGTTGATGTAAATAAAGTTTTACAAAATTCATTGTAATTAATCTCAGGGAATTGTGAATTGATGAATGACAATCAAGGTAAAGTACCATTTGAGATGGACATTTACATCAAGTATGTAAATTCATGAATAAAGTACGCATTGTTTGTCAAAATTCATTACGTTCCCAATCTTGAATCAAGAAGAGATTATACTGAATTAATTTAAGGTAAGTTTCATATATCTATACCAACAAAAATTAAATGGTTTTAGAAGAGATGCAATGAGAATAATGGACAACTGACAATTGTTGATCAAGCGTGGAAATATGTACAAGTGCAAAAGAGCAAAAAAGACCAAAAAGAGACTGAAAAATGCCCAACATAAATTTTCAGTTTTGAGAGCCATTAAAGGTGCACATATAATTCAGCATCCAAATTATGTCCCAATGGGTTTTCAGTACCCATGAGTAGTATCATTCTTGACTCTGCTCTCCTCAAGGCAAGCATGCGATTTCCACCCCTTTCCTTCAACTTGACAATTTTGATGCCAGAATATTTAAGCTGACTATTGTCACCCGAGTGGAAGCCATAGAAATTTTTTGCCATAGGGTATGTAAAGTCCTTATTCTTGATCGCACGCAGATGCTGTAGGATGCGAAGTTTAAGTTTATTGATCGTGCTACCTATATAATATTTCTGGCAAGGGCATTCCAGTCTGTAGACTACGTATTTTGATTCACAAGTGATATGGTCTTTGATCATTTCATGATGGCCATTCTGTAGTTGATAAGAAGTGATGTTCTTGCCATGTTCACATGCCTTGCATTTTGGGCATTTCCAAAATCCAGGTGTGGTTAACCAGGACTTGGTAATAGGTAGTTTGATTTCAAAATGGCTTTGTGTTAGTATGTCTCCCAGAGAGGCTGTCTTCCGATAGGTAATTCTGGGTGTGGGAGACAAGATTTTCTTTAAGGTTTCATCAAGCAGTAGTACATATATATATTACCTACTGGCGGTCGCCAGTAGATAGTTATAGTTAGGACCGTGTTTCCATAAGGAAATCCGCAACATTCTATTTGGAATAACTTTGGCGCCGGTTGACGAATCCTCGCGAAATTTTCAAAACTAATGGGGCGCTCCGTTCAGCTCCTACCCTGAAAGTCTCGGGGGGATTCGTCAAGCAGCGGCCGAGAAAAAAGGGGGGTCCCAAAACGCGTTTTCCCCATGCATTTTTCCATAGGACCTTTAGACACAGCTACAGCCCGAACGGCTGAACAGAATTACTTGAAATTTGGCAGAGAGGTAGCCATAAGGTCAAGGAAGTGCCTTTTGCAGGTCTGGTGTAAATCTGTTCAGTATTTCGTGAGAAAATAGCATTTAAAAGCATATCTATATGTGGGCGGAGCCTAACCACACATCTCATCCTGAGATCTGATTGGCTGTCAGCACTTCATCCAAGAAGTGTTGGCAGCCATCTTGGGACCAATATACATGATAGCACCTCATTAAAAAGCATTGCAGTTAATAGAAGGTTTTAAGACTTTAGTTACATTATAAATCGTTTGTTGATGGTACCATACTCATTTTAGGAATTGTGGTATGTTCTAAGGTGATTTCACCATGTGAAAAAGCCTTCTGCTGGGATATCATGATTGAGAGAAAAATATTTTCTCATGCTTTTACCACAGAGGTTTGGAAGGTGATCTATAAGCTAAACTGAGAGCTTATTTTCTGTAAATTCACGTTATCTTTCTCAGTCATGTGAGAATGAAGTCTGACATTCTCAGTAAAACATGTACATCCAACAAGGGTAGAGACTGTCAGTTGATTCCTTTGTGTTCTACTGCAGCTTCCCAGAGTGTTCCAAAGAACTACTAGAGCGCTAACAGTCCTACTTATGATAAACGTATGGCACACCTGAAGCCATCTTGCTTGGATTAAAGTGGTAACTCTTAAAACATTTAATTTAAAAAGGAACAAAATGAGGGGGTTCATTTTTCCATAAAAAGTATGATTAGTGCTGCAGAAAGAAAAATTAGGGCACATTTTGAGTGACTTCTCAAATCCTCTTCTATTTCATTAAAAAATTCTGACATGCAGACTGAAACATGCACTTTCAATACCAGCAGCAGTTTTCCCTGGTGAGCAGTAGCTTTACTACAGTGATCTAATGAGCAAAAAGAGTGCTAACATTCTGAATTTATGGCAAATGTGTGACACATCTGAATGCCTTCTTGATGTAATCAAAGTAAAAAACTGAAAGTATTTCCTACTGAGGAGACTGCAGTAAATGAGGAAATTAGGAAACTTCATAACAAATAAGTCTCCCAAGATGGCCACCAGAGACAAAAGAGCCCAAATGTAGCCCAAATATCACCCAGATGTAGCCCAAGTATAGCCCAATGACAGAATGTCCCAGAATGTTCTTAAAAACAACTAGAGCGCTTACTGTCTTCATTATGACAAAAGTATGGCACACCTGAAGCCATCTTGATTGGAATAAACTGGTTACACTTAAAACATTTAATTTAAAAAGGAACACAATGCCATAGAAATTATGATTAATGCTGAAGAAAGAAAATGAGGGCACATTTTGAGTGACTTCTCAAATCCTCTTCTATTTCATTAAAATATTCTGACATGCAGACTGAAACATGCACTTTTAATACCAGGAGCAGACTTCCATGGTGAACAGTAGTTTTACTACAGTGATCTAATGAGCAACTAGAGTGCTAACATTCAGAATTTATGGCAAATGTGTGACATATCTGAATACCTTCATGATGGAATCAAAGTAAAAAACTGAAAGCATTTCCTACTGAGGAGACTGCAGTACATGAGGAAATTAGGAAACTTCATAACAAACAAATCTCCCAAGATGGCCACCGGAGACAAAAGAGCCCAAATGTAGCCCAAAATCACCCAGATGTAGCCCAAATATAGCCCAATGACAGAAGTGTGCAAAACACTTATTATTTTGTGTTTTTGCAGTGTTATATAGTGCAGACTTGTCAGGTATTGGAGTGCTTTACATGAGCATTGGTTACATCACACAAGAACAAATTCATTTTGGTTGTAGACATGGGGAGACTAAGTGATTTGACCAGAATGACAGAATGTCGAGCTGAAGCAGAAACTTTAACCTGGTTCCCCAGTTGCAAAGTCTGCAGTTCTGGAAGTAACACCACATCCTCTCCCCTAAGTGCAACATTTAATCAAGTGGTCAACTGGATAAAAAAACATAAAGATAACAAATAATTTAAAAGTGCTTTGTCGCTATTTGAAAACTCAGAAAATATGTCCTTATTTTAGTCTTTTAGAGCACTAACCATAATTTTGATGCCAATAAGACCCTCTCATATATGTAATTTCTAAAGGAAATGCTCTAGGTATTACAGTTTTGATTACATCAAGATGATGTCAGGCGTTCCACACTTTTGTAATAAATATAGAATGTTAGCAATCTAGTTGTTCATTAGGATACTGTTGAGAGGCAGAGGCCAGGGGCACGGACTCTGAAGATTGAAGGCAGGTAGGAGGGTGCAAAGGCAACAATTTAACCACACTGAGCAGGCAGGAAGGGCCGTGGAAGCACAACAGACTATGGAGGGCAGTGGAAAGGGGGGCAGGGGCAACAAACCAACAATACAGGACTTGCAAGAGAGGCTGTGGCAATGTAATAGACTATTGTGGGCAGAAGGAAGAGGCAATGGTAGTACAACCATACATGCCAACAGACCCGATTCAGCCAGGAAACGTCCAATGTTTTTAAGCTCAAATGGGCTTTATTTGATCTGTCTCCTGTTTACAATCTCCTCTTTTTCAATGTAACTCAAAGGGGAAAATCAATACCCCAGTTTTTTTTCAAAATCTCCCTCTTACCAAGTTCAAAATGTTCGCAAGTATGGTACATTGAATCATGGAAGGAAATGGGATAGGGACATGGACTTGGATAACAGAGGACAGGAGGGACATGGAGAGGTGCACCAAACTGACCCTGCAGGGCAGGCATCAGGGTTTGCAGCAGCACAATACACCACACAGGGCTATGCAGGACGGGAGTGCAGCACAACAATCTATAGAAAGCAAGAGGGAGGGGACAGGACTATGCACATGGACAACAGAGAACAGAGGGGCAAGAGGCAATGGTAGCTAGCTGACCATAATGGACAGACAGGAGAGAAAGCTGCAGCATATCAGACCATAAAGGGCAGGAGGGACGGATCAGGGGCATTACAATGGAACAGACAAGCCAGGAGGGAGGGAGTAGGGGTCTGCACATGTAAACAGAGGGCTGGGGGCAAGGGGGCAGGGCAGGAACGGCAAGATAGCCATGGAGGTCAGGCAGGATGGGCACTAGAAGCAAGACACACCATGAAGATCAACAGTGAGACTGTGATGGCATACACACAGACCATGGAGGGAAGGTGGGAGGGGGTCAGGGGCAGCTAACTGACCACACAGGGAAGGTGGGAGGGGCCATGGCAGCACAGAAGACCATGCATGGCAAGTGGGAGGGTTAGTGGCAGCACAATGGCTATGATGGGCAAGAAGGAGGGTGCAGGGGCATGCACAAAGGACGATGGAGGATAGAAGGGAGGGTCAGGACCTGTGCACAGAAAAGAAAGTTCAGGGGAAGGGGCCTCACAACAGACCACACGGGGCAGGCAGGAGGAGCAGTTGCAGCACAACAGACCAGGGAGGGCAGAAGGGTGTGGTCCTCCTGACCATGTAGGACAGGAGGAAGAGGATAGGGGCATGGCATGTGGACAGGCAGGGTGGAGGTGGCAGGGACAGGTTACAGTCATCTGACAATGCTAGGCAGGTGGGAGGGGAGTGGCAGCTCAACAGAACACTCAGAGTAGATAGGAGTGGCAGGTCCATGGGACATGGTGGGCAAAAAGGATGGAGCAGGGGCATGCACAAAGACATCGGAGGGCAGGGGGAAGGAGAATAGGGACAGCAAGCTAAGCACAGAGTTTAAGCAGGAGGTCAATGATGGGGCATAGAATTGGGCAATGGAGGGCAGGAGGAGTGGACTGGTACATCATACTAAATTGAGGGCAGTGGCAGCACATCAGACCATGCATGGCAGGAGGGAGGAGGCTAGTCCATGGATTCACACAACAGAGGATAGGGAGGAGGGGGATGGGGCAGCAAGCTAACTGTTCAGAGAAGTCGGGTATTAGGAACCTTATTGTTTTTAAAACATTGTGTCTGTGCGAACTACTTAAAATATGAACAAGTATGCAGCATAATCTCACTGTTATTCAGGAAGAAGAGGACGTTTGTGACTGTTACTCCGGGCTCACTTGGCAAAAACACCCCCTGACCCTCCACCCCCTATCGCAAAATGTAATGCCTGTGAAAAGGGTAGGTGAACACAGTGTTATATAGAACATAGTCCTGGGAGCACGATTGAAAATGAAAACTGGTATAAACTATGCACCAAAAAGTGTGATATAAGATGAACCGGGCGTGAAATATAATATGCAATACATTGTGCGCAATGACAGATTCATTGGAGAGCGCGAGATAGCACAGGCACTAGCGCGTGCTATGCGATATGCGCCTTGGAGTGTAATATGCACAGGGCAGTGTTGTGTAACCTAACTAGTCTCTAAAGTTGTAATATAAAATATGTGCTGGGGAGTGTAACGTTGCATATGCACTGTGACAAAGATATGGATCCCAGATTGCAATATGTATGGCATAGCACTGTGCGTTATAACATAGGCATCGAGGAAGGCACGTTAGATGGGGCAATATAACCCGTGCGAAGACAAGTGTGGCATGACATATTCACAGGGTGGTGTTACAGTGCACATGGGCTAGAGAGTGTCATAGCATATGCACTAGCTAGTGGAATACAACACAGAGGTGTGTGGCACTCGGCAGGCAATGGTGGGTGTAACACAGCATTGGGCTCTGTCAGGAGCGCGCTGTGACTCTCAAGTGATGTTCGTCCCCTTTCCAGAGAGTAAAATAAAAAGTATTACACATCCGGCAGTGGATGTGTGTTTTATTAACCGTGAGGGGGGTTTCTTGCATAGTTTTGGTCGAATTTTTGTCGAATCCCCTTTGAATGGCTTGGTGTGCATGTGTATTAAATGTGCCCGTCAATAGCTACCCATGTTTGTATAAATAAACGACAAGGGTGTCTACCGGGATTAGGCACGGTAGGGCATCAGACTTGTCAGAGCTTCACTAGTGGTGTAAATACATTCCACATGGATTCATTGCATGCATAGTCGCCTTTTAATGAATATTACGTAAATCGTCATGGTGATAGGTACGTACGGTTTGTCCAGCATGTCCTAGGTGTGTCTATAAATATATATTTTTTTAAAATAATAAAAAACAGTGGCCGGCCCTGGGGATTGGGGTCAAAAAAATATAATTAGGAGACAGGCCCTGGGGAATGGGGTCATCAGGGCCAATAAATTAGAATAAGAAAAGGAACCACACAGCCCCCCTTCTTAAAAAACTTAAAATAAATAAAAGACTGGCATCGTGCCGGAGGCCATGCCCCCTCCGTGCAGCACTCTGCAAACGCGCCCCCAACAGGCATCTCCAGTATGCGCCAGGGAGCTGCGCTGCAGACAGGTGTTCTGAGGCCAAGCCCCTTTTTACACCTCTCTGCAACACAGCTCTGTGGCGCTTACTGGAGGTACCTAGTGGTCTAGTTTGACCCTAGGGACCCTTAGGATTCAAGGGGACTTAATCTCTCAACTTAGAACAGCCACAGGGCGCGTTTACACAGTGGTGAAGGGAGGGGACGGGGCCTGAGGTGACGTGTGCAAACACGCACTATGGCACGTTTTAAATTGGGGATATAATTTCCCTTCAATACTGAGGGCCCCTGGGGGCTAACTAGCCCACCAAGTGCTTCCAGTAAGCGCCACTGAGCTGCATTGCAGAGAGGTGGTCCAGGCCGTGCCACTTTTTACACCTCTCTGCAACGCAGCTCTGTGGCACTTACTGGAAGTACCTAGTGGGCTAGTTGGACCCTAGGGACCCTCAGGATTCAAATGAACTTAATCTCCCAACTAAAAACGGACACAGGGCGTGTTTACACAGTGGTGAAGGGAGGGGACGGGGCCTGAGTTAACGTGTGCAAAAACGCCCTGTGGCCTGTTTTAAGAGGTAGTTTTAATCCCCATGCCCTATTATATACTAGGGGCTTACAGAGGAGGTCATGCTAATCACAGGGGGACCCCAACGCATAATGTTCCCTAGTGTATGTAGGTGTTTTCACTGTATTCTAAGTGTCTTTTAACATAGCACTGGCTCTAGGACTGGTTAGTCAGACTCAGTTACCACCAGTATCCGTCTGAAAAAGTTGAGGGTACAGGATGATTTTGCAACAAGGCTTCTTTCTGCTCTTCTTTTTGTTCTTTCTGCACGTTATCCTTCTTCCTGCACTTATCTTCGTATTTGAGGACTTCTGTTGCTTCTTTCTGCACTTCTTTTGTTTCTTTATGTGCATTTTTTCTTCTTTCTTCACATGTCCTATCTCTGTAGGCATAGTTAGAAATTAGCATTTAAAAAACCTTTGAAATTCACAGAAAAAACCATAGGTTTCAGGCACGTTATAGTTAGGAATTAGCATTTAAAAAACCTCAGAAATTCACTGAAAAAAACATAGGTTTCAGGGGTGTTATAGTTAGCTGGACTTTTCACTTGTACAAAACCATTGAAATTCCCCCATTATAGTTAGTTCAGCTAACTATAACCCGCGCACCCGCAATGCACTGCTGATGACGTCACATATTACATCACTCATGACATGGTCAGTGACATCACTCATGACATCACTCATGACATCTCAAATGACATCACTGATGACATCACTGATGACATCATCCTTGTGATAGAGTGACAGACCTCCTCTCACCCTAATATAACCTTTGATACACACATTCAAAAATAGAGACTAAAATTTTCAAAACAATGGACATACCAATACCAGTTACAACAACCTCTTCAGTAATTCTAAGATCCACATACACATCCACTCATTCACCAACAGTCCTATACAGTCACTCATACATGTACTCACTCATCATATGTACTCATACACCTATACATCCTGTTTCACAATGCCACTCATCCGTAGAGTTACTCACACACATAGTCACTCATGCTAATAAAGAATCAAACATACATTTACTTGCATATACAGTTATACACACACCACCACACTTACTTCTACGGAAACTTACACATACTTAGTCTTTTAAACAATCACTTATAGAAACACATACTTATTCATACAGGAACTCTTTCAATCTCTCACTCTCACATATACTCACATATATACACCAATAGTCACATATACTAGTTTAAAACATATGTAGTTACTCATAAAGACACTATTGAGACAGTCATTCACTCACTAACACACCCATACACACACTCATCCACCCATACATTCCTGCACACATGCTGTGTTCAACACATACAAACAGTGAGTCACTCATTCATGCACCTATGCACTACGTAATACCCCCCACCGAACCATGCAGACACTCAGACTGATACTCAAAAAACCAACTAATAACCTATAAAGACACCCATGTAGCTACTCACCAACCCATGCAGCCACTTATACACAAAGTGAGAGACTAATACAGATATTTACATATTTAAACATTACTCACTAAGCCATGTATTCACTATGATACACTTAATCAGTCAGTTACACAATCAATTTTTCAAAAACAAATCATCCATTTAGACACTCATATACCCATTTATTCTTCCATCGACCTTGAGATATACATATATAAAACATATTTAATTTTCAGAAAAACACACATTCACTGGATGATGTCATCAGTGATGTCATCAGTGATGTCATTTGAGATGTCATCAGTGATGTCATGAGTGATGTCACTGACCATGTCATGAGTGCTGTAATATGTGACGTCATCAGCAGTGCATTGCGGGCGCGCGAGTTATAGTTAGCTGAATTAACTATAACGGGGGAATTTCATTGGTTTTGTACAAGTGAAAAGTCCAGCTAACTATAACACCCCTGAAACCCATGTTTTTTCAGTGAATATATATATATATATATATATATATATATATATATATATATATATATATATATATATATATATATATATATATATATATATATATATATATATATATATATGTTTAACTAAATCAGTCATATTGTTCACTTATACCTATGTGCTCTTGGGTGACTGAATGTAAGAAATGCAGGCTTGTTCACACGTATACCTGCACATTCATCTTCCACAACTTTGTGCTCTTAACTCCTTTACTAAACACCCGCATATAGGGACCTTTGTAAAAATGCTGTTATTTTGACCGAATGTGCTAATGATACATATGCATATATTTTTTATACCATTTGTCTATATTTATTAGGACCATTCAAACCAAATTGATTGATAGATTCAATAACCTCTGCATACGGAAAACTTAGTTATTCCATTGTTTGAAACTGAAATTGTGCCTGTATATTTATTTTTATCCTCTCATGAAAAAGTATTACTGACTGTTAATGGCAATATCATACCAAGTTCACATACAAGAAATCACTAGAGAGACAGATATAGCGGTTGTTACATCATGATCCGTTTTACGGTCCTGATGACCTCACAGGCTGCGCCTGTGTTCCACTCTTCAGTACAAAAGGGGGTGGTGATGGACGGCGCATCAGAACCAATCAAACACTCACAGCCAGTCAACAGATCTGGGTTTGATCCATCACCGTTCTTTAGCCCACTCTGCCACCCCAGTTCAGACATGGCCATAAGCAAATCAGTCTGACCCTGTGCCTCATGGGAACAGTCCAGCCCGAACTGCCAAGCCATGTCTTCCCTAGACCGCAAACAAGCTTCCTAGGACCGGTTTCTGGCATTTCAGCCGTCTTCAGCCAGGCTTGCTTGAATCCAGTGGCAAAGTGAGCAAGGGACTCACGTCTGAGCATACCCTGCCAACTTATGGCGAACAAAGCAGTACATAAGGGGGTGGTGATGGACGGAGCATCAGAACCAATCAAACACTCACAGCCAGTCAACAGATCTGGGTTTGATCCATCACCGTTCTTTAGCCCACTCTGCCACCCCAGTTCAGACATGGCCATAAGCAAATCAGTCTGACCCTGTGCCTCATGGGAACAGTCCAGCCCGAACTGCCAAGCCATGTGTTCCCTGAACCGGAAACAAGCTTCCTAGGACCGGTTTCTGCGCCTAATGGAAACAGTCCAGCCCGAACTGCCAGGCCAGGTCCTCCCTGGATTAGAAACAAGCATCCTAGGACCGGTTTGGAGGTTTCAACCATCATCACCCAGGAAAGCTTGACTCCAGTGGCATGGAGAGCAGAGGACCAACGTCTGGGCATTCCCGTCTCACTCAGGGTGACAAATGCAAAAAGAACAATTGATGGACAGAATGCAGAACAATGTCATACATTCACCCCAGTACAGGGATCTGGGCCTAAATCCATCGTTTTTTTGCTCCCCATTCCATTCCAGTTTGAACCCAGCATATGCAAATCAGTCTGGCCGGGTCTAAACTGGGGTAGCATGCTGAGCAAAAGAATGATGGTTTTAACCCAGATCTCTTGATTGGGGGTGAATGTTTTGATTTGTTCTGCATTCCGTCCATCTATTGTCTTTTCCTTCCTTGCCCTATGTGTGCCGGGTATGCCCAGACATGGGTCCCAGGCTCACTGTGCCACTGGATTCAAGCTATCCTAGCTGATGATGGGTGAAACCCCAAAACCAGTCCTAGGATGCTTGTTTCTGGTCCAGGGAGGACCTGGCTTGGCAGTTTGGGTTGGACTGTGCCCATGAGGCACAGGGTCAAGACTGATTTGCATATTGCCGGGTCTAAACTGGGGTGGCATGGTGAGCAAAAGAATGATGGATTTAACCCAGATCTCTTGACTGGGGGTGAATGTTTTGATTTGTTCTGCATTCCGTCAGTTAATTGTGTGTCTTTTGCTCTTTTAGAATTTGGCGTTGGACCTGCGGTCCTATGTGGGGGAGGAGGCAATAACCTCTTCCAGGCTAACTATATTTAGAGATATCCACCTGAATGGCAGAGATCTATATTCCTTCAGAGGAGCCAGCACCACCACAGATCCTCCGAAAGCTTGCCTTGCGGCTCCTATGTTTCATGACTCACAGCGGGAGTTTGTTCTTTTAAAATAGAAAATGAATGCCCTTTTCCCTGGAAGTCTTCTCCCAGTGTGTGTGTGTCCTTCTGTATTTTTTTCTGTTTCCAGCCACCAGGCTTTTCCTGGTGGTCAGACGGTCTGAGGTACTTACACCAGTGACCCAAACTCCGTCAATCTGTCTGTTTCCGCCGGCAGAGCTGGCAGGGATATGGCTAGCCGAAACGTGACAGTCCACCTGAAATAAAGCATGGAGCCCGTAAATTAGGCAGACAGGGTACTCTGCCACATTTATGACAGAGTACCCTGTTTGCCAAACACAAAACAAACCCCTACATTTTGAATTAATAGAAAGGAACGAGAGCAGCTGAAATCAGGTTTACTTTACGTTCCATTTCCGGCCTTCGCGATTCCCTAGACCGGGGCTAGCAAGCGATGTACTAGTAGTAGCACTAAAGTAGTAGCGAGGGGTGTCTGCTGTAATCCAGTTCTAGATTACAAAATAGGCAAAGTAGGCACCGGCCTATGGGCCAAACTCGTTTTAGACGCCCCGTGACAACGGATCAAAATAATATGGGTTTGATCTTGACAGAAAATTACAATCAAGCTTTCTTAAATTGTTTCCAAAAGATAGAAAAAAATTAATCAACTCAAAGAAACGAAACCTTTACATTACAGACTCTATATAGAAAATACTGTATTAATGTAATGCACCCATTGCATTTTTAAAGTTTTGTTGGCTTATTAAAAATTGTTTCAAAAGTTTAATAACAATAATTGTTACTGTTTAGTTTCCTGTAATAAACTTGGTTTTATTATCGCAATTTCGACTGCCTAGGGGCTTCCACAGGGTTTATTTAATCCGGCGCTGCTGTAATCCCTGGAAACCTCTTTTTTGGCGTCGATTCTAGTGCTTTATTTAGTCTGGCCACTGCCGAACGAATCCTCATGATAAATACATTTCACGATGCGCCTCTCTGGGAAGGCGGGATATCTTCCTTCCACTCCCGGGCTCCTCCCCTAACTGAGGGCCCGATTAGCTTTTTCCTCTGTGGAGAACATTTTAATCCACATTAGGTGATATATGAATATTCCTGTCCAAAGTGGAGGGTGGATTGTTTAAAGGCAATTATCGTTTTTAAGCTGTTTTAGCACAACAGTGTCTAACACAAGACTCTTACGCAGCCAATTACCGGATTATGACACCCTGAGTCACGGCTAAACGCATGCGCAAATATAATAAATTCCTCAGCTGCCCCGGTGCTGACAACAGTCAGCGTTTTTTTAATTTGTGCCGTGTCTTACGTACACATCTAGGTTGTGATATGCCCCCGAGTAAGCATACCATTCGTTTCTACTCACGTCACTATATTTACCTTATCAGACAGTTTCATTATAACCCAGTCTTTACATAATATCTCAATCTAATCAGTTTATTTGCATTAATTACACTGGTTGCTGAGCACAGAATGTTATAGCGATTACATCGTCTATTCCAATACTGCAAATGAAAGAATGAGGCCTGCGAATGCCCTCCGATCAGCTCGCGGCTTTACTGAACTCAGCATCACTTCCTCTGTGGAACGTTCCACAGAATTCGGTCGGAGGGGAGAGGGCACGTTGTCAATTGAACATAGCACCCTGATAGGTTGACCAGATACTAAGGGCCATATTATCAAGAACAGCGATAACATTATCGCCGGTTTAGCGGCGATAATGGGCTTGATAATATGCCCTGGAGAATTCCAATAGAAGCCCAGGTTCTGGTGTCAAGGACATCAAACCTGGGCTTCTATTGGAATTTACAAGGGCATATTATCAAGCCCCTTATCGCCGCTTTAGCGGCAGTTTCCTGCTGCTAAACCGGCGATAATGTTATCGCCGTTCTTGATAATATGGCCCTAATATACCTACTGTGCCCTTTTCCCAGGCGGCCTTATCATAGTAAGAGCCTCTCAAAGGGTTACGGTACCAACAGAGCAACCCCTCAACGCAACTCATCCTTCATGAGATTTGGGCTGTGGTTGCCAGGAGTCTACTTCATTATGCAAGCAGTTTATCCTAGCTTACCAATATACCTACTGTGCCCTTTTCCCAGGCGGCCTTATCATAGTAAGAGCCTCTCAAAGGGTTACGGTACCAACAGAGCAACCCCTCAACGCAACTCATCCTTCATGAGATTTGGGCTGTGGTTGCCAGGAGTCTACTTCATTATGCAAGCAGTTTATCCTAGCTTACCAATATACCTACTGTGCCCTTTTCCCAGGCGGCCTTATCATAGTAAGAGCCTCTCAAAGGGTTACGGTACCAACAGAGCAACCCCTCAACGCAACAACACGGGGTTAAGAAATCATCATTTAAATGATCACCTTCGCAAGCTGTATATCTAATCACATCTATGTGCTTGTGTTACAAAGAATCCCACACTGTATCCCTTAGTTCCATGGTGGCTCCAGTGCAATTACTATATTTGCATCCAGAGAGGGCTTTGAATAGACAAATAAGTAAACAAACACCTGCACCAAACTCAGCAGTATACATTTATTATAAAAATATTTTGAATGTGCATTGATCTCCCATCTCTTTTTATAAATGCAGACATTCTCCATGCTAAAAGGCATCCCCTAAAAATTCGAATTCAGATAGTATCGAATTATTCCTCAAAGATAGGGATTTGGTTGATAGTCTGGTAGTTTATGAGATTAGGTCCTCTTCCCTCTTCAATTTAAACATTCGGTTTGAATATCAGCGGGTTGATGATGGCCCGAGTGTTTTGTGCAAATCTTCACGCCCAGCAATTGGATGGTCTCCCTCTCAGGAAGTTGATTGAGTACCTCTTTCTAGCATTCACTCGGTAACCCCCTCTCCACTTCTTCCCACACTGAATAGTCGTCCGCCAAGGGGCTTCCCAAGCCCCCAGCCTCCACTAGTCTGTTGTAATGAGACTACCTACCCTGGGGTCGTTATTCCAATAAATGACCAATTTCACAAAGTGATGCCACGCTCACCAGGCACTAATGCAGGCATACCTAGCCAGGTATCCCTGGCATAGACAAGCCCCCTTAATATCAATATACCAGCACCTATTTACTCTTTTGTGACACTTGTTTCTTGGAATGTGGCTGGCCTTAGGCCAAAAGTTGCTCTACCTGATTGGATTAATTTGATTGAACAACATGACATCTGTCTTTTCCAAGAAAACTGGTGTGTTGATACAATCTTCAAACTAGATTATCTTAACTTTATTTTCCCAGCTAAACGCAGTCCTATTGGGAGATCTTCTGGAGTGCTAACGATTTGGTTTAGAGCGACCTTAAATTGTAAAATCCACAAACTTAATATTGATTGTCTGGATATTTTAACCATTCATATAGTGATTGATCAGTCATCAAGTACTGAAATATATGACGTCTACGCTAGAGGTGTCAAGGGAGGGCTGGCATCAAATACTGTTCAATGTCTAGAAGATTACTCGGAAAGGAGCCAGCCCCAATCCCATCTTATTCTCTCAGGGGATTTCAATACCACCTTTGAGCACCTGGATAGAGACAACCTGAGCCTATCATGCACGGGGGATTAAAAATGGGCCATTTCACAACTCGATATAAAACGGTGGACATAAACTGCACTACAGCTGAAGGCTCTATCCTTGGAATTAGGGTTCAGGGCTACCAATGGATGAACAAAACCTGAAGGGGGCCTCCACATTTAAAACAAACTACATCAAATGAGCAGTACTGACTGAGACTGGCCACATGTTAATGATATGGTTATTAGGGAAAGAATGGAAAGCGATCATAATCCATTATGTCTATGCATGACAGCTCTCTTCGGCAGGCTCCCAAACCATTCCTGCTCGTCTTCCTTTACTAGGGACATTGCATCTACTAATGATATGTACCGGCTCAAATGGCGGCAAATAGTTGCCCACCCTGACATTTTATTGTCCATCAGCCGATAATTACAAACACCATTAAATAAAATGAATATCTGTCCTAACAGGGAATTGGATTTAAGCACATTTAGCGACCTACACAATCATTTCTTCACACGTATCCTGTCATACTTTTCTGTCTCTGTGTCCCACACCTCGAATTGTGCCCAAAGATCAAACAGCCGGTTCAACAAGGACTGTTGATCAACTCGAAGCCTACTGGCTCTGGCCATATAAACGAAGGACATCGATCGAATCCACTCCTCGTGAAAGGTTTAGAAGCTGACTCTGGCCAAAGCAAAAAGGGAATCGTATAACCTGAGGTGGTGAGCTTGCTCAGGAAATGACTCCACTAAGTTCTGGTCTCTGGTTACTTGGAGTGAGAATGGATCAGCCCCTCCACCCGCAAACTACATATCTCCATCAGCTTGGTCTGAACACTTTTCAAATCTATATTCTGAGGGAACCTTAGACTCTGCAGAGTGTTTGCTCTTTGTAATTGAATCCCCCAGCCAGGTACTTCCATCATTTGAGCCTGGTGATAATTCTATTTTCCTTGATGCTGTCACTAGTGGTAGAGTTCCTGGGCCAGACAACATACCAGCGGATATATTCAGGCATGATAGATAAAATTGGTCTAAATTTATCCTCGCCTTAGGTCATGCTATAGCGAAGGAAGACCCCATCCCGGACTCTTGGAAGGGTGCTGAAGTTACACCCATCTTCAAAAAGGGTGACAGGTGTTCACCAGCAAATTACATACCGATCAGTCTTATAGACTGCATTCAAAAGATCTTTTATTGTTTATTATTGACCAAAATACGGCACTACATCTTTGAAAAGGATATATTATCACCACTCCAAGCTGATTTTTGCAAGATAACCAGCACCATCTATCAGGTTTCCCATTTCCCGCTACTCTAATGGAAGATGGTATTTATCAGAAGAGGCAATTTATACGTTACCTTTGTCAAACTTAAATCAGCCTTTGACCTAGTCCCTCATCTGAAACTGTGGCAGGTCCTTCATGATATGGGCATGTCCCTTAATTTCTTAGCATTGGTTATCTGTGTGCACAAAGGGAATTATGCCAGAATTTGAAGGGGCAACCAGGGCCAGCTGGCTGATCAGATCCCAGTTAGTATCGGAGTCCAGCAGGACTATGTGCTGGCTCCAACATTGTTTTCCCTGTTTCTAAACAATATAGTCCCCTTCCTCTCCCAGTATTCTACTGATTCCCCTCCTCTGGCTAAAGTGAAGACTCCCATTTCAGTTTTTGCAGAAGACACCATATTAATCCTCAAAACCCCTGGCAGGTTCCAACATTTGCTGCTCCACTTTGAGGAGTTCTGCCCTGCCCGCAGTTTGGAGATGAATGCAGCAAACACAAAATTGATTTCATTTAACCAGTATAAAATATTTAAAGGAGACCACAGTTAGGGGGCACATACTTGAGAGGGTGGACTCATTTGACTATCCAGGCATTAACTTGGCAACGACAATGACATGGAAGCTCCATGTCGACAAAATGGTCCTCAAGCACAAGCAAATTACAGGTGGTATTTTTGAGGAGCTTTGTGCATCCTTTAGCAAATGCTGCTGAATTGTGGGGAAGTTTCCAACTGTACTGGGTTGTCAAAATTGGAGAATTAAGGGCCATATTACCAACATACTGTGATAAACATCGCAGAGTGCGCTTAGCGCGAATAGTTTTATCGCCGGCTATTGCTGGAAAATTTAGCCACGCTAGCGCTGTATTAGCAACGAATAGCGGTATGCGTTAAATATTCCAGCGATAGCGTGAAAATCAGCCAGACGTCGCTGAAAAACCAGCGAACATCCTGGCAATACGGCAAAATGCTTGCTCATACGGCCATGTGGCCGTAACCCCATAATCCACCTCCCATTATATGCATGCCTAAGTAGGGATTTTAGCAGGTGTAACTTTCAGGCGATATTCGCGGTTAGCGCAAGTTATTGTTTCACTCTGCGGGACTTGGTAATAGGGGGAATGTGAGTTACCGACTGTTTACAGTCGCTTTGATGTTGGGAACGCCCACTTTGCATGTCATTAGCGATAAATAACTGCTGTTAGCGACAGCTTGCTGATGGGGCGATAAAAAAATCGCCGCTTTGGCGGCAAAAAGTGCAGCTAAAGCGGCGATGAGGCCCTTGGTAATATGCCCCTTTGTTCCTAAGGAATATGGCCTACCTCCCACCCAGTACCGTGCTATATACACTGCTGCTTGAGATGGGGTAGGAAGGCGATTAAAAATAAAGCCGGATTGCATCCTCTAATATTTTGGAGGGGGATCTGGTCTACTCCTCAACTTACCCACTATGCTGCTGCTCTGCAGGATATCAAAAATGCAGATAGATTTAAAAAAATTAACCGGATTTCGCACATCAAAAAGACGTTGACTTTACTGGGTATGAAAGAGCTTTGGGAGACTCCCTCTAAGTCCCTCTTCCTCCCAAAGAGCAGTTGAAAAATCAATATTGGTCCTAGATAATAGAGTGAGACGCTCATAAGGCTGCCAGAGCTGCACTGTCAGGGGAGTTTCTTGACTTAAATGCACTAGCGCCTTGGAACAATACTGGGACATTATAACAGTCCTGATGGACAGGAAATATTTTTCCCAATTCAGGATTAGTGCGTTGCCGCTGAAATCCTTCAACTGCAAAAGGGCAGCCAATGTTCCTGCTGTATGCCCTGCTTGCAAAACTGCTGCTGAATCTGTAGCCCATGGTTTTTTCATCTGTCCGGATTATGCTGAACATCGACAGGCATAGATCAAGCCGTCTTGCAAGCAGTTGGGCCCTGTACCCCCTGCATCGCTCTTAAAATCCTAGGATCTGATCCCCACTCTCTGTTTGCTTGTTTCGGTTGCCAACATTTTGGGACAAATGTGACTCATAAGAAGAACGTCCCTAATACCCCCAGTAAAAAGCAAGGCCGTATTGATCAGGGGGTAGTTTACTACTTCTCTGCACTTTTTGTATTTTAGGACTTTATTCTGTAATGGTTGCTATTCTTAGGAGACTCATTGTAAATGTTTCTCTCAATGCTTACTGAGTTTATGGATCGCTTTTCAGATCTGTAGCATTTTAAAAAAAACATTTTTATTGAGCAGCAGAGATGGGCATAAAAACATTGTACAATAATCAATGATCAAGGATAGAAAAAATTATGAAAACATCAAACAAGATTTAATAAAATCTTTAATTAATTAATAGCATTTAGCAATTATGGTTGATACAGAGCAGGAAGCCGGTAAAAAAGTACAGCATGCTGTCGTTTCTAAAATCACAATTCCAGAAAGATACAAATGGTGCAAAATACTTAGACATGGGATATGTAGACAACCCTACATTATAATTCTTATTGTTTCCCTTTGCCAACCCAAAAAAGATGTGCATATTTACTAATCCTGGACTTCTTATATAGATAAAGTGTCCTGTGATAAAGTGGTAGGTGCCAGTCATTAACTGATCACTATTAAAACATTTCCAGTTTCTGGTAAACTTGTTCATTGCCCCAACTTTTTTGGCGTAGGCCTCTTCAAACGTTTTTGTCCTTTTCATTTTAATCACCCATTTTAGATAAGAAGGAATCCCCTCTGATCTCCAATTTTGAAGGATTAAGGAGCGGGCTACTAAAGAACAGATCGCCGTATAAAACTCTTCGGCCTTGGACAAGTCAGATCTTTTTGTTGAGATACCAAATAAAGCAACCTCAGCTTCAGGATCAAGCGTCTTGTCAATGGCCTGACTTATTGATGAACATTTTTTACGCCAAAACATTTAGAGTTTAGGGCAGGTAAAAAAAATGTGAAGCCAGTCGCCCCCCTCTCGAAGCTGGTATCGGAAGCATTTATTTTCAACTCCCGGAAAGTGTTTATTTAAAGCTTTTGGAGTACAATAGACCAACCAACGGGATAAAAACGACATCCTTTTGAAATTGGCAGCTCTAAGGGCCTTGCCTCCTAATTGGGCGATCTGCTCCCATTTCTGCCTCGAGAAGGAGAAGCTAGTTTCATAAGTTATTTTGGCCAAAATACCTTCAACCAAACACGACTCTTCGCCCTTACTCAGTAAAGTGTACCAGTTCCCCACTCCTTTTAATTTCACTTTATAAAGGGCATTAGCCAGAGGTGGTGGTGACCCGCATTCCGAAAGACTGTATTTATTTATTAAATTTACAATCTGTAAATATTCCAAAAACCCAGTTTTTAATTGATTACTAGACCTGACCTGGACCTCTTGCCAGGTGATAAGTTTCCGGCTTAGATAAAAAGAGCCCAAATCACCCAATCCAGAATCTCTCCATTTTTTGAGCTTACTAGAATGAATTTGAAGCCCAAAGATCTTACACTCTTCCAATTTTAAGTAATAAAAACCACCGGACCCTACCAGTTTAAAACAAGACTGTAGTCTGTAGGAGAATTCCCGGATGGTCTTATACCTGGTCTTTTTGGGTAGTTTAACTGTTTTTTTAAAAATCGGAACTTGCGAACCTGCCTCTTGTATCATTCTGTGATAAAAAAACATATCAAGCAGCCCATTAGGATCCAGTAAACGTGCTGCGAGATCCATAATCGCTGCCATATAATAAAAACAAATATTTGGCAATGCTAGACCCCCTTGAGCAGTTCCCAACTGCATTACTGACAATTTAACCCTGGATGCTTTCTTATTCCAAACAAAATCCCTGATCATTGACTCAATTTCTCGAAAGAAATTAAAGTTGATCTTTAACGGAACATTTATAAAAAGAAAAATTAATAAGGGGAGTATTGACATTTTAATTAGTGCTACATGGCCAATTAAGGTTAAAGGAAGAAGTCCATCTATCAAGCAGAATTTTTATTTTATTGCGCATGAATAAATAGTTCAAACTGAATAGTTGATCAAGCTGATTAGAAACATGGATACCCAAGTATCTAATCGGTTCTGTTTTTAGGGCTTGAGATTTAAGATTTAAAGGCAAAAAATTACAATCAGCATTCATTACTAGAATCTCTGTTTTGTTTTGATTAATTTTATATCCACCGATCTGTTCAAATTGACTAAATTCAAATAGAACTTGATCAAAATTGGATTTATCAGGTCGTAGATATAAGATTATATCATCGGCGAATAATTTTAATTTCGCAATTCCTTCTATTGGTGCTTTGATTTCAGGATTTTCACGAATTCTTATTGGTAGGCGCTCAATAAAAAAAGTAAACAAAATAGGGGCACATCGGACACCCTTGTCTGGTTCCTCGATTAATATTGATTGTCCCTGTTGCATTGGCATTAACTACCACCCTGGCTTGGGCACCTTGATAAATATTTTTCAACATAGTAATTATCTGGGCCGGGAAACCAAATTTTTGCATACCGAGGAATATAGCATCCCAGTTTACCAGGTCGAATGCCTTTTCGGCATCGACCATTGAAACCAAAATTGGAATTTTGTTGATAGACACATAATCAAGGGCCTGGATTAAAAACCTGGTATTTGACAACATAGACCTCCCATACACAAAGCCAGACTGGTCAGGGTGGATTAAAGCCTGGGCAATCGGGGTAAAACGTTGGGCCCATATTTTCACCAAAATCTTGAAATCAGCATTAAGAAGGCTGATTGACCTATACGAGTTTACATCTTTGTGATCTTTCCCTTTTTTAACAAAACTGACGATGATAGACTCCTTAAATCTCGGGGGGACAATGCCTCCCGATTTAACAACATTGAATAATTTGACCAGAAAAGGAGTCAATTCTTTAGCAAAGATTTTATCGAATTCAATTGGGAGCCCGTCTGCTCCACAGGCTTTCGCTCCAGCTATGGATTTGACTGTGTCTAAAATTTCTGTGTCCAAAATATCACTCTCAAGTTGATCAACTAACGGGGCAGGTAAAACAGGACGATTAACTTCATCAAAGTATTTATGAAAAAGATCTACTCCTACCTCATATTTGGTGGAATAAAGCTGAGAGTAGTGATCCATAAATACTTGAGCTATGCCTTCTTGATCTTTAATAATATTTTGAGTCTTGGGGTCAACGATCTCTGTTATTAAAGCTTTTTCCTGTTTAGTTTTTGTTTGACCCGCTAACAATTTGCCCACCATTTGACTCTCCTCGTATACTTTTTGTTGGAAAGTTTTGGAACTGTTGATTTCCTCAATTAAAAATAATTCTTTTAAGGCTGCCTTCGCCCTTTCTAGCTGTAAAGCAGCATCTCCCCACCCCACAGGAAGAGTATCTTTCAGATTGATAGCATGATTTACAGCCTGTTGGAGTTGATTGATCTTTTCCCTCCTTTCTCTTGACTGAGCAGCTGAGCGTGCAATCATCTGGCCTCTAATGGCTGCCTTAAACCCGCCCCAAACTGAAAAAATTTCTGCTGAGCCTTCATTTAAATTAAAGAACTCTAGTATCCACTCTTTTGTTTGAGCTACCCAATTGGGATCTTGGAGGAGTAGACTATCCATCTGCCACCTGGATTGAGTCTTAGCTCCCCCTTCGATCTCAAACTCTACAGAAATTAAAGAATGATCTGAAAATGGGTTAGCGCCTATAGTGGTATCTAAGACCTTAAGGGATCGTGATATAAGAAAAAAATCAATCCGAGAAGCCGTGTGAAATTGTTTAAAGTAACAAGTAAATTTCGCAACGGTCGGATTATGTTGGCGTCATTGATCCACGAGTAGATGTTCGTGTTTTAAGGCTTTCAAGACTTTCTTTGTTTGGGGTTTCAGTTCTTTTTTATTTTTACTTGAGGTGTCTTTTTTCAGCTCTTGAATAAAATTGAAATCCCCGCCCAGAATTATTTTTCCCGGTGCCCCTCTGAGTAGCTCACTGATTTTGAGGAGGGCTTTAGTATCATCTACTATCGGGCCGTAATAGTTTAAGAAATTTAAAGTCGTCCCGTTTAATTTGGCCTTAACCCAGAGCTAGCGCCCTAGGGGGTCTCTCCGAATTTGACCAAATTCCCAAGGAAGACTACGGCAAAAATAAATCGCAACCCCTTTTAGCTAACCCAGCAGAGGCAAAAAACACATGCAAAAAAAACCTGGGGAGATATAATTTAGGAAAATTAGTTTTCAAATGGGTTTCCTGGAAAAATAATACCTGAGTCATACAGGATACTAGTCACCTTATTAAAGCTCCATATTTAGATTTATTTAATATCCCATTAGCATTAATGGAGATAATGCGACACATACTACTCATTTTGCCCTGATTGTGGATAAATAGAAATCAAAAAAATCAAAGAAAACATACCAAAATTGAAACATTTAAGCACTCCCATTTTCTTAAATGCTTTAACTTCAATGCCCTTACTTCTGCTCTTTTTACTGTTATTCTTTTTTACCCTCCCTACACCCCACTTTGCCCTCTCAACCCAACCCCGAGAAGAGGTGTCCCAACACGCTAACCACCTCTTACTACCCCTAGCAATTTTAATGGGTGCCATGAATCTGCACCCAGGGTAACCCCCCCCCCCCCCCTTGACAGGCACACGGATTTATACACCACCTAACTGCCAAAAAAAGAAAATTGCAAAACAATCAAGAAATAGGAGATAGAAAAATACATACAATAGCACACTTTTAAACACTGAAGAGATAAAAAAAGGCTATCAAAAAGAAGAAAAACATTCTTAAAACAATGTCTTCATTATGAACTAGAACTGGAAATTTCCTTAAGAAAAACCTGTGCATCTTCTAGGTTAGTGAACATATGAAATTTCCCCTTAACAAGTACACGCAATTTCGACTGTTGTGCAATTGATGCCTGAGCACCTTGAGCTTTGAACAAAAACAGCAGTTTAACAAATTCTTTACGTCTCCGAGCAGCAGCGGCAGACATATCAGAAAAAAATCTACAATTGGAGGTCTCATTAACCAGGAATTGTCTCTGCTGAATGGCTTTGGACAAGATCCTCTCCTTTATTCGAAAGTCAGCAAAATTGACCAAAATAGTGCGGGGGCCACTCGTACTTGGCAAGGAATGAAACGGAACTCGATGGGCCCTAGTGATTGTGAGATCCCCGCTAAACTCTGGGAGGACTTTATCCTTAATAAAGGATTCTACCCATTGCGATGTCTGGGCCCCTTCAATTCTCTCCGGAATTCCCACTAAACGTAAGTTGGAACGCCGAGAACAGTTTGCCAACTCCTCGAGCTTCATTTCTAGAGTACTCCTGTCCTTTGTAGCTTCTCGAACTTTGCTAGACAATCCGGTTATCTGGTCCTCCAATTGGGAGATCCTGCACTCTGCTTCCTGTATTTTACCTGGAAAGCCGGCCACAGCCTCTTCTATCTTTCCCAGACGGAGATGAAGAGAAGCAATTTCATTTTCCTGGGACCTTTTCATATCTCTTATTTCATCCAGAATAAGATTAAGCATTGTTTTAATATCGAGCTGTCTTGTTGAGTCATCCATCTGAATTTCTACAGGGTCTACAGAATGTACAGGATCTGAAACTAAGCTGGAAGCAGTTTTTTTAGAGGTATCTAAAAACTTCCGCACCTTTTGGCTATGAGCCAGTTGTCGTAGCTGTCCCTGGGACCCAGGGGAATATACCGGGTTACTATGAAACAAAGACTGGTTAAGGACAGGCTGAGAGAGTGCCGGCTGGATGGATTCTACTGCAGGCACAGGCACAGGCGCAGGAGCGAAATTCAAGAAATCAACATTCAAACCTTGTGATAAGATGGATAAAGCCAACGAATTTTGATCTTGAGGAGGCGCTAAAGAGACGGAGGAGGTATCCGGCGAAAAAGGCGAACTGAGATCGAGGGGGAGCTGGCAAGGGCTGGCAGGATCCGTAACCCACATCTGAGATGTATTAGGCGGGGAAGGAGCCGAATGCGTTAACTTTTTCATAAAGAGGGGAAACTCTTTAGGACTTTTTCCCTCCTCTTTCCTACTTTTGGTAGTTGCGACAATTGCGGAATTATCTGCTTTCGGTTCATGTATCCCATCGATTCCTTTTGTAAATGCCGTAGGGGAGATTCTGTCTCCCAGGCTTACTCGGGGACACTCGTCAGTAGGATCGTCTTCTGAGCTCTCAAAACTGCAGTTATGATCAGTGCGGTTCCCCAACGGTCCAGCTTTTCCTGTCCCAGAAGATAGCGTTTTTGCCTTTAGGCCAGCTGCCGTATCGACTTTAGAGATAGGATTGTTTTGTCTATTATGTCTCCCCATTGCCCACTCCAGCAGGGCGATGCAAGTAATAAATTACCATGCGTGACTTAAGGCAATTTCTCCTCTTTCTAGCGTAAATTATCACCGCTACTTCGCCCTTAAAGTTCACTTTTCACCACTTTTCACCACTTATCCCCACTTTCACCACTTCTACTCAGCTCCACCAGTCCTCACTTCACTTTTCCCAATCTCCTCACCTCCTCGCCTCTCCTCGCCTCTCACCTCCACTTCTTTCTGCCATGGTTTACTTCCTCATGCTTTCTTACAGCTGAGACAATAAATTATCAGCATTAACCTCTGAACTGGTCCAGCATTACGTTTCTCAGCACTCAAACTCAGGGAAAAAAGCCATCGTCGCGCTATGGTCAGGTCCGGTCCCAATATTACTCAGCTTTCCGTGTTGTTACTTTCCCGGGTCCTCTGCTGGCAGCACGCGAAAATTTTTTTTTTTTGCTAAACCGCGTTTTCTTCAGCTGCTGCCGCTGCAAATGCCAGAGCCGCTGTGAAGCACCGCCATCGCCACCGGGAGGGGCGTGGTCACCAGTAGCTACACGGAGGTGTGTCTCTCCGTCATAGCCTCCCTTTCAGATCTGTAGCATGCTATGGCTGTTTATGTAAATTATGACATGTCTCAAAAAGGTTTTTATTGATTGTCCAAAAGTTTTAGTGTTGTAGCTATTTATATACATATTTTATATGTTTATTGATACTTTTAAGGCGCTGACTGATGAAATAAAATTGCTTTGATTCAAAAACATAAGATTAATACCATACATAAATTAAAACTGATCCTGTTATATAATCTAGGACATTGACTGGCTTATTCATAAAGGTGAATATACATATGTAAATTTACTCACACACATAGGTGTAACTGTACACCTTTTTATATTTACTATCTCCAGGTATAGATTTGCAGCAAGGTGTGACTTGCGTTTCTCCATTCCATAAAATCAGAGGTAGAACATCCTGAAAAATGATATACAAGTTTTAAGTTATTACGAGTAATTTTACATGCTTAGGTGGAGACCTCACCCACCGTGACTGAGTTTTTCCTATGGGAAACTATAAGGATAATTATTAAAGTCTATAATTCTCTAAAAGCGTATCAATAATGGTTTATTATAAAATATAAAAGTACATTAATTTTAGAAATGTATTTGTAGCATAGAAATATTAAAATAATAATTGTCAAAATCCCACCCTCTTTAACATTTTAATTTGTATGTGTTGGTTATGACATTTTGTTAAAATTTGTTTATTTAATTAATTAAAATATTAAAAATGTTTAAATAAATGTTTTAACATTTATTTTATTTTAAATTAATTTTATCATTAAATTGTAACGTAATAAAATATTTACTTAACAATTTTATATACCTTTTAACACACAGACAGCCCCCCACACACACATACATATAAACTTATATCCATATGTAATGTCAAAGTATTGTAATTTATTTAACTGATGTTACATAAATGACAACTTTAGTTCCTATAGGATGTTATTTTATTTCTTCGCGTCTATTGTTTTCTATGGGAATGTTTTGCAGTACCAGTGGTTCATCAGGTTTGATGCTTGACATACTCTAAGGCTCGGCTGGAGTACATGAAACTGTTTTGACACTTTTAGAACTATAGTAAGTTTAGCAGTGTAGTTTGTGAAAACCAATGGTCTTACTCATTTGTGGGTGTGTTGTGTGTTTTTATTAGCATGGCCCTCACTAAACTAGCTTTACATTTCCCTACACGCCTCCGATTTAGTAGTAAGTGCTCCCTTTTTTCCAGCAACTCCCCCTTTCCCTTCCTACATTCCCTAGTAAAACTTGCATTTGTGTGTGTGGAGATCTCCGCAACCTACAAAAATACTGCAGAAAGAGCCTACCTCTCTGACCGGCAGCGCTTAATTTGAGCCGGTGGATGTAGGTGTGGTCCATCAGCCCCCATTTTGGAGGACCAACACTTATTTTTCCTTTTCTGACTTGCACTCAAAGAAAGCGAGAAAAAAACACATGGAGGGGAGAAAAAGTAAGAGAAAGACAGAAAACAATAACAAGGGGAGAAAGCAGGGATGAAAAGAACCTGCAAGAGTGAGACAAGCAGGGGTGTATGGTGGTGGACGAGAGAGGGGTGAGGTGTGATAAACATTACACAAACTTGGTACCCCACGGCCCTTGATATTCGTAGAACCCACTGCTGGCTTCTGACCATACTTTAGGCCTCAGCAGTTACTGATTTACAAATTGAGAACTGCTGCTAGAAGCTTGTTGTAGCTTGTCAGTAGCCTATACGTCTGCTGTGGGAGTGTCCTGGCCACCATATCCTACCCAAGCCCACCACATGTCCACCCAGCCTGCCAGGAGCTTATTGCAGCCCACTTAACACTGCGCCCCAAACCTACTATGGAAAATTAGCAATTTCTAATTCATTGGGCCTTTGAGACTTGTCTGCTGTAGTTCATCACGCTAATTTAGTGTCAACGCTGTTTTATATGGCTCAAGATTAATGTATATTTTGATTGCATTTATCTCCCAATGCTTGACTTGCATTATAGCTGCGTTGCCCAAAAACATGCTAGTCTTTGGCTTGTTCCAAATAATATATCAGTCATATTCAATCCTTTACCTTTTTGATTTTCTTTTTAACAAGTGTACACGTAAACAATCATGTAAACAGAATGTTGAGGGCTAGAGCAGCATAGTGCACATCTCTAAGCCAATATTTGAAAATAATTTGTTCTGCAAAATTATTAAGTGAACAATGTCGAGAACATATACATTTAGGCTTCCTGAAAATAAATGGAAAGTGGTTAATCGGTAAAAGAAGAAAGCGTGTCATTTGCGCTTCTTATTTCATATGCAAACTGTTGGCATGATATTAGCGCTGAATTTAGTGACTGGCGCTAAATTTGGATATTAATACTTTATTTACATAGTAGCGCTGAATTTAGATGCTAGCCGAATTTTATATCAGTGCCGAATTTTTAATCTAGCAGCAAACCCATAGTACTGAAGATAGGTCCATAGGCCAGCAGCGATAAAGTTTGATAAGCAAACAGCGTTCACATATCGACTAGCCAGAAAATCGGATTCCATAGCTACCAATTAGCGCCCCCACTCCCCCATATACATATTAAGTTCAATTCACAAAGCTGCATGCTTGTGCAAGCTTACCATGCACTAACCTTTTAGGGATATAAAATCTCTTACGCAATTTACCACAGGTGGTTTTACCCTTATTAAAAAAGATTTACACATTCAAAAATGTTCGTGTGAAATCGACCCCAAAGATGGGAAGTGGGCATTTTCAGGGCTAGAATTACTTGGACAGTTTGTACACACCCACTGTGAGTGTGCCAATGCTTAGAACAATGCTGGGCCTTGGTTGGTGTAATTTTAAGTTCTTTTATGATAAAAGGGGTACTTCCTGGTCGCGGGCATCGTTTCCCTTCATTACGTGGAGAGCAGGGTATCACATAGGATTTGTTTCACGATGAAAAACGGTGTCATACACTTTGACATCTAGTTGGCACAACAAAAGTATTGTGACATCCAGTGCCAAGGCTAAGCCAGGCCACTAGGGGGCGTATCTAGTTCTTAATCCACCACTCCCAAATTCACCACGTTTTCCAGCTTCTAATTTACCAATATTTTACAAACACCAAGCTTTCATTTACACCTGGAAAAGGTATCCTACCGTGACGCACCCCACTATGCTTCTTTTAGAAACATACCTTTGAAACGTACCAATTAGAGTTAAAGCTTTAACAAATAATTTGATTGGTCCACCAAATTGGGCACATCATGTGACTTGCTTAGTATGTGAATTAAAGGTTTAAACCTGGTTAGGTTTTGCTATTTTATTTAGTAGGTCCACATTATTTCTGCTAGACAATAAAGGATATAATGTAACATTTTTAAAAAACATCGAGTTAAAATGTAGCCTTGGAGTGTGTTATGTACTATTAGAACATTGGAATGTGGAGCACTCCATTGTAGACAATGGAGTGCTCCATGCTTCTACGGGCCGGTAAAGGCCCGCAGAGCAACATTCCATTGTTTTACAAAAGCCTCTCCAAGCTCGAGGGGATTTAAATCCCCTCGACCTTCGAGAAGCCTTTGTTTAATTTGTTAGAACATTCTGCCCTCTAGTGGCAGAATGTTCTAATAGCCTTATAGCCCTTCGTAGCAGGGCTATACCGCTATTAATGTCCCGCTGCTTTTGTTAAAGACCCTCGCCTTCGGCTCGGGCCTTTAACGCTGCAGCGGGCCTTTAATAGCCGGTATAGCCCGCTACGGCGGGCTATAAGGCTATAGTAAAAAACAATTGCATGGGTTGTCATTATCACCAAAAACATTACTCTATGCACAGAGACAAAATCATATTGAAGATTTTAAATGAGGCACTATATATATGTGGACTCTGAAACCTCTGACACAGAATTAAGTTCAGTGATAAGCAGTGCTGGTTCAGATGACGGAAACCCATTAACTTGCCAACAACCTGCACTCAGTGACTTTACCCCATCTGAGGAATTGGGGTTTATGATAGAGGACAGACGTCATACACTCAGGCCAAGGGGGCTCCCTCAGGCGAAAGACGGCGCCAACGAAACAAATTCCGCAAAGAGAGGAGGAAACAGAGGCGGCTTCGCGAAAAAGAAGAGAGGGAGAGGAACCCCCCAATTGAATTAAACAATACTACCACCACCGAGTCAGCTAATACTGTCATCAACCTTACAGACTTAGATTTAGATGCAGCAGAAACGCAAATTTTAACCTTGGGTTTATCCTTCTATCCGAGGAATAATTTTAAATACGTTCAGTCTCGTATTGACGTATTTAAATTTATACGCAAATTAAAGCTGATCAAATTCCATAAACTGAATAAGGTCATCAGTGCTGCCATTTCTGTTATTGCTGAATCACAACCTAGTAAGAATCTGTTAATCTCTGATGTACCAACTTTGAAAAATATGTATTCCCTGCATGATTTAGTTGATGACTCCCCTTCTGATACCCAAGATGAACTACGTTCCATGGGTATTAATAGTAGTAGTGTAGCTGTGAGTCCATTTTGCCCCTGGTCTAATTTTGTTCCTATGATGCCCAGAGACGCGATTGACGTTTTTAGTGATCGTATGGTTGAAGACTTAAAGGGATTGAATAGATCGATTGCCCAAAATCAGAAGCGGAGGAGTTATGCTAAGATTCAGTACTCCACGCTTATGCGTAAAATTAATAACCATGGGAACATCATTGTAAATAAGGCTGACAAAGGGGGCAATGTTGTTTTATGGCCCCGTGATGTTTATATCATAGAGGCAGAAAGTCAACTCAATGATTCTCTGTGTTATATGAAGGCCTCCTTTAATGAATTAAATAAAGTCAAGGTTTTAGTTCACAAGCAGTTGGCTCATTGGAAAAGAGTAGGTCTTATTAGCAAAAAAGAATTTTGTTTTAAAAAAAATGACCATCCTATTACACCCACACTATACCTGTTACCTAAAGTTCATAAGGGTGTACTTCTTATACCTGGGCGGCCCATTATTTCTGCCCAGAATGGGTTACTTGAACCTATTTCTAAATACGTTGATGTTTTTTCTGCATAACTATATGGAGGCACTTCCCTCGTACATTAGAGACACGGGTCATTTTCTCACTAAATTGAAGGGGGTCTCTTGGAGTTCAGATTATTATTTTATTGTGATGGATATCTGTTCTCCCTATACCTCTATTGATCATCAGGATGGTTTACACGCTATCCAGCATTACCTATCTAACAGAGATATCAAATTTAATGAACACAGTAAGATGCTAGTAAAAATGATTGAATTGTGCCTGTATAACAATTTTTTCCTTTTTGACAATGAAGTTTTCCAGCAGTTACATGGATGGCGATGGGAGCATGCTTCTCCCCCAGTTATGCGTGTTTACACATGGGCTGGTGGGAGGAGCAAGTTATGGATCGCGCACTGTTTAATGCTGCAAACCAAGGATCAGGCATAGTTCACATGTGGCGTTTCATAGACGATGTATTCGTAATATGGCATGGGTCTAGAGAAACTGTTGAAGATTTTGTGGTTAGCATCAATGTAAATGTGCTCAATTTGGAATTCACAGCTACCATCAGTAATGAGAAAGTTGAGTTTTTAGATGTTGACATTTTTATTAAGGACTGCACTATTCAGAGCAGATTATACAGGAAAACTACTGCGGGTAACTCAATTCTCCTTGCCTCTAGTGCTCATCCCCGACATCTTATCAAGAGCATTCCCTACGGGGAATTTTTAAGAATTCAAAGAATTTGCAACAATGACATAGATATTAATACTTGTCTTAATGAATCATTTCAAAGATTTTTGGCACGAGGTTATAAAGAGATTGATCTTAAAAATGCTTTGAGTAAAATGATTTTAAACACCAAAGAATCCCCACAGGCCTCTAATACGGAAACTTCTATTTCTAATAGAGTTAAGTCTCTTAAAGGAGAAGATACTGAAGTTAGACTGATTACGACTTATAGTTGTTATGAAAAAAAGATCAGAAACATTTTGAAGTCTAACTGGCCAAAATTAAGAACTGATATTACTCTGGCTCCACTCCTTAGTGAGGTTCCATCTATCACTTTTAGGAGGGCACCCTCTATGAGGGATGCTCTTGTCAAAACTAGTCCTGAAGTGGTTAAAACTTTGAATTGGCTCTCCAATCGATCAGGTTTTTTTAAGTGCAGTTCCTGCAGAGCCTGTAAGTTTGGAGTTAACACTGTGGAATATCAGGATGCTTTTACCCAAGATGTCTGCAAAATCAACGGTTTGTTTACCTGTAAAACTGATTATGCAGTTTATGTACTACAATGCACTTGTCATCTCCAGTATATTGGTAGCACTAAACTCCAAGTTTTCAACCGGATCTTGCAGCATCTTTGGGCTATTGTTAACTCCGATCCCAGCTATCCTGTGGCGCGTCATTTTAAACTGGCACATAATAATAATCTTAAAGATTTGAGTTATTTTGTCATTGACGCAGTTCCATTATCCAAAAGAGGAGGAGATTGAGAGAGGAAATTTAGGCAGTTGGAGAGCCAATATATTTTGCTTCTGGACACCAAGATACCTAATGGCCTGAACATAGGGGAAGATCTTTATAATTTCCTATAACTATTTTAAAATAATATTTTTTTAATAAACTTTTTTTTTAATATATGTTTATAGGGTTTATCTGTATTAGTGATCTTTTTTATGGGACAGGCTTGTCCCATTATCTCTTTATTGTGATATCTTTTACCCTAGCCATACTATGATCTACTTTGCTGCTACTAATGAATTCGATGCTCCTTTAATGTCTTAAGTGAATTTTTACCTGTGTTCTTCTATGTCTTGTTTTTATCGGATTTTAACTGATTTTACTAGTTTTCTAGTTTTATTGGTTTGTGTTCATTGGAGATAGGATGTGGGGACAGGGTGGCTACTTGATTTGACAATAGCGGGCTTCTAGCGCTATTTTTTGACTGTACTATTCCATCCATGGATTAATTCTCTTAGACTATAATGTTGTATATGAAATTGCGTGTTCTTTCTGCTTTCAACATTATACTGTGGTGCTTTTAAACTTGTACCCAATTGTATAAACTGATTTCCGGTTACTGACTTTTAAGTCGATCTTGTATAAATAACCCCCCTCTTTGTGCACCATGCACTTTACTTTTTTGCACTTTAGCACCTGTTTATAAGAAATATAGAATTTCTTTAAAACATATTCACTTTTTATGAATGTGATTTGTATTACACTAATACACAATTTTTTATCTGCTGTTATATATATTTTTTCATTGTTATTGAACTCCATGCTTTTATATGAACTTATTTACTGCAATTTTTTCGGTATTTCCGCTGGTATTGTATTCATTGGGCACTTGCCCTTGATTGATTTACCACTGTTTTTAAGAGTATAAAATATTTTGTTATTTCTCTTGAATCAAATTATATTTATAATTTTATTTGATTGGCAGTGGCTTTTTGAAATTTTTACTTGTTATTTTGCTAATTTCCAAAATGTTTTGAAGTCATTTAAATCCGATTATATTTGCAGTATGTTTTCACTGTTTATGGCTAGTAGGAGGAGCTTTAACTGTGTGCCTTACAGCATTTAAACTCGTTGGTTTTTAGCCATGTCATGTGATCAAGACCGGGTTTACCCGATCGAAACGCGTCATGCTGCTACTTATGGAGGAATAAAGCACTTTCATCTTTATTCACGTAATTGAGTGGTCTGTACCTGATTTGCCCGACCTGCATCTCTTCAGGATTTTGGTATATCTCTCTATATATATATAGTGCTTGAAATGTCTCAGAGAACTTGTAATCACCGCTGGGACTCTGCCGAAATGGAAGGATTAAAGCGGAACTCAATGTGAGTAAATAAGATAAACACAATCACTACAAGTCCCAGAAATCACTATGGGGTAGTCACATGCTACTAAGCTGACACACCTGCATCCACAAACTACTAAAGATGGAGGCAGTCTGGAAGTGATTGTATCACCATGCCGCTCTTTTCGCTTCAGCCCAAGAAGAAGATGCGGACAGCATTGAAACGCGTTGGCTTGCAGATCAAAAGAACGGATGCTGTATCACCCTCCGATGTGCATCAATAAAGGGAATTACCTACCTGCTGTGAGTGCTTTTTCTGTTGCAAGAGCCTTTGGAAAACACATTTGAACACAACAGCTTCGTTGTGAGAAGAAGCACCACCTGAGAAAAGAGGAAGGAGCCGTCGGAGATAGGGGCCGCCTAAACAAAGCATTTCTGTTTGGATGCCGGCACAGCAGTTTGCCTTAACGACGGAGGGGATACTTCATACCGGAGCACACTGGAGTGCTTGAAATGTCTCAGAGAACTTGTAATCACCGCTGGGACTCTGCCGAAATGGAAGGATTAAAGCGGAACTCAATGTGAGTAAATAAGATAAACACAATCACTACAAGTCCCAGAAATCACTATGGGGTAGTCACATGCTACTAAGCTGACACACCTGCATCCACAAACTACTAAAGATGGAGGCAGTCTGGAAGTGATTGTATCGCCATGCCGCTCTTTTTGCTTCAGCCCAAGAAGAAGATGCGGACAGCATTGAAACGCGTTGGCTTGCAGATCAAAAGAACGGATGCTGTATCACCCTCCGATGTGCATCAATAAAGGGAATTACCTACCTGCTGTGAGTGCTTTTTCTGTTGCAAGAGCCTTTGGAAAACACATTTGAACACAACAGCTTCGTTGTGAGAAGAAGCACCACCTGAGAAAAGAGGAAGGAGCCGTCGGAGATAGGGGCCGCCTAAACAAAGCATTTCTGTTTGGATGCCGGCACAGCAGTTTGCCTTAACGACGGAGGGGATACTTCATACCGGAGCACACTGGAGTGCTTGAAATGTCTCAGAGAACTTGTAATCACCGCTGGGACTCTGCCGAAATGGAAGGATTAAAGCGGAACTCAATGTGAGTAAATAAGATAAACACAATCACTACAAGTCCCAGAAATCACTATGGGGTAGTCACATGCTACTAAGCTGACACACCTGCATCCACAAACTACTAAAGATGGAGGCAGTCTGGAAGTGATTGTATCGCCATGCCGCTCTTTTCGCTTCAGCCCAAGAAGAAGATGCGGACAGCATTGAAACGCGTTGGCTTGCAGATCAAAAGAACGGATGCTGTATCACCCTCCGATGTGCATCAATAAAGGGAATTACCTACCTGCTGTGAGTGCTTTTTCTGTTGCAAGAGCCTTTGGAAAACATATATATATATATATATATATATATATATATATATATATATAACCTACTGGCGGTCGCCAGTAGGTAGTTATAGTTAGGACCTATTGTCCATAGGAAAATCGTAACATTCTATTCCCAATAAGTTTGGCGCCGGTTGACGAATCCTCGCAATTTTTTCAAAATTAATGGCACGTTCCGGTCAGCTCCTATCCTGTAAGTTTGGGGGTGATTCGTCAAGCGGGGCCGAGAAAAAAGGGGGCTGCCAAAACACGTTTTCCCCATGTTATTTCCCGTAGGAAATTTTAGACACGGCTACAGCCTGAACTGCTGAATGGAATTACACCAAATTTTGCAAAAAGGTAGTCCTTGGTTCAGAAAGTGCCCTTTTTTTTAAATGGTGTATGTCAAGAATTCCTGTCATGCGAGGGGAGGAAAACGGTAACCAGCGTAAACGGACTACATCTCCCAGGATGCTTAGCGGTTGAGAGGTTATGTAAACAGGAGAGCTGTTACATAACTCAAGGAAAACACGCCCTTATGTAAACAGGAGAGCTGTTACATAACTCAAGGGAAAACACGCCCTTATGTAAACAGGAGAGCTGTTACATAACTCAAGGGAAAACACGCCCTTATGTAAACAGGAGAGCTGTTACATAACTCAAGGAAAACACGCCCTATAAAGGGAGGAACCGGGAGGTACAAGGCTGTCGGATATTGTGTTTACACCGACGTACCTGCTTCGTGAAGAGCAGTGTTCCGGAGTGGTGCTCCAGTAAGGCAAGAACGGAGGTAGGTCGAGTCGTTACTCCCTGGGCCGTGTCTTGCCCCATCGTCACCTGTGAAGGACCCGGAAGCTCTACCGGTCAACCATTGAGCTTCGCTTTTTGACTCGGCTGAGTCAAAGCGCAGTGGCGCTTTTGCTGGTTGGAGTCGTAACTCCCAGCCCGACCAGAGATACAGGGACTGCCAGCTGTAACGCACACCAGGAGGTGTTTGCCGCGTTACAGACTCGGAAGTCCACAGGATCGATCGAGCGGCTGCTCTCGGTTCAGTCTTCTTGCTTTTGATTGGGGTATCGGTGACGCATCACCAGGAGGTGACTCCGCGTCCCGGTGCAGTCGGAGGAAGAGGTTGAGCGGCTGCTCCCTTCAGGTAGAGACCCCGGCTGGGGGTTTCCCTGACTCCTCGATTCTCCCCAACACTCGTCGTGCCCCTCACAGCCTACCGATTGGCATTGTCGGCCATTTCATTTCTGCCCTCTGTTGGCATACGCCGGGATCGGCGTATATGCAGAGGACGGTTAGGACCATCCGTGCTGTGGGCTGGTAACGTACTTAGCCTGGAGGATTCCAGTGACTATAACTTTTGTTTATTCGTTGTATTGTTTTTGCCTTCATTAAAATAACTAACCCTTCACAAGTGGTTGCGTCCTCATTATCGTGTCTGTTAAACGATCCTGAGACGTTCAGGGCGTTACAAAATATCCGACCGTAATAACACTAACTGTCTCCCGGTCGATAACAGACATGGCAACACTTGATGATGTGCTGGCTGCTTTAGCGACCGTGCAAGTTGAAGTGGCTGCCTCTAGGCAAGAAACAGCCGATGTAAAAGCCAGACTGGATGCTATCCAATTGGACCCGCTCACGCCCAGCACCTCCCTCACGAACCAGACCCCTGCGGTAGTAGTGGAAATGCCGGTAGCCATCCCCTTGGCAACACCAGAGAGGTACAGTGGGGATCCTAACACAGTGCAGGTATTCCTCACACAAGTGGCGCTACATTTATCGTGCAAACCAAAGGCGTTCCCCACGAGTCAGGCTCGTGTGGCTTTCCTTATTTCCTATTTGGCTGGAAACGCGGCACAATGGGCCGTACCTCTGGTGAGCAGGGACGACCCCATCTTATGTGATTGGGGTGCTTTTCGCGAGGAATTCCTGAAGGTATTCGACAGAAGGGCTGACTCGTACACGGCGGACCGTGAAATGCTTGAGTTGAGACAGGGATCCAACGACCTGGTGCAGTATCTCAACGCGTTCCGACGGCTAGTTGCGGAAACCAAGTGGCCTGTTGCTAAACAGACGGCGCTCTTCCATCACGGGCTGTGCGATGAGCTCAAAGACGCCGTGGCTCATATTGACCCTCAACCCAAGACATGTGAGGGCCTTATCAACCTGGTATTACGGCTGGAACATAGGCTGAGTGAAAGAAAAGGGGATCATGGGAGAAAAGGAAAATCCCTTCCATCCTATGTGACGGTGGGAAGTCCTGAAACTTCCACCGCATCCAAGGGAGAACCCATGGACATCGGCGCAATACGAGCGATCCTCACAGCCACGGAGAAAGAGTCACGCCGTAAACAAGGATTGTGCCTATATTGTGGCAAAAAAGGCCACTACGTACGTGAATGCCCTGCCAAACCGAAGACGTCACGTTATCGGGCCAACCGGTCGGTAACAGCCGTGGTGGACATACCGGCGGAAAACTAGAGGACTCCCAGACCAAAGAAGGGGCATCTCGGAGTCACTCATCCATCCCTTCACTCTCCAACTCGGTCACTAAGGGACACCGACACCTGTTTCTCACGGTGCACGTGGGAGTGCATGACCAGTGGATACCCGTTGTGGCCATGGTGGATTCAGGGGCCACTGGCATGTTTATGGACCACAACGAGGCATGCAGGCTAGGGCTAGTGCTTCTTCCCAAAGCTGTACCCGAAGACGTCTATGCTGTAGACGGAAGGCGATTGGTGACGGGGCCCATCGGGCAGCACACGGGGGTCCTTCCGATGAGATATGGGAGGAACCATTTGGAACAAATCGATTTTAACATCATCCGAGCGCCCCAATATGGCGTCATATTGGGATTGCCGTGGCTACAGAAACACAACCCCTCTGTGGATTGGCCAACACATCGCGTCGAAATGACGTCACCGTATTGCATCCTGCATTGTGGAAAAAGAACGGAATCCCTTGACGCAGATGAGAGCGGGAGTCAGACGGTGGCTACAGCGGCAGAAAAAGATGTGGCTCTCCCCCAGGCTTATCACAGTTTTGAGGATGTATTTGATGAGGTGAAGGCGGAAGTGCTACCACCACATAGACAGTTTGACTGCCAGATCGACCTGGTGCCAGGGGCCAGCGTTCCCAGCGGCAGGCTGTATGCCCTGACGGAGCCTGAAAACGTGCATCTCCGGGGGTACCTGGATAAACTCCTCAAGCTAGGATTCATCCGCCCGTCCAAGTCTCCGGCCGCCTCGCCACTCTTCTTCATCCCGAAAGCTAATGGGGAGCTGAGAGCCTGTGTGGACTTTAGGGCATTGAATGCGATAACCATAAAGAATCGGTACCCCTTGCCTCTCATCAGTGTACTGCTGGAACAGGTCAAGAAAGCTCGTATCTACACCAAGTTGGATTTGAAAGGGGCATACCATCTGGTGCGCATGAGGGACGGAGACGAGTGGAAGACCGCCTTTAAGACCAGGTTCGGCCTTTTTGAGTACCTCGTCATGCCGTTCGGTCTGTGCAACGCCCCGGCAGCATTTCAGTACTTTTTGAATGAGGTATTCAGAGAGGAGTTGGATATCTACGTGGTCGTATATATCGACGACATCCTCATCTACTCGTCCAGTGTGGAGGAGCACGTACACCACGTCAATGCTGTGCTCCAAAAGCTGAGGGAAAACAAGCTGTTTTGTAAACTCAGCAAGTGTGACTTCCACGTCACGTCCGTGGAATTCCTCGGAGTGATGCTGAGTCCAGAGGGACAGGAGATGGCAGAACGAAAGATCAAGGCGGTGAAAGAATGGCCGGTGCCCCAAAGCGTGAAGGACGTCCAAAGTTTCATTGGCTTCGCCAACTTTTACAGGCGGTTTATAGATGGATTTTCAGGATTGGTGGCCCCAATCACACAGCTACTGAGGAAGTCCAAGGAGTTTGTCTGGTCCCCTGAAGCGAACACAGCCTTTGAGGCCCTGAAAAGCGCCTTTGGTAAGGCGCCGGTGTTGGCTCACCCCGATCCGGATCTCCCCTACGTGGTGGAAGCGGACGCTTCGGATGTGGCGCTGGGGGCTATCTTGTCCCAACGCAACCACGACACAGGGGTGCTTCATCCCGTTGCGTACATGTCCCGCAAACTCAACGACGCCGAACGCAACTACCATATTGCGGAGAAGGAGCTTCTCGCAATCAAGGACGCCTTCACCGAATGGAGGCATTGGTTGATGGGGGCAAGACATGTGGTATCGGTGTACACGGACCATCGGAATCTACAGTTCATGACGGCCACAAGACACCTTTCTCCCAGGCAGCTGCGGTGGATGATCTTCTTTGCGGGGTTCAACTTCCGCATCACATATCGGCCGGGGACGGAAAACCGGAAGGCGGACGCCCTGTCCCGTCAATCTGCAGTTAAGGAACCATTGCCTGCGACCGAGCGTTCCATCATTTCCCCGAGGATGGTATTGGGGGTTATCCAACCGGATACTTTCCTGAGGGGAATAAAGAGAGGGATCAGGTCATTCGCATGGCGGAGGTGGCTCCTCAGTCACAGAGAATGGCAGCTGAAGGACGGGATACCCCTGAAGGGCAGGTGCCTGTTGATACCCACGCCTAGGCTAAGGAAACAAGCATTCATCTGGTGCCATGACTCTCCATGCGCAGGTCATTTGGGCTTTGAAAAAACGGTGGCTAGCATGGGACGGCATTTCTGGTGGCCAACCATGAGAGTGGATGTCAGGAGGTGGGGACAGGAGTGTCCTACGTGTGCTACCATGAAGGCCGACCATGGCCGAACCCAAGGGCTCTTACATCCACTTCCGACCCCGGATAGACCATGGGATAGCATATCACTGGACTTCGTGGTGGGCCTACCGGTAGACCAGGGGATGACGGCAATACTGGTGGTGGTGGATTACTTGACGAAAATGGGGCACTTCATCCCCTGCAAGAGAGTCCCTACGGCCGGGGAATTGGCGTCACTACTCCTAAAGAATGTGGTACGACTGCATGGATTACCTGGGGTGATCGTGTCGGACCGGGGGTCGCAGTTTACTGCGCAATTCTGGAAGACTTGGTGCACTGCGCTGCATGTTAAGACCGCCCTGTCCACCAGCTACCACCCTCAAACGGACGGCCAAACCGAGCGCCTGAACCAAACGCTCAAACAGTATCTGCGATGTTTTGTGGACCAGGGCAGGGAAGAATGGGTCGACTTGCTATGGGTTGCAGAGATAGCCTATAACAACGCCACTCACAGCTCCACACAGTCATCTCCGTTCTATAGCAACTATGGCCAACATCCCAGGTTCTTGCCATTTCTACATCCAATCAGAGAGGACAGGATTCCCGCCACAGCGGACAGGGTGGCACACATAAAAGACACGTTGATGCGCTCAAGGGCTGTCCTAATAGAGGCCAAGAGACGATACAAGGCTGCGGCCGACAGGAAGAGAAGGCCCGGGCCACTGTACCGCACTGGAGACTACGTCTGGATATCCACAAGAAACATGAGGTTTCGAAAGAACAGTGTGTTCCATCCCAAGTACATGGGCCCCTATCGCATTACCAAGTGTATGGGTCCCGTGAACGTGAAGGTGTGCTTGCCCCAGTCATTGCGGATACACCCTGTCTTTCATGTATCATTGCTCAAACCAGCACCCTCCAAGCCGTCTGGGACACCTAGGCCGGTATGCGTGGAGTCGGAGGTGGAGTATGAAGTGTCGGGCATACGGGCGTCCAAATGGCGCAGGGGGAAGCTGTGGTACCTGGTTGCGTGGAAAGGCTATGGCCCGGAGGAGCAATCATGGGAACCGGCTGAAGGGGTTCATGCTCCGCGCTTGGTCTCCTTGTTCCATCGGCGTTTTCCTGCCAGCGCTGGACCCGTGGGGAGCCGCTGAGAGTGAGGATGTACTGTCAAGAATTCCTGTCATGCGAGGGGAGGAAAACGGTAACCAGCGTAAACGGACTACATCTCCCAGGATGCTTAGCGGTTGAGAGGTTATGTAAACAGGAGAGCTGTTACATAACTCAAGGAAAACACGCCCTATGTAAACAGGAGAGCTGTTACATAACTCAAGGGAAAACACGCCCTTATGTAAACAGGAGAGCTGTTACATAACTCAAGGGAAAACACGCCCTTATGTAAACAGGAGAGCTGTTACATAACTCAAGGAAAACACGCCCTATAAAGGGAGGAACCGGGAGGTACAAGGCTGTCGGATATTGTGTTTACACCGACGTACCTGCTTCGTGAAGAGCAGTGTTCCGGAGTGGTGCTCCAGTAAGGCAAGAACGGAGGTAGGTCGAGTCGTTACTCCCTGGGCCGTGTCTTGCCCCATCGTCACCTGTGAAGGACCCGGAAGCTCTACCGGTCAACCATTGAGCTTCGCTTTTTGACTCGGCTGAGTCAAAGCGCAGTGGCGCTTTTGCTGGTTGGAGTCGTAACTCCCAGCCCGACCAGAGATACAGGGACTGCCAGCTGTAACGCACACCAGGAGGTGTTTGCCGCGTTACAGACTCGGAAGTCCACAGGATCGATCGAGCGGCTGCTCTCGGTTCAGTCTTCTTGCTTTTGATTGGGGTATCGGTGACGCATCACCAGGAGGTGACTCCGCGTCCCGGTGCAGTCGGAGGAAGAGGTTGAGCGGCTGCTCCCTTCAGGTAGAGACCCCGGCTGGGGGTTTCCCTGACTCCTCGATTCTCCCCAACACTCGTCGTGCCCCTCACAGCCTACCGATTGGCATTGTCGGCCATTTCATTTCTGCCCTCTGTTGGCATACGCCGGGATCGGCGTATATGCAGAGGACGGTTAGGACCATCCGTGCTGTGGGCTGGTAACGTACTTAGCCTGGAGGATTCCAGTGACTATAACTTTTGTTTATTCGTTGTATTGTTTTTGCCTTCATTAAAATAACTAACCCTTCACAAGTGGTTGCGTCCTCATTATCGTGTCTGTTAAACGATCCTGAGACGTTCAGGGCGTTACAGTGTAAATCCGTTCAGTAGTTCCTGAGAAGTTAAAAAAATAGTGGTGAAAAAATCATTTTCCCATAGGAAACTTTAGACACTGTTATAGCAAAAACTGCTGAACGGAATTACACCAAATTTGGCAAAAGGTACTGCTTGGATCAGAAAGCGACCTTTTTAAAAATGGTGTAAATCCGTTCGGTAGTTTTTGAGAAATTAAGAAATAAAGATAGTGATATCTAGAGGCACGGAGGATCCGCGCACCCTCCAAATCACAAGCTTAATGCTAACTGGCTGTCAACACTCCAAACCAGGAAGTGTTGGCAGCCATCTTGTGCCTCGGTAGAACCGAGGCACAAGAAAAGAGAAAAACAAACAAGCAAAATACAAAAAGGGGGCAGGGTAGAAACACCCTGACCCCCTAGGCCTGCTCAGGGGGTCCCAAAAGGACCCCCAGGTCCCAAAATGTTTTTTTAGAAAAATCGCGGGATGCGCGGGGGATCCGCGGATCCGGCTGCGAAAAAAAAAAACGAAGCGCGCTTTCTTATTATTTAGACCCCGGGTGGGCCAAGTCCCGGGGGCAATCTTTATATTGTAATGGGGGGCCCAGAGGGGCCCCCCAGCCCCGGGGACCGCCACCCCCGGGGCTTTTCAAAAATTAAATGGGTGGGGGGGCTCAAAGACCCCCCCAAGCCCAGAGGACCGCCACCCCCGGGGCTTTTCTAAAATATTTGCGGGGGGCACATGGCCCCCTGCAGCCCTGGGGACCGCCACCCCCAAAGGGCTTGTTTTAAAAAAAATAAACAAACCTGTGTGGGGGGCTCGAGCCCCCCCACACGCCCCAGGGACCGCCACCTCCCCGGGGCAATAAGTATGCAAATTGGACCCCCCAGCCCCGGGGACCACCACCTCCCCGGGTCTTTGTAAATGGTGGGAGGGGATAGCCACACCCAGGGCCGGCTCCTGCAGTGTCCCGGGTACCCACCCCTGGGACACTGCAGTTTGCTATGGCAGGGCGGGAGCCTCGCGGCTCTCTCTTCCAAAAACCAAAGCCGATTGCTTTTCCACACGGGGAGCTGCATCTTATCAGATCCCCATGTGGAAAAGCAATGCCGGCTCCCGCAGGACACGGGGAACCGGCGGGACTGTGGGGGGATTGGGGACCCCCCACGGTCCCCAACGGATGGGCCCGACCCCGGGGATGGGGTCCCCTGTGCCATAAATGGCCTGAGGAGGGGGGCAACGCAGCCGGGGACTTAATCTCCCAACTTAAAACGGCCACAGGGTCACTGGATGATGTCATCAGTGATGTCATCAGTGATGTCATTTGAGATGTCATCAGTGATGTCATCAGTGATGTCATCAGTGATGTCACTGACAATGTCATGAGTGATGTAATATGTGACGTCATCAGAAGTGCATTGCGGGCGCACGAGTTATAGTTAGCTGAACTAACTATAACGGGGGAATTTCACTGGTTTTGTATGAGTGAAATGTCCAACTAACACTGGTTTTTTTCAGTGAATATATATATATATACATATATATATATATATATATATATATCTATATATATATTCACTGAAAAAACCATAGGTTTCACACATGTTATAGTTAGCGGAAATTTTACTGATAAAAAACCAGTGAAATTCCCCCGTTATAGTTAGCGCAGGCAACTATAACTCACGCGACCGCAATCCTCTGCTGATGCTAATACTGTATTTAGACACTTATTTGCCCATGTCTTCTTCCATACATTTTTAGCTATACATATATTACAAATATTTTTTTTTCATAAAGACACATATGTCATCAGCAGAAGATTGCAGTCGCGTGAGTTATAGTTGCCTGCGCTAACTATAACGGGGGAATTTCACTGGTTTTTTATCAGTAAAATTTCCGCTAACTATAACATGTGTGAAACCTATGGTTTTTTCAGTGAATTTGCAAGGTTTTTTAAATGCTAAGTTTTTTTCCCTTATAATAAGCCCTGTACATTTGGTGGCCTTCGGCCACCAAAAGCACAGGGGGTGGGGTAAGTGTGGATAGTGTTTTTTGCCCTTAACATAAGCCCTGTACATTTGGTGGCCTTCGGCCACCAAAAGCACAGGGGGTGGGGTAAGTGTGGATAGTGTTTTTTTTATTTTTATTTTTTTACCGTACGCTTACGGTAAGCGTACGGTAAGCGTACCCCGCGAAATTGCCGAAAAAAAAATAAAACCGTTTTTGCACTTGGGGGATGTTTGGGGACTCCCTCAACATGACTATGTGGGAGGGAGTTGTCAAAACAGCCCCTTTACATGTTTTTGGGCTTGATATTTTAAAAATCACTCTCAGTGCGAGAGACAAAATGGCGGCCGCCGCTTCCTGGTTTCGGCCGATTCGAATGTTTACTAAGATCTAAGAGCCAATCAGAATCGCGCTCGCGCACGCCACCGTACGCTTACCGTAAGCGTACGGTAAGCGTACCGTAAGCTGGCTCAGATATATATATTGATTTAAAGGCTATTTTCTCAGAATCTACTGAACAGATTTACACCAAACCTACAAAAGGCACTTCCTTGACCTAGGGACTACCTCTCTGCCAAATTTTGAGTAATTCTGTTCAGCCGTTCGGGCTGTAGCTCGTTCTAAAGGTCCTATGGAAAAATGCATGGGAAAAACGCGTTTTGGGACCCCCCTTTTATCTCAGCCCCCGCTAGACGGATCCCCCCGAGACTTTCAGGGTAGGAGCGGAGCGTAGCGCCCCACCTATTTTGAAAAATTTGCGAGGATTCGTCGACCGGCGCCAAAGTTATTCAAAATAGAATGTTGAGGTTTTCCTATGGAAACGTGGTCCTAACTATAACTACCTACTGGCTATCGCCAGTAGGTAATATATATATATATATATATATATATATATATATATATATATATATATATATATATATATATATATATATATATATGTATATATACATATATCTCAATCACGATCGCCGTCCTCACTCCAAATCCACTCTCAGATACACGGACATGGACCACTTGAAGGTGAAGGTTTACTGCTTTATTCTGCCGCCATTACGCGTTTCGACTCGTCAGTAGGTGGTTATAGTTAGGACCATGTTTCCATAGGAAAAACATTTTTTGACTTGCCCATTTATTTGGTGCCTTTTGACGAATTTTCATGAATTTTACCCAACAAAGTGCCCCGGTGATTCTAGTTGTGCATGGAAAGTTTCGGAGCGCTAAGTCAAGTGAGGGCCGAGAAAAGAGAGGGTCAAAACAGTGCATCTCCCGCGTTAATTTCCGATGGGAATTTGAACACGATTACAGCCCGAACCGCTGGATGGAATTATACCAAATCTGGCAGAAAGGTAGCTTTCAATTATTTGATGTAAATCCATTCAGTAGTTTTTGAGAAATTAAAGGAATTCCAAATTTGTATATCTACGACACCGAAGCCGTCGCAAATAATAACAAGCTTGTGCAGAGATCAACTAGGAAGTGTTGGCAACCATATTGGGTCTCAGCTTCAGTGGAGTCCCCCCTCCCAAAAGAAAAACACAAAAAAAGAAAAGGGGGCAGGGTACGAGTACAAAACAAAAAAACAAGCGCAATCTCCCATGCTTGCTTTTAATATTGCCCTGGGTGGGCCAGGTGTCAATGGCATGCTGCCTTTAATGAATAAGGAAGTGGCGCATGGTGCCCCCTCCTAAGACTTATTTATGCCCTGGTGACCACCACCTCCACAGGGCAATATTCAAGACTGATATGGGGAACCCTGCAGACCCCCTAACCCCGGCATCTATCACCTACTGGTGCTTTCTATTGGTTTTAAAAGGAGGGTTGCCACCTGCCCCTGTCCTCTGCCATTCTTGGCCCGGGGACCACCACCTTCCCGGGGCAGGCCCTTGAAAATCAAAGGAGCCTGGAGCCATACATGGCCCTGGGGACCGCCACTGCTCCCAGGGCCAGCTCCTTCTATATCCTGGGGTGCCTACCTCCAGGACATAGCTGTTTGCTTTTACTTGGCGGGATCATTGACAGCTCCCGCTAAGCAAAAGCAAGCACTCCACTCCCAGCAAGTGGGAGCTGTCAAACTGCTCCTGTTTGCTGGAAGCAGAGTTTTTATCTCTTATCCTGCCTACAGACATGCGGGCATGGAAAGAGATGAAACTATTGCTCTAGCATGCAGGGAGCTGTATTTTCAGCAGCTCCCTGCGTGCAAGAGCAGTGCTGGCACCCACAGGAGGCAGGAAGCCAGCTGGGACCACGGGGGCCTCGAGGCTCCTCCCACAGTCCCAGGGCATCCAGGGAGACATGGCCGGACCCCGGGGGATGGTCCTGAGGCAAAATCAACCTAGGGAGGGAGGCCATGCGGTCCCCTCTCCCATTGATTTGTGGTTGGGCCCCAAGGGATGGGGATCCCAGGACCAAAATCAGCCTGGGGAGGGGGGCCGCCCAGCCCCCGTCCCCCATTAACTCATGTCTGGGCCCCAGGGGATGGCATCCCAGGGCCGCCCTGGCCCTGCTGCTCATTTCACAGAAATTAAACCTCAAAGAGAATCACTTACAAATATAAACATAGCAGAAGCTTCACATTTGTAAAGGACAAATGATCCTAACTCCTGGGCTTGGCAAAGACAAAACAAGTGTGCTCTCTTGGATATTCCATAATGAAAAACGATTTGTAATCCTTTGTGGAGGTGTCTGCATTGCTGATCTATTGGAGTGCAATCTGTATGTGAGTGTGACAAGTGGGTCCTTTGTTGTCCTGTCCTGGCAAGAGTCCATGGTTCTCCCTTTAAATGACTATGAGTATTCAAATGTGAAAATCACTTGGAAGCTCCTTCTGTTTGCCCCGCCCGTTCACCTTAGTAGTATACAAAGGTCTTCCTCCCTCTTGCAAGTATGATAAACAACTTAACAAACAGCCCTTCAGTGTATTTTTTGCTGATTTTAGTGACACATTCTTGATGCAGAGGAAAATGAGGACATCTCCAACAAAGAAAGATGCACTTACTTCATATGGCTAAGAAGAAAGGCCCTTTTTTGATGGAGATTTACTTCTTTGTAGTGTCGTTGTCTTCTCTATAGGACTCAAGTTATCACAGATTTCTGGATAAAGCCACATGAGAAACAATCACATTGCCAAAATGCACAGAATGTCATTGGTGACATTTCCTCGTGCTCCATTACACAGCTGAAATGTAGAATACGTACTGGACATTTACCCAAGTAGGTAACCCTTAGTAATTAACCAGTAGAAATAACTCCACCTAGGTAGATATTTTGTGCAAAATTGTGGACTCTTGTTGGATAAAAGGGCAGGTGTGTTTCCTTTGTGGCCAAGTCACTGACACACCCATACAGATATTTAGACACCCACTCACAGTCTCAGGCACCCACATACCCACCGACACATTCACTCAGACACACATATACCCACTCATAGATGAACTCAGACACTCATGCACCCACTCACCGACCCATGCAGCCACTCACACAGTCACTCAAAGACCCATTCAGACACTCATGCACCCACTCACAGACCTACTCAGACACATGCACCCACTCACAGACCCACTCATGCACTCACTCACACACCCATTCAGCCACTCACAGACCCACTCAGAGACTCATACACCGACTCATAGACCCACACATGCCTAACACACCAACTCACAAACCCACCCAGACACTCATGCACTCATTCACAGACTGACTCTCATGGAGGCACTTGCAAACCCACTGAGACACTCTCACACCCACTCACAGACTCTCGGTGACACTCACTGAAACACTCATGCACCCACTGAGACACCCATTCAGACACTCATGCATCCTTTCGCAGAACCACACAGACACTCTCACACCCATTGAAATACTCACACCCACTGAGACACTCATGCACTCACTCACATACTCACTTTCAAAGGTTACAGGTTACAGTTAGGAAATCAAATTTTGAAACCTTAGAAATAATTAAGAAACAACATTAAAAACATTATAAATTCACTGAAAAAACCAAAGGTTACAGGGACGTTATAGTTAGGAAATAGATCTTTAAAAAACTTTGGAAATTCACTGAAAAAAACAAAGTTTACAGGGATGTTATAGTTGGACTCAGATTTAACTCAGACAAAACCATTGAAATTCAGCAGTTATAGTAACCTAAGCTTACAATGAATTACGCCTCTGCAATGCACTGCTTATGACCTCACATATTACGTCATCCATGAAATGGTCAGTGACATCAGTCATGACACCACTGATGACATCTCAAATAACATCACTGATTACATCATTGATGACATCATCCATAGAATCACTCACACACCTACTCACATCCCATACACCCTCTCATACAACCGCTCACATACCCATTCACAAACCTATTCAATGACTCACTCACACCCACTCAATCACTCATGCAGCCAGTAACAGCCAAATCACCCACCCATGCAACCACCTACATACCCACCCATTCACCCAAACAGCCACTCACACACCTACTCACTAACCCATACAACCACTCATACTAGCACTCACTCACCAATACACCTACGTATATAGCTAGTCACTTTGCCATACAGCTACTCACACATCCATTATCTAATCCAGTTAACTACTTACAAACCTATTCACACATGCATACACAGTCACACACCCACTCATTCACCTGTACAGCCACTTACTGTGCAAAACAGCCACTCGCACACACTCACTTACCCATACATCCATTCAAACAACCACTAGCATACCCACACAGCCACTAACACACCCACTCACCCACTCATGGATCCACTCACACAGCACCTACATTTAAAAAAAAAAAATTGCAATATTTGGTACCCTGATTCATATACGCAAAGAGATCAGATCGTACATAATGTCTCTGTTGTTATAGATGAATAAGTAATTTTTTATCAACATTCAATCCTTGGGGTCTATAGTGTCCAGTTCTAATAAGTACCATTACTCTAATCTCCTCAATGCCTTTTCGAGATCTCCTCCTCTGATGCTATGTGGGATCAAATCAATAACACTGCATTTTAAAAGGCTTTCATTGCCCATGTGATGCCCCCAAAAGTGTCTTGGTAATGGGTAACTATTATCTTTATTCTTTATATCCCTTACATGTTGATGAAGAATTATCTGTGCATCTGTAATACAAATAACATGATTAAGCCTTCTCATTGATTGTTTGCCAGTGGTTTCAAATCATTTTGACTTTCTTTCAGTAATGGTAAAAAAAAAAGCTAATGCTGCTTTCAGAGCATTAATCATCACTCCTGGCAAGCTTACCCTTGTAGACCCATCCTTGATGTAAGCCTTTAACAATGAATCCTCACCAGTGTGTGAAAATGCATATTGTAAATGGAGAACCCTGACAGTAAGGCATTACATTGTCCCACACTACAGTATATTTTCTTTCTTTATATGTCTTGTTAAACGTGCTCTGTAGCGTCAATGTACTACTAAAGAAAAGCACGTTTTAGAATGCATATTTTAAATTGCGGTTTGCATTTAAAATTTGTTGCACGAGACACATTTTAAATATTAATACATTATCTTCAACAAAACCACCCATTTTCACAAAACATTGACAGACTTATCTACAGTCTCAGGCAAACAATGAATACTAAATGGATGATGTGCAAATGCTCCACAACTTTCTAAAGCGGACTAAAATCAATTTATAAATCATGTAATATAAAAAATACATAAAGTGTACTATAGAAACATATTGCCTTCTTGGTCTCATGATTTATAAATGTCACCAGAAACCCTCACAATATAGGCCTATATTGAATAGCTAGTTACCTATTATGTATTGTCTCTCTATATATCTACATATAAACATAGAATGACACACAGCTAAACTTTTCAGCATGGAATCTGATAGACGATTATCTTCATTTGCAATGTTGCAATATGTGTAACTATTTGATAATAAAGATACGCAATGCACACATTGTGTTTTGTGAAGTAAAGTTAGACGTTACAAAAATTAATTCATGAATAATTTTGGAGTATAACTTTCTACTTGCTTGAATAAAATTTCTAACAGTGGTGACTGAAAACTCGGTGTTGCAAGACTTCACCTGTTGCAAGAAGCAATTCACTTAAATTAATTCCAAGTATGTACTTTAGATATGCTAATCAGCTGACTCTGGGAAGATTGCAGAGCAAAGTTTCCTGTGCTCTTTTACTTTTAATAAGATGCAAAGGTATGGAGATTAAGTGCTGAAATGGTAATATATTTTTACACTTAGCTAAATATGTTTTATTTTCACTTGTTAGTAAGTTGGAGAGCGGCTCTGAAAGGTCTGTCTTACTTTTTTATATGGACTGTGCTCATGCATTATTTGTTAGTCAGTGAAGGTGTTGTACAAAGTGAGATGGCAGAATACATTAGGTGTTGCTTTATTCCTGTTCATAATGGGCACGGTCCAGCACATGGGAACTCGCATTTTCACGGGGGCCAAAATGTTTAGGCGCTGGTGTGACCAAAGGCCGCACAGATATCAGCAGGGGGTAGTGGGGGTGGGGTACGGTGGGTGTAGGGGAAGCGAAGTATGTACATCTACTGGCTAAACTGTATTGCACAATGTGGAAACAGAAAACCCGGTAACAATCCCAGCTTTCCCGCTTGACCAAATTTTGTGATCCTGGACTGTTGTTTTATTTTACGATCCCTTGTTTTCCTTCATTTTCACATATATGAGCACCCCTAAAATAAATGAGTTCAGAATGTGCCCTCTGCAAAAACGTCTCCTGTGATTCATTTAATAAACTGTAATGTTGTTCATGTATTTTTGCAACTGACTTGCCTCTTAGTTCATTACTGGCATTGTTGCTAGGCTGGTGGGGAAGCATGAATGTTTCTAAATCATGTTTGAAAACTATCCCGTTTAACCCCTTTGGTGCGTTGGACGGCCGGGGGCCGTCCGGCACACCAGTGTTCCTGTACGAGGACGGCCCCCCCGGCCGTCCTCGCACATGGCACATGAAAACCCTCTGGAGCAGGCACCAGAGGAATTTCTTCCCCCCCCAACAGCCTCGGGAGCTGGGGAAGAGCATCCCCAGCTCCCGAGGCTGTCTGTGTGGTTTCCCTGAAATGGCGCTCAGCGTGCACGTTGCACTGGCGTCATTTCAGTGAAACCGAAACTGAAATGAGCCGAAAGGCTCATTTCAATTTCACTTGCAACGTGCTCATGGGGCTATCTCAGCCCCCTGAGCATGTAGAAAGTCAGGGCAGGTATCGTTGGAAAGGGAAGAATCTCCCCTTTCCCATGGTACCCCTCCCTAATGGATCCCTGCAGGGATCCATCCACTAGGCACCAGGGGGGGGGGGAGTGGCCCCTTAGGCAAGGACCTTAGCTCCTCCATAATAATTTGGGTGAATTCAGTCTTTTTGCCCCCTTGGGGGCAGATGGGGTCAGTGGCCCCCAATCTGCCCCCTGGGGGGCCAGAAAGCCCATTAGAAACCAGGGATTTATTTTCAAATGTAAATTTAGGGTTGGGGCTGCCCAATATGGGCATGCCAATACCCCCACCCCCTCCCACAATATTACAGGGTTTCTGCCCACCTGGGGGGAACATAGGGGCAGTAGCGAAAGACCACTAGACACCAGGGTTTTTTTTCCAGATGAATTTAGGGGTGGGGACTGCCCAAGATGGGCATGTCAATGCCCCCATCCCCAAAGAATTCCAGTGTTTTACCCCCCTTGAGGAGGAGATGGGGGCAGCAGCCCCCAATCTGCCCCCCGAGGGGCAGAAAGCCCCCTAGATGCCAGGGATAATTTTTTTATAGGCCCGGGGGGCTGCCCAGACTGGGCATACAAATGCCCCCCTACCCCCCCAAAGAAAACAAAACACTCTTTGCCCCCCAGGAGGCAGATGGGGCAATAGCCCGTAATCTGCCCACCGGGCACTAGTCACCAGGGATTTTTAGTTCCAAAATTCAGGGTGGGGGTTGCCCAAAATGAGCATGCCAATGCCCCCACCCCCAAAAAAAGATGCCACAGTATTTCTGCCGCCCCAGGAGGCAGATGAAGGCAGTAGCCCCTCGTCTACCCCCCAGGTGGGCAGAGAGCACAGTAGGCACCAGCAATTATGCTGGCTTTTTTATACATAGGGGTGGGGGCTGCCCAGAATGGGCATCCCAATGCCACCACAAAAGAATAGACACAGTCTTTCTGCCCCCCCCCTTGGGGGCATATCAGGGCAATAGCCCCCAATTTCCCCCCTCCCCAGGGCGGCAGATAGCCCACTAGGCCCTGACTTTCTTTCAGAATGTGCCTACCTGTGGATTTTGGGTCCTAGCGCAGTCGGCACCTATGGAAACATAGCAAACCTGTATATTTTTGTAAACTAGATACCGAGGGAAATCCAGGATGGGGTGACTTGTGTGGCTCTCACTAGGTTCTGTTACCCAGAATCCCTTGCAAACCTCTCAGCTTGTAAAAAAAAACAATTTTTCTCACATTTCAGTGATTGAAAGTTCTGGAATCTGCGCAGATCCACAAACTTCCAACTAACCCAGCATTCCCCAAAGTCTACCGATAAAAATTGTATCCCACTTGTTTGGGCAGGCTTACTACCTACAACAGGAAACGGCCCAAAACGCAACATGGACACACCACTTATTTGCCCCCCATGCAAAACCAGGTTGTTTTATGATAGGTAATTTTGAAGTCTCCACAATACGTTTTGGGCTCTTGCCTGTTGCGGGTACTTGACCCACCCACACAAGTGAGGTATAATTTTTATCGGGAGACAAGGAGGAACGCTAGGTAGTAGGAAATTTGTGTGAGCCCGGTAATCCCACAACTTTCCCACACAGAAATTTGAGAAACATTAGATGTTTTTCAGCAAAATTTGAGGTTTGCAGGGGATTCTGGGTAGGGAAACATTGGAGATCTACGTAAGCCATACCTCCCTGGACTCCCCAGGGTCACTAGTTTTCAGAAATGTGTGGGTTTTGTAGGCTTCCCTAGATGGCTGCCAAACCCGGTACCAAAAACTCATGTGATCCCCTTGCAAAAGCAGATTGTTTTGTGATAGGTAATTTTGATGTCTCCACAATCCATTTGGGTCCATTGCCTGTCGCAGGTACTTAACCCACCCACACAAGTGAGGTACCATTTTCACCAGGAGACCTGGGGGAACCCAGCATTCCCCTTGTTCTACCGAGTAACATGATACCTCAATTGTGTGGGTGGGCCAAAGACCTGTGCCTGGGAAGAGCCACAAATGTAGGGATTAAAGGTATAGCAGAATGAATTCTAAGCGCTACATTTTAAAAAAAATACGTTATTAGCGGATTCTGCATTGGACAGGCACACAAGTGAGGTATCATTTTACTCGGTAGTCCAAGGGGAACACTATGTGGTAGGACATTTGTGCTGGCACAGTGACCCCACAATGAAATGTTTGGAAAAAGTGATTTTTTCTGCTAAATTTGAGGTTTGTTGGGAATTCTGGGTAGGAAAACGGGGGATCCACACAAGCCATACCTCACTGGACTCCCCAGGGTGTCTAGTTTTCAGAAATGTGTGTGTTTGGTAGGTTTCCCAAGATGGCCGCAAGCCCCGGGCAAAAAACTCGGTCCCCCCTGCAAAACCAGGTAGTTGTATGATAGGGAATTTTGAAGTCTCCACAGTACAATTTGGGCCATTTCCTATTGCAGCCACTATGCCTACCCACACAAGTGAGGTACCATTTTTATCAAGAGACCTAGGGGAATGCTAGGTGGTAGGACATTTGTGTCAGCCTGTTGATCCCACAACATTCCCACACAGAAAAGTGAAGAAAATTTGATTTTTTCAGCTAAATTTGCAGTTTGCAGGGTTTCAAGTTTCAAGTTTATTTATTTTGTTTGATTAATTAAAATCTTACAAAAATTACAAAAATATCATCAAAGTTAAAAAGTTATAAAACAATCAATCATATAAGATTTATATTTACAAAAAACTTAATTATATAATATATATTAGCACAATCTGTTATAAAATCTGATAAATACCTCCAGCTTTTTCCCAACAACACATATAAATTTTACAGAATTAGAATGCAGAATTCATTAGTAAGTCTTCAGGATTAAGACATGCTATCAGGGCTTGCCTACATGTCCTTACACCACGATTATTAAATCGTTTTTTAAGAGGGGAAGATATTTCTCTTCCTACACTGTCTGAATCAGACCGACGTTTATTGACAGTGCCCTCTCTGCGGATGAAATAGCGACAGCTATAAGAGCGTTGCGTCCGGGAAAGGCCCTAGGCCTAAACGGCATTCCGATCGACCTTTACAAAATCCGGCCGGATAAATTGGGCCCCTACCTTAGATCCATGTTTGAAGATTGCCTTAAGCAGGGGTCATTGCCGTACGATCAGAGAATCGCTACCATTGTAACAATCCACAAAGAGGGGAAACCCAGGACGGAATGCTCTTCCTATCGCCCTATATCATTACTAAACGCGGAACGCAAGATCCTAGCTAAAGTGCTTGCTACGAGGCTGATTAAGGTGATAGGGGATCTAGTCCACCCAGACCAATCAGGATTCATGCCTAAAAGAAACACTGCTCTTAATCTGCGCAGACTGCACGGAGTCTGGGGTAGAGTACCGACGATACGCGAGGATGCCGTTATAGTCTCCCTAGATGCCACAATGGCCTTTGATATGCTGGAGTGGCCGTATCTTTTTGCAGTACTTAATAAATTTGGGTTTGGACCCAATTTCTGCCAATGGGTGCAACTACTATATAGCGCACCGATGGCTCAGATAGTTGTGAACAACAGAAAGTCAAAACCCTTTACCCTCAGTCGGGGGACCAGTCAGGGAGGCCCACTTTCTCCCTTACTGTTCGCTCTGGCCCTTGAGCCTCTGGCGGCGTGGATACGGAAAAATGTAATGATCCATAGCATACGGTGGTCAGCGGACTGGGAGAACCGTATATCTTTATATGCGTACGATATTCTCCTGTATCTCACGTCCCCGAAGAGATCATTGGTCGTTGTCTTTGACATACTGGATATCTTTGGCAGGTACTCTGGGTTTCGCGTCAATTGGCAAAAATCGCTTCTCCATGTCCTATGGGGGAACGCCCCTCGACTACCCCACACCTGCCCGATATCTGTAGTCTCAGAAGGCTTTAAATACCTAGGAACATTTGTCTCTCTTGATTCCTCAGTCCGATATGCCCGTAACCTGCTCCCCCCAATGCAGAGACTGAAAAGCGACTTACTAAACTGCGCTATTTAAAATGATGTCGCTGCCCCGTTTCCTGTACGCACTGCAGAATTCAACAGACCCTGTCCCGGATTCGTATTTTAAAGATCTCGAGGGGCTCCTACGAGACCTACTTTGGGGCGGAAGACCACGTATTGCTCTTAAAAAGCTGACACTCAGTTGGTATGATGGTGGAATTGGCCTACCAGATATTAGGAAATACTATTGGGCCACCCACCTTACAGCTATAAATCATTGCACATATGGGCGCCCTGATAACCCGGGGTTTCTTATGGATCGTTGGCTTTTATTTAATGGTACCTTCTCCCGGGCGCTCTACACAACGCCTAGTAAATTCCCACTCACCGGCCCCACGGACCACACAGTCAAAATCTGGCATTCTGCAAATAGGTCACTCGGCTGGTACAACAAGCTGACTGTAGCAACGCCTCTATGGGACTCACAGAAACTGGGATATATGGGAAACTCAAAGGGGTTTGACAAATGGGACCTAATAGGCATCTCCCAAGCCAAGGACCTTTGGTGCGCGGAGGGTGTGAAGTCCTTTCCCACTCTCCAAACTCAGTTTGCTCTTACGGATTCTGAGCACTACAGATCCTCACAAATCAGACACTCGCTGCATGCGGCATTCCCCGCAGGCGCTACACCACCAGATGCCTCTCCACTGGAGGATAGGCTGCTGGATGGCCACCTACCTGACAGAGCCATTTCACTGACATATCGAAAACTCATTAATAATATGGAAAACCCCCTGTCGAAACTGCGAGACAAATGGATCGAGGATGGAATGGAGTTGGATGGCGAAACATGGCAGGAAGCCGTCTCCTCTCCCAGAACAGTTTCTATCCCAGCGCGACTCAGACTGGTGCAACTAAAGATACTCCATCGAATTTACCTGACCGGGCCCCAGATGGTACACATGGGTGGAGTGACAGATGGCTCTTGTAGGAGGGGTTGCATGCAACTGGGTACATTTATGCATATATTATGGCACTGTGAGCAGATTCACGAATATTGGCGTAATATACATATAATCATGAGTGAAGTGTTGGGGGTAGAAATCCAGCCAGTAGCGCCCAGGTGTCTCCTTAATATCTGGGAACCTACCGATCTAAACGCTTATGCTGAGAAGTGGGTCACACTTGGCTGCATGATCGCTAAGAGAAATATTGCACATCTCTGGGGAGCCCCGAAACCTCCCTCGATCACTGATTGGGAGCGGGACCTTGATTGGAGTATGTTAAGTGAAAAAACAGTTTATGTGGCCCGTGGCTGCCCCTGAAAATGGTCCAGGATGTGGGCACCCTGGAATGCATATCGGGGCAACATATGTATCCCTCCTCGTGATGTAGAAGATATTGACCCCCCATCCCCGTGAATTCCAAACATTTATGCTGCTATATTCGTACTTACCTTGATTGCACTGTGACCCAAATATTGATGTTGTGCATATCTGCATGTATGTCGAGATTGTTTAATAAAAAGATTTATAAAATAAAAGAGGGGATTTGCTTTCATATTCCAACTCCAGGCAAAGACACAATAAGTGCATAATGTTCTCTTGGCCGGATTTACATAGCCTGCATAGGTTATCCTCCTCTGTTCTCTTCCATGAGGTAAGTGACATAATCCTGGCAAACGACCAAATCTAGCTTTAAGGAAGATGTGTTTGTTTTTCTTAGACCATGATGTCTCAAGATATTTTTGAACCTTTTTTTCCTTAAATCCATTTATAATTGGCCATGCATGATTCCTTTTTACAAGCATTTCTTTATCTTTTATCAAGGATAGGTGGTTGGTAAGTTTATTAATAGTTTTTTTGAAGCTTTCCTGCGCAATTGTATTATTGCAAATCGATGTTATGCCATATTCCTCTATCGCTGTGTTTAGATAGGACCAAGCATGTAATTTTCTGTTATCTTTCACTTCTTGCCACAACAGCCGAGACATTTGGTTATCTTGGTCATTTTTTATTCTATTCCAGACTTTAAGTGCTTGTCCTTTCCTTGCATATTGCTGATTATTTAACCCAAATTCCAGTCTCACCTGTGCTTGTGAGGCATTCTTTGACAGGGAGAATAACATTTTATAGGTTTTTGCAACCGCACTATTAATGATGTCCGCATCTTTCCCACTCATTGCCTCACTACCATACGTTAAAGTTGGTAGTAGTTTTGCAGCGATTACTTTTAAAAAGGGACGATAAGACAAGTCACTTATAGCTTTCTAAATAGTCATAAATGCCGCAACCAGGGTATTTGATTTCCTTGTAATATCCATTTTTTGTGGTATGAAGTTTCCATTGTCATTAAAAATAACGCCCAGATATTTATAAGAAACAACTTGTTCCAATTCGTTGCCTTCCAAAAACCATTTATATTTATATGTAAGTCGCGTATTTTTAGTAATAACCATTACCTTGGTCTTAGCTTCATTTATTATCATACCATTTTCCTTTGAAAAGTTTAAGATACAGTTGATAAATCGTTGCAATCCAATTTTAGTTTGATTTAAGAGTATAACGTCATCTGCATACAACAAGTTGGATATTTGGTTGTCTGCTAGCTTCGGTGGATGTGCATTCATTTCATTCAAAGTCGTAGACAGATAAGCTAAAAATAAATTGAAAAGTAGGGGGGCCAGGACGCACTCTTGTTTTAATCCTCTAGACGTGGGGATTTCTTTTGTTAGTGTGCGTCCATCACCAATCCTCACCCTGCTCCAAGAATCAGTGTGCAGAAGCTTAATCATTTTTAACAATGTATCAGGGATTCCTTGTTTTTCAAGTTTTGTCCACAGAAGTTGTCTATCAACACAATCAAAAGCAGATTTAAAATCCACAAAACAGAAATATAAAGGTTGTTTTGCTAAGATTGCCTTATCCATTAGCACGGATAATATTAATATATTTGTGGAGGTTCCCAGACCCTTAATAAAGCCTGTTTGATTCGGGGGCAGCACCAGCTTTTCCTTTGCCCAATCTGTTAAAATCATCAATAGAATCCCAGCAAACAATTTTGCATCAGTATCTTGAAGGGTAATTAAACTGTAGTTTTCCGGCAATTGCCAATTTCCTTTCTTAAAGATAGGAGATATTAGCGACCCTCTTCACGAATTTAGAATTAATCCACTCTGAACCACTTCATTAAAGACAGCAGTTAGATATGCGGACCAAAATTCTGGATCTTCTTTATATAACGCAAACGGAATACCGTTGGGGCCACGTGCCCCATCCTTTTGTTTCTTTATCAGTTTGGCCACTTGTATTTGAGTTATATTAATTTCATATTCACATTCTAAGTCAAATTTATCCATCTTTTTCTGTATCTTGCCTTCAATATTTGGTGAAGACTCTGGGTTTAGGTGTTTTATAAGAAACGTAGACCATTCGTCTTCAGTTAGGGCAGGTCCTATAGCAGATTTATTCGGTCGGGCCAGACCGTTAATCAGTCTCCAGAATTCCCTTGAGTTTGTTTGAATACTTGCGTGGAAGATTTTTGTCCACAATTCGTGTCTAACTTTATTTTGTTCATTCCAAATTAATTGTCATAGCAGTTATTTTAAAACACTCATTAACTAGGCTTTGTGTTTTTTCCTTTAGATCATCCGCATTATTTGGCTTCCATATGAGTTTCATATAATTGACGGTACCAGTCTGGCCTTGCGTTTTCAAATACTTTTGAGGTTTTGAACAGGATAGTTTTATCTTCATTATTTGTTGACTGTGGTCACTGTTAGGGGTGGGCGGAATTTGCGTAGTCGCGCTACGCAAAGCTCCACGAAAAGGTAAAAAATCTCCGCGAACACGTAGAAATTCCGCGAACACTGGGAATTCCTTGTTCGCGATGCTTTTTTCCCGTTCACGATCACTGTTTGCGTTCTCGGGGAGAAATATCTCGCGAACACGCATTTTGAGAATGCGAACAGGCAAAAAATTCCGCGAAGCTGCGGAACGCTGAATTTTGGGCAATTCCGCGTTCTCCGTGGAATGCGAAATTACCCAAATTCCGCAAATTCCGCGAACAGAACGGAATTTACCGCTCCAGGCCTAGTCACTGTCCGGCACTTCGTTCAGTTGGTAGGAAATCACTTTATTGAAGATATATAATGAAGCCATTGTGTAATCAATTCGTAAATTACCATTCTGCGAATGAAATATCCAAGCAGGTGGTATATCCATTGGGAATCTACCGTTCAATATTCTTGATCCCAATGCCTCCATGTCCATCAGAAAGTTTCTCCCCATTCTATTTTGATTAATATTTGTTCGAGGATCAGTTATTTGTTCAGGGATTTCCCATTGTTGGTTCTGGGATTGGACAAAGTCGTCCCGTAGATAAGGTATTAACAAGTTTATATTAAAATCACCTGATACGATATAATCTGCCAAAGGCTCTTCCAAAATATGCTCTAGAAGAAAACTATTTAGAACAGCACACATTTCTTTCCTAGAGCTCTGTTTTGGTGGAATATATATGTTGATCAAAATTATGATTTTTTGAATCTTACCTTTGCCAGATGTATATCTCAACTTTACAGCAAGAAGATTAGAATTATTTGTAACTATGCGCTCATGATTTTTTTTTTAAATCAATCAATATAAATATTGCAAGCCCCCCACATGGACGACCAAATTTGTGATTTTTTATTGCAGGTTCAAAATATCCTTTATATTGATGTAACACAAATAGGTCTATTGCCCATGTTTCCTGCAACAGTATAACATGACTAGAACTTGGTAATGCATCTATTTGGGCATCTTTTAGTTTTTTACATATCCCATTTATATTCCATGAGCACATTCTTATTATAAAACTGTCCCTATTCTGCCCTACTAATACAGCCTGTATTGAGTTTTGTCAATGTTCCTCGTCACCATGTAGAGCTGTCACAATCCATTTTTCATTTATACTATTTATGTGTTCTACTTTTGTTTTTTTTAACGGTTTTTTTCTTCAAAACATGTTTTTCCAAGGGGATTTTTTAATATGGAAAAAACTGAATAATTTTTTTCCGGCCTTGGCTTTTTTGTCGGGCTTTCTGTTTTTAAAAAGGGTGTTGGATAGACCTTTGGAGTCGGTTGACTAATTAATATCCCCCAGTTTTGAAAGGTTCCTTGCTCTTGAATGATTAAGTCTGCTGTAAACATAGAGACCACTGTTAAGAGCGTTAGGGGATGTTTGCCTTCAGGATTAGGTAAAAAACCTACACATTCAATATCTTTAGATGTTACTTTTTCCAATGTTCTTATTGTTTTAAATAGCCGAAGGATATTTCCTCAGTTCAAAATGTCGTGTTTGTCCCGTGGGTCATATAATGGCGTGAAAATAATTTCAGCAGACTTTTTTAAGAGGCCTACTTTTCTTTTTGGTTCTTCAATTCTTCCCTGTTCCTCATATATAATTTGGCGATTTTGACCACTTCTTTCAATCACTAGGTTATCCCATGTTTTTTTTGTCTCATTTCCTCTGTTGTTTCTTTGACTTCCAAAGACTTAATCGTTGTTTTATCAACCCACAGTTCGTTCCTTGCTCGATTATCTTTTTGTTGGTTCATGTTCCCACCTATACTTAGTGCAGTTTTTTGGTTGTGATATATTGTCTTCTGGATCTATGGCCCCATATAATTTTGCTCATCATTCTGATTGTGCACTACAGTTTCAGGTTCAAGAAGATTTGGGGGCCTCATGACTTGGGTCATATTTATTGTTTGTTCATTTTGAATATCACAAGAAGTGACCTCTTTTATTACACAACCATTCCCATTGAGTTTGCATACTGCTTCTTTTTCTTAGTCCCTATTTACTTCAAATTCTGGAGAACGAGGCCTTTGGCTACTTCTATCTGCTAGTGTAATTGTATTTGTAGCGACGGAATTTTGTTCACCAAAATTGTTCCCAGACTTCATAAAGATATAATATTTTTCTTTTTTTTCCAAGGTGTTTGGAGATTTCATCCCAGTTACATTACTGTCTTGATTTTCTAATGATTTTTTCCTTAATTTTCCTCCTACGTCAGCTAGATTAGAGGATGCGTCTAATTTTATGTTTATTTTTTTGCTGCACTTTCCCTTTTCGCCTTATTTCTGGCTTTACGTAGTTTTTTTCTTTGTCTTTTTGTTATTTCAAAGGTTATTGAATCCTCGTCATTTTCTCCACCTTCCTTTAGGCCATGTGAGGAATCCGACAGTATTTCAATACCTTTTTTCTTGTTTATATCTTGTTTTTTACTCAGTATTATTACCGTGCTTGGTATAGTAGAGGCCTCGGTATCTATTTTTTCACCTGATTGCTCCATTTTGTTTTCCTCTATCAAAGCAGATACATTTTTATCTGAGTAACACCAATTCTCCTTACGATATTCCTTTTTTTGCAGACACTATCTTTGACATCCTCTAAGATTGTATTCACGACGTCTGGAATAGTTACCAATTTGATAATTAAGGGAGCGCGTGTACATTCAAAATAATTTGAAGCTGCTTCCCTTTGGGCTTTAATTATGAGATTATTCAGTTCGGCCAATTTGTGCTCAATCCCAGCAACTGCATTTGCCATAACTCCGAATATATCAATTTGAGTATCCATTTTATTTGATTGTACTGTTAGAGCTTCAAGAGTTAATACTGATGTTTGATAAAATATATCCCATATGGATCCTACTTCTTGGTTGTCTTTATTTTTTGTTTTGTTGTCCACATCTGTTTCCTTAACACACATTGAAATATTAGTGTCATCATGTCCGCTTTCTTTATTTGTTGTTGCAGATACATTTTTTGGCGTAGCCATACTATTATTATTAGTAGAATATTTATTTGTAGATACCAGTTGATCGTTGCTTCCTAGAATTCTATTTATAATTACTGGTGTTTTTGGTTGATTTATGGTCACCTGTTCTTGGCTTTCAGAACTCTGTTCCTTATTCTTTTTCTCCCCGCAAGCATTATTTTGCACAGTAGGCCCCCGTACAGGATTAATTATACCCGTGGTGCATTTTTGTTGGTTTCCTGATTTAATGCTCAGTGTATATTCATTGACTAAATCCTCATTTTTCTTCCGTATGTCAACCTTTACTTCTATTGGCCACGGAGCTCCTGCGGTGGGCGTATTCTTGGTCTTATCGATTTGTATAAAATCCTTTGTTGGTTTTTCCGTCCTATTTTTATCCGTCTCTCTTTTTCCGGTTTGTGGAGATAATGTTTGGTATGCTGGATGTAATAAATGTAGTGGATCCACATCCTCTGTTTGCTCTTTTATTTGTCCTTCACGATCTTTAGTTTGCTGTTTGTTTACCTGGTCCGATTCCCAGTCTACATCAACTAAATCTATGTTCTCTTTCAAGTTATTTGTTCGCTTGTTTGGGGTCTGCAGATTTTTTGTTTCTGCTTCTAAATGCATTGACATAAGTGCGGTTGTTGGAACACGCATAAAATCAAATTTCTGTGGGATTTTAGTAGATTTTTCAAACATCCTAGCTATTGGCGAAATTAACGTTTGACTTGCCCCCTTAATTTGAGCTTTAGTATTTCTTAGCACTTTTGGTGCTTGAGTTTTTCGGGCACGTCTTTTTGGAGTACCCACAATTCTTTCTTTGCCTGAGCGCATTTCAAATAACAGCCTTATTTACCCCCCACAAAATATATAAATACTTGTTCTACCAATAATGCGTGTTTACTTGTGTGCCACAGTATATGCCACAATATACGCCACAGATTAAGCTATGCAGGCAATGCAGGACAAATAAAATAATATATATATATGAAAAATTCACAAGCTCGCTTTCTGATGAGGGTGCTAATGCAGTTTTTACAGTTCCTGTTCTCTGTTGGGTATCGTAAATATCCTGTAGCAATCCTGGAGAGAGCACTCTCACACCCCCGCGAGTCTCACAATCGCAGACACAATCGCAGTTATAGCGCAATTTTAGGGTCATAGACAACTCCTGCAAGCCTCGATGTCTGAACAACTTCTTGACTCCTTAACATCGGTGCTACAACGTGTCAGCGAGTCAGTGTGCCAGTGTGCCAGCAGTTCTCCCACTACTGCTTCTGCTCTGCTCACACTTTTTTAAAAAGTTTTTATGCAAGAGCTCACTTTTCCCTAGCACTTATGTTTTTAACAAAGACAATGCCCCCCCTGTAGCTCCTGCGGTCTTGAGGTCTTCTGGAGTTTTCAGGGGCCTTCAGGGTGAAGCCACGGTCTTACAGCCTTGTAGCACCGGACGGGGTTTTTTTTTTAAAAAAAGGAAAGAGAGAAATGCAACCGCAGGACGGACAATACCTTCCGCCCACAGATGCACAATGAGCACCAGCACCGGCACACCTGCTCTGCATCAGGTTCTGCCTCAGGCCTCCTATAACCTCCCTGAGCCTGGCATTATAGAGGCTCTAAAGTCTCTAAAGGCGTTGTAGGCACAGAGGGCGCTTGGAGGCACTAAAGGCATTTGGAGGCTTGCGCTCACCTCAGCCCACCGGCATTCACTATCCATCGCGGCTCACGGCTCACCAGCTGTTCCCGTGGAACGCCTCGGCTCTGCCGGCTCCACTGGCTCCGCTGACGTGCAGATCGTTTCCACTTCACCGGTAGATGGGTGTCGTTCCTCAGAGGTACCTTCAGCCGTCAGGGCTCGGGGTTCGGGGTTCGGCGTTCCGGAGCTCCCGGGGCTCACACTACCCAGCCCAGCTCCGCCGTGCACACAGCTCAACACAGCTCCGCACAGCTCCTCCCATTCGCCTCTCCTCGCCTCGACTCACCTCGCCACGCCTTCCGGAAAACGCTGTGCGATCAATTGCAAGAAATAGAAACTGACTTTTTGCAGGGGATTCTGGGTAGGTAGGGAAACGTTGGGGAATCCACGCAAGTCATATCTACCTGGACTCCCCAGGCTGTCTACTTTTCAGAAATGTGTGGGTTTGGTAGGTTTCCCTAGATGTCCGCTGTGCCCGGGGCCAAAAACCCAGGTGCTCCCCCTTGCAAAACCAGGTTGTTTTCTGATAGGTGATTTTGATGTCTCCACAATACGTTTTTGGCCCTTGCCTGTCGCAGATACTTGACCCACCCACACGAGTGAGGTATTATTTTTATCGGAAGGCTTGAGGAATGCGGGTGGGTGGAATTTTGTGGATCCACGCAGATCATAGAACTTTCCATCACAGAAATGTGAAGAAAATGTGGGTATTTTTACAAAGTTTGAGGTTTGCAAGTGATTCTGGGTAAGAGAACCTGGCGAGAGCCACACAAGTCACCCTATCCAGGATTTCTATGGGTGTCTAGTAGTAAAAAATGTATAGGTTTGCTATGTTTCCCTAGGTGCCAGCAAAGCTAGGGTTCAAAACCTACAGCTAGGCCCTTTGCCAAGAAAGGGTCAGTTTTCACTGTAAAAATGTGGTTTGTCCATGTTGCGTTTTGGGCCTTTTCCTGTCACGGGCACTAGGCCTGCCCACACAAGTGAGGTATAATTTTAATCGGAAGACTTTGGGGAATGCGGGGTGGGTGGAATTTTGTGGATCTACGCAGATTCCAGAACTTGCCATCACAGAAATTTGGGGAAAATGTGTTTTTTTTACAAAGTTTGATGTTTGCAAGGGAGTCTGGGTAAGAGACCTGGTGAGAGCCACACAAGTCACCCCATCCTGGATTCCTTAGGGTGTCTAGTTTTCAAAACTGTATAGGTTTGCTAGGTTTCCCTAGGTGCCGGCAGAATTAGGGTTCAAAATCTACAGCTAGGCACTTTGCCAAGAAAGAGTCCGTTTTCACAGTAAAAATGTGGTGTGTCCACGTTGCATTTTGGGCCGTTTCCTGTCCCGGGTAATAGGCCTACCCACACAAGTGAGGTATCATTTTTATCGGAAGATGGGAATGCGGGGTGGGTGGAATTTTGTCAATCTACCCAGATGCCTGCACTTTCCAACTTAGAAATGTGAGGAAAATGTGTTTTTTTTACAAAGTTTGAGGTGTGCAAGGGATTATGGGTAAGAGAACCTGGTGAGAGCCACACAAGTCACACCATTCTGATTCCTCTAGGTGTCTAATTTTCGAAAATGTATAGGTTTGCTATGTTTCCCTAGGTGCCAGCAGAGCTAGGGTTCAAAATCTACAGCTAGGGACTTTGCCAAGTAAGGGTTAGTTTTCACAGTAAAAATGTGGTGTGTCCACATTGTGTTTTAAGTCATTTCCTGTTGTGGGCACTAGGCCTACCCACACAAGTGAGGTATCATTTTTATCGGAAGACTTAGGGGAATGCGGGGTGTGTGGAATTATGTGGTCCACGTAGATTCCAGAACTTTCCATCACAGAAATGTGAGGAAAATATGTTTTCTTTTTACAAAGTTTGAGGTTTGCAAGGGATTCTGGGAAACAGAACCTGGTGAGAGCCACACAAGTCACCCCATACTGGATTCCCCTGGATGTCTAGTTTTCAAAAATGTATAGGTTTGCTAGGTTTTCCTAGGTGCTGGCAGAGCTAGTGTTCAAAATCTACAGCTAGGCACTTTGCAAAAAATGGTCAGTTTTCACTGTAAAAATGTGTTGTGTCCACGTTGTGTTTTGGGCCATTTCCTGCTGCTGGCACTAGGCCTGCCCACAAAAGTGAGGTACCATTTTTCTTGGAAGACTTTGGGGAATGTGGGGTGGGTGGAATTCTGTGGATCCATGCAGATTCCAGAACTTTTCATCACAGAAATGAGAGGAAAATGTTTTTTTTTAAAGTTTGAGGTTTGCAAGGGATTCTGGGTAACAGAATCTGGTGAGAGCCAGACAAATCACCCCATCATGGATTCCCCTGGGCTTCTAGTTTTCAAAAATGTATAGGTTTGCTAGGTGTCCCTAGGTGTCGGCAGAGCTAGGGTTCTAAATCTACAGCTAGGCACTTTGGAAAAAAGGGTCAGTTTTCACTGTAGAAATTTGGCGATTTCCTGTTGCATTTTGGGCCGTTTCCTGTCACGGGCACTGGGCCTAGCCACACAAGTGAGGTACCATGTTTATCAGGAGACTTAGGGGGGACACAGAATTGTAGAGAAACTGTTATTATCTGTTGACTTTCAATGCATTTCTGCCTTCCAAATGTGCAAAAAAGAAATCACTTTGAAAAATGGCCTTTAATTCACATGCTAGTATGGGTACCCACAATTTCGGAGATGTGCAAATAGGTATTGTTTCTAAACTCTATATTTACTTCCCATTTCACAGAAACATAGGTGTCTTTCATACTGATTTTTCACTGTTTATATTTTCCCAAATGAATTGCCATATACCCGGTACACAATAAAAAACCATTGCAATACGCTGCTCAATTATTGGCTCCGGGTTCCTCGGGTTCTTGGTGAACCTACAAGTCATATATATTCCCACAACCAGAAGGGTCCTTCTGATGCAACAGTATATTGCTTTAAAAAATCTGTCATACTTAGAAGAAGTGAAAATGTTGGCACAAATTGCTGTTTTTTTCAACTCACTTTAAATTTTTCCTATTTTCAACTGTTAGTTTCTATCAAAAACCTTGAAGGATCTACACCCCTTGCTGAATTCTACTTGTTTTTAAATGTATAGCTTTCCAGGATCCATTATTGCTTTCATACCCATTTCTACCATTAACTGGAAGGCGGTTGAAAGCACAAAAAATAGCAAAAATAGGCTATGTCCCAGTAAAATGCCAAAACTGTGTAAAAAGTTTGGTTTTCTGACAAAAGTGAGTTTCTCCCTGAAAGCTGCGAAGATGGTGATTTCAGCACCAAAAACCCTTTGTTGATACCATTTGCAGGTAAAAACCCAGACGCTTTCATCTTCAGCATTTTTTTCCAATTTTTCCCCCCAAGAAACAAAATGTGGCTGTATTTTGGCTAATTTCTGGGTCCCCTCCAAGGGAATCAACAAACCCTGGGTACCTTTAAAATTCCCATGATATTAAAAGAAAATGACGCAAATTTTGTGTGGATACCTTATGTGGGCAAAAAGTTACAGGGGCCTAGGCACCAACTACCCAAAATAACCAAAAAAAAGGCTTAGCACAGAGGGGTTAAGGCCTAGCACTGATAGAATTTGATTTACTAAGGTGAAAGGTTCTCCATGTTAATGAAATGCACTTTTTGAATCTTGGAGAGACTTTATCATATTTTAACATGCTTGCTATAAGATGTCTTTATAAATTAAAGTTTTCCTAAAGTTAAGCAGTTCAGGACTCTCTAGTCAATTCCTCTCTTTCACTGCAATTAACATTTTAGTAAACTCTTGCCTGTTTATGTAGCATATTTTTAATGTTAGTGCTCTGTCAGATAAACAGCAGCCCAGTGCTGCTGATGACCAGAGGGCCGCACATAAAAGTCAGGCGGGCCGCATGCGGCCCCCGGGCCGTACTTTGAGTATAACAAGGTCTAGCAGCTCTGACTGGACGGTTCCTATTGGAACAGGACAAAGAATGATTTGCATATGGTTGGTCTCTTGCTGTAATGGCAAAGATAAACCAAGAAATGATGATATTTAATGTGTTCAAATACATTACCACTGGTTCAAATGAATTCTCTAATTTCAATCAGCCAATTTGTTGCCCTGTAAATCATCCTAAGTGTTGTGGGCTTCCCCAAAAGTGGGTCATT